>NC_141141.1:63450897-64719140 GCF_053477565.2 Lygodium microphyllum
CTAGCACAACTCTCTCATATGAGATATCAGCCTCCTTTCCTCATCATTCATTATTATAGCACATGTCTTATCATCTACGAGCTATCTATACCCTATTAGGATATGGTTAAAGTGTGTCCTTTTTCGCATGTGACCACACTCTTGAGCATAACTAAGAGATCCCCGTATGTCTGGCATATGTGTGGGGGTAGTATCTCTCAAAGTAGCACCTATAGCGGTGCTACTTACGGACAACTAAGTGAAACTGAGAGTCATGGAAGTAGATGTCCCTACAAGTGTGACAAATCTTGGAGGTGATAAATATCCTCCAGATCAACGATATATAGACACTATATCAATGCCTCCAAAACACCTACTTAAACCACCCTCTCAAAAACTGGTACAAGAGTGAGGAGTAGCAATCCTCTCTAAACCGACCACAGGCTCATAGCATCATATCTCCGTAGCACCCCCTAAAACCACTTCTCTATCAAGGGCCAGTCTAGAGCATCCACCTTGCTTACTGAGAATAAAAACATCAGAGCATGGCAAAGTAGACCTCATAGAATGGCTTGATAATCTCTGTGATAGATCCTGATTCACGGTATCTCTAAATTGAGCCATTTGATCTAGAGACATAGGTGTGAATATCTCATGTATCTCCTCATTAGTCATCTCTAAAGTCATTGTGCTCTTTAGGTATCATCAAAGGTAACCTGTACAAACAAAAAATAATGTTAGCATAACGAATATAATGATTTAAGTAAAGCACAAAAATATAACTCAAAAAAAAGGATGCTAATTAAAGTGCATATACTAAAGTACCCTTAAAAGCAAATCATCAACGAATTGAGTAAGAGAATGCAAATACAACCTAACCTATGGCCCCATATCAATCTCCTGGTATAACTCCGTGTTCAATGGAAGGTCTATAGATAGGTTGCCACAGAAAGAGGAGTCTACTTCATTTTAAAAAAATTCTTAGCCTCCTATGTCTTCATTTATATTATTCGTGTATGTCTCTCTACACACTTCAAGCCCTCTTTACTATCCACCCTTTGCAAAATCAACTTCTTCACATGCATACTCTCCCTATAGATTTTATATTGTACACCAAAACTGTTAGATTAGTTGTTGCACATAAAATCTAGATATGAGAGCAAATAAAGCATGTGATCACCTTTAAACTACATCTCCTCGAGAATTTTCACTCCTTGGTAGAGATCTCTAATCCTTCGTCAGAACTTGAGATCAAAGCTCCATGTAACCACCACAAAGAGATAGATCTCGGTATCTCCTCCATGCCCTCGAGATATCAAATCGGTTGATGGCATGTATTGCATTGAAATTCTGATCGCGCTTCTCAATATTTTTTTGCCTGCTTGTACCTAGCGAGCCACTTCTCCATGGATGCTTTATGCAACATACAAAAATGATTAACTTTCTCCTCCATGGCAACATCCATTCTTTCTTCTACTCCATTTTCAACCACCACATCTCCGGTGAATCTATCATTGTCCTTCAGCAATCATAGCATACTATTGTCTGAGTTCGCTATTGGTAGTCACTGTGAAATATGCACTAATGTCTCTGAAACTAGCCAACCTTTAACCATGCTACCTTTTGGCCGAGCTCGTTGTCGCATAAAGCCCTTCAAGGTTTTCATAAAGTGCTTGAAGAAGAACATCCATTGAGTATGGATGGGTCGTACAATCTCCACTTTATCTATGAGATCCACCACGAGGCAAGTTTGTATCGAAAGCATGCTCCTAGGTTGGTACCTCTCAAAGAAATAGATTGTCTCCACTGCCCCCTGTCTTGCGAATTCAATAGAGGATGTCGTAATCTTCTTCTACGAGATCCATTGTGCTAAACTCAATAACCTATAAATTGCCTCGAGTATTTTTAAAGTGAGACACCTCCTGATCACGATCGGTAATATAAACTGTTAGAAATGGAGAAGTATTACAAACATTGAGTAGATACTAAACAATAAAATATTGAGGCTGCTTGCAATCAAGGTTAGGATAAACCTAATATATCTTATATCAATCATGGGATTTTAGCTCTCCTCATAGTAGTTGCTCATCTTTAGAAAAAGCAGACATGATGGAACACATCATACACATTGGGCTATGGATATAGAAGACCTAATAATTTGCTTCACAATGTGCTTTTCTTTACTGGACAAGACCCAAGGAGTGTGAGGTAGCTGCAAGCAACTATCAATGCTTAATTGTGGCCAAAGCACCTCCATCTTGTCGACTCCTTCAAATCCATTCATGCCCCTACAATAGTGTCTCTCTTTCCTATGATATGGTCCCACAATAAGCTACCCACATTCTTGAAAATATGTATAGGATCCAAACAATGGTTAATCTTTTAGTGGGCCCAATACAACAACTTGTAGAAAATTGAGAACCATTGCATTCCATTTGGATGTGACTCCTTGTGGATGGTTTTCAACTTGTACCAACTTTGGGCATTCATTTATACTAGAGATTGTTCAAGAAAACCTTCCCTTGTTCATGATCCTCCAACAAGAAAGCAATGTGTCTTTGATATACTATCTTCTTTATAGTCTATGACCTTCATGAGTCTAATTGTGGCCCACACAATGGATATGCATGATAACATGAGGTAATCACCCCTATCTAGTTAACACAAACTTGAATGATTATGTTAGATATCACCAACAAGAATGAAAGCTCCGAATCTTGGAAAGTCATGCATGGTCCACATAAGAATGGCTCATATATTAGTAGACCATCGACCATCATGCTTGCTCATGTCTTCGAAAGTGACTTCTTCCTCCTACAAAATCTTGAGCTCATCAACTAATGGATGGAGGTAGATGTCCATATTCTTGACTTTGTAGTACCCAAGAATAACTAAGCTAAGGATCAGGTGTCCTTTCTTTGTAGAAAGCCATGGCGGGATATTGTAGTTAACAAGGACTAGAGGACAGGCGCTATAAGAATTTGAGTGGAGACCAAAATGGATTCACGCTAATTGTAGGAAGACCGAGCCAAAGATTCTTTTGCTCTCATGCAAAGCCTATAAAGGAGGAGTCAATGTGACTCCATGTGTGTGAATCTGCTAATATTTGTTAGACTCCATATGTTGATCTATTCTACATATGCCACATTGTCAAGCTCACCATGTCCGACGTAGAAACATGTGGCGTATATGCGGTATAAGTGAAATTTTTTTGAAAACCTTCTGAGAGATGTTTTTCACCACACTTTGAACATGTCTCCATAGTCCCATAGTCTTCTCGAAACAACACACAATTATTGATACATGCATGGATGCTATTGTAGTCTATGCCAAGCTTTTATAATATCAATCGTGCATCATCATATAACTCAGGAATCGTGTTTTTAGGTGGTAATATATGATAATTTCGTAACTTGAAAAAAATCAAAAAGCATCCTTAAAGAGCACAAGAAGTGTTTTTTATAATAGAGTCAAGAAAATCAACATAGAGTAGAATGTACCTAAACAACTCAATCACACTCGCAGCATCGCTCCATCTATACTTCACCTGCACACACACTAAGGAGTACAAGCAACATCTTCATGTGAGATACTGGACACCCATCATATAATGGTATGGATACTTCCTCTCTTAGTGGATTAGATGACTCAGCATCCATGGGCATTATCGCATCAATCACTGCCTCCATCTTAGGCTCCAAGATTGAAGAAAATGTATGAAAGGCCCATTGTCTCCTCTAGTATTAAGGGTGTAGTCTATAGCATGCCATCTAATTGGTGTGGCTCAGGCACTCCATCCATTGCATGCCCATAAACTCTTCTAAAACAAGCCACAATAGGTGCATTTCCCTTGGAATGAAGCGTCACCTCTCTGTGCAAATTTCACCAACACATCTAATATTTTTATATATGATACTTAATTACTTTGCGAATGTAAAGCATGATTGATACACACTTTTCTTACCATTTTCTAAAAGCTTGAGATCTCCTGGTCAATGATCTCTAATTGAAACTCATCGAAGCATCGTGTATGCTCTATGGACAAGGGACACTTTCATCACATTTTTAGCTTGCATTGAGAGAAAGGACACAACACACCTTGATTAAGATACGCCTCGTAATCTTGGAAATTTTGACCATCATCATTCTCCATTTGGTCTATGTTATGACAAACAATATGTTTTTGTTCCCTTCATTGATGATCTTCCACCATTTTAAGCTCTACTTCTCTTTTTCTTCCTTTTCCTTTATTTGTTTACCTCCCTCTAGCTCTCTTCATTCATTCTTTTTCTCTCCCTATCTCTCTATCTTTATCTATCCTCCTCTCTATTTTTCTCCCCACCCCTCTTTCTCTCCCTCTTTCCCTTTATTATTTGCCCCCATTCATCCTTCTTTATTTCTCTCTTCCCCCCCCTCTCTCTCTCTCTCATTGTTTCTTTCTCTCCCCCATCTTCCCTCCCCACTCTTACTTCTTCTCTATTTTCCTTTCCCTTCCTTTTTCTCTATTTCTTTCTCTCTTTTCCTCTCCACTCTCACTCAATGCATCTCGTACAATAAAAATTAAATATTTTTAAAAAACTTACAAAATAAGGACATTGAAAGACCCTCTCTCCCCACCTCTCTTTGCCTCTCTTTTTTCCCCTCTACCTTTATTCTTCTATCATTCTATTCTCTCTAATTCTCTCATTGTTTCCCTATTTCTCTCTCCCTCTCTCTCACTCTTTATTTGTTGTTCTCTCTATCACTCTTTTTCTCTCTCTTTCTATCCCTTTTTCTCCCCCTCTCTCTTTCTTCTTTTCACTCTCCTTCCTCTTTATCTCACCCTTTTTTCTATCTCTTCATTCACTCTCCATCTCTCTTTCTCTTCCCCCCTTTTTTCCCCTCTCTCTCTTTCATTGTTGCCTCTCTCTTTGTTTCTCTCCCCTCTCATTATTTCTCTTACGCATTCTCCTCTCTCTATCCCTTCATATATCGTTTCTCTCTTTCTCTCTCTCTTTGTTACCCTTCCCCCTTTCTCTCTCTCTCACTTCCTCTCCCTTCCTTCATATCTCATTTCTCTCTTCCTCTATTTCTTTGTTACATTTTCTCCTATTCTCTTTCTCATTCTCTCTTTCTCTTCCTTCCTTCTTCTCCCTCTCTCCTTTTTCCTCTTTCTCTATCTCTTTCAATGCATCTGATTACAAAGAAAATAAAACAAAGCAAGAAGAGGCAATGTACATATGTAAAAGGCTTGAGGATGAATTCTTTTCTGCCTTCTCTTCGTGGCATTCCTTCTTTTTCCCTTGTGTACTTCTCCCTCTTCTTCACATACGGCAGTGGTGACAACGATGGTGGTGGTGGGAAGCTCTCCTTCTCTCTCTTTCCTTGTTCCTCTCCCTCTCCCTCAAGGCAAAAATCTCTATTTCTCTCTCTTTTGCTCTCTCTCAAAAAATTTTGCGGCAAATACCTAGCTAGAGTCTTCAACTCTTTTTTTTTCTCACATCACAGCATGGCTAATTGGGTCACAAATAGCATCACTAAGTGTCACTATTTGCATTGTAAATAGCATCACTAATTTATTTAGTGACACTGCTATTTTACATCACAAATCGTGGTCATTATCACCCCATTCCCTTGTAGTGAACAGGGTAAAGGTGTGCTAAGAAAGCAATTACTACACTGGTGAAAAATTATAGAAGGAGAAAAAGATTGCATGTATCTAGCTTGCTCACTGTTGTGGGAAAAATAGTTTATGTATCTAGTAAGCCACCCACTTCTGTGGCTAACCCTATGGCTGCACTTGCTATTCCCACCATTAGGGAAGATGCATTAGATGAATTGCTATTCCCACCATTAGGATCTTCAGTTGAAGGTTGCAAAATTGGATAAGAAAGAAAAAAAGGAAAGGGAACGAGCAGTAGCCCCTAAACTAGAAAAAATATGTATGTGGTGTGATAGTTTGCAACAGGAAAGGAAGAATTATGCTCCTTATCAAGAGGCTTTGGCATGAAAGCTCATATTTTGGGAAGATGATAGGATCCATGCACAAGAAATGGAATTGCCTCTTGCTTTGAATTTTGGAAAGGGAGATGCAAAAGTTGTTGGAAGACTTGGCTATCTGAAACGCTTATACAACTGTGTATGCTTCTAAATTTGGTCTACAGTTGGATAGAGCACATGGCCAAGTGATGGTTGGTTTGAAGGCTGCAATATGGACACATGCTTTGCATGCAATTGAAAAAGGAAAAGCTACTGATAATGAAATGTCACATGTAGGGCAAGACATCCATGATATAACTGGTTGCAAATCACACGTAGATACATATTTAGCAAAGGTGCAAACACATATGTGCTTATGAAAGAGAATCAAAAGAGAGATGAAGATAATGCAAGGATATCTAAGAGAGTGATAAGAAGAAGTGTGGATCATCCTAAAGCTGCAAATCAGCCACCTTGTGAGCATGTTATGGAAGAGATTGAGCAGGAGCAGAAATAAGATAGTAAACAAGAGAAAAGAAAAGGGCAAGCAATTGGGATATAAGCTACAATCTGATATTGAGACAGTCATGGATCTTAAGAAGGTTCTTAAAGAACAAATTCCACCTAACATATTTAAGAGGAAGTGTCAATTTCTTGGTGATACTACTAGTACATTGTTCCAATTTGAAGAGCAAACTGGTTTATTGGGCATTCAAGCTGAATATGAGCATGATGTAAGTACTAGTTTATCTATACAGGATGTTGCTAAGAGGATAGCATGTGGAAAAGAGAAGAAAAGAGTTAAAAATGCATTTTCTTGTAGTTATATGCATAGTGGAGTAAGGCAGAGGCAACAATATGGGAAAGAGACTCTAGGATTTATTCCTCAGAGTCATTACACAAGAAATCACTAGGCAAGGGCTACCACTGAAATGGTGGTGAAAATAGGGAAGCATAAAACTCCTTGTAATGCTTTGCTTGACCATGGGTCTGAGACTAATGTCATTGAGCATGGATTGTATGAGAACGGTGTATGCCCTATGGATACTGATCATGGTTGGCATATGAGGGCTACAAATAATTCTTCAGGGGAGCTCTATGCTGCATATCCTAATGTAAAAGTGATGATCGATGATGTACAAGAAGAGCACCACTTCTTTGTGCAGGATAGTTCCTCATATACAGTGATTTTGGGATAGCCCTATATTGCAAGAGTGCATATGGAAACAAAGGTACTTCATGATTGCTTATACAAGAGTTAGAAACAAGTATGAAAGAAAAAAGTCAAATTTCTTACCGTTTGTGTTAATCACGCTAGGAATCGGTATACGCTTCAAGAGTCTCCTTTTTCTCCAAATGCAGGAAATTCAAAGACCCAAATTTTCATTGAGCACTCCTATAATGCACGGCTATAGTAGTGCCATTTAGAGGATATACTCGCCTCTTGATGGGATGAAGCATGTATTTACTACTGGTTATTCTCAATTTATAGCAAACACTCCGAATGGGGTGAACTGATCTCAAAGAATTTCGACTTGACATCCCACGTCCTTGGGTTTTTACCCCCTTTTAGAGCCAATGGAACCATCACATTTGCCATTTGAGTAGCAAAGAAGAAACTAGTATTTTATGCACATTTTTTGGTCTACCAAGGAGCTCTAGGAGATTTTATGCTTGGAGATTGCTTCTAAGTAGTCCCAAACAAGGATTTTGCTTATCTTCTTAGGTTCTATCAATACATAGTGCTTTGATTCATTGAGCTTTGTCTTTACCTTGTATACCTCTTGTCTATTCTTTTTCTTCTCTTCTATATTCTATTCTCCACTACATACAACCTTGACATCACATTGTCCCATAGTCCATACATACCTGTCAAGAATCGCGTGGTGGAGGGGATTGCTCAAGATGCTGCGCCGAACACACACAGAATGCACAAGGAGAAGCTCACTCAAGAGACAAGAAGAGAGATGGAGACCAAAACGTTTTCTTGCTGATTTTTTCTTCTTCTTCCACACACTTTACAATGTACACAAAGTATAGATAAGATACGACATAAAAGGAAAGTGGCCTACTAAGTCAAACAATGCATAATCGACTACACTAGTCGACTGGCGCTGTAACTATGCCAGCTGTAAATAGGTGTAACAACCTGAATATAATAAGTAATGAGTCAGTGGCCATGTGAGAGTCATAATGACCACTGACGTGCTAAGTGTAGACGTGTGGACCCATCTAACCAGGCGGTCCATCATCCATGTCCACATGTGTTGAGCTTGCCATCTCAACACTCCCCCTCAAGCTCAACTGTATCTCTGCAACTCCAAGTAAGCTTCGAAACTTTTGAAGCTTCTCTGTACCCAATGCCTTCGTGAAGATATCAGCTATCTGATCCTGTGTGCTGACATACACCAAGTCAATCTCACCTGCTAGTACCTTCTCTCTCACAAAGTGGTAGTGTACCTCAATATGTTTTGTCCTGGCATGGAACACAGGGTTCCTAGCCAACTGTATACTGCTCATGTTATCACAATAAATGACAACTGGACCTTCCACCTGCACATCCAAATCAGCCAGTAACTTTTGCAGCCATACTACCTCACATGCTGCAACAGCAGCACCTCTATACTCAGCCTCTGTACTCGACAAAGCAACTGTAGATTGCTTTTTGCTGCTCCAAGCAACTGCTGCACTACCAAGAGAGAACATGTATCCGCTGGTAGATCGTCTATCAGACATACTACCAGCCCAATCTGCATCTGTGTATCCAAACACCTGTACGTCTGTACCTGCCTCATAGAAAAGCCCATAATGTAATGTGGACTTCACATATCTCAATATGCGTCTCACTGCATCCAAATGTGGCTTTCTAGGTACTTACATAAACTGACTCACAAGACCAACAGCATAGCTCAAGTCTGGCCTTGTAATGGTCATGTAGATCAAACTCCCCACTATCCTCCTGAACATAGTAGGGTCTTCTATCTCATCCCCAACATCAGCACTCAGCTTTACATTCTGCTCCAACGGGACTGAAAGTGGTTTGCATGCAGTCATACCATACTTGGACAACATAT
This sequence comes from Lygodium microphyllum, assembly GCF_053477565.2. Classification (NCBI taxonomy): domain Eukaryota; kingdom Viridiplantae; phylum Streptophyta; class Polypodiopsida; order Schizaeales; family Lygodiaceae; genus Lygodium; species Lygodium microphyllum. Next base: position 63,459,909 of record NC_141141.1, read on the forward strand.
CCAAGCCATACTGTCTTTGGAACAGCCATATACCATCATCACATCTGATCACCTCAATGCCAAGGAAGTACCTTAGCTCACCTAAATCCTTCATCTCAAACTTCATCTTCAAATAGCCCTTGACTTCAGCAATCCCACTATCACTATCACCTGTAATAATCAAGTCATCCACATAGATGACTATGATGACCAAACCTGCATCTCCCTTTCTCACATAAAGTGAGTGATCAGCATCAGAAACATAAAAGCCAATATTGATAAGATACTCTTTGATCTTGTCAGACCATGCTCTTGGTGCTTGCTTGAGCCCATAGAGTGCCTTCTTCAACCTGCACACATACGTGGGATGCTCTAAATCTTCATAACCTGCTGGCTGATCCATATACACTTCTTCCTGCAAATCACCATGCAAGAAGGCATTCTTTACATCCATTTGCTGCAACCTCCAACCTTTGGCTGCTGCCAAAGCAATCACACATCTGACAGTTGCCATCCTAGCAACTGGACTGAAGGTTTCATCATAATCTATGCCATATGTTTGGGCATAGCCTTTTGCAACCAGCCTAGCTTTGTACCTGCTAATAGAACCATCTGCATTGTGCTTAATCTTATAAACCCACTTACATCCAATAGCTTTCTTTCCCTTTGGCAATGATACTAGATCCCAAGTCTTATTGGCCTCTAATGCAGCCATCTCCTCATCCATTGCTGCATCCCACTGAGCATGACCAACAGCCTCCTCAAAACATGTGGGCTCAACATCCTCAACTAGTTTCACCATATAAGCATAATGGTGAGCTGCATAACCCTCAAAACCAAATCTTTTAACAGGGTATCTCACCCTGCTAGACCTGCGTACCACTGGATCACTCAATGGAGTCTTTGCATTAAAACGTGCTCTCTGCACACCTGGAGTCCTCACTGAAGGAATGCCAAGCTCATCATCCAAGCTCTCTGAGCCACTGGAGTCTCCATCAAGAACTGCATCAATGCCTTCTGACACTTTATTCTTTCCTTTGTCTTTACCTGTAGTGCTACTAGATGCACTCGAAGATGTAGAGGTACTCCTTAGTCTCCCAGACCAAGGACTACCAGATGATGTCTCTGGTCCACTAAGAGTCCGTGATTCTTGCCTTTCAGCCTGCACATGAGTGTCATGATCATCATCAACATCCAATGCATCACCACTAGATGCATACCAACTGCTCATTTCATCAAAGATGACATCCCTGCTCACTCTGAACTTACATGTGACAGGGTTGTAACAACGATACCCTTTTTGCTCTAAAGAGTATCCAATAAAGATACACTTTTCAGCCTTTGGATCCAGTTTCTTCCGCAACTCATCTGGCACATGAACATACGCAATGCAGCCAAATACTTTCAAGTGTGAAACATCAGGCTTCTTACCTGTAAAACATTCTTCGGGGGTCATACCATGAACTGCAGCTGTGGGAGTTCTGTTCATAATATAAACAGCAGTATGAACAGCCTCAGACCAAAAATGCTTAGGCATATTCTTTTCAGCCATCAAGGCACGTGCAACTTCTGCAATATGCCTGTTTTTCCTTTCTGCAACCCCATTTTGCTGTGGGGTATACCTGCATGTGAACTGTCTCTTTATCCCATGAGACCTCAGAAAATCACTGAACTCATTTGAGAGGTACTCTCCCCCTCCATCTGACCTCAGGCACTTTACTTTCAAGCCTGTTTCTCTTTCAACTGCAGCCTTGAAAGTTCTAAAGTGCTCAAAAGCTTCACTCTTTTCCTTCATAAAATATACCCACAGCTTTCTAGAACAATCATCAATGAATGTGACAAAGTATGAACTGCCTCCAAGAGATACATTTTGTGTAGGCCCCCAAATGTCTGTATGCACAACATCAAGGATATTTCTGCTTACATCTCTGTCATGTGAAAAGGGTTGTCTTGCCTGCTTACCAAACTGACATGCTTCACATACCTTCTGAAATTCTGCAACTTTAAATGTAGGCAAACCTATAACCAACCCTTTGGACTGCATTAATTTCAGCCTTTGTACATTTGCATGTCCAATGCGTTTGTGCCAAATTTCAATGTCTGCAACAACACCTTTTCCTTTGGCATACATAGCCGCATTCATAGTAGGAATTCCAGCATCTAGAGTGAACATACGTCCAACTCTACTTCCCTTTGCTACCAACCTGCACTTGTCATTGAAGTCTTCTACAAAGCAGCCCTTTGCATTAAATCTGACTTGCAGCCCTTGCTCTACCATTTGACCGACTGACACCAAGTTCTTTGTAATAGATGGTACATGTAATACATCTGAAAGACTCTTTGTCTTACCATCATGCAAGGACAAGGGAACTTTTCCAATGTGTGAAATTGGGTGGCATGAGTCATCACCCGTCTGCACATAACCTGCATTCTGCAAATCCTGCATCTCTCCAAACCATTCTGCATGGCTGGTCATATGATTGGATGCACCTGAATCAACATACCAAACATCTTCATGTGTTCCCTTTCCTGTAACAGCATTCAGCATATGCTGCATAACGAACAAACGTTCATTTTTGTCTTCATTCTGTCGTGAAGACGATGCATAGTTTCCTTGCTGCAACTTACCACTGCGGATATCATCTCTCTTAGCATAACATTGGGCTGCAATATGACCTGTTTTGCCACAGTAGTGGCACACAATACCAGAGTTGTTAGAACCTCTGTTCTGCCATCCACCTCTTCCTCTAAAGCTCCCCCTGCCTCTAAAGTTACCACGACCTCCTGAAACCTGCATATCGCCAAAATGCTGATTCAATCTGTTTTGCTGGTTGTCACTACCACGTCCTGTACCACGGCCTCTTGAAGAGAACCTGCCACGTCCCCTTCCAGAACTGGAGTAGAAAGCTTGGACCTGTTCACCACTTCTTTCAGATGTCTCACTCTGCATGTTGATCTCTTCAGTGATCATAAGGGAGACCAACTCATCGAAATCTGGAAATGGCTTTCTGACATATACAGAAGTTACAAAAGACTTCCAAGCCTTTTCATTGTTAAGTCCACCCAAGGTAGACGACACCAAATCATCATCATCGGGCATTGCATCAATCGCTGCCAATGCATCTGCAATGCTTCTTACCTTCAGTGCATACTCATTGATAGACATCTTCCCTTTCTTCAATGTATTCAACTCTTGCTTGAGTTGAATCTTTCGTGCCTTTGTATTTACAGAAAACATACTTTCAAGTATGGTCCAAGCTGCATATGCATTCTCTGCATTTCTAATGTGTCCCAGCATGTTATTGTCAATTACTGCAGACAACCAATACATGACCTTCTTGTCTTTTGCATTCCATTCCTTTCGTGCCTTTGTCTCTTCTACAGTTGGAGGATCACTCACCTCCGGCTCCTTTTCTTCACCTGAAACGAACTCGTAGAGGCCTTTTCCAATAAGGAAGTTCGTGACACGAAACTTCCATGATGGGTAGTTGTTCTTGTCGAGCTTCTCAATGATGGGGCTTCCACTGTTCTCTGCCATTATCACAAAACTAATACCAAACAGCAAGCAAATCTTCTGCAACCCTTGACCTGTAGTGCACAGCAATACACTAGACAGCCTTTTTTACTGTCTGCTCAACAATACATGCAATCTGCAACCAGTTTGCAGATAAACGTTGTGTTTACTCACTGATAAACACCTTTGAACTTACAGATCTGAAATCTATGACCTGCGCACCCACGTTCGGTCAATACAGTCGAAGTCACAGTGTACCCCGAAACTGCTGTCCGCAACCTTGCGGCTCTAAAACGGGCCCTGAAACGGCCTCAAATGCCCAAAATCTCTGCGAGAAAGCCCTAAAGGGCTTAATCTGCAGAATACACAGTGCTCTTCGCGCACACCAAATCTCACTGCAATCTGAGATTTTTGCTCTGCCCTGCTTCCGGTGCCTCCACAGGCACTATCCAAGAGAAGGAGTGGAAGAATGGGAGAGATTCTTACCCGTAGCTTGCTTGCTCGAACCTTGCTTCTTCTCCTTCACTTCAACCTTCGAAATCAGCCTCTCTCAATGGCGCGGCTCTGATACCATGTCAAGAATCGCGTGGTGGAGGGGATTGCTCAAGATGCTGCGCCGAACACACACAGAATGCACAAGGAGAAGCTCACTCAAGAGACAAGAAGAGAGATGGAGACCAAAACGTTTTCTTGCTGATTTTTTCTTCTTCTTCCACACACTTTACAATGTACACAAAGTATAGATAAGATACGACATAAAAGGAAAGTGGCCTACTAAGTCAAACAATGCATAACCGACTACACTAGTCGACTGGCGCTGTAACTATGCCAGCTGTAAATAGGTGTAACAACCTGAATATAATAAGTAATGAGTCAGTGGCCATGTGAGAGTCATAATGACCACCGACGTGCTAAGTGTAGACGTGTGGACCCATCTAACCAGGCGGTCCATCATCCATGTCCACATGTGTTGAGCTTGCCATCTCAACAATACCAAGATGCAACAGTTCTGTTTTCTTCTAGTGGGAGGGTTGATAGGTCTGAAGAAGATAATACACCATTTCTAAAATGGCTTAAAGGGAAGGATAGATTGCAAAGGCATGGCATTGGATTTGCAAGCTTTCCTATTCATTGACATGTGTCATAATGTTTGCAGTGATCATAGGTATCTTTATACAGGGTGCATCACCAGTATCTTATGAGTAGATCTTTTTTTGATATTGCCTCTCTTGAGAACTGTCCACTACAAAGTTCCTTAAAGTAGGCTTTTAGCACAATCCCTATCTCATCACTTGTGAGACATCTTTGTAGCACTTCATTCTTTCCTTTTTTATACATTACATCACCTAACAGGGTGTAGATGTTAGATTCTAAAATAAGTTTCTTCTTTTCTTGGCTAGAGATGCTAGGAGGGTATTGCTGGGTAGCCAAGAGCTTTGCAATGTCTCCATACCATGGGATTATATCCACTAAAGCCATCTAGAAAAAAATAGAACTTGTGTCTTTCCATTGTGTCTAATAGTTGGTCTATGAACGGATAGGAAAATGATCTTTGTTTGTTTTAGAGTTTAATTTGTAGAAGTCCATGTAGATATAAAGCTTCCCATTCTTCTTGGAAACCCCCACAATGGATGAGACCCATTTGTTGTTATCCACTAGATAGATGAACTTGTCTTCCAATAGATTCAAAAACTCTATCTTGACCAAGGCCAAATAGTTAGGATTCATGTGCCTCTATTGTTATATAGGCTTAGGAATAGGCTCCAGATTGATGTGATGTTGGCAAACAATGGGATCACTTCATTTTAGGTCATTATAGGACCAAGAAAACACATCTAGATTTCATTTTAGTAGATCTCTTGAAGGATCAATAACTCTCAAAAAGGCTACTAACACAATATTAGTGAGTTAGGGAATCTCCCAATTCCCATTTTTTGAATACTAAAAAGGTGGCACCCGAATAACAGGCCCATAAGTTTCTTAAAACCATATGATGTGACCTATCATTGGAAAGCGCTTGAAAAATGGAATCTATTGAGCTATAGAGTGCTTGATTTGGAGTTATAGTGTTCAAGTTATGACAAATCCAAATATTTGACCACGTGTCTTAAACTTATGGGAAATTCCCATATTCCCCAATATGGTGTTTACTACCCACTTTGACATTTATTCCCTTCAACATCAATGAATGTATAATTCTTTGCACCTTCCATTTCTTTGATAAAGGTCTTATGGACATGTTCTAAGACTCCTTCAAGGGCATTGCCTCCTCTTCTAATGCTTTGTAGAATTAGTTTCTTCTCTATTTGACCATGATGCTACTAATATTGTTGGATGCTAAAAGGAAATAAGGGTTGTTTCTATGTTGGTTTTAGGATGGATACTCCCTTCTTGACTTAAGGATTTATCATTGGATGAAGCACCTAGGAACATCACATAACAAGAACCCATTTGATTGCTCTTCTATTGTAGCACTTATGCTTGTTGGCATGGTACATCATCATTCTCTTTTCTTGGAAAAGGTGGATCAAGGTGACAAGAGCCACTAGTGAAGGAAATCTTTATTTGCATGATCAAATTTTTATACAACTTTTGCATGTGTAGTGGACCATTAATCAACCCTAAAGGGACCATTGTCATTCCATCCAATAATAAGGGACCTTCATTCTCTAAAGCCTCCATAGATGCATTATCATTGGTATTCTCTTTTGATAGGAAAGATTCTTTCCTTGTACTTTCATAATCTTGCTCTTCACTTTCACCATCTTCCTCATTAGACTTTGTTTCTACTTTTGGAGGGGCTCTATCAAAGAAGAACAAGCTCTCTATCTCTGCTTCTTCTTTTGTCTCTGACTCTACTATGGCCCTGTAGTAAGGAGAGAAATACATCCATGTCTCTATCTTAGCATCACAACTAATTTAAGAGGTTACTTCAAGTTCAAGCAAAAGGTATTTGCCCATTTATGGATACTTTGCTTCCTTCACGAGTTGGTTTACAGTGCCTAATATCAAAGGTTGTGCCTCTATCTTCTATGAAATGATTTCTTTGATGGTCTCTTCATCAGCCATGTCCCATTTGTAGCTTCATTGGAAGAGTGAGACAATACCTCAATGAAAGTTGATCCATGTCCTTCTCTCAAACCATACAGCTTCAACACCTTTTTGTTGGGTCCCCTACCTAGGATCAGGGTTCCTTTGAATCAATCCATCCTTGCTTATGCTTCAAACAAAAAGAAGAGATAAAATCATGATTACAAGCGACTTATACCTTTAGGGAAAACCAGAATCCGAGTTTAGTGTTTGAAAATACTTTAGCGCTGACGAATGGAAGTCAAGGGATGCCCATGAGTCCTCGTAATGGGAGAGGAAGCATAATTTCAAATGTGCCAATGTTGCTAGCTCCTCCTAGTGTGACCGTGCCTATGAATAGTCAGATGGCTCCACTAACTAATGAAATCCCAGTAATAAATTCTACCGTTGTTCTAGGGAATCAACAACCAAACTCGTAATCAAGTGGTTAGGCCAATAGAACGATGAGTAGACGATCGTGGCTATGATTCAAGTGCCTTGAATGTCCTTGGTGAAGTTAGAAGTACTATACTGATATGATTAGCGAGTAATTTAGACAACTAGTCCTTGATTTCAATTTCCTTAAGAAGCAGCAAAATTTGATAGGGATTTGACACTCGAAAGAGGGTGGCCTCTCAAGATTCAATTGTGGCCAACATTTCCATAGGAGTTGTCCACATGTTAAATGTGACATATGTGGGAAGTTCGGCCATTTAGCTAGTACCTGTTGGAGTAAGATTAGCTCTCTCCAACAAGGAAGTAAACTACTAGGTACAGTTAATCATCACGAGTGTAAGGGAATAATCTCCAACAAGATGAAGGACCGAAATAAATACTACAAAGAGAAAAAGCTATGGTAGAGGAGCTACCTAGTGGCAGTGGAGTTAGCCTTGTAGAAGCTATTTGTGTCAACGACATAGAAGCTTCTAATCTACGGGTTATTATGAGAGGTCAAAAGGATAAGGTGATGCTGTGAATGAATTAATTAAGGACATGCATGATTTAAGGCTGAATTTGACAGAAATCTATGCAAAGGTCAAAAAGTTGGATGCTAAGGTAAAAGAGAAGGCTTGAGCAACCATACAAAGAAGGATACAAGAGCAGAAGCATTTTGTGTGACAGTTTACAACATGAAAAGCAAGACTTTATAGCTTACAGTGAAGCAAAAGCAAAAAGTTTAGTCTTTTGGAAAGATGAAAAAATACATGTAATAGAAATTGGTCTTCCAATAGAGCCAGATTTTGGAAATGGTGGCATGTAGAAGAGTTTGCGACATATGGCTGCAAGGATAGTATTTGTTGCCATAAATGCTGCCACATATGGGTTGAGAATTGAAAGGACTGATGAACCTCATAAAGGAGGAATGACTGAAGCAAAATCTTGTGTTTGGATGCAAGAATTAGATTGCATGGAAAAGGGTAAAACAACTAAGTCTTAATTGGCTAATGTAAGTCAGAGTATTCGAGGGAGAACAAGATGGAGTGCACATGTGGATTCATTTTTAGCTTATGCTTCTAGCAACATGGTATAAGAGGTCATAAAAAGTTTGGATTCACCATTAGATAAGACAACTAGTAATCCCTTCTAGCCACGGTACTCTTAACATAGGGAAGAGTGTTTATATGCTTTATTCTACTTTGATCAATGAGCTTGATAAGCCATTGAGTATGTTGTATGTCTAGCAATCCCAAATCCTTCATTGTCACATCAGTCATTATGTTCACTAAGGAACCTCCATCTATCAATGCATTTTCTAGAAAGAAACATTCCATCCATATGCCAATCTTTGGAGTCCCAATATCTAAGAAAGCATTGGCAATTTCCACTTCTTTTACATACTTTGGAGCTCTATTGGCCTTTGGCACAGAGATTGAGTTGGAAATCTTTAATCCACGTTGTTGTGTAAGTATGCTCTTGAATATTTTGTAGCAACTAGGAGAGAGCATTATTAGTTCTTATAAAGTTAAAGTTAAATTAGGACAAAATGAATCTATGTCTTTGATCAAATCATACTCTTTATGGGGTCCAATAGCTTCTCCAATCAACGAGAGAATGGAGCAACACCCATTTAATCTTCCCTCTTTCTTCAAGAATCCACTACATTTCTACTTCTTGTATAGAAGGTACATCCATCTCTTCTATCTCTTGGATCTTTGGTTCTAGTTCTACTTCCTTGGCTATTTATATTCTTTTGTGGCTCTAGCATGCTCTCTAGAATACTATACTATTCTTGGGTGGCTTTGTTGAAAGTTTCAATTTCACAATTCTGGAAGGGGTAATATTTTCTTCTGTAATTATTGGTTCTTTCATTTTTGCATGTATAATTGTAGTAGCATTCAATTCTACCAAATTGGATGAAAATTCTTGTGTTACCCTTCACATTGACTAGACTAGGATAGCCTTTGGTAGTATGGCCTTCACCTTTGTATCTCCTACACAAGAGCTTATAAACAATTTGGGGACAGTCTTTGATAGTATGGCCTTTGCCTTTGCATCTTCTACATAGGGGCTTATAATCCATGGACCTTCTAGAGTTTGAAAAATTTGGGGAGATATGATCCTTTTCTGTGTATCTGTAGCATTTCACTTTGAATCTTTGACCATCTCCTAAATATCTTGCTTTGTAGCTTTGAAAGTGAGACCTCCTTGGGCCAAAGTTAGGTCCAAACTCTCTTAGTTTAGGTCTGATATCTTAGGTTGTCATCTTGGACTCCAACAGATTGCATCTTGCTTCTTCATCTTTCTTCCTTCTTTCATGTAGCTTCTTCAAAGAGAAAATGTCTCTTGCATGATTCTTCCTTAAAACAATATGAACAAAAGGCTCCGAGGATGGTGGATTGTAGGGTGTATTTAGTGGGAAAATGTTCCACTTCATGAAATTTGCCACACCAAGTTTTCAATCTTAAGGTGTCTCGGTCCACTCTTGTAGGGTTGGAGACACTAGCAATGTTCACCTTCAAAGTCTACAATTGCTTTATTATCACCTCTATTAATTCCTTCTTAATGTTTGCAATTGAATTGGATGAGTTTAACTTTAAAACAAACATAGGAAAACCAAGCAAAGGTAAAAACTAATCTATTTTGGTAAAAGTTGAATACTATGAAAATAAAAAAAGCCAAATATATGGTCCACTTAGTATATACTAGACAAACACAATGTGGAATTAATATGTATTATCTATTGCAAAGGTTTTCATATATCAATTGAGATGAAGACCCCTCGCTCTAATAATCAATATACTTTTGGCCTAGCTTGTGTCTACTTCTAGTCCCCAATTGAACTACATCATAACATGTATCCATGTTCATGATAGTCGTCATTATCTTCTCATAGCAAGGCAATGCACTACAAGGATATTGGAAAATTGTGCGAGTTACAAACCTTATTTAGATTTACAAGAGAATTGTTTGTTGTAAATATAGTAACCATGATGATACATCAATGCATGAGACAATGCACTTCCATACTTATACAAAACTATTCAATCCACAGAAATCATTGAAGTCCTAGCACAAAGTATCAAATATTGTATTAGCAAGTCAAGCATTGTAAAGACCACACGATACTAATCAAATGGGCACCCGTAAGCATCATCCTCTTGGCCACTCTCCATACTATCATTCCCATTGTAAACCCTAGGAGCTACAAGAGGTCTCTCCACCAAAGGTCACACAATGCGATCGATAATATCAAGGTCACTATCAAATGAGTAACATGGATTCTTAGAAACCATACATGGAGTCATCAATGGAGCTATACCACACCCCATCTCCAAAGCTAGTCCTCGAGGAGGACACAATGCATTCAAAAGACTTTGCGCAAAGCCAACACTACGCTACACACTAGCTCTGAGATAACATTCCTCTCTTGCCTCCATTGCTATGCCCATATCTGGCAAGTAGTGCTGCAATACATGTCGAGTGGAGTCTACACCTTGCATTTGTGCCAATGCCGAGCCATCCAAGAGTCGTAAAGAAGCCAAACCCCCACAACATCAAATCATATACAAGAAAAATGCATCCATTTTTTGTCATAAACCAACACGAAAAAAAGAATATAAACACAAGCACATGGAAAAAATATGAATTGAGAAAGAAATCAAACATTTGAAAATCACCTAAATGGAGACACCATCAACCACCATCACCCTTGTATAAACAATGTCCTCCACTATGAATCTACGTATAATATCCGAGCAAGTTGCATGCATTTCTATCTATGAAGGTGGAGATCCTTGAATGCACATCATAGAAGAACAAATGCAATTAGTACAAAATAACAAGGTGAGCTAAGGCACTGACTAGTAACAGCACTTGATTTGAGCATTCCAAACCACCCAAAAACCCACCTAAGATAGATGCAAGATAGATTACCCATATTGAGTTTTCCAAACATGCTGAAGCAACCCCAAGGCCATGATGGATGTGGTCCTCAATTACTTTGTTCCATGATGGAATACCATCCCTACCTAATGATGCATCTGTAGGAAGATATAGGAGAATAAAATTAGTAGCACAAGCCACAATACTTCTCCTCTTCTTATATTCAATGCCAAGGTTATCTATGCTTGAAAAGAAGCTATGAATCTTGCCAAAGTCCTTGTTTCTAATAGAAATTGCAAAATACTTACCCATATATAACCACCAAGCCTAAATGCATAGAGAGTAGGATCACAATTATGACTTATTCATGGAGAAGAGTATGCAAGGGGCACATTGTGGGATGTGCAAGGGTATACAGACTAGTCCCCTGTAGAAGGAAAAGAGAAAATAGTAATTTCAAAACAAGTGGAGAGCATTACACCAGAAAATCATAGGAAATGCTTAGAAGTAAACCTCTATTAGGACTCTCTTGCTAAGGTAAATCTATCAAGGGCTCAGGAGAGTCATCATGTATCCTAGATATCAATAAAAAATGCAATGCTTTCAAATTGAACTCCTTACATTTTGACCAAAACTAAAGGAATTTGTTGAGTACCTACTAGTCTATTTATGTTTTCCTTGCTATGGCAACTTCTCCTCCCCTTTTGTAGCTCTATCTCCCCTCTCAAGCTCATCTAGAAGAAAAACAAGATGATGGATTTAGAAGAAAAACAAGATAAATGATTTCCCAAAAGTATCAAAGATGACAAGGAAAAGTTCAAATGTCAGATTTTCTTACCTTGAACTTGTGAACAAGACCCATTACTAAGACATTTCAACTCATCAAAATTTTGTCTCTTGCTTGGCAAGACATCAGGTTTTGGCATATCTAACCACCATGGACAGTTCTCAATATCATATCTAGAAAGCCCATCCATGTCATCCCCATTATTAATGCATTTCTTGTTTATAATATCAACCCATGGCTTGCAAGCTCCTATAATTCCACTTCCAACTTAAGATCCCTTAAGTGCAAGAAGTAGCTATCATTGAATTATAAAATAAAAATGTACTTATTCATAATAACATATCCACCAATCAAGGAGACATAGAAAATAGCAACAAGGATTCACCTATTGTAGTTTCTTACCTATAAAGCAAGCAACAATAGGCTGCATGACACTATGCAAGACCATCATCCTTCTTTTTGGTCTTATCCTTTGGGCCAACCTTCTTGATAGTTCCAAAGATATACTTTTTGCCTTCATAACGAATATGTGAGATGTAATCATGTAGAGAGGGCTTGAAAGGAAGAACTAGAGGACTCCTTGTAATTGCTACCAATTTACCTCATCCTCTAGCATCCTCAATGCATTTTTCTCTATCACATCTAGCAACACTTCTCTAGATAGCCACCTACACTAAGACTAACTATAAGCTAAAAATTCAAAGAATACATTTGTACTAGTTGCAATTTAGATTTGCAACTCAAAGGAGTTGGCATGATCTTACATTCTAAAATGTGACTTCATACTTGTCATTCCACAAGCACTTTGCACTACCCTTGAGCTATCAAGCATACTCAGCCATGTTCTCTTTTTGTGAATGAAAACTAATGATATTGCTATCAGGTTCAACTTTTCAATGCCTACTATTGTCTCAAGGCCATCAAATCTCAAGGAGAATAAAGTCTCCTTGAATTTCCTTTCTAGTGAAGGAATGATTATGTTGAGAACCTATGGATGGTAGATAATCCAAATAAGTAAACAAGCATATGGAGGCTAAAATGTAGCTATGGCAAACAAGCACAAAGCTTAACTTTTGTATACATTAATTGTATTTGCACTTTACATTTGCCAAAATCTCATGTTCCTTATCAACTTCTGGTCCTCACTAAGATTCTTTGTTGCCTCTCCAACCTTTAAATGTAATTGCTTTTGAAACTCAACCTACAAACCTAAAGATTAGGAATGTTCAGTCTTGAAATTTTGAAAATATTAGTATATAAAATAGGAATACCTTAGAAACTAATTGTGCAATGTCCTCTCTTGCCAATGGATACCATGATGGGGAGCTTTTGCCCTCAAGCTTCTTCATTGCCTCCAATATCTTGGCAACTTGTGATTGTTGCTCTTGCAAGTTGTAATAAGCTAGAAAGAAGAGATGTTTAGTGTAGAAATACTAGTACCATGTCACACTGACATAGGTATAAAAGGAAGAGACATGTAAATTTTCACAGCTTTTGAAACATTAATACATTACTGTCTCTTTCCTCATTACATTGCTCACAACTTCTATGGCTTCTCACCTCTTTCTATCTTTCTCTCTCCATTTCTAGTATTTCTCTCTCCTGCACTCCTCTCTCTCTTCTACAATCTTCTCTCTCCTCTTTCTCTCTTCAGTCCACTTCTTGATAAGTGGTATCAGAGCATTGGTCTTTGATCCATTTTTCTTCTCTTTTCTTCATATTTACCCCAATTTTTCATCATAAAAACCAATTTCAAACTAGTACTAGACCAAGCTATCGAAACCCAAGTGAAGCTGTTTAGAGGCGTTTGTGGTTGATCTTCTTGTTGTGGAGGCTGAGTAGCTATCATGCTATAGTTCAACCTACATGGATATTGATGACTGACTATGGTTGCATTGTGCTCAACCCTACACACATGGCAGGATATCCAAGTGGTGTTAGTGTTAAGAATAGCAAATGATGCTTGATATGTATGCCCATAGAGGCTGGATGTGTGCCCAAAAGAGGCTTGTCCATAAGTGGCTTTGTATGGAATATATACATACTCTCTTTTGTAGTCTTCTCTCTCCTCAATCTCTCTCTTCAGTCCATTTCTTGACACTAGTATACCTTTAAGTCATAATCACAAAGTTGGTAGCATTGACCAATGTGTATTTGAGATTTGTAACTATGAATGCATGCTCATTCAAGCATAAGGACATAAGATATGAGACCCAATATATAAGTTATATAGTCCAAAACATATATGAACAATGTAATACTTACTTATCCATGTGCAAAAGGTTGGCAAGTAATGCAACCTAACTAAGCCTAGTGGGATTGATTATTGTGCTTACAACTCTCAAATGCCATAGATATACATCCTAATACTTTTCCAAGATAAGCTCCATTCAAGCCTATGCAATGGTTCCCTTCCCAGACATAAGACATCTTGTTTGAGAGAAAGGAAGATGTCTTTTGTCTTTCAATTCATACTCAAACTCCCAATCCACGTCTTGCCAATGGTTATCTCACCTTGCATGATCCTCATTTGTCACTTGCATGTCTTGACTGGTGGGAGAGACAACCAAAACAATGAAAGTGCCCTTCTTAGGATAGTAGGTCTCTCCCTCAAGTGCAATCTTTAGAAGAGATATATTGCTCCTTAGACCATGCACCCTCGGATATGAGTACGTGTGGCACAAAGGAATGGGTGGACATTTTGAAACATCAAGAATCTGGTACTTGGACAACACATCACCCCTTTTCATGATCTCCATGGGGTCAGTCAACTCCCTACTTGTTTTGTTGTTGCCTTCACTGGAGCGTGCCAAACTTGTGCAATTTCATGATTAGAGTATTCTTATTGTCTTCTAGGCAATACCTTTAATACAAATTAAGCATTCAAACAATAGGATAGTCCAGTACTTGGACAACACATCACCCCCTTTCATGATCTCCATGGGGTCAGTCAACTCCCTACTTGTTTTGTTGTTGCCTTCACTGGAGCGTGCCAAACTTGTGCAAGCTCATGATTAGAGTATTCTTGTTGTCTTCTAGGCAATACCTTTAATACAAAGTAAGCATTCAAACAATAGGATAGTTTGATTCTCAAATCTTATAGCAACATGGTCTCATGCAAGTGATAGATCTAGTTAGTTTATACTTGGGTGTCTATAAAATCATCATTGTCATTGTCAAGAGGCACAAGACTAGATCCACTTTGTTTCTGATCTTGAACTCTTGGTTGTAAGAAATTCATACATCAACAAAAGGAAATAATCAAGAAAACTGCACGATTTTGACTATATACTTACTGCAATTGCCTCCATTTGCAACTATTTCCTTGTTTGTCTCTTCCACTTACGAGCCATTGAACTCAACCTGCATGAAAACAATCATCAATGAGGCCATGCATGATGACTACAATGAGCCTACATGAGGATCATATCTATACAAACTAATGATAAAGCCACACAAAGCACTCAACACTTGCAACCACTCCTCCACATGTCATCCGACCAAGTAATGCACGCAAAATGACAAGCGTTAGCACTTGAAATATGTACAATGAAGACCGTGGTCACAATTAAGACCAAATTATTTGCACAAAGTAGGGGTCTAGCACAATGCTAATAGGATAACTAATCGATTGTTCTATAATGTCAAAATATGTAGGGGGTATCCTATAGTGGAAAAAAGGGGCCTAAAAATCCAAAGTATGTAAGGTCATGGATAAGGGACTTAACAAATTGTTTGGTCATGAAATCATGTCTTTGACATTAACCTCATGATGATTATTGGGAAACTTAGTGTGAAGGAAGATGAATGATGGAGGCCTTTTCTAAAGAAGGCCATCTTTCTTATGGCCTTTGTAGAAAAGCTAAATCTTCAAATTACGAGTGAAGGCTATGACTTTGCTTCTTATCTCCTCTGAATCAAACTATATCATGCACCTTGCACCATGTTAGTTATCATGTGTGCTCACTCTTTATTGGCAATGCCACACTCTGCAACCTTCTTCTTGTAATGCACATAATGGATATTTGGATGATCATTCAGCTGATAAAGTGGATTAACTTGAGAAATCCAGACACAAGGAGGCCCATACAATCTTTGCAGGGTATTGACTGAATGGTGTAGAGACCAGAGGCCAAGCCATAGAGGAACACATGCATCATGGCCATGGTCATCAATTATTTCATTTTGAGGTAGCATGACCACACAATGCATGCCTATTGTAGAACCATGCTTTGTGGCCAAACCAATGAACATAAAATGTAGACTATTATGAGTCAGAATACATATGCTCATGCTCAAAATATTTCCAGTCCAGAGCTTATGACATTGTCTTTAGAAACATATGAGTAGCCATATGAACATATTTGTAGAATGAGCTATAGAGAAAGGAAGGCAACTCTGATATAGATAGCAATGCTTGCTACAAAATAATGGCATATGCAATGGTCAGTTGATAGGAATGATGCCTCTATTATAGCAGTACCACCAATAGGAATATCATGATCAATAGAACCAGTATGATTGCAAGCCCAAAACTTGGTGCATTCTGGGGCAGCATGAGTCTCCTTAGTTTTCCTTTGCATTATGCTCTTGCCTTTGCATTGATTGTAGGCCCACAAATTCAGTGCATTCTAGTGCTGGACCTTCAAGCCCTTTTCACTTCATCTCAGTCAAGTAGCATGAGCTGAAATCGTGTTCCCATCTTCGCTTTATATGTCTGAAATCATGATCTCAGCCAGATATCTGAAACCATGTTCACCCGGGGCGGTGCACAGAAGTCGTGTTAGCATTGAGATATGACCCTCCCATGACAAGCGAGGTGAGAGCCGGCAGCCCAACGTAGAGTGCAGAAGGAAAGGGAATACTCCTCGGTATCTCTTGTCCGGAGGAAGACGATGTATTCCAGAGACGCTGAGAAAGTGTGAGCATAGACTGAACCCACATGGAACATGAAGCCTGAACATCTTAGCCATCAGGCCAAGCACCGGTGCTTCCCCTTGTAAACATCAGGTTACACCTTTGCAAGCACTAGGTTACGCCTGTCGACCATGAGGCCAACTAGCGTCGGCGCTTCTCATTCCAAGCACCTATTATTCATCAAAATGATTCAACCTAAGAAATCATAAACTAAGCAGCTTCATCAATCATGTGGAGCCCTGTTGCAATCTGGATTCACCCTTCGCAGGCCACGTGCCAACGCACGAGCATTCCGAACCCTGTAAGCATGAGCAGGCAGCAGGCTACATAGTCTCAACACTATACACACTCAAATTGAGCACTACACACATACGCATATGCTCTATTTGTGAAGAGGGTGTGTGCACATGGAAAAAGTGTGTCTGGGTTAATAACTTCAAAATCTTTGGCAGACGATGGAGACTTTATTCCTCTTTATTGGCAATCATGCCAAATAGGTACACATCTATTGGCACATCATTGCTTGGATATTTTCAAAGGTTTTTTTAATGTGCACACATTAGACATTAGGAGTGATACCTCTATTGGTGTCATCTCTATACATTTCAAGTCAACTAAGATAACGGTAAAAAAGAAGGAGCTCCAAGAATATTTTGAGCTTGGTGGTAGGCACTTGTCTTTGCAATTCCAATGTGAAGGACTCTGGAGATTTCGACAAGCAAATAGTGAGTTTGCATTTCAATTAATCACTTCCATGGAAAGGGATTATATTCTCTCCATTCCTACTGACACTACAACTAGCATAGACCTAAATAGCATTGTAGATGACTCTTCCTTAACATGCGCCTCCCAACTCATTTGTGGGATCCTCCATGCCATCCTCTATGGAGGGTAAGCGTAATACTATCATGATTGGCCTTCTTAGAAGGTTACCTTTGAATGACTCATTGCTTGTTGCAATGATGAATGCCTCAACTATTATGCAAGTTGATGAATTGCCTTCTCAATGTGATGGAGGCATTGTCTTTGAGCGATTTGCATCCCTAGAGTGCAAGCCAATGTCAAGGATGCACCAAAGACATGTTGGTCATGTTTAGGTGGAGTACAAAACTTGCACTAAAGATCATTCTAAATGTGTGGTTTGATGTAGCTCATGTGCAAGACACTTGAGATGTTTTAATTTAAAGTGCCCGTATTATGGATCCACCAAGCAATACAATCAAACACAATGGAAGGGCAAGTAAAACCAAATGCCCTCTATCAAAATTTTGACACAAGCAAATGGGACACTCGTGTGCCATCATTGTTCCACCATCCCAAAGAGTCTGGCTATTTGTGAGTGCTACATATGATACTACTATCCTACCAATAGAGCCAACACTACTAGGTGTGCCATAAAAATGGGATATCATAATCACCCCATCTCTAATGGGATACATAGGAAAAATATAACAACCGCAAAAGCCTTGGTGAAGAATAAAGTCATTCTAGATCTTGATGCAAAGTGCAAAAAGGTGGAGACAAGTATTTACAAAGGACTTGGTGGTGATGGAAATGACTAAGGGAGGGGGGGGGGGGGGACAGTGAGGCGGAAGATGAGTGTGGTATTGAGATTCTATTGGAGAGAGTCACTCCTCTTATCTAGCATAAATGGTGAGTGCTCTTTATAAGCATTGTCATTCATCATTGAATTAAATGTTATCCTAGCATTTTGTGTCTTCATAGGATACGGAGGACCATGGATGTTTCCATACAAAATATAAAAGGGTCTACGTTTGGCCTTGAGGCACTGTTAGAGTTGAAGGATAGAACAAATGTGCGGTACCCTTACTTTCACAACATCTTGTTTCCAAATTAGTTGCCGCATGCAGAGGAGCCACATGTTTTTAAAATATCTACTATTGGTCCAAGAAGTGGAGTAGACCTTTTTAATCAAATGAGACCTAGAGGCCCATTGAAGCACTCATTTTTGCATTTGGATCATGTTCGCCACACTCTGGATGGACCATAATGAGTGCCCATCTATATCACCCATATGCTAGAGAGTTGCTTAATATTGCTACTATAGTGAGTTGTTCAAGGTGGAAAACACCCAGACTCAAGTGCTTTTCTGGACCTTGTTGAATGAAGCAATAGGTCAATGTGAATTTCTAGGAGCACAGTTTGCTGGGTTCAATGGTGGTTGATGAGGCTTATGCAAATTGGTTGGCTATACATAGTATTCTCGACAAAGGAAATAGGAATGAGATGCACTATAAGGAGAGATCATGCTCCTTTCATTGGGAAAAGAGTATGCTGGAGCACAAGCAATGTATCAAACCACAATTCCAAGAGGAACACAAGGGGCTATGTCATTAGTGGAGGGATACCCCAACTGAGGTATGTGTTGAGCTAGCAAAGGACAAACTCGTTAGCTTTTGAAGATTGAGGCATGCTCATAAGGATGAATTATAGTCCCTAAAAACCTAGCTTTTTTGGTGGGGGGTGAGAGGGTTTCACCGGACGACAAAGTGGATGCTAAGTCAAGGTCATGGAACTCACTTTCTACGTACAATCAATATTTCTAAATGGAAGCATGTGTCAATGAGAGCAACCCTTGGATATGCTCAGCAAGTTAGCTTGTACTTTGCTTATGCTACAAACCTTGCTATGCCAGTTCTTCAAAGCGCCCATTGTAAAGTTTATTTGTTAGCAAGACATTGTTGAGAAATGACAAATGATGTATGCTCCAAGAAGAGCTGTCTTGAATCCCATATGCATAGTGAGGAGAGTGGAACAACTCAACTTCTATAAAGCATTGTACTTGGCTATCACTTTCACAATGGTGAATACAATATCATGATGCTTGGTACTCTCACTTAGTATCTTTGTCATTGTCATTGTCCTGCACAAGATTGTGTTTATGAGTCCAAGCTAATCTATCTTGGAACCTAATTCACTTGTGTAATAGTTGCTCTACATTATTTATGTTAACATGAATCTAGCCTTCATCTTCCATCCTCCATAACTCTTACCATGCTCTAGATCCGCATTCTTAACATGGTGTTAGAGCCCAGTCGAGCATGGCTTACCTTCTCTCCATCTCTTCTCAACTCAGTTTGAGTGCTACACCCCATCTCAAACCTCATTTGCATCTCTACCTTCACTATATGAAGCTTCCATGGCAGCCATAGTTAGGAGCACCCTGTCAGCTTGAAGCTCTCATATCTCTCTCCACAGGCAATATCTCTCTAAACTTCCTTCTAGAGAAGTGATTGTCTGCTTCCATAGCTCCTCTTGGCACATCAATCATTGACATTGCAAAACTATAGCTCTAGCATTGCACAAACTATTGCTTTCTGTCCTGATTGTGCCTACAAACCATCATACGTACTAACCTTGGAGGAAGTAGTGTGAGCAAACTAAGGCATCTCGGCCATTGCTCTCTTCAAGAGAGTTTTTCTCTAACTTAAGGAACTTCTCCTCATCATGTTAGAGGGTGACATTGTGCCCTACAGGACCCAACATTACAAGAAAACATGAAATTGGTGCAAAACTCGCAAGTAGAGATTCGATTTGATCCAGCACTCTACATGACATGCAATTCTCTAAATCTTTGTGGGGCATTTGAAGTCCCCCCAAGTGGGCAATCTCAAACTAAAAGGGCTCCCCAAAATTCTCTCTCTTCCATCACAATTTGAGAAACCCTAATTGTCATCTCTGTGGTGGGTAGCCATAGCCAAAGCTTTAAAGTTTGACATTTTTCACTATTTCTTCTCTCTGAAGCTGTCAACAGTGATTTTAATCACTGAGAAACACTCTCTAACGTTCATTACAGTTTTGGAAGTGCCCAAGGAAGCTCAAAAGTCATCCACAAAGTTCGTGCGAGAAAGCAGATCAAGTACTGACTAGTATCCATTAATACTCAACTAGTGTCAATTTGACACTAATGTTCTTGTGTCTCTTGACACATTAAAATACAATCTTTTTTTGCTAGTTAATTGAATCTTATCAACATGCAAAAGCTTGAGCAAATAGCTAAATTCAATGGTGAAGGTTTTCATGCCTGGAAGGAGAAGACCATGTATCACCTTATGCGAATGGACTTGTGGGACCTGTTTGAAGATGATGCAAATAGCAAGAAGGAAGATGATGAAGACGGGTTTATTGAAGAAGACTAGTTCAAAACCAAAGAATGGAAGAAGATGAATAACAAGGCAGTAGGCATCATTGCCTAGGGACTAAGTGATGATGCGCTACATCATATCTCTGGCATTAGTGATGCTAGAACTGCTTGGAACGAACTTGACAGGATGTTTTGTACCCAAGCAAAGAAATCAAGGTAAAATTACTCATGTAATTTTATAAACTAGATATCAAATATAGTGCTTCCATGACCACACACATTAACAAGTTCAAGAGCCTAAAAGCCTAGCTTGCAACTCTTAAGAAGAATATTGATGAAGATGAAGCAATAGTCGTATTGCTTGCAAGTGTAAATAAGGATCCATGTGAGAACCTTGTGTCCACCCTAAGTAATGTTTCTAGTCTCTCACTCAAAGACATTGAGCACTCACTTCTTGATGGAGAAAGAAAATTTAAAAGTAAAGATGTAAAATAAAGCAGCTCAAGGAAAATCTCCTATATACTAAAGGAGCTACTAGACCCAAAGGAAGAGGTCGAGGATTCAACACCGACAAAAAAAGTCAGGTTACATGTTACTATTGTGGTAAGACTGGCCATATTGCCAGTGAATGCTTTC
This sequence comes from Lygodium microphyllum, assembly GCF_053477565.2. Classification (NCBI taxonomy): domain Eukaryota; kingdom Viridiplantae; phylum Streptophyta; class Polypodiopsida; order Schizaeales; family Lygodiaceae; genus Lygodium; species Lygodium microphyllum. The sequence continues at coordinate 63,481,239 of NC_141141.1, forward strand.
ACAAGAAAAGAGCATAGTAGATGCAGAATGTCTACTACTAAAGTTAATTCATGACTGAAGAAGAAGAAGAAGATGCTTCCGCTAACATCAACAATTCTGACAAATTGTTCTAAGGAATTTGTTCCCATACTGGATCTCTATGTTTCCCTTAGTGGATTGATTTGTAAAAACCCTTGCCAAAGATGTAAAGTCTCAAGATTTAACTCGACTAGGCTACCTATGAGCTAGTCTCTGGGGCCATGTTATCATGTAGGGGGGGGAAAATCCAGCAAGTGTAGGGACTCATCATTTGAGGGGGTGTTGAGAAATGACAAATGATGTATGCTCCAAGAAGAGCTGTCGTGAATCCCATATGCATACTAAGGAGAGTGGAACAACTCAACTTCTATAAAGCATTATACTTGACTATTACTTTCACAATGGTGAATACAATATCATGATGCTTGGTACTTTCACTTAGTATCTTTGTCATTGTCAGTGTCCTACACAAGATTGTGTTTATGAGTCCAAGATAATCTATCTTGGAACCTAATTCACTTGTGTAATAGTTGCTCTACATTATTTATGTTAACATGAATCTAGCCTTCATCTTCCATCCTCCATAACTCTTGCCATGCTCTAGATCCGCATTCTTAACAGATATGAAGGCTCTCGAATAAGCCTTAGAGATATACATAATAGTTTTATGGCAGGGGAAGAAAGGGTTCTAGTAAGAAAACATTTAGTGGACCTAACATCAACTATGTTGGAGGAGCAACAAATAATAGCTAATTTGTAGAGTGGTGTTGAGCAACAAATTGTTATGCAAAATAGAACAAGTATGCATGAAAGCATTGTACTAGACACTCACAATCATAGGCTAGAGTATGAGAATGTCACTATTCATTGTCCAAGAACAAGGGAAGGGTCACTAGGGGCATTGTTAAAGAGACTAATCTAGATGTGAAAGAGTGGGCAATTAGTCAAACACCAGCCAATAATCAATCCACATGTTGGGGGGTGTTGCAAGGCAAAACAAAGTGATATGTAGCCTTGTTTATGATGGAAGATGTGGAAGAGTTAAGGGTGTCCCTTCACCATGCTTTAAGGGCTAGAGACAATATAAGGATAAGGAGAGTTGGCAAATGTTTTGGTTTTGTCCCTCAAGTGTGATTCAATCCACTAGGATTGATAAGTAGATTTAGAGCTTCTTTGGAGCAGCACCATTAGTGTGGAAGGTAGCCAATGGGACAAGTTTAAATGCAGATGAGACATCTAAGTTGGTTTCTGTAGGATTTATTTTGGATGGTGTGGAGCATAGGGTATTGAATGTGTAGACAACTCCAAGCAATGTGCACCCCTCAAGTAGAGGAGGCAGCCGTGTCGTTAGATGGAGAAAGAAATTAAGCAAGGTTAGCAGCGGGTGCATTTCCAATGATTGTTTGTTGCAAGGGAAAATTATCCGTGAGACTATAGTTCTCCTTGATGAGTCCCACATTTTCTAGATTTCAACAAAGTAATCAAAGAAGACACGGATTGCCTACACTGTGAACCTAAGTGAGTCTCCAAGATGCTTATGTCTTCATTTTTCTCTATGAGAGTTAAAGAAGGATCCCTATATGCCTTATGTTCATCTATATTTTATGTTCATAAGGGTGCTTGGATTCAAGCCCTTGGTCTACAAATTTATACATCAAGTAGCTCTCTGACAAAGTTGGAGATCAGCCGAATGCTATGAGGGCATCACAATGTTCCTTCTGTTTGTACATAGTGATTATATATAAAAGAGAAACTCAAGTCTGGTAGTTTCCGTGCAATGTATTCCACATTTTGGTCTTCCTAGGTTTGGTGGTGGATTTTGGAGGGAAAGCATACCTTTAACTTTTTGAAGGAAAAGCATATACTAAATTTTTATGTGTCCTCCTATGTTTGGCCTATATATGTATTGGCTGACATGTTTGGTTGTGTGAGGTTAAAGTGCATATCTATTAATGAAAATATATAGAACTATAAATATTTTTTTGGCATATATGTATGCTTTTGGCATGTATATAAGTGTGTTGTTCTTGAAAAAGTGTGATGTAATGAGAGTTTGTCTTGCATTGATTCATGTGCATGATTGGCCAAGTCGTGCTCGATTTCTTTAGTTTCTCACTCCAAGCATGCTCAATGTATAGTAATCCTCAATTGGATAGGTAGTCCTTCAAACTTTTCCCTCTTATATTTGCAGTGGGATTTTGGAGTGTTTTAGTAATCACTGCATGTACAAGGTTGAGTTGATATAGAAAGGCCTTTGTTTTGGTTCTGATTTAGAGCTCTTGTTTAGATTTTTGGTTGCTAATTCTACTTGGTAGAGTTTCTTTTATTGTTGCTGATTTTCCATTGGAAAATTTGTCTTGGACCATTAACTTTGTGGTTGGACCATCATAGGAGGTACTGTTTGTGGCCATTGTGGAGTTGGTGCACTATATTGAGGCACTATAGGCATCTATGGATAGGGGTAAGGGATAATTCTTGGAACTTAATTAGGTAGAAGCATTAAAGGATGTAGGACCCCTCTTCCTAAGTTCATTGACAATCTAGCTTCAACCTTATCATACAATCGAACATCTTCTATTGTAGCTTGCAAATTAACTAGTCTTCTCAATTCCACAACAAATTCACAAACTTCTAGTTGCAATCCTTTGAGAAATTCTCCCTTATGAATTCCTTCATCAAAATTAAGTTTGGTCCATTATTCAAATATGGATTCTATTCTTGAGACATATGCTTCAACTCATTCTCTAGAGTAGTGGCTCAAATTCAAAAATATCTTTTGTATCTTCTCTTCAAAGCCTTCATGCCCAAATTTGGCGAGGAAAGCTAGCTTGTCATCCCATGTACCAAAAGTTCTTATTGCCTACCTTTCATGCCATTGAAACACCATGTACTAAAAAGTGGTGAGAAATATCACCAACCAATGCTCTACGGTTCCTAACATCATTGGTCACACATGCTACTATAAGCTTTGCTATATGAACATCATGGTCTTCATTATATTCTCCTTTAAAGATGGATAATGGGACTACATTTCACTACAAGGGAATGGGGTGATAGTGACAGCGATTTGAGACCTAAAATAGCGGCATCGCTAAACTATATGAGTCGCTATTAACATCACAAATGCAAATTTGTGAAGTTAATAGTGATGCATATAGCAATATTTTTAGTGATGCTATTAAGGATGCTTAGTGACACTATTAGCAACGTAAATATATGGGCGGCCTATTGTGGAACCATATCATAGGAAAGAGAGACACTATAGAGGCACGAATGGATTTGAAGGAGGTAGGCAAGATGGAGGTGCTTTGGCTACAATCAAGAGCTCTAATGATTTCTTGCAACTACATTTGCTCCTTCGGTCCTGTCCACTAAAACAAATTGTATGGTGAAGTAAATGATCAAGTCTATCTACACCTAGATAAGTATGATGTGCTTCCTTAGGTATGGTCTTTCTAAAGATGACAAACTATCAGGATTTAAATTCCATTATTGACACAAGATATGCTAGGTTTGTGCTAGCCTTAATAGTAAGTAACCTCATTATTTCACTATTTAGTATCTATTCAATGTTCATAATGCTTTAAATTTCAAACAGTTTGTACTACTAATCATGATCGTGGGGTGCCTTACTTCAAAAATACGCTGTCGTGTTGCTGCGCATCCGAGTCGTATACACCTCCATTTCTTTTGTTGTGCATTTGTGTTAATTTCTACGTGTGATCCATTGTTTGTGTGATGCATTTTGATAATCCGCATCCAATGTATATATTCCCTTAATGCATGCGTATGATTTTGTTTGGATGCATGATGTGTGTGTATAAGAAAAATATGAAAAACTGATGCCAAAGGACATTATCAAGCTGATAATTTCAATGATGATCTTTAAGAAATGATGCAGGACATGCATATGATGCCAAACAGGGTGACCTTTGAAATCGTCATTAATGGTCTTGCCAAAGCAAACAAAGTTAAAATGATGCTGGAACTTCTGGATGAAATGAAGATTATGGTGGTGATGACAATTGCGAAGGCACTTGAGCAAGCAGATGTGCAGTGGAGTAGTTCTCTTGTAATAGGAATTTTAAGATTCCTCAAGAGCATAAAAGCTTCTTGGGTTTTTTTTTATTGGTGGAAAGACACTGCTTGGCCTCTTCACAGTCACCATGAGTCTGACAATTGGCATAGTTCGTGCTTATACAGAAGGAAGAATTATATTGGAGGCACTAATATTGACAGCAGCTGTTGTGCTTTCTCTTACTGCCTACACATTTTGGGCAGCAAAGAAAGGTTATGACTTTAGTTTCCTAAGTCCCATGCTTTTTGCAGGCCTCATGGTTCTCTTACTTTTCGGACTCATCCAGGCTTTCTTTTCACTAGGACGGCTTTCCCTGACCATATATGGGGCCCTTGCAGCCATCATATTTAGTGCTTATAAAATCTATGACACAGACAATTTGATCGAAAAATATACCTACGATCAGTATATTTTGGCCTCAGTCGCTCTCTACTTGGACATCCTCAATCTATTTTTGGCCTTGTTAGATCTTTGGGTAATCTAGCGGGTAGTAGGTCCTCTCTTTTCGGGGGGATCAAAGTGCGGAGAGATTTCAGATGTCTGGGATTGGATCATGGATGTTGGCTAGACTACCGGCCCCCGTTTTCCCTGCTGCTCTGTAGCTTACCAAGTCCTTGATCCCGACGTGGCTGTTCGGGCAGTTCGCAACGCAACGCTTCCTTCTTCGTTCACAGGAAACGATCTACAGAAGATGAGATACTGGCTAACCTAGTAGAAAAAAGAGTTCATGGGAGGCTCTTCCTTTCTGTTTGTACAGAAGGTTGGACACAAGGCTCCATCACCACCGATAGGAACAGCAACAGGGAAGAAGAAAACGAAGATCATGGTCTTAGGAGGAGGGGGGGGGAAAGAAAGAAAACCTTAGCCTTCTCGTTTCAAAGCAGCCCTGCACCCTCCTGATAATGATGGCCAGCCGATCCCTTCTATCCGCCTAAAAAAGCACAAAGCCCACTAGTTTCTGCCCTGCCCAAGGGCAAGCGCCACCTCATCCCTCAGGATGGTGAGGATGTGCTCCTGCTATGGTACAAGAGCGAGGTCTAAGCCATTGAGAACACGTCTCCTGCTAAGGGAGTGTACAGTGAGGGTTTCATGAATGCAAGGCTCACACAGCTAGCAATCCACCTTCCCGCTTTGCAAGTCAACTGATGTCATTTTGCAGCTGGGCATCAGATACACACACCAAAACAGACCTCATGTATGTGTGACAGGATCGATGATTCATTTACTCCCCCACAGAGAGAACTTCTGATCTCAAAACTGGGGAGATCAAGGAGTCGTTCCCCAAGAATCCTGTGCTATGCATGCTCACACCGCCGCTTCTAGACCTGATCACTTATCCAGTCAAGTAGATGCAGAGTATGGGTACATTAACACACAGTCTCAGCTGGATTCCAGAGTAGATGGGGAGTCTGTGGTGATTGCCTTTGGTCGGCAGGTGCAAGGTGGCAAAACTGCATCCAACATTGAGGTTGATGAAATTCAGATGGTTGTTGATGAAGGTAAGGTTGGATTCAGATTTACTCCTGAGAACAAGATCCTCAACGGCTGGTCAGCAATGGCTATTACCAGAATATGTAAGGACGAGGCAGTGCGTTGTAAAAGGACAAAATCAGAAACCAGCATCAGAATTGGGAAAAAAAAGAGAGATTGATTAGCTTGCCTGATAAGGTGGATCAAGCTGCCATCAAGGCGGTTCTGAAGAATGGTGTCCTCAACGTAATGGTGCCAAAGGCTAAGGGACGATGTGAAGCTGAGCATCAACAATGGCAACCTCACCCTGAAAGCTGAGCACAGCACAGGAGAATCCTCAGCATTTTACTACAAGATGAAAGGTGACTATTACCGATATTTAGCACAGTTCAAGACTCGTAGTGAAAGGAAAGAAGCTTTTAGATGGAAAGGCTTCTTCAGTAACCAGTTCAACTTCCTGATGATTTGACACCAGAATTTGAGTATCTATCTGAGACAATAGATGACAGATTAGAGTTTCAGCAGTTAATGCTGGAAGAGAATGCAGAAATAGACTCCATCAACCTACTTGTAAACGAGTTTTCAAGCTTTGGAGCGGAAAGTCTTGCTAATATCTATTTGGCAAATAATGGTGATCTTGCCCTCACCATTGAGATGTTCCTCCCACCACTGTGATGAAGAAAAATCAGGAAAGGGGTCTGTTACTTTTCATTAAAATCTCTCTCACTTCTGGAACTTCTGAAATCCTCTGCTGGACAGGCAACTACCAAGTTACAGAATGTACATGCTGATGTGAAGAACATTTTTCTTCCTACTACTAAAAAACTGCTTTGAGATCCCATAAATTACTGGTTTTCCATATTTGATAGAAACCTTTGAGAGCATCTGAAATCAGACGTGTTGTACAACAGATGGTTCTCTGCATTAAGGGACATGCTTGGCTGGAATATTATTCTGTTCAATGTAATTGTCATCATACACCTGAATGTAAATAGTTTATGAGATACTTCAGATTTTTCTGAATATGAACTTCATGTAACTCACTTGACAAGGAATATAGTGAACTTTGGCATCAAAAATTCGATTTCTTCTTGTTAGTCTCTTCACTTGTTGCAACTTGAACTCCGTGTTCTGCAGCCCTTGCGTGAACTCTACGACATTTCTGGTGAACCCAACGTGAAAGTGCTGCGTCAGCAGCAAGATGGGAGACTGGCAAGAAGAGATGACAGATGATAATGTCATGAAGAACCTGTTTCAGTCATTTACCATGTATATGTAGCAGCAAGCTCATGCAAAACGTGACAGTGATGCTATGGATGCTTTGAAAGCTGTCCAACAGGAGATGAAGCAATTTAATGGCCAGCAAGTGTCAACTTACCTGCATTTGTATGAAGAAAAGATGAAGTTTTTTGGGGTTTCTCAAGATGTTTGGAGCCGCTACTTCTTGCGGATCGTGGTGCGCGCTCTTGAAGGTCGAATTGCAGAAATTCAAGAGGCACATGCAGGTTGGGCTGAATTTAAAAAGGCATTAAAAGATGAATATTTCCTGGAGGATACAGGTCTTATGAATCGCATGAATTTTTTAGCATGAGTTTCTATGCCTAATAAGGGACTTTCTGTTACCGCTCTTCTGCGAGAGTTTGAAAGCCGTTATGATCAGTTGGATGGGACTGAACAGCAAGCTTTGGAGATACAGAAAGTGGAGTTATTTTTGCAAGCTGCAGATGCTGATTTACAGGAAAAGTTGGATGATCTTTTGGAAGATCAAGCTACTGATTCAGGTTTAAAGACTGAGTGGAGACATGTCATTGATGCTGTGAATGCTCTTGTCAAGAAGCAGTGCAGGAGAGTCAGATTGCATCGAAATACAGGATCAGTTCCTGAGAAATCTTTGGAGACTTCTTCTTCTACCCCTGCTGCAACTTCTTTGCCTAAGCCTACTCCTCCTGTTGTGAATCCACCAGTTCCTGCTGCTCCAGTGCCCTTATCTGTAGATGATGTTATTAAAGGCTTGGCGGATTTGACGATTGAAGCAGTCAAAGCTGAAGTTGGTAAGTTAAAGGAGCAACTTATGCCAGTACCTGCTGTAGCACCTGCTCCAGTGACTGCTTTTCCAGCTGGTCAAAGAAAAGGGCGACGATGTATTTGGTGTGATAGTACAGAGCACCAACACTGCAGAGATTGTGATGCTTTTCAGGAAGCACGTAAGAAGAATGTAGTGTTCTGGGGACAAGATGGGAAGATATGGCTGACAGAGACTGTCGCTCCTCTTGACACGAACTTTGGTAAGGGAGGTATGAAGAAGCTTGTTGATGATATGGCTGCGCGATCAGCTTATGTGAGCGTTAGAGGAGATGCTTCAGCTTTTGGAGTCCAGCTTGAGCAGAAATCTGATGGAGACTCTGCTTTATGGTCTTCTGCCTTGGAGATAGCGAGAAGAGGGAAAGTTCAAACTTCTACTATGACTTGTGTGGGCTCTAGCATCCGAGGAGAAACAGGATGGGATTCTCCTGTTGACAGGTATTCTATTTTTGCTTATATGGCTAAAACGCAGGGTTTAGATGCCATGGTTGAAGAAAAGAGAAGAAGAGATGAGGAGGGTCCTAGCTCCTCCAAAAAGACTAGAGGGGGTGACTTTGTTTCACCACCTGTTACAGCTCCACCTATGTCAAATTCTCCAGCTCAAACAGGTTCTGATCAACCAATGGGAGACAAGCAGAAAGAAAAGAGGCAACCAAGAAAAGAGCCAGGATTCAAGCTCTTGTCAGACCTTGATATGCAAACGGATATGAGTAAGATTTTTCATGAAAGAATTTTGAATAGTGAAGTCACTTTTACTGTTGGAGAGGCTCTTGGGATTGCTAGAAGAGAAATACAGGATCAGATGCAGGATCTTTTGCGGAGGAAACGACATGCGATGGAAGGACCTGCTTTACAGGGATTGTGGCATGGAGCTCTTGGGGAAGAGCATGATGATGCAGTGATGGTTGAGAATGCTTCTGTTAATCCGCAATTGGAGAAAATAGTGCAGCCTATGCAGTATGAAGATGATGAGACCCCTATTCTCATTCCTCGCAGTCATTTTTCACGAACTCATTGGGCTAGAGCAACCACTGAGACAGTGGTAAGGATTGGAGAGAAACAAATTCCCTTGATCGCTTTAGTTGATCATGGTTCTGAGATTAATCTTATTGCTCGAGGTGTTTATGAGAGTGGCAAGTGGCCTATGGATGCAGAGCATGGCTGGCGCATGAGAGCCGCCAATAATACTTCTGGTGATATGTATGCTGCTTGTCCGAGTATTAGAATTTCTATTGGTAATGTTGAAGAGGATTATCATTGCTTTGTTCAGGATTCATGCTCTTATCCGATTATTCTTGGACAGCCTTTCATTACAGAAGCAAGAATGAAAACAAAAGTGATGGATGATGGGTCAGCTTATGCGCGGATACGCAGTAAAGATGGTATGCGAGCTGTTCAGTTTATGACTGTTGGGGTAAATCATCCGAGAAACAGGGACTCCTTGCGTGAGGCACCACTACCTGCGAAGGAGTTGGATTTTCATTAGGTACCGATGTCTTGTGAGACGCCAGTGGTACGGAGCGGAGAAAAGAGGAGATCTCGCCTCCTGGCAGCCAGTCTTTCTCCAATAACTTTGTTGGGTTTACTTCAGATAGTTCAGTAAGTTATCAGAAAATTTTAGATTTGCCTAGAGCTGCCAGGCAGTACATTGGTCGTAAGGAGAAAGAGTTGAAGAATGCAGGTATTTTGCAAGTAGAAGAGCATGTAGATGGATTGTATGAAGGGATGTCTTATGCAGATACATTGTTTGAGATAAGAGCAATGCTGAAAACTGATGTATGCAAGGGTTCAAAGATCATACCTGTGCAAACCTTGGATATGTTTCAGGAAATTTCTGGTTTTATGCTGCAAACAGAGTTAGAGGCTGAGAAGACTCAACAAACTGAATTTATGGCTGATCTTGATCAGCTAATAGAATTGCAGAGGGCTGAATCCATTCAGCCAACAGAGTTGAATGCAGAAAAATTTCTGCATACAGAGTTTCAGGATGCATCTATGCAGTCCATAGAGCCGAGGGCTGAATTCATTCAGCCAACAGAGTTGAATGCAGAAAAATTTCTACATACAGAGTTTCAGGCTGCACCCATGCAGTCCATAGAGCTAAAGGATGAAATTTTTCAGCCAACAGAGTTGAAGGATGCTGAAAATTTGCAGAAATTACAGCAAAGAAAAGAGTGCTTGAATGATGCCAAGGTTGACACAAAATATAAAACAGTTGATAAGAAGGTTAAGCCGGTTGCAAGCCCGCTTCCTTCTGATAGTGATGAACAGATTGAAAAAGCTATGAAGCAGCCTATGTTGAGGGACCCTGCAAATATTGGACATAAGTTTACTGCTGAAACTCTTGCAGAATTGAAGATTGGAAATGATGATTTTTTGCTTCCAGTGGAAAAAGAATGTTTTAGAGAGATGCTTGGACGTCATGGTAAGGCATTTGCTTTCTTTCCACATGAAATTGGCTGCATTAGTCCCGAATTGGTTGCACCTATGGTCATCTTCACTGTTCCTCATGTACCATGGAATATACGTCCTATACCTGTGCCTAAAGCACACTTGCCAAAACTGATAGAGTTGCTGAATGAGAAGATTAAAATGGGGATTTTGGAACCCTCTTCTGCACCTTATTCTAACAGGTGGTTTACTGTACCAAAGAAGAATGGTACTTTGAGATTTATTCAGGATATGCAGCCCGTGAACAAAGTGACAATCAGGAATGTGGGAACAGGTCCAGTTGTGGATGAATTTGCTGAGGCTTTTGCAGGATGAGCCATCTATTCCCTAGGTGACTTGTATTCAGGTTATGATCAGTTTCAGCTTGCCTTGGAAAGCAGGGATATTACTACTATGCGGACACCTATTGGTCTTGTGAGGATGTGTACCTTGCCTCAAGGTGCTACAAACTCAGTTGCTCATATGATGAATGCTATGCATAGAGTTCTTCGAGACTATATTCCGCAGTATACCATTTCTTTTCTAGATGATGTGCCTATTAAGGGTTGTGCAGAAGAAGAAAAGAATGAAAGTCTTGATTTGCGTGGATGTAGACAGTTTGTGGCTGACCACTTGATTGCTTGTGAGCAAATATTGACACGATTAGAGGAGGTAAATTTGACACTTTCAGGGCTGAAATTTGTCTTTGCTGTTAATGAAGTCATCATAGTTGGGCATATGGTTGGATATTATGGCAGAAAACCTTCTCCTGCAAAGGTGGATGCCATAAACAGGATTGCAGAGTATTGCTCGACTACTTCAGAGGTGCGAAGATTTGTGGGAGCTTGTGTATTTTACATGATTTGGATTCCTCATTTTGCTCATATTGCAGATGTTCTCTATCAGCTGCTTCGAAAGGGGCAGAAATTTCATTGGGATGAGAAGCATTCAAAAGCCATGCGAAAGCTCAAGAAGCTGTTGCAATCAGCTCCTACTCTACGCAAGGTGGATTATCAGTGTGGACGGCCGATCATGTTGACAGTTGATACTAGGCCTATTGGCATAGGTTGGGCTGTGGGACAGGATGATGCTGATGGAAATAGGTATGCTATCCGCTTTGGAGCTAAAGTTCTTAATGAGCGACAAAGGAGATACCCGCAGATCAAAAGAGAGTTGTGGGGAGCAGTCACTGCACTGAAGTGTGACAAAGGGTATTTTATTGGAGCTTCAGTTATTGTGGAAACAGATTGTTTGCCTTTGCTTGGCATGATTACTAGTTGCTCGACTCCAGATATAGCGATGCTTCGGTGGATTGCCTATATCAAATCATTGAATCCAGAATTTCGACACATAGCAGGGAAAGATAATCCAGTTGCTGACATGCTTTCTAGAGCGAGATATGAGGATGAGGAGTCAATGCTTGCAGAAGATGATGAGGCAGAGTTTGCTGCTTCTGTCCTTATTCATGATTGTTATGAATCTACTGTTGAAGCTTTTATTGAAGAACTTTATGTTGATGAGTGGCTGCAAATTGGACAGTATCTAAGTTCATTGACTTGAAGAGCTGATTGGACAGATGATGAATTCAAGAAAATCAGAAGGAAGGCTTATGGGTATTTCTTGAAAGATGGTTTTCTTTGGAAGCATCCAAGAAAGAGAGGAGGCTTGCCCTTGAGAGTAGTTTGTGATGTAGCGATGCAGATACAGATTATGCGAGAGTTTCATGAGAGCTCATGGGCTGGACATAGAGGTGTGTGGGCTACCTATGAGAAAATCAAAGAAAGATACTGGTGGAAAGGGATGTATAAAGATGTTTCTCACTTTGTGGAGACTTGCAGGGATTGCCAGTTTTACTCTTTAGTGCGACATCGTGATGAGTTGCATCCGACTTATCCACTATGTATGCATTACAAGTGGGTGGTAGACTTGGTTACTTTGCCAGTGGGACTTTGGCAGATGAGATATCTTGTCTTGGCTAGGGAGGATCTTACAAACTATGTTGAAGGTAGACCGTTGCGGACGAAGACCACCACTACAGTATGTAAATTCTTGTTGGAAGAAATATTTTGCAGGTATGGATGTATAGGCAAGATTACAGCTGATCATGGAGAGCTAGATGCTGATGAAGCTAGAGAATTCTTCTCACAGCTTGGGATTAAATTAGCTCTTACTACTGCCTATAATCCAGAGGGAAATGGCAAAAGTGAAAGAGGACATCCGCCAATAGTTAAAGCATTGGCAAAAGCTTGTAGAGGTCGGATTGGAGATTGGCCGAGATTACTTCCTTTTGCATTGTGGGCTGATCGCTCTACACATAGTGTGACTACTGGATACATGCCTGCGGAGTTGATGTATGGGCAAAAACCTGTTATGCCTACTGAAATTTGTGCTCTCACTTGGAGTGTTCTTCCGTGGCATGAGAATTTATCAAGGGAAGAGCTGTTAGCCCTTCGGATCCGTCAACTAGAGAGAAGGACAGAAGATGTGCAGCTAGCCGTTGATCGTTTGAAGGTAGCTCGTCTCAGAAATAAGGACAGGTTTGATTTAAGGCATCTCTTGAGGCCTAGAGCCATAAAAGAAGGAGATTGGGTTCTAGTCTATGATAGTAGTCTAGAAAATCAGCATAGTAGCATGAGAAAAATGGTTCAAAGATGGTTTGGACCGTATGAAGTGAAACAGGTTTTTGACAATGGTACCTATGAGCTGGCTGAATTAGATGGAACAGTATTGAGGGTGCCTATTGCTGGAAAACGAATCAAGATTTTCAAGAAAAGAGAAGATGAAGAATATGCACTTGAAGCATTGACAGAAGAAGAGCAGATAGAAGAAAGACAAGCAGAAGAGACAGAAAACATAGATGATGAAGCTGATGGAGAAACAGGTCTACTAGAATCAGAAGATGGACTCGACCTGTTTGTGGAGTTGAATGATCCTAGATAGTTGGCACATCCGGAGGATGCGCAGGTTTAGAGGGGGTGGATGTCGTGTTGCTGCGCATCCGAGTCGTATACACCTCCATTTCTTTTGTTGTGCATTTGTGTTAATTTCTACGTGTGATTCATTGTTTGTGTGATGCATTTTGATAATCCGCATCCAATGTATATATTCCCTTAATGCATGCGTATGATTTTGTTTGGATGCATGATGTGTGTGTATAAGAAAAATATGAAAAACTAATGCCAAAGGACATTATCAAGCTGATAATTTCAATGATGATCTTTAAGAAATGATGTAGGACATGCATATGATGCCAAACAGGGTGACCTTTGAAATCGTCATTAATGGTCTTGCCAAAGCAAACAGAGTTAAAATGATGCTGGAACTTCTGGATGAAATGAAGATTATGGTGGTGATGACAATTGCGAAGGCACTTGAGCAAGCAGATGTGCAGTGGAGTAGTTCTCTTGTAATAGGAATTTTAAGATTCCTCAAGAGCATAAAAGCTTCTTGGGTTTTTTTTTATTGGTGGAAAGACACTGCTTGGCCTCTTCACAGTCACCATGAGTCTGACAATTGGCATAGTTCGTGCTTATACAGAAGGAAGAATTATATTGGAGGCACTAATATTGACAGCAGCTGTTGTGCTTTCTCTTACTGCCTACACATTTTGGGCAGCAAAGAAAGGTTATGACTTTAGTTTCCTAAGTCCCATGCTTTTTGCAGGCCTCATGGTTCTCTTACTTTTCGGACTCATCCAGGCTTTCTTTTCACTAGGACGGCTTTCCCTGACCATATATGGGGCCCTTGCAGCCATCATATTTAGTGCTTATAAAATCTATGACACAGACAATTTGATCGAAAAATATACCTACGATCAGTATATTTTGGCCTCAGTCGCTCTCTACTTGGACATCCTCAATCTATTTTTGGCCTTGTTAGATCTTTCGGTAATCTAGCGGGTAGTAGGTCCTCTCTTTTCGGGGGGATCAAAGTGCGGAGAGATTTCAGATGTCTGGGATTGGATCATGGATGCTGGCTAGACTACCGGCCCCCGTTTTCCCTGCTGCTCTGTAGCTTACCAAGTCCTTGATCCCGACGTGGCTGTTCGGGCAGTTCGCAACGCAACGCTTCCTTCTTCGTTCACAGGAAACGATCTACAGAAGATGAGATACTGGCTAACCTAGTAGAAAAAAGAGTTCATGGGAGGCTCTTCCTTTCTGTTTGTACAGAAGGTTGGACACAAGGCTCCATCACCACCGATAGGAACAGCAACAGGGAAGAAGAAAACGAAGATCATGGTCTTAGGAGGAGGGGGGGGAAAGAAAGAAAACCTTAGCCTTCTCGTTTCAAAGCAGCCCTGCACCCTCCTGATAATGATGGCCAGCCGATCCCTTCTATCGGCCTAAAAAAGCACAAAGCCCACTAGTTTCTACCCTGCCCAAGGGCAAGCGCCACCTCATCCCTCAGGATGGTGAGGATGTGCTCCTGCTATGGTACAAGAGCAAGGTCTAAGCCATTGAGAACACGTCTCCTGCTAAGGGAGTGTACAGTGAGGGTTTCATGAATGCAAGGCTCACACAGCTAGCAATCCACCTTCCCGCTTTGCAAGTCAACTAATGTCATTTTGCAGCTGGGCATCAGATACACACACCAAAACAGACCTCATGTATGTGTGACAGGATCGATGATTCATTTACTCCCCCACAGAGAGAACTTCTGATCTCAAAACTGGGGAGATCAAGGAGTCGTTCCCCAAGAATCCTGTGCTATGCGTGCTCACACCGCCGCTTCGAGACCTGATCACTTATCCAGTCAAGTAGATGCAGAGTATGGGTACATTAACACACAGTCTCAGCTGGATTCCAGAGTAGATGGGGAGTTTGTGGTGATTGCCTTTGGTCGGCAGGTGCAAGGTGGAAAAACTGCATCCAACATTGAGGTTGATGAAATTCAGATGGTTGTTGATGAAGGTAAGGTTGGATTCAGATTTACTCCTGAGAACAAGATCCTCAACGGCTGGTCAGCAATGGCTGTTACCAGAATATGTAAGGATGAGGCAGTGTGTTGTAAAAGGACAAAATCAGAAACCAGCATCAGAATTGGGAAAAAAAAGAGAGATTGATTAGCTTGCCTGATAAGCTGGATCAAGCTGCCATCAAGGCGGTTCTGAAGAATGGTGTCCTCAACGTAATGGTGCCAAAGGCTAAGGGACGATGTGAAGCTGAGCATCAATAATGGCAACCTCACCCTGAAAGCTGAGCACAGCACAGGAGAATCCTCAGCATTTTACTACAAGATGAAAGGTGACTATTACCGATATTTAGCACAGTTCAAGACTCGTAGTGAAAGGAAAGAAGCTTTTAGATGGAAAGGCTTCTTCAGTAACCAGTTCAACTTCCTGATGATTTGACACCAGAATTTGAGTATCTATTTGAGACAATAGATGACAGATTAGAGTTTCAGCAGTTAATGCTGGAAGAGAATGCAGAAATAGACTCCATCAACCTACTTGTAAATGAGTTTTCAAGCTTTGGAGCGGAAAGTCTTGCTAATATCTATTTGGCAAATAATGGTGATCTTGCCCTCACCATTGAGATGTTCCTCCCACCACTGTGATGAAGAAAAATCAGGAAAGGGGTCTGTTGCTTTTCATTAAAATCTCTCTCACTTCTGGAACTTCTGAAATCCTCTGATGGACAGGCAACTACCAAGTTACAGAATGTACATGCTGATGTGAAGAACATTTTTCTTCCTACTACTAAAAAACTGCTTTGAGATCCCATAAATTACTGGTTTTCCATATTTGATAGAAACCTTTGAGAGCATCTGAAATCAGACGTGTTGTACAACAGATGGTTCTCTGCATTAAGGGACATGCTTGGCTGGAATATTATTCTGTTCAATGTAACTGTCATCATACACCTGAATGTAAACAGTTTATGAGATACTTCAGATTTTTCTGAATATGAACTTCATGTAACTCACTTGACAAGGAATATAGTGAACTTTGGCATCAAAAATTCGATTTCTTCTTGTTAGTCTCTTCACTTGTTGCAACTTGAACTCCGTGTTCTGCAGCCCTTGCGTGAACTCTACGACAACGCTCGACAATTTATAAGTTATCAAATTTAGTGCAATGGATCTCACAGAAGGAGATCAATATATCCTCTATTGAATCTACAAGGTGGGGAGTGGTGGAGAAATTATATCTCTTTGAGAAGTACTTGCCCACAAGCATGCTCATGATACAAACACTCATCTAGGTACATCTCATGGTTGAAGTGGAGATTGCGGGTACATCTCTTGGTTGAAGTGGAGATTGTGAGATCCATTCATACATGATGGATGTTCTTCTTAGACCGCTTTACGAAAGCCCAAAGGGCTTTGTGCAATAGCGAGCTCAGTCGGCCGCTAGGTTAGTATTGGAGGCATTAGTGCATATTTCGGAGTGGCTAGTGATGGTAGACAACAATATGCTATGGATGCTGAAGGATGATGAGAGATTGACCGAACATGTGGTGGTTTATGCTCTAAAAGAGAGTTGAAGGGTGCATGATCATAATGTTGATGCAATACACACCATCGACTGATTCAATATCATGAGGATATGGAGGAGATATTGTGGTTTGTGTCTATGTGCCAATGGTTGCATGAAGGTTTGATCATAGTACCTTCATGCGAAGGGGTACAGGTCTCTACCGAGGAGTTGAACTTCTTGAGGAAATGTAGTCCAAAGGTGATTGTATGCTTTCTTTGCTGTTATATGTAGATTTTATGTGCAATAACTAATCTAACCATTTTGGTATACAATACAAAATCTACAGCTTTGTATCATCGTAGGGGCAAAATTTTTTAGCTGACTGCATTGACAAAATGCGCCCCATAATAGATTATGATGTCATGGCAAAGTTTGAGTAAGAGAGCTAACAATGGGCTACAGACCTGAATATTATAGTAGATGAGATAGATTATTTTGGAAACTTGCAAAATGTTATCTCAGTGGATTACTATAGCTTCTTCATGATGGAGCTAGGGCAACCATTTAGTAAGATCCATCTAGATTTCTAGAGGTAGATTCCAAGAAAAGATGGAACAATTTGCACGATATGTTTATCTTGTTGGGTCATTGTGAATAGGTGTATGATCTTTTTTGTTAATTTTTCCATGACACGAAACAATCACAAATGTTGATTCGCTCTTATGTGTGATATTGAATAGGTAATATTCTATCCAAATCTGTGATAATGTTGATGGTGGTATGTTGTGCCATTAACACCATGGAGTGTGCGAGTGTATGATGAAAGCAATGTCCCCAACATGGACAAGGAGAGTATCAAGTAGAGGGGTTGATGTTGCAAAGGGTGGAGGGTGAAGAGGGCTTGGAGTGTGTAGAGGAGACATGCATGGGTAACATAGACAAAGAGATAAGAGGCCAAGAATTTTGTGAGAATGAAGTGGAATCCTCTTTCTATGGTGACCTATGTATAAATGTTCCAGTGTATACCGAGCTATGATAAGACCTTGACATGGATCTATAGGCTAGTTCTATTTGTGTTTTCTTGCCCAATTCATTGATAATTCATTATTAAGGGTACTTTAGTATATGCATTTTAATTAGCATCCTTTTTTGTAGAGTTATGTTGTCGTGCTTTACCTAAATCCTTATATTGATTACACTAACATCATTTTCTATTTGTGCGGGTTACCTTTGACGATACTGAGAAAGTAGGATGGATCGAGGGATGATTGATGAAGAGTTATAGGAGATCTTCACATGTAAATCTCTAGATCAAATGGCCCATTTTAGAGATATGGCAAACCAAAAATTATTGTAGATATTGTCAGTGTTGAAAGAGAGAGAGACAAAGACAGAAGGATTGGAGCCACCGAGAGGAGCCGTATGCTCTCCACTCATTTTCTTTATATTCAATTACCCATATAACTAAAGTGATTACAACACTCTAAGGTCTGTAAGACTATTCCCGCATAGCCTTAATCCACCAACGTATTTAATGTCACACTCTTGTTGATACAGCTGTACACAACTAAGACTCTGTTAACGGTCACACACACGAGCTTGAAGTCTCAACACTCTCCTTGAAGCTCAAGATAGCATTCTGCACACCAAGTAGCTCTATTGAAAAACAGTAAACTTATATTTATCCAAAGACTTGGTAAAGATATCTGCTACCTCCTCATCTCTCTTCACATGCATGAGATCTACTCTCCCTGCAAGAACCATCTCTCTAATAAAATGGTAGTGTACCTCAATGTGTTTAGTCCTAGCACTATACAATGGATTTGTTGCTAGGAGTACACTACTGAGATTGTCGCATAACAAGATCACTGGAGCATCCACCTGTATGTCCAAATCAGCCATAAGCTTGAGTAGCCATGCAATCTTACATGCTGCCAATGTAGCACCCCTTTATTGTGCCTCAGTGCTAGACAATGTAACCGTTGGTTGCTTCTTGGTTCTCTAACTGATCATTCCACTTCCAAATCTAAAGGCATAACCACTTGTAGGTCTACGATCATACGAGCATCCTGCCCAATCCGCATCTATGTAACCAATGAGTTTCATGACCTTATCCTTCTCATAGAACAACCCATTATCTATAGTGGACTTTACATATCACATAATCCATCTAACAACATCTAAATGCGGCTTTCTAGGCTTCTTTCTTCAGCATTTCCATGGCATAGTGTTTGTGCATCAGCCATAAACCATTTTCAGCCTTGATCACCTCAATACCCAAGGAAATACTTTAGTTCACCTAAACCTTTCATATCAAATTCTAATTTCAGCATCCGCATAACATGCTGTATCCCCGAGTCATCATCACCTATGATTATCAAGTCATCAACATTGATGACCAGCACTACCAAGCCTTTGTCTCTCTTTTTCATGAATAGACTATGATCAGCTCTGCCAACAGCAAATCCCAAACTCTGCAAGTAACTACTAATCCTTGCATGCCAGGCTCTTGGAGCATGCTTCAGTCCATACAATACTTTTTTTACGTTACATACATAATGCTAAAAATCAGGGTGTACATACCCTTCAGGCTAATCCATATAAACATCTTATGCTGAATCACCATTGAGAAATGCATTCTTAACATCCATCTGCTACAATTTCTAGCCTTTAGCTACAGCCAATGCGATCACTGCTCATATGGTAGCCATCTTGGCAACAGGGCTGAATATTTCCTCATAGTCTAACCCATATTGTTAAGCATATCCTTTAGCAACCAACCTGGCTTTATACCTCTCTACACTGCCATCCGACTTGCATTTAATTTTGCAGACCCATTTGTAGCCACTGATCTTCTTTCCTTCTAGTAGTGGCACAAGATCCCAAGTACTATTTTTAGCCAAGCCATCTATCACCTCATCCATAGCTGTGCACCAATTTTTATCCATCGTTGCTTCAACAAATGTAGCAGGCTCTTTGACCTTTGTCACCTCTGTCATATAAGAAAAATGGTTCACAGAAAAACCACTATAAGTTAGCCTATCCACAAGGTATCTTACTCTCTACAATCATCTAAGCTATGGCACACTACTCAATTCCCCTCTCTCATGAGGTAGAATGTACCTATGTTGCCTAGTACGAGGCATATACACTATCGAAATAACAAGGTCACTATCTAGACTATCAGCTCAGTCATAACCTAAAGTCATCCTGCCAAGTGTCATCACACCAGATGTATCATCAATGACTTTTTCTTTTCCTTTGTTGTCCACCACATCATATCTCCCCCTCACTGACATACTAGTGTTAGTGGACGGTGAGCTAGAGCTCGGCAATCTCCCTATCCATGGAGATGGTGTCGAACCACTAGGACCTTTCATCAATGTATTACTCTTTTGTGAATCAACTGTAGAAACATGTGTAGAAGGCATATCCAATGGCACTGCATCTGGTGATGCATACCAAGAGGCCATCTCATCAAATATTACATCTCTTCTCACTAATGTATCCCAAGTAGAGGGATCATAACATTTGTATGTCTTCTTTTCCTGCAAATAACCAATAAAGACACACTTATGTGCTTTTGAATCTAGCCTTTTCCTCTTCTCATCAGGGATATGGACATAAGAAAGACAACCAAATACTTTCATGTGATTGACATCAGGCTTGAAGCCATACTGTTTCTCAAATAGTGTCATGTCATGATGATGGGACCTAAAATGGGCCAGGACTAGCTATGGCACTAACCAGACCTCATGCACACAACAGAAAACCCCACCACATGGCCTTGCAGTCCAGGAGCATTTGTAATACACCGATGTCCACTAGATAAACTTTATTATGTGTTTGTAGCTGATATGTAATCCAACAATCACCTTTCCTTCTCCTCAGAGGGAGGTCCCATAACATATAGGCATAGTGCCTTGTAACAAAAGCATAATAAAGCACCTCTTGGCTAATTGTCGCGGCTCCACTGCAACTCTCCTACACCTCGGGGATTGGCCCCAAGATGCATCGCTTCAACAAAAAGTACACACGATACAAGCTCAACTCTTTCATCTTGAATTTATTCTAGGAGATACCATGGGTCCTTACCAAAAACATTTCCCAAGAAAACAATCGACTAACCTACAGCTTAGGTTATCTCACACTCTCAAGTGTAGGTCATCATAATGGAAGACATGTGCTATGCATCCAGTTCTTCATATTCTGATACCATGGTTGATATGCACATGCAAAAGTGGATGATCCTAATGTACTCAAACATAATTTGCAAGTAGAAACGTGTTGTCCATAACCAAGCTTTCCAATTCTCATTCACTAATTGGTCGACGATGTAAGGATAGCACCGAGACAACGCTCATGCTACTATCATCTTAATTAAAATACAACAAACCCTATATCATGATATGCATCAACAAAATCAATAATAATCAGTACCCAAATCACATCATTCAAACACCCCACTCCCTACGCTTAGGTATTGCTTCCGTTGCATAGGTGTAGGGGTTCATTTTGTGATGTTTTGATGTAGGAAAAGCAATAAATCACAAACTTTGACAAAGAGATAGGGAAAACTAAGGCTAAACCTCATGCTCTGCCACTACTGTATATTCATAAACACTCATTGTATTTTTCGTTATTCTTATGAAGCGTATTTCTATTTTTTTCCTTAATTTTTAGCATTTATTTGATAAAAATCACTATTATTTCCTAAATTTTTCAAGCCAACCATTCCAACATATTGAAATTCAATTTTATTTTCTATTTTTCCCCATGGGAACACATTTCACCCACCCGAAACAACAAAACCATCATTTTACCCTTAAAAAGTGCATTTTGGGTTTGTAAGATTTAAATAGTGCATGTAAATCATTATGAAATCAGAATTTTTTGATATATAGCAATTAAATATAATGCAAAGAGCACTCAAACAAATTTTCATCGCATAAGAACATCATTTCCATCATAAAATGTCAAAAAAGCTTCATTTCCTTCATAAAAAATAGTCACACCATGTCTTTATGAAACCCAAGATGCATCAAATGACTGCGTGACCAGTGGACGGAGCCTCCATTGCTCTCAAGTTCATGCTGCACATCAATCTTCAGCATCTCCATTAATCTCCATCATCATTTGCTTCAATATCATTCCCGATTCTTCCTTCAAGATCATGCGTATGAACAACCCATAGAGAGGAGAGAGAGGGAGGAGAGAGAAATACTAGATCTGGTTCAACATGTCCAGAAAACCATTGGACCCCTAAAGAACAGCGATGGAAGGTGAAGAAAGAGTGCATTAGGAAGGTAATATCAGATCATAGGGTTGTATGGAGGTGCCATAACCCCCCCCTTCTCCAAGAAGTTCGTCGCCGTGCAAGTCACCTCCATGTTTTTTTTTTCACAAAAAAAATGCCCCCGCTCCCCCTCCCATTCATCAAATTTTTGGGGGTGGAGACCCCAAGGGTCACACCCCCTTAGCCTTCAAGTCTTTTTACACTTAAGTTCCTTTTGGGCTTTCGACCCCAAGCACTCCCATTCTCGCGTCCAGTGTCCGATTTTGAATCTGAAAATTTCTACTCGACCGTCTTGAGGTCCCGCACTGCCATGCATCTCCTGAAGTTTCATCTAACATGCTGATAAATTATGAAAATTTCCCAACCATCACTATGTGAGTCTTTAAAGCACTTTTGGAGCTCGTCGGCTACTTGCCTCTTAAAATCGTATTGATTGCAGCTACCACCTTCAATGAATTCTATTTTTCTCTTGAAATTCGGATTTTTTGGCTATTTTTAAGCACTTCTCGGAGTCAAAAATTACCGCTCATTGGCGACTGGGGGGTAGGGTAACTCAGCCCCTCGAATCCCATGAATAGATCTGCACATAAACACAACGACAAAGAGCATCAAACTGATACAAAATAGATACACAACAAAACACATCACAACTCTCACCCTACCCCCTGGCAAAACCAAGGTAGGAAAGTCACGAGGAGTAGGCCTAGCATAATATGACAGAAATCCCAAAGCTAGTCACTAACCTGCTGCTCCAACACGTCAAGCCAAAAAGAACTATCAATGAGGTCATCCTAAGTGGTGGTCTAAACTACCTACCTAACTAAGGACAACTCAACTACGAGCTCTTACCAGGCAAGGACTCCTATAGCCTAATAAAAAAGTATTATCATTTTTGGCACATATTTCTTTACGTTTCCATACTTGGGTGTGTAAAAAGGAAGGAGCTGAGCGTAATGACCCAAGGAGAACAAGGCCTCAGCCTCAGGTCCTATCTCGGTACCCAAGAACCTACCAAGCCCTCACAAGGCGACACTTAATATTTTTCTAACACTCACTTTTATTTTTGCTCCAACCTTCTTTTATTTGCTTTGCTTTTCAGCTAGTTGCCACCCCTTCACTCCAACCTTCTTTTATTTGATGTGCTTTTCAGCTAGTTGCCACCCCTAGGAAGACAAGGCATCGGCCGCGGGTCTTGTCTCTCATCCCCAGGAACCTACGAGGCCTTAGCAAGGTGTTAAACAACTACTCAAAGATTTTTCTTTCTTTTCTATTTTTATAGGGGTTAAAACCCATTTTTACACACCTCTGTATATTCATATATTTTCTTTTAGATATTTAGGGTTTTTTTCCTTTTGGTTATTTTTAGTAGGCTTCTCTAACTGCCCCACACTAACAGGGCCTCCTAGAAAAGTCTTCTAGTAGGTCAGCAGAACAGGGTCACTAGAACTCCCATCTAAAACAGGTCTTTCTCAGTGCTTGCCTGACAATGCCGGTATAAGAGGCAATGACTACTCAAACCTCCCCCAAACATATAGATACTAAACCTAGGACTTCATGCCTTGATTGCCAGTCCCCAACAAACAAAAAGAAAGCATCCTTACATACACATGTATCATTATTTGCTTAAGGGAAAAAGACTCAGAAAGGGGACGAAACCACCTAGAATGGCCACAAGAAGCTCCTCTGCAACAAAGGCTCCCTCCAACAACTTCATCAACCTGTATGATGCAATCACTAAAACAACAAACCATTAAATGCACCTCCACCAAATAGACATAGGGCCCTCTTGGCCTAAAGAAATAGCACATTTTACTACAAACTAATTGCCCCTCTTGGCCTTAAAAAATCAATCATTAAAACTTGAAAGCAATTGGCCCTCTTAGCTTAAATAAATCAATAAAACCAGCTCATATAGATCCCTCCTTGGACGAAGGCAGATATATGAAAATACGCTCCATTCCAAGGGAAAAAATAGGCTTAGCCCTAAACTAAATGCATCAAGTTGTGACCCATCCCTCCTGCATATATAGCAAGAGGTGTACGCATAACATGTCGTCTAACCAACCTATGGGTCCAAGATAGTAGTGACAGATGGGTCTTAGCCACTCTTTGCATTACCCATATCAACCATTTCCTACCATATAACGCGTGGTTTGATAAAATTCCCCACAAATGACAAGGTCCTATCTTATTATCAATAGCAACATCCGAACTAGGACCATAGTTGAAGAAGACATACTCTTCATAAGCAAACTTTGCTAATAAATCTACAAAGTAATACCAAGAATGTGGAATCAGCTAAAGAGATATGCTCTCAAATTCATCAAGTAGGGTCATAGCAATTCGATGATACATACAAAGGATAGGATTCTGGACTGTGCATGTCCCATTTAGTTGATTTAAAATCAGATGGGAATCCCCTTTTACTAACAACCACCGAATACCACTTTTCTTGGCAATATTTAGTCCTATAATCAAGGCTTTATACTCTGCCATGTTGTTAGTGAATCCTGTCCCAAGATAAGCAGCTAATTTCATTGTAACTCTATGTCGGCGATCTCGGATAACTACTCCAACACTCCCTTTTTTATTATGGCCCCTAACACTCCATCAAAATATAATGTGTACATCCACAATGAATTTACAGAGCCAGCCATCAAGAACTCCCCTATTCATAATTATGATAGTAAAAAATTCAACATATTTAGAGGATGAAGTGACACCTCCATCCCACCTTCTTCATTAAACTCAACAAGGATTCTTGTCAAGATTTGTAAACAGTGATGGCAGAAAACTTTAGTCTCCCACACAAAGATACCGTGTTCTTGCTCAACCACTTTGAATCCTTTGCTCCACCAGATAAGCTTCCCCTGATGATACCTTTGAAAAAAGAGATTAACTGCCCCATAAACCAATTTTAGCTCTCTTGCAAGTCTCAAATTAACCCCACCAGGGACATGCAATGCATTTATCGTTGTCGTATTGCTGCGCATTCGAGGTGTGAAATCCACCCAAAATTTGTGTGTGGGATTTGATACTTTGTACATATTTAGTTGTTGTGATTATACTTTTGTTCTGCGTAGGCAGTACAGTGAAGAGGGTTTGGAGCAAGATGAATTTATCAATAATGCTCTGGTTGACATGTATGCAAAATCTGGTATGCTTGGAAAAGCCCAAGAAGTATTTGACAATATGTCAGATCAAGATGTCGTATCCTAGACGACACTGATTGCAGGCTATGCTGAACATGAACCATTTGTCAAGGCACTTGCTTCTTATCATCACATGTAATTAGAGGGTGTCTGTCCAGATGTTGTCACTATTGCTTGTGCCTTGAAAGCTTCTATGTGCATGAAAGATTTGAGTAAGGGCCAAGTCATTCACATGGACATTGGTTAAAAGGATTTGAATAAGATCTTCCTATTGCTAATACACTTGTTGGACTATATGTACAATGTGGCTTACTTTTGGATGCCTAAGACATTTTTGACAAGCTCTCAGTCCATAATGTAATTTCGTGGACAGCTCTAATTGCAGAATATGTTGAACATGGATTTAATCAAGAGGCCATTTGGACAAAAATCCAGTCACTGAGAGAAATGATAAAGTATACAATCAGAGTAACAGTTATGTACAGTAAATGCCAAAATTTACCTCATGCAAAGAATGTTTTTGCCAAGGTACATAAAGGGGATGTGGTAACATGGAGCACTATGATTGCAGCATATGCTCAAAATCAATAGGAAATGGAAGCCCTTAATCTTTTCCATCTGATGCAGCTCAGTGGCATCAAGCCTAACTTAATCACCTTTGTCTCTTTATTTGAATTGTGCACTATCCTGGGAGCCCTAGAAGAAGGTCAAAAAGTGCATTTCGCAGTAATCGACATGGGACTTGATCATGATGTCACAGTTGGGGCTGCTTTTGTATTGGCTGAAAGGAAGCTTTTCTGGGGAGAAAATCCAATTTGGGGGCTGCTTTTCTAGTCTGAAGGGGAGGAAGAGCTGGAAGGGGGGGATGGATCCGAAGTTCCTCCGCAACCAGAGGTATGCGAAGAAGCACAACATGGTAGAAAAGGAGTCCGAGTCAGAGGAATAGAAGCGAAGCTGAGTTGCAAGATTGCAGACGGACTGAAGATGCAACGCATCAGTTTTTATGGCTAGATGCCTTGCTGCCAATAGATTGTTGTATGCGAAAAACGTTATTACGATGAACTATCGAATTAATCTTTTATCCATGGGATGAAGCTTGCTTGATGAATTTGAAAAATTCGCCACCAAGGAAACTCAACAAGGGAAAAGAAAGCTGCCCAGCGGTCACTTTCCGACGACAGTGATACCAGTGATGAGGATTTCGACACCGATGACGTCGAGGCTTTTGTGTTTAATGACAAACGTGAACAAGGTGTTGCACAAGATGATAATGATGAGGATGAAGATGACGAAGACGATGAAGAGGAGCAAGAAGATGGAAATGAGCAGCATGAGGCCAGTGGCTCCTTGGCTCTGTAGCAGACTCTGATTCTGAGACTGATCACAGTAAACTCCCAGATTTGACCAGCAAGATACCATGTCGAAATGAGCAGGATCTAGGACATGGCAGTGAGCTATGGTGGATGGAAGAAGAAGAATGAACTCATGATGATAGAGACAAAGACACTGTTTGTTACACAAGTGAAATAGGTTCCAAGATTGAGACTTGGACTCATAAACACAATCTTGTGTATGGCTAACAATGACAAGACACTTAACTAAAAGTACAAAGCATCATGACATTATATTCATTCTACATGAAAAGTGGTAGTCAAGTACAATGCTTTATAGTTGTTGGATGGGTAGCAATCTTCCCTCTCTGTGCATATGGGATTACTGCAGTGTGCATGTCCTAAGCCCAAATTGCCTCATACAAAGAGGCTACATTAGGTGTGATTGCAAATATCTCAACAACTAGCTAATCTACATGGAGTGAAATTTAAAAATCAGGTTAATCTTAATAAGATTAAACCTCTTTATTCTTGAATATGCTAACACGATGTCGAAGGGTTTTTGAAAGCAAAGTCGCAACCACAGAGGTTCTTGAGAAATTCCAAGATAGAAGATTAATCAAGTGACAACAGGCTATGTAATAGTAAACTCCAGACTCTTCATATTGAATGCAAAGATTGCTGATTTAACATGCATCTGTTCAATAAACTTGCTGTTCACAGCCTGAATAGCTATTGAGTCCAGGCACCACCGGTTCCAGTAATCAAAGACCAGTTTCTGATCAGCAATTATTAAACCCTGTGCGAGTTTAATATACTCTATGGCAATGCTTTATTGCTGGATTCTATGACTCTGCAGAAGGCTAGGTTTGTCTCTAGCAAGCTCTCTAACACCAAAAGATACAAATAAGATTTCCAGCAAGGACTGCCACTGGCATGCTTCACTCGTGTTATACTCTTTACTGCTTTACAAAGAGCATAATACTTCAAATCTAGTTCTTTGTAATCATTGAGAAGTAATTCAATGTCCTCAACCTACAAATCTCCAACTTTGGCATATAGGAAAGGGAATTCACTTGCAAGATGACCTGCTTTATCGGCTTCTAGTACAACATTAGATCCATCAGCCTACAACTTTACAAATCTATTGACAAAGGTGATACTTCTCAGATCTGGTAAGTCTCTCTTGAGACATCCAGTTTGACAGAACTTTCCATCTTCAGATCTTGTGCAAAGAACATCCAAGCAAGTTCAGACAGAGCCCTGTGCTTGAACCAAAAGAGATAGCAGTTCTTCTGCTGTGGGAATTTCCTTCCCCTTTGCATAGAGACTTGACGTAAACACAGGACAAGCTATTACTCTTTCACTGTTTAGCAGATGTTATGAAGATTTCCTCTCTTTCTTCTTTTTCTGGGCTTTGCTTCAGCAGATGTTATGACAGTAAGGATGAATGATAGGAGCTAAGTTCAGCAGTCATGGAAGGCAAACAATTGTTCATTGTGTCTTTATATTATTGTCCTTAATCTTCATCTTGTTTCTTCATCTGCTTCTTCTTCCTCCTCTACTGATTCAACATAAATTGGTTATGCATCTTGCTGGTCAAATCTGGGAGTTTACTGCGATCAGTCTCAGAATCAGAGTCTGCTACAGAGCCAGAGGAGCCACTGGCCTCATGCTGCTCATTTCCATCTTCTTGCTCCTCTTCGTCATCTTTGTCATCTTCATCCTCATCATTGTCATCCTATGCAACACCTTGTTCACGTCTGTCATTAAACACAAAAGCCTCGACGTCATCGGTGTCGACATCCTCATCATTGGTATCAATGTCGTCCGAAAGTGACCGTTGGGCAGCTTCCTTTTCCCCTGTCGAGCTTCCTTGGTGGCGAATTTTTCAAATTCATCAAGCAAGCTTCATCCCATGGATAAAAGATTAATTCGATAATTCATAGCAATAACGTTTTTCACATACAACAATCTGTTGGCAGCAAGGCATCTAGCCATCAAAACTGATGCATTGCATCTTCAGTCCGTCTGCAATCTTGCAACTCAGCTTCGCTTCTATTCCTCCAACTCGGACTCCTTTTCTACCCTGTTGTGCTTCTTCGCATACCTCTGGTTGTGGAGGAACTTCGGATCCATCCCCCCCTTCCAGCTCTTCCTCCCCTTTAGACTAGAAAAGCAGCCCCCAAATTGGCTTTTCTCCCTAGAAAAGCTTCCTTCCAGCCAATACAAAAGCAGTCCCAACTGTGACATCATGATCAAGTCCCATGTCGATTACTGCAAAATGCACTTTTTGACCTTCTTCTAGGGCTCCCAGGACAGTGCACAATTCAAATAAAGAGACAAAGGTGATTAAGTTAGGCTTGATGCCACTGAGCTGCATCAGATGGAAAAGATTAAGGGCTTCCATTTCCTGTTGATTTTGAGCATATGCTACAATCATAGTGCTCCATGTTACCACATCCCCTTTATGTACCTTGGCAAAAACATTCTTTGCATGAGGTAAATTTTGGCATTTACTGTACATAACTGTTACTCTGATTGTATACTTTATCATTTCTCTCAGTGACTGGATTTTTGTCCAAATGGCTTCTTGATTAAATCCATGTTCAACATATTCTGCAATTAGAGCTGTCCATGAAATTACATTATGGACTGAGAGCTTGTCAAAAATGTCTTAGGCATCCAAAAGTAAGCCACATTGTACATATAGTCCAACAAGTGTATTAGCAATAGGAAGATCTTGTTCAAATCCTTTTAAACCAATCTCCATGTGAATGACTTGGCCCTTGATGATAAGAAGCAAGTGCCTTGACAAATGGTTCATGTTCAGCATAGCCTGCAATCAGTGTCATCCAGGATATGACATCTTGATCTGACATATTGTCAAATACTTCTTGGGCTTTTCCAAGCATACCAGATTTTGCATACATGTCAACCAGAGCATTATTGATAAATTCCTCTTGCTCCAAACCCTCTTCACTATATTGCCTACGCAGAACAAAAGTATAATCACAACAACTAAATATGTACAAAGTATCAAATCCCACACACAACTTTTGGGTGGATTTCACACCTCGAATGCACAGCAATACGACATCCACCCCCTCTAATCCTGCGCATCCTCCGAATGGGCCAACTACCCATGATTGTTATCATCAAGATCCACAAATAGATGAATCTCTTCATTGTGCATTTCCGGTATATCAACAAGATTATCTATCATATCATCTGTCTCTTCCATTGGAGTTTCTCCTCATTGCTCTTCTCTTGCAAATTCTTCCAATGCATAATCTTCATCATCTCTTTTCTTGAAAATCTTGATTCTTTTTCCTGCAATAGGCACTCTAAGCACTGTCCCATCCAATTCTGTCAGCTCATATGTTGCATTATCAAAGACATGTCTAACTATGTACGGCCCAAACCATCTTTTCACCATCTTCCGAAGTGCAGTATGTTGATTTTCAAGGCTGCGATCAAAGACTAATACTCAGTCTCCCTCTTCTATTGCTCTAGCCCGCAAGCGATGCCTGCTGTCAAACCTGTCCTTATTTCTTAGTCTAGAAACCTTCAACCTGTCAATAGCTAGCTGAATATCCTCTGGTCTTCTCTCCAACTGTTGAATCCGAAGAGCTAAGAGCTCCTCTCTCGTCAAATCCTCCTGCCAAGGTAAAACTGACCAAGTCAAAGCACAAGTCTCAGTCGGCATAACCGGTTTCTGACCATACATCAACTCTGCAGGCATATATCCTGTAGTAACACTGTGAGTCGTACGATCAGCCCACAAAGCAAATGGTAGAAGTCTTGGCCATTCTCCAATCCGTCCTCTGCATGCTTTGGCTAATGCTTTCACTATCGTCGGATGCCCTCTTTCACTCTTCCCATTTCCCTCTGGATTGTATGCTGTGGTTAGAGCCAACTTCATTTCTAGTTGAGAGAAAAACTCCCTAGCTTCATCCGCATCCAATTCACCGCGATCCGCAGTGATCTTACCCACACAGCCATACCTGTAGAAAATTTCTTCCAATAAGAACTTACACACTGCACTAGTGGTCTTCGTTCTCAAAGATCTGCCCTCAACATGATTGGTAAGATCCTCTCTAGCCAAAACAATATACCTCATCTACCATAGACTCATAGGCATAGTAACCAAGTCAACTACCCACTTATAATGAATGCATAATGGATAGGTCGGATGAAGCTCATCTCGATGATGCACTACTGAATACATCTGGCAGTCTCTGCAAGTCTCAACAAAGTGAGAAACATCTCTATACATGCCTTTCTACCAATATTTCTCCTTGATTTTCTCATAAGTAGCCCACACTCCTCTATGACCAGCCCAAGGACTCTCATGAAACTCCCTCATCACCTGTAACTGTGTCTCTCTATCGCAGACAACCCGCAAAGGTAATCCGCCTCTTTTCTTCGGGTGCTTCCAAAGAAATCCGTCCTTAAGAAAATAACCATAGGCTTTCCTTCTGATCTTTTTGAACTCTTCATCTGTCCATTCATCTCTTTTGCTTAGTGTACTAAGGTACTTGCCAATCTGCAACCAATCTCCAACATAGAGTTCTTCTATGAAAGCCACAATATCATAGACATGGCAAACATGATCAACCATAGTGGCTGAAATTTCTGCATCATCCTCTTTTGCAAGTAGTTTTTCCTCATCATCATATCTGGCTCTAGACAACATATCTGCCACTGGATTATCCTTTCTTGCTATGTGTTTAAATTCCGGATTTAATGACTTGATGTATGCAATACATCTCAACATAGCTATATCTGGAGTAGAGCAACTCGTAATCATACCAATCAATGGCAAGCAATCTGTCTCTACCACAACTGAAGCTCCAATAAAGTACTCCTTGTCACATTTGAGAGCTGTAACAATCCCTAGTAACTCCCTCTTGATTTGCGGATATCTCCTCTGTCTCTCGTTTAGGACTTTCGCCCCAAACCAAATAGCATACATGTTTCCATCTGCATCATCTTGACCCACAGCCCAACCTATGCCAATTGGACTAGTGTCAACTGTCAATACAATAGGCCTTCCGCAATTATAATCTGCTTTCCTGAGAGTAGGAGCAATCTGCAATAACTTCTTCAATTTCTGCATGGCTCTAGTGTGGCTCTCATCCAAATAAAATTTTTGCCCCTTTCGAAGCAACTGATATAAACAATCTGCTATGTGTGCAAAATGAGGTATTCAAATCATATAAAACACACAAGCTCCAATGAATCTCCGTACCTCTGAAGTGGTAGAACAATACTCCGTAATCTTGCCTATAGCATCCACTTTATTAGGTGAGGGTTTCCTGCCATAATACCCACACATATGTCCAACAATGACAACCTCATTCACTTCAAAAACAGATTTTTGCCCTGATAGTGTCAAGTTCACTTCTTCTAACCTGGCCAAAATCTTTTCAGAAGCTGAAATATGATCAACCACAAAGCATCTACATCCCTGCTCATTTAAACTCTCATTTTTCTCTTCTTCTGCACACCCCTTAATGGGCACATCATTCAAGAAAGGCATAGTAAGCTGAGGTATATAATCACGAAGAACCTTATGCATGGCATTCATCATATGTGCAACAGAATTAGTGGCACCTTGAGGCAAGGTATACATCCTGACAAGCCCAATAGAAGTTCTCATGGTGGTTATGTCCCTGCTTTCCAAAGCCAACTGAAACTGATCATATCCTGAATACAAATCACCTAAAGAATAGATGGCATGTCCAGCAAATGCTTCTGCAAACTCATCCACAACTGGACCTATACCAACATTCCTGATAGTAACTCTGTTTACTGGCTGCATGTCCTGTATAAATCGAAGAGTACCATTCTTCTTTGGAACCGTAAACCACCTATTTGAGTATGGTGCAGATGAAGGCTCTAGGATTCCCATCCTAATTTTCTCATTCAACAAATCAATCAGCTTTGGTAGGTGTGCCTTAGGCACTGGAATAGGTCGGAGGTTCCATGGAATATGAGGAATAGTAAAGATCACCATAGGAGCAACAATATCTGGATTCACACATCCAATCTCATGCAGGAAAAAAGCAAACCCCCTTCCATGTCGCTCAAGCATCTCCTGAAAGCATTGCTTCTCTGTGGGTAGCAAGAAATCACCATTTCCAATTTTCAATTCAGCAAGAGTCTCTGCTGAAAATTTATGGCCTATATGCTCCGAATTCCTCAAAATTGGCTGTTTGGCAGCCCTCTCTATTTGCTGATCACTGTCAGGTGGAAGCGGTACAGCTACCGGCTTCACCTTCTTATCCACAGTTTTGTATTTCGTATCAACCCTGGCTTCATTATGTTCTTCCGCATTACTCAAATCTTACTGTAAATCAGCAATTCTGCACTCCAATGGCTGAATATCCTCAGCCCTCTGCTCTATGGACTGCATAGAAACAGCCCTAAACTCTGGATGCTGAAATATTTCAGCAGTAAACTCTGTTGGCTGAAAGTTTTCAGCCCTCTATGTCTTTGTAAGCTGATCATAATCAGCCGGAAACTCTGTTTGCTGAATTTCTTCAGCACTCAATACTTTTTGCTGAGTCACCTCAGCCTCTGACTCAATCTGTGACACAAAATCTACAATTTCATGAAACATGTCCAAGGATTGCACTAATACATTACTGTGACAACTCTACATATCAGCTTTCAGCATATTTTCCATCTCTGTCATCGTATCTGCACAAATCATACTATCATACATCCCATCTATGTGCTTATCATCCTCTAAAATTCCTGCATTTTTCAAATTTTTCTCCTTCCTGCATATGTACTGCCTGGCAGCTCTAGGAAACTTAGAAGTCTTCTGATAACTCATCGAACTGTTTGCTGAAATCCTAACAAAACTGGAGGAGAAAACACTGCTGCCAGGAGGCGAGAACTCCAATCTCCTCTGCTCTGTACCACCATCGTCTCGCGAAACGGCAGTACCTAATGAAAACCCGAATCCCTCACAGTGGGCAAAGGTGCATCTCTGAGAGTATCCCTGTTTCTAACATGGTTCACACACAGTCATAAACTGAACTGCTCTCATGCCATCTTTACTATGAATTCGTGCATAAGCAGATCCAACATCCATTACCTTTGTTTCCATGTGCATCTCTGTGATGAATGGCTGTCCAAGAATTATGGGATAAGAGCATGAATCCTGCACAAAGAAATGGAAATCCTCCTCTACATCTCCAATAGAAACCTTGACACTGGGACAAGCAGCATACAAATCACCTGCAGTGTTGTTGGCGGCTCTTATATGCCACCCATGCTCTATATCCATAGGCCATCTGTTACTCTCATAAACTCCACAAACTATGAGATTAATCTCTGAACCATGATCCACCAAAGCAACATAAGGCACCAGTTTCTCTCCAATTTTTACCATCGTCTCTGTAGTTGCCCTAGCCCAATGACTCCGCGAAAAGTGACTACGCGGTATCAAGACAGGCTCATCAGTTTCAGCATAATGCACAGGCTGAACCCTCTTCTCTTTTGGTGGAAAAACAGAAGCATTCTCAACCAAAACCTCATCCTCATCCTCATCCAACTCCCCAATCAAAACTCCTTGTGTATGAGTAGTAGGCAATGCATGTCTTTTCCTCTTCAGGACCTCCTGAAACTGATCTTGAAACTCTCTTTTTGAGATGCCCAAAACCTCAGAAATAGTGAAAGTCACCTCACTGCCAAGTATCTTGTCATTAAAGATTTTCTTCATGTCCGCTCTATCTAGCTCAGATCGAGCTTAGTGTCAGTGTATGACTTCTTTTCTCAACTTCATCTTTAGCCAAGGTTGTGGCAGCCATAGCCAAACAGCACATAGCTCTGATTGAGCTCCTGGATCTCACACTACAAGCCATTTCAACCCAAGATTCCTTCTAGAGAAACATTCCTCTACTCGTGGCAAAGCTCCCTGGTACATCATGGTCCAACATTACCCATCATTGAGCCCAGCATTGTGTGAATTTGAGCTCGTTGGAAATTCTGCGCCTGTATCAGTTCGTATAGCTAGATCTCTGTGTGTGCACTACGATTCCACCTCTGGGCATAGGGCATTTGAAGAAAGAATCCTAAGCTTCATCTTCATCAAATATGTGATGGAATGATCCATTGTAGCTGCTGAATTATTGGAAAAATCAATCGCCTACACCTCAAACCCTAACAGTCCTCCATAGCTTTTTTAACTCAAGCTCATAAAATTCTTCAATTTCTCACTCCTTTGGGATCAACCAACCCTCTGCAGTTATAATTCACTCTGATCTACTTAGTTTCCAATTCAAATCAGCAAAGGAAGCAAGAAATCAAACTCAGTTTCAACACCAAGCTTCAAGATAGTATCTTTTGATACTCATTCAATGTTGATAAACACTAATCTTCTTATGTCTATTGACACATTAAAGTGTAACTCTTTTGCGGTGCAAACTCAGAATTTGAAGCTCATTCTCAGTAATGGGAATGACCAAAATGAATTCCTTTATGAAGATGCTTGTTATGAAGAGTGATACAATTCTCCTTGCCAAAATACACTACATAGAAGATGTTACTCTCCCTACAGGAAGACATGGAGCTGCCTATATCCAAATGCCATCAGTGCATCCATTTGAAGACCTTGAAGACATGAAAATGCAAAATTTTGAAGACATTTCCGCTGTCTCAAAGATTGTACCTTTGCTTGAGGGGGACCATAAAGACAAGGACCACATGACTAATGCAAGCAAAGTCAATGAAGGAAAGATCAAAGAGAAAAAGAATAAGAAGGAGAAGCAGAAAAATCATGAAGACTCTGAAGCGGCAGGCAAGGTGAACAGCAAGTACATGATCAAGAAGGGCAAGTTGGACTACTCTGACAAGAAGACCTATAATGAATTGAATATCTATGTCAAAAGTAATGCTGAAAACTGCAAGGGCCTACTGGTCCTTGATCCAATTTTTTACTTTAGCCTTGTAATGTCTAGCCCAAATGTCTTATCATAAGCCTGTAAAACTCCTCATGTAGCCTTGTACTACAGCCTCTGGATGACCATCATGTTTGTGGTACCCACACTTAGCGTCTTCTCCGACAGTCTCTGGTGTTTTGCCATGTTTATGGTATGCCCACACTTTGAGGGTGTTACTTTCACTAAAGCCTCTACACACTTTGTACTTTCTGGTTGTGATTGAGGAGGGGTGTTGAGATATTTGCAATCACACCTAATGTAGCCTCTTTGTATGAGGCAATTTGGGCTTAGGACATGCACACTGCAGTAATCCCATATGCACAGAGAGGGAAGATTGCTACCCATCCAACAACTATAAAGCATTGTACTTGACTACCACTTTTCATGTAGAATGAATATAATGTCATGATGCTTTGTACTTTTAGTTAAGTGTCTTGTCATTGTTAGCCATACACAAGATTGTGTTTATGAGTCCAAGTCTCAATCTTGGAACCTATTTCACTTGTGTAACAAACAGTGTCTTTGTCTCTATCATCATGAGTTCATTCTTCTTCTTCCATCCACCATAGCTCACTGCCATGTCCTAGATCCTGCTCATTTCGACACTAGTAAAGTTGTGGACTTATTTTTACCTAGCCTAACTACCTTGTAAGGCCCCTCCCATCTAGGTTCCAACTTCCCTGGAAATAGCTCCCTACGTGCATCGTAATACATAACTAATTGTCCTTTTTAAAGGTATACTTCCTCAATTTTAGATCATGCAACTGCTTCATCCAACACTTAGCTACCACTTGGGGCAATAGACTCTACAATTTAAGCTCATCCAAGTGGGCTATAGTTGTAAAACACTCAAATAGGGAATCTTCCTCACCCAAAGAATGATTGACACGGCTGGAAGTCTTTGTCGATTAACTATGCGTCCATACGAACTGAGAAGAGAACTTGGAAAAGATGCAAATAGTCCTTGAATGGTGTCAACAATATGGTCTCTCATTGAACTCCTTAAAGTGCCAGTTTTAGGTAAAGCACGAGTGCATCTTAGGGTATGTTGTATCAAGGAATGGGATAGCTACACACTTTTCCAAAGTCAAGGTGATTATAGATCTTCCCCCTCCAACAAACTTTAGGGGAGTGCAATGTTACTTAGGCCACAAGGATACTACCGGTGTTGCAAGGAATACGTGCGGGAGTTTGCAAAAGTCGCTCGTCGCAGGGACACTATGCGAGATGGAAGCAAAGGATTATGAAGACTACTCAACTCAAAGAAAATACACATAAGAAGAAGTTTAGATACAAGGAGAAGATCAACAAAGGTTGTAAACACCATTAGTCACTAGAATTCCCACTACAAGTAAAGATCTCTTCTCGTGGATGGGACTCAATGTCAAGGTAAAGGAAAGTGGAGATGAAACACGTGGCTTATGAGTTCAAGGAAAGAGCTTTCCCTCAAGATTGGATTATATTTTCTTTATAGCTTAACTCCTTTGTAAGGTGTTTACTCTTAAACTTCCAACACATAGAGCTCTTGGGTAACTTAGAATCTTCCTCCTTGATTCTAGACTCTAATCGAGCCTTTGCTTGCAGCCCTTCCACATCTTCAAACCTTGATACTACCTTTGACTTCAATTGATTTATGCTTATTATGGCTGCACCTCCAAAGTCATTTAGCCTTCTATGAGCATGTTAGCATTCAAAGATCTTGTGGTCAAGCATCAATCTGGATTTGAATATTTCCAAAATTTGTGCAGCTTGATGTTTATGTTCATGAAGATCAACACCTCTCACACATGCAATTGACACCATAACAATCCATTGGATGCCTTTCCTGATTAATAATTTACTTGATGCAGTAGATTGTTATCGTATGCTTAAGTGAAGCCTTTGTGATGCACTCATCTAACTCTCGCAAGGAATACCGTCATATCTTCTCTATTCTCCTTCCCTCGTCGAAGTAACATATGACAGCACTTGTAACAACTGCTCTCATAGCATGCATGTCAAAACCTTGTAGACTAGACGTCACCTTCAAGCCCACCTCTTCAAACTGTTAGCCCGCCTATAAAAAACTTGCTCTGCTCAAACTGTATATGATCTCCCCTTTTTTAGTAGGTTGAGGGCCTTCTACTTTTGCAGCCATTGTGGTGGCCAATGCTATTCCGTGATGTAGCTAAATTTGTAAATCATTGCAATGAGTGCCAATGGGCCGGCGGGCTAAAGTCCCTACTGATAAGGAAAAAATGGAGTTGACCCAAGTGATTGCATGCCAACCATTCGAGAAGTGGGGAATTGATTTCATTAACCTAGTCAACCTTGTAGCTCAATACTCCCAAGCCAAATGCATCATTTTTTCCATACACTATCTTACCAAGTGGGCAAAAGCTTGAGTGACTCGAAAAAATTATTCAAGGACCATGGCCAAGTTTCTTTGGGAGTAAATAATCTCAGGGTTTGGTTGTCCCATAGAATTGGTTAGTGACCAAGGCACAGACTTCATCAATGAAGTGATAGCTCACTTGTTATCCACCTTCTTAATAATCCACAGAAAGTCCTCTCTATATTATCCGTAAGCCAATGATCAAGCCGAATCCACAAACAAGATCCTAGTGGGTATTCTAACAAAAGTCATCTCTACCTTATGCACTGACTAAGACAACAAGCTTATGGAGCTTTATGGGCATATAGAAGAGCCTACAAAATATCCATAAGATAGACTCCATTCAGGTTGACCTACGGAACCGAAGCTATTTTGCCAATGGAATTCTTGGTTCCTACCTTGAGAATAGCATCCCAAGAGTGATGGGAGGGCCAAGAAGCATGGACAGATCAGTTATTGGAGTTAGAATGCCTATTTGAGACCCATCTCATTACAACCTATGCTATATGAAAAGGAACACTGCAAGAGTTAGTTTGACAAATATGTCAAGCAATGAGACTTTGGGCAAAGAGATTTTTTCTTGCTATACTTTGTCAAAGGACACAAGCAGAAAATGAAGCTTAGAGGATTGGGACCCTTCAAAGTTATCAATGTCAGTAGAATGGGGAATGTGAAACTCAAAAACCTAGAAATTATGCTAGCACCCATCAAAGGAGCCCCTCTTTTTAGAATAAAAAGGCTAGTAGAAGTATCACACCAAGGGCCAAAGGTACCTCGCTTATTAGAAGTGTCAACCACTTCATTGCCTTTGGCCATGGGCCATAATGACGATCAAGATGAACTGGTAAAGGAGTTTCAAAGCCAACTCAACAAGGAAATAGAAGAGAAAAAGGCCGCACTTGCAAAGCTCAAAAAAGAAAAGATAACCTTTGCATACTACAAGATGGAGCAAGCAAGAGTAATGACTATCGTAAATAGGGAGATGATCACACTAAAAGAGGCCTTAAAGGCAAGAGAGGAAGAAGAGGATTTAAAAGAGTTGTATGATGACACGAGAGAGAGAGAACCGCATCTCCCTAGAAAATATGTGTGCCTTCAACTCTTGAGAAAATAAACACCTAGAGTTGGAAATAAAGGAGTTGAAGAGGCAAAGAGAAGAAGCAAAGAAAGAGCTGCAGGTGACAAGGAACTAAAGAGATGAGGAGAACATGAAGAAATAGATGGAGTTGCACAACTAGCTACAATAAGCTCTCCACGAACAAGCCATATTGAATGAGCAGGTTGAACGAAAAAACCAAGAGCAAGAGCAAATGTGTACACTATGGAGAGAGAGAGAGAGAGAGAGAGAGAGAGAGAGAGAGAGAGAGAGAGAGAGAGAGAGAGAGAGAGAGAGAGAGAGAGAGAGAGAGAGAGAGAGAGAGAGAGAGAGAGAGAGAGAGAGAGAGAGAGAGAGAGAGCTATTGTCTCTATCTTGGTTAATAGGGTAAGTAGATGAAATCTCTCTCTCTCTCTCTCTCTCTCTCTCTCTCTCTCTCTCTCTACACACACACACACACACACACACACACACACACACACACAGAGCTTTGGGTAGTTGGGCATATGGCACCTAGTAGCCCCTCAAACCTTTCAATAATATATATAGAAAACATTCTCAAAGGGGATTCAAAAAATAGAGCCTCACATAAAATTTTTAATATGAACATGGAGCTTTAAGGCTTTCAATATGACACCCATTTTAGCATGTGCTTTCATTGAAGGGTGACTCTAAATAGGAGATCCAAATGTTTACACACGTGAAGAAAGCCAAGTCCATTTCAAGTAAACGATCAAGCCAAAGAGAGCCAAAATAATCAATTCATTCATTTTCTTAGATAAGTGCTTGATCTATCAAACAAGCGTATTGTGATTTTGTTTAAAACATAAGGCATACACTTAATTATATGTAGGACTATTTAATGGGTAGAGAGTGGGGTTTCACATTGAAATACATAAATTTAGCACGTGAAGGTTTCCTAATTCAAAATTTCTAAAAAACTAATGAATGTGACATCTAAAAGAGAGGTTTCTAAAATTAATTTTGAAAAAGGTTAAGTTTAATATTTGAAAATGATTATTTTATTTATTAAAATATGTAAATAGAAGTGGTTATCAAAATACACCTTGAGCACATGTGATTAAAGTAGTTCTTTTGTAGTGTTAACCCACCAAGAGTAGAGCGAACTAGTGTTTTTTAATCAAGTGATGGAAGAGGTTACCAAAATCCCCATTGACAACACATGATTGAAATGATTTATTTGTAGTGTTAAATCCTTAAGAGTAGAGCCTAGTAGCCTTTTTTAATCAAGTCAATGTTTATGACTATATTAGCATTTAAAGCTAGCAAATTCTTTCTTAATTGAGCTAAGAAATGTTAATCTCTAAGCCCCATCATTGTCAAACAAATTTATATAATTAATGTTATAGGAACCAGACATAGTGACTTTGCAAGAAAATTTGGTGTAAAATCAAATACTATTTTAAGCTAAATAGGTTAAGTGTAAGGCCTCTTAAATCAAAACTATATTTGATTTTGTATTTGATTATCAAAAGCCTCTTAAGTTTTGTATTATCAAAAGCTAAATAGGTTAGTTTTGATTTAAGCTAAATACTATTTTGTATTAGCTATTGATTATCAAAATAGTTTTGTAATTTAAAAGTTTTGATATGTGAAGAACATTATAAAATTTATGAATTTCAAATTATGAGATTATTAGCTTTTGTACTAGAAATTTATAACAATATTAAATATCATAAATAAAAGGAAGCGAAGATTTATGGACTTAGCTAAAATGCTTAATCTACTTGTTGCAAAATTATATTGTAATACGATGTTTTATAATTCTAGTTGCAAATTAGTTTTCTATTGCATCTATTTGTGTGTAGAAATTGCCTCCATTACATTCCAATTGCATTGAGAAAGCCAAATCTAACTTAATTCATTTTTTTAAAACGTAGGAGACTACTTGATGTAACAAGCAAGTACTAACTTGTGAACCAAACAAAAATATTATAAAGCATGTCTTATGAATGACTTTCAAGAATTTATGTCACTCAATTTTCAACAATACATCACTAAATAAAAGAAAAGTCTTACATTCTCCTTGTACTAAACCCTTACATATAACGTTCTTGAGTTAAAGACCCCAATATATATAATATAGTTGTGCATTTATCATGTGATTCATTTCTCAAATAGTAGTTGATGTCTCTTCAAGACCTATAATGATTGATTGATCAATTGCTATATGACTAATGAATTCTCTTTATATATATCACTTACAAGATTTGACTCTTTTGTTGAAAGGTATGCAACTTCTTTAAGCTTTGGATTGTACATCTTGAAGGAATAGTGAGCACTAACGTAGCAAAAGCCTTTGTAATAAGTGGATGTGCTAGAAAGAGAGCATAAGAAGTTATTGTGAAATATAGTACATCTTAAAAAGCATGGATTCATATTTTCAGAGACATGGAGATGTGTAAGTAGCTTACACTCTATGCTACACAATCTTGTAATGGAGAAGAAATTGGAGAAATAAATTAGTAGAAAATGAGAAATAGGAAAAAAATAATATTAGCCATAAGGCATGATATATAAGATGTAATGAGGTTTATATTTCATCACCCATTGATCAATAATACAAAGTCTCTTTAATCGTCTTCACCTTCCTTGCATAGCTCTCATGACTCTCCTTACATAACTTTCATGGTTGTCCTTGCATAGCTTTCACTCAAGTAAGTTACTAATGAATATATGTGTGCATCATGTGCATTCAAAATAAGGTATTTTTAAAATATAATTTTTATACATTTTTATATATACAAAGGTGTAATGTAAATGGTTTATTTACGGATTGAATAGAAAAGGGTTATGCTTTATTCATAAAAAATTCATAGATAAAGATATTTATAAATAGGCAGGGGCTTTGAGCACATGTGATGTACAGGATATACATATAGTAACTTCCCTGAGAGCTTTCATGGCTATCCCTTTCTTGAATAACTTTCATGGTTGCTCTTTCTTTTTATCCTCATCCACTTTCTCTTTCTTTTACAATATTCTCTCTCTTATTTCTCTCTTCTCATGTCCCTTCATTACAAGTGGTATCAGAGCATAGGTATTTGATCCATTTTTCTTTCTCTTTCATATATAGCTTTAGTTTTTTTAAATAAAAAACAGTATCTCAAATAGATATTGGAAGTATAGGACA
Source organism: Lygodium microphyllum (assembly GCF_053477565.2). Lineage (NCBI taxonomy): Eukaryota > Viridiplantae > Streptophyta > Polypodiopsida > Schizaeales > Lygodiaceae > Lygodium > Lygodium microphyllum. The sequence goes on from NC_141141.1 coordinate 63,523,095, forward strand.
TGGACAATGATCAACATGATATCTATAGTCATTCTCTCACCTCTTTCTATAATTCTCTCTCCTTTTCTACTATTTGTGTCTCCTTGTCAGAATTTGTCTCTCCTCTTTCTCTCTCTTGTTTCTCTCTTCTCTCTTAGGTCCCTTCATGGATTGTAATGGAGAAAAAATAGGGAAAATAAATAAGTAAAAATTTTAAAAAGGGAAAAAATAATATCCTCGAGGGGTTCACTCTTTGTTAATGAAATGTGTCACCTGGTAAAAAACCCCCTATCTATAACTTATGGAAGAGTCATATGACCCCCTTTTTATATTTATATGATGTATCAAAAATATTTATTGCATACCCTCTTTTTTAGATATAAGATTTTGGGATTTTTTCACTTTTTCATAGCTACTAAGCTTACAAGACTAGAACATTGCTAATACAAGAATTGCACATTGCACTTTAAAGATGATTTTTGATATCAACATTTCATGATAGTGCATTCTCTTGAGTACAAAAAGGTAGTATTTTAAACATGTTACATATAAAGTACCTAAAGTTTTAAAATTTTCACTTAGAGTTGATATTAACCCTTCTTTAAGACAAATAATATCTCAAAAATATAATTGAAGTTATGAATAGGTACACTATATTGAGATTTTTTCAAATGTTGCCACAGTAAAAATTTTCGTAATTAGAACATAAAAATGTGTGAAAGTCTCAAAGTATTACAACAAGATATATATAATAATCTCCTTTGCATTATTTGCAAACATCAATGCCATATCAATTACCCAATTGACTTTTTTCTTTTATCTAGATTTGCAAAAACAATCAATCACAATTCAACTTGGTAAAAAAGATAAGATTAGTATACATTTTGTAATAAATTTAAAAATAATAAGTGTAAAATATCATTAAGTTTTTTTACTTTGAATATGATGCCAGGAGGCATATTTCATGGTGGATTCCGTGAGGCTTTACAGTGGATTCCATAAACTTTGATGACCAGGGCTCATACACCAAGTGGATTCTTTGTGCGAGAAGTTGATGGAGACGCCTATCCTTTTCAGGCGTTTCATTAATTTAGTGTGTACATGGGTGATTCCGCAAAATGCATATTAAGTTAATAAACGTTTATGAGTTTAGAGTGCGCACTCGTAATAAATTAAGGTTAGGATTGATTTCTAACAATTTGATTTATTTATGTAGCTGAAGACTGCTAGGTATTCACTTTTGTCGGTTTAATTGTATTATTTTACTAACGATTGTGAATGCTTCAGTGGATGTGTAGAGATAGCAGTAGTGGCGGAGGAAAGCATTGGAGGATAGCGAGTATTGGATTTATCATTTATATTTTGATGGGCGCATACCTTAGGCATGGCGCCTATATTTTGTCACGCCTATTTATTGAGGCGTTGGATATTTATTTATTATTTTGTATGCACATGGGTGCACGATTATGTTATTTATACTTGGACATTGTATTGGGTATGCTAGACTCTTTGGGCACCACCCGTTAGCTTTATTTCTATTTTGTGCTAAAGCAAACTCAAAAGCTAAAAGCTTGCTATTTTGTAATTTGGGCTATTATTTGAGCTTGAAGATGATTAATACATAAAATACATGCTTTATGGAGTGCTCACACAAGGCATGGGGAGAGATTGCACCCAATTGGTCTCTTGTTCATGTCGTGCATGCTTTTTACCTTGAGTTTTGTGCAAAAAGTAGAGTTCTTTTATTCTTGGGGACCTTCCGGCATTCAGTACGCAAGTATACGGCATCCGATCTATGCACTAGTGGTATCAGAGCGAAGCTGAGATCAAGAGCTTCCAATCGCTACCCATCTTGTGTGAAGGCGGAGCTCCTGGAACGATCGAGCTCTACGGTCAAACTCGTCGTGAACGGTCGATACGGGTGGATTCCTGGCGATCAAGAACCTCTGTTTCCATCATCAGATCGTGAAGGACCGGCCTGCAACAGCGGAGGACCACTCCTACATCCTCACATAGAAGTCGTGGAGTTGCAGAGATAAGTTTCAATTTCCATATCTTCAAAGCTTTAAAAAAATTAAAGCTTAGAAAGCTTAGAGAAGCTTTAAGCTTCTAAAATTTCAGTGCGACGTATCAGAGGAGGTCCGAAATTTGCGCCATCTGAAAAAAAACGGCCCCCCCCTAAAAATTTGTCGTTTCTGATCCCTTTAAGCCACAAGCTAAGTCTCCAAAGCTTCAAATCACATAAGCCTCACAAACTCTGCAAGTACTGCAAGTCTACAAAGTTTAAGTTCTGCAAGTCTCTCAAGTCTAAATCCTGCAAGTCAGATAAATCAACCAAGTTCTGCAAGTCACATAAGTCTGCAACTCTGCAAGCAGACAAGTCACCTGAAGTCAAAACTGACTTTTGTTCAAAACTCATAGAAGGGCTGTTCCTGCGCAGAAACTTCGAACTGCAAAGTTGTTAATTGGAAGGTACTCTTCGCATACCAGGTTTGCTGAAGCATTTTCAGCACACACAGAAGGATAAAACACAGATTTTTCAAAGATTGCGAACCCCGCAATAGCCAAAGACAAAGATTGTGAAAGCCACACCCAAAAATATATAAGCCTTGTACACTCGAACTTGAGCTACGCTCATCTCGCTAACTTGATTTTGAGAGTGAGAGGTCTTTTGAGTTTTGCAGGATGACGGAATCGCATACGGATGATTTAATGGCTGAAGGCGACCTACCTGAACCTACGATGGAGAAAAAGCTGGACTTAATTATGATGCAGTTGGATGAAGAATGACGAGCTAGGCAAGCATTGCAAGTTCAATTGGCTAATTTACAAAGATCGACTACCGACAAAGAGGAATCTCAATCTGAAGATCTTATTCGACGTACCATCGACGCGACTCTCGAACTTCAATCCATCCGCAAGGAAACAAAGATAAGTAAAAGAAATTTCAAATTCCGTACTTTCAATGGCACTCAAGAGGGAAAAATTGTTCTTGCATTCATTAGTCAGTTTGATGACTACTTCCATGAGGAAACATATGCAGAAAAAGATAAAATCAAGTGTGTCACTAATCATTTAGTGTGGACGCTTGTCTCTTCCTCGCAGCTTGTCTTCAGTGTCATGAGCTAGTGAAATTGTGTCTTCAAGAGTTGCAGGCTTGAACATATTAACTTCAGCGTAGTAATGCCCAAGTAATCCAGACATATACTTGGGCTTGTGTGTCGCTTCAAGTACATCTTCAAGCATGGGTAACTGGAGTAATGCATTCCAAAAACGTTCGGTGTACTGAGGAATAGGCTCACGATCCCGTTGCTGAAGAAGGTCCCATTGCTTTATGGCTTTTTCATGGAATTGTGGAGGAAGGAAATTCTGCATAAACTTCTTCTTGAAATTCTCCCAGGTAGCGGGACAATCTATACTTTTACGAACCATGGTCCACCAAAGAGATGCTCTATGGATCTAAGCAATTCAACTCAAATTTTAGAAGATTTAATCAAGGTCGTTTTCCTTCATCATCTTTCCGTAAAGTTGGGCAAAACCACCTGCTTTACCATCCAATATCAACCAAAACCCTAAGCCTATTCCACAACCAAATCCTAATATCCCTAGACTTCCTGCCATTGCAAACAGTGTAACCAAAGCCAAACCTATAGTATGTTATAAATGCCACCAACCTGGACATCTAGCAGCAAATTGCCATTCGAAGAAGCCACCTGTCCATATCAACTACCTTGGAGCAATGGAAGATGAAGAACATGAAGAAATGCCTGATTTCACGGAAGATGAGGACGGCATTACTACTCCTTCGGATACTTTACCAGGTATGCCAACTCTACATTCTTTATTGACAATGAAATGTTTAGTGCATGGAAAGGAAAAGATTATTTTGCATGATGATGGTAGTACTCATGATTTTATTTCTGAAAAGCTAGTAAAAGAATTGAAGTTACAGACTGTACCTATGCATTATCGCATTAAAGCAACATTCTTAGGCACTAGGTATAATGGTACACAGGAAGTGCATGATTTAGAAATTCAAATTGGTGAATACACTGAAAGAAGAAATTTTCTAGTTGTACCATTACAGTCCAGTGATATTATTTTAGGTATGCCTTGGCGTCATCAGCATAACCCTGATATAGATTATTCCACACATTCAATTAATATTCAATTTCAAGGAAAACATATTACATTGTATGGTATGCATGCATCTAATGCTTTTCCACTGCTTTCGCATACTCAAGCTAAACGTGCATTACACAAAAGTAGTAAATCTTATCTCATTTGGGTGAATGAACTGCAAGTTAAAGAAAATCATATGCACCCTAGGCATAAATAATTTCTTGCACACTTTAAAGACTGTTTTGCGGAAGATCTACCACCTGGTTTACCTCCTTCACGTCCAGAAGACCATAAAATAGATTTGATTCCTGGTACACAACCACCTTGTAAAGCACCATATAGGCATAACCAGATAGAGCAAAAAGAAATTCAAAGTCAAGTTGAGGAATTACTAAATAGAGGATTGATTAGACCTAGTAGTTCTCCATTTGGTGCACCTGTTCTGTTAGTAAAGAAAAAGAATAATACCTATCGTATGTGCATTGACTATCGAGCTTTAAATAAGATCACATTAAAGAATAGGTATCCAATTCCTAGAGTCGATGACCTTATGGATAAACTGCAAGGTTCTGCCATATTTAGTAAAATAGACCTTAAATCTGGTTATCATCAGGTGAGTTTAGATAAGTCAGACATATTCAAGACTGCATTTAGGACACAATTTGGTCATTATGAATTTTTAGTGATGCCTTTCGGATTGACTAATGCACCTGCTACATTTGGTAGAATGATGAATCGTATATTTTTAAAATATCAACATTGTGTTATTGTCTTCTTTGATGATATTTTGGTATTTAGTCCGAACATTTGTCATTGGTTTTCCAGTTATTAAAAGATAATTAACTGTATGAAAATCCGGAAAAGAGTGAGTTCTTTAAAACAGAAATTGAGTATTTAGGTCATATTGTATCATCTGATGGAATTAAGGTTGACCCTAAGAAAATAGAAGCAATATTGAACTGGCCTATACCTAAAAATGTGCATGAGTTATAATCATTCCTAGGTCTTGCTAGTTTCTATAGGAAGTTTGTGCGTAATTTTTCATTACTTGCTTTGCCTTTGACTAAACTTTTGAAGAAAGGTATTGTTTATCATTGGTCCAATAATCAACAGAAATCCTTTGACTTATTGAAACATGCATTAACCCATGCTCCTGTACTACAGTTGCCTGATTTTAATAGACCATTCTTTTTAGTAGTGACTGATGCTAGCGGATCAGGAATAAGAGCCATACTTATGCAGGACAATCATCCCATAGCCTATTCTAGTTTTAAACTGAAACCCTCTGAACTGAAATATTCCACATATGATAAAGAATTATTAGCTGTGGTACAAGCCTTAAGATAGTGGAAACACTACTTAATGGGTTTTGAATTTATGATTAAGACCGATCAACAAAGTATTAGACATTTACTTAGCCAACCCCAAATATATGACTGACATATCAAATGGGCAGCCTTTATTCAGAGTTTTCATTCTATCATTCAATATCAACCCGATAAAGAAAATGTAGTGGCTGATGCATTAAGTAGAAGACCTGCCATTCATAATATTTCTGTTATATCATTTGATTCTTTGGTTGCTATGAAAGATACTTATCATCAGGACATTACTTTTCATGCTGATTGGAATAAATTAGTTCAAAATAACTTAATTCCTATTGATTCACTATCTCATAATGATGGATTCATGTTTTATGAAAAGAGATTATGTGTTACAGTTCCATTCAGATCTTTTGTTTTGAATGAGATTCATTGTCCTCCATATCAAGGTCATAGAGGTATCATATCTACTTTACGTACATTAACTGAAGATTTTTATTGGCCGCATATGGACACTGATGTATCTAACTTTGTTTCTGAATGTTTGATTTGTCAAAGAGTTAAGAGACATCATGGTAAACAGTATGGATTACTTATGCCTTTATCTATTCCATCAAGACCATGGGAACAAAATTCTATGGATTTTATTACTGGTTTACCTAATACTAAATCTAACCATGATATGATTTGGGTAGTAGTAGATAGATTTAGTAAACAAGCATATTTCATTCCATGTAAGAAAACTTTAACAGCATCACAGGCAGCACAATTGCTTTTGAAAACTGTTTTTACTAACCATGGATTACCAAAAGTTATTATTTCTGATCGTGATTCTAGATTTTGTAATAACTTTTGGATTACTCTGTTTGCTAACCTAGGCACAAAAATTGATTTCTCATCTGCATTTCATCCTGAAACTAATGGACAAACAGAAGCTACTAACAGTACTATACTAGATCTTTTACGTGCTTATACTATTTCTAAACCACAGACATGGGACACACACTTGCATTTATTACAGTTTGCATATAACAATACACCACACACATCTACAAAGAAAGCACTGTTTGAAGTGATTTATGGTTATAGATTGTCTACCCCTGTTGCATCTTTATCAAATAGATTTCAGAGTGTTGATGATATTGCTAGTATGCACAATACTATTTTTGATGAGGTTAAAGCCATGATTGCCAAAGCCTAGCAATCATATACCAAACAAGCCAATAAGAAAAGACAAGCAATGAATTTCAAAGTTGATGACTATGTTTGGAGAAACGTAGGCTACAAAGTGTAGATAGACATCCAGTTGTCAAATTAGCACCTAGATTCTATGGACCATTTAAGATCATTCACAAAATTAATGACAATGCATTCAAGTTAGAATTACCACCTCACTGGAAAATTCACAACACATTTCACATTAGTTTATTAAGACCCTTTAGAGGCCAATTACCTGTATACCCTGTTTATGAAAATCCACCTTTGTTAGAGGAAGATTCTGAAATACTTGAACTTGAAGCTATCATAGATACTGATTTTATGACCACTAGAACTGGCTGAAGATATTCTAGATATCTAGTCAAATTTAAGAACCATCCTGTAGAGGAAGCCCAATGGATGCACGCTAGAGGCTTAAATGCTTTCCCCACTCTGTTAGCTCCACATTGAGCTAATAGCAATTGAGGTCAATTGCTATCCCACCGTGGGGGTATGATGCTTGGAGGCATATTTCACGGTGGATTCCGTGAGGCTTTACGGTGGATTCCGTAAACTTTGATGACCAGGGCTCATACACAAAGTGAATTCTTTGTGCGAGAAGTTGATGGGGATACCTATCCTTTTTGGGCATTTCATTAATTTAGCGTGTACATGGGTGATTCCATAGCGGGTAATTCCGCAAAATGCATATTAAATTAATAAATGTTTATGAGTTTAGAGTGCGCACTCGTAATAAATTAAGGTTAGGATTGATTTCTAACCATTTGATTTATTTATGTAGCTCAAGACTGCTAGGTATTCACTTTTCTCGGTTTAATTGTATTATTTTACTAACGACTGTGAATGCTTCAGTTGATGTGTAGAGATAGCAGTAGTGGCGGAGGAAAGCATTGGAGGATAGCGAGTATTCGATTTATCATTTATATTTTGGTGGGCGCATAACTTAGGCATGGCGCCTATATTTTGTCACGCCTATTTATTGAGGCATTGGATATTTATTTATTATTTTGTATGCCCATGGGCGCACGATTATGTTATTTGTACTTGGACATTGTATTGGGTATGCAATGACTCTTTGGGCACCGCCCGTTAGCTTTATTCCTATTTTGTGCTAAAGCAAACTCAAAAGCTAAAAGCTTGCTATTTTGTAATTTGGGCTATTATTTGAGCTTGAAGATGATTAATACATAAAATACATGCTTTGTGGAGTGTTCACACAAGGCATGGGGGGAGATTGCACCCAATTGGTCTCTTGTTCATGTCGTGCATGCTTTTTACCTTGAGTTTTGTGCAAAAAGTAGTGTTCTTTTATTCTTGGGGACCTTCCGGCATTCACTACGCAAGCATACGGCATCCGATCTGCGCACCAGAATAGTTTATAACTCTTCTATCTAGGATAGAGTACTTTGAAATATTCTAATAAATGTACAATATTTGTATTTTAAAAGTAATAATCAAAATATCAAAGAAAAATAAGATGTAGTAGTGAATCAAAATTGACGCTCTTTATATAGTCATTAAAAATCTTATAATCACTAGCATCAAGTGTATATTTCTTTGTTGTGGGATTGTATTTCAAATGTGCCTTTGAAACTATTGATCTCGAGGGTACTGGTTTATTGTCCAAAAGATTGTATGAGTAACTTCTTACACCCTTGGCAACTTGATACTGTGATAGGTAAACATCCACATTTGGAGGTTGATCTAGAAGATTAAAAAATACTACGTCTCTCCTTTAAACTACCTTCCAACTTTCTCCTCATGCTTATTACTCTTCCTAATTACCATGTCCCTTTGCTTACTCCTTGACTTGTATTTGCAACTTTACCTCCTTTTTGTTCATTTTTTGTGTCTTTTGATTATGTACTCTCAAAAAAAACCACACAATCTAATCCAATTGTGAGACATGTCTAAGTATCAAGCTTTACTTTTTTCTCTAATAAAAAGAGAACCTCACCTTCTATCCTTGTCAATGTAGGATTTCCATTTAATTGGCTACAAGAGTGCTTTTGCATATTGTCTTTCTATCAAATTCCACAAAAGGTGAGACTTCTCTCTCCACACCTTCCTCTACATCGATAAGATTATCTAGAGTATGATGAAGTTCACTTTGAGCCATGATATTCTCATCATCATGGTCTTCATCCCGAATTATGGATTCCTCTTCTCCCTCCCTATTAAATTTGATAACATTAAGAATCTCACAAATATCTCTTTCTACCCATACATAATTTAAAATCAATCCTTGTGTTGCATACCTAGTCTTGCACATATGTTCTTTGCCTCATATAAACCCTCTTTTAGATCCAAAATTATTTTCTTATCAGAGCTTCGAACCTACTATAATCATCCAAGTCTACCAAGGGTACACCTGCTACATGATCCATATATTGTCCTATTTTCCATGAGCAATCAGAAAAGCAAGGATTGAACATGCTTGCATTTCAAAGATCATATTCAATACACTTGCACTACTCACCAAATCATAACCATCATAACATATCTCATTTTTTGCCATGCCTCTGACTTTGCCAAAGAAATTCTCACAAGCATTGGACTCAATGGAAGGAAAAGGCACATGCAAGTGACTAAACTTATCCCTAAAAGCCTTCACTAAAAGGATGACAAAGTGACAAAACAATTGGATGTCTAAAAATGTTTCTCAACCTATCAAATTTTACTTCAATGATTACACATCATGATTGACAATCCACATATGCCAAAGTCTATTTACAAATAAAGATTGTTAGTGAAAGTAAAGATTATTAGTTATACTACATAGCTCTAAATTTTCATTACTCAATCTTAAATGAACAAGTGCTAAAAGACATATAGCATGTATGCAATACCTATAGAAGAAAGACACCCTTCTAGTTGCTTTGATCCAGACATATAAGTTTGAAGCTGGAGAGAAAAATATATCCATGTATGATGCAACCGCTAACAAGTACATTTATGTACCAAGAGTTCTCCTTTGATGAGAATCTGAACTTGTTTGCAATAATCCTAGACATTTTTGGATTTTGCAGCTTGCTATTCTCTATGCAAACCTCCAATTTTGTCAATCTTTTCTCTCAAAATCCCTTTCTTGTAAGCCATGTTCCTCCACCTTGAAACTTTGGTACGCAAATGCTACATGATTCAAAGTGACCAAGTCACTTCCAAGAACTAGCCTTTTAGATGCATTATCCAAATGGTCGATTAACTTTTTTCCATTGTGGATAAAGTCTTGATCATGTAAACTTGAAATGTATCCATGATTCTCTAAGGAAGCTTTGAATTTCTGACTTTTCCAAGAGAATATATGACCTATTGTTGATGTATAATCTTGTAACATAATATTTCTTCATCTTCCATCTCCATCAGAAGCATGACCACGTAACAAAACCACAACACCTTTCACATACATATTCCAATACAAACTAACTCCACCTCATTAATATTTGAAAAATTTAGAATCGATTTTTTTGCAAGTTAATTGAACCAAAACCACTAACTTAGTTTAGCACTCAATAAAGGGATTTGCTATTAAGACTCTTGCATAATGTGTAATAACATTGTTGTGAAAGGCATCTATAATAGCATTATTGTTGAAAATCAAGCTCATCAATATCAATGCCTTTATTAGATAGTTGTAGTCCTAGTTTTCACCTTCCATGTGTGTGGTTCTAAATGAGGTATTCAAACTCAACCATAGCTAGGTAGTCCAATCAGTTAGTGACCTAGCTCCTTCAATTATGTGTGATTTATATTTTTGTGTGTATTACACAGTATGAGTGAGTAATGAAAAAATGAGAGAGTACACCTCTCTCTATTAGTAGCAAATCCATGTCTTTATCTACCTCTTTCCATCTCTTTTGTATTGGTATCAAAGCACAATCTTAAAGGAACTAGAAGCGGGAGAGTGACTGTGGCCTACAACCTGTGAAGAAGATTGCCCTGCAACATTGGCAACCATTTCTTGCACTTGATGTGGTACGTGTCAATGTGTTTTGGTTTCTACATCTAATAGATCCGATTAAGGCTTGTAAAGTGATTTCATTAGCATCCACTAGAGCTTGAGGAGTGCTCATTATGAGCAACATCAACATCAGCCTTATAGCGTGAATCAAGACAAGTTGCACCTATTTTTTTCCTGATGCAATCTACTACAAATGGACATCAAATTTTTTTGTGATTGCTGCACTCCATATTGAGTGAAAACATTGGCCATTGTGTGGATATTCTTAGCACTATTGAGTGCTCAAGATGCATCAATGAGCCATAGTTCAAAAGCCCCTCTCAGACTAGTGTGGACATGCTAAAATTGTACCTGCTTTCTTGCATAAAATGCTCAGATTTGGTGCTCACGGACTATACCTGAACATTGCAAGAGATGCTTGTCATTGAGTTTGGAAATACGCTCATGCATTTGGATACCATTAAAAAGGTCTAAATATTAGTTATTGATTGAATACATAGGCAAGGTGCTATCTTAAATTTGTGATAGCTTGTGGTTGACATTTGGAGCTCACTAAAGCTTACTTTTGGTACCTACTTGCGCTTTGATGTTGCTACATGAGTGGTGGATGGTCTATGGAATGTTATAAGCACTAATTGTTTTAGATTTGGACTGATTTATAACTTGGTTGATAGGTCTATTGGCTGATTACAACTTGTTTGAAGTCTTTCTCTCATTGTTGCCACTTGAAGAGTGTACAAGCATTGATGATCATATGTCCATGTATTGACTCCCAGAGGTTAAGAAACATGTCTAATATGGTTTGAACACAATATTAGTGAGTTTGGGAATCTCTCAATTCCCATTTTTTGAATACTAAAAAGGTGGTGCCCATATAATATACCAATAAGTTTCTCAAAACCATATGATGTGACCTATCATTGGAAAGCGCTTGAAAAATGGAATCTATTGAGCTATAGAGTGCTTGATTTGGAGTTATAGTGTTCAAGTTATGACAAATCCAAAGATTTGACCACGTGTCCCAAACTTATCGAAAATTCCCATATTCCCCAATATGGTGTTTTTGAGGCTATTATAAGCAAAGAACACCTTGGTTTTAGTAGATATTTCACTACTAATTACTTCACATTATCGTTTATCATTAGTTGTTGGAAGATACCTATATGAGCTTCATGTAGCCAATGAGATCTATATGAAGTATTACTATCCCTAGAGGGCATGATAAATGATTGGACATACTTGGCATGTTTCTAAGATGAAATATCACTAGTTATTGTAGATATTTTACAATCATTAATTGTAGGATTGGAACTGTCCTATCTGAGCAATGGCATACCAATGCTACTTGACTAAAATTTTGGGGTTCTAATTGATGAACTGATGTTTGCTACATGTCTAGAAGAGTTGGATTGAATTGAATGTAGGGTATCTACAAATATACATATATTTCTTGAATGTTATCCAAGCATTTTATCAGTGAAAAGACATCTTAGGCTACAAGGAGTCGGATATTGATAATTTTTATACTATAATAAATACTTATAGCAACTAAGAGCTCATAGGAAATGGTTAGAAAGAGATAGCAAAGTTTTGCATTGGTTCTCATTATGCCTCTTAGATGCAATGGCTATGTAGATTGCTAGTTGACAGACTTCAAAGGATGCTTAGGACATTCTTTTGAAAAATTATAATAATGTTACTCATGCACAAAGGATTCAGATGAAACATTAGTTCAATAATATAAGAAGGAATGGAAGAAGCCTTGAGTCTTATAGTACTAAAATTAAAACCATTCTAGATCAGCTTACGTCAATTGGTTCCAAAGTTAATGATGACGACATGATTGCAGTCACCTTGAATGGTTTGGGAAAGGAGTGCAAATCCTTTAACACATCAATCTCTGTAAGGACAAACCCCTATGATTGGGATGCATTACTTTCTTTGTTGTTTCATGAGGAAGTGAAGCTTTGGCTTGAATACATGATCAAGTACTTGTTAATATAGTAGAGATATTGCATCCTATGCGAGTCAAGGAGCTAGAGGTAGCAGAGCTCATGGAGCTTCTCGAGGTCATGGTGATACTCAAAATGCCTATGGATAGCAGCAACATAATACATGATATAATCAAAATGCACAAGGCTAGTGAGGGTTTGCTAGATCCTTTAGAGGCATGGGGAGATCACCTAGAGCCATAGGTGGTTCTTGGAAGTCTTATGATTAGTCTAACATAGACAAAGATTGTCATTATTGTGGAAAGTATAAACACATAGAAAAGAACTATCATAAAATGCATGCTGGTATGGAAGCAAAAGGCACATATCATGGCAACTATGCATCTTCAATAACACTCATGATGATAAGGCATATAGGTTATTTGCTATGCAACATGTTTCTAAGGATATGCCTAATCAAGGCAAGGCTGATGAAGAGTTGTATATAGACTCAAGTTCATCCAATCATAGGACTTTGCATGGTGAGTGGTTTGATAAAATGATTGTAGGCTCTCATCGCTATCTATGCACTGGTGACGATACACATCATGATATTCAAGCATACAAGTGTGGTACCATTAGTGATGCATGATGGCAAGAAAAATAGTCTATATGATGTGTTACATGTACCTTCTATTACTAAGAACTTACTATCTATTGGACAAATAGAAAAGTATAATCTACAAGTCAAATTCAATAGAGATGGTTGTTTTATTGGAGACTATGGAAATGGCTGCAAGTTGGTTGCTAAAGCAAAAAGAGATAGCTGGACGTTCACTTTGGATGCTTATATTCCCGAGTTAAAGGCAACCATGTATTCCCATGATAATGGAGCAGTTAGAGATGTGGAAGTTTTCCATAAGCACATTGATCATGTAAACATAGAGAGACTGAACACTATGCCGCAGAAGGAGGTCATACTTGGCTCGCCAAAGTCAAGTATAAGGATCTAGGATATGTATGTTTTGCTCGTTAGTTTGGAAAGTAATCAAGGTCTTCATTTCTTAGACATGTTAGAAACAATTCTAGACATTTGTAGTTGGTGCATTTGGATATATGGGGTCCAACCCATAATGCATCCTTTGGTGGTGCCAAATATTATGTATCATTTATGATTTCAGCAAGTATACATGGCTCTACATTTTGAAGCACAAAGATGAGGTGCTATACATTTTCAAGGATTTTAAAACACATGCTGAAAATGAATTTGGATGTTATATCTTATGTTTGAGATCTAATGGAGGTGGTGAGTATGTTTCTTGGGAGTTTGACAAGTACTTGGCTAACTATGGCATTTAAATGTACCTTACATATAGTTATATACCATAGTAGAATGGTGTAGTAGAGATAAAAATTTGAGTGCTTATGGAAGCTTCAAGGGCCATGCTCAATGAAAAGAATTTTCCAAATTGTTATTGGGCTAAAGTACTTGTAATTGTGGTTTATATCTTGGGCAAAACACCTATAGTTGGGATTCATGATCTCACACTGTCCTATGAGAAATTGTATGGCTACAAACCAGATATTAGCCACCTTAAAGTCTTTGGTTGCATTGCTTATATACATGTGCATGTGATGAGAAGAGAAAGAAGTTAGATCCAAAAGTTGTTAAGAGTGTCTTTCTTGGCTATGCATAGGAAAGAAAAGCCTATAAGTGCTACAATTTTTCTATTCATGAGACAATGATAAGAGATGTAGTATATTGATGAGTTGGCATCATGGTATAGTAGTTAAGTAGTTAGAATGTAGTGTTTTTTATGGACTAGTTAGTCATACTCATGCTGCAAATTATCCTTCCATTATACTACAATGAGTGGACCTACAAGTCATGTGTCTTCTACTATCAATCTTGGGATAGGACAACTACAAAATCATGGTTTTGTATCTAATGACATAGATATGTTGGTGAGGGGGAGATAAGATAAAGGCAAAGAGAAGATGTTTGATGATGTTGCCATTTCGATATGAGTCACATGGTAGTGACAAATTTGATAGTGAATTGAGTATACCATTGGTTATGATGCCTGTAACGCAAAGCAAATATATACCTCGTCATGAGAGGCAATCACATAGTGAACTATAGTTAAGAAGGTCAAAGAAAGCTTGTTGATAGGCTAACTTACAATGAGTATTCAAGTAGACATTTTTCCTATATGACTAAAGTGATAGGTCACAAAGAGCCTAAAAATTCAATGAGGAAGTTGGAGATAATAATTGGTATCTTGCTTATGGACCTCCTTTAACATTGCAAAACCAATGTGACCAAATCTTTTATGCCAAAGTTTACTTGTGCCCATACCAATGGTGTCTATATGAGTACTTAGCTCATGTACATGTTGTTCCTTCTTTCTCCTTTACCAATAACTTTTCCAACATTATTGATGATTTTTGTACTTGTCTTCATGAACCTCATCTCATGGCCAAGATCATTTATAGAAGTAACTGATATAAGGTTTTTCTTAATCTCTAGAACATACAACACATTGAAAGATTCTTGAGTTCCATTTTTAGTAACAAAGGAAATAGTACATCGTCATGAGAGGCAATCACATAGTGAACTGTAGTTAAGAAGGTCAAAGAAAGCTTGTTGATAGGCTAACTTACAATGCATATTCAACTAGACATTTTTCCTGTATGACTAAAGTGATAGGTCACAAAGAGCCTACAAAGTTCAATGAGGGAGTTGGAGATAAAAATTGGTATCTTGCCTATGCACCTCCTTTAACATTGCAAAACCAATGTGACCAAATCTTTTATGCCAAATTTTAATTGTGCCCATACCAATGGTGTCTATATGAGTACTTAGCTCATATACATGTTGTTCCTTCTTTCTCCTTTGCCAATAACTTTTCCAACATTATTGATGATTTTTGTACTTGTCTTCATGAACCTCATCTCGTGGCCAAGATAATTTATAGAAGTAACAGATATAAGGTTTCTATTTTGCATCATTGCCAACCATCATAGTGATGGATTCTTGCAGGGGCTTTGTAGAACTATATAAACATTTCTTGTTGTCCATGTGACAAGAGGCACCACTATCCAATATCCATGAGTAAGTTTGTGTTAGATACTTCTACTACAAGATATAGGCCTTATACCGACGTTAAAAGCGACGAAAATGTTCATAAACAAATTTGCCCCCGTCGTCGCAAAAAGCGTCGTTATTGGCGACGCCATAGAACAGTCGGTATCGGCGTCATTATCAGCGTCGCTATTTGCTTCGGTATCAGTGTCATTATTTGCGATGTTGATACCGATGCAAATAACAATGTTGATAACAACGCTTTGCGATGCATTTTGCGATGTTAATAGTGACGCATGCAGTAAATTTGCGATGCTAATAGCGACGATAATAGTGAAAAAAAATTTGTGGTAGGCACTATGTGCTTTATTTGGGCCATACAAAATAGTTTCAGTAATATGTACAATGCTCATGTGAATAAAGGCAAAGTGTACTTAAATCATAACACTGATACATTAAAAAAATACATGATCGCATAATGAAATCGACCGGTACAATCATGGCAAGATACTACTACTACATGGAAAAGGTCTACACAGATCACGTGACCAAAAAAGAAGGGTATGTGAGCTCCAAGGATCCAAGGGTGAGCTATAGATCCTCACTATCTAAAACCTCATCCCATCACAAAAGGAGCATCGAACGGACTCTGCAAAAAAAAGAAACAACTACACATCAGTCCACCATACAATAATGCATTCTAATTAAACATAGTAACTATGGACAAGAAAGATGAGTGACTTATAGGGCTGTTGTGTCCATACAATAGGTCGATCAATGCAGTGAGATCGTGCCTCTTTGTATATCGAGTCTCAAGGCCAGTGGGATTGCGATTTGTAATGGAGTGCTGCAAAGAAAACAAAATACAACTATTAGAAACACAATTGTCAGTACAAAGGATATTACAAAAAAATAAGCAATAGCCTCCTCCTTGAGTCGGTGCTAGCCGTCCCCATCTAGCCACTCGAGCTTTGAAGCCCCACTCTTGAGTGCCTTGTGTACGTCCGATCGTCTGTGTGACATTTATGCACGCATGCACTTAATCATCCAGCCCATAGAAAACCTATCTGCTGTGACTGGTACTGGAAACTCCTCATGAAAGGATTCTATTATGTAGTCCTTACTCCCCTCTAGTATGTTCTTCCAATGATCCAAGATGTTGTGCTGAAAAACTTGTTGGCACAACTCTCTCATGCGAGCCATCACCCTCCTCCCCTCATCATTCATGATGATGGCTCCTGACCTATCATCTACATGGTAGGCATACCCCTCTGGGGTATGCCTAAGATGGGTCCTCTCCCACCTGCGACCACTCTCCTCGGCATATCCAAGAGACCCCTGTACATCTTGTGTACCTACCGGGGTAGTATCTATCGGAGTAGCACACATAGGGGTGCCACCTGCAGACGGCTGAGCAAAAGCTGGAGTGACTGGAGTAGATGTCCCCATAGGTGTGACAAATCCCGGCCAACAGAACGACGAGACAGAGACACTGCGTCTATACCTCCACAACAACCACCTCAGCCATGCTCTCTCAAACCATCATAAGAGCGAGGAGTAGCACTTGTATCCTGAGCCGACCACGGGCTCACGGCATCCGGATCTCTATAGAATCCCCCTGAACCACTCCCTCCGTCTGGCCCAAGTCTGGAGCGTCGACCTCATCTACTAGAAACTGAAGCATCAGAGCGCGCCGAAGTAGATCTAATAAAGCAGTTTGACGGTGTCCGAGACAACTCCTGGTCTGCCATATCTCTAAATCTCGCCATCTGACCTGGAGACATACGTGTGAAGATCTCCTGTAGCTCCTCGTCGCTCATGGTTGACTCATCCTGATGATCTAAATATCCACAAAGGTCACCTGTACAGACAAAAAATGATGTTAGCATAATCAATATAAATCATACAAAGTACGGTAATATAAATCTTTAAAAAATTATCTTACTTAAAATGCATATCTTATGTACCCTTATAAGCGATTCCTCAATGAGTTGAGTAGGTGGATGCTCCAAGTATGAAGTACCCTATGGTCCCATGTCAATCTCTTGACACAACTTCGCATATATTGGAAGGTCGGTAGACATATCACCACAAAAGGATGAGTCCACCTCGTTCTCAAAGAATTCTTGGACTCCTGTATTTCCATCATTGTTACCCGATGTTGGGTCCTTTACATGCTCCAAGCTTTTGGTGGTCTCCACCCCTTGCAATATTGACCCCTCTATTTGCATGTTGCCCTCATCTATACTCGAAACATCGTTTTGATCATATACTCTTGCACTTCGGGGAGTTGAAGATATAACATACCACCATCGAGGTTGTTAGGGGTTTGGATAGAAAATTACATGTTCACAATCATGTACAAGAGAGATTTAACTATTGTGACATGTACTATGTCATAATACAATTAAAAAACACATGAGTTCATGCACCTGTTCACAATGGGCCAGCAACACAAACATGTCGCACAAATCCGTCCTTTTTTTTTGGAATCTATTTTGAGAAATCCAGATGGACCTTGTTGAATTGTTGCTCCAACTCCTTCAAGTACCGCTTTGAACCACTGCACATCAAATAGGATCATGAAGAAGCTACAGTAATCTATCGTGACAATACTTTGCAAGTTCCCAAAATACTCTATCTCATCTATAACCGTGGTTCAATCTGTTGCTCGTCGTCGGCTCTCTTGCTCAAACCTTGCCATGATACCACAATCTGTTGTGGAGCACATTTTGTCAATACGCTCCACGCGGAAATGCCATCCACATGCGACCATGCTACACTATATATTTTGTATTGTACATTGAAACACTCAATTAGTTGTCGCATATAAAATATAGATACGACAAACCCTAAATACATCATCACCTTTGGACTACATCCCCTCGAGAATTCCCACTCCTTGGTTGAGACCTCCGCCCCTTTGTGAGACGCTGCGGTCAAAGCTCCATGCAACCATCACGTTGACATAAACTACAACATCTCCTCCATGCCCTCGGGATATTTAATCAGTCGAATGGCGCAAACTATGTCAAAATTTAGATTGCGCTTCCTCTCGATCTTTCCTAGCTTGCTCGTACCTAGTGAGCCACATCTCCATAAAGGCATTGTGCAACATACAAAAGCAATTCACTTTCTCCTCCTTTGCAACATCCATTCTTTCTTCTACCCCATTTTCAACCACCATATCTCCGATTAGTCTATCATCTTCCTTCAATGACCATAGCATACTATTGTCTGAATCCACTGTTGGTAGCCATTGTAAAATATATACTAGCGCCTCAGACACCAACCAATGTTCAGCCATGCTACCTTCTAGCCGAGCTCGTTATCGCACAAAGCCTTTTAGGGTTTTCATGAAGCACTTCAAGAAGAACATCCATAGCGTATGGAAAGGTCCAACAATCTCCACTTCCTGTATAAGATGCACAAGAAGGTGGATTTGTATCGTGAGCATGCTGGTAGGCAAGTATTTCTCAAAGAGACAGACTATCTCCACTGCTCCCCGCCTCACAAATTCAATAGAGGACGTCTTAATCTCCTTCTGTGAGATCCATTGCACTAAAGTCGACAACCTGTAAATCACTCAATGTATTTCTAGAGTAAGGCATCCTGTGATCGCGATTGGTAGTACAAACTGCCACAAACAAGAAAGCATTATGAACAACGACTACACTCCAAATAGAAAAATACACATGCTACTTACAATCCATTCATATTACAAACCTGACATATCTTATGCCAATCATGGGATTTTAGCCCTGATAATTGGTCGTCTTTAGAAAATGCAGACTTGAGAGAATGCATCATACCCGTTAGAGTGTGGATAGACTTGAATATTTGCTTCACAATGCACTCTTCTTTAGTGGACAAAACCTAAGGAGTGCAAGGTAGTTGCAAGCGACCATCAGCACTCAACTGCGGCCAAAGTGCCTCCGTCTTGTGTACCTCCTTCAAATCCATTCATGCCTCTACAGTGTCTCTCTTTCATGTGATGTGGTCCCATAGCAAGCTGCCCACGTTCTTGAAAATATGCATGGGATCCAACAAGTGGCCCTTGATCTGTAAGTGGGTCCAATATGGTAACTCGTAGAAAATTGAGAATCATTGCATTCCATTTGGATGTGACTCCTTGTGGACCATTTTCAGCTCGTACCAGCTTTGGGCATTCATACGTGCTGGAGGTCTTCCAAGAAAACCTTCCCTGAGTTCACGACCCTCTAGCAAGAAAGTGGCATGTCCTTGATATACCATCTTCTTCATGGTTTGTGACCTTCAGGAGTCTAACTGTGGCCCACACAATGGACATGCATGATAACCTGAGGTAACCAAATCTGTCCCAACACCTCTATCCAGTGAATACAAACTTGAATGAGCTATGATAGATATTACCAATGAGAATGGAAATCTACTTACTTGAGCACTCTCCAAATCCCAGAAAGTCATGCATGGTCCATATGAGAATGGCTCAAATATTGGCGGACAGTCGACTATTGCGCTTGCTCATATCTTGCACAGTGACCCCCTTCTCCCACAAAATCTTAAGCTCATCGACTAATGCACGAAGATACACGTCCATATTTTTGACTTTGTAGTGGTCGGGAACGAGTAAGCTAAGGATGAGATGTCCTTTCTGCGTAGAAAGCCATGGAGGGATATTGTAGTTGACAAGGACTATATGCCACACACTGTAAGAAGTTGAGCACAAACCGAATGGGTTCATGCCATCCATAGCAAGACCGAGCCAAAGATTCCTTGGCTCTTGGGCAAAGCCTGGGAAGGTAGAGTCAATGTGGCTCCATGTGCGTGAATTCGCTGATATTCGTTGAACTCCATCTCTGGACCTATTCTGCGCATGCCACGTTGTCAAGCTCGCCATGCCAGATGTACGAAACATGTGGTTTATGCGAGGGATAAGCAGAAAGTGTCTAAGAACTTTTTGAGGGATGGTTTGCCCTTGCAAGTCCTGTCAATACATGTGAGCACCACACTTTGGACATGTCTCCATAGTCTCGTATTCTCCTCGAAATAGTATGCAATCGTTGATACATGGATGGATGCTGTTGTAATCCATGCCAAGCTTTCGTAAAACATGTCGTGCATCATCACGAGACGCAGGCATGGTATTTGCAAGTGGTAATATATGATACTTCAATAACCTGAAAAAAAATCATAAAAAACCTTGAAAATGCACAAATTTTTTTAATGATAGTGCCAAAAAGAAATCAACAAAGTGTACGTACAAGGTACCTGAAAAACTTGGTCACACTCGCATCGCTCCACCCTTATTTTGCTTGCACACTTAGGAGTGTAAGCAGTGTCTTCAGGCGATATACTCGGCACCCATCATATAATGGTATGGATGCTTCCTCTCTAAGCGGATCAGAAGTCTCGACATCCATGGTCATCAATGCATCGATCATTGCCTCCATCTTAGGCTCCAAGATTGTAGGTAAGTCTGGAAGGCTGCCTGTCTCCTCTAGTATTGACGGTATAGATTGGTTAGTACTTTCCAAGTGGTGGATTGGCTCAAGCACTTTATCCATCACACGCCCATGAACTCTTCTAACTGGTCGCAAACGGTATAAAAGGAGGAAAAAAAAAAGCAAGAAGGAACAATGCACTCACTGCAAAGGCCCGAGGATGGATTCGGCGGCTCCTCTTTGTGACGGCGGCTCCTCTTTACCCTCCGTACACTTCCTTCTCTTCTTCGTGAATGGCGGTGGCAGCGGTGAGAAGATTTCCTTATCCCTCTTTCTCTCTTTCTCTCCCTCTCCCTCTCAAATGCAAGATGGAGTTCGCTCTCCCTTTCGCTCGGGTTTTGGCCCGCATTTTTTCATCTGAGCACCATCACAAATAGCGACACTGCTATTTTGCATCGAAAAGCGCTGTCCCTATGCCTCCGTATCCTTGAGTGTTCTTGTGCCAAGGAATACACTTCCTTTATGGTCACCACCATGAATAACTCCAACTTTGCTTTAGTTGTATTGGTTGTCTCTTTCCCTTGGGTCTTCACAATGTCATTCTTTTCATCTGCCTTCTTGATATGACAATCTAGAATTGTGTGTCCTTTCTTCTTATAGTAGAAGCACTCTCATCGAATCCTTTTCTTATTATCTTTTTTTTTTCATTGTTGATAGAGGAATCACCCTAGTCTTTCGCATTGGTAGAGAATGTAGTATCTCCATTATTGCTATCTTTTGGAGCTTTAACCTACAACTCCTCCATTATTAGTAGTTCATAAAATTTCTCAAATGTCAAAGCTTGGGGTCTCACATGAGTATTTAGAGTAGTTACCAATTCATCAAACTTTGGCAGACAAATCCGAAGACACCTTCGAGATAGCTCCTCACTAGTCTTTTGTATCAGAATACCAGCAATCTGGTTGTGCAAATTCTTGATTTGAGTAACCAACGCTTCAGTTGTCTCTCCTTCAGCAAACTTCTCTACTTCTAGTTGATTCTTCAAGAGTCATTGTTTGATTTCACATTTCATACTAACTTCTCAATACATTCCAAGCCTCCAATGCCTTGGTTGTATGCTGCATCAAGGTTAAAACACTATTAGAACAACTTGTAACTAAGGCACACAAGGCATTTGCATTCCTTTGTTTCTAAGCTCATAGAAGATTTGCATTTTGAGGAATCATAATAGTCAAATTTTATGGGTTAAGGATGGTTGTGGTTCTAGGTTAGTCCCCAACATCATCTACAAAAACTCATAAGAATCAAGGACAGTTGTGATTTTAACTTCCACAAATTGCAATTTGTATTTCCTACGTGCTAAATGATCTAAAATATGATCAATAAATGGAAACAAATAGTAATCCTTAACCATCTATTTATTAAGCTCTATGAAATCTACGCAAAGTCGAATCTAATTATTATTATTCTTCTTTAACAACTGGCCAACACCACTTCGTGTGTTGTACTAGAAATATCAGGCTAGCTTTCTCTAGTTTTGTCAATTCCTCAAATAGCCCATCCCTTAGTTCGAAAGGAATATGCCTTAATTTTTGACATATAGGATGGCTACCTTCCTTAAGGGGAATAGTATGAAGAGCCAGGCTAGGAGGAATACCTCTCAACTCATAACTCCAAGCAAAGATGTTGTGGAATTCATGAATCAAGGACACATAGTCCTTCCTTTCTTTCAAATTGAGCATGGACCCTAATTTATTTGGTAGCAGTCCATCGAGAGACGAGTCTAAGTGACGCCGCCTGACACTCCCATGGAATGTCACGGGGTTTGTTGCCTAGGGTTTCCCAAGTCCATCTCACAACAGAACGTCCGCGGGGCCGAACCCAGAATCGACCTGAAATATGGATTCCTAGGGCCAAGGTCTCCTAATAGCATTCTAGCATCACGTTTTAGACATCCTACTTTATGCAAAGATACCCAATCCGAAGCAGATCCATATCGCACTTGGTTCAAAGAGAATGGGAAACGAGAGGGATGCAATGCTCAACCTCTTTGCCCGTAGGGCGTAGTCCCATTTCGATCCCCTAAAATGGCATCAATCGGGTCCTAACTTAACAATACCTAAAGTCTAATAGCAATAAATCCTTGTGAGAAGCCTCCCAGTTCTCTGGGACCACCCTGACCCGTCGAGGATTCCACCCACCCGCTTCCCTTGATAGCTTTAGTTTTCTAATTAGATCCTACCACATTTATGTGCGACATTTAAAATCAGCTTCATTAGTTAAGCCTTTTAGGGAACAGGGTTCGTTCGCATAATTTATAGCATAGACACAAAAACATTGCAAGCAGTCCTTTTGATAAACAAGTTCCTTAACTTATTCTCCAATTAAACTTTGTCTCCTGCCCGTACAGGAGAATTATGTATCCCTTTTGTCCAACACAAGTATTCATTCCAAATCACATGGCACCATAATTTCTATCCTTTATCTAGAATAGGATCTTCAAATGCCCTAGACGTTGGGCTCATGACAGTCTACAATTTTGTTTCGGTCTAGGCAAGGGGTGCCTAGAGCTCCACTGACCCCCCCAAGCGACCTAACAGTGAGACACAACTTCCCTGGTCGGCCTTTTTACCACTCGACCTTCAACCCGTGAATCGAGCAGTGCCCTCTCGGGGTAATCTGCGGTGCGATCTTGGAGATGATCCACCTATGGAAAATATCATTCCTTAATTAATCCAATTAAGAATCAAGCATAACCAAGGCAATCAGCCTAATATCATCTTCCAATGAAACATTCCTTTATTTCCCATGGTTACTTGTCATTACTAACCTTTTGCCATGCTTTTACCATCCATCACAAGCACTTGGAATATTTATCCAAATCACAAATGCAACAATCAGTTGATTGCAAAAAGTATTTAGGATGTTGTTTAACCGACAAAAATAATTGTATTTTTCCCAAATAATACAAGAATAGACGCGATAACAATTACATTGCATATTCACTCTCCCCCTTGGGATCAAATAGCGATTCTATACAAAATTTACTTAATACTTGTATGCACAATTCCTAATGTTATTCTTTTTATGATTATACTATTCATAACCCCTGATCGATTGCTCTATCAATGAACAAGCGATACAAACTAAGTGTAATTAACTTTCCTTGATACATGCACTTTGCAAAACTCCATCTTTCGAATATGTGAGAAGAGGCCTATCCCATCCCATGACCTATTCTCATACATCATAGTATGGAGCCTAATGTATCTCATGTGAGAATCAATGCAAGCATCTATCAATTTAGAAATGCATTACTTACAACTGGAACCGCAGTTGGATTGACAGTGATGCCTTTGCCCGAAGCTTCATTGCTAGTTGTAGGATTGCCATTCGCATATGACATTCTTCACTTGGAGGCCATCGTCCACAGGTAGACTTAAGAGATTAAGATGGCGGAATAGATTCGATATGGGATACCATAAGAGAATATGGCTAAGTTGAGGATCGAGATAGAGGGAATTGAACTAACTCTCTCCCTTGCAGCCTCTCGAGGTAACTCTTCTCTCTTTCTCTTTCTCTCTCTCTTTCTCTCTCTCTCTCTCTCTCTCTCTCTCTCTCTCTCTCTCTCTCTCTCTCTTTAGCTCTCTCTCAAGCTCTTTCTCACAATCTCTTGGAGGGGTATCCTTCTCTCTACCTCTCTCTCATAGCCTCTCGGGGTCTAAACCCTAAACCCTAAACCCTAAACCCTAAACCCTAAACCTGGAGGATCCAACTTATGTCGAGTGTCCTTGGGCACATGAATATAAGCAATGCAGCCAAATGTGCGAAAGTGAGAGACTGAAGGTGTCCTCCCTGTCCAAATTGTTATAGGAATTTTACCAGTAGGTACAGTAGTTGGAAGATGATTTTGAATAAAAATAGCTGTTAGAAGTGCTTCAGTCCAAAACTTTCGAGACAAACTAGAGTGTATAAGCATGCAACATATAGCATTAAGAATAGTGCGATTTTTGCGCTCAGCAATACCATTTTGCTGAGGAGAATAAGGAGCTGTAAACTCATGATGAATACCTTGATCCTTACAGAAGTCATCAAATAGATTGGATACATATTCACCGCCATTGTCACTGCGAAGCGTCTTTATAGAGAATCCAGTTTGAAGATCCACACTTATCTTGTATTGTTTAAATATAGATAAAGCCTCAGACTTATGTCAAAGAAGATAGACATGTGTGTACCGTGAGAAATCATCAATGAAAGTTATAAAATATCGATATTGAGACTTTGAGGCAGGAAAAGGACCGCAAATATCGGTATGAACCAAATCCAAGAGAGCACAAGAATGTGATGAAGTAGAAGTGTGGAAAGGCGAACGATGGTGTTTTCCAAGTGCACAGTACTCACATATTCCCATACGTGGATGAGATTTAAGATCCATACCTTGCACAAGACCATGACGATGAAGATCAAGAATTTTGGCAAAATCGGAGTGTGCAAATCGTTGATTCCATAATTTTCAATCTGCATCTCCAGGGGCAGTAACAACATTTGCAATTGTATCATTCAATGATAGCTCAAATAGATTACCATGTCGAGGAGCCACTGCTATAGTATGCCCGTCTTTCTCTATACGACATTGATTATGATCAAAGCCAACAAACAAACCAAGATCAACTAGACGAGCAACAGAAAGAAGATTTCTTTGCAAATCTGGAACATGAAGAACTCCTCTTAATATTCTAGTGCATGAAACAGTCCCCATATATAAATCACCCACTCCTTTGACTTGACAAGTCGTATCATCCGCAAGGTAAACAAACTTCTTGATAGGAAGAGAATGATAATTGTGAAGCCACTGCGATTGGTATGTCATGTTTCCAGTGGCACCTGAATCAACGATGAATAGAGAACCATCATGAACATGAAGTACCTTTTCTGGAGAGATATCATGATGGACGAAATTGAGCTCCTGATGAGTATGATCATCATCAGTTGTAGTTTGTTGAACAATATAAGCTCAAGAATGTTCTTCATCATATCTGCGTTTATAACAACGACGAGATGGATGATCTGTATATGCACAATAATCACAAGGAGGAAAACTTTTGGACGAGCGAGGTTGCTTTGTAGTAACTCCATGCTCCTCATCATATTGACGTGCCCAGCAATCAGAAGCCACATGGCCTTTCTTATCACAATAAGAAAAATGTTTGTTAGGATAAGCAAGACGAGAAGATTTACTACCTTGATTAGGGCATCCACCCTACTGAAAACGTGAAGCAGGACGCTTGCGAGCAACAAAAGCAGCATCAAAATCCCTTTGTTCACGAGTGACCAAAACAGCATTAGATTTTTCCAAATGATGCTCATGACGTTGAGAATATTCAATAAGAGATATACATGCTTTGTCAAAGTGGATATCATCCTTGTTAGACAAAATAGTGAAAATATTGTCATATAAAGGATCTTTGATGGTATGAAGAAGTTGAGTAACAATCTGATTTTTAGGAACAGGAGCACCAGCAGCACCAAGCTGATTGATAATGTCTTTAAAAGCCTCGATATGAGAGTGCATATAAGTACCAACCTTATATTGAAGATTTTTCAAACAAGTTTGGAGATATAAAATTTCGGTGACCGATTTCTTTTCAAACGTTGAGATAAGATACTCCCAAACAGCATGAGAGATTTCCAAATGAAAGACATCCAACATAAGTGAGTCAGGAAGTGCAGACAATACATAACGACAAGCCACTTTTTCACGACAAATCCAATCAATATGATCAATTTTCCATTGTTCAAATAATGGACCATCAGTAATCATAGAATTGTTATTCATCACATCAATAGGTTGAACTGGGCAAGACAAGTCACCCAAAACAATATCAAATAATTCGTCACCTTCAAGAATTAGCATCATCTTTGCTTTCCACCCAGGAAAGCCTTGTCCTTGGAAAAAGGGAACCGAACATTGGCCAGACGGATATCCGCTAACAATTATGCAATTGGCCATGCCTGTATGTTGAGAGAAAACAAATAAGATGAGATCGCAGAATCTGCAAACCATGATCAAGACGAGCGTAGTTGAGACGCATGACAATCAAAATAAGGAGATGCACGCAAGAATGATGAAAAGTATTGAGTGACTAAAAAGAAAGCCCGAAATAAAGAGGCGTAACTTGCAAGACGAGATGATGTATATAAGAAAAGTGCTATTTCGGTGAGCAAAGAACGTGAACGATAATAAAACATCGCTAAAAATAACAAGATGCTTGCTTGTCGTAATCAACATCATGAACGAAGACGAGCGATTAACAAACTGTAATTGGGGATTAACGAACTGTAATTAGAATTACAGTTTTAAATAAAGAATCACAGATTCGAGCAGAATTGCTATCTTGAATCCTGAACTGTCATAACTTTTGATCTAGAACTCCGATTGACAAGCGGTTTTGACAGGATTCGAGAGCAGGACGAGAGCTATGCACCTATATCTGGTTTTTTTTAAAGACAAAATTAACTAATACTTCTAATTTGAACAAGTTCATGTATCAAATCATCACTTGTGCAAAGAATTCAATCAAGTATAAACAATGAAATAACTTATCTTCCTTGTTGTTGCTATGCATCCATAGCTCTAATACCATGTTGAGAGAGAGAGAGAGAGTACGAGAGAGATACACAAGACATGCTCCCAAAGAATGATTCATATTGATGTAGAGTTAGTATATATAGGTGAGACCCAAGTCAAGTGAGAGATGATATATATAGTTGTAACAACTAAAACATCACTTGTCTTTTCTTTTAAATGATATCTAGTTCTATCTTTTTAGGATAATATCTAAAATATGCTAGTTTTTTTTCCCCAAAAATCTTTTTTTTAAAAACCATCCATACTATACATATTAACATTAGTGATTAATATGGCTCATATCTCTTGTTCGCGTTGTAACTTCTGTGAAGGGTGGTTATGGTCCTTGTTAATCCAAGGAAAATATCAGATTTACGACTCTTGTTTTTTTTAAAACATATATTTTTAATCAAATAAAAATAATTAATTATTAATGTTAGTTAGTTTTTACTTTAGTTAGTAATCTTACTAACTTATTAATTGACTAACTAAATTTTGAACTAGCCAACTAACTTTTATTGTGTGGAAATATTACACCCCTTCTCCCTACCGCTTAAGGTTGTGCATTCGGTGGTAGGTTTTGTGAGTATTTTATATGTATTTTTCCTTCATAAAAGTAATAAATACTCACTTTAACATAAAGATAGGTTTGAAATGATGCTAAACCTCATGCCTCAACCTTATCA
Source organism: Lygodium microphyllum (assembly GCF_053477565.2). NCBI lineage: Eukaryota > Viridiplantae > Streptophyta > Polypodiopsida > Schizaeales > Lygodiaceae > Lygodium > Lygodium microphyllum. The sequence goes on from NC_141141.1 coordinate 63,551,453, forward strand.
TACATTCACAGATACGAATATCCTTTCTTTCTATTTTTTAGACGCACAAAACTTATTTTCTCTTTTATTATTATTTATTTATTTATTAATAAATATAAATATTTTGTGATTTACTAATTTAAAATGATTTATCTTGGTGAGAATTTTTTTTCTATCACATTCCATCCCATAGGAACGCCATATGCACAACAAAACCCCAAAACTGCATGATTTTTCTTAAAACTATTGTTGGAGCGTTTGGGGTTGAAATTGTACCATGGGGGTAAGAGATAGCATGGTGAAGGGAGATTCAGGGAGAGGAGTAGATGAAAGAGAAGGGGCTCAAAGAAATAGAAGATGTAGAGGAATACTCATAGAGGTGAAGCCTACCAATTGATTTCTGCATTATGAGAAGATAAATCTCTTGTAGACAAAAACGTGCATAAAACAATATCTTCCTCTATACTACTCAAACCACCAATCTGATGCTTTCATTGGCTCTAAAAGGGTGGTAAAATATCAGGACACCTAGCCAGAATTCTACCAGATTACTCATTCTTCATCTCCTAGTTTGGAGTGCTATTCACTGCCTAAAAATTGTGATCACACGTCAGCGATTTTGCCAATCCTTCTTTTTACATAAAATCCCCCCAAAATGGCTGAAAGCTACATGCTTTCTTTTACATGACATCCTACTCTAGAAGTTATCTCTAGCTTTTGGATATTTACAAGAGATAATATCTAAAATATCAAAAATTGGCTAAACTTGTCTAAAATCTAGTATTTTTGAACCATCCACACCAAACACTGACATTAATGACTAATATGGCCTTCGCTTTCTAGATCAATAAGAAAGATGCACTCTAGAGTTTTTCACACTGTGACCGCGCAATGGCATGATATCCATCCCCTCCTTGTTGAGATATTTGCAATCATACCTACTTCAATCCCTTTGTGAGGAGTAGTGAGGGCTCAGGACCGGAATCCCATATGCATAGTAAGAGAAAGTACCACCACTCAATTCCAATGAAGCATTGTACTTGCACTCTATTTCTAATGCAATGATAGTACTCTTTTCTTTCTAGTAAAGTATCATGTCACTGTCAATACACAAGATTATGTTTATGTGTCCAAGTCTCAATCTTGGAACCTAATTCACTTGTGTAACAATTTGTACATGCCAGGTTCAATATCTTCATGAGTTTCTTTTTCCTCTTTCAACCTCCCTAGCATCCACATCTGCCATGCCCTAGATCCCGCATATTTTAACATGGTATCAGAGCACAACTGAGCATGGCTTAACTCGCTTTATTAGTTCTTCACCTTTGGTCCATCTTTATTCAACTCAGTCTCAGTCTATGAACTCACTTTCCATCTCCACCTTCAAGCTTGCCTTCAATTGCCATAGCCAACAACACCCTGTCAGATTGAAGTTATTGTATCTCACTCCACATGCCAAATCTTATCGAGCTTCCTTCTGGAAAAGTGTTCCCCCGCTACTGATGCTTCTTTATATCATTTCAGAACTTGACATTGCCCCATCCACTACTTAGCATTGTCAATTTTCTCAAGTTTTGTTCTGTGGCCTCCATAGCTAAGCAGTATCTAGGCATCTTGGAGCTTGTGGATCTCTCACTACAGGCCACCACTGATCATGATGTCTCTAGGAAAATCTTCCTCAACATCAGGCACTCCATCCTATTACAAAAAATGTCGAGGTTAATGCACGGTACGACCAACATTGATGAAATCGTGAAAAACTGACGAAAATTGCGCCTGTTGTTGTCGTCCGCCCTGCGGGCTTGAATCACGCATCAATCTTGAGCATCATGGGGCTTTGGTAGAGCACGAAGAGAGATACATTTCCATTAAAAAAGTTTTCAAAATGATTAAGTGTAGCTCCTACAATGTCAAAAAATTTAGGTTGCCCTCAGAAACCCTAACTATGACTCCATAGCCAAACTTCACCAAGCTAAAAAATCTCATCATTTTCTCTCTTTTACCACTGGAACAGCCCACTATCACTCAGATCTAAAGGTCCCAACATCAAATCAAGAAGGGGAAGATGTGGATCTAAAAGAACTTGAAGGATTTTTGCAGGTTTGAAAGACTCAGGGAAGAAACATAGTGTTTATTGACACTCATTTTAGTGATCTAAACACTTGTGTCTTTTGACACATCTCAACCAACTCTCCTGCTGCTTAAATTTGATAAGTCTGAAGCTAATTTGTTGCTGGTCCCTGAAGTCTAACATGGGTAAAGATTCTCCAACTACCCATTTCAAAGGATTCGGGTTTCATACTTGGCCCGCATCAAATTGATCCTGATGACGAAGGGCCTCTGGGCCATTACCACTAGAAAAGAAAATAATTCTCGTGATGTGGATTTTACTATCGGTTGGCAAAAGAACGATGATAAGGCTCAGGTCATTATCAAATTAGAGCTAGACGACAGCTATATCCACCATGTGGATAACTGTGAGACTTCACAGGATACATGGAAGAGACTTGACACTTTGTTTGGTGCACATTCTAAATCATCAAAGTATGGTCTCCTGATTGACTTTTTCAGGCTTGAAATGAACTCCAGTACATCACTTGCCATACATCTAAATTACATGGAAGGACTTCTAACCCAACTTGCAGGAATCAACATTAAAATGGAAGAAGATGTTTGCATCGGTGTTCTACTTAAGAGTTTGCCTCCTGAATATAATAATTTATCAACAACTCTAATTACAAGATACAAGATAGTACTAGAAAAAATCACCTACTATGAGATTACAAGGTGACAAGAAGATAGGAGTATAATGGAAGACAAGATAAGACTAGATACCATAACTAGACAAGAACTAGAGTTGAAATTGGAAGTTACTTACTTGGAGGTCTTGACTCATTGAGCTCCCAAGATTGACATTGGCAAGACAAAGGAGCTTAATGGTGAGCCCCTCCTTTTATAGGTGTTGGAGGGAAGCTAAAGATCTTCTAGAATGTTCAATGATGATATCATCAATGATACAAGTGATGATATGGCATATCTTCTAGAAGCTTCTATGATGATATGGCAAGGTTAGGTTTGCATGGTTGGCTCGAGGATGTCATGTCACGGGTGTATTTGCATGGAGAGTGGATTCATATGGCATGAGCAAGAATTAATCCATATATTAGAAACAGGCCATGTTTGTGACATCATTCCGTCCTCTAGTGATGAGTTCCACGAGGAGAGGCTTGGTAGTTTGGTCGATTCATCTTGTGAAATTTCTTAACTTTGAGAGATGCTCTTTAGATATATTCTTTAGTTTCCCAAGTGTGATCATTGATGTCATATCCTTTCCAGTGAGAACAAGGTATTCTAATCGACCTTGGGAGATCCTCAAGTCTAAGACATGCTTCGACCTCGAATTCTTCATGATTTTCAATCTAGATAGGTGGTGGGAGATTTGATCTCTCCCTCTCAGTGGGGCTGAGCTATGGTATGGTTCAAGCAAGGAAACATGGAAGAATCGGTGGATCTTCATGGTACTAGCATAAAGATCCCTTGATGAATTTTTTGCTACTCGCATGTGCCATCCTGGATCTACATCAATGAGCCAACCTCCATTCTTATACAAGCTGCGTGCCATAACATTAATTTGGGAACCATGATCCAAGAGAGCTATGCAAGGCGTCTCTCTTTCTCCCACATGCGTTCGTGAATAATGGCTTCTTGGAATAAAATGAGCATCTTCTTCTTCATGTGCTTGTTGATGGACATCCCTATTATACATAGCCTTCTCTCTATGCTTAGTGTTTTCCATAATACCATTTTCAGCCACAAGCTTGTTGTCTATACTCCCCTTATTTTCAACATCAGCATGTTCCAAAACAGCATTACATGCATCATCATATTTCCTCTAAAGATATTTCTCTATGTCTTTTTCAACCTGCATAAATGCTTGCAAAAATTTCAGTATATCAATGATTGCATCATGAAATTCATGCTTTGCAATTCCAGGAACATTGCTGAGTGTGAATTCCTCTCTACTGCTATGATCTTCCAATACCTTTTTAAGGTTTGTGGTAGTCTCAAGATGTGATTGTAACCTGTAATTGGGATGCTTGCCCCGTTTCTTCCCTTCTTGTTTCTTCTCTTGAGATGCATCCTCCATAACATGCACATGTATGGCTTTTTTAGCCTCTTTCTGCTGGTCCATTTTACTTCATATGATGCATTTAGATGGACTTGAAGAAGAAGGACCAGCAGTGTCCTCATCTCTTCTTCACTTTTCTTCCACAAGAGATTCTTGATTATGAACCTTAGCCAAATAAGCATAGATTGAAAATGAATCCACTGGTGTACTCCATCTTGTTCCCCTCGTATACTCAACCAATTGAGACTTTGTTGTTTTGCCCTTTTCCATGCAATCTAATGCTTGCATCCAAACACGAGATTTTGCTTCAGTCATGCCTCCTTTATGCCCTTTTCCATGCAATCTAATGCTTGCATCCAAACACGAGATTTTGCTTCAGTCATGCCTCCTTTATGAGCTTCATTAGTTCTTTCAATTCTCAACCCATATCTGGCTACATCTATGGCAACAAATGATGTCCTTGCAACTATATCTTCCAACCTCTTCTGTGTGCCACCATTTCCAAAATTTAGCTCTATTGGAAGACCAGTTTTTGTTGCATGTATTATTCCATCTTTCCAAAAGACTAACCTTTTTGCTTTTGCTTCATGGTAGGTTGTATAATCTCGCTTTTCATGCTGTAAACTGTCACACCAAATGCATCTCCTCTTGTATCCTTCTCTATACATCCTTTGGGATGTTGCCCGACCCTTCTCTTCTACCTTGACATCCAACTTTTTGACCTTTGCATAGAGTTCTCTCAACAGCCTCAAATCACGCATGACTTTGATTAACTCATCCACAACATTGCTTTTAAGAGCCGGACCAATAGGTATAGCTGGTTGTTCCACCATAGCTATAGGTGCCTTGGTTGCAATTTTAGTCCCCTTCTGAGCACTGGCAGATGTGGTTCATGTACCCCATCTTAATTTCATCCACTCTCTCTTTACTAACATATGCACTACCTCAGTTACATTGGCCCAATTTGACTTCAGTCCCATTTCAGAAGAGGCATCTTCTAAACGATCAGTTAGCTTCTCCTACAAAACAAGATCTACAGCCTTAAAAAACAAATCAATTTTTTGACTCTCCAATGATTGCTACTCACCGGCATCCAATTGCGCATGCTGACTGTCAAATTCACAGAGCAAAGTTTTAGCACTCAACCCTTTATTGGGCTTTTCAATCCAATCTATAAATTTCTTTTTAGCTACCAATCTTGCATCTTCCAAGAAAAACTCTTCTCTCAAAGCTTTCTTGAAAGCTTCCCAATCAGCATCTCTTCTATGTAACTCATCAATCCGATCATGCAATGCATGCATGGCCAAATGGGAGAAATACCGTCTCCATGCATACTGTGATACCCCATGAAACAACATCTTTTCTTCATAAAATTGGATGAAGGCCAAAACATTTTGACCTTTAAACTGCTTCAATTCTTGTCTCACTTCCTGGAATGCATTCACAGCTAAGGAATCAATTCTTTTTGCTTCCTGTCAAGTTTGCATCTACCATTGCAACAACAACTGTTCTTGTTGTTGTTGCTATAACAAATCAACCATCTATTGTAAAGCATCACTACCACTTGATCCAGCAGAGTCCCCCATCTTTACACACCTCTACTGCCGACTTTTACGTCGGGTTTACCATTTTTTGAGCATTTGGGGTCGAAAGTCTACCGCAAGGGTAAGAGATAGCAGGGTGAAGGGAGATTCAGGGAGGAGAGAGTAGATGAAAGAGAAGGGGTTTGAAGAAAGAGAAGATATAGAAGAATACTCACAGAAAAAAATGTAAGATGTAGAAGAATACTCACAGAGATGAAGCATGTCAATTTAATTCTGCATTATGAGAAGATAAAACTCTTGTAGACAAAAACGTACATAAAATAATACCATCCTCTCTACTGCTCAGATCGCCAAACTGATGCTTCCCTTGGCTCTGAAAGGGGTGTAAAATACTAGCACACCTAGCCAGAATTTTGCCAAATCACTCCTTCTTCATCTCCCACTTTGGAGTGACGTTCACTACTTGAAAACAATGATAGCGCATTGCACGATTTTGCCAATCCCTCTTTTTACATAAAATCCTCTCAAAATGGTTGAAATCTACCTACTTTCTTTTACATGTCATCCTAATCTAGAAGTTTTCTAAAATTTTATGGATTTTTTTACAAGAGATGATATCTAAAAATATCAAAAATTGGCTAAACTTGTCCAAAAATCTAATATTTTTAAACCATGGACACTAACACTAATGTCTAAAATGGCATTAGCTCTCTAGATCAATAAGAAATCCGCACTCTAGAGTTTTTCACAGGGTGTGCATGTAGTGGTACAACAATGTATAATTAACTTCAGATATCCCCAATTTCCTACTAACAAAGGTAATTGGATGATACCATTTCTCTTCCCAAATTTGAGCTAAACAATAACTGATACTATGCATTGTGGCTACTGAAAATACTTCCTTCTATTTCTGATCCTCGGTGGATAAGACCTTTCAATAAAAAACCCTCCGACAGTGGGTTGGAAGTAAAGCTCCTCGTGCCGTATTTACGGATGACATATGGATAACTTATACGATGCGATAGGAGTAAAGCGGGGGTTGGAAATGAGGTACTTGCACCACATTTGTTGATGACATATGGATGATAGATATGATGCGATAGGACAAAAGCACGGGTTGGAAATGAAGCTCCTCGTGCTGTATTTGTGGATGACATACGGATGACCAATACAACACGATAGGAGTAAAGCGTGATTTGGAAATGAAGCTACTCGTGTCGCATTTGCAGATGACCGATACAGCATGAATGCAGTGAAGCACATGTTTAAAAACAACCTACTTGCACCGTTTTTGCGAAATGACCGGTAAAGGGTGATGTGACAGTTGTTGATCTTGACGTTGCCATGTATTCATGCTCATGGATTCGAAAAGTAAGCCACGTAAGTTGGCGTCGATGTTTTATACCTGCAGGATAGGTGACATGTGGCACTATTTTTATTGGCTAGGGTTTGTGCAGGCCATCCACGTGGCATTCCACATGGAAAATGTCTATATAAACAAGAAATTAGACATTTATGACTTTTTTTTGCAAATTATCAAGCCTAGCTAGAGTTAAGTTCTACTTTCAATGTTTCATATGTCAATTTGTGCAATTTCGTGTACCCCTTGATACAAGCAAGGAGGTATTGTTCATGAGGTCACTTGCCCACTTTCGCGTCGTATCGTAGATTCGCAAATACGAAGCAAGGAGGCATTGTTCGTGAGGTCGGGTGCATACTTTTGTGACGTATTGTGCTTTCACTTATGTCTGAACCTAAGGATGTTGCATTCTCCCAAGGGAAGATAACCCCTAATAAGAAAAGAAGAAGATTGTCATCAGAGTCAACAAGGGCTTCTAGTTGTGATGCCTTCTCCCTTGAAATTCCCACAACTTCCTCCCCTTGTTCAACAGCAAGTGTGGGAATGCCTAGGAAGTCTCGAGTCAAAGGCAAGTCACCATTGAGGTTTTCTAGATTGTCTCAAATCACAGAGGTTTCTCCATCATAAAGGCTCCTAGACTTTCTTCTTCAGAATGCCATGGAGTTATCTTATTATAGAACTGCAAAGGATATTTTCAACCTTGACTGGGATATTGACCATATATTGAACTCATGCAAGAAGTTTTCCTGGAGTCGTTTGTTGAGTTTGAAAGTCTTGCATTTTCGGTAGTTGAAAAGGATTCAAAGGAATATGTTCACATACCTATTGGGAGCTCATGACCTTCAGAGAAGGCTTTGTTTTCAAGAAAGTGTACATCTCATTCTCTTGACTAGTTTTGTACCTCAGATTTGTTTTGTTCTGCTCATTCTAGAAAATGCACGCTGAGCAAGAAGCATATATTTCTTACAAACTAGATGTTTCCCAATTCAAAGATGAGACCATTATTGAAGAAAACCATGCAGATGCAGATCTTGTATATGTCTCTTCTTTTTATACTATTGCTTCACTTCCAAATTTCCCTATCAATGACAAGGAATACATATTGCTAGCAAACATCCAAATGCTCTTCAATCTTAGGGCGGATTATTGTTTAGCCATCATTTCAGAGGCTTCTGTTGCTAGAAATGGCATTGTTGACATTGAAAATGAATCAAAAGAAGAGTTACTTAAACTTGATACCAAAATTACGGACGACAAGTTTATTGAAGTAGAGGATGCCCTTTTTCTTTGTTTTCATATGGCAAAGAATGCTAAGAAAGAGTATGGGATTATTGAACAGAAGTTCCACGGCCTTCAAGACCAACTTGGAATTTTCCATTTTGGAAGAGAAGAGTCGCAATATGTTAAAGAATTGGAAGATACCAATGAGACATATTCATCAATTAACATATGGAATCCAACTAAGCTAGAGAATGATGAATATCAATTGGTACTATTATCTTGAATTTTGTAAAATATACATTAATATGTTTGATTTCAACATTTATTTGACATTTATATTTTTTAACAGTTGGAGATTGAAGATTTTGATAACTTCTTGGGACGGGGTAAAGGGACAAGAGTTGGTATTAGTTCACTGAAAGATGTTGCACTTGGCCATTACTTAGCAAGGATTGATCCGCATGTCTTCTTAGTATTTCATAACATCTTCTCAAAGGAAGTAACATGGCCTATACTATGTATCAAGGCACTTACAAGGCTACTTGGTTTCTCTGGGTTATAGTAAAATGCACACAAGGTGATGTTTTTGGAGAAGACTGTGGCAATTAGGATTTTTGGTTATGGTCTTGGTTTCTCTGCTTCTAGAGCAGGATACTTTCTGGCCCTCTCATCTTATGATTTGGCAACAAACCGAACTGATATAAAATCAATAGTTGGCTACAAGAGAAGAAAATCTTTATGTTATAGAGGAAACATCTCGGAGGGGGAGGATGATGTAAAGGCTCTTGAGAGCTAGCTTTGTACTTTTCTTTCTTGAAAAATACTATGAGTTCTCAAGTTGAAGTATTCATTCTTTGAAATTGTTGTCAAAAAAACCAATTGAATAGTTCCTCAAGAGCATTGTTTTTTGTAAATCCTCCTCCATGTCTTGTGCTTTGAAAAAAACTTGTACATACTTGACAGTGAGATTGTTTCCATGCCTAGGCTGCTATAAGTTGCTAGGGGGCCTTGCTTCTCCACAAAGTAAGGCCCATGGATATGAAGGATATGCTACAAATTCATAAGAGTATTGATCATTTTATGCCAATGGAAATTTTATCGAAGAAATCTTGGATTAAATATTCTCTCTTACCAAATGAAATGTGACATCTTTTTCTCCCTATGCCTCCTTTATTGCTTGAACAAGATTTTAATTGAACATTTGAACTCTTCTAGATACGTGTAGGTTTTTGTTTGTTGCTTGAGGAGCTTTAGGAAGATGTCGAGGTGTCTCCAAAGCTCCATCCTTAGAAATGCAAGTTGTGCTGTGGTTGCAACGTTTGTCATTATCCCACACAACTCTCTCCAATTCTCCCAAGTAATGCTCACCTATTTTCTTGTATGGTTACCTAAAAAACGTCTAGCTTTTGAGCCTCACATTGAGACATCAGCCAAGACATTTCTTGTTTTCCCTAAAAGAGTTGGATCTTTTCTTAAGTGAACTTGATCTCCATGAAAACCCATTTTGGAGAGTAGTGCCTCACATTTGTCAATACACTCATCCGATAAAGACAAAGGCTTAATTGAGTATGCATAGTTGAGATGCAATCTGAGAGGTTTATCAATAATTCCAATCTTTGCATGCAAAGTACATATATGAAAATTTGTAAGAGGATTTGAAAGAATTGGATCCCATTAATCCTCCTTGCTTTTTAAAAAACTTAGACCTACAGAGTCTCTAGTTGGGGCTCTTCTTACAGGGCGCAAGTTGCTCCAATCTTTAGACCCAATACTTTCCATGCAATAAATACAATGATATTTTTCATTTTCCCTATTACATATTCTAAGCATACATATGATAGTTTTCAAGGCAACGCTCATGTGTCATTCCACATTAAAATTACCAACCCCATCAACAACCAACATTTCTCCTTCACTTTGAGACTTAATAATGTTTGGAATACCTATATGAGTAAACAACCATTTCAATGTTTGATGATTCTCAATTGGTACCTAAGATGCACCAACCCACCAAATCTCCGTCTTAGACTAGAACTTATGCATTGGTGCTTGACCCCCACCATTTTTATATTCTAATACCCTCTTCATGATGCAAATGTTGACTCTTTCCATCTTTTGTCCTTTTTGAATCTATGCTTCATATAACTTCAAGGAAAACTTCAAAACATCGTGACATTGCTCTAATGTGAGTCTATACATGTGAATCATTGCAATATGCACTCTTGTTAGATCAAACCATATGTTCTAAATACATTGTACTCAAAACTAGATTTTCTTTTTGTATTTTCATATGGCATAGATGCTTCCATATGAATGTATTCCCCGAAAACTTGTGGAATCTTACGATTCATGGTAGTCCTTGTTGCAACCGATACTCTTAGGGCTCGAGGTAACCCAAATGCAGTTATTCTATTACATTTTAGATTTTTAAACCATAATCTTGAGATAGCCTGATAACCTTTTTGACTAATGCCCACAGTATCACATATCTCTACAATTTCGTTTGGTTTTACTGTGTCCTTTAAGTACTTCACCAATTCTTTGAGAGTTGGGCCTCTCAAATCCATATTCTAAGGTGACCTAAGAATCCTCAAAATATCATTCTTATTCATGGTCTCTTTTAAAAAACTAATTCTCTCCTCACCCTCTCGAATATTAATACTTGACATGTTAGAGATATTTTTTTTTTGCAAGATTCAATCTTCTTTTCTTTACTCCCTCACAACCTAGTTATATTTTTTAATGGTCTCTTTCTCTCTCTTAATCCTATTGGAGTTTTCTTTAAGTGTGTAGCTTGTCTTGTAATGTCTTATTAGCATTTTCCAAAACGTCAATCTTATTTGTAAGCTCTAAAATGCTTATCTGTGCAATAAATAATGATTTTCTCATTTCATTCATCTGAGCCATGTATGTGTAAGATGTAGAGTATAACCTTTTACAATAGCCAAGCATCCCATTATAACCTTCCCCAACATATCTCACGTAGTCATGAATATTTAAAAAATTAGGAGGTTTACATGTTGAAGGATCCTTGGGATAAATATTTCCATCCACCCACAAATCTATATGTTTCTTTCCTTGAGTTTGCAATCTGTTGGCCTCCATCTCATCTGTTAGTACTCGACAATGTATACTTCTCCAAGATGAATAAATTAGATCTAGTTGGATGGTAAGTTTGTATTTGCATGTGCTCTCATCTATATTACTTATATAGGTATTGCTAAACATTTTAGCAGATCAATGATCACAATGATAAGAAAGTGAGCACAAAGAAGAGAATGGTGAAAGAGAATGGAGAAAGAGCGTGTGAAAAGAAGGTGCAAGAGTAGAAAAACCATGACATAGGTAGACATTTCTCGAAAATACAAATTCTCCCAAGTTCAAAGACAAAAAAGGGTCAAAAAGGTGACCCTGACATAAATTAAATATGAGGGACAATTAATGGTTGAGCTCTTTAAAGAATTCAATATTCTCTCATTAATCGCATATGAGCAACCAAATTTGGCATTTTCATTCTTCCAAAATCTCAACTAATTAGCAACTTAATCATTTTCTTACAAGTGCCTTTTTTGAAGTGTTTTTGGCCCTAATGAGTCTACCCCTTTCATAACAACAAAGTTAACAAAAAATTATACCTTCACGATTTTGATTGGTTACTCATTGATACACCTTGTGCTTAGACTCGAGAATAGTTAATTTTAAATGGATGGATTTAGTGGGTGGAGGGTTTTCCTAGGCATCGAGTAGGTTTTCATTAACCAATGATTCCTCATAGTAGAAAGTTGGGTTATGTATTGCATGGTAAATTTGTAGGATTCACTCCATCAGTTTGACTTTTAAATGCTTGCAATATGGAAAAATCCAAGAAAATTTGAGGCATTGGTGGATGCAAAAGTTGAGATAATTCTAGGTTATATCTTCTAGTATTGGAATGTTAGGAGCACGATAGTAGATGAGGTGGATTGGTGGATAAAGTAGCAAATATTACTGACAACAATAATGAAAGGCAGCAATCTAGCTGAAGATAGTGGCAAAAGAACTTCAAGGCACTGTGGGTAGCGAGTGGATAGCAAAGGCGTTATAAGGAGTAGAGAGGGAGCGATGAGGATTGCATCCTTGGTTACCTATCAACAATAGTATAATGCCAATTTAACCCCATATATACAACTCCATAAACTCACAATTAGCTTCATTGTAGCATTATGATTGCAACCATGGTCATCTAGATTATGCCTTGTATTTTTGAGTGGTTGAATCTTTGAATGTATAAATTGGTTTGAGTCTTGTTTGTTCTTATTATCATCTCCTTGAGAGACCATGATGCCTTGTATGAACTATATCAACTCAGCTATTTGAATATAATATAATCATTTCCTTTTTTGTCAAGTATTATCCATGATTGTCTTTTAAGATAAGATATTTTTAATATGCTATGATTGATATATTTGTGATATTAGCATATCACTGTGTTGGGTTTGAGAATGCTAAAACTTTGTAGTCCTGTAGAAATGTAGTTTGATCGTGCCTGGCAATGAAAACCTAGAATTGGACCTAATTATATATGGTGGCATACTAATGTTTCCCATGCTCATAGATCTACATGTGCATGTGCTCTCCTATGTTTTCACGGTGATCTTGACATGAGTGGTGGCATCACGTACCATCTCTTGAGGGTACTTCATTCCTTAGTGATGATGAATGCCCAAGGGAGAAGTCCACTCCGTAGCCCCACCAACAACACTTGTACTCTATTCCCACACCTCATGATGTGGATCCATGTCCACCAATTGCTCTTGTGATGCATAGACTACTTGCATCAACAAAATTGGTTGTGATTTTATCCATTCCGCCTTGTGATGGTGTCCCAACCCACGTTTCATGAATTGTGACTCTTCAATTCTCTTAAGCTTAAAGAAGCTTAAGCTTTAAACACAAAAACTAGTTCAAACATTTGCATGTTCACACTTGGCTAAGCGGTTTTTTTGCATGTTCACACTTGGCTAGGCGGTTTTTTGTGAATGGGAGATTCGAAAAAACCCAATTCAAGATCCGACCAGAAAGTTGGCTTTTGGGCATCAAAATCTATAAATTTGGCCACTGTTATGCACTTTCTGGCTCCCGAATCACATAGCTACTTCATAATGCAAAACCTTGCGAGGATTAAATGGGGGTCAAACAAACTCAGATCGACAAACCGAGACTTGCGTTAGGTTTCTAACATGGAACTCCATCTAGGAAACTCTAGCTCATTGATCTAAAACCATTTCATTTTGCATGAAAAATTGGTCCTTTGTGACCTATTGGTCTCTTTTTGGCTTCAAAATGGGCTCTAAAATCTAGCTTACATTGGCGACCACAAGATAAGGTGACTTAGCCTGTCAAATCCCACGAGCTTGGGTAAGTTACTCATGAATATATTTGTGCATCACATGGGTTCAAAATAAGGTATTTTTAAAATATTATTTTTATATATTCGTTACATACAAAAGGATATAATATAAAGGGATTATTTATAGATTGAATAGAAAAGGGTTATGCACTCAGCAACAATGTAGTGCTGCAACAAACTTGGTCTTGACATATCTCTCCTAAAGCACAAGACTAACCAAGGATAAGGGCTCCTTCTGCCCTATACTAAATGTAGCAAGTTATTGGCTAACCCCCTACATAAATAGCAAGGGGTGTCTGATGAATATAACAATAAACAATCCTATGCATCCATGACAAAATAGGAAGGTGCTCAATTGTGACCTCACTCATAACCCAAACTAGCCATCAATGGCCAAAATAGGACGTGTGAGCGAGAAGACCTCAAAGTAGTCTAGGGCTAATGTTAGAAAAGTAATTGTAAGAGCTCCCCCAAACCACAATTGAAAAAGACATCTTTAACAAAAGCATAATTGGCCAGAGAATCTGCAAAGTGATTCCACTATCGATGAACTAGCTAATAAGTCACCATCTCAAAAATATGCAACATATCTAAGGCTACACGATGGTACATCCATAAGATGGGATCTCAGACACTATAGGTCCCATTCAGTTGATTAATTACTAACAGCGAGTCAGCTTTCACCAATAATCGGCGAATACCACCACATCAGGCTACATTCAACCCCATAATCAAGGCCTTGTATTCTACCATATTATTAGTAAAATAATGTCCTAAATAAACTCCCATTTTCATGACAACCCTACGTCGGGGATCTTTAATGACCACACCAATGCTCGCATGTTTAGCGGGCCCTCTAGAAGCTCTATCAAAATACAAAGTATAGATCCGCTCTTCAATAATAGGCCATGCCATATTGATCAACTCACTCACTCGTACTTATGATAATCAAGATCAAGCCAAGACAGAGGATGTACAACAGGTACAATCCCACTTTCCTCACTAAACTCGATAGGAATGCTAGTCAAAATTCATTGACAATGGTGACAGTAGACCTTAATCTCCCATGTGAAATATCTATCTTGCCATTGAATAACCTCATAACCTACTCCACTAGATCACTCAACCTTGGTGATAATCTTGCTCTAGATACAGATGCTCAAGATAAGGAATGATTCTTTCCATCCGATCGTCTTAGTACCTACTACAAGTTAAAGTTGAGTCATGAAGGACCTACACAAGCACCAAGTCCAACGTAAGCCCTTACACATAGTAAACATTCAGCTTATTAAAGTTAACTTTATTCTTAAACTCTACCCCTTGCAAGTCTGTTAAAAGGGCTATAGATCCATTCTTTCCTAAATGTACAATTTTGTATGGCCCATCCCATTTGGGTTCTAGTTTACCTAGGAATAGCTCACAACGAGCATCATAATATAGCACCAACTGACCCTTCACAAATTTATACTTCTTAGCCTAAAATAAAGGTTGTAAAGTGATTTCATTATCTTCTTCCCTACCTGTTGATGTAATAAAGCCTATAATCAAATTTCATTAAGATGTGCAAGAGAAGTATATCATTCTTGCAACACTTCTTCTGCCTCTCTCGATGAATGATCAAGAGCAAAATGCACAGTGGGCAGCTCTATTTCCAGCGGCAAAACATACTTGACCATTGGCTTGACAATTATACAGAGTAGTTTTATTGTGCATAATCTTCAAAGCTTCTATCAAGGCTACGATAACCTTATGCAAGAAATGTATTCCTCGATTAGACACTATCTCCCTAGGCAGACCAAAATGGAAAAGAATTTACTCCATGATGAAATTGGCCATCTCCTTAGCATTATCCTTCATCGTTGTTGCTGGAGCTTCAAACCATTTTGTAAAGTAGTCTGTCGCTACAATAATATAATGCTTTCACATAATTGATGAAGGGTATATTGGTCCCACAAAATCGATCCTCCATTTTTCAAAGGATAACCTAACTAAAATAGGGTTTAGAGGTAGCTTACAACTGTCCCTAACATCGTGTCTTTGGCAAACATCACAGTGCTTAACATAACTAAAAGTATCCTCAAAAATTGATGGCTACTAATATCCAGCATGAAGAGCTTTGTGGGTGGTAATCCATCTAGCAAAATGTCCCCCACATGCTGAATCATGGCATTCCTCAAGAATGAATTGTACCTCATCATGTACTGCACATCGACAATAGATATCATCTACACCCTTTCGATACAAGACACCCTCTATAATAAAAAAAAGTGTAGTTTTTGTTGTTTAATCTTTCTCTTTTAAGACTTTGATAGAGTAGCATCAAATCCCCCTATACATGGATAATGTGTTATAGCTGCATACTAAGAAGGAATGGAAGCTCTATCGATTTTGAATAGACCTTCAAGGTCACATCCTTCAACCAAAATTTCCTTTGGCTCCCCAAAATCCATAAGACATTTCACAATACCCTCCAAGTTTGGTGGCTTACTCCTAATCTCATAATCAAACTCTTGCAAAGTGATTAACCACTTTTCTAAGTAGTCAGGCGGCTTTGTCCATCAATAGTCTAAGGTGTGCACTTTCGCTAATTCCTACTTCACATCCTCAAAAGACACCTGACAAGCTTCATCCCAATTAAACAGACAGTTAAAGGATAAAAAGTTTTTCAATGGCAACACTCTTTCTTCCAGTGCATTGATAAATCTCTAATAATATCCCATTGATGACAGAAAGTTATGTACCTCTTTCAGAGTACATGGTAGGCTCATAGTGACAATAACCTTTATCTTTTCAAGATCGGTTGCAATACTAGCCTAACTAATGACATGGCCTAGTAACAACATATAGGACACCCCAAAGACACACTTCCGTAGATTAAGAGGAATGCTGAACTATCTACAATGCTCAAAATGTTTCCTTAAAATGATCAGTTTCCTTTCCCTTATGGCGGCTGCCCCTAGATCATCAATAACTTTTAATTCCTCAAGAGATATGTCACCAAAGGTCTTATCAACTGTACGTTGCCAAGAACTAGTTTCATTGCATAACCCAAAGGACATCACATGATATGCAAAGGTACCAAAGACATTGATAAGCGTCATTTTCAACTTATCTTCCTCCGCAATAGCCATTTGGTTGTATCCAACAAAGCAATCCATAAATGAATAAAGTTTCCTACCTACTAATTGAGCCACCACCGATGCCTCTTTTGTACTTCTTGCTCCATTTCTCACATCTCATCACAAAACAACACCCATTCCCCCTCATCCTCTCAGTCCATATGAACCACATTTATGGCAAGAGAGAAAGAGGAGAGAGAAAAACTGAAATCTAAACTTTTTATTTACTACACCAAATTACACGTGGTCTTTTGGAGCAATGCGGAGTGAATAATTATAGCATCTTAGTCCCAGGATGAGGGAGGATGATTCCAATAGTTGCTAAAATCAAAATTTTAATGGATTGGAGGGGCGCAAAAAAAAAGCCCTCTCATTCATCATGTTTTTTAGAGTTTGGCTCTCTTAAGCCTAATTAACTCATAAATTACATAAAAAATGGTTCACTCCTTCATGTCACAATGTCTCACAAGTGGTTTTGGTCTAGATGGAGAGACAAACGACCTCAGATTCGTGATGCGGCCCTTGGATGGGTGGCTAACTCATCCCCAAGAACCTACTAGGCCTTTGCAAGGTGATAATCATCTGCTCTTGGAATATTTCTTTCTTTGGATTTTCCTATTTTAGGGGTTAGAACCCCTTTTTATACGCATATATATGATATATATTTCAAATATATTCATTATTTTTTCTCTTTTATTTGATAGGCTTCCTTAGCTACTTCATAACTAATAAAGATTCCTAGAAACAAATGCCTAGCAATCTAGTAGAATAGGGTCACTAAAATTACCCTAAAAAATTGCTCTTAGAGTGCTCGACAATGTCTTTATAAGAGGCCCCTAGACACACCTAACCTAACCTTGGGACTTCATGTCAAGAATCGCATGGTGGGGGGACTTGCTCAAGATGCTGTGCCGAACACACACAGAATGCACAAGGAGAAGCTCATTCAAGAGACAAGAAGAGAGATGGAGGCCAAAACGTTTTCTTGCTGGTTTCTTCTTCTTCTTCCACACTTTTTTACAATGTACACAAAGTATAGATAAGATACAACATAAATGAAAGTGGCCTACTAAGTCAAACAATGCATAACCGACTACACTAGTCAACTGGCGCTATAGCTATGCCAACTCTAAATAGGTGTAATAACGTGAATATAATAAGTAATGAGTTAGTGGCCATGTGAGATTCATAATGACCATTGATGTGCTAAGTGTAGACGTGTGGACCCATCTAACCAAGCGGTCCATCATTAATGTATGCATGTGTTGAGCTTGTCATCTCAACACTCCCCCTCAAGCTCAACTGCATCTCTGCAACTCCAAGTAAGCTTCGAAACTTTTGAAGCTTCTCTATACCCAATGCCTTTGTGAAGTTGTCAGCTATCTGATCATGTGTGCTAGCATACACCAAATCAATCTCACCTGCTAGTACCTTCTCTCTCACAAAGTGGTAGTGTACCTCAATATATTTTGTCCTGGCATGGAACATAGGGTTCCTAGCCAACTGTATACTGCTCATGTTGTCACAATAAATGACAACTGGACCGTCCACCTGCACATCTAAATCAGCCAATAACTTTTGCAGCCATACTACCTTACATGCTGCAATAGCAACACCTCGATACTCAGCCTCTGTACTCGACAAAGCAACTGTAGATTGCTTTTTGCTGCTCCAAGTAACTGCTGCACTACCAAGAGAGAACATGTATCCGCTGGTAGATCTTCTATCAGATATACTACCAGCCCAATCTACATCTGTGTATCCAAACACCTGTACATCTGTACTTGCCTCATAGAAAATTCCATAATGTAATGTGAACTTCACATATCTCAATATGCGTCTGACTGCATCCAAATATGGCTTTCTAGATACTTGCGTAAACTGACTCACAAGACCAATAACGTAGCTCAAGTTTGGCCTTGTAATGGTCATGTAGATCAAACTCCCCACTATCCTCCTGAACATAGTAGGGTCTTCTATCTCATCCCCAACATCAGCACTCAACTTTACATTCTGCTCCAACGGGACTAAAAGTGGTTTGCATGATGTCATACCATACTTGGACAACATATCCAAGCCATACTGTCTTTGGGACAGCCATATACCATCATTCCATCTGATCACCTCAATGCCAAGGAAGTACCTTAGCTCACCCAAATCCTTCATCTCAAACTTCCTCTTCAAAAAATCCCACTATCACTATCACCTGTAATAATCAAGTCATCCACATAGATGACTATGATGACCAAAATTGCATCTCCCTTTCTCACATAAAGTGAGTGATCAGTATCAGAAACATAAAAGCCAATATTGACAAGATACTCTTCAACTTGCACACATACGTGGGATGCTCTAAATCTTCATAACCTGCTGGCTAATCCATATACACTTCTTCCTGCAAATCACCATGCAAGAAGGCATTCTTCACATCCATTTTCTGCAACCTCCAACCTTTGGCTGTTGCCAAAGCAATCACACATCTGACAATTGCCATCCTAGCAACTGGACTGAAGGTTTCTTCATAATCTATGCCATATGTCTGGGCATAGCCTTTTGCAACTAGCCTAGCTTTATACCTACTAATAGAACCATCTGCATTGTGCTTAATCTTATAAACCCACTTACATCCAATAGCTTTCTTGCCCTTTGGCAATGATACTAGATCCCAAGTCTTATTCGCCTCTAATGCAACCATCTCCTCATCCATTGCCGTATCCCAATGAGTATGACCAACAACATCCTCAAAACAAGTGGGCTTAACATCCTCAACTAGTTTCACCATATAAGCATAATGGTGAGCTGTAAATCTTCAAAACCAAATCTTTTAACAGGGTATCTGACCCTGCTAGATTTGCGTACCACCGGATCACTCAATGGAGCCTTTACATTACTATGAGCTCTCTATACACCTGGTGTCCTGACAGAAGGAATACCAAGCTCATCATCCAAGCTCTCTAAGCCACTGGAGTCTCCATCAAGAATTGCATCAATTCCATCTATCACTTTATTCTTTCCTTTGTCTTTACCTGTAGTGCTACTAGATGCACCTGAAGATGTAGAGCTACTCCTTAGTCTCCCAGACCAAGGACTACCAGATGATGTCTCTGGTCCACTAAGAGTCTGTGATTCTTGCTTTTCAGCCTACACATGAGTGTCATGATCATCATCATCACCTAATCCATCACCACTAGATGCATACCAACTACTCATTTCATCAAAGATGACATCCCTGCTCACTTTGAACTTACATGTGACAGGGTTATAATAGCGATACCCTTTGTGCTCTAAAGAGTATCCAATAAAGACACATTTTTTTTCCTTTGGATCAAGCTTCTTCCGTAGCTCATCTAGCACATGAACATATGCAACACAACCAAATACCTTCAAGTGCGATACATCAGGCTTCTTGCCAGTAAAGCATTCTTCAGGAGTCATCCCATGAACTGCAGTTGTGGGAGTTCTATTCATAATGTAGACAGCAGTATGGACAGCCTCAGACTAAAAATGTTTGGGAATATTCTTTTCAGCCATTAATGCCCGTGCAACTTTTGCAATATGCATGTTTTTTCTTTCTGCAACACCATTTTGCTATGGGGTATACCTGCATGTGAACTGTCTCTTTATCCCATGAGACCTCAGAAAATCACTGAACTCATTCGAGAGGTACTCTCCCCCTCCATCTAACCTCAAGCACTTTACTTTCAAGCCTGTTTCTCTTTCAACTATAGCCTTGAATGTTCTAAAGTGCTCAAATGTTTCACTATTTTCCTTCATAAAATATACCCACAGCTTTCTAGAACAATCATCAATGAATGTGACAAAGTATGAACTGCCTCCAAGAGATACATTTTGTGTAGGCCCCCAAATATCTGTATGCACAACATCAAGGATATTTCTGCTTACATCTCTGTCATGTGAAAAGGGTTGTCTTTCCTACTTACCAAACTGACATGCTTCGCATACCTTATGAAATTCAGCAATTCTAAATGTAGGAAAACCTGTAACCAACCCTTTGGACTACATTAATTTCAGCCTTTGTACATTTGCATGTCTAATGCATTTGTGCCAAATTTCAATATCTACAACAACACCTTTTCGTTTAGCATACATAGCAGCATTCATAGTAGGAATTCCAGCATCCAAAGTAAACATACGTCCAACTCTACTTCTCTTTGCAACCAAGATTGACTGACACCAAGTTCTTTGTAATAGATGGCACATGTAATACATCTGAAAGAATCTTTGTCTTACCATCATGCAAGGACAAGGAAACTTTTCCAATGTGTGAAATTGGGTGGCCCGTCTGCACATAACCTGTATTTTGCAAATCTTGCATCTCTCCAAACCATTCTGCATGGCTGGTCATATAATTGGATGCACCTGAATCAACATACCAAACATCATCATGTGTTCCCTTTCCTGTAACAGCATTCAACATATGCTGCATAACAAACAGACATTCATTTTTGTCTTCATTCTGTCATGAAGACGATGCATAGTTTCCTTGCTGCAACTTACCACTGCGAATATCATCTTTCTTAGCATAACATTGGGCTGCAATATGACCTATTTTGCTACAATAGTGACACACAATACCAGAGTTATTAAAAACTCTGTTCTGCCATCCACCTCTTCCTCTAGAGCTCCCCCTGCCTCTAAAGTTTCCTCTACCTCCAAAAACCTGTATTTCACCAAGCTGTTGATTGAACCTATTTTGCTGGTTAGTTTGTAGAATACACAGCACTCTTCGCGCACACCAAATCTCACTGCAATCTAATTTTTTTGCTCTAGCCTACTTTCGGTGTCTCCATAGGCACTATCCAAGAGAAGAAGTAGAGAATGGAAGAGCTTCTTACCCTTTTCTTGCTTGCTCAAATCCTTGGCTCCTCTCCTTTGCTTTAGCCTTCAAGACCAGCCTGAATCAGTGGTGTAACTCTGATACCATGTCAAGAATCGTGTGGTGGGGGGACTTGCTCAAGATGCTGCGCTGAACACACATAGAATGCACAAGGAGAAGCTCACTTAAGAGACAAGAAGAGAGATGGAGGCCAAAACGTTTTCTTGCTGGTTTCTTCTTCTTCTTCCACACTTTTTTACAATGTACACAAAGTATAGATAAGATACAACATAAAGGAAAGTGGCCTACTAAGTCAAACAATGCATAACCGAATACACTAGTCGACTGGAGCTTTAACTATGCCAACTGTAAATAGGTGTAATAACTTGAATATAATAAGTAATGAGTCAGTGGCCATGTGAGAGTCATAATGATCACCGACGTGCTAAGTGTAGATGTGTGGACCCATCTAACCAGGCGGTCCATCATTAATGTCCGCATGTGTTGAGCTTGTCATCTCAACACTTCATGCCTATTGAATGCCAATTCCCAACAAAAGAAAAAATTTCCAAGTACATATACACATAAATCATAAAGGGAAAGAAATCATAAAGGAATCATATCACTTGGACTTGTCCTGAAGAAGCTTCTGTGCCCCAAAAGCTCTCTTTAGGTGCTCTATCGAATGTGTTTAGTGTAGCACTAAAAATGGTAACGGATAGTAATCCTTAATCGTCTACTTATTAAGCTCTCTAAAATCTACGCAAAGTCAAGTCTTATTGTTCTTCTTCTTCTCAATAACAACTTGTGAACACCACTTTGTGTGTTGAACCAAAAATATCAGGCTATCTTTCTGTAGTTTTATTAATTCTTCGAATAGCCCGTCCCTTAATTCAAAAGTCATACACCTTACTTTTTGACAAATAGGGCGACTACCTTCCTTTAAAGGAATAGTATGAATAGCCAGCCTGGGAGGAATACTGCTTGTCATAACTACAAGCGAAGATATCACAGGACTTCGAAAAAGTGCATCTGGCTTTCAAAGACTTTAAGATAGGCTGAAACATTTCGGCCATCAAATAATTTTCCCTCGCTAACAACAACCTCGATCGCCTTGGTCGCACCATGCATATGCTCCTATTCTAGATGCAACATTCATTGTTGATCCAATTGTTGTTGATGTAACTGTTGCTGTTGCTGCATAGATAGCTGCATATGCTAATTCTACATCATAATGGCTGAAGAAAGAGTTTGCAATAAAGTCTTCATCTCATTAGTCGAAAAAGGAAGAAGCAATCGATGAAGAGGGTGGATTATTTGAAGAGTCTTCTATCTCAATGATCAAAAGAGTGACGCTTTCATGTTGGGTTCATCAGATGTCGCACGAGAATTCGCACGAGGGTTCGTGAAGTCGCTCGCCTCCCAAGGTCTAGCTCAATTACATCTGCATCTCTTATCCACTCCTGAGCCTCTATTGGCTCATTCAAAGTTACTTGGTAGATATCCTTTGTAATGGAACCCTCATTGGATTTTTCACTTGACGGTGACTCACTAACAGATGGAGCATCTAATGTGTCTAACTCTTGGGAGGATGAAGGAGATCTCTCACTTTGAGGAGATTCAGGGTAGGCATCTACTACTATATGTCTACCACCTCTACCAAAGATCACTTGAATTGGGTATATGAACTTGACAGTCTGCTTATAAGATCCATTGCCTACCTAACAATACTAGATAGCTAGGTCACCCTACAAACCTAATGACCCTAAAGTCCAAAATGCATTCCACATTAGCAACGGTCACATGGACTTTAGTAGTGCAACCTTTAGGTTGTGTCAAAATTTCATTAGCCATTCAGAGAATCATGGAGGCATATTTTTTATTTCTAGCCCCAGTCTCTCCATCAATTTCAAACTCATAATGTTGATGGAGGATCCTATGTCCACAATAGCGTGTTCCACTAATATTCCATCAACATATGCTACTACTCTTGGACAATACTTTTCAGTATGTTAAAACAAATCATCATCTACTCGTGCTATGCTCAAGGGCTCAATGATATACCCTATGCAAAGAATCTTCTTAAATTCTTTTTTCACTCTTGGAGACAACTAAATCAATTACAGGAGGCTTACATTCGCCTCAACTTCGCAAAGAGAACTTGCTAAATCAAATTCATGATAGCTAGCAAGAGCCCTCTTTTCTCACCAAACCATCCTCTCCTTTGGTCTTTGAACCAACTTTGATGCCTCTTTCTTGATTTTTTCCTTCTTATTTGGCAATTCCTTATCCTTCTTGGGGTCAATTTTACCATCAATGGCTTTTACAGGTCCGCCTTCCATGTCAAGATTAAGGATTTGTATCCCCTTATCATCTTGCTTAGGGTTTCCCTCAAGTGGTTTTACCTTATCTTTATCAGCTTCTTTACCCTTTTGACCTTTCATAATAACACATAGATTAGAAGCTTGAGTGCCATTAACACAAACAACTTCAATAAGACTAACTCCATTGCCACTAGGCACCTCCTCTATAATAGCTTTTCCTCTTTGTAGTATTTATTTCAATCCCTCATCTTACTAGAGATTATTTCCTTGTGCTCGATGGTTAACTGGACTTGGTTGTTTACTTCCTTGTGCTGGAGAGAACTAATCTTACTCCAAACATGAACTAGCTAAGTGGTCAGACTTCCCACATATGTCACATTTAACATTTGGATAATTTTTACTAGGGAAATATTGACCGCCACACCACTTACAACTAAATATTGAGGGGTCACCCTCTTCAAGGCATCGACTCCCTATCAAATTCTGATGCTTTTTAAGAAAATTGACATCAACAACTATTTGCCTATATTGTTTGGTGATCATGTCGGTATAATCTTCATCGGATCCTTAACTTCACCAAGGACATTTGAGGCACTTGACTCATCTACCTATATTTCTATTGGCCTAACCACTTCATTGGGAATTACTTGTTGATTTCTTGGAGCAATAGTAGGATTTATCATTCGGTTTCCAACTTTTGGTGGAGCCATCTAACTAGCCATAGGCATGGTCACACGGGGAGGAGCTGGCAACATGGGCACATTTTGAATCATGCTTCCTCTCCCATTGGGAGTACTCACTGACCTCCATTCATCAATGCCAAAGTATTCCCAACACCTAGACTCAGATTCTAGTTTTCCCTAGAGGTATAGGCCGCTTGTAATCTTGACTCTACCTCCTCTGCTCTTGTAATAGCCGTATCTCAGTAAGAGCAACACTACTCAACTACACTTGAATGTTAAAGTCTAGCCCATTCAAAAAGTATTGCAACTGAGCAGCAAACTGGAACAGGAATATAGGTTTGCAACTTACAGAATACTTCCTTCAGTTTCTTAGCATATCCATGAACATTCTCATGAGGCTCTTGACATGTTACATTGAGAACACGTAGCCAATGGTGACCTTCCCTTTCACTGGAAAACTCTCTGCGAAAGGTCCCAAAGAAAAATCATCGTAGTTATGGTTCTAGCCTCTAGGCTATGATACCATGCTGCAGCGTCCTTTCAAAGTCATGTTAAAGAACATCATCAAGTGTTCCTCATCTTGGATTCGGCACCTAAACATTAACTTTTGAAATTCATTACTATGAAGTTCTACATCTTCCTCTACTAACAAATTAAAAATGGATAGAGGAAACCCTAAGGCTCACAAGCCCAACGTTCCTGCTAGGATTGCAATGGGTTGCGCCATGACGACCAAATTTGCTAAAGGAGTTTGGATGATGGGAACTATTACTCCACTCAAAGTGGATTGACTAAATGGAAGAGGAGAAATACTAGAACTTCCTCCTCTTAATAGACTATGCGTAGGATTATGGTTGCTAAGACCCCTACCTTGTAGGGATATTAGACAACTCCTTTGCAGATAATATCTTCTAATAATTTTAGCTCGCTGTCTAGCCCATTCAACTCTTTCTTGCCTTTGAAGCTCGCCTTAATGGTCTTTTGGATCTATCTCACTACCTTTTGGCATACACTAATAAAATGGTCCCTATTGATCAAGATTCAAACCGCCACTTATTAGCAGCTCCCAAAAAATGCACTACTTGTTGGGACCTAAAATGAGTCCGACACTGGCTCTCTAAGACACTAGCCAATTGTCTCTACTACTCACCTCAAAACACCCCACACGGTCTCGCAGTCAAGAACGTCTAAGGGGTATACTACCCTAACCTCAAATATAGAACTTTTGTGTTTGTATGATTTGTAGTCCAATGGATATCCTTACCCGCACTCCTCAAAGAACACCATGTTGGGGAATATGGAAATTTCCCATAAGTTTGGGACACGTGGTCAAATCTTTGGATTTGTCATAACTTGAATACTATAACTCCAAATCGAGCACTTTATAGTTCAATAGATTCCATTTTTCAAGTGCTTTCCAATGACATATGGTTTTGAGAAACTTATGGGCATGTTATCCGGGTGCCACCTTTTCAGTATTCAAAAAATGGGAATTGGGAGATTCCCAAACTCACTAATATTTTGTTAAAGGGATTCCCTAAACATGTTGGTGTTATACACCACGTAAGCACATACAAAGGGGGAGCACCCCTTGACTAATCACCGTGGCTCCACTACGGCTTTCCTATACCTCTGGGATTGGCCCGAAGATGCACTGTGAACACATAAAACACATTCAAAACAAGCTCCACTCTTTTGATTGAATCACTAAGGAGATAATAGATAGACCTTACTAAGTATCCCCAAGGAACCGAATATCTAAACCTATAGCTTAGGGTATCTCACACTCTCAACGTAGATCATCACTCATACAAACAGTTGTTATGCATCCAGGATGATACCATATGGTGCATGCAATGAAATTGTGTATGACTATAGTGCTCAAACAAGTTTATCCATTAACAATCAGCATCATGAAAGTGTGAAAATAGTTCTTTTCACGTCTTTCTTCTAATCCATGATTGTTGCGTTGCTTTGGGTTAGTACTGAGCATTCTCATGTGATTAGATCCTTTTAATTTTAGACAAAAATGAATCCTATGTGCTATGCATCATAAAAAATCAAAATTTAGTGTACTTTAAAGACTCAACAACCCCCTTCTCCCTACTATTTAGAGTTATGCAATCTCACTCGTAGGTTTAAGGCATATTTTTCATGTATTTTTATTTCACGAAAGCAATAAAATGCCACTTTAACATAGAGATAGGGCTAAATTAAGATTAAACCTCATGCTTTAGCTCTATCATACATTCACAAACATAAATCTTATTTTTTCTTATTTTTTGAATGTGAAAAACCTATTTTTTCTTATTTTTCAAATGTGAAGAAAATGTTTTTCTATTTTTTTATTTTTTGCTATTTATTTATATATAATCACTAATATTTACTAATTTATAGTTTATATTGCTTGATCTTAGTGAGAATGATTTTCTTATCATATTTCAACCTATAGGAATAGCATACGGACGATAAAATCCCAAAATTCGCATAATTTTCCTTAAATCGCATAGTCGTAGGTTTTGCGTGTTTAGCATAAAATCATTATATGATTGAGTTTTCTTGATTACTTCAACATGGCTGATAAATCAGAGCATTGGCAACCAACTACAATCATTTCCAACCATTTTCAATAAAAAATTATCATAAAATGATAAAATCTATGACCTGCTCATGAAACCGTGCCTTGACGTACGTAATTAAAAATTGGAGGCCCACTAACACTCTCCAATAGTCACTGGAGATCCATCTAGCCTTGTTTTATGTCCCTTTGTGCTCTTACATCATCGCACGATGAAAATCATTCATCTGAGACCACCCCCTTCTCTCATACATCAACCCATATAAGTTTAACAAAACCCATAAAATATAGCTTAAACTGTGGTGAGGGAGAAGATCCCATGTCAATCAATTGACTATCCAAAAATTTCCATTACTTTTTATCTATAAGAATATTTTTCTATGGATATCTAGTGTATCTTTCTAACTATTTGTATTGTAACATCAATGAGAGTCCTATGTAGAGTTAAATATCACGTATTTTAGTGTTGAGAGTATTATAATCCCTTCCAAACTTTAAAAACTATTGTTGTTCCATTTAATCTAGTTGGTAGCCTCTTCCACATGCCACATGAATGTAGCATTAATAAGAAAGGTATATTTAATTTTTGCACACTTTATGTCATGGATGGAGTAGGCATGCTCTTGTATTTTAGGCAAAGAATTGATCATATGCAAATCAATGAATGTGCCAATAAATAATTTCTATACGAGCTAATTTGTAGAGGCCTTCAAGATATGTATATGTTGCATGCATTAAGCTAGGGTTTTCTAGTTTGGGTCCCAACACATACACACATAAACCCCTACCCCCGCCCCCAATTATTTGTCTATCTCTCATTGTTTCTCACACAAATACCCACCCTCTTCGACTATAACTTCACATTTGTACATAGAATCTTGGCCTGATAGTTTAGTTAAGCATACATATATATCATGCAATCACACTTGTGTATTCAAGAGGAAGTTTAATCTCGCATGCATATGAACACACACAAGGAAAAACATTTACATTGGCGACCATACAATCACAATCACTATAGCTAGCATCATATCCTATATACTCACACATGTCCTTTGTTATCCTCAATGCTTGCCCCTTTATATCACCCTTTTGATCCAAATTGTAATTGGTATGCATGGCCTTTACAAAACTATTTGCTTATTCCTTTCATTGATGGGGTAAATGGGTGGTTTATATACAAATGGTTGTAGGAATTCCTTTTCTACTTTTTAAATGAATGCAGCACACAAAATTGTGTCTACTATGTACTCTTATAAATATGGTATGTACCCTTACATATATGGTCTTTAAGAAGCTTATGCTTTTCAAAGTGGCCTCGACCAATTATGAATACTATCTTAATTATGAAGTTGATTATAATAGTTATAAGCTACATTGACTTAACATTCAATGTAATCCTTGAAAAATGTAAAGTAAGCTTGGTTAGAATAAGGTCTTGGATTTCCATTGACTATGTAGTTGGATTTGGATTTTATGGCATTGGTAAGTACTCCATGAAATGAATGTTGTATATATCAATTTATGACATTGGTAAGTGCTCAATGATACTAGTATAATTGCCGAATGGCATGAAGGTTGCATATCAAATTATGTGAATTTGTTTTAGGTGTTTATTTGAAATTACTTATATGTGAGTGCTCTCAATATGGCCAATAATATCATTTTATCTTAATATAAATAGTATATTCACAAGTTTGAATTTCACTAATACAAATTTAACATGATGTCATGCACTTATATCTTAAGTACTTACTATCAACAAATGGTTTCTGCATGTATCCTATGATAATAACTGACATCCAAGTGAGCTTTCATACACTTATTTGAGTTCTCACTATCAATGAAATTTTTTGTTAAGTTTCCTTGTTAGCTACCATAAGTAAACTTGGAGGTCATATTGTATTCATAGTGGCATTGCCATTGTGAGAAAAATGTGTTCTTGCATTTTTTCAATGGAATATCTTAATTAAGTGGTAACTTGTCTATGTGATATAGGAAGCAATTTTATTGGCCATGAAGATTGCCTAGTGGTTTGTTAAATGTATTATGGACCCCAAAATGTAAACGTGATGTAAACACAAATGAATTTATTAATCTTCTTATTTCTACTTTTCTCTGT
The DNA here is from genome assembly GCF_053477565.2 of Lygodium microphyllum. Classification (NCBI taxonomy): domain Eukaryota; kingdom Viridiplantae; phylum Streptophyta; class Polypodiopsida; order Schizaeales; family Lygodiaceae; genus Lygodium; species Lygodium microphyllum. The sequence goes on from NC_141141.1 coordinate 63,580,738, forward strand.
AACTAATCAATGTCATTATAAGGCTTATGCTAATCTCAAAAGTGAAGGCTATAAATTCTCAATAGGGTTTTTTGGTGGTGCCACCTAGAATACATTTCCTCATAAACATCCAAGAAGATACCTAATTAATGACAATGATATTGCTCACATGCCCAATGAGTGATGCGTGCCTCGTTTTGAGAGAGAGAGAGAGAGAGAGAGAGAGAGAGAGAGAGAGAGAGAGAGAGAGAGAGAGAGAGAGAGAGAGAGAGAGAGAGAGAGAGAGAGAGAGAGAGAGAGAGAGAGAGAGAGAGAGAGAGAGAGAGAGAGAGAGAGAGAGAGAGAGAGGTTGTGTTTATGTATCTTGGAAAATGTGAGATGAGTTAGGGTTGACTATTAACAAAGGATGCAAGGCTTTCCTATTGCCTACTCTAAGCATGGTGTCTAGGTACTACATCCTCGTGACTTAGCACTGAAGGGACACCATGATTAGTGTGGCCTTGCATTTTACTTGAATGGTTTATGGATTTTACTTTTCACTTTGTGTCACTAGGCCATGCTTTCTTGGCACAGAAAGACACAAGGCTTTCCTTATACATGCTCTAATCATGGTGTATTGGTCCCACATCCTTGTGACCTAGCAATGAAGGGACACCATGATTATTGTAGTCATGCATCTGACTTGATTGGTTTCTGGATTGTGCTTTTTTCTTTATGTCAATGTTCCATGCTCGCTTGGCACACAAAGAAACAAGGCTTTCCTTATGCTTCCTTTGAGCATGGTGTCTAGGTTCCATGTCCTCATGACTTGGCATACTCAAGGGACACCATGATTAGTGTAGTCATGCATCTCACCTGACTCGTTTATGGCTTGTGCTTCTTGCTTTTTGTTAGTGTCCTAGGATTGCTTGTCACACAAAGATAAGGATTTTCTTATGCCTCTCTCTTACCATGGTATGTGGGTCCCACATCCTCATGACTTGCACTAAAGGGACGCCTTGATTAGTGTGGCCATGCATTTGACCTAACTAGTCTGTGGCTTGTACTTCTCACTTTGTGTTAGAGTCCTAGGCTTGTTGTCGCACAAAGATACAAGGCTTTCCACATTTCCTACTCTAAGCATGGTGTCTAAGTCCCACATCCTTGTGACTTGGCATTGAAGAGACACCATGATTAGTGTGGTCATGAGCCTTTCATTATGCCTACCCTAAGCATGGTGTCTAGGTCCCATGTCCTCGTGATGTGGCACTGAAGGGACACCATGATTAGTGTGATAATGCTCCTAACTTGATTGATTGGTAGTTTTTTCATTTAAGACAGGGTGTGTGTGAGATATATATATATATATATATATAGTCATTTCCATTTATTTTGTATTTATCAAACTTTTAGTATATACATTTCACATATAAGTAGAGGAAAGAGAATAGAGAGAGAGAGAGAGAGAGGGAGAGGAGAGAAAGATAGAGGTAGAGGGAGAGAGAGTAGAGATAGAGGGAAAGAAAGTTGAGAAAGTGGGATACTACTTCTCCAAGTGGACAAGCGATGGATAAGCACAAGTATTATTGTGGTTCAAGAAAGAATAGTTGGAACTTAGGACACATGATCACCTCCAAGAGGAGTATCTCAAATACCAAGCACTTGACCTTGGCTACAATGGCCATTCCACATGCATCACAAACCTGCCAAGACTAGGTGTCCCCCTCATATTTCCTTGCTTTTTCCTATAAAATGGAGTTAAGATTTTGATTGTCATATGGTCCTAGTCTAGAATCTATATCTCATAAAACATAGCTTTATTGTCTAGACAACTTTGGTATTATGTGAAAATAAAAGGATTTTTAATGGGATAAAAACATAAAGAGTTGTGCATGGAATTTCCTTGTGAAGTAGCTTGTTTTTGTCATAGTGGTATGCTGCATGAATAATCACTTGAATTGCATTGAGAAAGAAAAAAGTCTAACTTTGCACTGTGCATGAAGAGAAGCACCCCACGAACACTTGAGCACACTTAAATTTAAGGGCTGGCTCAACTAATAAGGAACTCACATGCAAGATAAGCGACCTAAACAAACCCACTAATTGGATAAGATCCTCAAATCTCAAACGCATGGCCAAGGCTGCCAAGTATCAAAAGCAAGCCTCTTGGAGAGCGAGAAGACCAACACAATTAGGGACTCAACCTTACCTGAGTTGATTAGTTTGATCGACAACCTAGTGGACCAAGAGATCGAGAAGATGTCATGACCAAGCTCCAATCATGAGAATGACTAGCTTGACTTGGGAGAGCTTGTAATCAATATCCAACAGATGATCGATTGCTATGATTTACAAACCAAGATGGAGCATCATGGTCGGCCACCTGAAGATATCATAGTTGACCTTGAGGAAGAGCGGAGATTGGCCAAGAAGATGCTATAGGGCATAGTTTCTTACAACCAAGAACAACAAGCTCAAAGGCTAAGGCAAGAAATGGAAATGCAAGAGATCTAGCAAGTTTTAGCACTTGCCAATTGGAATAGGACAGGACCCAATTCAAAGAGGGAAAGAGCACTAGAAGCCGATCTCACATTGAGCAAGCTTCTCACTAAGCAACTCATAGACAACATAGTTGTAGAGAAGAGTGGAGCTCCCCCTAGCAACTTCGTGGCTAGAGGGACTAGGAATCACTCAAAATTCTAAGAGTGAAACAAAGCTACTTGTAGTTGCCAAGCAACTCGAAAAGTACCAACCCAAGAATGACCCATATAGCTTCGTAGAGCAGTTGGAGCAAGTGTACGAGATGAATGGCCCAACAGACCTTACTCAATGTGTAGGAGAGATAAAGGAAAAATGTGGTACACCATTCTAGATAATGTTGAACAAAATGGCTTCAATACCCTCAAGAGCATCTTCATTATGAGATTCTCTAAGGCAGGGTAGTCGGATAACCGTATTGTTCAACTGATGAATGTCAATCAAAAGGAGAAGGAGGACATTAGAGATTATGTCACCCACATGCGGAGTCTCTTTAAGAGAATCCCAACTCACAGAGTGACCTAGTGAGCAAGTAGTCTTCTCCACCATATTCATAAGCAGAATTAGAAGTAAAGATCTCTACAAGGCCTAAGTAGGTAACTCAAACCTACAAAGGGATGTGCTCACTAGGGTCTTTGAAGAAGCCATACGTGTAGATAACTTTCTCAAGGAGAAAAGCTAAAGAGCCACAAGCCGAGATAGTGCAACTTTTAGTGCTCTCAGAGAGAGCTACCACTGCTGTGAGAGATCTAGTAGGGGTAATGAAGAGAAGGGGAAGAGTGTTGCCCCAAGGTAGACCCAAGCCAGTTGACCCAAGCCAAGAATTGTTGGCGAACATAAAGATAGAGCTAGCCAAGCTCTAAGAAATGATTAGAAGGCCTGCAGAACCGCATGTGTACTATGTCCATTGTGGAGAAAACCACCTGCCAACTGAGAGTGCATGGATCCTGGATCCACACCTTGTGCCAACTACGATAGGTTTGGTCATGATGCTATGCATTGTTGATTACCAAGATGATTAGCATATCCATAGCTTTACAACTAGCCATACTACTTGGGGAATAGACCACTGCAATTTGGAAGGAGAGCTCCATTAGCTCTCCGAGTGCCTAATGATGCCAGTCTAGTTGTCCTCATAATGGACATTAATCCCACATGCATACCTAGACCACCTAGACCCTTCCTGACCCATACACTAGAGTGACGCTTCAATACATTATATGGAGGAGCCGAATGAGGATGAGAAATACATAAACCCTTATGTCTTTTATGACAATGAGGGAAATCCCATCTTAATGGATTTTAGACTAGTGCCTGCGATGGCATTAGGTTAGGAAAGGAGTAGAGTCCTAGGAGGGCAAAGCCAGTACCTGCGATGGCATTAGGTTAGGAAAGGGGTAGAGTCCTAGGAGGGCAAAGCCAATAACCAGACTTACAGCCACGTAGGGCATGTCTCATCACATTGCCCCGAACAAGAACAAGCTAATGGAGAAAAGGCTGACTTGAGATGCCTCGAGAGTGAAATCACTCACTTATACTAGCTTAGCCATCATATTGTATGTACCTTTGGGGTTGTTTGGAGTTGAAACACTTGATGGTGAGGCCACTCCCATCTTGTCAAATGTCATGACTAGAGCACAAATGAAGTAGGCAAGTATTTCATTGCAAGGACCTAGCAATCTAGATGCAGCCTCAATAGGGAAGAAGACTTGCCGAAGGAAGAAAAAGAGGGTTGATGCCAAAGTGACACTAAAAATGGATGGCGCAACCACACCAATAAGAGGGAAGAAAGTGGTAGATGCAAAGGCTGAAACTTTAGCACCTAAAAAAGTGGAGAAGGGGAGTGCCAAGGTTGGAAAATATACTGATCCAAAGTGCCAATTGGAAATAATCGACAAGGTTAAGGAGTGCATGAGAGAAGCCCAAGAGCATCTAAAGGATGTCGATCCCACCTTAGAAGATGAGAGCAACGAGTTCTCTAGTGTGAGTATGCATGTCTCACTAACACGCATAAACTCAAGAGATGCATCTAGACCTCATGCAGAACCATGAAGACAAGGTGTAGATGACATCAGTAGGCAAGCTGTCCAAGACCAGTGGCAAAAGAGTGTAGGGCAAGACGAGAGGCAAGCGGCTAATGGCATGCTTACGACATTGATATCAACTCCTATAATATTTCCAATGGGGGAATTGCTTAGGAAAATCCCTTCAATATGGCGAGAATTGAAGTAATGGATAGAGGGATCTAACGAGCCAAGAGTAGCCAACTTGCATGAGAATGACATAGCCACATAGATACCCAGCCTCACATTGAGCTTAGTGCCTAAGTCCTTGCATGTCCTACCAATGGCAACACTAGGAGATGTCATGAGAAAGGGGATTGTAGACATGGGAGCGGGAGTCAGTGTACTTAGCCATGCAGTTTTGGGTTTGGGGTAACCCACACATGGAGACCACAAGGTTCAATGTCATGTTGGATAATGGCATGAAAGTTAATCCATTCAGAGTATCGAAGGATTGGCCCTTGAAGATAGTGGGTGTCTAGTTCTTAGTTAACTTCATCATTATGGAGGGAGTAGATTACAATATCTTGCTAGTAGGTAGACCATGGATGAGGAACATACAAGTATTTGAAGATTGGGATAACAACCTCATATTCCTAGGTAACAAATCAGAGGCAGTGAGATTCAAGATGGATACCCGGATGACCATGTCGGTCGACTTAGATACTATCTCCTCTATCTTGAAAGGAAATTCCCAAGCCAGGAATTCGTACATGGACCATTGATAAAGTACATTCCCTACCCCAAGGATGAGCGAGATTGGATGCACATGCTAGCCACCATCAACCTGCTATTTTCAGATGAGGAAGAAGATTATAAGCAGGCTACAAGGACACCCCGTGATTCCTATAAAGCAAATACCCACCCCTTTCTATATCATGTTTAATAGACTTGAAATCCATGTAATTCTTGAGTATCTAACAAGGGAGCTAGCTCATCATCTAGCTGCTAATCTCAAGCTACTCCAAGAGCTCATGGATGAACCGAAATGGCGATGGACTAAATTGCACAACCTAAACCTTATGTACAATTGGGCTGAAAGAAACCCCCCCCCCCCCCCCATGAATAGAAACAACCACAAAACCAAGGACAAAGCACACAAAATCTTAGTGTATGGCTCTGTCATTAATATCATAACAAGAAAGAATCACAAATCTTGCACTTAACAAGGAACAAAATTATCATCTTCATCTTCCATAACTTTAGTTTTACAAGAGAAAAGGGAAAGGAAAAAGAGAAACTTCTGTACAAAAGATGGAGGTGAGAGGAGGGAAAAATATTGGCATCATCCAAAAGGAGAATGTGTGAGTCTTGGAAGAAAGGAGAGAAAGAGGCACATAATCAGCCATGGACTCCACCCCACCTTTTCCCCAAAAGACACACAACCCTTCATATTTTTATTATTTCTTTGATTTTTTTGATACATTTGTATTCGTAAGGCTTTATCCTTCACATTTCAATTCTGTCTAACATTTTTCAAATGCATGCACATACACTTTTGTGTATACCATTTATTTATGATGGATGTGGATGTGTCCCCCCCCCCCCCTCATGCAGGGTGTATTTTAGTGATTTTGCAACAATGTAAATGTTATTCGCTTTACAAAAGATAAAAATATTGTGTATGTATGGACATTTTTGTGCCTTGTTTTTATGCTTATTTTGGTGTGATCATTTTCTCCCACACTGAAATGTGAAGCATCCTTGTGAACCCTGTCAAAGAAGAACCACTTTCTAACACAAAACACTTCCAAAGATTTAAGTAAAACAACTTCAAGCACAAGTCCTAGTCATGGTAGGGTATAGGACTCCAAATCCATGACCACCAGAGTAAGGGAACTCCTGCTTCAAACACTTGCACACTGAAAACTTGTATAAGGATAGGGTTTTATCTTCAACATGGCATCATGATAATAACTTCTCCATCCCAATAGAGGAAAGAAATATGATTCCATATTTATGTAGCTCAAAGGGTGAGGGAAGGAAGAGAATGTTGTTGATAAATGAGTCTTCTTAGGTCCTCTCAAGTTAGAATTTTGTCTCATCTTTTGAAGGCTAAGGGAAGCCATTAATTCCATGGAGCTCTTGATAAATTGTGTAAGGTGAAAACCAAAAGCAAGAGAGCATAACCTTGTGAAAAGGATTTTTTTCAATACAAATAAGGTTTAAATGTTATATTTATGCATTTTTCAAGGTCTTATCTATCTTGACATTGTGTTACGGGAACAAGGCTTTAACTTTAAATGATTACAAATTCTTTTGAACTAGTTATTGTTAGATAAAATTATGTTTATTACATTATGAGATCTTAAAGGATATGATTGTAGGGTCAAAAGGGGGGTATCATATCAAAAGGAAAGGGAAGATGACATGTGGCTATTGGAAGTTAGAAATGTAAGAAATCTAGCAAGGCACATGCTATGAGACAAAGGGGTTATTGAGGAGATATGAGAAATCTAGATTTTGTGAAGGATTGAAAGGGGCTTGAGTGGTGGAGAAAAATGACGTGAGAGAAATCCATTGGGGAGACAAAGAAAGGAGGGAAATAAGAAGAAACACATATGGATGCCTGGTGAAATAACTTTAATGTTAAAATTAATGTCTTCATTGTTTTCTTAAGTTAAGGTTTTGGGCATAAGCAAATAAAAGAAAAAAAACTGATATCACTTTGCAGATATGGAGATCTCGTGAACGTGCTACAATAGGGTGGGAGAAAGGAGTTGCCGTTGAGGGTAGGGGGTTTTCGTCATATCCTGAGTGAAGAGCACAAGGTTGAACTGCAGAAATCCCATCTCTCCGAAAAGAGGCCTCCCTCTCTCTTTCTCTATCTATGTGTCTGTGCACAAGTGAACCCTAATCCATCAACCCTACTCATCCTTTCTTCTTCTTCTTCTTTGTATTAATTAATTGTGATCGTGGTAGCAAAAAGGGGAGGAAGATTTGCACAGGAAATATCGAGGTGGAGAGAAAAGGAAGGGGTGTAGCCATATTGACCTTCTTTCGAAAATTCTCTTCTTGCCTCTCCACCCTTATATTCTTGATTTTTCACTCCTCATACTTATGCTTCCTCTCATTGCTTCTCTTTAGGATGGTATCATTCTCTACCTCCACCTTTACATCATTGCAATTATATGCACTTCCTTCACATGGACGAGAGGGGTAGCAGTGGGCAACCAGGAGTACAAGTGACCAAAGAGGGGGCCCTAAGAGAAGGAGGTGGAGGACTAGGGGGTGTCACACATAGAAGAGTAGGAGTAGGAAAAATATTGGATGCTCTAGGGGCAAACATAGTAGTCAAAGAAGGTAGGGGGAAGAGGCCTCAGGAAGTAGTGGTAGTGTAGGAAGCACTGATGCACCTACTTAAGGCTTCTTATTCTCCAACATCTTCTTCTTCTTCTTTTTCTTCTTTTAGTTGCCGTCTTTTTGGTATATTCAATCGCATTTTCCTCTAGTGTGGCTCAGGAAGATTTTCCTGTTTGGAGAGAGTAAATGGATCCATGGATATGAGGGAGGCCATGCAGCTAATGTAGAAGAGGAGAAGGTTTTGGACAATGAAGTTAAAAACTTCATGTAGTAAACTATTTTCCTACAGATGCCTCTAGAACCCTTCTACTAAGAAATTTGTGAAAACTCTCAGCCTAACATTCTAAAAGCAAGAATCCAACACAAGGGTATCTCCTTGTTGAAGTTTCAGGGATGTAAGTAAAGCATCACCACCCTCAATAATCGCAAGTATCTCTTTGAAAGAACTGTGTTGCACTTTCTTTTTTGATTGACCCTTCCCCCCAGCCTCTATTTCCAACAATCTGACCTGCTCGATAACCTTAAATTCCTTTGTGTTAAAATGATTCTTACCAAAAATATCATAGCTTGCATCTTCATATGTACGGTCATATTGAGAAACCATGATATTTCTAGCTTCAAAAAGCACAGCAACTGCTTTCCTAGCAGAAAATCTAACATCTTTCTCTTGAATTTCAAGCAATGATGACAAGATTGACAGGAACTTTGGCATGTGATGGATTACTATATGACTTCAAGGAATAGTAGTTAAAAGGAATGACTAGGCTAACAATGTTGCAGCTCTCACTTTTGCAGAAGACTTGTTCAACCCCAAAGTTTGATCTGAGTGGTGGTTTCCCTTATGTTTGTATACACTCTAAAGAACATCCATCACCTCCTTTGTTGTTGTGAAGTTGACTGAGCCTACAAAGCATGTAACAACAAGAGCTCCCAAGGCCTTAGATCAAGCTTTTGAATCAGAGCCCAACTTTGCAACTTTGATCAAGTGAGGGGAAGCTTCTGAAGAAATTTGTTTCCCTATGTCTCCAGCTCCAGTAGTCATAGCAACCAAACCAATAAGCTGGGATGCATAAGCAATCTTTGTCTCTATACCCTTCTTGACAAAGCCTATACACTAGTGAATCAGTGTCTCATACTTATCATCCACAAACTTTGTCAAGACATAGCTTTTCACACCATTAATGAGACCTTTCAACCCTTCTTCTCTTGTCTTTACCCTTTTCTCATATAAAGAATCTTTAAAACCCTCTAGGATGGTGCCTTCATCTCTCTCTTCCTCCTCTTCCTGTGTCACAATGAAATTGAAAGATGTGGCAGTTGAGCATGTACTCATAGTATTGTAATTTGTGTCATCCATTCTTGAAGTTTTCCTCCATTTTCTTCTATTATTTTTCTCCTTGAGAAGCACAAATAGAGACATGTGAGAAAAAAAAAGCCAACAACATTAATGAAGCAAAATTTTATCATAATCCTTCTTCTTCTTCTCAGCACAATTGGTTTGCCATGGCTTCTCATTCAAGTGATGCATTAGTATTGCTGTTAATTTATAATCTCAGTCAAGTAGTTGTTGAGATCAACTTCTTCCTCAGCTATGCACCAAAATGAAAGAAACCCTCCCACAAATAGAAACAACCACAAAACCAAGGACAAAGCACACGAAATCTATGTGTATGGCTATGCCATTAATCTCAAAACAAGAAAGAATCACAAATCTCAGACTTAACAATGAACAAAATTATCATCTTCATCTTCATCTTCTATAACTTCAATTGTACAATAGAAAAGAGAAAGGAAAAAGAGATACTTTTGCACAAAAGATAGAGGAGAGAGGAGAGAGAAATATTGGCACCATCCAAAAGGAGAATGTACTGTGAGTCGTGGAAGAAAGGAGAGAAAGAGGCACATAATCAGTCGTGCACTCCACCCCACCTTTTTCCCAAAAGACACACAACCCTTCATATTTTTATTATTTCTTTGATTTTTTTGATACATTTGTATTCATAAGGCTTTAGCCTTCACATTTCAGTTCTTTCTAACCTTTTTCAAATGCATGCATGTACACTTTTGTGTATACCATTTATTTATTATGGATGTGGATGTGTCCCCTCCCCCTCATGTAGGGTGTATTTTAGTGATTTTGCAACAATGTAAATATTATTCCCTTTACAAAAGATGAAAATATTGTGTATGTAAGGGCATTTTTGTGCCTTATTTTTATGCTTCTTTTGGTGTCATCATGGGCATTGATCATCACATATAAAATGAGAGTCGAGAATAGAGGCCTAGATGACGATGAGCAGTGAGAAGGTAGCAATCTAGATGATGAGTACAAGGATTGCTATTCCTCGAATGAAAGCACTGAAGAAGAGGTTGAGATGATAGAGTATGACACTGACGGTCAAGTGATCAAACAAATAAAAGTAGAATCTAGGCCACATAGAGCCAATGCTTTGAGAATTGAAAGAGGAGTCTTCAGAATTGAATGCAATTCCACTTAGCTAGATCAGTTAGGTGTGATAGACTATGAGCAAGCAAGGCTAGCCCAACCAAGATTCATGTTGTTCTTTAGGATGGAGTCGACCTCAAAGGTGTGACCACCAGGGGAAGCTCCATCCTTGTGGAATTGAGTGTAAAAATCGTGGAAAGAACATTGGGCTTGGTCAATAAGGTTGAAAGGTGGCCTAAAAGGGATGTCTAAGGTATACTGGGTATGGACAAATCCCTAGTCCACACCAATGATGGCATCATCCTAGCCGATATTCCATACCCTAAAGTCAAGTTGTTAGCAAAGGTGATCCAAATGGCTATGTGTGAAAAACCATTGAAGTTTCAACAAAGGCATTAGTCATCGATACAAGATCAACAGGCAAGGAGTCTCTATCTTACACACCAAGGACAACAAGGAAGAAATCATCATCAAAAACATCCAATATAGGGTTTGGCAGAGTGCTAACCACCATCATCCAAGAGGTTGTGGAGAGGTGGAAGGTGAAGAGGAAGTGGAAGAGACACTTGAGAGATCACCACCCTAGGAGCAAAAGCTGTCAAGTGAGAGGACAATGAGTGAGGATAGAGAATCGGAGATGCCATCTCGCCAAGGAGGGCCTAGGAAGCCAAAGAATAAGACTTCTCAAAAGAAATAGCAAGCGACCAGCAAGAGAATGACCAAGCAAGAAAAGGGCAAATTGCAAAGAGTATAGGCAGAGTCGAGGAGGCCTGAAGAAGAGAGAAGTAGGAAAGTAGAAGTAGAGGTGAAAGACTTGCACATGAAGGAAGAGGAAGATTTGGCTGAAGCCATTCGCATGTCAATGGAGCAGCCTTCCAGAGAGGAGAAGCTAGCCTCGTCACTAAGGGAGGAAGGCCCAATCACGAGTGCCCCACATGCCATATATCAAAGCACCATCAATGATAAAAGGAAAATGCAAGGGCCTGTCCGCATGCCCCAAACCATTGTAACTACCACAACCACCCAAGGCATCACTAGCACAGTGGATACAAGCAACCTCATGGCATGGGTGCAATATCTAGTGAATAAAGTGGAAGAAATAGTCCCTTAATTTGAGTGGAGGAGCTCTAACGGATGTGGAACAAAGAGGTCGGTAGCTTCGAATGCCCAATCAAGGCAAGATCCCAAGAAGTAAAATATAGAGGCATCAACAACATCTATACCTACAACAATGTCATCATCCATGGGCTATGATGAATATGTCAAGAAGCTTCTCAGACAACTAGAAAGAGAAAAGGAGGAAAAGAAGACAACCATGATAGAATTGGAGGCTAAAAGAGAAGCAGCATTGCCAACCTTGTAGTTGGAAAGAACTCGCCAAGTAGCATGGTACCAAAGGGAAATCTACAAGCTGAAGGAAGAGCTTAAGGACAAGGTAAAGGAAGAAGACAATTGGCAAGAAAGGCTCGAGGAAGAACGATAGGAGTTGATAGGCTTGCAAAGCGAGTACAAGTTCATCCTCGTGCAACATGAAGAATTAAGAGAGAAGTTGAAAGGGATCAAAGAGGCAGCAGACAAACTTGAAGCAAAGGACGCAAAAAAGCTCAGAAAGAGGAAGAGTATCGAAGAGACATGAAGGAAATGGAGCATAGGTTGCTAACAGAGCTAGAAGAGCAATAAAGGCTAGAAAGGGAAATTGAGCACTTGGAAAAGGAGAAAGAAGAAACAATCCAAAGGTGGAAGGAATAGGATCCAAGGATGGTGGCCTTAATAGAAGAGAAAAATGAAAGCCTAGAAGAAATGAAGCGAGAAGCAGAGGAATGGTTAATTAGGCATAATCTCTAGACAACAAGGCCCTCCACCAAGCTAGACTACCAAAGATTTGGGCCCTTCACTATCATAGCCCAGATCAACCCGATTGCTTACCAACTCCTCAATTGACCTTATCCTTTCTTGGTGATGTGCCAATCAAAGGATGTGATATCCATGAGAAGAATGAATAGTTGAATGAGTAGGGATACGTAAGATTTGTGGCTTATCATATTTCTGATTGTGACAGTATTTTGAGCCATCTTGAAGAAGTGCATTTGACTCTATCAGGAGAAAAATCAATTTTTGGAGTGGAGGAAGTATTGGTTGTTGGGCACATGTGTGGACCATATGGAAGAAAGTCCTCACCAGTAAAGATTGATGCCATAAGCAGGATGTGGGAGACATGTTCCAATGTATCCAAGGTGAGAAGATTTTTGGGTGCATGTATCTTTTACTTGATATGGATTCCACATTTTTCTCATGTGGCTGAAAGTTTATATTAGCTCTTGAGAAAAGGGCAAAATTTTTGGTGGGGAATATAGCATACAAAGGTTGTTCAGAAGTTAAAGAGCTTATTGATTTCAGCCCCAACACTAAAGAGAGTAAATTATGTGAACAACATGTTATTGTCACCACGGATACAAGCCCAATTGGCATTGCTTGGGTAGTGGATTAGGATGATGCTGATGGGAATAGGTATGCCATTCGGTTTGGAGCAAAGGTCCTCAATGAATGGCAATGGCGGTATTCTCAAGTCAAAAGAGAGCTTTGGGATGTAGTGACAACCCTTAAGTGTGATAGGGAGTATTTTATGGAAGCTCATGTAGTGGTAGAGATTGATTGTCTACCTGTATTGGGCATGATAGAAAATTGCTCAACTCCTGATATTGCCATGTTACGATGGATTGCATATATAAAGTCAATTAACCCTTATTTTTAGCATATTGCAAGTAAAGAAAACCCCTGGTTGACATGCTTTCATGAGAAAGGTTGGAAGATGAAGAGGAGTTGATGGAAGATGAAGAGGATGATGTGATAAGTGATGAAAATGACTTTGTAACAACATGGAATGAGTATGATGTTACTACAGGTACAATTGTTGTAACAAGGATTTTAGTAGTAAGAAAAGAACTTATAGCCATGAAGAAGAGATGGGCAATAGAGAGAAAGCATCATTAGTGTTATGCTTTAGTGAGAATACAATTTTTGGAAGAGTTGTATGAGGATGATTGGCTGAAAATAGGCCAATATCTCAGCCTCATGACAAAGAAGGCTGAATGGTCTGAAGCTGAATTCAAAAGGATTAAAAGAAAAGCTTATGGGTTTTCCTTGAAATATGGATATTTATGGAAGCATGCAAAGAAAAAGAGAGGAACTCCAGTACGTTGTCGAAGGGGTTTTTGTCAAACGTTGAATCCACCGGGGATCAGAAGTAGAAGGAAGTAGAGATAGGAGATGGAAGAGAAGATAGAGAATACCCAAGTGGTAAACACTACAAAGACAAAGCACAATGAATTGAATCAATATGTATTGAAAGACCCTGGAATCTTTGCAGTACTCAAAAGCAATCTCCAGGCATTAGATCTCCTAGAGCTTCTTCGTAGAACAAAATGTGCATAAAAATTACAGCTCCTCTATGCTGCTCGGAACCCAAATTTGATGGCTCCGTTGGCTGCGAAAGGAGGGTAGATCCCTAGGATACCTGGTCACGGACCTCCCAGATCACTCTTTCTTCTTTCAGTTCAATCTGTAGTTTTTAGCTTGTTTATAGCGATCGCGATGCCCATGATTTCGTCAATCTATCCCTCTTGTGAAAATCCCATAATCAGCTGAAAAAGCAACTAGATTTTTGCATGCCATCCTAATCTAGAAGAATTTTCTAACTTTTTTGAATTTTTACAATAAATAATATAAAAAATAGGATAAAATTATCCAAAAATCTAGTATTTTGGGATAATCCATGCAACTCACACTAGTACTAATGGCTCAGATCATATTGACTCTCTAGATCAATAAAAAAGTCGGATGATGATGCATTCCATATTTTTTCACATTGTGTCCTCATAACATCACGACATCCACCCCCCCAAACCTGCACATCCTTTGGTATGTACCAAAATCCTAGTTGTCACTGGATTTTGAGTCCTTCTTATCCTCTGCAACCATATCCTTTACTTCTTCATCTTCCATATCTTACTAGCTAGCCCCTGTATCATGACCATTATTTTCTTCCAATTTTGGCAAGTCATAGGCAGTAGATTCCCACCTTTTGAATAATTTGATTCTTTGCCCTGCTATCGAAAGTTTGATGGCTGTCTCATCCAACTCATTTAATGCATAAGTAGCATTTTCAAACACCTGCCTTACCACATAGGGTCCAAACCATCTTTTGGAAACTTTACGCATGGCACTATGCTAGTTGTCTAAACTACTATCATAAACCAATACCCAATCGCCATCTTGTATGGTTCTTGGTCTCAGTCATGTCTTTTGTCAAACCGTTTCTTGTTTTGTATCCTTACTACCCTTAACTTTGCAATTGCTGCCTCTATGTCTTCTGACTTTCTTTCCAACTGTCTAATGTGTAATGCCAACAACTTCTCTCGATTCAACTCCTCTTCCCAAGGTAACACACTCCATGTGACTGTCATCTCTTCTATCTGCATGATAGTCTTTTGACCATACATCAATTCTGCATGCATATATCCTGTAACAACACTATGAGTTGTTCTGTCAGCCCAAAAAGCATAAGGGAGCAATAGTGGCCACTCTTTCACCTTCTCTCCACATGCTTTTGCCAATGCCTTCACAATAGGTGGATGACCTCTTTCGCTTTTTCCATTTCTTTCAGGGTTATAGCCTAAAGTTAAAGCAAGATTTATCCTTAGCCGTGCAAAGAAATCACGAGCTTCATCTGCATCCAACTCACCCCTATCTGCTGTAATTTTTCCCACACAACCATACCGACAAAAGATCTCTTCTAAGAGAAAAGTAGACACAGCATTTATTGTATTAGTACGTAACACTTTCCCTTCCACTTGATTAGTCAAGTCTTCATGAGCAAGCACAAGATACCTCATTTGCCAAAGACCTGTATGTCAAGATTGTGGGAGAGAAGGAAGGAGTCTCACTTGTAGCTTTCTTGTTTGCACAATGGGGGAATACACACAGAGGTGGAGGCTGAAAATAGTTTTCCTCTTCTTAGTTGTGTAAGCCAAAAGAACTCACATACAAAGAAATAAAAGAACCCTATATATGGGTCTCAAACCAAACTCAACTAACTAAGGTGGCATACTAACTGAGCCACGAACTAGAGTAGATAAGGATAGCTATCATATAGCTATTATTCATGGGCGGTGTACCAACCGCATTTGCAACTAACACGTCGGTGACATAAATGCACAACGGTCACCCTGGCATATCACGAGTGGAGCTCGATATCTCAACACTCCCCCTCGAGCTCAATCCCAATTCCTGCACACCAAGCAGGTCTTTGAACTTGCGCAGCTTCTCTGCGCCCAATGCCTTCGTGAATATGTCAGCTACCTGATCCTCTATGCTAACATAAACTAGATCAATAAGACCTAGTAAAACCCTCTCTCGCACATAGTGATAATGCACCTCAATGTGCTTTGTTCTAGCATGATAGACTGGGTTATTTGCCAAGTGTATACTACTCATGTTGTCACAATAAATGACAACTGGCCCATCTGTAGACTGATGCATATCATAAAGTAGCTTATGCAACCAAGCTACCTCACATGCAGCCATTGCTGCACCCCTGTACTCAGCCTTTGTGCTCGACAAGGCAACTGTAGGCTGTTTCTTGCTGCTCGAAGTGACTGCAGCACTCCCAAAAGAGAACACATATCCACTGGTAGATCGTCTATCAGAAATACTACCAGCCCAATCAGCATCAGTGTATCCATGCAACTGTATCTGAACCCCAATCTCTTAAAATAGTCCATACTGCAATGTGGACTTCACATACCTGAGTATGCGTCTAGCCGCATCCAAATGTGGTTTCCTTGGAGCCTGCATAAACTGACTTACCAATCCAACAGCATAGCTCAAATCTGGCCTGGTAATAGTCATATAAATCAAACTTCCTACTATGTGTCTGTACATAGTAGGGTCTTCTAGAAGCTCACCTGCATCTGTGCTCAGCTTCACATTCTGCTCCAAAGGAACTGAAATAGGCTTACAGCCTGTCATCCCATATTTGGACAGCATGTCCAATCCATACTGCCTCTGCAAGAGCTGTATCCCACTTGGTGATCTAATCACCTCAATGCCCAAGAAATAACGCAGCTCTCCCAAATCCTTCATCTCAAACTTCTGCTTCAATAGCATTTTCACATGAAGGATATCTTCATCACTGTCACATGTCATAATCAAATCATCAACATAAATGACAAGTAGCATAATACCTTTCTCTATTTTTCTCACATAAAGTGAGAAATCTGCCTTGGAAATCTGGAAGCCAATAGTGACAAGATACTGTCCTATCTTGTGAGACCATGCTCTAGGTGCTTGCTTCAAGCCATACAAGGCTTTCTTCAACCTGCAAACAAACTCAGGATGAACAGCATGCACATAACCTGGTGGCTGCTCCATATAGACCTCTTCTTGCAAATCACCATGCAAGAAGGCATTCTTTACATCCATCTGATGTAAAGACCATCCCTTTGATGCAGCGATAGCAATGACTGCTCTTACGGTTGCCATCCTTGCAACCGGACTGAATGTTTCTTCATAGTCAATGCCATATGTTTGTGCATACCCCTTGACTACTAATCTTGCCTTGTATCTGTTCACAGAACCATCTGCATTGTGCTTCACCTTATAAACCCACTTACAGCCAATTGCATTTTCACCTTTAGGCAAAGGTATCAATTCCCATGTAGCATTTGCTTCCAAGGCATCCATTTCTTCATCCATGGCTTTCTCCCATTTTTCTTTTCCCATGGCTTGCTCAAAAGAAGTGGGTTCTGGTTCCTGTATCACTTTGACCATATATGCATAGTGAATGGCTGTAAATCCATCATATTTCAGCCTATCCACAGGATACCTAGCTCTGGTAGACCTGCGCAAAGTAGTTTCACTCCCAGGTGCTCTCAAAACATCCCTGGTCTTCCTTACTCCAGGTGTAACAATAGAAGGAATGCCCAACTCATCATCAATGCTCTGTTCTGAGCCACTGGATTCACCATCCACATAAGAGTGACCTGCATTCACATCAAACATGGGCTGATCAACGTTCTCTTTTCCTTTTCGTGATACCTGCATACCACTATCTGCATTGCTTTGAGAAGATTCTCCTGATCTCAATCTGCCTGTCCATGGCGAAGAATGTGAACCACTGCTAGAGGATGCTCCAGGTCCACTAATATTTTGTGACTGCTGCTGTGAATTCTGTGCAGCATTACCATTTTGTGCATCTACATCATCAATCACATTTACTGGTTTATACCAGCTACTCATCTCATCAAAAACAACATCTCTGCTCACTGTAAACTTACGAGTAGAAGGGTTATAGCATCTATACCCTTTTTGCTGTAGAGAGTAACCAATAAAGATGCACTTCTCAGCTTTTGGATCCAACTTGGATCTCAACTCATCTGGCACATGTACATAGGCAATGCAACCAAAAATTTTCAAATGAGAAATATCTGGTTTCCTACCAGTATACCTCTCCTCTAGAGTCATTCCATGTATTGCTGCAGTGGGAGTCCTGTTCATTATGTAGACTGCTGTAGCAACTGCTTTAGCCCAATAAAAATCTGGCAAGTCTTTTTCATTGAGCATGGCACGAGATACCTCTCCAATATGCCTGTTTTTCCTTTCTGCAATTCCATTTTGTTGTGGGGTATGACTGCATGAATATTGCTGCTTTATGCCATGCTCCTGCAAGAACTTTGCAAACTCATTTGAGAGGTACTCTCCCCCTCCATCTGACCTTAGGCATTTTATCTGCAGGCCTGTTTCTTTTTCAACCATAGCTTTAAGAGTTTTGAAATGCCCAAAAACCTCACTTTTCTTTTTCATAAAATACACCCAAACTTTTCTGCTATAGTCATCAATAAAAGTGACAAAATAATGACAGCCTCCAAGAGATGCAGCTTTAGCAGTCCACACATCAGAGTGGATTAATTCCAATGGCTTCTCACTCTCTTGAACATGTCTAGGAAATGGTTTCCTTGCCTGTTTTCCAAACTAACAGGCTTCACATACCTTATACATTTCTATAACCTTGAATTTGGGCAATCCTGCAACAATATTTTGGGCCTGCATTGATTTAAGTCGATGTACATTAACATGACCAATGCGTTTATGCCAGATATCAATATCTGCAACTACACCGGTCCCATGTGCAAACATTGCTGCACTTAATTCAAACATGTCTGCATCCAATGTAAACATTCTACCCTTCTTCTTTCCTTTTGCTATCAAGCGACCTTTATTTTTCATATCCTCAACAAAGCATCCATGAGGATTAAATCTGACCTGCAAGCCCTGCTCAACCATTTGACCAACAGAAACCAGATTCTTGGTGATATTCGGAACATGAAATACATCGGACAGGTATTTCTTTTTCCCATCCTGCATAGACAAAGGAATTTTTCCAATCTGCACAATAGGATGTGCAGTATCATCACCAATCTCCACAAATCCTGGTTTTTCCATTTTCCTTGCATCCTCCATCCATTCTGCATGACATGTCATGTGGTTTGATGCACCTGAGTCAACATACCATACATCATTGCTTTCTTCTGTGCTTGTCACAGAATTGTTCATGTGCTGCACCATAAACAAATGCTCATTTCTGTCATCACCCTGTCTATTAGAAGATGCATAATTCCCTTGTTGCAGTTTTCCATTCATGATGTCATTCTGCTTTTTATAGCAGTCTTTAGCCATATGACCCATTTTACCATAGTAGTAGCATTCAACATTACTGTTTGCATTTTGGCATCTTTGCCATCCACCACGACCTCTTTGGCTCCCCCTGCCTCTAGAGTTACCACGTCCTCCTCCATAGGACTGGTTTTCTTGAGTTTGCTGCATATTCTGATTTCTGCCACGGCCTCCAAATCGGCCTCCTCTACCTCTGCCTCTACCTCTTCCAGCATTTGAGTAGAAGACAGCTTCTTTTGAAGTTCCTCCTGAAGAAGATGCACCACCATTTCTCTGCTCCTCAGAAATTAGAAGAGCAATCAACTCCTCAAAATCAGGAAATCTTTCACGGACGGAAATGGACGTTCGGAACTGTGCATAATCCTTTCCTAGACCATTCAAGGTCACTGAGACTAAATCATCATCTTCCACTGGCGATCCAATGGAAGCAAGTGCATCTGCAATCTTCTTCACCTTCATGTGGTAGTCATTGATGCTCATACTTTCTCTTTGCACATTGTGCAACTCTTGCTTGAGCTGCATTTTCCTGGCTTGCGTATTTGTGCTATACATTTTTGACAAAGTATCCCATGCCTCCATTGGCGTACTTGCACCTTGAATATGCACAATCATAGAAAGACCCATACGTTTTTCTCTTGATTTTCTTAAACTCCTCATCTGACCATTCATCTCTCTTTGTTAATGTACTGAGGTATTGACCAATTCTCAGCCACTCTCCTGCATATTTTTCTTCCAGAAGCACTTCTACACAAGATACAAAACATCTAAAGTGTCTCCTCTTTGTTTTCCAAGCTTCTGTTAATGCTGTAGCAACACCTTGCATTGCTAAATTCACTCTTGTAACATCATTTTCAGCCATAAGAAATCCATATTCTTCCTCCTCATCCATCATCCCATCTTCATTCTCATAACATGTGTGCCAATGGATTATCTCTTCCTGCAATATGTTGAAATTCAAGGTTCAATTTGATGTATGCAATCCATCGAAGCATAGCAATGTCCGAACTAGCATAACTAGTAATCATACCCAATACCGGCAAACAATCGGTCTCAATCACTACATGAGCACCCATAAAATACTCCTTATCACATTTAAGGGTTGTCACAATTCCCCATAATTCTCTTTTAATCTATGGATATCTTCTCTGTCGTTCAGCCAATACTTTAGCACCAAAGAAAATTGCATATCTTTGCCCTCACTCATCATCTTGCCCAATTGCCCATCCAATCCTAATTGAGCTTGTATCAACAGTAATAATGATAGGATTTCCATACGAATAGTCAGCCTTTCTCAATGTAGGAGCAAATTTTAAGAGTTGCTTCAATTTCTTCATTGCTTTTTGATGCTTCCTTTCCCAATGAAATTTCTGACCTTTCCTTAGAAGCTGATAAAGAGCATCGGCTACATGTGCAAAGTGAGGAATCCATATCAAATAGAACACACATGCACCCAAGAATCTACGCACCTCTGATACATTCATGCATACATCTTGCATTCTATCAATCCCATCTAGTTTTGCTGGTGATGGACTTCGCCCATAAGGCCCACACATATGCCTAACAATCAAAACCTCTTCAACTCCAAAGACATACTTTTGTCTAGAAAGAGTTAAATGCACCTCTTTTAGACGTGCCAAAATCCTCTCACAATCCACAATATGGTCTGCAACAAACTATCTACATCCATGTGCATCCATCTCTTCATTCTTTTCATCCCACTGCACACCCTTTGATTGGAACATCATCCAAGAAGGGCATAGTCAATTGTCGTATAAATCCCTGAGTACCCTATTCATAGCATTTGTCATGTGTGCCCCTGAGTTTGTTGCTCCCTGTGGGAGAGTACACATTCGTACTAACCCCAAGGGAGTCTTCATGGTTGTGATATCCGTGCTTTCAATTGCAAGCTAAAACTGATCATAACCCGAGTAAAGATCACCCAAAGAATAGATCGCTCCTGCAAAAGCCTCTGCAAATCCATCAACCACAGGACCTGCACCCACATTTCTTATTACTTAATTGATCGGTTGCATTTCTTGAATAAATCTCAAAGCCCCATTATTTTTGGGCACAGTAAACCAACAATTTGAGTACGGGGCTGAAGAAGGCTCCAAGATCTTCATGCCAATCTTTTCATTTAGCAAATTCATCAACTTTGGCAAGCAAGATTTAGGCACTTAAATAGGCCTAAAGTTCCATGGTACATGTGGCACCGTAAATTTGAACATAGGAGAGACAACATTTGGATCCACACAACCTATTTCACTTGGCTGAAATGCAAATGCCTTTCCATGTCTAGCCAACATCCACATAAAACAGTCTCTCTCGGCAGGTAAAAGAAACCCTTTTGTACCAACTTTCAATTCCTGTAATGTTTCAGATGTAAATTGATGACCTATATCATTAGGATCCCGTAAGCTTGGCTGCCTTAACACTTTTTCATACATACCCTCACTCTCTGGTGGAAGTGGCAAAGCAATTGGTTTCATCTTTTTGTCAATGGTCTTATACTTTGTCTCCACAGGTGCTTCAACCCATTGCAATGCTTCCTATTGAGCAAACAATGCTATAACATCATACATGTCCAAAGAACATACTGACAACACTCTATTTTAGTCTCATTTTTTGCATGTATAGTTGTCGAAATTTCAGCCATAGTGTCAGTAATATTCAGCCCATAAAAGATGCCTGAAATGCCTTCATTTTCAACTAACAGTCCCAATACTCTCAGTTCCTTAGTAGCGCGTTTCATAGATATGCAATCAGCCCTGCACATAGCTTCCATAGGCTTAAACCAACATGAACTATTTGCTGTAAACTAAGAATTACCAATAGTAAATACATACTTCATTTCATCAAGAGGCGAGTATACCCACTAAATAGCACTACTGTAGGCCTGCATTACAATAGTGCTCAATGAAAATCTAGGTCTTTGAATTCCCTTGCATTTGGAACCAAAGGAAACTCTCGAAGCGTATCCCGATTTCTAGGATGATTAACACAAAGAGTAAGAAAGTGGACTGCTTTTCTTCCATCCTTGCTTTTGACTCTTGCATAAGCAGAACCATCATTATGCACCTTTTGTTTCCATATGCACACATGTAATATAGGGCTGTCCCAAAATCACTGCATATGAGGAATTATCCTGCACAAAGAAGTGTTGCTCTTCCTATACATCACCAATCGTCACTTTTACATTAGGACGTGCAGCATAGAGCTCCTCTGAAGAATTATTTGCAACCCTCATTCGCTAACCATGATGAGTGTCTACAGGCCATGCACCATTTTCATACAATCCATGCTCAATGACATTTCTCTCAGACCCATGGTCAAGTAAAGCAACACAAGGAGTTTCACACTCCCCTATTTTCACTACCGTTTCAGTGGTAGCTCTAGCCCAATGATTTCTTATGTAGTGACTTCAAGGAATAAATCCTAGAGTCTCTTCTCCATATTGTTGCATTTGCCTTACTCCACCATGCATATTGCTACAAGACAAGGCATTTTCAGCCACTTTTTTCTCTTTTCCACATGATGTCCACTGATTAGTAGCATCCTGCATAGACAATCCTGTACTTACTTCATGCTCATATTCAGTCCAAATACCCAACAAACCAGTTTCCTCTTCAAATTGCAGCAATACACTAGTGGTATCACCAAGAAACTGATGCTTCCTTTTAATTATGTCAATGATTTCATCATGAAATTCTCGCTTGGCAATGCCAATCACCTCTCCCAAGGTAAATTCCACCCGACTGTTTAAGATTCATTCTTCAAGAACCTTCTTAAGATCTGTCTCAATGTGAGATTGCAACTTATATCCTGGTTGCTTGCCCTTCTTTTTTCCTTCTTGTTTGTTATCCTATTTTTTCTCCTAACTGACCTCTTCCATAACATGCTTGGGAGGTGGATGATTTGCAGCTTTAGGCTGATCCACACTTCTTCTTGTCGTTCTTTTAGATGTCCATGCAATATCTTCATATCTTTTTTGTTTTCCTTCCACAAGTGCATACGTGTTTTGTACCTTTTCTAAATATGCATACACAAAATATACATCTAGTGGTGATTCCCAACTATTTATGCCACAAATGTCTTGCCTTGCATGAGACATTTCACTATCAGTGACCTTTCTCTTTTCAGCTGCATATAAAGCATGTGTCCATATTTAAGCCTTTGGACCAACCATCACTTGGCCATGCATTCTATCCAACTGTAGACCAAAAGTAGAAGCATGTACAACCGCATAAGCATTTCGGACAGCCAAGTCTTCCAACAACTTCTGCATACCTCCCTTTCCAAAATTCAAGGCAAGAGGCAATCCCGTTTCTTATGCATGGATCTTGCTATCTTTCCAAAATATAAGCTGTTGTGCCAAGGCCTCCTAATAGGCAGCACAATCCTTTCTCTCATGTTACAAATTGTCACACCACATACATCTTTTTCCAGGCTTAAGGGCTGTTGCCCGTCCCCTTTCCTCTTGTCCTTTTTCGTTCAATTTTGCAACCTTCAATTGAAGATCCCGCATGCCTTTGACCAATTCATCTAAGACATCTTCCCTAACAGAGGGAACAATAGCAGGTAGAGCCATAGGGTTAGCCATCGAAGTAGGTGGCTTACTGGATACATCAACTGTCTTGCCCGTAACAGTGGGCAAGCTAGAGACTTGTAATCTCTCTCTTCTTTTATACTTCTTCACAAGTCCAATAATAGCTTCCTTGACATGCCTCTAGTCTGTTTTCAAACATGTCTCTATAGTCCGATCCTCCAAGAAATCATCAAGCTTCTCTTGAAGCTCAGGGTCAGCTACCTGTAGAAACAATTCAATTTTCTGACTTGCAAGAGCTTGTTGTTCTGCAAGATCCAACTGCTCAAATCGACTTTCAAATTCTCTTAATAATTTTGTAGCCACAAAACCCTTATTGGGTTGTAAAACCCACTCTTGAAAAGTCTTGTGCGTAATCAAACTGGTGTCCTCAATGTAAAATTCTTCCCTGAGTGTCTTTCTGAAGGCTACCCAGTTAGCATCCTGTAAGTATAATTCAATAATTCGTGCTTTCAGTTAATGAATAGTAACACGTACAAAATACCGGCTCTATGCAGATTCAGCCATCCCAAATAACTCCATCTTCTGATGCACTACACTCGAGGGTTGTCTCCTGTTCCTATCAAATACTTCCATGCCATGGATTGGGATTATGTATGCTTTGCACCATCGTTGAGCACTTGCACGACATGAGGTCCGCTGCAGCTATATGCAGTAAATTTTAGATGCGCATGTACATGAGAGAGCACCTGCAATTGAGCATGCACATTTCTTACACACACCATTTGGGATGTTCATCACAAAATTAGGAACCTCTAGTTGAGAGTGTAAGGTGGTTGGGTGAGTTAGAGGGTCTTGAAGAACGTCACCAATTACGAGATGGGTTGTTCTTATCTGGTCAATATCTTGAGGACCATCATTTTCTAGAGTGATTGTGAGATTTTAGATGGGTGGAGTGGAGTATATCATATCTTTTTTATGAGCGTTGAGAGGTGAGGATAAGGATTTTAAATAATCAAGGAACTATGTTTGCATTTTGCATGATGCATGATCACATGTAGATAGACTAGGCACAATTTTTTCAATACATACATTATTTTTATGTGTAGCATGGATTGATTGGTTGCATATCATGGATCCAACATTGCATATTTTTCCAAATCATGAATGATTGGGCACGGAGTTCATTTCAAAAAACCATATTCCTGCTAAGGCACATTGCATTAAAAAAACAGGTTCATATCCAGAGAATATTTTGAAGACTCAAGGATGAAAGGAAAAGATCGTACGTTTTACATCGTCAGCAAGTATTTCTTGAAGGAAAATAGGACATGTATGGTGAAAGTGTATGCAATTACAATAACAATAGGCCAAGGAAGGGAATAAGTCGTCCAAGATAAAAGATGGAGAAAAATTATGCGATTTACGAATATCAGTATTTTTACCCATTTTTGATGGATTTTTGTAATTTATCAGCACTGGCTTATCGACTAGATGGTTCGAATCGTTTTGAGTACCCGAACAACCATATTCGGAGTTCAAATGACAAAGTTATGATTCAAACAAGTTGCAAATAGGCATAGAGCAAAAAAAACAAAAATAGTGAAAACCAGTAGGAAAGCAAAAGCAGAAAGTTGAAAGCAAAAAGCCTAATGTGTGTGAGTATGGATAGAAAACTATATAAAGAGATGAGAATGGAGAGTTAAGGGCCTTCCCTCTTGATTACAATTGTATTTTGTGAGAGAGGAGAGTGGAGGGTCGCATGCTAGAGTGATGGGACTTGAAATGGGCCGACACTGGCTATGGCACAGCCGGACCTCATGCTCATAACAGACAAACACACCCTCACGGCCTCACGGACCAGGAGCGTCTATCCACTGCTAAAGGACAAACTGTCCTAAAGCCCAATCTATGCGTTTATAGTTTCATAGTTTTGTAGTCCAACGTTTCCCTTTCTATAAACTCCACAGAGGGAGAACCCATACACACTGGCAATAAATACCACGATAATCACATACATGGGAGGCAACCTCTCCGTAGAAACACCGAGGCCCCACTGTAGCTCTCCTACATCGCAGGGATTAGCCCCTTGATATGTTGCTCAACATATAAAACAAACGAACAAACTCCACTCTTCATTTCAAACATCTCCAGGAGATATACCATGTTTTCTTTCCAAATAATCCAATAAGAACCAATGTCTATCCTACGGCTTAGGATGCCTTTCCACACTCAATGTAGTCATTGTCATTGAGAACAAGTGCTATGCATCCAGGTTTTTTATTCCAATACCATGATCATCAAGCACATGCAAAGGTGAATGATTCTAAAATGCTCAAATAAAATCAGCTGCGTGCTTCTGTGCACAACCAGGCTTTTAATGCTTATTTCCTAAAGCATTGCGACGATGAAAGATAGCATCGAGATAACACTTGTGCTACTATCCTCTTAATTAACATAACACGGACTCTATGATATCATGTGCATCAAAAAATCAGCAACAATCAGCACGCAAATCATACCATTCAAACCTCCCAACTTCCTACGTTTAGGTATTACTTTCGTTACACAGGTGTAGAGGTTCATTTTGTCATGTTTTGATGTAGAAAAAGCAGTAAATCACAAACTTTGACAAAGAGATAGGGCAAAATGAGACTAAACCTCATGCTTTGCCACTACCACATATTCACAAACAATCATTATATTTTTCCTTATTTTTCCAAAATGTATTTCTATTTTTTCCCTTATTTTCTCCATTTTCTTCATTTATTTGATAATAAAATTTGGTATTTTTTGGTTTTTCTTATTCGAATCACTTCCGCATACTATCATTCAATTTATCTTCCATATTCTCCCCATGGGAACACTTTTCCCCCACCCGAAACGAAAAAACAACCATTTTGCCACTTATTTACGGGAATTAAATAAAGCATGTAAATCATTGCAAAACCAAGATTTTCTAATACACAGCAATTACTCATGATGCAAGCAGCCCACAAACAAATTTTCATCCAATAAGAACATAATTATCATCATAAACTATAAAAAATCCTTCATTTTCTTCATAAAAATGGTCATACCGTGTTTTTACGTAACCTGAGATGCCTTGAATGAATGCATAACCAGCAAATGGAGCCTCCATTGCTCTCAATCCAATGTTGTACTTCAATCTTCAGTATCTCCATCAATCTTCATCACCATTTCCTTCATTCTCCTTCCTCGATTCCTTCATCAAGATGGCACACATGAACAGCCCATAGAGAAGAGAGAGAGGGAGGAGAGAGAAAGACTAGAATCTGTTCTTTTCATCCACACAGCCATTGCTCGCGTGAAGGGCGGCGACAAGATCAGCAAAGAAGGAGAAGTTCAGCCCCAAGATCGGTTGTATGGGGTACTTTCAGCCTGGCATTCATGATGAGAGAGGAGGCAAAATTTGCACCCTGCGTGCTCACGCCATGTTCTTCCTTCTCTCTCCACATTTTTTCATCTCTTGGTTGCATAAAAATTTTAGGGGGGTCCAAGGCTCCAAAGGGCGCCCCCCGGGGGGCTTTGGCCTCAAACTTGTCCACCTTTTCGCATATTGACCCTTTTCTGGCCATTTTCCCATCCTGGCTCTGATTCGAGCTCTGAAAAATCTTGGGCGTTTAGCTTGACATCCCGCACTAACTGGAAACTCCTATCATCCCACATGGAAGTAAAAAAATTATCAAAAATTCACAAGTGTCGCTCAGGCGCCTTTTAAAAGTCGTCTTTCACTTGGTGCTTAAAATCGTCCTAGCTGCAACCTCCGCCTTCGATGTTAAATATT
Organism: Lygodium microphyllum; assembly: GCF_053477565.2. Lineage (NCBI taxonomy): Eukaryota > Viridiplantae > Streptophyta > Polypodiopsida > Schizaeales > Lygodiaceae > Lygodium > Lygodium microphyllum. Next base: position 63,608,127 of record NC_141141.1, read on the forward strand.
TTTCCCGTAAATTCTAGATTTTTTGGCAAATTTTAGGCACATCCTGGGCTCAAAACTCCGCTCTCATTGATGACCATGGGATAGGGTGACTCAGCCCGTCGAATCCCACAACAAATCTGCACAAAACAACCAAAGGAAGCATCAAGCTGATACAAAATAGAGACATATTAAAACACAGTATAATGCTCACCCTACAGCTTGACAAAACCAAGGCATGATATCCACAAGGAGTAGGCCTAGCATAATCTGATAGAAGAGCCAAAGCTAGTCACTAACCAACTGCTCCAACACGGCCAAACTAAAAAGAACTATCAAAGAGGTCACCCTAAGTGGTGGTCTGAACTACCTAGCTAACTAAGGACAACACAATTAGGAGCTCCTACTAGACGAGGACTCCTATAGCCTGATCAATAACTATTTTCTTTTAGCACATTTCTTCTTTTAAGTTTTTATTCTTCCATATTCGGGCATGTAAAAAGGAGGGAGCTGAGCGTAGTGATCCAAGGAGAACAGGGCATCGGCCTCAGGTCTTGTCTCGGTACCCAAGAACCTACCAAGCCCTCGCAAGGCGACACTTAATCCTTTTCTGACGCTCACTTTTATTTTCGCTCCAACCTTCCTTACTTTCTTCTTTTCCAGCAAGACGCCACCCCCTAGGAAGACAAGGCATTGGCCTCGGGTCTGACTTGTCCCCAGGAACCTACCAAGCCTTCGCAAGGCGATGATCAATTGCTTCTAAATTTTCCATTCTTTCTTTTCTATTTTTAGAGGGGTTAGAACCCCTTTTTACACACCTTTGTATATATTTATTTTCTTTGAGATATTCAGGGTTTCGCTTCTCAATCATCATCTTTTCCTCTGGCAGGCTTCTGCAACTACCTCACAACTAACAAGAACTTCTAGAATGGCTGCCTAGCAGGCTAGCAGAACAGGGTCACTAGAACTGCCTTCTAAAACAAGTCTTTTGATGCCTGGCAATGTCTTTACAGGAGGCAACGACTACTCAAACCTCCCTCAGACAAACCGTACCTAAACTTGGGACTTCATGCCTTGGACGCCGGTCCCCAATCAAGAAAAGAAAATCCCCTACAAGTACACAAACACATATAGCATAAAAACAGGGTACTCTAAAGGAGAGATATCACCCGGATAGGGCCACGAGAAGCTTCTGCGCGACAAAGGCTCCTTCCAAGCTCTTCTTCGAACCTACCTAGCACAGAACTAAAACAAGAAACCATTAACCGCACTTGTACTAAACACACAACTGACCCTCTTGGCCTAACGAAATAAAGCATCTCACTACCAAAAACTGATCGGCCCTCTTGGCATAATGAAATCAAACAGAATAGCACCTACACATCCCTCCTTGAAATAGTACAGATATACAATAATATGCTCCTTTCCAAGGAGGAAAAATAGGACTCACAACCCTAAGCTAAATGCATAAGGTTATGACCCATCCCTCCTGCATATATAAACAAGAGGCGTACGCATAACATGTTGTCTAATCAACCTATGGGTCCAGGATAAAAACAATAGATTGGTCTCGGCTACTCTTTGCATCACCCATATCAACCATCGCCCGCCATATATTGCATGCTCTGATAACATTCCCCACAAGCGATCGGGTCCTGTCTCATTATTGATAGCAATATCCAAACTAGGACCATAGTTAAAGAAAATGTCTTCTTCATAAGCAAGATTTTGCCAGTGAATCCGCAAACTAATTCTAGTAACGTGGAATCAACTGAAAAGACACTCTCTCAAACTCCTCAAGTAGGGTCATCGCAGTTCGATGATACATGGAAAGGATGGGATTCCGCACTCTGTACGTCCCATCTAGCTGATTCAAGATCAAATAGGAATCCCCTTTTACTAACAACCACCGAATACCACCTTGCTTGGCAATATACAGTCCCATAATCAAGGCTTTATACTTCGCCATATTGTTAGTGAATCCTACCCCAAGATAAGCAGCTAACATCATCGTAACTCTACGTTGGGGATCTCGGATTACAACTCCAACACTCCCTTTTTTATTAGGGCCCCTAGACGCTCCATCAAAATATAATGTATACGTCCACAATGGGTTTACACAGCCTACCATCACGAACTCCCCTATTCGTAATATGATAGTCAAAATTCAGCATGTTTAGAGGATGAATTAACGGCTCCATCCCACCTTCTTCATTAAACTCAATAGGGATACTTGTCAACAGTCGTAAGCAGTGATGGAAGAAGACTTTGATCTCCCATAAAAAGGTTCTGTCTTCTTGCTCAATCACTTTGTATCCTTTGCTCCACCAGATAAGTTTCCTGTGATGGTATCTCTGCTCCAGATGTGGGTGCTCCAAATAAGGAATTAACCGCCCCATCAACCAACTTTAAGCTCTTTTTGCAGGTCTCAAATCAATCCCAGCATGGACCTGCAATGCATTTTTCGTATTAGCATACTTAGAAATAATAAGGTTTAATCTTATTAAGATTAACCTTATTTTTAAACTCCACCTGCAGATCAACTAGTAGAGCCGTGGACCTATTTTTCCCTATCCTGACAATCTTGTAGGGGCCATCCCATCTAGGTTCCAGCTTTCCTGGAAATAGCTCCCTATGCACATCATAGTATAGAACTAATTGCCCTTTTTTAAAGGTATACTTCTTTGCTTTAAGGTCGTGCAATTGCTTCATCCGACGTTTAGCTACCTCCTAGTGTAATAAGCTCTGCAATTTCAGCTCATCCAAGTGGGCTATGGTCGTGAAACGTTCAAAGAGTGCATCCTCATCTCCCAAAGAGTGGTTAATTGCAAACCGGATGGTTGGCAACTCGATTTCAAGGGATAACACACACTCTTCCCCATAAACTAATTTAAATGGAGTATGGTCGGTAGCTTGCTTGAACATTGTATTGTACGCCCATACTGCCACATACAGCTTCCTGTCCCAGTCTTGTTTCTTCTCCGAGACTATTTTAGACAAGATACCCACAAGCTACTTATTAGTACTTTCGACTTGCCCATTTGCTTGTGGATTATAGGGGGTCGTTTTGTTGTGCTTGATTTTCCAAGCTTCAGTCAGGCTTTTGATCACTTTATTCAAAAAATGGGTTCCACAGTCTGACACTAGTTCCTTTGGTGGACCGAAACGGCAGATAATCTGCTCTAAGAGAAAACTTGCAATCTCTTTTGCATTGTCATGCCTCGTCACCCACACTTCTGACCATTTTGTGAAATAATCAGTTGCTACTATAATGTATCTCTTCTGGGTAGTAGACAATGGGGTGATAGGACCCACAAAGTCAATGCCCCACTTCTCAAATGGAAGGATAGCCATAATAGGCGTAAGTGGGCGTTTCCTATTCTCTCTACTATCATGTCTTTGACAGGTATCACATCTCTGAATATACTCAAAGGAATCTTGGAAGATGGATGGCCACCAATATCCAGCTCTTAAAGATTTTTGTGCCGTCAATCGTCCCGCGAAGTGCCCTCCACACTCAAAGTCATGGCATTCTTCCAAGATGAAAGGAACCTCATCAAGCATTACACATCGGCGATAAATATCATCAACACCCTACAGATATAGTGTTCCTATGATCATGGAAAACTTCAAAGCCAGTTTTCTGATTTTCCTCTTTTTTTGATTTTGATAAACCAGCTCCAGTCTCTCCCGTTGATAGATAATGCGTGATAGCAGCATACCAAGATGAGATGGAAGTTGTATCAATTTTAAACATTTCTTCAATATCACTTCCTTTAGCCAAAGTCTATTTCGGCTCCCCATAATCCACAAGGCATTCCACAATCCCCTGAAACCTCGGTGGCTTACTCTTAATCTCATAATTGAACTCCTGCAAAGTGATTAGCCACTTTGCTAAACGATCAGGCGGTTGTAGCTTGTTCATAAGCAATCTAAGCCCTTCCGCCTTCATATAGAAAACTACCTTCTCATAGAGGATGTAGTGCCTGAATTTTTTAGTTACAAAGACCATCACAAGGCACAACTTCTCCATGTAGGTGTAGTTAATTTCTGAAATGCCCAATTTTTGACTAGCAAAAGCTATCGAATGATACCACTTTTCCTCCCAGATTTGGGCTAAACATTAGCTAATACTATGCATGGTGGCTGTTGAAAATATGTAAAATACCTCGCCTCTTTTAGGTGCTTTTAAAACCGGTGCTTTTACTAGCTCCTGTTTCACATCCTCAAAAGCTACCTTACAAGGGTCGCTCCATACAAATAGACAGCTAAAGGATAATAAGTTCGTTAGTGGCAACGTCCTTTCTGCCAAGGCATTTATAAACCTCCGATAGTACCCTATCGATGACAGAAAGCTATGTACCTCTTCCGGAGTGCGTGGTGGACTCATAGCGACTATAACTTTGATCTTTTCAGGGTCAGTTGCTATCCCTACTAAACTGACCACATGGCCTAGCAATAGCCCATAAGGCACTCCAAAGACACACTTCCATGGATTAAGAGCGATACAAAGTTGTCTGTAGCACTCAAAGCACTTTCTTAAAATAATCAGCATCCTTTCCCTCACAGTGGCTACCCCTAGGTCATCGATAAATACTTTCAACTCATCTGGGGAGATGTCACCAAAGGTCTTGTCTGTTGTTTGTTGCCATGATCCAGGTGCATTGCACAATCCAAAGGCCATCACATGGTATGCAAAAGTACCAAAGACAGTAATAAAAGTTGTTTTCAACTTCTCCTCTTCTACAATTGCCATCTGATTGTATCCTGCAAAGCAATCCATGAACGAATATATTTCCCTACCCACTAATTGATCCAAAATCTGGTCAATAAATGGCAATGAGTAGTAATCCTTAACCGTCTGCTTATTCAGCTCTCTAAAATCTACACATAGTCGGATCTAGTTGTTTTTCTTCTTCCTGATAACAACTGGTGAATACCATTCCATATGCTATACATGGAAGATTAAACCAGCTTTTCGTAACTTCTGTAACTCCTCAAACAGCCCGTCCCTCAATTCAAAAGGCATACGCTGTACCTTCTGACGCACAGGACGACTGCCTTCTTTTATAGGAATAGTATGAACAGCCAGGCTGGGAGGAATGCCTCTCAGCTCATCATAGCTCCAAGCAAACATATCGCGGAATTCTTGAATCAAGGACACATAGTCCTCCCTTTCTTCTGAACTGAGCATGAAGCCTAATTTAATTGGCCGCGAATCATTCGGCGTGCCAAGGTCCAACTCAATCACATCCGCGTCTCTTATCCTATCTTGAGGCTCTATTGGCTTATTTAGAGTTATCTGATAAATATCCTCTGTAGTGGACCCCTCTCTAGATTCATCACTGGATGATGTCTCACTACCAGATGGATCATCTGCAGTTTCTAATTCTGTAGAGGCTCAAGGAGCTCTGTCACTCTGAGGAGACTCAGGGTAAGCATCGACTATTACTCGATTAGCACCTCTACCTAGAACCACTCGACCAGCGAGTATATCGACTTGACAATCTGTTTGTAAGATCCAAGGCCTACCTAGCAAGACTCAATAGCTAGGACGTCCTGCAAATCTTATCACCCTAAAGTCCAAGAAGCATTCTACACTTGCAACTGTAACATGGACTTTAGTAACGCAACCTTCTGGTTGCCTTAGACTATCATCAGCCATTCTAAGAAGGGTGGAGCTATCTTTTTGAATGCCTAGACCCAGCCTCTCCATCAACTCTGAACTCATGATATTGACGGAGGACCTAGTGTCTACGATAGCATGCTCTACCAATATTCCATCCACGTATGTTGGAACCCTAGGGCAATTCTTTTCAGCATGATCAAACCAATCTTCCCCTACTCATGCTATGTCCAAAGGTTCTACAATATACCCAATACACAGGATCTTCTTGAATTCCTTGCGTACTCCTGGAGATGATTTAATCAATTGTAAGAGGTTTATATCTAGTTTAACTTCGCAAAGAGAACTTCCTAAATCAAAATCATGATAGGTAGCCAAAGCTCTCTTTTCTCGCCAGACCATTCTTTCTTTTGGTCTCGGGACCGGCTTTGGTGCTTCTTTTTTAGCTCTTGCCTTCTTTCTTGGCACTTCCTCATCCTTCTTAGGATTGACTTTTTTGTCAATAGGCCTTAGAGGTCCACCTTCCACGCCAGGATTCAGGACTTGCGTCCCCTTATCCCCTTGCTTAGGGTTTCCCTCGACCGGTTTTGCATTATCTCTATCTCCCTCTTTAGCCTTTTGGCCTCTTGTCACGGCTCGTAGGTTAGAGGTTTTAGTGCCATTGATGGGTACAGCCTCGATAAGGCTGACTCCATTGCCTTGTGGCAACTCCTCTATAGTGGTCTTTCCCCTTTGCAATATTTGTCTCGATCCATCATTTTGCTAGAGGTTATTACCTTGCGCTCTATGATTAACTAGACCTGGTTGTTTACTCCCTTGTTGGAGGGAGCTAATCTTACTCCAACAAGTAGTGGCTAAATCGTCCGACTTTCCACAAATGTCCCATTTAACATTTGGACAGTTTCTAGGGAAATGTTGTCCACCACACCACTTACAGTTGAATCTTGAGGGTCCACCCTCTTCAGGGCGTCGACTCCCTATCAGATTCTACTGCTTCTTCAAGAAATTGACGTCAACAGCTATTTGCCGATATTGTTCAGAAATCATGTCAGTGCAGTGCTTCATCATATCCTTAATTCGCCAAGGACATTAGAGGCACTCGACTCATAGCCTTGATCGTCTATCCGTCGTTTCATTGGCCTAACAATTTGATTGGGCATTGGTTGTTGACTCACAGGAACAACATTAGGGTTCGAAACTTGGCCTCCAACATTTGGTAGGGCCAACTGACCAGCCATAGGCATAGTCACACTAGGAGGAGCTGGCAACAAAGGTACATTTTGAACCATGCTTCCTCTCCCATTAGGGTTATTCATAGGCATCCCTTGACTTCCATTCATCAATGGTAAATTGCCTCCAGGTTCCAAACCCACATTAAAATTTATTCAAGAGTAGTAGGTTGTTTGTAATCGTGACTCTACTCCTTCTGCCCACGCGATGGCAGTGTTTATATCAGCCAAAGCCACACTGCTCAATTGTACCTGAATATTGAAATCCAATCCATGCAAGAAGTATTGCAATTGGGCAGCCGACATAATGGAATGTAAGTTTGTAACTTACAAAACACTTCCTTAAGCTTCTTGGCATAGGCTTTCACATTCTCATGGGGGTCTTGGCGTGTTACATTCAAAACACGCAACCGGTATTGGCCACCTCTTTCAGGGGCATATTCTCCTTGGAAAGCTGCATAAAATTGGTCGATTGTGGTTATGGTTCTAGTCTCTATGCTATGATACCATACTGTAGCCCTTCCTTTTAATGTCATGTTAAAGAACATCATAAGATGTCCCTCATCTTGGATGCGATAATTAAACATTAATCTTTGGAATTCACAAATGTGAAACTCGGCATCTTCTTCAACTAACCCATTAAAAATGGGCAAAGGAACTCCTAAAGCTGGTAGATCCGGTGTCCCTGTAGGAATTGCAATGGGTTGTGCCATGATGACAATCGGATTGACAATGGGAGTTTGGACTAATGGAATCACACCCCCACTTGAAGTGGGTTGACTCGGTGGAAGAGAGGAAGAACTTGCGCTTCCTCCTACACCTAAAGGACTATGTGCAGCAGTTGGGTTACTAAGACCAGTGCCTCTTATGCATATGGGGCTACTCCTTTGAGGAGAATATCGACTTACAATCTCCAACCGCCGCAGTCTAGCCCTCTCAGCACGTTCTGCTTTTTGTATTTCGGCTTGACGGTCCTTGTCAAAGGACATAAACCAACTTTTTGGTCCCTAAAAACCTTAGATTTGAGAACCACCACTTGTTGGCAGCTCCCGACAAACGCACCATTGATGGCACCTAAAATGGGCCGGCACTGGCTATGGCACTAGCCGGATCTCATGCTCATGACAGACAAACACACCCTCACGGCCTCATGGGCTAGGAGCGTCAATCTACTGCTAAAGGACGAACTGCCCTAAAGCCTAATCTATGTGTTTATAGTTTTTATGGTTTTGTAGTCCAACGTTTCCCTTTCTATAAACTCCATAGAGGGAGAACCCATACACACTAGCAATAAATACCACAATAATCACATACATGGGAGGCAACCTCTCGGTAGAAACACCGCAGCCCCACTGCAGCTCTCCTACATCGCAAGGATTAGCCCCTTGATGCGCTGCTCAACATATAAAACAAATGAACAAACTCCACTCTTCATTTCAAACGTCTCCAGGAGATATACCATGTTTTCTTTCCAAATAGTCCCACAAGAACCAATGTCTATCCTACAGCTTAGGATGCCTTTCCACACTCAACGTAGTCATTGTCATTGAAAACATGTGCTATTCATCCAGGTTTTTTATTCCAATACCATGATCATCATGCACATGCAAAGGTGAATGATTCTAAAGTTCTCAAACATCATTTTAAAATCAGCAACGTGCTTTTGTGTACAACCAGGCTTTTAATGCTTATTCCCTAACGCATTGCGGCGATGAAAGGATAGCACCAAGATAACATTCGTGCTACTATCCTCTTAATTAACATAACACGGACTCTATGACATCATGTGCATCAGAAAATCAGCAACAATCAACATGCAAATCACACCATTTAAACCTCCCAACCCCCTACGTTTAGGTATTGCTTTCGTTGCACAGGTGTAGAGGTTCATTTTGTCATGTTTTGATGTAGAAAAAGCAATAAATCACAAACTTTGACAAAGAAATAGGGAAAATTGAGGCTAAACCTCATGCTCTTCTACTACCACACATTCACAAACAATCATTATATTTTTCCTTATTTTTTCAAAACGTATTTCTATTTTTCTCCTTATTTTTCTCATTTTTTTGATTTATTTGATAATAAAATGTGCTATTTTTTGGTTTTTCTTATTACAATCACTTTCGCATACTATCATTCAATTTATCTTCCATATTCCTCCCATGGGAACACTTTTCTCCCACTCGAAATGGAAAAACAACCATTTTGCCACTTAAAAACCGCTTTTCGGGTTTACGGGAATTAAATAAAGCAAGCAAATCATTGCAAAACCAAGATTTTCTGATACACAGCAATTACTCATGATGCAAACAGCCCACAAACAAATTTTTATCCAAGAAGAACATAATTATCATCATAAACTATAAAAAATCCTTCATTTTCTTCATAAAAATGGTCATATCATGTTTTTACGTAATTCGAGACGCCTTGAATGAATGCATTTGGCTTGACATCCTACACTGACTGACAACTCTTGACATCTCGCACGGTAGTTGGAAAAATTATCAAAAATCCACAAGTGTCGCTCGGGCGTCTTCTAAAAGCCGTCTTTCACTTGGTGCTTAAAATCGTCGTAGCTGCAACCGCCGCCTTCGATGTTAAATATTTTCCCCCTAAATTCTGGATTTTTTAGCAAATTTTAGAAACATCCCGGGCTCAAAACTCCGCTCTCATAGAGTCAGCTCTTGTCATGTCAATTTGGAAGTTGGAGCTTTTGGGTGTCAAAGCGCCGAGCATGGTGCGCAGATCGGTCGTAGATAGCTCACGTGGTGAATCCCGGAAGGTCCCCAAGAACAAAGTACTCTACCTTTTTGCACAAAAAACCATGTAAAAGCATGCACGACAAGAGGCAAGAGACAAATTGGGTTCAATCTCCCCCATGCCTTGTGTGAGCGCTTCACAAAGCATGTATTTTATGTATATTTCCAATCTTCATGCTCAATAATAGCCCAATTACAAAAATATGACAAGCTTTTAGCTTTTGAGTTTGCTTTCTACAAAAATAGGAAAATAAAGCTAGTGGACGGTGCCCATAGAGTCTGGCACGCCCAATCTCAATGTCCAAATAGAAATAACATATCCGTGCACATAAGCGCATACAAAATAATAATCAATAATCGATGTCTCAATAGACATAACAAAATATAGGCGTGGCACCTATCAAAATATAGTCCAAAGGTCGAATACTCGCTAGACTCCAATGCTTTCCTCCGCCACTGCTGCTATCTCTACACATCAACTGAAGCATTCACAATCGTTAGTAAAATAATACAATTAAACCGACAAAAGTGAATACCTAGCAGTCTTCAGCTACATAAATAAATCAACTGGTTAGAAATAAATCCTAACCTTAATTTATTACGAGTGCGCACTCTAAACTCATAAACGTTTATTAATTTAATATGCATTTTGCGGAATCACCCGCTATGGAATCACCCATGTACACACTAAATTAATGAAACGCCCGAAAAGGACAGGCGTCCCCATCAACTTCTCGCACAAAGAATCCTCTTTGTGTATGAGCCTCGGTCATCTAAGTTTACGGAATCCACCGTAAAACCTCACGGAATCCACCGTGGCACGGAATCCACCGTGGAATATGCCTCCTGGCATCATACCCCCGGGGCGGGATAGCAATTGACCTCAAAACGTTTATTAATTTAATGTGCATTTTGTGGAATCACCCGCTATGGAATCACCCATGTACACACTAAATTAATGAAACGCCCGAAAAGGACAGGCGTCCCCATCAACTTCTCACACAAAGAATTCTCTTTGTGTATGAGCCCCGGTCATCTAAGTTTACGGAATCCACCGTAAAACCTCACGGAATCCACCGTGGAATATGCCTCCTGGCATCAAAGCATCGGCTCAAGGTTGTTCAGGTACGAAAATATATCTCACTTCGTTTGTTTTCGAATTATTGGTATTTTCGTTGTGTTGTGGTTGTGTGATGCTCTACCCACATTCGAGTTTTTACTTGTTTTGAGCTTCAAGAGGCATTGTGTTTTGTCTTGTTTTTATATGTGGCTTGTGGTGTATTATCGAATATTTGAATTTTTCAAGTTCTGTTGTGCATTCGACAAAGTCAATTACCCCAACCAGCACTCCTTAACATCTCGTTATCGAGTTGTGAGTGAGGCTTGCTCTCGATCCTGCTCGCGTAACATCTCTTTTTTGGTGCCCCCACTGAAGAGTGCCGAAATTGACATTGTTGTTGTTTTGAATGTGAGTTTGTTTTGATTTCTTGTGATTGTTGAAAATGGCTAATGATTTTCTTGAGTTTCATGGTAATCATACTGACGATCCCAAAAGATTTTTAGAAAAAATAGAGTTGTGTTGTTTGATAGAGAGAATGACTAATCTTGTGGATAAACTCTAGATTTTTAGATATCAATTGCAGGGAGAAGCACGAAATTGGTTGCTTGACTTTGAGAGAAGATTGAAATTTAAGAGACAGAAATTGGAGTATGAAACTATTAAAAATGCTTTTCTATCTAGGTTTAAAAAAAGAGAAAGTCAAAGTGAGATTTGGGCGAAAATAGAAACTTGTGTTCAAAAAAATGATCAACGTGTTGAGGATTTTGCTAGGGAGTTTGAAAGATTGTGGAATCGATGGAGTTTAACATTGTTAGAAGGTGAGATAGCCCCAGTAATGTTGAAGATAATGTATTTTGTAAATGGGTTAAATTTAGAAGATTGGAGAGCGAAATTAGAGGTAAAAAACCCTAAGACTTTTGAGGAAGTGGTGAAGATAGCTCAATATCAAGAGAGGAAGACCAAAAGAAAAAAAGAGTTAGGGTTTGATGAACCAAGGGAAAGGTTGAGTTCAAGACAAGTTGACAAAAAAGTTTTTGAGGAGAAGAGATTTAGTTATGCCTATCCTAAGAGAGGCTATATTCTCTATTTAGGAGAGATGAGTTGACTTGTGAGAAATCAATTGAAGTATGTGAGGAGAAACTCCCTAGGGTGGTTGAGGAGAAAAATACTTGTTTGACTGATTGGAGTGAAGAGTCTAGGAGTGTGAATTCATACCCATTGACCACGGATACTTCTAGTTCAATGATTAGTGATTTAAATAAAGAAGAGGGATCGACTGATGATACTTTGGAGCTTGAGAACTATAAAGATGAGCTAGAGTTTGATTTGAGTTGTAAAGAAGAAAATGAGAGACCAGATTGTTTTAAGGATCAAGAGTTTTCATGTTCTTTGGGAGAGGATCAGAGTCAAGAAAGTTTTAATATTTCTGATGAGGGAAGGTGTGATGAAAATTCTGATAGTCATGGCAGTGTTGAAGAGAGTAAAGACAATTTAGAGAGTAAGCTTGTTTGCCTTGGTGATAGTATAGATAGATCGGATTGCTTGAAAGATGAAGAGAGAATAGAGAATGATTTTTTGAGTCTTTTGGAAAACTATGAGGGGGAGGGCTTAGAAACTGTGAGTTTTCAAGATGAAGTTAAGGGTTCGAATTTGTTGCCTCATGAGTTTGTTGAGATTTGTTGTGAGTTTGTTGATCAAGAGAGTATGGAGGTTTTAGGTTCTGACTCATGTTGTGATTTTGGTGTTTGTATTGTTGACTTTGACGAGTCTTGTGAGTTGGTTGTTGATGTTTTAAGTAGCCCTGAGAGGCTTTTGTTTGTGGTGTTGATGATGTGGTTTTGAGTAGACCTAATCTCTTACTCCTTGATAGTTGTGATGATAATTGTTTGGTTGATTTTGGTAACAATGTCAAAGAGAAAACTTCATCTGATAGTCTTTAAGTTTCTTTGATTTCTCCTAAAGGTTTTAATGTTATTTGTAATGATTCTGATTGGGGTTTTGAGGATCTTGAGAGTGACATTGATGAGGATGTGAGAGAGAATTTGAGTAAGGCTTTAAAAAGGATTGAGAATTTGAGGGAAGAGCAGTTTAAAATCAAGAAAATAGAACTGGAAGAGGTTTGTGAGGAGGTAGTAGGGGATTTGGTAGTTAAGGAGTCTTTGGTTGAGGTCTTAGACCCAAAATTGTTGTATAGTGAAGATGTTATTCGTGATGATGTAGAGGTGAAAGTTTCTTTGGTCTATTGTGAGGTTTCTTTTTAAGGATACTATGGAAGGTGTTTACCACTCTTTGTGTGTGAAAGACTCGATGGAGTCTTGCATTGTTGATGAGTTGAGTGATGTGGCTGGGTGTCCTGGAGTGATCCCATTTGTGGATGTTGTTGGTTCTTGTGGTGTTATGAGTCCAGAGTTGACTCCTTTTGATGTTGTGTTTGATTTGGATATTGAGTTGGGAGATCCTTACATAGTATCTTTAGGAGAAGTTGTAGATAAATCAATGGATGAATTTGAGATTGGCAACAAAGAAATGGTCAAAACTTTATTTAGAGACTCTAGAAGTAACATGGTTTTTCCCAGGGAGGATGGGTGGGATATGAATATTTTTTAAAGTGGTTGAGGGTTTGAAGATGTTGGATTATCCTTGGGATTTGAAGAATTTGGAGGACGATGTATTTTCCTTAGATGGTGAGGATTGTCTCAAGGATTTTGATGAGAATTTTATGGATGAGTTTTGTCTACCTATAAAGGAGTTGTTTGAGAGAAATGTGCCATTTGTGTTTATTGAGAAGATTGTGGATAGATCGTTGGATTTGATTTTTGATTGGCTCCTAAATGCTACATCGTTTTATGAAAACAACTGCTGCACATAAATGTTTGCAGACTAGGGGGAGGGCTAAATATGTCAAGCGTTTTTGTGAAAACTAAAAAGCCCTAGTCAAAATGGAGTTAGGTTTGATTTTTGCTAGCTTAGTTGTTTGCATGACTGTTTGTTTTGTTATTTCGTGTTGGATATCTTGTGTTTGTCCAGCTTAGGATTTGCTTCTGTCATTTTGTTAAGTGTGAAACTTGATAGCCTTGGTCAAGCTTGGTATTTTTTTGGATAGGATGAAGCTTGTGTTTGTCAATAGCTACCGAACATTGAGGAACAAGGTATGTTTTTTTGTCAAGATTTTTGCACATCACAGGGATAATGGGTTCACAAGCACTTCACGTTGCACTTGTTGATGCACTACACTCGGGGTTCGTCTCCTGTTCCTATCAAATACTTCCATGCCATGGATTGGGATTATGCACGCTTTGCACCATCGTTGAGCACTTGCACGGCAGGAGGTCCGCTGCAACTATATGCAGTAAATTTTAGATGCACGCGTACATGAGAGAGCACCTATCATTGAGCACGCACATTTCTTGCACACACCATTTGGGATGTTCATCACAAAGTTAGGAACCTCTGGTTGAGAGTGTAAGGTGGTTGGGTGAGTTAGAGGGTCGTGAAGGACGTCACCAATTGTGAGATGGGTTGTTCTTATCTGGTCAATAACCATCATTTTCTAGAGTGATTGTGAGATTTTAGATGGGTGGAGCGGAGTATATAATATCTTTTTTATGAGCGTTGAGAGGTGAGAATAAGGATTTTAAATCATCCAGGATAATGGGTTCACGAGCACTTCACATTGCACTTGTTGATGCACTACACTCGAGGGTCGTCTCCTGTTCCTATCAAATACTTCTATGCCATGGATTGGGATTATGCATGCTTTGCACCATCATTGAGCACTTGCATGGCATGAGGTCCACTGCAGGTATATGCAGTAAATTTTAGATGCGTGCGTACATGAGAGAGCACATGTCATTGAGCACTCACATTTCTTGCACACACCATTTGGGATGTTCATCACAAAGTTAGGAACCTCTAGTTGAGAGTGTAAGGTGGTTGGGTGAGTTAGAGGGTCGTGAATGACATCACCAATTGTGAGATGGGTTATTCTTATTTGGTCAATATCTTGAGGACCATCATTTTCTAGAGTGATTGTGAGATTTTAGATGGGTGGAGCAAAGCATATCATATCTTTTTTATGAGCATTGAGAGGTGAGGATAAGGATTTTAAATCATTAAGGAACTATGTTTGCATTTTGCATGATGCATGATCACATGTAGATAGACTAGGCACAAATTTTTCAATGCATACATTATTTTTGTGTGTAGCATGGATTGATTGGTTCCATATCATGGATCCAACATTGCATAGTTTTCCAAATCATGAATGATTGGGCACGGAGTTCATTTCAAAAAACCATATTCCTACTAGGGCACACTGCATTAAAAAAACAGGTTCATATCCAGAGAATATTTTGAAGACTCAAGGATCAAAGGGAAAGATCATACCTTTTACATCGTCAGCAAGTATTTCTTGAAGGAAAAGAGGACATATATGGTGAAAGTGTATGCAATTACAATAACAATAGGCCAAGGAAGGGAATAAGTCGTCCAAGATAAAAGATGGAGAAAAATGATGTGATTTATGAATATCAGTATTTTTAACTATTTTTGATGGATTTTCATAACTTTGCCCACGCTGGCTTATTGACCAGATGGGTTTCAATCGTTTTAAGTACCCGAACAACCATATTTGGAGTTCAAATGACGAAGTTATGATTAAAACAAGTTGCAAAGAGGTATAGAGCAGAAAAAACAAAAATAATGAAAAGCAGTAGGAAAGCAAAAGCCAAAAGCTGAAAGCAAAAAGCCTAATGTGTGTGAGTATGGATAGAAAACTATATAAGGAGATGAGAATGGAGAGTTAAGGGCCTTCCCTCTTGATTACAATTTTATTTTGTGAGAGAGGAGAGTGGAGGGTTGCATACTAGAGTGAGCTCTTGTCATGTCAATTTGGAAGTTGGAGCTTTTGGGTGTCAAAGCATCGAGCATTGGCTCAAGGTTGTTAAGGCACGAAAATATATCTCACTTGGTTTTTTTTTGAATTGTTGGTAGTTTCGTTGTGTTGTGGTTGTGTGATGCTCTACCCACATTCGAGTTTTTACTTGTTTTGAGCTTCAAGAGGCATTGTGTTTTGTCTCGTTTTTATATGTGGCTTGTGATGTATTATTGAATATTTGAATTTTTCAAGTTGTGTTGTGCATTCGACAAAGTCGATTACCCCAACTGACACTCCTTAACATCTCGTTATCGAGTTGTGAGTGAGGCTTGCTCTCGATCACCGCTCGCGTAACAACACTCAATTGCTTGGAAAGCATTCATCACAACACTTTCTGTTTGAGCTGAAGCTTGCATCACCTGTTGTTGTTGTACCTACATAAGCATATTCATATTTTGCACTAACTATTGCAAAATATCACTGGAGATTGTATTCAAAGATTCTCACATCTTTTCTTTCCTTATTATGACGACCTTTCACTTCGGGTTCACCAATGTCGGGGGGGTTTTTGTCGAAAGGTCGAATCCACCGGGGATCAAAAGTAGAAGGAAGTAGCGATAGGAGATGGAAGAGAAGATAGAGAATACCCAAGTGGAAAACACTACAAAGACAAAGCACAATGAATTGAATCAATATGTATTGAAAGAACTTGGAATCTTTGCACTACTCAGAAGCAATCTCCAGGCATTAGATCTCGTGGATCTTCTTCGTAGAACAAAACGTGCATAAAAATTACAGCTTCTTCTCTGCTGCTCGGAACCCAAATCTAATGGCTCCGTTGGCTCCGAAAGGGGGGTAAAACCCCAAGACACCTGGTCATAGACCTCCCAGATCACTCCTTCTTCTTCTTTTAGTTCAATATGTAGTTTTCAGCCTGTTTACAACGATCATGACGCGTGCAATTTCATTAATCTGTCCCTCTTGTGAAAATCCCATAATTGGCTGAAAAAGCAACTAGCTTTTTGCATGCCATCCTAATCTAGAAGCTCTTTCTAACTTTTTCGAATTTTTACAATAAATAATATCAAAAATAGGCTAAAATTATCCAAAAATCTAGTATTTTCGGATAATCCATGCAACTCACACTAGTACTAATGGCTCAAATCACATTGACTCTCTAGATCAATAAAGAAATCAGATGATGATGCATTCCATACTTTTTCACACTTTGTCCTCATAACATCATGACAATGTGTATTGGGAGATACAGATTCTCAATAATAGGTGATACAGAAGTTTCATGAAAGCTTATGGGCTTGACATAGAGGAGTTTGGGGCACATTTTCCAAGATCAAAGAGAAGTATTGGTGGCAAAATATGTTTAAAGATGTGGAGCATTATGTCGAATCATGCACTGTCTGTCAGATGTATTCCATGGTAAAGCATAGAGATGGATTGCAATCGACCTATCCATTGTCTATGCATTACAAATGGGTAGTTGATCTGGTTACCATTCCTACAGATTTATGGAATATGAGATATCTTGTGCTTGCATGAGAAGACTTGACAAATCAAGTGGAAGGTCGAGCTCTTAGTACAAAGACTACTCAAGTAGTTTGCACGTTCTTATTAGAAGAAGTCTTTTGTAGGTATGGTTGTGTTGGTAAAGTGGTTGCTGATAGAGGAGAATTGGCTGTGGGGATGAGGCTCGTGACTTCTTTTTAGGATTGGGTATCAAGCTGGATTGAAAAAAGTGAAAGAGGTCATCAGCCTATCATTAAGGCATTAAAAAAGTCATGCAAGGGAAGGATGAAAGAGTGGCCAAGAATGTTACCCTTTGCTTTATGGGCTAATAGGACCACTCATAGTGCACTTACATGGTATATAACTATTGAAATGATGTATGGACAACAACCAATCATGCCTATTGAGGAGACTACTACTACTTGGAGTGTTCTACCATGGAAGAGGGTTTGAATAGAGAAGAGTTGCTGGTCCTACGTATTAGAT
Organism: Lygodium microphyllum; assembly: GCF_053477565.2. Taxonomy (NCBI): domain Eukaryota; kingdom Viridiplantae; phylum Streptophyta; class Polypodiopsida; order Schizaeales; family Lygodiaceae; genus Lygodium; species Lygodium microphyllum. Next base: position 63,625,663 of record NC_141141.1, read on the forward strand.
AGTTTGAAAGAAGGCCTAAAGACATTGAGACAACCATGAAAAAGCTAAGGATCAAGAACAAAAAGAGGTTTGACAAGTGACATAGACTTCGACCACGAGCTATACAAGAAGGGTACTAGGTGTGTTGGTTTATGTCAACATCTTAGAAAATCAGCATAGTGCCAATCAAAAGATAGCAAAACGATGGTTGGGTTCATATGTAGTAAGGTTTTTTTTTTTATAATGCTACTGGTTGGAAAACATATCAAGCTCTTTAAACGTAGGGAGTCTTCAGCATATGAGTTGAATGAGTTGGATACTGAGCATGAAAATGAGGATATGGAAGAAGAAGAGGTAGAAGATGAAGACATTGACATGGTAGAGGATACTTCTTTTGACACTGCAGATCCATAAGACTTTGGCACATGCTAGATGATATGCAAGTTAGGAGGGGGTGGATTTTGTGCCGTTACGTGCATACTGTGCAAAAAACTCTAGAGTGTGGCTTTCTTATTGATCTAGAGAGCCAATGCCATTTTAGACATTACTGTTAGTGTCCATGGTTCAAAAATATTAGATTTTTTGACAAGTTTAATCAATTTTTTATATTTTAGATATTATCTCTTATAAGAATCCATAAAATTCTAAACAACAACTTCTAGATTAGGATGATATGTAAAAGAAAGTAGGTAGCTTTCAACCATTTTGAGAGGATTTTATATAAGAAGAGGGATTGGTAAAATCATATGATGCGCGATCCCTATTTTCAAGCAGTGAACAACACGCCGAAGAAGTGGGATATTTTACCCCCCTTTTAGAACCAATGGAAGCATCGGTTTAGCAATTTGAGCAGCATAGAGGAAGGTATTATTTTATGCATATTTTTTTCAGAAGAGTTTTATCTTCTCATAATGCAGAAATAAACTGACAGGCTTTATCTATGTGAGTATTCTTCTACATCTTTTATTTCTTTCTGTGAGTATTCTTCTGCGTCTTCTATTTCTTCAAACCTCTTCTCTTCTGTCTACTCCTCTCCTTTTTAAATCTCCCTTCACCTTGTTGTCTCTTACCCCTGCGGTAGACTTTCGACCGTAAATGCTCCAACAACGTACATGGAAAAATTGTGCCTTGGAATGGTCTTTGTGACAAAGAAATTTAGGCATTATATTCTCTATGAGAAGGTAGTATTCTTTACAGAGGTGAAAGGACTGAGATTATTGTTGAACAAGTTGCAGTCATCTGACCATTTAGCAAAGTGGTTAATCACTTTGCAGGAGTTCTTATGAGATTAGGAGCAAGCCACTAAAGTTGCAAGGTATTGTGGAATGTCTTGTGGATTTCAGCGAGTTAAAGGAAAATTTGGTTGAGGGAAGTGATATTGAAGGTCTATTTAAAATTAATACAGATTCCATCCCTTTCTAGTATGCGCCTATAATGCATTATTTATCTACATGAGGATTTGGGGCTACTTTATCGAAGTCTAAAAAGAGAAATATCAAGCAAGAAGCATTATGCTTTTCGATTATAGCGGGTGTCTTGTATCTGAGAGGAGTAGATGATATCTATTGTCGTTGTGTAGTACTCGATGAGGTACCATTTATTCTTGAGGAGTGCCATGATTCAACATGTGGGGGACATTTTGCTAGCCAGTTGATTGCCCAAAAAGCTCTCCGTGCTGGATATTGGTGGCCATCGAGTTTCCAAGATGCTTTCGGTTATGTTAAGTATTGTGATGTCTATCAAAGACACGTAAAATCATAGGTGACCTCTAAATCCCATTTTGGTTATGTTACCCTTTGAAAAATGGGGTATTGATTTTGTGGGGCCAATATACCCTTCATCAACTATCCAAAAGTGGGATATTATTGTAGCAACAAACTACTTTACAAAGTAGTTTGAAGCTCGAGCAACGGTGAAGGACAATGCTAAGGAGATAGCTAGTTTCATTATGGAGCAAATTGTTTGCAGTTTTGATCCACCAAAGGAGATTGTGTTTGATCGAGGGACACACTTCTTGAATAAGGTTATAGTGGCCATGACTGAAGCTTTGAAGATTGAGCACAATAAGACTACCTCATATAATCCTTCAGCAAATGGCTAGGTTGAGAGTACAAATAAACAACTAGTAGGAATCTTATCCAAGATGGTATGGGAAAGCAAGCGTGACTAGGATAAGAAATTATATGTGGCAGTGTGGGCTTACAACACAACATTCAAGAGAGCCACATACCACACCCCGTTCAAGATAGTATATGGGGAGGAGTGCATTTTTCCATTAGAAATAGAGCTCCCCACTATGCGGTTTTTCCTCAATCATTTGTTGGGAGAGGAAGAAGCATTACAGGAATGGTATACTTCTCTATCACATCTTGATGAGATTTGGTTGCAAGCTTTATTACATCAAGAAGTAGGAAAGCGGAGAATGAAAGCCCTTCATGACCTTCAGGCTAAGAAGTACAAATTTGTGAAAGGTTAGTTAGTGTTGTATTATGATGCTCATCGAGGGCTCTTTCCAAGAGAATTAGAAACCAATGGGATGGACCATACAAGATTTGTACGTTTAGGAAAGAATGGCTCTACAACCCTTCTAGCAGATTTGCAGGGTGTAGAGTTTAAGACTAAAGTTAACTTTAATAAGCTGAAGCCTTACTATGTGTAAGGGGCTGACGTTGGGCTTGTGCCTGTGCAGGTTCTTCAGGATTTAGCTTTAACGTATAGTAGGTACCAAGACGAGCAGATGGGACACATTATTCCCTATCTGGAGCATTCGTATCTTGAGCAACATTACCACTAAGGTCAAGTGATCTGGTGGAGCAAAGGGTATCATGTTATTGAGTGGCAAGACAAATCCTTTACGTGGGAAATTAAGATCTATAGCCACCATTGTCAACGACTTCTATTTGATAGAGCTTCGAGAGGGCCTGCTAAAAACGGGAGTGTTGATGTAGTCATTAAAGATCCCCGACGTAGGCTTGTCATGAAGATGGGAGTCTATTTAGGACCCTCTTTTACTAATAATATGGCAAAATACAAGGCCTTGATCATGGGGCTGAATGTAGCCCAATGTGGTGATATCCGCCAATTATTGGTTAAAGGTGACTCGTAGTTAGTAATCAATAAGAAAAATGGGACCTATAGTGTGCGCGATCCCATCTTATGGATGTACCATCGTACATCCTTGGACATGTTGCATATCTTTGAGATGGTGACTTGTCAATTAGTTCCTTGACAATAGGATCACTTTGTAGATTCCGTGGCTAAATATGCTTTCATGGAAGATGTCTTTTTCAATTGTGGTCCAGGGGATCAGCCCTTACAATTACCTCCTAACATTAGCCCTGGACTACTTTGGGGTCTTCTTGCTAACACGTCATATTTCAACCGCCAATGGTTAGTTTGGGTTATGAGTTAGCTAGCAAGGGAGCACCTTTGTACTCTGTCCTAGACACATAGGATTGTGTATCATCATATTCCTTGGACACTCCTTGCTATTTTTACAAGGGGTTAGCTAATAACCTGATGCACTTAGTGTATGGCCTAAGAGGCCTTATCCTTGATCGGTTTTGTGCTTTAGTTGAGTAACGCTAGGACGAAGGGATTGTTTCAATAGTACACTGTGTTGAATAAATGATAGTAAACTATTTTTTTTCATAAGGTCAAGAGGGTTGTCTCTGTCTAGTTCTAATGTTTTACTTCATAAGGCCAAGAGGGCCGTTCCATTGGTTGTGAAATGTTATATTTCTTTAGGCCAAGAGGTCCATATGTCAGCTTGCTGCAGGTACGTTTAATGGTTTTATATTTTAGTGATTGCATCACATAGGTTGGACAAAGTGCTTGGAGGGAGCCTTTGCTGTGCAGGAGCTTCTTGTGCCCATTCCAGGTGGTTTCATCGCCTTTCCGAGTTTTCCTCTTAAGCTAATAGTGTTGTATGTGTATGTGGGGATTCTTTTTTTTTCTTTTGTGGGGACTAGCAATGAAGGCATAAAGTCCTAGGGTTTGGTTAGGTATATTTGGGGGAGATTTGAGTAGTTGCCTATGTCCTATTAGGACATTGTCAGGCATTAAAGACCTGTGATAGGTAGTCCTTGTAAGTCTGTCCTTCCTGCTTGCTAGGCAGCTATCCTAGGAGTCCCCTGCTAGTGTTATTGTTAGAGAAGCCTGCCAAAATAGCAAAGAAGAGCAAGTTCTGAATATATCTAAAGATAAAAACTATAGAGGTGTCTAAAAAAGGGGTTCTAACACCTCAATCAAAAAAGAAAAAAAAAAGAGGATGAAAATTCCTATAAGCAATTGATTATCACCTTACGGAGGCCTTGTAGGTTTTTTGGGGATGAGTCCGGACATAGGGCCCCGATGCCTTGTCTTCCTAGGGATAGCAGCTAGCGGAAAAAAAAAAGATTGGAGCGAAAACAAAAGTGAGTGAAAGAAAAGGATTAAGTGTCTCCTCGCAAGATCTTGGTAGGTTCTTAGGTACCAACTCTCAGGACCTGAGGTCGATGCCCTGCTCTCCTTAGGTTACTCTACGCTCAGCTCCCTCCTTTTTACATGCTTGAGTATAGAGACCTTGGGAGGAAAATGTGTTACAAGAAAACTATGATGACGAGGCTATAGGAGTCATCCCCTAGTAGGAGGTCCTGGTCCAATTGTCCTAAGTTAGGTAGGTAGTTCACACCACCACTAGGATGACCTCTTTGATAGGTTTTTAAGCCAGTCCGTGTTAGAGCTTTTGGTTAGCCATTGGCTCTGGATTTCTGTTAGATTATGTGGGGCCTATTCCTTGTGGATTCTCATGCCTTGATTCTGTCAGGGGGTAGGGTGAGAGCTGTTCTTGTGCTTTGTTGAGTGTATTTTTTGTGACAACTTGATGCTTTCTTTGGTTGTTGTTGTTTGTGCTGGCCTATTCATGGGATTCGACGAGCTGAGTCACCATATCCCGTGGTTGCCAATGAGAGTGGATTTCTCCTCTCTCCTCTTATTGCTTGTTTCTATGGATCAATTCATGTGAGAAGGGAATGGAGTTTGATGGAAGATGATGATGGAATGATGGTGCTAGAGCAAAAGGATATCGTAGATTGGCGGGCTGTGAGAGGGCATCAGGTCAAGAACGAGCATCAGCAGCCTCCCAACCATGAAATACACATCTCCAAAAGCGTGATTCTATGAGTAAGTAGTAGATTCATTTGTTTTATGATGGATGTTTGATGGAATTATTTGAAAATGGTTGCTTTTTATTAATAATGCTGAAATCTATCAGAAATCTTGAAGAAAACCAGAAAATTTAGTCGTATAATGATTTATATCAAAACACACAAAATCCCAAAAAGTGAAACATTACATGTCTCTCCCTTTTATACCTATGTCAATGTCACAAGGTATTATTATTATTTCTACACTAAACACCTCTTCTTCCCAGCTCCTTATAGTTGATAATTTAGATGACTTTGTTTATCAATTGAATATGTTGTCTAACATGAACTAGTTGACAATATGTAATGTCTTGAAGCCAAAAAAAAGAGTAAAGCAATGTATAGACAAACAAACTTTGTACATTTACAAAATTTTCATAGCCATGTACATGTTAACTCAATCCTCGAGATTTGTATGGACCAAATTGTTCTCCAATTTGGTCCATCCTCGAGATTTGTATGGACCAAATTGTTCTCCAATAGGCATCAACTTCTTCAATTTGATTTTTTCTTTCTATAACCCTCCTCTTCTAACATGATACTAGTTTTTTTGAAAACCACAAGAAGGGCCCTTACTCCTATACCCTTGGGAGTTTATATAGTTTTCATATTTCTACAAACACAATATATCATTTTTAAAAAAGCATTTAAGCTTTTACGTTTCTTACAAAAATATTGATTGCTTTTCTTTTTTAGTTTTTCTTTCTAATGCTTTTGCATTTTTATGGGTCACCACTGTTGAGATATCGAGCTCCACTCGTGATACGCCAGGGTGACCGTTGTGTATTTATGTCACCGACTTGTCAGTTGCAGACGCGGTTGGTACACCGCCCATGAATAATAGCTACATGATAGCTATCCTTATCTACTCTAGTTCGTGGCTCAGTTAGTATGCCACCTTAGTTAGTTGAGTTTGGTTTGAGACCCATATATAGGGTTCTTCTATTTCTTTGTACTAGAGTTCTTTTGGCTTACACAACTAAGAAGAGGAAAACTGTTTTCAGCCTCCACCCTTGTGTGTCTTCCCCCATTGTGCAAGCAAGAAAGCTTCAAGCGAGACTCCTTCCTTCTCTCCCACAATCTTGACATGGTATCAGAGCCTTGTTCGTGGTAAGGAGCTCAAGAAAGCAAGCCAAGCTCGCGGTGGTTTGGTAAGAGGAGCAGTGTTGCTTTCATTTTCTGTTTTGGGAGCAGATCTCTGCAGGTAGCACAGCCGGAAAGTGCAGGAGTGCATTGTCTCAGGTTGAGACGCCCTTCGCGGTGAAGCAAGAGGGCAGTATATGCTGCGGGTGAGAGCTTTAGCTCTCGGCGACCTTGTTTTTTTGATTTGAGGCCATTTCGGGGCCCGTTTCGCAGACGGAAGTTTTCTGCACGCACTCAGGAAAAGGCTCAGTTTTATGCTGTGCAGCCACTGTTCTACAAGTCGGTGAAAAGTTACTATAGAAATTGCATCGTATGCTTGTGCGCAGAGACATTGGGAGTTTCAGAATCATCCTTGGTTCTTGTTTATGCAAAATCGTCACTAGGAAGTGACTGTGTGGTCAAATACCACTTTCGCCAGTTTTGCAGATTTGCCCTTGTGAGGGTGAAGCTGAGTTTTTGTAGTGACAGAATTTTTTGCAGCGTTCTGTAATGGCGTCTGACTCTCTTTCACAGATTGTAACTGAAAAGCTTGACAAGAACAACTTCCAGGCATGGAAGTTTAGAATGACGAATTTCCTTATGGGAAAAGGATATTGGGAATTTGTTGCAGGAAATGAAGAAGAACCAGTTCTTCCTGATGTTCCCAATCAACAGCAAATGCAGGCATTCAAAGCATGGCATGAGAGAGCCAGGAAAGTTATGTACTGGCTGTCAATCAGCATTTCAGACTCTATGATTGTGCATATTCAGGATGCAAGTACGCCAAAGGAGGCATGGGATACTCTGTCAAAGATGTATAGCACAAATACGCAAGCCAGGAAAATGCAGCTCAAGCAAGAGTTGCACAATGTGCAAAGAGAAAATATGAGCATCAATGACTACCACATGAAGGTGAAGAAGATTGCAGATGCACTTGCTTCCATTGGGTCGCCAGTGGAAGATGATGATTTAGTTTCTGTGACCTTGAATGGTCTAGGAAAGGATTATGCACAGTTTCGTACATCCATTTCAGTTCGTGAAAGATTTCCTGATTTTGAGGAGTTGATTGCTCTTCTAATTTCTGAGGAACAGAGAAATGGTGGTGCATCTTCTTCAGGAGGAACTTCAAAAGAAGCTGTCTTCTACTCAAATGCTGGAAGAGGTAGAGGCAGAGGTAGAGGAGGCCGATTTGGAGGCCGTGGCAGAAATCAGAATATGCAGCAGACTCAAGAAAACCAGTCCTATGGAGGAGGACGTGGTAACTCTAGAGGCAGGGGGAGCCAAAGAGGTCGTGGTGGATGGCAAAGAGGCCAAAATGCAAACAGTAATGTTGAATGCTACTACTGTGGTAAAATGGGTCATATGGCTAAAGACTGCTATAAAAAGCAGAATGACATCATGAATGGAAAACTGCAACAAGGGAATTATGCATCTTCTAGTAGACAGGGTGATGACAGAAATGAGCACTTGTTTATGGTGCAGCACATGAACAATTCTATGACAAGTGCAGAAGAAAGCAATGATGTATGGTATGTTGACTCAGGTGCATCAAACCACATGACAGGTCATGCAGAATGGATGGAGGATGCAAGGAAAATGGAAAAACCAGGATTTGTGGAGACTGGTGATGATACTGCACATCCTATTGTGCAGATTGGAAAAATTCCCTTGTCTATGCAGGGTGGGAAAAAGAAATACCTGTCCGATGTATTTCATGTCCCGAATATCACCAAGAATCTGGTTTCAGTTGGTCAAATGGTTGAACAGGGCTTGCAGGTCAGATTTAATCCTCATGGATGCTTTGTTGAGGATATGAAAAATAAAGGTCGCTTGATAGCAAAAGGAAAGAAGAAGGGCAGAATGTTTACATTGGATGCAGACATGTCTGAATTGAGTGCAGCAATGTTTGCACATGGGACCGGTGTAGTTGCAGATATTGATATCTGGCATAAACGCATTGGTCATGTTAATGTACAGCGACTTAAATCAATGCAGGCCCAAAATATTGTTGCAGGATTGCCCAAATTCAAGGTTGCAGAAATGCATAAGGTATGTGAAGCCTGTCAGTTTGGAAAACAGGCAAGGAAACCATTTCCTAGACATGTTCAAGAGAGTGAGAAGCCATTGGAATTAATCCACTCTGATGTGTGGACTACTAAAGCTGCATCTCTTGGAGGCTGTCATTATTTTGTCACTTTTATTGATGACTATAGCAAAAAAGTTTGGGTGTATTTTATGAAAAAGAAAAGTGAAGTTTTTGGGCATTTCAAAACCCTTAAAGCTATGGCTGAAAAAGAAACAGGTCTGCAAATAAAATACCTAAGGTCAGATGGAGGGGGAGAGTACCTCTCAAATGAGTTTGCAAGGTTCTTGCAGGAGCATGGCATAAAGCAGCAATATTCATGCAGTTATACCCCACAACAGAATGGAATTGCAGAAAGGAAAAATAGGCATATTGGAGAGGTATCTCGTGCCATGCTCAATGAAAAAGACTTGCCAGATTTTTATTGGGCTGAAGCAGTTGCTACAGCAGTCTACATAATGAACATGACTCCCACTGCAGCAATACATGGAATGACTCCAGAGGAGAGGTATACTGGTAGGAAACCAGATATTTCTCATTTGAAAATTTTTGGTTGCATTGCCTATGTACATGTGCCAGATGAGTTGAGATCCAAGCTGGATCCAAAAGCTGAGAAGTGCATCTTTATTGGTTACTCTCTGCAGCAAAAAGGGTATAGATGCTATAACCCTTCTACTCATAAGTTTACAGTGAGCAGAGATGTTGTTTTTGATGAGATGAGTAGCTGGTATAAACCAGTAAATGTGATTGATGATGTAGATGCACAAAATGGTAATGCTGCACAAAATTCACAGCAGCAGTCACAAAATATTAGTGGACCTGGAGCGTCCTCTAGTAGTGGTTCACATTCTTCACCATGGACAGGCAGATTGAGATCAGGAGAATCTTCTCAAAGTAATGCAGATAGTGGTATGCAGGTATCACGAAAAGGAAAAGAGAAGGTTGATCAGTCCATGTTTGATGTGAATGCAGGTCACTCTTATGTGGATGGTGAATCCAGTGGCTCAGAACAGAGCATTGATGATGAGTTGGGTATTCCTTCTATTGTTACACCTGGAGTAAGGAAGACCAGGGATGTTTTGAGAGCACCTGGGAGTGAACCTACTTTGCGCAGGTCTACGAGAGCTAGGTATCCTGTGGATAGGCTGAAATATGATGGATTTACAGCCATTCACTATGCATATATGGTCAAAGTGATACAGGAACCAGAACCCACATCTTTTGAGCAAGCCATGGGAAAAGAAAAATGGGAGAAAGCCATGGATGAAGAAATGGATGCCTTGGAAGCAAATGCTACATGGGAGTTAGTACCTTTGCCTAAAGGTAAGAATGCAATTGGCTGTAAGTGGGTTTATAAGGTGAAGCACAATGCTGATGGTTCTGTGAACAGATACAAGGCAAGATTAGTAGTCAAGGGGTATGCACAAACATATGGCATTGACTATGAAGAAACATTTAGTCTGGTTACAAGGATGGCAACCGTAAGAGCAGTCATTGCTATGGCTGCATCAAAGGGATAGTCTTTACATCATATGGATGTAAAGAATGCCTTCTTGCATGGTGATTTGCAAGAAGAGGTCTATATGGAGCAGCCACCAGGTTATGTGCATGCTGTTCATCCTGAGTTTGTTTGCAGGTTGAAGAAAGCCTTGTATGGCTTGAAGCAAGCACCTAGAGCATGGTCTGACAAGATAGGACAGTATCTTGTCACTATTGTCTTTCAGATTTCCAAGGCAGATTTCTCACTTTATGTGAGAAAAACAGAGAAAGGTATTATGCTACTTGTCATTTATGTTGATGATTTGATTATGACAGGTGACAGTGATGAAGATATCCTTCATGTGAAAATGCTATTGAAGCAGAAGTTTGAGATGAAGGATTTGGGAGAGCTGCGTTATTTCTTGGGCATTGAGGTGATTAGATCACCAAGTGGGATACAGCTCTTGTAGAGGCAGTATGGATTGGACATGTTGTCCAAATATGGGATGACAGGCTGTAAGCCTATTTCAGTTCCTTTGGAGCAGAATGTGAAGCTGAGCACAGATGCAAGTGAGCTTCTGGAAGACCCTACTATGTACAGACGCATAGTAGGAAGTTTGATTTATATGACTATTACCAGGCCAGATTTGAGCTATGCTGTTGGATTGGTAAGTCAGTTTATGCAGGCTCCAAGGAAACCACATTTGGATGCGGCTAGACGCATACTCAGGTATGTGAAGTCCACATTGCAGTATGGACTATTTTATGAGACTGGGGTTCAGATACAGTTGCATGGATACACTGATGCTGATTGGGCTGGTAGTATTTCTGATAGACGATCTACCAGTGGATATGTGTTCTCTTTTGGGAGTGCTGCAGTCACTTGGAGCAGCAAGAAACAGCCTACAGTTGCCTTGTCGAGCACAGAGGCTGAGTACAGGGGTGCAGCAATGGCTGCATGTGAGGTAGCTTGGTTGCATAAGCTACTTTATGATATGCATCAGTCTACAGATGGGCCAGTTGTCATTTATTGTGACAACATGAGTAGTATACACTTGGCAAATAACCCAGTCTATCATGCTAGAACAAAGCACATTGAGGTGCATTATCACTATGTGCGAGAGAGGGTTTTACTAGGTCTTATTGATCTAGTTTATGTCAGCACAGAGGATCAGGTAGCTGACATATTCACGAAGGCATTGGGCGCAGAGAAGCTGCGCAAGTTCAGAGACCTGCTTGGTGTGCAGGAATTGGGATTGAGCTCGAGGGGGAGTGTTGAGATATCGAGCTCCACTCGTGATACGCCAGGGTGACCGTTGTGTATTTATGTCACCGACTTGTCAGTTGCATACGCGGTTGGTACACCGCCCATGAATAATAGCTACATGATAGCTATCCTTATCTACTCTAGTTCGTGGCTCAGTTAGTATGCCACCTTAGTTAGTTGAGTTTGGTTTGAGACCCATATATAGGGTTCTTCTATTTCTTTGTACTAGAGTTCTTTTGGCTTACACAACTAAGAAGAGGAAAACTGTTTTCAGCCTCCACCCTTGTGTGTCTTCCCCCATTGTGCAAGCAAGAAAGCTTCAAGCGAGACTCCTTCCTTCTCTCCCACAATCTTGACAACCACCTCTACTGACAATAAAAAAATCTTCCTAACCTTCTCTCATGGCACACATGCTGGATTTTATCTTTCTATGAAACATACATAATATCTTTCGCTTTGAATTTGTTATTCTTTCCCATGGAACATGTCTCTCCAAAAAATGTTGGTTGCTATATTCACTATCTTCCATAACACACAAACATGTTCTAGTGCAATACCTATAGCCTTGCTTTTGTCAACTCAAGCTATGCTCATAAATGATTCAACTCACAAGCCTAACTTCTAACAATGGCTATCTCATCTATTCATGGCTACAATATCACCACCTTGCACCACAAGACTCAAGGTTCAATATCAAGCAAAAGGAGTCCTCTTTTGGCTTCTCTCTAAAAATATTATATTACTCCATAAGAGAATCATATTCTTGGTCATGGGCTCTTTTACAATTTTCTTTATCATAATCTCTGCTCCTTTCTTGGTCCCTATCTTGTTTAGCTTCTCTAAATCATTCAACATCACATTCCCTCGGATTTTTATCAATAACGATATGTACTTTTCCCTCTTTCACCACGTTCATCTTGATGATAATGGGACTCTCTAAATACAAGTACACTGCAATAGAAGTAAAGTCCCATGTGACTACTTAGTGTGTAGCTTGTTGTCCAAAGGAGAGAAACGAAGAGGCTTTCATAGAAAGTGATCTCCAATATGTGTTATTAGTAGCCTATGAGCCTCTAGTACCTGTCACAATCTCACAATATCTTCTTTAGTCACACCATAGGAAAAAAACATTGCTTGCCTATAGAGTGTCAGGAAGCTTTATGGTCCTACATTGAGTAGACTCAATAATTTATGTTACTTTCTACATCTTACTTTTGTCAAGTGTTTCATCAATCCTTGGCTTCACATCTTTTTGTTTGACAACCATTCATAGAATTAAATCAAACCACTAATATAGTTGGCACAATCCTATTAGTAGTAGCACTATTGGATGAACCACCAGGTGCATATATTTAGACCATAGCATTGACACCTAGAAGTTTTTGAAGACACTGCCTCCACTAGTGCCCTCATTGCTTCAAAGCCATGTGTGTTAGGTTGATTTTCAAGCATAATCAACAAATTCAGATCATCTTTATTGCTAAAATAAAATTTCCATGGTCATTAGTGGTAGCTTCTATGTGTAAACCCTTCTTGATGAGAATAGTGTTTTCTCTTTTTCTCCACACCATGTAGACCATATTTTTCGTGTGAACACCCAATAATTTTTCCTTTGCAATAAGCATTGTAGTTATCTTACAACAAAAAAACATGCCTATGAAATATTAATCATAATTTTATAAGATACTACACCATATTGCTCTTCCATACGTTGTCATGCCGCTACACGCACACTGAGTAAAAAAAATCTAGAGTGTGGCTTTCTTATTGATTTAGAGAGCCAATGCCATTTTAGACATTAGTGTTAGTGTCCATGGTTCAAAAATATTAGATTTTTGGACAAGTTTTAGCCCATTTTTGATATTATGGATATTATATCTTGTAAAAATCCATAAAACTATAGACAACTTCTAGATTAGGATGACATGTAAAAGAAAGCATGTAGCTTTCATCCAATTTGAGAGGATATTATGTAAAAAGAAAGTTTAGCAAAATCGTGCGATGCGCGATCGCTGTTTTTAGGCAGTGAACAACACTCTGAAGTGGGAGATGAAGAAGGCATGATCTAGCAAAATTCTGGCCAGGTGTGCTAGTATTTTACCTCCCTTTCGGAGCCAATGGAAGCATAGGATTGGCGATCTAAGTAGCATAGAGTAAGGTATTATTTTATACACGTTTTTGTCTATTAGAGTTTTATCTTCTCGTAATGTAGGAATAAATTGACAGGTTTCATCTCTGTTAGTATTCTTCTACATTTTCTAATTCTTTTTGGGAGTATTCTTCTATGTCTTCAACTTCTTCGAACCCCTTCTCTTTCGTCTACTCCTCTCCCTAAATCTACTTTCACCTTGCTGTCTCTTACCCTCGTGGTAGACTCTCGACACCAAATGCATCGGCACCGTGTTAGGGGAAGTTTATGCTATCATCAAAGGTGCATTCCAAAAGATATTTGGGTTGATTTGGGGCTGATATCTTCAGCCATATTTAGAGAATTAGCTACAACATTATTCTTTTAATTCATTTCTTGCTCTAGAGAAGACATCTTGTCAAAATATGCAAGTATTATGTGCCCCTATGGCAGGGCAACGTTTGTAGATCATTCATAGATGCTTTGAGTTGAATTAAGAGGAGTTTTTTCTCTTATTTCTTGGCTGTAGTAACTTATCCTTATCAGGAACAGTGCATCATGTAAAAAGATTGAATCTTCTTATGCTACAGAAACTATGTCTCTAGCAAATCTGTATGTATGTATAGCCAATAGTATGGGCTATTATAAGTCTCTTCCAACCATGACTAAAGCTGAAAGAAAATATTTATGTCATGTAAAAAGGGTGCTGAAAACTTATGACAGGATGGCTGAAAATGAAGATATTTTGGGTATTTTTTTTGGACTGATTACTACTGATACATTGGCTTAAATCTATGTAGCTTTGCATACAAAAAACCAATCCATATAAGTATGTACATTGGATTTTTATCAAACAATTAAAGAATTTTTTGAGTAAGAAGACATTGGTTTATTCAACAAGGCTGAAGCACAAGTGGAGACAAAATACAAGATGATGGATAAGAAAGTGAAGCCTGTGGCAGTCCCATTGCCTCCTGAAAGTGAAGGGTTGGCTAATAGGGCAACAAACCAGCCAAGTCTTTGTGATCCTTCCAACCTTGGTCTAAGTTCACATCCGAAAGTATAAAAGAGCTCAAAATATGTGAAAATTCTTTCCTTTCACCAGCTAAAAAACACTCTTTTATGCAAATGCTAATGAAACATGGAAAAGCTTTTGCATTTTAGCCAAGTGAAATAGGATGTGTGGATCCAAATATTGTGGCCCCTATGGTCATGTTTACGGTCCCACATGTGCCTTGGAACCTCAAGCCTATTCCTATTCCAAGGGTGCATTTGCTCAAATTATTGGAACTTCTAAATGAGAAGATTAGAATGAAGATTTTAAAACCTTCTTCAGCAACTTACTGAAATCGATGGTTTACCGTACCCAAGAAAAATGGATCTTTATGATTCATCCAAGATCTATAGGCTGTTAATTGTGTCACAATCCAAAATGTTGGTTTGGGTCCAATTGTTGATGAGTTTGCTGAAGCTTTTTCAGGTAGAGCAATTTATTCGATGGCCGACCTATATTCAGGATATGACCAATTTCAGCTTTCATTAGAAAGTCGATACATTACCACAATGAAGATACCTCTTGGATTGGTCCGCATGTGCACTCTACCACAAGATGCAAAAAACTTCGTATCCCATATGATGAATGCCATGCACAAAGTCTTAAAGGACTTTATTCCACAACTTACTCTTCCATTTCTTGATGTGTACCTATCAAGGGATGTGAAGTCAATGAAAAGAACGAGGAGCTTGACGAAGATGGCTACATGACATTTGTAGTTAACCATATTCATGATTGTGACAGGATTTTGCAAGGCTAGAAGAGGTACATCTTACCCTTTCTAGAGCTAAGTCAATTTTTGGAGTAGAAGATGTCCTAGTGGTCGGACATCTATGTGGCCCCTACAGACATAAACCTTCACAAATCAAGATCTATGCCATCAATAGAATGCAACAAAACTGCACAAATATTTCAAAGGTGAGAAGATTTCTTGGCACATGTGTATTCTATCTCATATGGATACCACATTTTTCTCATGTAGCCGAAAATCTCTATCAATTATTAAGAAAAGGCCAAAGATTCTCTTGGGGGAAAGAGCATACTCTCAATGCATGCAAACTAAAGAAGTTGTTAATTTCAGCCCCCACTCTCAAAAGGGTCAATTATTCAAATGGTCAACCCATCATCCTTACTATGGATACAAGTCCCATTGGGATAGAATGGGCTGTTGGCCAAGAAGACCTTGAAGGTAACATGTATGCAATTTGTTTTGGAGTAAAGGTTCTCAATGAACGTCAAAGAAGGTATGCACAAGTAAAAAGGAAATTGTGGGGAGTTGTAACAACATTAAAGTGTGATTGTGAATACTGTATAGGTGCTTCCGTAGTGGTAGAGACTGATTGTTCTCCACTCTTGGGCATGATTTCCAACTACTCTACACCTAACATTGCTACGCTAAGATGGATTGCATATATTAAATCTCTCAATCCCAAATTAAAGCATATTGCAGGAAAGGCGAATTCACTTGCTAACATGCTATCACATGCAAGATATGACAATGAAGAAGAGCTGATGGAAGAAGGTGAAGCTGAAGAAACTATACTTGTTGAATTTCATTCCATGGCTACTGAAAGTACATTTTTAGTTGTTGCATATACAAACCCAAAGCTGAATCTTGCAGGTGAAGTTGATCTTTTTAATGGTATAGCATTAAGTACAGTAGGAACAGGAAAAGGCACTACTGTAAATCAGTATACAACAACAAAGATCAAAGATTTATCTATGGAAGAAGGGTGATCAACTAGAAGCCAACATGCTTATTGCATTGCTCAAGTTCTAGTTCATTTCCTTGAAGAAGATTATGAAGACATTTGGCTGAAGATTGGCCAATATTTGAGCACAATGAAGAAGGACGAGTCTTGGACTGATGAAGAGTTCAAGAATATTAAGAGGAAAGCTTATGATTTTTTTCTTAAAATAGGGCATCTATGGAAGCATGCAAAGAAGAAGAAATGAGTGCATGTCTGAGTTTTAGGTAACAAAAGATTGCATTAACAGGTAATGAGAGAATTTCATGAAAGCTTGTGGGCTGGCCATAGAGGCATATGGGGAACCTTTAGTAAAGTCAAAGAAAAATATTGGTGGAAAAATATGTATCAGGACATAGCACATAACCAATTATGTGTGTTACATATATTCTATGGTCAAGGATCGAGATGGGTTACAACTGGCTTATCCCTTGTCTATACATTATAGATGGGCTATTGATCTTGTAACCATGCCTACAAGAATATGAAATATGCGGTATTTAGTGCTTGCAAGAGAAGATCTAACCAATCAAGTTGAAGGAAAAGATTTAACAACCAAGACCACTCAAGTTGTTTGTCTCTTTTTGCTTGAAGAAGTATTTTGCAGATATGGTTGTATTGGCAATGTAACCGCAGATAGAGGAGAATTGGATGCCGATGAGGCATGCAACTTCTTTGCTCAATTGGGTATCAAGTTGGATTTGACATCTACCTACAATCTTGAAGGCAATGGGAAAAGTGAGAGAGGGCACCAGCCTATTCTCAAATCTCTAGCAAAGTCTTGTAAAGGAAAGATAAAAGAATAGCCTAAAATGCTACATTTTGCAATATGGGTTGACCGGACTACTTGCAGTATAGTGACTGGCTATATTCCGACTGAACTTATGCATGGACAAAAACCAATTATGCCAATTGAAGAATCTATTCTCACATTCTTCTACGTCTTCAATTTCTTTGAACCCCTTCTCTTCCATCTATTCCTCTCCCTAAATCTACCTTCACCTTGTCGTCTCTTACCCCCATGGTAGACTCTCAACACCAAACGCATAGACACCGTATTAGGGGAAGTTTATGCTATCATCAAAGGTCAATTCCGAAATATATTTGGGTTGATATCTTTAGCCATTTAGAGAATTAGCTACAACATTTTTCTTTTAATTCCTTTCTTGCTCTAGAAAATACATCTTGTCAAAATATGCAAGTATTATGTGCCCCTATGGCAGGGCAATGTTTGTAGATCATTCATAGATGCTTTGAGTTGAATTAAGAGGAGCTTTTTCTCTTATTTCTTGGTTGTGGTAACTTATCCTTATCAGGAACTCAATTTGAAGCTCTCTTGAAGAAAGTCTCTTTTCCCTACAAGCCTTGTAATTGACTCATAAGCTATTGTCCCTAACAGTCTACATTGAATGTAATAATCCAAAGCTGATTCATGCTATGGCATCATGTATGAATGATGGGATGCAGAGTTGTTTATGATACATGATAGTATACTGTACTTGATTTTATAATTTATGATTGCTCTTACAGTCAAGAAAACAAGCTAGATTTGAGTTAGAACTTATGAGATAATACTCTTGTGTTCTTTGCTAAGAACATGTAGTTGGAAGCTCTATTAACATCTTTAAGAACTTGGATTGAAACCTTCAACCCTTCTCTTATCTCTACCATATCCGGAGTTTAAGCTCTTGAACCCCTATACATTCTTCTCTCTCAAACCCCTGTGATTGACTGTGAAGTACCTCTTGAACCTTTAAATATTCAATGTAATCTACTTATCTCTTGAAGACACATCTCTATCTATGTTGTCCAGTTTTCTTACCAAACCTCTGTGGTGACCTTCAACCCCATGCGCTGCGACAATGCATAGGAGAATCTATATCCTCAATTACCCTATTGATTATGGTCTCCTTTTAGGTTCTCTCCCATGAGTCTTCTAAGAATAGTGATTTTTCAAATGTACCTGCTCTTATTTCAATGGAATGTGTCCTAGCAAGAATACATTTCTTTTAAAGATATACTCCTTGCTCAATCACACATGATTTGAAAAGAAATGAAAAGTTGGATCCATACCATGCAATCATACAAGTAATCCCACACATGCAAAAAGATGGATGTACTAAAGATTAGTGCCTAGCCTATGTACAAGTGCCTGTGCATGATGAAAAATGCAAACACAAATCCTTGATTAATTTACAATCCTTAACCTCACCTCTCATTACTCAGAAAAAGGAAGAAAATTTTCACTTCCCTCCATCCACTCAAATCTCACAATCACTCAGGAAAAATAGTGGTTCTCATGGTGTTGACCAAATAAACAACCCATATCATCAACTAAATGTGTTCTTCACGACTCTCAAACTCACCCAACCATCTTTTCCACTCATCCAATTGTTCCTAACTTGGTGATGAATATCTCAACTCTCATGCATGCACAATGAAAGATGCTCTTTCAAGTGCATGTGCATCTAAGATTTACTACATATAGCTCCAGTGGGTATCATGCCATGGAAGTGCTCAATGATGGTGCAAAGAATGGATCAACCCATCCATGGCATGGAAGTAATTGAAAAATTTTATGAGATGACCCCCAAGTGTAGTGTATCCAATAAGAAAAATGTGATGTACTCGTGAACACATAATCCATGTGATGAGCAAAGATTTTGGTAAGAAAGTATATCTGATTCAAGATGTCTAGCACTAGCTACCATCACAATCTAACTCCAATCTATCTAGAAAATATCAATCTTGACCAAGGCTATCAAGTTTTTCAAACACAACAAAACCAAAATTTTTAAAAAATATCCTAGTCTAATTAAATATATAATTCCAACTAATAAAACAATAAATCAAATAGTCATGCAAACAACAAAGCTAAAAAGTAACCTATCTTTTTGTTATTTCATTAGGGGTTTTTATTTTATGTGAAAGTGCTTGATAACTTGGTCATGAAGTGTGAACCTAAGAGTATCTTATTCTGAAGGTTCAATGCCTACTAACCATGAGCAGTCCATTTTGAGATAGGAACCCTTTCATGAAAGGGAGTTGAAGAATAAAATCATTTTGGCAAACTACAATGGGCAATCACCTTCACCATCCGATCTAGAGGAATGGATTTCAAAATTAAATCCTATTTTGATATATTCCCTAAAACTGATGATATGAAGATTTCATAAAACTAAAGATATGAAGATTCATTTTTCATATTTACATTTGGAAGGATTTGCACATGCTTGGTGGAGATACATAAAAAAAAGAGAACATACTTGTAGAGAATTGGGATACATTCAAGACGCTTATGCCTATAGTCTTTGTCTCCTCTTGAAAGAAAAATTAGCACAAAGATGGCATGGATTAGAGCAAAGAGGTCTAAGTGTATGGGATTATACAAACCAATTCCTCAACCTTACCATGTATGTAAAGAGCATTACTGATGAAGTTAAACTCCACAAGTATCTATATGGTTTAGAACCTTCTTTATTAGTTGATGTTATGGTGCAAAACCCTACTAATCTTTTTAAAGCTATTGAGCTTGCTGAACATTATGGAAGAAAGTATAGAATGGAGTCTTCATTTCAACTTAGTTATGGAAAGCCAAGGACTGTTTTTGTAACATGCCCGCTCCTCAAATCGCGGGACACATCTTAGCAGTCCATCGAGAGATATATCTAGAAGACGTTGTCTGGCACTCCCAAGGAATGACACAGGGTTTGCCAACTAGGGTCTCTCGATTCTGCCCCGCAACGGAACTTATTGGCCGTTCCCACTAGGATCGACCTGAACTCCGGGGTCCTAGACAACCTTGTCTAAGGTCATAGACCGACTTTTTCCTAACATTTCTCTTGAAGATTTCCTTTGATAAAAGCTCTCAGCTAACTAAGACCACCCTTCCATAGGATAGACCCATTTGTTAACCCCAAGTCAAGATGGTAGAAAAATAGAGGAAAAAGCAAAAGGAAGATGGAAAAAGAGCAAAGACACATAGGCGGCCTCTAAAGATGAACTGGGGAAAAAAGCGCAGCCTTAAAAGAAAAGGCGCCTCAAAAAACTCAAAAAATTCTTGTAAAAGAGCGCCACGGTCCCTCCTATGCATATTGTAAAATATTAGATGGGTGTAGGCTAGAGGCACAAGGCTAGAAGAGGGAAACGGAAAAAGGACCTTGCCACAATGGCCGGTCATGTAAAAAAGGGATGGGTGCGCATGGGATTTTAGGGTTTGTATATATAAAGTTCAAAAAGTAAATAAGAGATCATTCTTTGGTGTGTGGCAAAAGGAGTCTTCTTCTTCTTCTCTCCTTCTCACCTTCTTGCTTGTGTGTGCTCTTGAGAGAGGGAGTGTGAGAGTGTGAGGGAGTGAGTGTGTGAGGGTGAGGGATCAAGAGGGTGAAGCTATTCACCATCTCCTCTTCTCTTCTTTTCTTCCCTTCTCTCTTCTTGCATGCATGGCTATGGAGGATGGAGCTTGGAGGTGGAGGAGGCTTGAGGATGCTTGAGCTAGCATCTAGGATCGTGGAGCTACCGACGTGCGTGAGAGAGGAGGCAGCTCATATCGGCACTAAGGTAAGCTCACTACACTCGTAGGATCGACATCGCGTTGGCTAGGTGAGAGATAGCCATTAGAGCTCTCTTGGAACGCTTGAAACAATAAGCGGTCCGTGGGTCTTAGCGGTTGAGCAAAAGCTCCCACATTTTGGTTCCATTGCCAAGATAAATGGATTCAAGCTTCAGCACTTGTGCACCTCATATCGAGCATCGAAGTAAGGTATTCATCCCCGAAACGGAGCTTGATATAGGTAGAAAGTTTGGGTGTTTTTGATCTTCAAAACAAGTAAGTATTTTGGGTTATTTTGTTTGTTTGATGATTAGGAAACATGGAGAAATCATTTCAGTATTTTGCTTTCGATTCTTGTGCATTTAGACTAGGATAGGATTAGGAAATTGCACCAGAGAAGGGTAGGGTTTACTGTTGCAAAACAGGGCAAAACAAGGTAAAAATCGTGCAAAAATGGCAAAAATCTTGCTTGTGATGCCTAAGATCGGCAAGTGAGTGATTGGGGGCATCAACGTCATACCCGCAAAGGGGTATAAGAGCCAAGAGGCCAAGGAAGGACTCATTTGCAACCATTTCAGTGTGAAAGAGAGAGAGAGAGAGAGAGAGAGAGCTACCACCTAATTTGATTCGATCGCACCAACGACGAGCCCACCACTCTATCCAGGTATATGAATCCCTTCTCTTACCCCCTTAGGTAGGATCTGGAGGTTTGTGCCTGGTATGATTGAGTAAAGCAAGAGAAACGATCGAAATCAAACTCGAGCTGTTTTTACATGCACCATGCTCGCCCCGTCCAAACGGTCACTTCTGGGCCAAGTTCTAGAATCGACCCTTGGCCCCCTTGCCATTCGGCCTATCCGGCCAAAACCCTAATCGGCCCACTCGGCCCAAACCTACTCATCCCGTTCGAGTCTACCATTCTGATCGTGGACAAATTCCGCCCTCGGCCCATGCGCCTCGGCCCCCGTCTAAGCCAATCCGTCTGAGTGACTCCGTCCGAGTCCACCCTGTCCAAGTCCCAAATTCGACCTTGGGGCCATGCGTCTCGGCCCGTCCGAGTAACCCACTAGGACCCTGCAATTTGGACCCTTTGGACCGAGTGTAGATTTTTACCAAGTTTTCAGGAATTTGACCTGACCTGGCTAGAACTCAGCAGCGCAAATTGTTGAAAGCCCGTAGGGCGCTCAGAACTTGATTCTAGCACACAGAATATGCAAAATTTAGGGCACCGTCGCTTAGCAGCTAGAAGTGGGCAGTTGCAAGACCCGGAGTCTTAGACGCAAACCGCTAAGTTGTAAGGCCTAAGTGGACCAAAAACAAACGAGGCAACATCTTAGAGAAACCCTAAACCCTGACAAGACGGCCAGGAAAACAAGTCTATTAGGCCCAAAACGACGCGAGAGTGTGTAAGACGTCTAGAAATTGGTTGCTGCACTCACCCTGAATTTCCGCACTTGAAGTACACTTAAGGAAACTGAAAGCCTAATTGAGCACAAGTGCACAGGGGAAGACACATTGAGTGGCCATAAACTGAGGACTGTATTAAATAACTAAAGGAACTCACCCAGATAAACCACTCAAGGAACCCACCAGTAGGAGAGAACCCAATACATAGACAAACCATCAATGCGCAAAAGTAGGACCAAGCAAAGGATGCCGACGAAGTGGATTTGACAAGCCTAGTGAACCTGATCGATAGCTTGGTGGAGCATGACAACTCGACAATGGTAGAAGAAAGTTCAAACTGCAAATCTAACAAGGAATTCGACTTAGAAGCCTTTCCATATGCTATTCAACAGCTGGTCAACAGTTACGACGCTCATACTCGGTATGAACACCGCGATAGGACAACAGACGCTATCGTCGCAGATCTAGAAGAGGAGAGAAAGCTGGCCCACAAAGCATTGCAAAGCATGGCTGAATACAATAGGGATCAACAGGCTAGGAGCCAAAGGCAAAGCATGGAGTTGCGAGAGGTGCAGCGGGTGCTGAACTTGGCTGGCAGAAATCAAACGGACCATGAGAGAACACTAGAAGGAAACTTAACACTGAGTGAGCTTCTCATAAAGCGGTTGCTCGATAACACGACTGCAGAGCAAAGTGCCACGACTCTAGCGACATCGCTGCTCGCAGGATTAGGAGAAAACAAGGGCTCAAAGAGCCAGTCTAAAATCCCTATTGTTACCAAGCAACTCGATAAGTACCAACCCCATCATGACCCATATAGCTTTGTTGAGTAGTTCGGGCAAGTCTACGAAGCCAACGACCTCAATGACCTGGCACAATGCTCTCAAGCATTCGGGCTTTGCTTGGGTGTTAACCCCAAGTCGAGATGGTGGAAAAATGGAGGAAAAAGCAAAAGGAAGATGGAAAAAGAGCAAAGACACACAGGCGGCCTCTAAAGATGAACCGAGCAAAAATGGCAACCTTAAAAGAAAAGGCACCTCAAAAAACTCATAAAATTCTTGTAAAAGAGCGCCAAGCTCCCTTCTGTGCCAATTGTAAAATATTAGATGGGTATAGGCTATAAGCACAAGGCTAGAAGAGGGAAACGGAAAAAGGACCTTGCCACAATGGCCGGTCATGTAAAAAAGGGATGGGTGCCCATGGGATTTTAGGGTTTGTATATATAAAGTTCAAAAAGTGAATAAGAGATCATTCTTTGGTGTGTAGCAAAAGGAGTCTTCTTCTTCTTCTCTCCTTCTCACCTTCTTACTTGTGTGTGCTCTTGAGAGAGGGAGTGTGAGAGTGTGTAAGGAGTGAGTGTGTGAGGGCGTGAGGGTGAGGGATCAAGAGGGTAAAGCTCTTCACCATCTCCTCTTCTCTTCATTTCTTCCCTTCTCTCTTCTTGCACGCACGGCTATGGAGGATGGAGCTTGGAGGTGGAGGAGGCTTGAGGATGCTTAAGCTAGTATCTAGGATCGTGGAGCTACCGACGTGCGTGAGAGAGGAGGCAACTCATATCAGCACTAAGGTAAGCTCACTACACTCGTAGGATCGACGGCGCGTCGGCTAGGTGAGAGATAGCCATTAGAGCTCGCTTGGAATGCTTGAAACAATAAGCGGTCCGTGGGTCTTGGAGGTTAAGTGAAAGCTTCCACATTTTGGTTCCGTTGCAGAGACAAACTTATTCAAGCTTGAGCACTTGCGCGCCTCATATTGAGCATCAAAGTAAGGGATTCATCCGTGAAACGGAGCTTGAGATAGGTAGGAAGTTTGGGTGTTTTTGATCTTCAAAACAAGTAAGTATTTTGGGTTATTTTGTTTGTTTGATGATTAGAAACATGGAGAAATCATTTCAGTATTTTGCTTTCGATTCTTGTGCATTTAGACTAGGATAGGATTAGGAAATTGCACCCGAGAAGGGTAGGGTTTACTGTTGCAAAATAGGGCAAAATAGGGTAAAAATCGTGCAAAAATGGCAAAAAGCTTGCTTGTGATGCCTAGAATCGGCAAGTGAGTGATTGGGGGCATCAATGCCATACCCGGGAAGGGGTATAAGAGCCAAGGGGCCAAGGGAGGACTCATTTGCAACCATTTCAGTGTGAAAGAGAGAGAGAGAGAGAGAGAGAGCTACTGCCCGATTCGGTTCAATCGCACCAACGACAAGCCCACCACTCTATCTAGGTATATGAATCCCTTATCTTACCCCCTTAGGTAGGATCTGGAGGTTTGTGCCTAGTATCATTGAGCGAAGCACGAGAAACGATCGAAATCAAACTCGCATTGTTTACGTGCGCTGTGCTCGGCCTGTCCGAACGGTCACTTCTGGGCCGAGTCCCAAAATCGGCCCTTGGCCCCCTTACCATTCGGCCCGTCCGGCCAAAACCCTAATCGGCCCACATCAACGGGATTCAGAATGAGAAACTATACAAGGCTTTGGCAGGCAACTCGAGCTTGTAGTGAGACATGCTAGCTAGGGTCTTTGAGGAAGCCATCTGAGTTGACGATCAGCTGAAGGAGCGGAGCTCTAGAAGTAGGAACCTAGAAGAGACCAACTCCCGAAGCTCAGAGAGAGTGTCAACCTCAAGTGAGCAATCAGCCCCATCATCCCAGGATAAGGGGAAAACCACCGAAACGAACTAAGACTTGGCTGACGTTAGGATGGAACTAACCAAGTTGCAAGACATGTTGAGATGACCAACGCACCCACACGTCCAATGCGTGTACTCTGGCGGAAACCACTTGCCAGCCGAGTGTCAAGACCCTAGGTCAAGACCTTGCACTAACTGCGGTAGGTTCGGTCATGACGTTGCGTATTGTAGACTGCCAAGGAGACTTCCATACTCACAACCATACGGCCAGCCTTATCTAGCGAAGAGGCCACAGCCATTTTTCGGAAGGGGAGCCCCATTGGCCCTTCCTGCACCTAATGACATTAAGCCGGCTATTCCTAGGATGGAAATAAACCCTACAGGCATTCCTAGACCACCTGGTCCTTACGTAACCCATCCACCGAATGATGCTCCTGTCCATTATGTGGAAGAACCAAACGAGGAAGAAGCTTACATATGCCCTTACGTCTCGCATGACGATGAGGGCAATGCTATCCTTATGGATTATAGTCCCGTACCGAGGACGACATTAGGAAGAGGATGAGGTAAAGGCCTAGGAGAGCAGACACAGGATCCAATCACCTGTTGGAACTGTGGCCACCCAGGTCACGTCTCATCATGCTACCCTGAAAGGGAGCAACAAAACAGAGACAAGGCTGACCAAAGGTGTGTTGAGTGCAGAATCACCCATCTCTTCTTCGATTGCCCAAGGCGAAAGCCGTCGTCTATCTCAGCCAATGAGCCATCTGTCCCATTGGGGATGTTCGGTGTCGAAAACCACAATGCGGAGGCCACGCCTATCCCATTGCGGGTCATGACCCGTGCCCAAACAAAGCAGGCCGGCATCTCTCTGTGAGGACCTAGCAATCTCGATGCAGCCTCGATAGGGAAGAAGAGCCATAGACGGAGGAGGAAGAAGTTGGAAGCTAAAATTGCACTAAAGATAGAGAGTGCTACAACTCTGCCTACTAGAAGGAAGGTCTCTGATGCAGAGGCAGAGATGTCAGCCCCTAAGACGGTCGAAAAGGGAAGCACTAAGGTAGGGGAATACCCGCATCCGAAGCGACAATTAGAGGCCATAGAAAAGGTGAAGGAATGGGTGAAGGAAGCCCAAGAACATCTAAAAGACATTGAGCCCATCATAGAGGATGGGATCGATGATCTCTCTAGCATAAGTATGCCAACCTCGCTTCCACAACCAAAGTCAAGAGAAGTAACTGCACCACAAGCAGTGCCGCTAAGGCCAAGCCTTAGCGCTGCTATAGGGCTGCGGTTCAATCAAGACCACTGGTCAGGATGATCCAGATTAGGGGAGAGACGAACACCCAACTATCTCCTAACCACGTTGGTGACTATCCCTGTAACACTTAGCTTGGGAGATCTGCTTAGGCAGCACCCCACCCTATGGCAAGATCTTAAGCAGTGGGTTGAAGGGTCACAAGGGCAGGTCATGACAGACCCTCAGGACCATGATACAGAAAGGAAAATACCAAGTTTGATGTTGTACTCTATGCCAAAATCCTTACACGTCAATGCCTTCTGGGAAGGCTCCAAGATGCATTCAGTCTTACCGGTTTTAGCCCTAGGTGATACAATGAGGAAGGAAATCGTGGACACATGGGCTAGGGTTAGTGTGTGTAGCCACGCAGTGTTTTAGACTTGGGAAAACCCACCTGTTGAGACTACTAGGTTTAATGTCACACTAGCAAACGGTATGAGAGTCAAGCCATTCGGGGTGCTTAAGAATTGGCCAGTGAAGATTGCATGTGTCTGAAGGGAGTGGACTATGACATCCTATTAGGCCACCCCTGGATGCGCAACGCTAGAGTCATCTAAGATTGGGATAACGGCTTGATCTTCCTTGGCAATAGGACGGACGCCGTGAGAGTAGAGATGGACACCTGGAAGACCTCACCGGTCGACTTAGATGCCATCTCTACTATGCTCAAGAGTAATGCTTAGGTCAAAAAGTCCTATGGGCCCTTGACCAAGTATATCTCATGCCTAGAGGACGAGCGGGATTGAATGCATGTCCTTGCTACAATTGACCTGCCGTTCTATGATCACGAGGCGTATGAGCAAGCCATCAAAACAATCGGCAAGGCTAACGACACACCCTCCGTACTAGTCTACATGATGGCAGGAAGCCTTCGTGGAAAATCGAAGCCCGTCAACTCCCAAGTCCCAGCCAACAAAAGGGAACTCCAAGAGATACTGGAATATCTATCGGACAAGCTAGCTAGCAATCTAACTGCAAATCTCAAACCACTCCAGGATATCTTAGATGAATCCAGGTGGCAATGGATCAGAGTGCATGACTTAAACCTCATGTATAACTGGGCCATGGTTCCTGACCAACGACGAGAGATAGACCAAGCCCTAGGAGACGACGAGCAGTCTGATGAAGGGAATTCTAATGATGAATACGAAGACTTCCAATCCTTCAATGATGAAAGTGAGGGTGAGGTAGATACTGTGGAATACGACACTGAAGGACAAGAAATAGAGCAAATACGAGCAAACTCCAAGCCGTAGAAAAAGAGTATCTTCAGGATGGAGCGAGGAGTCATGCGTGTGGAATGTGACCGCGCCTGGTTGGAACACGTAGGAGCCATAGACCTTGAGCAAGCAGGACTAGCCCAGCCAGGAATGACATCAGTATTTAGGACTGAATCACCATCTGAACTGCGTCCACCAGGGTGTTAGAAATCAAGCTCCACCCATCAGTTTGTCTTGGTGTGTAACCGACATCTGTGATAGCTACTGTGTACAGCTGTCTCCATGTGACTACATTATATAAGTCGGGTTAGTAGTTAGTCAGTGACTTGACTAGAGTTAGTCAGTCTAGTTTTACATTACATTGTATTGTGTGGTTGAGTGTTATGTTGAATAATGAAGGAAAGACAATGAGAGCCTGAACGCTCATGGATATGAAGTTCTTCCCTGTCTCTCACTCTCTCATCTTTGAACATGGTATCAGAGCACTCACAAGACTGGGCTCTGTGGAGTAGAGCAGTGCAGAAGATGACTTCAAGACTGACCTGAAGGGCTGGAAAAAGAAGAGAATTGACTATCACTTTCACCATTTTGGTCACACAGAGGTATGCTTTGTTGAAGGAGACTAGCCATTGGTCAAGAGGCTGTTGGTGACCCTACTGGAGCATCTGAAAGGCCCTATTGAGCCTATGCAAGCCTTGTATAGACTTAGATCAGCCATTGTGTATAGTAGCAACCCCTGCTAAATCTGCGTGAACTGCGCCTATAGGGCTGAGTGGATTGCAACCTATGGAAACTCAAATGGGGCACTTGAACAAGATCCATAAGGCATGAATGCTCACTCTTGAAGATACTTGAAGAGTACAAGAGGAAAATGCTTGTGTGGGAGCTCTGTTATGAGCTGGAGTAACAGACACAGATCTCTAATCAGTTCTAAACTGCTATTAAAATGAATGGACAGCATGCATTCAGTCATTATTGACATACAGGAGCTTTGTGCTACACTCAGAAGGCATCTTTAAAGCACAAGAATGTGTCAAAGCATGTATACATTGGATCTAATGTCTTGGAGCTGAGATTTCTTGCTCATAATACTTAGATTTGAAAGCCATTGATAGGATAGAAACTATCATACATAGTGAATTGCAAGCATTGTATCTTGCTGAAGCAATACATGTCACTTTGGAGCTTCTATCACCTATATGAACTAACATATGCATGCTGAATGTATGGAGGTTTGTGGAAAGCATTGGATGCTACTGAATACTCAAATCTAGACCTGAAATAATTGCCTTGGGCTGGTTATGAATAGTCATGGTTATGAACAGTCATGTATTCCTTGACAGTGATTAATGAAGACAGGTTGTCTATGCCTACCCAAATGCTCATGTATTGAGCCTATCACTTCAAAGTGAATGTATGACATGATTTGAAAACTTTTTGGAGTTTCTTAAAGCGTGTTATGCTGATTTTTGGTTGACTACAACCTGCAACCAAATTGGTTGACACTTGTACTTGCTAGTTATGCATTGTTTTGTGCTTCTATGCCTATGTATGGCTTGACACAAGTACTAGCAGCTATCTGGGAAGTTCTGGGACATGTATGACATGTATGCATGTTGTTTTTGGACTTGAAATTGTTGTTGGTTATACACAGTCTACAGTTTTCAGACTGCATCTTTGGTCCGTGGCAGTGAGGTTGCAGGAGTTTAAACTGAAGCAAATACATAGCATCTGTATTGATTGTTTTACCTACGGGTTAGACCATTTGTTTTGGGAATTTTTTGGGTTATCAATGGGCTGAAATACCCTAGTTTTTTATTGCAATTAGTTGCAGAAAACTGTCATAAATTATTGTGGACTGAACTTGGTCAGTCATACTTATTGGTTTGCAAGTAGTTAAACATCTGACAGATAGTCTATTGCATCATGGCTAATGCACATGGGACTGATAATATCACTCAGATAGTTGGAGAGAAGTTAGACAACAAGAACTTTGCATTATGGAAATTCAAAATGAAGAACTTTCTAGTTGGCAGGGGTTATTGGGATCTATGTACAGGAGATGAGGCTGCTCTTGAGTTGCCTGCAATGAATCCAACTAATGAACAGAAAAGAGCTCATAGGCTATGGAATGAGAGACCATACAAGGTGCTACATTGGTTTTCTCTATGTATATCTGATGCTATGGTAATTCAAATCACTGGATGTGAGACTCAGAAGGATGCTTGGGACATACTGATGAAAAATTATGGAGCCATGACACATGCACGAAAGATCCAGTTGAAACAACAGTTCAACAACATGTCTAGGAATGGCAGGAGCATCCAGGTGTATACCACGGAGATTAAGACCATAACTGAACAACTTGCTACCATTGGCTCAAGTGTATCAGAAGATGATATGATTGTTGTTGCCTTGAATGGATTAGGGAAAGAGTACAAAGCTTTTGACACATCCATTTCTATTAGAGAAGAGCCCCCTACCTAGGAAGAGCTAGTTGATTTGTTGCTACATGAGGAGGTCAAGCTTGGGTTGAATATAGGTTCCAGTGTATCTCAGAGTAGAGACACTGTGTTATACTCTAGCTAGCGTGGCAGAGGATTTCGAGGTCGTGGTGACACTCGTAATGCTTATGGACAGCAATAGCAGCAGGGTAATTGGCATGGTGCAAATACGCAAGGCCAGCGTGGATCTGGTGGGTTTAGAGGCAGGGGAAGATCATCCCGAGGTAGAGGTGGTGGATCTGGTTCATGGCAGTCATCTGATCAGTCCAACAGGGACAAGGATTGCCATTATTGTGGCAAGTATGGGCACATTGCAAAGGATTGCTACAAGAAGCAGGGAGATATGAAAGCAAAGGGCAGACATCATGGGCACTATGCATCTTCCAGTGGTGCTCATGATGAGCAAGTTGATAGACTATTTGCCATGCAGCATATATCCAAAAATGCATCGAGACATAATAGAGATGATAGATGGTACATTGACTCTGGAGTGTCAAACCACATGACACCGCATGGAGAGTGGTTTGATGAGATGGTCGTAGGTACACATGGTCATGTATGTACTGGGGATGACACCCAACATGACATAAAGCATAAAGGGATTGTTCCTCTCATGATGTTTGATGGCAAGAAGAAAGGCCTGCATGATGTATTACATGTACCGACCATAACAAAGAATCTTTTGTCTGTGGGTCAAATGGCAGAACAAAATCTACAAGTGAGATTTAACAAAGATGGATGTTTCATTGAGGAGTATGGAAATGGCTGCAAGCTAATTGCCAAGGGAAAAAGGGATGGCAGGATGTTTACTTTGGATGCGACCATTCCGGGACTTAAGGCAGCCATGTTTGCTCATGATGAGAGTGCCATTCGAGATGTAGAGATTTGGCATAAGCGGATTGAACATGTCAATGTACAAAAGCTGAAATCTATGCAGCAGAAGGAAGTAGTACTTGGATGACCTAAATTCAAGTATAATGACTTTGGTCATGTATGCCCTGCATGTCAATTTGGAAAGCAGGCACGGTTTCCGTTCATGAGACATGTAAAAAACAACACTAGGCCTTTACAGTTGGTGCACTCTGATGTCTAGGGTCCTTCACATAATGCTTCATTTGGAGGTGCACAGTATTATGTCTCATTTATTGATGATTTCAACCCAGGTACACTTGGCTTTATATTTTGAAGCATAAAGATGATGTGTTTGATGCATTCAAAGATTTCAAGAAGCATGTAGAAAATGAGTTGGGCTGCTACATATCATGTTTGAGATCCGATGGAGGAGGTGAATATGTCTCTAATTACTTTGACAGGTATCTCGCTAAATATGGGATCAGAAGACAGCTCACATGTAGCTATACACCGCAGCAAAATGGTGTTGGAGAGAGGAAAAACAGGGTCCTGATGGAATCAACTAGGGCTATGCTAAATGAGAAATGCCTGCCAAATGGTTATTGGGCTGAAGCAGTGATGACTACTGTCTATGTGCTGAATTGAACCCCTACAAAAGGGGTTTCATGATGTCACTCCATATGAGAGGCTGTATGGTCATAAACCTGATATTTCGCACTTGAAGGTATTTGGTAGCATTGCATTAGTGAATTGGGGATTTCGTCTATTATGACACCAGGTGCTAGGCAGAGTCGTTATGTGCCGCCTCATGAGAGGCAAGCTCATAGTGAGCCACAACTCAGGAGATCAGAGAGGGTCAGATGACCTGTGGATAGATACACTTACACTGGATATTCAACCTGTCATTATGCTTATATGACAAAAGTAACAGGTTTTAGAGAACCAAGTAAGTTTGATGAGGCAGTTTTTGCAGATGAGGATTGGTGTGCTGCTATGGATGAGGAATATTCAGCTTTAGCTAAAAATGGCACATGGGATTTAGTACAGTTGCCTGAGGGCAAAACACCTATTGGCTGCAAGTGGGTGTATAAGGTAAAATGTAAATCAGATGGATCATTGGAAAGATACAAGGCCAGGCTGGTTGCAAAAGGGTATGCGCAGCATTATGGTCTTGATTATGAGGAGACTTTCAGCCCTGTAGTAGCAAAGATGGCTACAGTTAGAACTGTGATGGCTTTGGCAGCAGCTAGAGCCTAGAAACTATGGAAGATGGACTCAAAGAATGCCTTTTTGAATGGAGAGTTACAGGAAGAAGTTTACATGGAACAGCCTAAAGGCTATGTGCATCCAGAATTTCCAGCACATGTATGCCGGCTGAAAAAGGCATTATATGGGCTGAAACAGGCACCCAGAGCATGAAATGCTCGCATCAGTAGTTATTTGCAGCAACATGGTTTCCAATTGGGTGATGCTGATCATAGTTTGTTTGTGAAGAAGACAGATCGTGGCTATGTATTCCTAGTTGTCTATGTTGATGACTTGATCATTACAGGAGATGATGAAAGCGGGATTGTTGAAGTAAAGACATGTTTACAGGCCGAGTTTAAGGTCAAGGACCTAGGAGAGCTGAAATATTTTTTGGGGATTGAGGTTGTCTCTACACCTCAAGGCATATGGCTACTACAGAAGCAGTATGCTCAGGACATGTTACAAAAATATGGTATGGCTGATTGCAAGCCTATGGATATGCCTTTAGAGTAGAATGTCAAGCTGCAGATTGATGTTGGGACAGAGATTGAGAATGTTACCATGTACGGACAGATGGTAGGATGCTTGATCTATCTCACAATCACTAGACCTGACTTGAGTTATGCTGTGGGGCTCATCAGTCAGTTCATGCAGAAGCCTCGCAAACCACACTTGGATGCACTCAGGAGAATTCTGAGATATGTAAACAGTACCACAGATCATGGGTTGTTTTATGCATATGGGAAACCCCTTGACATGATGGGGTATACTGATACTGACTAGGCTAGTTGCACTTATGATAGGAGGTCAACCAACGGCTATGCATTTGGATTGGGTAGTAGCATGATCAGTTGGCAGAGTAAGAAACAGCCTACAGTTGCACTGTCCAATACGGAAGCAGAGTATCCTGGTGTGGCCTTAGCGGCCTCTGAAGCTATGTGGTTACAAAAGTTATTGAATGACTTGGGAATACACTTGGACAGCAAAGTAAGGTTGTACTATGACAATTTAAGCAGTGTCATGTTAGCAAGCAAACTTGTTTATCATGCAAGATCGAAACACATTGAGGTTCACTACCATTTCATCAAGGAAATGATTTTAGCAGATCAGATTGACTTGGATAATGTGAAGACTGAAGATTAGGTAGCAGACATCTTTACCAAATCAATTGGTAAAGATAAGTTCATTCACTTTAGACAGCTACTTGGAGTAATGCAGATGGTTTGAGTTTTTGGTTTGAGCTTGAGGACGAGTGTTAGAAATCAAGCTCCACCCGTCAGTTTGTCTTGGTGTGTAACCGACATCTGTGATAGCTATTGTGTACAGCTATCTCCATGTGACTACATTAAATAAGTTGGGTTAGTAGTTAGTCAGTGACTTGACTAGAGTTAGTCAGTCTAGTTTTACATTACATTGTATTGTGTGGTTGAGTGTTATGTTGAATAATGAAGAAAAGACAATGAGAGCCTAAAGGCTCATGGATATGAAATTCTTTCATGTCTCTCTCTCTCTCATCTTTGAACACATGGGAGACCACCTCTTCTAGCGAAGGCGGAGGATTCAACTCTGAATCGGAGGTTAGTTCGGATAGTGATCCAAAGATCCCTAGGCCGCCTACAACCAGATGCACCAAGGGGGACCTACCTGTCCACCTGAGGCGCAAATGATTAAGATAGGAAAAGGCAAAACAACCCAGGGATACTCGAACGGAAGAACAACGAAAATTACAAGACCTCCCTAAATGATTCACGAAATTCAAAAAAGGGGATAGGGGGGTAGTTCTGTTAGGTGCCAAACATCAAGCACAGACAAGCGAACCAATCGAGGGACTAACCAAGGTCAAGGAGGTGGACCTAGCCCAAGAAGGGGAACCACCCCGACCAGTCTTCATTGCCGATGACTTACTAATGAAGAAGAAACGATTCTTGTCGCTCTCTTGCAAGAGTACATAGACGTGTTTGCATGGTCCTTAGAAGAGCTTAAGGGGGTAGATCCGAGTGTCGTGACTCACAACATACCCATGATGCCAGATGCAATACCGGTCAAGCAGCGACCGTACCCTATGAATCCAAAACATGCTCATACTGTCAAGGAAGAGATTCATAAGCTAATGAGAGCAGGATTTATTTATGAAATTGAGCACATAGACTAGGTATCGCCCATAGTCATCGTGATGAAGAAGAATGGAAAAATCCGAGTTTGTGTCAATTACAAGAAGGTAAATGTTGCCACCAAGAGGGACAACTATCCGTTGCTGTACACCGAGCACATGCTTGAGATAGTGGTAGGCAAGAAAGCGTACAGTATTCTAGACGGCTTCTCAGGGTACAACTAGGTGCAAGTGCATCCTGCGGACAAGCATAAGACTGCCTTTGCCACTGAGTGGGGCGTCTTTGCTTACATAGTCATGCCCTTCGGGTTGACTAATGGCCCTGCCACTTTCCAATGCCTCATGTGCACCATCTTTAAGGACATGCTTCGCAAGAAGTTAGAAGTCTTTATCGACGACCTCTGTGTCCACTCGACCTGGATCAAACACTTAGACAAACTCCAAGCAGTCTTCAAGTGGTGTCGCTTATATCGTCTCTCCTTGAACCCCTTAAAGTGCCAGTTTTGGGTCAAGCATGGATGCATCCTAGGGCATGTGGTATCAAAGAACGGCATTGCCACTGACTTCTCAAAGGTTAGGGTTATTGTCGAACTTCCACCCCCAAACAACTACAAGGGAGCTCAATGCTTCCTAGGCCATACTGGGTACTATCGGTGGTTTGTACTGAATTATGCATTGATGGCTAGACCATTGTACAAGCTGCTTATTGTCTTTGAATGGAAAGAAGCATGCCAATGGGCATACGAAGAGTTGAAGAAGGCTCTAACCACAGCACCAATCCTACGAGCCCCAGATTTAGACCATCACCTTCCACGTGCATATCGATGCTTCTAAGTTTGCCATGGGGGCAGTGTTGTGCGAACCTGGCGAACACAATTTAGACTATCCAGTGAGCTTTGCTAGCAGAAAACTCACTGAGACAGAAATGAACTACTCGACGATGGAAAGAGAGGGATTAGCCATGGTGTTTGCCTTGAAGAAATTCCAGCATTATCTTTTGGCCACACCCTTTACCTTCTTTGTGGACCATCAAGCCTTGCTCTATCTAGTAAACAAACCTTGCGCTACAGGACGCATAGCTTGATGGCTCCTTTTGCTTCTAGAGTTTGACTTCTCCGTAGTGGTACAAAAGGGAAAACAACATGACATGGCTGATCACATGTCACGCATTTCCACCGGAGAAGCCGTTGGACAAGGTGTTGTTGATGAACTGCCCGACGCCCATCTGTTTAACCTTTCTAGCGTGACAGGGATCTATTTAAGGCTGATCTAACGCTGTATTGGGCAGATGACATAGTCCAAGTGCTTGAGCACGGACTGCCTGACTAACCAATAGAAAAAGCCCGACTTATGCGATTAATCCTTAAGATTCAGCCCTATCAGTTGATTGTAGGTCAACTCTATAGGCTGGGGCAAGAAGGATTGTTGCACATATGCGTATGCGAATATGAGATGCACGATGTGCTCTCAAAAGCGCACGACGGCATTACCGAAGGGCACTTTAGTAGAGACACGATGGCACAGAAGGTGTTGCAGTCTCAACTGTGGTGGCCCATGCTTTTTCACAATGCAGCTCGATTCATCAAGCACTGTGACGAGTGCCAGTGAGACGAAGGTCCCAATTCACAAGGATCAAATGGAATTAACCCTAGTTATTGCTCGACAACCCTTCAAAAAGTGGGAAATTGATTTCATTGGACCCATCAATCCTGCGGCATAGTATTCGCAGGCCAAGTATATAATTGTGGCCATGGATTACCTCACTAAATGGGCAGAAGCGCGAGCGACACAAAAAAACGACGCTAGAAGGAGGGCTAAGTTCTTATGGGAGCAAGTGATTTCACGATTCGGCTGCCCCATCGAACTGGTCTCAGTGACCAAGGCATGCACTTCATCAATGAAGTGATCGCACATCTCCTATCCACCTTCCTCATCATCCATAGCAAATCCTCACCATACTACCCTCAAGAAAACGGCCAGGCCGAATCAACGAATAAGATTTTGGTCAATGTCCTAACCAAGGTCGTCTTTGCTTCACACAGCGACTGGGACAACAAGCTGATGGTAGCTATGTGGGCTTACCGAATGGCTTATAAAATGGCTGTCGGTCAAACCCCCTTTAGGCTGACATATGGAATAGAAGCGATTCTCCCATTAGAATTCTTCATTCCTAGCCTGAGAATAGCGCTTCAAGAACGATGCAAAGGGAAGGAGGCATGGATGCAACGCCTAGTTGAGCTCGAACACCTCTCGGAGACTCGCCTTCTAGCCACCCATGAACTGATCTGTGAGAAAGCCCGATGCAAGAGCTGGTTTGACCATCATGTCAAGCAGCGTGAGTTCAAACAGGGTGACTTAGTGCTCCTCTACTCAGTTAAGGGGCATAAGCAAAAGATGAAATTTAGAGGTCTTGGACCCTTCAAAGTTCGTGCGATTAGTCAAACAGGCAATGTCAAACTTGAGACCCTAAACGGTGAAGGAATAGGCTTCTTCAATGGCAGTCGTGTCAAGAAGTACTACCCTCCTACGCATCTTTTGCACGAGCCACCGATGTTAGAACCGCCTGTCAAAGTACAAGTAACCATAATCACTGAAATCGACGATGAGGATGAGGAAGCCATATAACCCACATACCTCCGTATCATGGTCCCGACAAAACAAACATGTGCTTTCACTGCCTTCTTCGACGAGGGAGCAGACTTCAATGTCTTGACCTACGATCATTGGACTCAACTTGGCAAACCACAACTTCAACCCACCACTGCAAAATTAAGCCCATATGGGGCCCATTCCTATGCACTACTCGGCAAGTGCAAAGCAGCCGTTTCTATCGAGTCTGAGACTGTTCCAACGATTTTTTACGTATTGTCAAATGCTAAAAACGCAGGCACAGACTCACTGCTAGGGCGAACCTTCAAAAAGTAGACCCACTGCAATGTTGACTACGCGTCGCAGCGCATCCACCTCCCAATAGGCAACGTTCGCATTGTTACAGCTTTTAGCAAGGTCTGCGCAACCTCATCACGGGCCACAAAGCCACTGATAGAAACATCTGTGGGCGAGTCTAAGGAGGAGGGTAGTGTGCGGCCGCCACTCCTCAAGTTTCATAGACCGCAACCCATAGCAGCCAAAGCTAAGGCCCCACAGCCTCACCTTCAATGGATGCCTAAACAACCATAATAGCCACCTAGGAGTCGATGCTCCTATCCTCATAAGACCAGAAACTCTAAACCTAGGAAGCCCAAACGCAGCTACAAGAATAAACGTGTAATCCGTCAAAGATGGGTCCCCAAGGCCCTCTTGCACACACAAGGCTACTATGAGGGCAATCCTTGGCTATGGATACCTAAGGCCCACATGGCCAGAGGCACCACTCGTACGCCAGCCTCAAGCTTGATCATCCCAAAAATCGTAGAACCTCGAAACCACAAGCTGCAGAGCTTCCCCGACCAGCAACCATCAAGTTCATCCACGCGCGAACCCACGCGAGTCGCCCAAGCCTGTCGACCCAAGCGACAACCGCCACCTCAATAGTCATCACCCATTGGAGTCGATCTGACTTTCCAAATCCATCCTGAAAGCAACAGGCCATCACTCGAGGCTGCTGCTAACACAGCCTTTGTCCCAACGACCCAATCGCAAGCTCAAGAACACTCATCACCGCAACTTTCCGTCGCCAAAGGCTCAAGTCTTACCAAACCCCAACCACCTGCCGCAGGCCTTAGGCCCTCTTACGAGAGGAAATCCTTTCTCACTAGCAGTTGATTTAGCTAAAGAAACAGGGAATGACGTAGTGGATTGCATTAAGCGACTTGACACCACTTTTGTGTCGCTAGCTCTGAGCTACGATCGCCTTAACTTAGGCCTATTAAACGAATCCTTCGCAAAACCTAAGTTCAAATGATGCCTTGTTCTTGGGAAACGTTTGAATTTGCATTTGCAAAAGCCGCTACCTCCACTGCTAAGTTGCTCAGCAGTGAGATCTCAAAAGAGCAAGCAATCAAGCAACGCCTCATCACGTCGTATGATCAACAAACCACTTCTGCCATCACTGACCAAGAAGTGGCAGAGCTGTCAAAACTTGCTGAGACGAAATCCCAGTTCTTAAGGCACTAGTATGCTCTTAGGTTGCAATGAAAAGTTGAAGGATGCCGAATAATGACCAACGTTAAGCAGTGCCGTGCAATCAAAACAGCAGACTATGAACCTACATACGTCGTGCCAACCTCATATCGAGTGTTAACCACTTTGCGGGGCCGTCCTATAGAAGAACACATCAAAGGACACCCCTACCTTGACTGCTTGTTGACCGAGGAGGAGTTACACATTGCTAGCCAAGTCAACTCAGGTGACTTCCTAACTGATGTTCTCACATTCATCACCCAAGTGGGGATTAAACCCTCTGACCTGGACCGCGAAGCCCATTTGTAATACAACCCCAATTTCTATACTTGGCTCCTTCACAAGTAGCCCCTACACTTCCATGCCAAAAGCCCTTCACCTTCTAACCCTAAATCCTAGGAAGGATTCTTCTCAAACTGGAAGGGGAGGGGCTAAGGTGAATCGGATCAGAATCACTAAATCAAATCAAAGTCAGTGAACCATGTAGATATACATTGTGAAAAACGGATGGGGTAGGAAAAGGGCATGAAAACTTTGAACTAAAGGACAAAAAGTCAAAGTCAGAAAAAGGGAATTTGCATTAGATCTTAATGAATTCATTCAAAAGCATATATTTTTTTCTTTTTCAGCAATTATTATATCGCAAGCACTAATGAAAATTACGATTTATGACCGGAACAAAAAATGTCACAGCAGGACCGAGCCTACCGACTCCCCTTCACGGAGGAGGAGAGAATGCGGTGCAGCATCAACCTGGAGAGTCGTGCCTACAATCAATTAAAATTCCAAACTATTCACAATTTAGAAGAATTAGTGGCCAAAGAAGAGGCGGCCAGGAGCGTCATGGAAAGCTGCAATCTCAAGAAGTACTTGGAAAGTTTTTCACAAGAACCCGACCACACGAGTTGTGTGGAATTTCTCAAGTCCTACAACCCCGACAGCAAATGCGGCACTATCACAGTGGGAAGAGGAAAGAATGCTAAGCAAGTGTTGGTTCGTTTAACCCCTGCCTTGGTGGAGAAGGCGTTGGGACTGGAACCAAAGGTGGAAAAGAAGCAGAAGAGGGACATATACACCATGCTGGGGATGAGAAAGGAGGACGTGCTGACAAACGATGGCATTAGTATCCAAGACATCCCCAATGTAGAGACCAGGTTACAGGCAAAACTCATACATGCGCTCCTTCCCATCCAGCGCTACAACGCGTTGATGCACCGGATCAGTGTACCAATACTGGAAAATGTAGCGGCCCATACCCTACACGAAGTTGACTAGAACGGCTACGTACGCAAGACCATCGACCATGCAGCTCGAGCTCTAGCCTTAGGAAGCATGCCAATAGGAGGAGAATCCCCGATGTCGAAGGCTGTAGAAAGAAAGAGGGCCTCCTCCAAAGCCTCGTTCATCGCAGACGGGGGCATCTTAATGGCACTTATCCAGGAGGCTGTGAAGGAAGCTGAAGAGGGGGAGCGGGAAACACTCGACAGATCACCTCCTCATCAACACCAGGAGAGGTCCAGTGATCGGACGGAGACCGAGGAAGAAGGGGAAGAATAGAATAGCAAAAAGCAACTCAAGGAGACTAAGAAAAAAGCAGCGCAAAAGAAAAAGAAACAGGATGAGGGCAGTAGGAAGGATAAGGAAGACTTGGAGAAAGCGAAAAGACAATCCCTTAGGGAAGCCAAGGAGAGAGAAAGGAAGAGGAAGCAGGAAGAAGAAGAAACAACAGAGCAAGTCAGGCAGGCTAAAAAGGCATCAAAGGAAGAGGCTGAAAGGAGAAGAACAGAAGAGCAGGAGGAAAAAGAGAAACTAGAGGAAGAATACAAAAAGGCCGAAGAGGAAAGGAAAAGAAGAGTCGTGGAGGAGGAAGAGGAGTTAAGAAAAAAGAAGGAGGAAGACTTGGCCGAGGCTACACGCCGGTCCATCGAGCAGCAATGCAGGGCGGATGACCTAGAAGCTTGGAATCAGCCAAGGGAAGAAGGGCCTAGCTCCAGCATGCAGGCACTAGAACCCGCGCCCCCCGTAGTTCTGGAAGGAAAAGGCAAATCACCCCTCCATCCTATCCCCACCCTCATGGCACCCCCCGCTGAACCCACTACGCTCACCCCTAGCATCCCCACCAACTCGGATGTGTCCAACCTGGAGGCCTGGATGCAATACTTCATCAGTAAGGAAATGGCCCAAGGGAAGAGCACGGAAACCATGACCACGGGACCAAAAAGGCTCGCCGCAGATGCAGAATTGAGGTAGAACCAAAAGCATCTGCGTATGGAGGCCTCAACTACCCCCACCCACACAACAATGACGCCACCATCCAGTTACGACGAATACGACACTGAGCTGCTCTCCCAACTGGAGAGAGCGAAGGATGAAAAAATAATGGTAGTGGCTGAGTTGGTGACAGAGAAAGAGTCAGTGGCGGCTTTCCAACTGGAGAAAACCCGCATCATCACCATGCAACAATGTCAAATATTCGAACTCAAGCAAGAGTTGAAAGCAAAAGAGGATAGGGAAGAAAGCTACAAGCAGAGCTGGAGGATGAGAATCAAGAACTCGTGCAGATACAGCGGGAATACAAGCTCCTCCTGATGCAATATAAGGAACTGGAGTCAAAGACCACCACCATTGAGCAGATGATGGAGGAGCTGAGCGCCAAAGAAGAGGAGAGGACAAGAGAGGGAGCAACAACGAAAGGAGATGACCAATCAACTATGCCTCAGGAAGAAAGAGCAAGACAAAATGAGCAAAGAGCTAAGGGCTCAGGAGCAGAAGCTCCTAACCCTAGCACAAAAGCAGGGGGAGAGCATGGAAGGAATGAGAAAAAGGGCCGAGGAATGGGCCGCGCAGAATGAGAAATGGGTGAAGGCACTGGCGCGGCGCCTTGCCTTGGTGGAGAAAGAAAAAATCTTGGTAGAAAGCAAAGCGGACGCCGCCCAGACAGCCTTCACTGCCCAGCAACAGGCCTTCCTCAACACACTACTGGACACAACGCAACCAGAGAGAAAGGAGCCGTTGGATGTGGTAAAGAAGAAACTGAGCATCGCATGCAAAGCCCTGCATGTGGGGTTACAGATGCCACCCCAACCTGCGGCAGTTAGGCTAGGCTTGGAAGAACAGCGAAAATACCTACTACTGGCCGTCCTAACCCCCCAGGAGGCAGATGCACTCAGCTTTGAGAAAGGGGCGCAGCTAGACGACCGGCCAGGGGGAGGACACTGACATCGAATTCGTCATAAGAGGAATCAACGAAGAAATAATCCGACAACCCCCCTCACCGCATGACTAGGAACAACAACAACTTGACCCACCCCTGGATAGACAAGCCGCGCTCAAGGAGAGACGAAAAACATTGGTGGAAGAAGCCAGAAGGCAGTTGCAAGCCAAGCCAGTCGTGCGGCCATCCGCATC
This sequence comes from Lygodium microphyllum, assembly GCF_053477565.2. Taxonomy (NCBI): domain Eukaryota; kingdom Viridiplantae; phylum Streptophyta; class Polypodiopsida; order Schizaeales; family Lygodiaceae; genus Lygodium; species Lygodium microphyllum. The sequence continues at coordinate 63,667,059 of NC_141141.1, forward strand.
CCTCCCACCATGCCCCGATGACCTCCCAATGCAATTCCACGCAGAGCTAGTGGCCTCGGAATGGCAAGAACTTGAAAAGGACCCTTTCTCTTTCAGCTTCTTGATGCTTGACAGCCTGAGAAGGGTCCTACCGATCAAAGTCATGGAGGAGGTAATCGCGGCTGGCACTCGACTAGGCCAAAAATGGCTGGATGACAGGGCAAGGACCCCCACTCTGTGGGGCACAGAGGAAGCCAAATTTTGGCAAGACAAAGTGTACGAGGTGCCACATATAGTAAGGGGCTACGACTGCCAACCCCTCTGGAGGAGGAAAATATGCAATACCAACATGCTTGCCTGGATGGCATTTTGTAACACCCTACCCTACGAGTGAAACGACCCCACATTCATGGCGTATCCTCCTATGGTAGGCGTGGATTTCGTTGCCACTCTCCATGGGAGGCACGACTTCCCCGTCATCTACAATTCCAATGCCACCTCCTTCGAGGATGCTCTACTTTTTGATTTAGGAAGTCTACCCGCCTCCATGATGTGCTTCCTCGCTGAGTTCTCGTTTTGCCTAGATCCCGCTTTCATAACCACCTGTAATTACCTTAGGCTCCTTAAGCTCCTACTTAAGCAAGATCCGGCACCGCAAGAAAATAGCTTTCCTCCCCTCTTTTTTGATCCTAATGCTATTGATAGCTGCGCTATGACCCGCTTAATGATGAGAGCTAGCCTACTACCTTCCTTTTGCCTAGCTCTCCTGGAGGATATGAGCGACAGCCAATTCACTAGGTTTAATCACCCCTTCCTATCCACCACCTCTCTCCACGTCCGCATGAACCTAAAAGGGTATATGCAAAGCCACCAATTTTTACACAAATCCATCTACCCTCCCTCTCCCCCTCATTCCGACGATGAGAATTAGACTTGGCTGTCATACTCTTGATGTAATACTATCCCTAAATGTATCCAAAAAAAAAAAGAAGAAAAGAAAAGAAACAAAGCAAAGAAAAGCACGATCACTGCACCTAGGGGTCCTTAAGTTAGGCATGTTCGGTGGCTTCGGTCGGTTGGCTCCGCTCCTTACCCCCTAGCCCTTTTTGATCCCCCATGTCACACTTAGGGCGCATCAAGGGCAGGACACACCTAGGGAGGTAACACTCACCTATGGTTAGACCTGTCACCCTAAGCCATTGGCACTACACCCCCTTGGCACAAATGGCATCCTCAAGTGTGGAACATCACCCGAGCTTGCCTGTAGTTAGATCCACCTCCCCATTCCACTAGCACAAGCACAATGCACCAACACACTGAGGAAAGAACTCCCCTTAGGTAGAGCACCGCACCTTCTTCTTCAGACACTCCGAAAGTGCCCAACCACCAACTTCGGAGGCCCTCGTTCACCCATGATATCTAGTGAACTGCTCCGATAAACATCATTCTTGAGCTTCCACAAGCACCTGAATCTACATGTGGCCCTCACCCTTACACCAACACCAAAGTGCCATGGGACTGGTACCCGTCTAGGAGGGGGGTAATGTTAACCCCAAGTTGAGATGGTGGAAAAATAGAGGAAAAAGCAAAAGGAATATGGAAAAAGAGCAAAGACATGCATGCGGCCTCTAAAGATGAACCGGGGCAAAAAGCGCAACCTTAAAAGAAAAGGCGCCTCAAAAATCTCGAAAAATTCTTGTAAAAGAGTGCCACGCTCCCTCCTATGCCAATTGTAAAATATTAGATGGGTGTAGGCTAGAGGCACAAGGCTAGAAGAGGGAAACGGAAAAATGACCTTGCCACAATGGCCCGTCATGTAAAAAAGGGATGGGTGCCCATGGGATTTTAGGGTTTGTATATATGAAGTTCAAAAAGTGAATAAGAGATCATTCTTTGGTGTGTGGCAAAAGGAGCCTTCTTCTTCTTCTCTCCTTCTCACCTTCTTGCTTGTGTGTGCTCTTGAGAGAGGAAGTGTGAGAGTGTGAGAGAGTGAGTGTGTGAGGGTGAGGGATCAAGAGGGTGAAGCTCTTCACCATCTCCTCTTCTTTTCTTTTCTTCCCTTCTCTCTTCTTGCGTGCACGACTATGGAGGATGGAGCTTGGAGGTGGAGGAGGCTTGAGCTAGCATCTAGGATTGTGGAGCTACCGGTGTGTGTCAGAGAGGAGGCAACTCATATCGGCACTAAGGTAAGCTCACTACACTCATAGGATCGACGGCACGTTGGCTAGGTGAGAGATAGCCATTAGAGCTTGCTTGGAATGCTTGAAACAATAAGCGGTCCATTTAGCAGTTGAGCGAAAGCTCCCACATTGGGCGACAAGGGTAGGACTTGGTACATGAGCTTAGATAACGCAAAGCGAGCCAACTTCGATGGCCTCAAGGATCTCTTCATTAAGAGATTTACTGAGCCCGAATACTCTAATAATCTACTAGTACGCTTGATGAACGTCAAGCAGAAAGAGAAGGAGGACATTCGCGATTACGTGACCCATGTGCGGAGTCTCTTCAAGAGAATCCCTACTGGAGAGCGACCAACTGAAAGAGTAGTATCAACTGTATTCATCAGCGAGATTCAGAACGAGGAACTATACAAGGATTTGGCAAGCAACTCGAGCTTGCAGTGAGACGTGCTAGTAGCAAGGGTCTTTGAGGAAGCCATCAGAGTTGATGATCAGCTAAAGGAGCTGAGCTCCAGAAGCACGAACCTAGAAGAGACCAACTCGCGAAGCTCAGAGAGAGCGTCAGCCTCGCCACTAATGAAAATTACGGTTTATGATAGGAACAAAAAATGTTGCAGCAGGACCGAGCCCACCGACTCCCCTTCACGGAGGAGGAGAGAACGCGGTACAACATCAACCTGGAGAGCCATGCCTACAATCAATTGAAATTCCGAACTATTCACAATTTAGAAGAATTAGTGGCCAAGGAAGAGGCGGTTAGGAGCATCGTGGAAAGCTGCAACCTCAAGAAGTACCTGGAAAGTTTCGCACAAGAACCTGACCACACGAGCTGTGTGGAATTTGTTAGGTCTTACAACCCCGACAGTGAATGCGGCACTATCACAGTGGGAAGAGGACAAAATGCTAAGCAAGTATTGGTTCGGTCTTGGTGGAGAAGGCACTGGGACTCGAACCAAAGGTGGAAAAGAAGCAGAAGAGGGATGTATATGCCATGCTGGGGATGAGAAAGGAGGACGTGCTGACAAACAACGGCATCAATATCTAGGACATCCCCAATGCAGAGACCAGGTTATAGGCGAAACTCATACATGCGCTCTTTTTCAGCCAGCACTACAATGTGTTGATGCACCGGATCAATGTACCAATACTGGAAAATATAGCGGCCCATACCCTGCACGAAGTCGACTCAAACGGCTACGTGGGCAAGACCATCGACCAGGCAGCTCGAGTGCTAGCCTTAGGAAGCATGCCAGCAAGAAGAGAATCCCCGATGTCGAAGGCCGCAGAAAGAAAGAGGGCCTTCTCCAAAGCCTCATTCATCGCATACGGGGGCATCTTAACGTCACTTATCCAGGAGGCCATGAAGGAAGCTGAAGAGGGGGAGGGGGAAACACCCGACAAATCACCTCCTCATCAACACCATGAAAGGTCCAGTGATCGGACGGAGACCAAGGAAGAAGGGGAAGAACAGAATAGCAAAAAGCAGGTCAAGGAGACTAAGAAAAAAGCAGTGCAAAAGAAAAAGAAACAGGATGAGGCCGTAGGAAGGAAAAGGAAGACTTGGAGAAAGCGAAAAGACAATCCCTCAGGAAAGCCAAGGAGAGAGAAAGAAAGAGGAAGCAGGAAGAAGGAAGAAGAAGAAACAACAGAGCAAGTCAGGCAGGCTAAAAAGACATCAAAGCAAGAGGCTGAAAGGAGAAGAAGAGAAGAGCAGGAGGAAAAAGAGAAACTAGAGGAAGAATACAAAAAGGCCAAAGAGGAAAGGAAAAGAAGAGTCGCGGATGAGGAAGAGAAGTTAAGAAGAAAGGAGGAGGAAGACTTGGCCAAGGCTACACGCCGGTCCATCGAGCAGCAATGCAAGGCGGATGACCCAAAAGCCTGGAAACAGCCAAGGGAAGAAGGTCCTAACTCTAGCATGCAGGCACCAGAACCCGCGCCCCCCGCAATTCCGGAACGAAAAGGCAAAGCACCCCTCCATCCTATCCCCACCCTCATGGCACCCTTGCTGAACCCACTACACTCACCCTTAGCATCCCCACCAGCTTGGAAGTGTCCAACCTGGTGGCCTGGATGCAATACTTCATCAGTAAGGAAATGGCCCAAGGGAAGAGCATGGAAACCATGACCACGGGACCAAAAAGGCCGGCCGCAGATGCAGAATCGAGGCAAGACCAAAAGCATCCGCGTATGGAGGCCTCAACTACCCCCACCCATGCAACAATGATGCCACCAGCCAATTACGACGAATACATTGCTGAGCTACTCTCCCAGCTGGAGAGAGCAAAGGAGGAAAAAATAATGGCAGCTGAGTTGGTGACAGAGAAAGAGTCAGTGGCGGCTTTCCAACTGGAGAAAACCCACATTATCGCCATGCAGCAATGCCAAATATTCGAACTCAAGCAAGAGTTGAAAGCAAAAGAGGAAAGGGAAGAAAGCTACAAGTAGCGAGCAGGTGGAGGACGAGAATCAAGAACTCGTGCAGATACAGTGGGAATACAAGCTTCTCCTGATGCAATATAAGGAATTGGAGTCAAAGACCGCCACCCTTGAGCAAATGATGGAGGAGCTGAGTATCAAAGAAGAGGAGAGAAGACAAGAGAGGGAGCAACAACGAAAGGAGATGACCAATCAACTATGCCTCGAGAAGAAAGAGCAAGACAACATGAGCAAAGAGCTCAGGGCCCAGGAGCAGAAGCTCGTAATCCTAGCACAAAAGCAGGGGGAGAGCATGGAAGGAATTAGCAAAAGGGCCGAGGAATGGGCTGCACAGAATGAGAAACGGGTGAAGCCACTCGCCCGGCGCCTCACCTTGGTGGAGAAAGAAAAAATCTTGGCAGAAAGCAAAGCGGACACCACCCAGACAGTCTTCACTGCCAGGAACAGGCTTTCCTCAACACACTACTGGACACAACTCGACAAGAGAGAAAGGAGCCGTTGGAGGTGGTAAAGAAGAAACTGAGCATCGCACGCAGAACCCTGCATGCGGGGCTACAGATGCCACCACAATCTGCAGCTATTAGGCTGGGCTTGGAAGAATAGTGAAAGTATCTACTACTGGCGGCCTAACCCCTTAGGAGGCAGATGCACTCGGCTTTGAGAAAGGGGCGTAGCTAGACGACTGGCAGGGGGAGGACACTGACATCGAATTCGTCATAAGAGGAACCAACGAAGAAATAATCCCACAACCCCCCTCACCACACGACCAGGAACAGCAACAACTCGACCCGCCTCTGGATAGACAAGCCGTGCTCAAGGAGCAAAGGAAAAAATTGGTGGAAGAAGCCAGAAGGCAGCTGCAGGGCAAGCTAGTCATGCGGCCATCCGCATCCCTCCCACCATGCCCCAATGACCTCCCAACACAATTCCACGTAGAGCTAGTGGTCTTTGAATGCCAGGAACTCAAAAAGGACCCTTTCTCTTTCAACTTCCTGATGCCTGACAGCCTGAGAAGGGTCTTGCAGATCAAAGTCATGGAGGAGGTGATCGCGGCTGGCAATTGACTAGTCCAAAAATGGCTAGATGACAGGGCAAGGACCCCCACTCTGTGGGGCACGAAGGAAGCCAAATTTTGGCAAGACAAAGTGTATGAGGTGCCACACACAGTAAGGGGCTACGACTACCAACCCCTCTTGAGAAGGTGAATATGCAATACCAACATGCTCACCTGGATGGCATTTTGTAACACCCTACCCTACGAGCGGAACGATCCCACATTCATGGCGTATCCTTGTAGGGTAGGCGTGGATTTTGTGACCACCCTCCATGGGAGGCACGACTTCCCCATCATCTACAATTCAAATGCCACCTCCTTCGAGGACGCTCTACTTTTTTATTTAGGAAGCCTACCCGCCTCCATGACGCACTTCCTCACTGAGTTCTCCTCCTGTCCAGATCTCACTTTCATAACCACCTGTAATTACCTTAGGCTCCTTAAGCTCCTACTTCAGCAAGATCCGGCACCACAAGAAAACGGCTTGCCTCCCCTCTTTTTTGATCCTAATGCTATTGATAGCTGCACTATGACCCGCTTAATGATAAGAGCTAGCCTACTACCTTCCTTTTGCCTAGCTCTTCTAGAGGATATGAGCGACAACCAATTCACTAGGTGTAATCACCCCTTCCTATCCACCACGTCTCTCCATGTCTGCATGAACCTGAAAGGGTACATGCAGAGCCACCAATTTTTATGCAAATCCATCCGCCATCCCTCCCCCTCATTCTGATGATGAGAATTAGACTTGGCTGCCATACTCCTGATGTAATACTATCCCTAAATGTATCCATTAAAAAAAACAAAGCAAAGAAAAGCACGATCGCTGCACCTAGGGGTCCTTAAGTTAGGCGTGTCCAGTGGCTTCGGTTGGTTGGCTCCACTCCTAATCCCCTAGCCCTTTTTGATCCCCCAAATCACACTTAGGGCACATCAAGGGCAGGACACACCTAGGGAGGTAACACTCACCTATGGTTAGACCTGTCACCCTAAGCCACTGGCACCGCAGCCCCTTGGCACAAATGGGGTCCTCAAGTGTGGAACATCACCTGGACTTGCCTGCGGTTAGACCCACCTCCCCATTCCACTAGCACAAGCACAATGCACCAACACACTTAGGAAAGCACTCCCCTTAGGTAAAGCACCGAACCTTCTTCTTCAGACACTCCAAAAGCGCCCAACCACCAACTTTGGAGGTCCTCGTCCACCCATGACATCTAGTGAGCTGCTCTGACGAACATCATTCTTGAGCTTCCACAAGCACCTGAGTCTACATGTGGCCCTCACCCTTACACCAACGCCAAAGTGCCATGGGACTGGCACCCGTCTAGGGGGGGTAATGTTAACCCCAAGTCAAGATGGCGGAAAAATGGAGGAAAAAGCAAAAGGAAGATGGAAAAAGAGCAAAGACACGCAGGCGGCCTCTAAAGATGAACTGGGGCAAAAAGCACAATCTTAAAAGAAAAGGCACCTCAAAAAACTCAAAAAATTCTTGTAAAAGAGCGCCAGACTCCCTCCTATGCCAATTGTAAAATATTAGATGGGGGCGTAGGCTAGAGGCACAAGGCTAGAAGAGGGAAACGGAAAAAGGACCTTGACACAATTGCCGGTCATGTAAAAAAGGGATGGGTGCCCATGGGATTTTAGAGTTTGTATATATAAAGTTCAAAAAGTGAATAAGAGATCATTCTTTGGTGTGTGGCAAAAGGAGTCTTCTTCTTCTTCTCTCCTTCTCACCTTCTTGCTTGTGTGTGCTCTTGAGAGAGGGAGTGTGAGAGTGTGAGGGAGTGAGTGTGTGAGGGTGAGGGATCAAGAGGGTGAAGCTCTTCACCATCTCCTCTTCTCTTCTTTTCTTCCCTTCTCTCTTCTTGCAGGCACGGCTATGGAGGATGGAGCTTGGAGGTAGAGGAGGCTTGAGGATGCTTGAGCTAGCATCTAGGATCGTGGAGCTATCGGCGTACGTGAGAGAGGAGGCAACTCATATCGGCACTAAGATAAGCTCACTACACTCATAGGATCAACGGCGCGTTCAACGGCGCGTTGGCTAGGTGAGAGATAGCCATTAGAGCTTGCTTGGAACGCTTGAAACAATAAGTGGTCCATGGGTCTTGGCGGTTGAGCGAAAGCTCCCACACCATTGGTCACATCCACCACGCTTCCCTCAGGGGTTATTTTAGTTATCTAATTTACCTACCACATTATGTTGACACATAAAAGTAGCTTCCTTAATTAACCCGTTAATCATAGGTTCCTTTATGTAATTTAGGGCACTAACATGAAAGCAAGATAAAACAAGATCAAACACTTCCTTAATTTATCTTCAGATTAATGTTTGTCTCCCGCCCATACAGGAGAATTAAGTGTCCCTTTCTGCCTCCGCAGAAAAGTACTTCCATCTTCTGGCAATAAAACCCGAAGGTTTATCCTACCAAGATTTTGCTTTATAACTAGTATCAAGGCCTCGAGATCCCATCTCGAGTCATGTAGAACACTTCTGTAGGGCTGGGAGGCATTGGGATTTATAGCCAGAGCCCCCACTAGCACCCAAGCGTCCTCCTATGCCAAGTAATTTCCACTAAGAGACCTCTCATGGCGAGTTCGGTCCACACCCCCCGGCACGAATTCATAACCCCCTTGGTTAGGGTTTGGCGATTCACGGGGGGTAGCTAGTGCCATCGTTCCTTAATTATCCCTTTAGGAAATCAACTACAGCTGAAGCAACCAGCTTAAAAACAATTACTAGGGAAAACATCCATTTTTGTTTCCATGGCAGGAGGAGGTATGGATGGAAATGGCGCTCCTGCCATCTGGGGGGGCTACATGGCCCCCTCTTGTAACTTACTTTCACTCTCTCTCTCTCTCTCCCCGCCATGTAATCGGCAAGGGGAGAGAGAGGGGGTAAAAACTTTTTTTTTTAATTTGAAATTTTTTTCTTAGGGGGATCCTATGGGGAGCACGGGAATATTACAGTTTTAAAATAGGGACAAGTTGCCAATGTTTATGGCAACAATCATGCACTAAGCGGGAGCTTAAGAGTGCCAACTTATCCATTATTCAATGCTTCAAGGCCTCAAGGAAATTTCAAGATAGCAAACAGTCCAAGACTAGATATTAAACAAGGGGACAACAAGCTTAGATCTACTTCAGTCAATGTGAATCGAAAGTCTATTCCTATGGACCTCTACAAAGAAAGGAAAGAAAAATGCTTATGTTTTAAATGTGGAGAAAAGTATATAACTAATCATGCAACAAAGTATGTATACAAAAATGAAAAATCTAAGATCCATAGTATGTTAGTCTTTGAAGATTCAAAGGATGATACTGATGAGATCAATGCATTTGTGACTCGTGCTAAAAATAAGGATGTTGAGGATGAAGTTGGGTAATAACACTTTTATGATCCTGTCAACACTTTTACTTTTAATCTGGGTGGCAGTGTTCATTTTGATCTAGAAGAAACTCATGATTAATTGCTTGCTACCACTAATTGTTCCATTTCCATGGATTCTTAGACAGGCTCTAAAATCCCTAATACACTTCATATGAAGGTAATATTCATGCAAAGGATGTGTTTATCCTGATAGATAGTGGCAGTACACACTATTTTATGAATAAGTCCATTGTGGATAAATTGAATTATCTTCCCACTAATTCATAGCATCCCATAAGAGTTCAATTAGCCAACGATGAAGAAGAAATCAACACTCAAATATGCCCATAGGTTTCTTAAGCTGGTGGCTAAAATTTATGAAGCAAAAGTAAACTTGATTACTTTGAAAATGGGGCCAATAGATGTTGTACTCGGGCGTTATTGGCTGATGACATTGGGAAAATTTACTATGAATTTCTCACAACTCTATATGGATTTTATCTTTGATGGACAGCTCATCCATTTACAAGGAATCTCTAGTAAATCAAAGTTTCAGCTTATCACCATTCAACAACTCAAGAAAGAGTATAAGAAGTGCTCACACATTTTTGTTTTACACTTGAATAAAGAGATTAAAGATTAGTCCAAAATTTTAGTAAATCATCCAACTTTGAAAGCTCTTCTTGAGGAGTACAAGGATTTGTCTGAAGTATCTACTTCATTGCCTCTCCTAAGATAATACATCACCCTGTTAATTTGGAGCCCAACTCAAAGCCAATTAATAAGCCACCCTATAGATTGTCTAAGTGTGAGCGTGAAGAAGTAGCCAAGAAAATCAAGGATCTTCTTGAAATGGGATACATTGAGCCCAGTTCTTCACCTTATGCATCTCCAATCTTGTTAGTGAAGAAGAAAGATGGATCCTTCAGGATGTGTATTAACTACAAGGATCCAAACAAGATCACATTGAAGAACCGGTACCCAATATCTAGATTTGATGATTTGATTATTGAGCTCATGGGGGCTAGATTATTTACAAAGGTTGACTTGAGAAGGGTATCATCAGATTCGTATCTGAGAGGGTGATGTAATCAAGACTTCCTTTAGGTTTGATCAAGGGCTATACCCTTTACTATTGATGCCATTTGGGCTTACTAATGCTCGAGCTACCTTCCAAAGTCTAATGAATAAGAGTTTGCAACCTTTCCTCTTTCAATTTATCCTAGTCTTCTTTGATGACATTTTGATTTACATCAAGACTCTTTAGGACCACTTATCACATATGAGGAAGGTTTTTGATGTATTGAGGCATCACAAACTCTTTGCTAAGGAGAAGAAATGCTCTTTCATGCAGACTAAGGTGGAGTACTTGGGTCATATTGTTAGTGAAAAAGGGATCTAGGCTGACCCCAAGAAGGTGCAGTGTGTTAAAGATTTTTCCAACACCTACTATTACTACTTCACTTAGAGGGTTACTTGGTCTATTCTCATTTTATCACCAATTCATTAAGCATTATGTAGCTATTGCAACTCCTTTGATTGACAGGTTGAAGAAGGAAGCTTTCTTTTGGGATGCACTTATAGATAATAGATTCAACTAGTTAAAGGAACTCCCTACTTCTGCTCCTATTCTAGTGTGCCCAGATTTATCAAAGAAGTTTTTCATACAGTGTGATGCTAGTGGACAAGGCATAGGGGTTGTTTTGTTACAGAAGCATGGAGTGATTTCCATTGAAATTCATAAGCTTACAAATAAGGAAATGGATATGGATGTCAAGATGAATTCCTTGTGAAGTCAGCTTCTCTTCATCCTACACTCTCGAGTAGGCACTCACAGACTCTTGAATTCATTACCCTGAACTTAATAGATGTAGGTTCGTTTCTTAGCAGTTTGTCTAGTGCAAGTGATTTCTCACCCATTTGTTGCTAGTTCGACAAGCAAAGTAGGTACAACTACAGTGGCTATCCCTAATCTTCTTGCACAAGCTGGTGAAATGAAAGAATGAGTGACGCCACAATCAATCAGGGTTTTAAATTTCTTACCTTGGTAATCAAATGGTGTTTGGATCACCGAAAATTGGCGGTTCGGCCTCTTTTTATTGAGAGTGGCATGAACGTAGGCCCTCTTAATCTCAACTGCCATGGACGGATCTTCTTCTTTGTTGATTCCCTTAGTGGAGATATTGGAAGCAATGGGTAGCTCTGGCTGGCCATTGCATTGTCCTTGACGATGATCTTTGCCAAGTTTGGGACATTCCCTTTTGAAGTGCCCAGGTTCATTGAAGTGAAAACATCATAGGCTTTGGCCACTTCTTTGAGTGGAGGCAAAGTTACTTATTGCATTTTCCCTCAGCTTCTTCCATTCGCCTTGACTCTATCCTTGAACCCTTTTAAATTGAGCTTTCAACATCCCTGGATTCTGGTCTTTGTGAGACCAGGGTGTATTATTCCTGGACTTAGGCTAGACTTCTTGGGCAATAGGTCCCACTCTTATCAATGCATCTTGCAAGTCTAAGGACACATTGATTCCAACCGAGTGTTCATTGGTGGGTTCGAACTTCAAGACTTGTTGGGGAATACTCATTGTCGAGGCAGATTTCAACAAGGAGACAAATCTCAAGTAGTATGCCTCCAGAGACATGCCCAACTGTTTCAACTTGAAGAACTCATTCATCTTCTAAGTTTTGTATGCAGGTGGCATGTACCTTTCTTGCACTGCTTTCTTTAGCTTATCCCAAGTTATTGTGCTTTCTGTGACTGCTTGGTCTTTACACCATTACTTCCACTAGAGCCTAGCTTTGCCATGAAGTTTGAGCTTAGCAATCATAGCCTGGTTTACATGTGTTTTTCCTACTGCACTAAAGTAATCCTCCATGGATTCAATCCATGCTTTGGCATCAACTTCAACATTTTTCCCTTTTCCATCAAATTCTAGTGGTTTAATTTGTTTGAGAAGAAAATTCATCTCTTGTGCCTCAGTTGGGCTTAGTGCGGAAACAAGATTCTGGTTCTACGCTTGGGGTTGTATCTAGTTTTCAATTAAAATCTTCGCGTTATCTCTTCACAACTTATCTCAATGCGTAGATTATTTTTCATCAATATTATGCAATAAATCAACTGAACATAAAATTCTTATTTATCCATAAAGAAGTATAAGCCTCAAGTACAATTATTCGGGAATAGATAGAGATTGGCTGGAATGATTTTCTTTCCAAGAGATACATCATCACCAGGTTAATAATTCCCTATTGGATTCAACTATAGGGACAGAATAGTAATATGGATTGGGGGAATGGATTCTTAGGAAGCAATAAGTCATGGGAAGTTCAAGAAATACCCATTTTTTATATTCATGACGTTCATTTCACCCCATTACTTTAGTTCTCTCTACTGGCAAAACTTTTACAACCTCCTCATAGATATAGTGATTATGTTCTACTTGCCGGCATCCAATGTGTAGGATCAAGTTCACACGTGCCTCATAGAAGATGAATAACTTGATGATCTTCAAGTCCTCCAACCATTTTAGCCTCTTCAAATTGTTTTGAAGATAGGCGAGTCGGTTAGCATCTATGTAGCAATAACCCACGCTCCAAGTCCAACGCCTTTCCACATACAGCAGTGAAGGGTTGTAGAGTCGAGGATCCAGGACCCCCATCATGTCGGATCGTCTACGATAACTTGAAGAGTTCATAGCTGTCTTGAACATGATATGAAATATTAGGAACCTACTCCATGCCTCGTAGGTCTGGAAGTAGCAACAATCCACGAGTGAAAGAAAAAATATTTTCTAGTGAAAATATAACTTCACTCTTCTCGATTTATTCCTATCTTGATTGTTTTATTTGTTTGTTCACTCTGATACCAATTGTAACGTGCCCGCCTATCAGTTGTCTAGTCACATTTTTAGCGGTTCATCTAGAGACCGAATCTAAGCAACGCTGCGTGGCACTCCCACGGAATGTTACGGGGTTTATTGCCTAGGGTTTCTTGAGTCCGCCTTGCAATGGAACATTTGCGGTAACCCACTAAGATCGATTTGAAATTAGGGTTCCTAGTGGACAAGGTCTGATAGCATTCTAGCATTGGGACTTAGATATCCTACTTTACGCAGAGATATCCAAGCTGAAGCAGACCCATGCTGCACTTGGTTCAAAGAGAATGGGAAACGAGAGGCATGCGCCGCTCGACCTCTCTACTCGTAGCACATAGTCCCATTCTGGTCCCCTAAAACACCATGAATTTGGTTCTAACCTAATAATACTTAAAGGTCGTACGATTGTACAACCTTGTGAGAAACCTCATAATCCTCTGGATCACCCTTCCATAGGACAAACCCATCGAGGTTTCTGTCCACCCACTTCCTTCAATAGGTATTCTTTAGTTATCTAATTAGGTCCTATCACATTTATGTGTGACATTTAAAATCAACTTCTTTAATTAGGCCTTTTTAATAAATAGGGTTTGTGTGAAAGATGCGGGATCTAGAGCATGGTAGTGAGTTATGGTGGATGGAAGGAGAAGTGTGGACTCATGATGGAGAAGACAAAGACATTGTTTGTTACACAAGTGAATTAGGTTCCAAGATTGAGACTTGGACTCATAAACACAATCTTGTGTATGTGGTCAATGACACTAACACTTCACTGAAAAGAAAAGAGTACTATCATTGCATTAAGAAAAGGAAGCAAGTACAATGCTTTATAGGAAAGTAGGAAACTGCAGTAGGCACCACTGTGCATATGGGATAGGTTAGCCTGCATGTCCTTAGCCCTGAAGCTCCATACAAAGAGGTTGTTTAGTGAGTGTGATTGCTGATTCTCAACACCCCTCCTCAATCACAACTAGAAAGGCACAAAGTGTGTAGAGGCTGTAATGAGAACCACTTGCAAAGTGTGGGCACACCACAAACATGGTAGACACCAGAGGCTGTCGCAGAAAAGGCTAAGTGTGGGCACCAAAACATGATGGACATCCAGAGGCTGTAACAGGGGCCTCACAAAGTGTACAGGGACTGTAATGCCAAGTTACATGAGGAGTTTACAAAGCTTATGGCAGGAAGCATTAGGGCAAGGAAGTACAAGGCTTTTAAAACAGTCTATCAGAGTAATGAGAGTAGAAGGAGTGATGAGTCTTGTCCTTCCGATCCTGGTGGTCTTCATCTTCATCTTCTTCTTCATCTTTTGGTCCATGGTCTTCTTCTTCTTTCACAACTGCAAGATAGGCCTTTTGGGACCTCTTCCTAGCATGACAGAACTTCTCAGTATGTCCGGTCTTTTTACAGAAGTCACAGAAGAGCGGTTCCTTTTTACCTTTGTATCTGTTGTTTACATATAACATTTGTTCATCCTTTGAAGTGCTGGGCTCTTCTTTGCTTTTAAGTTTCTTTTCTTCTTCTAACAGAGAGGCTTTAATATCAACAAGTTGAGGATCAGGCACATTGGTTAGAGTGGTTGATACATTATCATAGGCAGAAGGCAGACTTTTTAGCAAGACACCAATACAAACATCTTCATCCATTTTTAGCTTTATTCCTACAAGTTGAGTAAGCAGGCTTTCCATGTAGTTCAGATGGGATGTGAGGGATGTATGAGGCTTCATATCAAGTCGGAAAAATTCAATTAATAGACCATACTTAGACGACTTTGACTGTGCACCAAATAAGGTATCCAATTTATCCCAAGTGTCATGGGACGTGTCACAGGCATCCACATGATGGATGTAGCTGTCGTCTAATTCCAGTTTGATGATGGCTTGTGCCTTGTCATCATTCTTCTACCAAGTAACTATAAGGTCTACATCTCGAGGTTTCTTCTCTTTGCCGTTTGTGATGGCCCAAAGACCCTTCTTCATCAGGATGAGCTTGATGCGGGTTTGCCAAGTGTGGAACCCGACTCCTTTGAATCGAGCATTTGGAGAGTCTTTTCCCATGTTGAGGTTGCAAGATCAATAGCAAATCAACACCAGAATTCTGAGATTTTATCAGTAGAAGAGCAGATTGCAATGTGTCAAGAGACACAGTTAATGACAGTGCGAAAATACACTATGTCAGTGTTGATGTTGAGCTTGATTCTTCTTGTTCGGGATCGTTCGGTCGTTCTTCAATCTTCTCAGGTCCTTCCTCTCCTTGATTTGATGCTGGATCAATGGATTAGAGTGGGCTTTAGCTTGGTTTAGTGTCAGGAGTGAGAAAAATGAGGAAAAAAGAAGCTTAAGAGATTTTGGCTATGGCTGACAGTTTAGGGTTTCAGAGAGAGGCCTGGTTTTTTGCAGATTGTAGGAGCTATGGTTGATCATTTCCAAAACTTTTTTTATGGAAATGTAGCTCTTTCCAATGCCTATCAAACCCCTATGATTTTCATCAGCATCGCGACGTGTGCAGGCGGAATATGATGTACGAATTAGCAGCAGCGCAGTCTGGACAACGACGACGAATTTTTGCAATGCTGGAGTTACAGGTCACCAATGTTATGGATTGAGGTACTGGGATGAAGCGCACCAATGTTATGGATTGAGGTACTGGGATGAAGCGCCTTGAAGTGAGGAACAATTTCTCAGAAGGAAGCAAGTGAAGATATGCCCTGTAAGTGGAGATCCAGCTCCTCCAACAGAGGTAGGTTGCAGGTTGGCTATGGCTGCCAAGGGGTAGAGAGTGAAAATGGAGTTGGAGATGAAGTCAAACACTTGAGCTGAGCTGGATAGAGATTATGAGAGACTGAGAGAGCTGAGAGAGGACCTGAAACATGCTAAGCCATGCTTAGCTGCGCTCTGATACCATGTGAAAAATGCGGGATCTAGAGCATGGCAGTGAGTTATGGTGGATGGAAGGAGAAGTGTGGACTCATGATGGAGAAGACAAAGACATTGTTTGTTACACAAGTGAATTAGGTTCCAAGATTGAGACTTGGACTCATAAACACAATCTTGTGTATGTGGTCAATGACACTGACACTTCACTGAAAAGAAAAGAGTACTATCATTGCATTAAGAAAAGGAAGCAAGTACAATGCTTTATAGGAAAGTAGGAAACTGCAGTAGGCACCACTGTGCATATGGGATAGGTTAGCCTGCATGTCCTTAGCCCTGAAGCTCCATACAAAGAGGTTGTTTAGTGAGTGTGATTGCTGATTCTCAACAGTTCGTTCACATAACTTATGGCACTAACACGAAAACAATTTAGACAGGTTCCTTGGGAGTAAACTTTATATTAGCATTTTAACTGAGGTACAAGTCTTGTCCTAAAAGGACGATTCCCACAATCCATAAGGATGCATCTTATTTCCTCCAAGAGGGATGAAATGAAAGATAATGGTGAATCTCAGTAATCCTAATCAATTTGAATCAAAAAATAAAAAAATAATAGTACTTATTAATAAATAAATAGAGAAAAAATAAAAATAGATTTTAAATGAAAAATTTTAGATTTTATGAGTCAAAAATTTACAAATGTATTTGTGGATGTATGGTGGACTTAAAGCATGAGGTTTAGCCCCATTTCCATATTATTGTGCATGATTTATTACCTTTTGGACAAGAAAATGACATAAAAATATTCTCTACACATACCACCAGAAGCATAACATTAAACGGTAGGGAGAGGAGGGGTCATGACTACTAAATATAGATTGATCACTTTTGATTTTTATGATGTACTTTACATATAGAATGCATTTATTTTAAAAGTTAAAGGGTTTAGTAGCACGAGTATACTCGATGTTGTCCCTTATGCAATGCAGCAAGTATGCTAGTAGTAGTATGAAAAGGATGAAAAGAATTGGTTGTGCACACCCACAATGCTGATTTGTGAAATAAATTGTTTGTGCACTTGTGGGCATTCACCTCTGTCTATGTACATGGTATCATATAACAAGTATCAACTCCTGGATTGGTTTCCTAAATGTTGACCCATGTTGAGTGTGTGAGAAGTCTCAAACTATAGGGTTAGTACATTCATTTCTTTAGGAATTGACTCAGTGAGGATTATACTTTATCTCCTGGAACGATTGATGAAAAGAGTAGACTATGTTTCACATGTGATATATGTTTGAATGGCACATCTTGGGGCCAATCCTTGAGATATAGGAGAGCCATAGTGGGCCGGGGCAATCAACCAAGGGGTGCTCCTTGTGTATGTGCTATGAGGTGCTCGACATCGATTTTTTTGGGAACTCCAATAGTTTGGAGTCAAGAAGGGATTCATTGGTACAAACATGTACTTGGGTTAGATTAGAGAGTGTAGCCTCTAAACGCTCCTAGCCGCAAGGCTGTGGGGTGTTTTAATTGAGCATAAGGGCCCGATTAGAGCCTTAGAGCCAGTGTCAGGTCCAACTTTTGGTCCCAATACCTAACAATAATTTGGCATTACCTACAACTAGTGGTGGTCAAGGTGTGATAAGTCCACCTATAACAAACCCTAATCTAAGAGGAGACATCATGCAAAATATACCTATGCTACTAGCTCCTCCTAATATTGCTTTGCTAATGGCTAGCCAAATGGGGATTTTTTTGGGTTTTGATGGTTCAATGTTATATACATCATGAGAGGAGTTTGTCACATTTGTTATTTATGTTTGATATGGCGCATCATCCTGGAGCCAATCTCTTGGATATAGAAGAGTTATAGGAGCCATAGGGCCAATCCCTTGGATATAGAAGAGTCATAGGAGCCATAGCAGTAATCAATTGGGGAGTGCTCTTTTTATGTGTAAATCATGGTGAAGTAGTCATCTATATGTATGTGAAGGTCCCTATGCTTGGAGTTGAGATGGGAAAACCATTGGATTATAGTTTGAAACTCATATCTACATATGCATTCCTTAGATTAAACATTTTGTAGCATCCAAACACTCTTGATCATGAGGCCGTGGGGGTTGTTTGGTGTGTGTAGGAGCCTCGGCTAGAGCCAAAATAAACTTTATTGTGATAATAAGAAAATAAGATAAGGTAAGATAAATTAGAATGTAATAGAGACTCTGTGTGTGTGTGTGTGTGTGTGTGTGTGTGTGTGTGTGTGTGTGTGTGTGTGTGTGTGTGTGTGTGTGTGTGTGTGTGTGTGTGTGTGTGTGTGTGTGTGTGTGTGTGTGTGTGTGTGTGTGTGTGTGTGTGTGTGTGTGTGTGTGTGTGTGTGTGTGTGTGTGTGTGTGTGTGTGTGTGTGTGTGTGTGTGTGTGAAGAATCATTACTTGAATCTCAATAGTTTACATGTGATCCGAGGATGGGGGGAGGAGGGGCAAGGAAGATTAGCATGGTTACATGTAACTTGCATTAGAAAATTTTGGGTATGTGACGTTCTATTTCCTCAAAGAAATTGAGGCATCATTATCTCAAGAGAAACTTGAGATGTCATTATCTCAAGAGAAACTCGGGTGATCCCTTTTGGGGGATGGATTCCTATATCTGGGCAGCTTCCTCTTCCGAGAAGTCCCTCCATTGGATTAGATATTTCCATACGGTGTAATTCCTTAGAGGCTTTTCTTTGATTTCTAAGGTTCTCTCTAGCTGAACTTAAGGATTCCTTGAGTTAGCATTACAATTTTCTTGTCTTCAAGGATATGATCAAGATTGGGGACATAAGATTTTAATGGGCTTACATGAAATACATAATAAATCTTTAAATCCAAAGGCATGGCTAACTTGTGTGCATTATTCCCAAGGTAATTTGTGATCTTGCATATGGTCCAAAATATCTCAAGGTGAGCTTTTTGAATTTCCCAAGGGATAGAGAACTCTTCTTGTGTTGAAGCCTTATGAATATCATATCTCCTTCACTAGGTCTAATTTGTTCTCTTGGGATCTGTATAGGACTTTTGTTAGGTTCTTGGATCTTTATATCTTAGTGCATTTCCTTGACATGCTCTTGCATGTCATATAGCTTCCTTTTAAGGCTTTTCTCTTCAAGGTAAGTCCAT
Source organism: Lygodium microphyllum (assembly GCF_053477565.2). Taxonomy (NCBI): domain Eukaryota; kingdom Viridiplantae; phylum Streptophyta; class Polypodiopsida; order Schizaeales; family Lygodiaceae; genus Lygodium; species Lygodium microphyllum. Next base: position 63,685,985 of record NC_141141.1, read on the forward strand.
AAAAGTTGAGAGGAACCGCTTGGGAATGATAGGCCTTGCTCAAACATATTTGAGTTGTTCCAGTAGCTTGGAAGACATTGATCCAAAATTTTGGAGGTAAACATGGTCTTTAGATCATTTAGAATCCTTTCTGGGAGCCCATGTAGCCTCAATATCTCCTTAATCAATATCCTTGAAATATCTAAAGCCTTATGAGTTGTCTTGAGAAGTGTAGCATGTGCTACTTTGGCTAGCATATCCATAATCCCTAGGATGGAATCATACCCTCCTTGCACAGTGGGTAGGACCATTATAAAATCCATGATGATATATTCCTCTTTCATTCAGGGAATATCAAGAAGGAACAATCCACTGGGTAATTTGATCCTTACAGCTTTCTCACTTTGGTAGCTCAAGCATTAGGTCACATACCTAAGTATAACACCTTTCATTCAAGACCAAAATAACTTCTTCTTATGGAATTTAATGTTTGTGCATAGCTAGGATGTCTAGCTAGTGGGATCTCATGTGCTTTCCATAATATCTTCCTTTGCATAGCTAGGATGTTTGGCTACTAGTCTTTCATGTGCTCTTACGGAATTCAAGCTTTTTGGATAGTTAGGATTTCTAGCTACTAGGCTCTCATTTGCTCTTATGGAATTCAAGGTTTTTGCATAGCTAGGATGTCTAGCTAGAAGGCTCTCATGTGCTTTTCATAATATCTTCTTTTTTAGATCCCAATTCCTGGGTACATGAAACATTTGCTGATTATACAAAGATTCATCCTAAAGATGATAACTCTTGAACTTGGCTTCTTCCTTAGTATCTTCTTTTCTTATCAAATAATCTCCTTAATCTCAAGGTACGCTTGGTGTCATTAGAATCTTATCTATTATCATAACTTGCATTCTATTTGCCATGTCCTCTATGGCTCCCATTGCTTGGAGACTAGCCTCTACCATATGTATATGATTGATTTTGTGAGATTACTGCTAACTTTTCCCATAACAACCACTTCCATGGCCTCTACCACCACAACCTCTACCTCTACTTGTGTTAGAGTAGAGTACTTGTTTTGAACTAATCTTTCTTTGTGTCGAGATGTAATAGTACCCAATTTTTTCTCTTCTAATATTAACATAGATACTAGATCTACAAAATCAAGTATGGTGTCTTTTGTATGGATGGAGGTTCAAAACTATTTATACTCCTTGCCTAAACCATCCAAACATGCACCCACTATATCACCATCATCAACTTGAACTTTAATATATCTAAGAGCTTCAATAATGCTCTTAATCTTCAATACATATTCATTGATAGATGGATTGCTACACTTGACATATTTTAACTCAGACTTCAATTACAACTTTCTCATTGTTGTATTTGTACTACCAAACAACTTAACTAGGTTATTCATGACAAAGATGCGGGGTTTAGAGTATGGCTGATGCGGAAGCTATGGAGGTTGGAAGAGAAAGAGTGAGTTCATGAAGACACTAACATGACTAACTGTTACACAAGTGAATTAGGTTCCAAGATGGAAGCTTGGACTCATAAACACAATCTTGTGTATAGACTGACAATGATACAGAGACTTTACTGAAGGACAAAAGTACTATGACATTGCATTAGAAAAGAGAGCAAGTACAATGCTTTATAGGAAACTGGATGGTAGCACTTCTCCTACTGTGCATATGGGATTCTAGTCATGAGCCCCCACTACTCCTTACAAAGAGACTGAAGTAGGTATGATTGCAAACGTCTCAATACCCCTCCTCAATCACAACTAGAAGTACAAAGCATATAGATGCTTTAGTGAAAGCAACACTACAAAGTGTGGGCACACCATAAACATGGCAAAACACCAGAGATTGCCACAGAAAAGGCTAAGTGTGGGTACCATAAACATGATGGACATCCAGAGGCTGTAAAAGAGTCTATCCGAATAGAAGGACTGATGAGGTTTGTCTTCTCCTGGTTGTCTTCTTCTTCTTCTTATTCTTCTTCCTTTGCTCCATGGTCTTCTACTTCTTTAACTACAACTGGATAGGCCTTTTGAGACCTCTTTTTTGTGTGGCGGAACTTCTCGGTGTGTCCGGTCCTTTTGGTAGCCATAGCCAGGAAACTTCAAGCTTTTTCATTCTTCAAAATTTTCAATGTCTAAGCACTAACAATGATTCTAATCACTGTTTAATCTTCTCCAAAGTTAGTTTAAGGTTTGAAAGTTCCATTTCAAAGTTCTTAGACTCGATGGATCTCTTTAATTCAACAAACAATCCACATCTTACATCTCAAGTGGCATAAACCTTGAGATGAGTGCTTGTAAGTACTAATGTTGCATTTTACAATCTTGTTGCTAGCTAGATGTTGACTCAATCTGGATTTTTACTAGAAAATTAAATCCATCAAAGTGCCTTATAATATTTATCCCTTCCTGCTTGGTTGTAAGGCTATGTGTACAACTATAAACACATAGACCATATCCCAATACTAGTTTGTTGGTACATCAGAGATATGAGTGTTATTGTACTCTCCTCTGATTCCTCCAAAATCATAGAATTGATCGATAAGCCATGCTCCACCAAGAACTCCTCTAATAGGCCACATTGATGGGAAGAGCCTGAAGTCCAGTCAAGGCTCACCTCGTTGAAACCTAGAAAAATAGTAAAGCCTAAATCAAGGGTTGTTCAAAGAACAGGACCTCCTAAATCCTATCTTGAGATATTTCATATGTATGATTTCCAACCGTTTTCAACTCTGCAACTTTAAAACTTGGCTATCAGTTCTGTTATTTGGTTGTACTTGGCCACCTGTAAAGGATTAGACACTGCCATTGCTTAAGGCAATTGGTAAGACCTTCCTATAATGGCCATGGCCTATGCAAATGTAAGGCCTCAAATTCACAAATTTAATGGAAAAGATTTCCATCCTTGGCAAGTCTTGGTAACATACAAAGTGATGGAAAGAGACTACTAGCCGTTCATAAAAGGGACCAAAATAATTGACCCATCCAATAACCTTGATGTAGAAGATGATGAACGGGCTCAAGCCATCATCATGCTTCATTTAGATGAATCTTTAATTCATCATATTGACCAACTCTCCACTGCCAAAGAAAAGTGGGATGAGCTTGAAAAGCTCTATGGTGCTACCAGGAAGAACTCCAATATATTTCTCAAGATTGAGCTTTTCAGCTTGGAATACAAATAGGGAGAAGATCTAAGCAAGTTTATTTCACATATGAAGGGCTTATGGCATAGCTTGCCTCCATTCAAGCACCTATCCATGATGAAGATGCCATTGCCATCATGCTAAAGTCTATGAAGAAGGTTTTTCCAAATCTTGTGACTACCCTAACTAATATCCCAAACCCAACTTTGGCAAGTACCATCCAATCTTGTATGGATGAAGAGAAAAGAAGCCATACTGAAGGAACGTCAGCAGTCACTTCCCCTGAGCAAGTGTTAGTCCATATCGCTTCTACTAAGTGCTCCTTCTATCACAAAAAGGACATCTTGTAAGCAATTGCTGGAAAAAATACCTTGACAAAATGAAGTGCAACAAATGCAAGAAGATTGGGCATATCACCAGTGTGTGTCCCAGTGTTCCACTAGTATCTAAGGAATTGGAGGCCAACTTTTCCTCCCAATCCATAGATGGCTGGCTCTTTTGCGTCTTATAACATCCTCTACCTATGAATATCCTTGTAGCCTGATTTATAAATTCATCCCATTTGATTGAGGGGAGGAACTTTAACATGTCTTGTGATGCAATGCCACCCTGTCATTGAGGGAGGGTGTTACAATATAGGAATAGGAATTCACCCCAAGCAAGGGTATATGAGGGCAGATGGATGTGAATGGTCTTAAGGGGCATAGGAAACACTAACCCTAGCTTGGCAAAGGCTATATAAATAGCCTATGGGTCACTATCAAGTGTGAGATAGAGTGTACCCAAGTTGTACTTTGAGCAACTTAGTAAGCAAGATTTTGTTCTTGTACTTTGAGCTCTATTCTCCCTCTTGTGCACATTCTTCTTGCTGCAACTCTGATTTTCCACATCAACAAGTCCCAATATCTCAGTAGAAGACCCTCAAGGTCAACTATATAGCCAAATGTTAAATGTAATATCCAAGTTTCAAGTAGTGGCTCCCACTCAGACAAAAGTTGAATGCTAGATGAGAAAGAAAATCCCAAAAAAACAAATCCCAAAACATCATGTGGAAGGCATCCATACATCCAAGATCCAAATAGCATATATCTAGGAGCATCCAATCCAAGTAACTTGCAAAGCTCTTACTAGAGTATCAAAATAGCTATATATAACAAAGAATGTTAGCCAATGTCAAGATTCAAAGCTCCAATCTTAGCTCAAAAGTAATCCAGCCAAGCATATTAATGCAATGCTATACCCCAGCGTAGCATCCACAATGCTCGAGAAGTATCAACAAGCAATAGGCATGAAGTTTCTCTGATAAAATAGCATTCATCCTTGCTTATTATAGCAATAAAAACCCTCTATAAAATTGAGCAAAAGAGTGATCAAATCAATCCCGTACCATTCTAATACATTGGCAGAACATCCCCGAATGATCCAGACAAAGAGTTTGTCAAATGTATTATATGTGCCATCCATCACAAGGAACTTAATGTCTGTTGGTCAAATGGTAGAACAAGGGGTGCATATTTGATTCAATGCAAAAGGTTGTTTTATGGAAGATTTTAATGATAAGTGTAGGTTGGTCACAAAAGGAAGTAAGAGTTGGCCAAATGTTTTAATTTAGATACTAAAATTCCTACTATGAATATTGTTATAAACACCATATTGGGGAATATGGGAATTTTCCATAAGTTTGGGACACGTGGTCAAATCTTTGGAATTGTCATAACTTCCGAGTGCCGCCTTTTTAGTATTCAGAAAATGGGAATTGGGAGATTCCCAAACTCACTAATATTGTGTTTATATATGCTAAAGGTAAATAAGTGATTGCAAACATTGAAATATGTCATAAATGTATCAAACATGCAAATGTACAAAGGTTGAAATTAATGCAGTCCAAAGGATTGGTCATAGGGTTGTGTTAACCCTCATATGAACAAGGTGGAAATTTGGGAAACTCTAAAGCAGAAAACAAGGCCAAGCCAAAAGTGAAATGGAAGACAAAGGCATGCCAATAAAAATATGGAAACACAAGAAGCACAGAAAAGTCCTAAATCAAGGAGAAAGTGCAAGTCAACACTTTTGTAAAAGAGCGTAAGGCACACCATGATTTATTTTAAGAAATGCTCGGCTCTCACCCGTGCAAATTGTAAAGGTAGATGGGCAGTAAGAAGGAAGCTAGGAAGATAGGAGGACAATGGAAAAGGGCATGCGGCCATGTAAGAAGGGGATAACCGCCCAAATGGAATTTAGGGTTTTGTATATAAAGTTCAAAAGATGAATGAGAGCTCATTCTTGTGTGTGGCCAAAAGTAGCTCTCTTCTTCTTCTTCTTCTTACTTGCTGGAGCTTATGAAAGGTCTTAGGATTCGGAGCTTGGGCCTTCTTTCTTTCGGAAAAAGAGAGGGTTCGTGAAAGGGATCTTGTGATGGACCTTGCAGGAGTGGAGACTTTAAATCTGACCCTAGAGGCCTTATGGGAGATTTGGTAGGAAGGCCCTTATAGGCTTCCTCTTCAAAACCAGGGGAAAAATGGACTTATGGAGGATCTGTGTGAAAGGGCGTTAAGGAACCCTCTTGTTCTCTACAAAAACCTCGGGGATTGATAGGGATGGGGTTATGGGGGAAATATAGTGAGAAGGGCTTTAAATCCGAGCCTAGGAGGCTTATGGGTGATTGGTGGAAAGGGACTTGTGTTGGGAATCCACGAGAAGGGGGGAACTTAAACCGGCCCTAATATGGGTTGTGTGGGAATGCAATGGGAAAGGGGGATTGAATCCCGGGGGTAAAGATTGCTTGTGTAGGATCTAATGGGAAGGGGGCTTAGGGGAGCCCCCTTAGAAGCTTCCTAGAGAAGCTTCTAAGAAGCTTCAGGGACTGCACATGACGGCGTGGCGACGTGGAGGCTTACTGGCCGGCGGCTAAACGAGCCCAGGCAGCGGCAATCTACACTGGCGTCTCCCTCTCCTCCACGGCGCAACTCCTTCTCCCTCCACGCCGGATTCCGCAGCTCTCCCCTCTTCCATAGCCGCCTTCCTTCACGGTCGCCTTCTCCTTCACGGCCCCTTCTTCACGGCCGTCTCCTTCATGACCCCTCTCTCCCCTCCTTCAACACCTTAGAAGGTGTTCTTATAGTTTGGGGGGGGATAGAGGACCTCCCCCTACGTGGCCCCTCGCATGGCCTCTTCCCCTCCACCTCTTAAATTTCCATAATAGCCCATCCTCTTCCCTCAGCCACGCATCGGCTGGGGGAAGGAAAATATTTATAAAAAAAATTCAACAATTTTGTCCCAACATTATCCCCTTGACCTCCTCCCAAGAGGGAGTTCACCTATGGTTATGCGGGTTATTTAAACCTTGGTCCCGTTTTGCCAGTGGAGAGGTCATGATTCTTCGGTCCCGATTTACCAATGCGGAGTACTCCTTTTCTCGCGTACGATCATAAATCAGCTACCGGAAATGGAGATAACCTTTTCACAAATTTACGATGTGCGGGAGGTTGGTCTAGTAATATTTCAAACGGAAATATTACATCATCAGAGAACAGCAAAACCTCATAACTCATACTAAAACCATTCCAAACTATTAAAAAATATTCAATAAGATTTAAAAAGTCCTCAACCTTCATTGATCATCAATCCATGCTTCATACAGAAGAAAATCAGAACAAAACAGAAGCTAAACAGAAGGTATCAAATCCAATCAGAACCTCAACAGAACCTATCAGAACATCACAAAGCTTCATATTTCCACTAAGAATCTTCATGAGCTTCCAAAACATGATCAATATCATCCAAAACACTTTCAAACACTTCCAAAACAATCAATCATCACTTAAAATCCATCAAAAATAAACCATTCAGGCCTTAAAAACAATAAAAAATCATCAAAAAATCAATATTTTTCCATTCTCAACATATCCCCACACTGAGAAAGGAAGTGTCCTTGCGACCTCAGGAAAAGAAGAATATAAGTTTAATAAAGATCTCAATTCAATCTTCTGTCTTCAACAGCACTTCATAAAATCATCCAATCATGACCCCAACTTATCACCTGTTATCTAAGAAAGAATACAACTAAAGGAAAACACCGTTATGCAGTAACACATTGTATAAACAATAGAAAATCATGGAAAATTTGTAAAGGATATAAGAGGTTCTTCAGTGTGGCATCGTAGGCTTTCCATCCACCATCATCATCAATGTCAATAGTCAAAAAGAGAGCTCTTGAACAAATTATTCAACCAGCACGAACTCATTACATAAAAATTAATGCATCACAAACACAAAACAACCATATGAATGGCACCTCCAAAAGAGAGATATAGTATTAAGAAGCATAAAAGATACATCCAGGGGTATCAGTGAAGATGATCCCTCTTGAAAGCTTGATGATTACGAAAATGATCCATGGATAAGAATTCATCTGCAAAAGATTTTTGAGGATTTTGAAAGAATTGAAGGCAGTACATCCTTTCTAGCAAAACAAGGTATCTGCTAGGTAAACAAAGGGCATGAAAATATAGGACATCCAGTTGTTGGGAATCAATGTTCACATTGACATTCATACAAAGCTTGGGAATGGCCTTCTAATCATTATGGGAATGCCTATGCAGATATGCTAGGTACCAAGCAAAATGGGCTGTCAATCTCATCGAAGGATCTAGAGATTGTTAATATTGTTGGGAAAATGGAGATAATTTTGGTATGCTTGACTAGCAGTTGTCCAGTCCCCTGGAATTAATGGCCAATTAATATGTGATCCCATAAGAGAATTAGTTAAGCTCCATCCTCTTCTTCTTGGAATCTGCTTATCAAATCCTTCATACCCACTAACCAACTGAGGGGGTTGAGAAATAGAAGTGGTAGGAGATGGAAGAGGAATGAGTAAAAGAGGATGAAGAGATGGATAGGAAAAATCATAAAATGAGGAATAAGCTAAAGAAGGATTAGTTGAAAATTTAGGTGAATCAGTTAAGAAATGTGTTAATTGATAAGCAAGAAAAGTAGAAGGTATATGGATAGATGGGGAAGGACAAGGCAGAGAAGGGGAAAAGACTCGATCTTCAATGAAAGATCAATAGGTAAAGATTGGAATTTAAGGAGCACCCTGAGGTTGGAAAAGGAGAGGTAAGATGGCTGTTGAGTTGGATTGATAAAGGGAAAAATAAGCATCATAGCGATGGGCCATTTGTTGATAATAAAATAAGCTAGGAATAGAGGGACCTAAAACAGATTGTTGATGGTAGGCATCAAAGAAGGATGAATCAAATGGATGGTTCTTGAAAAGATAAGCTAAAAGATCCACCCTCAGTTGGTTAGTGTTCTGCACATGAGTAGAGGCTATATTCTGTCATTTGTTCAGGACTATATAATCAATCATTGAATGTCATAAAGTGTCAGGGCAAGCAACCACTTTAGAAGAATAGCATTGGAACATTTTATCTATCCTCAACTCCAAATGGTTGACATATAAGGCAGCTTGTAAGACCACACCCCCTACATACCAAGCAAGATCTACATCATTTGGAATTAACAGATCACCTCGTAGATACATATAAGACATCAGCATTGTATACAACGTCACAGAATCTTCAAAGACCATACGGACAACTTCTATCAGTAAATCAAAAGACCATGCTCCACTCCAACCATCCTCTGGAAGAGGTAGATCCATCGTTGAGAGCTTGATATAGAAGGCCAACTTCTACAGGCTGATAGTGGACAAAAAAGAAATGGTCCGGAGGAACATACTCTTGAAATTGCTCCAATGTAGACAAATAAATCCATCCTGGATTGCAATCTTTCCACTTTAGCTTGAAACAATGGACATAATGTGGCTTGTCTTTGGAGAACTGCCAAGTCCGTAGGGGTCAAAGAATGAACTGGTTGCACAAGAGGGCTCTGTGAAGAAGAACGTGACTAGACCAGTTGCTCGTTAATGTGCTGAATTTGGTTTCTAAGGTGGTATTTGCTATTTTAAGCTCCTCTATTTGGGCAGCTAACAAAGCCTGAAGCTCGTGAGATTCTTTCAACAATCTATCTCATTCCTCAGTTACATTAACCACTTGAGTATTAGTGTCAGTCAACTGAGCCTACAAACTAAAAATTTCCATTTTTTTAGCATCAATGATTTTAGTCTATTGCTCCATTTGGGTACAAAGATCAAAAAAGTATTCATGAGCAGAAGCTAGCCCTGCATTTGCTTTTGTTAGCTCTTGTTTGGTCTGTTATACTTCATCATAGCAAGAGGAATAGAGCTACTGGATACATGTAGTTACTGAGAGCTTAATAGAACATTGAACATCTTGACATAGGAAGGGAATTGCATCTCCAATTACCAAGCATTGCACTCAAGGGATGGAAATCTCTAGAGTACCCTCACAATGTGCTCTGAAAAGATTCAGTGTTGTGAGGAAAACTGGGAGGTGACTGCTACATTAATCAGGAACAGAGACTGGTGGAGGAGCTGGGGCTGATTTAGCCACTCATTTTAAGTGTTTCCTCTAAACTACCACAGGAGGGATAGGATCAAGATCCTCAATGATGACATCAGAGTGTTCAACAGGGGGAGAAGCATTTGGTGGATCAACTATCAAGGTAGGAACTTCCTTCGAAGGGGCAACATATGCAAAAAAGATAGAAAGATAGGATCCAAATGTAACATTAGTTACATTATCCCTGGTAGCTCTGACAAAGTGTTGATCCATTTTGGACAAAAGGTAGGAACTCCAATCAATTGTTATGCCTTTTAACACGATTCTAGAAGTTGTAAACAACTCCTTTGAAAGGTAACTAGAGGGTGTCTTGGCATGCATAAACATGTCCTGAAGGAATTGACATAGCTACTTCCATGCAGGATTGGAGATCATAGTGACACTGATGCCAAAAGTGGTAAGAACTTTCTTGGGATCCAACACATCCTGTGTCTGCTTTTGCAACAATTTAAGGATATCCTCATTCAAGAATAGTTGTCTAGTAGTAGGGAAAGAGTCTCCCCGATAGGGTAACGACAGAGCCTTGCCCAAACTTTTAGGTGTCAATTGGACAACAGTTCCTCTGACATGACCAGACCTCTTACTGTAAAAGGCTAGAAACTGATCACAAGTATCATTATCCTCTGGAATGAGTGGTAATGAGAGTGTGATGAACTTGGCTAAGCCTTCTTTGCCAATAAGTTCAGACTCCATCAATAAAGAATAATCATGAGAGACCAATGGAATGTACTGGATTGGAGGAGGAGCTTGAGGTGCAATTCAAATAGAATACGCACACACCACACACACAAACAATCACAGTGAATGCTGCAAAACAACAGAATATCCATCAAAAAGAAATCGACCAGAATAAGCACACAAAGACATTACTAACTGACTAACCACCCCAAACAATCCACATCCTAGAAAAAATTCGGCATGACCTCTAACACATATGCGACCGAAAGCTTCATGCTATGCAACAAACATGCACTCGAGACCCTGTATCAGGTAGAAAGAAAACTACAGACCACACCCATAATCGTATCATACAATCAAACCATAATATATCAATAACCCACTCAGGACATAACCAAAACTTCGGTACGCAATGACAGCTCAAAAGACTGCAGGTGCCCATCCTACCAAGCTCATTTATTGAAAAGGGAAAAAAATGCAGTGAGCGGAATGAGTTTAGTGAAGGGTTCATTTTAATAAATTATTAACAATGGGGGGAATTTTATTAGGTTGTAAACCTTAATAAAAAATGGCGGTTCCTTCTTACAATATTAATTACAAATTATTAGGGTAAAACGGTGCTTTTAACGAATCTCCAACTTCGATATCCAGATTGGGTCTCTAAATCCAGATTCATTGATTAAAATTTAAGTGTGTGTTTAGCACTTTTTGTGTAGTGCATGCATTCGTGACGGCAAGTTCATTTTTAATAAACTTAGATGTGTTTGTAGCGCGCGAAGTGCGTGCTAAGTGAACGGTTGGTTCATTTTTAATTGTTTACAAAAATGTGTGTTTGGCGCAAGTGCGCGTGGAAAAGTGGGTGATTTAAGTTTATTTTAACAATTAATCGTGGTTAAGGGGTGACCAAAATAAATAAATAAAGCGAAAACTATAAATACCTAACATGGGTATGTATGCAAGAGACTAAGGGCCGCACAGATGGATCCCAAGATACAATGAGTCCAACACAAAAGAAAAAGTCACTACTGGAAAAAAATGAAACACCTTATTCTTAAAAAAAGAAATATGAATGCAAGGTTAGTTGGGTCATATTTGGTTTGGTTAATTCAGATTAGTATTTGGGTGTTATTATCATTTTTATTGTTATTTATATATTTTTGTTTTTTCATGGTTTGTGTTTTTTGTTTTTATTTTTATTTTTTAAGTTTGATTTATTATGGTTTTTTAAAAAAATTCAATAAATTTTCAACCTATTCTTGAAATTTAAAATGAAATTTCTATGAATTTAGGTAAAAATTTTACATTTTGGCCTGAAAATAATAGGGTGATCACATGTCAAGGCTTTTTCAGCTTATAAAAATATTCCAAAAGTAGTCAAATGCATTGATGGTATTTTCTATGCTTTTTTTGAATTTAATTCTAATTTTTATTGATTTTTTCTCAATTTACAATGAATTTTAAAGGAATTTAATTTTTGGCAATTAATTATTTATATTATAACCAGTACGATAAATCAAAAAATCCCAATTTGGTAAGGAAAAATTCAGCTATTTTTCTATTTTTTAATTGAATTTTTATGAATTTTTAATGCTTTTTTTAGGGTGTTAGGTGTCTTTTTTTCGGGTGTTAATGGATTTTTGAATAATAAAAGAAGGTACTCGAGCTATGTGTGAACAGCAGCATGTGCTTAGACGGCACACACCATCGCATGAAGAAGACCAGACGCGCGTCCTCACGTGTGAAGACGTACGAACGACTCGCGAACACAATACAAACGTACCTGTGACGCGCACGAACACCCTCACAAACACGTGCAAGTGGGGTGGGGGAAGGAATGGTCGGTGCCGAGGGTGATTGCGAGTTGCTGCAGGGGCGGTTTGGCGAGTGTGGGCGGGGGGACGGGGTCAAAAAAAGGATTGCGACAAGGGGGGTGGGAGTAAGAACGGCCACGGGGGAAGGCAAGGAAGATGGCGACGTGGGGATAGAGAATGACCACACGACGAGGCAGCGGTAGCATTGGGGGGGTGACAGGCAGGGCGGGGGAGGCGGCGGGTGGCACTACAGGGCAGCGGCCAGGAGGGACAGGCAAGGCGGGGGAGGCGACGGGTGGCACTACGGGGCAACGGCCAGGAGGGCCAGGCAACGGCGGCGCTGGGGAGGCGACAAGCGCTGCTTGGGAGGAGACAAGCGGCATGATGAGGCAACGGCTAGGAGGGCCAGGCAACAACGGCACTGGGGAGGCGACAAGTGCTGCTAGGGAGGAGACAAGTGGCGTTGGGGAGGAGGATAAGGAGGAAGAAGAAGGAGAAGAGGAGGAGGAGAAGGAGGAGGAAGAAGAAGGAGGAGGAGGAGGAGGAGGAGGAGGAGGGAGAAGAGGGAGAAGGAGGAGGAGGAGGAGGAGGAAAAAGGAGAAGAAGGAGGAGGAAAAGGAGGAGGAGGAGGAAGAAGAGGGAGAAGAAGGAGGAGGAGGAGAAGGAGGAGGAGGTGGAAGAAGGAGAAGAGAAGGAGAGAGAGGGGAAGGGGTCGGGAAGAGAGAAGAAGAAGAGAGAGAGAAAGAAAAGGAGAGAGAGAGGAGAAGGGAAGGGGGGGCAGGATTTTGAATTTTGTTTGTTTTTTTATATAAATAATTAAGAATGAAAAAAAATGAAGAGAAAAAGAATTAAAAAACCGCCTCGTCCCGTGCTTATGCGCGGAGCAAGGTAAAACAATTTGCAGTGACGGGAAGCAATAGGGCCGGGACAGAGATGGGGAAGGCATGGACGCTGTGGGGGCGATGCGAGGCATGTAAAAGCAAAAACACACGTGTTCACGCTGTCGTGCTGCTGCACATCCGAGCCATAAACACCTCCATTTTTGTTGTGCATCTATGTTATCTTTTCGCGTGTGTTTTATTGTGTGTGATTGTTGCATTATCTACCCGTCCTTTCAGTACCCGCATCCAATGTACATACTCCACTTGTGTGTTTGTGTTTGTGTGTGTTTCAGTTTGTATGCATGTTGTATGTGTGACAGAAAAATATGAAAAACTGATGCCAAAGAGTAATATTATGTTGTCAATTACAATGATGAATTCCAAGAAAAGTGCAGGATATCGTGGAATCGAAGGAAGGCTCGGGAATTCGCTGTGGATGCTCCGATGAAGTGGTTAGCTATTCATCATTTGAAGCTCATGCTGAATGTGGAGATGGGGGGAGATCTTGTTCTTTGTGATGGATGCCTAGGAGCATAACACATAGAATGTGCTGGCCTATCTTGCATACCGGAGGGAGATTGGTTCTGTTCTCTCTGTCAAAACAATCTTGGGGGAGATAAGAGACAAGTGTCTAGAACAAGTGTAAAGAGGTGGGTTAGGCTTCATGTTTTGAAAGTTGGAGGGAAAGATAAAAAGCTTTGCATTCTCAGAATAGCCTTACCAATGCTATGTTGAGATTGGGGAGGGAGGGCTATTAATGGAAAAAGTAGATGAAGACGCAGGATAGAGACGATGAGGCATAATCGATGACGGAGGAGGAAGACTAAGGATGATTTGCTTTTTGCCTTCCTCTGCTTGTTCCTACTATTTGAGCTTGCAGAAGAAAACTTTGCAACCTACAGAGACGACCTATTCAAGTTGCTGTTGTGGAAGTGAGATGTTATCAAATGGAGATTCGAGGCAATAAATTTTTGTCATCTGTGGCAATGGTGTTGAGTAGAAAATTCTCATCTACAATTACAATTATCAGCAGAGCTTTTGCTATGCTGACAGAGTAGTTGTCTCTCCAGGAGTGTCTTTGGAGCAGTATAATCTTCGTCATCTGATAGAGCAGGGACATCCTATCATCTCAGAGTTGCAATTTGCTTCCGAAAAGCTTCCAAAAGGTCTCAAGGTTATAGCTATCACTGTCTTCTGCACAGAGACATGACTGAACCATCATCCTTTCTCCTAACCCCATCTGAACTACGATTTGATGTGACAAACCTGACGGTTATATATGTCCTAACATTTTTTTGTTTTTCTTCCCTCCGTTCCGGTGCATTAATCATTCGCTATTCATTTCTGAATCACGTTTTGATTACGATTTTTGGGTTTTTTCCATGCAAATGGGGTTTCTCTTGCTCAACATTGTATTCTGATGTGATAGAATTGTTGTACATAATTTTCTGCACATTTTTCCTTCTTCCCTCACTTCATTCGGCTAATGGATTTTCGGATATTAATTCTTGTATGCGTTTTCGGGGTCGATTTTCACTTTTTTTGCATGCAAACCCCTCCTTATTCACTCGGATATACGTTTTATTGTTCTTGCCCTATGAATCCCCCTCCCTTGGACATTTTTTCTTTTTACTTTCCTTTGTTACGATGCCCATATATTTTTATATTAATTTTCACGTCCCATTTCGGGGGTCATTTTTTGGTTTTTTCCATGTGAACATGTCTTATCTCTGTCGGAAAGGTGTTCTCACATGATACGCTTGTCCGGCTTGACTTTTCTCACAACTTTTCTTTTTCCCGCATTTCCATTTGGCAAATGGATTTTTTGATATTAATTGTCATATGCGTTCTCAGGCCTGATTTTTGCATTTTTCCCATGTGAATGCCCTGAGTTGATCCGGATACACCATTGTACTTTTCCAGAGTCTCCCCGTCGCCTTCTGACACAATTTTTCTTTTTACCGCATTGTGTTTTGGCTCACGGTTTACCTGTTATTAAATTTTCTTTGTTTTGTCGTGTCTCTGCACGCCTCGCCTTGCGCATTGTCGTAGAGTTCATGCAAGAGCTGCAGAACACGGGTTTCAAGGTACAGCAAGGAAAGAGGCTAACAAGAAGATCTCAATAACTCAATATTTGATGCCAAGATCATTATATTGCTTGTCAAGTACGTTACAAAAGAAGAGTCAAAATAAATGACAAAGCATGACAATCTGTCCACTGCTTTACAATAAGCGTATGAACTTGGTTTTCAGGGCACCAAAGAATCCAATCAGATTCAAGACTTAGTCATAAACAGCTTGTTCAAACTCTAGGTCCAACGGATAAATCATCTGATAAATGCATGCATAGGCTCCAGACATGTATACTGCTCAGGTCAGTAGTTGAAACCTATTGCAGAGAGATGCACTCCATAATGGCATATAGGGCACACTCTTGTATTCACTGCATCAAAACTGGTATCCATTTTTCTTGTTTGTATGGTATTCCCTATCCTGAAACGTCTGACACATTCCAAATCCACTCGACTCTTTAAGCTTAGCAACACAATCCCATACTGAGCAAGAAGCACTTGCCATACATTATCAACTGCATCATTCCTGTCTTGTAGACCATGGCATGCACTCCTTAGAGCTTGCTTTACAGCCTCTAATAGAAGCTTATCATGTGAAACAGAGCTTTTACGTCTCTGTTCTTTGTACAGCTTTTTCATTCATTTTATGTTGCACGTATTCTTTGTTCGGTCCATTCCTTGAAAAGGCTACAGAGAGTTCTGTTAAAATGCCCATTTCAGCATGGTGCGCAGATCGGACGCAGATAGCTCACGTGGTGAATCCCGGAAGGTCCCCAAGAACAAAGTACTCTACTTTTTAGCACAAAAACCCATGTAAAAGCAAGCACGACATGAGGCAAGAGACAAATTGGGTTCAATCTCCCCCATGCCTTGTGTGAGCGCTTCACAAAGCATGTATTTTATGTATATTTCCAATCTTCATGCTCAATAATAGCCCAATTACAAAAATATGATAAGCTTTTAGCTTTTGAGTTTGCTTTCTACCAAAAATAGGAAAATAAAGCTAATGGACGGTGCCCATAGTGTCTGGCACGCCCAATCTCAATGTCCAAATAGAAATAACATATCCAGGCGCATAAGCGCATACAAAATAATAATAAATAATTGATGTCTCAATAGACATAACAAAATATAGGCGTGGCGCCTATCAAAATATAGTCCAAAGGTCGAAAACTCGCTAGACTCCAATGCTTTCCTCCGCCACTGCTGCTATCTCTACACATCAACTGAAGCATTCACAATCGTTAGTAAAATAACACAATTAAACCGACAAAAGTGAATACCTAGCAGTCTTCAGCTACATAAATAAATCAACTGGTTAGAAATAAATCCTAACCTTAATTTATTACGAGTGCGCACTCTAAACTCATAAACGTTTATTAATTTAATATGCATTTTGCGGAATCACCCGCTATGGAATCACCCATGTACACACTAAATTAATGAAACGCCCGAAAAGGACAGGCGTCCCCATCAACTTCTCGCACAAAGAATCCTCTTTGTGTATGAGCCCCGGTCATCTAAGTTTACGGAATCCACTGTAAAACCTCACGGAATCCACCGTGGAATATGCCTCCTGGCATCATACCCCCGGGGTGGGATAGCAATTAACCTCAATTGCTATTAGCTCAATGTGGAGCTAACAGAGTGGGGAAAGCATTTAGGTCTCTAGCGTGCATCCATTGTGCTTCCTCTACAGGATGGTTCTTAAATTTTACTAGATATCTAGAATACCTTCGGCCAGTTCTAGTGGTCATGTAGTCAGTGTCTATGATGGCTTCTGGTTCAAGTATTTCAGTCTCTTCTTCTAGTAAAGGTGGGTTTTCATAGACAGGGTGGATAGGTAATTGGCCTCTAAATGGTCTCAATAAACTAATATGAAATGTATTATGAATTTTCCAATGAGATGGCAGTTCTAACTTGAATGCATTGTCATTAATCTTATGAATGATTCTAAATGGTCCGTAGAATCTAGGAGCTAATTTGACAACTGGATGTCTATCTACACTTTGCAGTCTACGCTTTTCTATTCTAAGCCAAACATAATCATCAACTTTGAAATTCATGGCTTGTCTTTTCTTGTTGGCTTGTTTGGTATATGATTGTTGGGCTTTAGCAATCATATCCTTGACCTCATCAAAAATAGTGTTATGCATAACAGCAATATCATCAGCACTCTGTATTCTATTAGACAAAGATGCAACAGGTGTAGATAATCTATATCCATAAATAACTTCAAAAGGTGCTTTCTTTGTAGATGTGTGCGGTGTATTGTTATATGCAAACTGTAATAAATGTAAATGAGTATCCCATGTCTGAGGTTTAGAGATAGTATATGCACGTAAAAGATCTAAAATGGTGCTATTTGTGGCTTCTGTTTGTCCATTCGTTTCTGGATGAAATGCAGATGAGAAATCAATCTTTGTGCCTAGATTTGCAAACAGTGTAATCCAAAAATTATTACAAAATCTAGAATCTCTATCTGAAATAATCACTTTCGGCAATCCATGGTTAGTAAAAATAGTTTTCAAAAATAACTGTGCTGCTTGTGATGCTGTTAAAGTTTTCTTACATGCAATAAAATATGCTTGCTTACTAAATCTATCTACAATTGTCCAAATCATGTCATGGTTAGATTTAGTATTTGGTAAACCAGTAATGAAATCCATAGATATATGTTCCCAAGGTTTAGATGGAATAGACAAAGGCATTAGTAACCCATACTGTTTACCATGATGTCTCTTTATTCTTTGACAAATCAAACATTCAGAAACGAAATTAGATACATCTGCATCCATATGCGGCCAATAAAAATCTTCAGTTAACATGCGTAATGTAGAAATGATACCTCTATGACCTTGATATGGGGGACAATGAATTTCATTCAAAACAAAAGATCGGAATGGAATAGTAACACACAGTCTCTTTTCAAAGAACATGAATCCATCATTATATGACAATGAATCAACAGGAATGAAATTATTTTGAACTAATTTTTGCCAATCAGAATGAAAAGTAATATCCTGGTGATATGTATCTTTCATAGCAATCAAAGAATCAAAAGATATGATAGAAATGTTATGAATTGCAGGTCTTCTACTCAATGCATCAGCAACTACATTTTCTTTTCCAGGTTGGTATTGAATGATAGGATGGAAACTTTGAATGAATGAAGCCCATTTGATATGACGGTCAGAAATTTGGGGTTGGCTAAGTAGATGTCTAATGCTTTCCTGGTCGGTCTTTATCATGAATTCTGAACCCATTAAATAATGCTTCCATTGTTTTAATGCTTGTACAACTGCTAAGAGTTCCTTGTCATAAGTGGAATATTTAAGCTCAGAGGGTTTCAGCTTAGAACTAGAATATGCTATTGGATGGTTGTCTTGCATTAGCACGGCTCCTATTCTTGATCCGCTAGCATCGGTCACAACTAAAAAGAATGGTCTGTTAAAGTCAGGCAATTGTAGAACAAGGGCATTGGTTAATGCACGTTTGAGTAAGTCAAAGGATTTCTGCTGATTTTCAGTCCATTGGTAAACAATGCCTTTCTTAAGAAGTTTGGTCAATGGTAAAGCAAGTAATGAGAAATTACGTACAAACTTCCTATAGAAACTAGCAAGACCAAGGAATGAGCGTAATTCATGTACATTTTTAGGAACAGGCCAATGCAATATTGCATCAATTTTCTTAGGATCAACTTTTATTCCTTCTTTTGATACAATATGACCTAGATATTCTATTTCTGTCTTAAAGAATTCACTCTTGTCAGGATTTGCAAACAATTGATTTTCTTTCAGTAATTGAAAAACTAATGATAAATGCTCATAATGCTCTTTTTCACTTTGGCTGAACACCAAAATATCATCAAAGAAAACAATCACACAATATTGATATTTCAAAAAAATATGGTTCATCATTCTACTAAAAGTAGCAGGTGCATTAGTTAATCCGAATGGCATGACTAAGAATTCGTAATGACCAAACTGTGTCCTGAATGCAGTCTTAAATATGTCGGATCTATCTAGCCTCACCTGATGATATCCAGACTTAAGGTCAATTTTACTAAATATAGAAGATCCTTGCAGTTTGTCCATAAGGTCGTCAACTCTAGGTATAGGATACCTATTCTTTACGGTGATCTTATTTAATGCTCGGTAGTCAATACACATCCGATAAGTATTATTCTTTTTCTTGACTAAGAGCACAGGTGCACCGAATGGAGAACTGCTAGGTCGAATTAAGCCTCTATTTAATTCTTCAACTTGACTCTGGATTTCTTTTTGCTCTATTTGATTGTGCCTATATGGGGCTTTGCAAGGTGGTTGTGTGCCGGGTATTAGGTCAATCTTATGGTCTTCTGGACGTGATGGAGGTAAACCTGGTGGTAGGTCTTCTGCAAAACAGTCCTTAAAATATGCAAGAAATTCCTTATGTCTAGGGTGCATATGATTTTCCTTTGCGTGCAATTCATTTACCCAAATGAGATATGATTTAGTATTCTTGCGTAGTGCACGTTTTGCTTGAGTATGCGAAAGCAGTGGAAAAATATGAGATGCATGCATACCAAATAATGTAATAGATTTTCCTTGAAAATTAATAGTCATTGTGTGTGTAGTATAATCTATATTGGGATTATGTTGATGTCTCCATGGCATTCCTAGAATAATGTCGCTTGACTGTAATGGGACAACTAAGAAGTTTCTTCTTTCAATATATGGACCAATTTGAATTTCTAAATCTTGAACTTCTTGTGTGCCATTGTACCTAGTGCCTAAAAATGCAGCTTTTATGCGATAGTGTGTAGGTACAGTATGCAATTTCAATTCCTTTACCAATTTTGCTGAAATAAAGTCATGGGTACTACCGTCATCATGCAATATAGTTCTTTCTTTTCCATGCACCATACATTTCATAGTCAACAATGAATGTGGAGTAGGCATACCTGGTAAAGTGTCGGAAGTAGTAGTAGGATCATCTTCTTCTTCAGTGAAATCTGGCATATCCTCATGCTCGTCTTCGTCCGTAGCTCCAAGGTAGTTGATATGTGCTGATGGCTTCTTTGAATGACAATTTGCTGCGAGATGCCCTGGCTGGTGACACTTGTAGCATACGATGGGCTTGGCTTTGGTCACATTATTTGCAATGGCTGGGAGTCTGGGTATATTTGGATTTGCTTGTGGAATAGGCTTAGGATTTGGATTGACAGTGGATGGTAATGCAGGTGGCTTAGGCCAATTCTTGCGGAAAGATGGTGATGAGAAACGACCTGGATTAAACCTTCTGAAATTGGAATTAAATTGTTTAGATCCATAATTACCGTTTGCTTGGAATGGCTGTGGTCGTCGATCTCTTCCGCGTAACTTATCTTCAGTGTCGTGGGCTAAGGAGATGGCGTCTTCAAGGGTAGCAGGCTTGAACATATTCACTTCAGCGTAGTAATGTCCAAGAAGCCCAGACATATACTTCCGCTTATGTGTCGTCTCTGGTACGTCTTCAAGCATGCGTAGCTATAAGAGTGCATTCCAAAAACGCTCTGTATACTGTGGAATAGGCTCACGATCGCGCTGTTGAAGTTAATCCCATTGCTTGATAGCCTTCTCATGAAATTGCGGTGGAAGGAAATTTTGCATGAACTTCTTCTTGAAATCTTCCCATGTAGCAGGACATTCTATACTCTTGCGGACTACAGTCCACCAAAGTGATGCTCTGTCTATCAGATGATTAGTAACACACTTGATTTTATCTTTTTCGGGATAAGTTTCCTCATGGAAATAGTCATCAAACTGGCTAATGAATGATAAAACAGTCTTTCCTTCTCTTATGCCATTGAAAGTGCAAAACTTGAAACTTCGTTTACTTATCTTGGATTCCTTGCGAATGGTTTGTGCTTCAAGAGTGGCGTCGATGGTACGGCGAATCAAATCTTCAGCTTGCGGTTCTTCTTTATCAGTGGACGCTCCTTGTAGCTTTGTCAATTGCGCTTGCAAGGCTTGCCTAGCTCTTCGCTCTTCTTCCAATTGCAACATGATAAGATCCAGCTTTTGCTCCATGGTAGGCTCGGGTAGATCGTCTTCAGCCATAGGATCATCCATATGTGGGGTAGTCATCCTGTAAAACTCAACAAACCTTTCTCACTCAAAATCAGTTAGGGGGATGAGCGTAGCTCAAATTTGGGGTTACAAGGCTATGTATTTTTGGGTATTTTCTTCTTCAATTTTCAGAAATTCTGCAATATTTCTGTCTCCGTTTGCTGAAAGTACTTCAACGAACTTGTAGATAGGTAGAACAGCTTGCTGCGAACAACTTTCCAGTTCAAAGTTTTTGCATACGAACAAGTCTTCTATGAGTTTTAAGCACTAGTCAGTTCTGATTTAGTCTGACTTGCAGAGTTGCAGACTTAACAGACTTGCAGAGTTGTTGACTTGCTGGACTTAGGCCGACTTGCAGAACTTGCAGAACTTGATTACTGTCGACTTGCGGAACTTGACTTTAGGAGTGCGAGACCCGGAGTATATCGACTTCTCTGCCCTGTGTAACTTGCAAAGTATTGTGTGACTTAAGCTTAATAGCTTAAGCTATGGAAGGAGGAAGTAATGGGCAGCAACGACGTCAATTTTCGTGGGGGGGGGCCGTTTTTGCCTGCGCGGATTTTTCGGGGGTACTTCCTGATATCACGACTCAAATTCGTGGAGTTTGAAGCCTTTTTAAAGCTTCTAAGCTTAAGATTAAGCTTTAATAGAATAATTAAGTTGGATTTGAGAAGAGCTTATCTCTGTAACTCCACGACTTGATGATGGAAGTGTTTGAGTGGTCCTCCGCCTGTAGAGCCTGGTCCTTCGTGATCTGACAGTGGAAACAGGGGTTCTTGATCACCAGAAGTCTGCCTGTATCGACGGTTCGCGACGAGATTGACTGTAGAGGCCGTTTGTTCCTGGAGCTCCGTCTTCGCTCGAGATTGGTAGCGATTGGAAGCTCTTGATCTCTGCTCCGCTCTGATACCACTAGTGCGCAGATCGGACGCAGATAGCTCACGTGGTGAATCCCGGAAGGTCCCCAAGAACAAAGTACTCTACTTTTTAGCACAAAAACCCATGTAAAAGCAAGCACGACATGAGGCAAGAGACAAATTGGGTTCAATCTCCCCCATGCCTTGTGTGAGCGCTTCACAAAGCATGTATTTTATGTATATTTCCAATCTTCATGCTCAATAATAGCCCAATTACAAAAATATGATAAGCTTTTAGCTTTTGAGTTTGCTTTCTACCAAAAATAGGAAAATAAAGCTAATGGATGGTGCCCATAGTGTCTGGCACGCCCAATCTCAATGTCCAAATAGAAATAACATATCCAGGCGCATAAGCGCATACAAAATAATAATAAATAATCGATGTCTCAATAGACATAACAAAATATAGGCGTGGCGCCTATCAAAATATAGTCCAAAGGTCGAAAACCCGCTAGACTCCAATGCTTTCCTCCGCCACTGCTGCTATCTCTACACATCAACTGAAGCATTCACAATCGTTAGTAAAATAACACAATTAAACCGACAAAAGTGAATACCTAGCAGTCTTCAGCTACATAAATAAATCAACTGGTTAGAAATAAATCCTAACCTTAATTTATTACGAGTGCGCACTCTAAACTCATAAACGTTTATTAATTTAATATGCATTTTGCGGAATCACCCACTATGGAATCACCCATGTACACACTAAATTAATGAAACGCCCGAAAAGGACAGGCGTCCCCATCAACTTCTCGCACAAAGAATCCTCTTTGTGTATGAGCCCCGGTCATCTAAGTTTACGGAATCCACCGTAAAACCTCACGGAATCCACCGTGGAATATGCCTCCTGGCATCACAGCATGTGCAAGAATCTCTTCCTCATAATTGTAATCCTGTTTCCTTGGACGGCAACAAAAAAAACAGAAGTGCAGGTCCGAGCTCTTTTCCAGATGCTTGAAGTGCAGCTCTTTCCTGCAGAAAGCCCCTGAAAGGTACCAAACCAGTCCAACCATTATTATGGGTGCTGATGGATCCTCTGGTAGCCTAAAATTTGACTGTCTTATAAAAATTGGTGACCAGTTACATTTAACAACGGTTTCACATGTGGCTGGAATAGCATTCTTCATCCATGTGGAGCATACACCTTTATGCAATCAACCAGTGGGACTCCTACCTTAAACCAGTGCATAGGTAACATGTATCTGCTTAGGAGAAGACTTTGGAGATGAAAAATTGAGTAATAGCGAGGCTGGGGACGAGGTGCAATGGTAGTAAAGAATTTGACGCTGACAGAGAGACCTCCTCGTTCAATTCACCGTCATCAACAATCCACTCATAAGTGGTGTGGCATAGCATGACACTATGAACAAATGCACCATCTCTGTTGCCTGAGTCGATGCTGTAGACAAGAAAGAGATGACAGATTTTGCCATGATTCAGGATCGAGAGGTCCATTCAAGGGCTGATAGCTCTTTCATTTTCTCCATGTGTCAAATTTGTTGTAATGATTGCATGCCATGTGTAGACAGTACATCAAATCTCGCAGATTCATGACAAAAATCCACTTCAAAAGGCCAAGCTGTGAAGGTCTTTCCATTTGGAAAAGCTCTAATGTTCATGCGCTTTCCCCAGTCGCCTTATCTTTCCTCTAGGCTCCTTTGCTTTGATTTCAGAACTCCCTCTGTAGCTTAGATAAGGCTAAGCAACAACAAAGTAGTGATGACGGGATAGATCAGGTAAGACGCCATGCCTGCTGTGATCATGATTTGCTTTCTTGCGTTTATCGGCAGCCATTTATCAATGAATCATCCCACTCTTCTCCAAGCTTCGTTTTCAGCTACTGATGCTGCTTTCCCCACTCCTGAGAATAGTGGTCGTCGCTTGGCGTTCACATGGAAAAAAAACTAGAAAATGGAGCTCGAAAACACCAATAAAAATTAATAACAAAAAATCCACAAGGTAAAACAGGGCGGAGGGAAAAGGAAAATTGTGCAGGAAGGGTGGTTGGACAAGGATATCCAATCAGAATTGAATTCTGAGGAGAATAGGGCAGGTTCTCATGGAAAAGGATCAAAAACGTAAGCGAAAAAGGCATGAAACCACACAAAAATTAATTACTGACAAACCGTACGTCAAAATGACAGGGTGGAAAAAGAAAAAATGTCATGTGGTAGGTATAGAATAGGACTATCACATCAGATCAACATTCTGAAATAATAAATAAGTGTTCATGGAAAATGACCAAAACATCGTTTAAAAAGAAATAACCATACGAACCGCCGCAAGGAAAGGAAGACGAGGGCTGGTGGGTGGGCAAGGGATCCATTAAGGTAAAAGGAAGATATGGGATAGACGTAGATTTTGTGAAACACAAATGCAAAATGTATGCTCGGCAAATGCGCAGGGACACGTTCCCACACACAAAACCTGACTGTGCAAGGGTAAATGATGCCGCATGAACACAAGACCTTTCACCGGATTGTACTATAACATCCCCACACTTAAAACATTTACCATCATATGCAAACAAAAGGGGTAGAGTTAGAAAAACTTGGCACATTTTGCCGAGAGTTGCGGTTGATGGTTGATGTCGCATTTTGTGTCTCAATCAGTGAAGAGGTACCTAGATGTCTTCACAACATACATTCAATGAGGTAGGGACTATGCAGCAGCACCCAAGGAGGTATCTTTGCTGATAAAGGTGCATGAAATCCGATGATGACGAAGAAGGTTGCACTCAGCGTACAGTCACTCAAATGGAAAGGGAGGAACCGCCGCTCACCCCATAAATCACATCACTCGAGTGAATAATGAAGAAAACCCGCATCACACACCCAGATTAGAAATTGATGAGGAGAATGGGACAGGAGTACGCCGGGGTGCACAGTTGATGGTGCATTCGTGCATCCAACCTCGTCTGGCATAGGTGCAAGCAAGAAGGCCGAGGAGCCTTGTTGTGCAGTGTACAAAAGAGGGTGATCTGTCCTGTGATGATGGCAAAGACCCATCCTGTGTGTGCATAGGGAAACAAAAACATACTTAACTCCAATTGTCGTAACATCCCTCAATCTCACCTCTCGGAATTGATTGAGAAATACCAATCACACTCAGCCCACCCTCTATCTCACACTCTGTTGAAAGATACAAGAGTAGAGAAATGGTGGTGCATCTTCTTCAGGAGGAACTTCAAAAGAAGCTGTCTTCTACTCAAATGCTGGAAGAGGTAGAGGCAGAGGTAGAGGAGGCCGATTTGGAGGCCGTGGTAGAAATCAGAATATGCAGCAAACTCAAGAAAACCAGTCCTATGGAGGAGGACGTGGTAACTCTAGAGGCAGGGGGAGCCAAAGAGGTCGTGGTGGATGGCAAAGAGGCCAAAATGCAAACAGTAATGTTGAATGCTACTACTGTGGTAAAATGGGTCATATGGCTAAAGACTGCTATAAAAAGCAGAATGACATCATGAATGGAAAACTGCAACAAGGGAATTATGCATCTTCTAGTAGATAGGGTGATGACAGAAATGAGCATTTGTTTATGGTGCAACACATGAACAATTCTGTGACAAGTGTAGAAGAAAGCAATGATGTATGGTATGTTGACTCAAGTGCATCAAACCACATGACAGGTCATGCAGAATGGATGGAGGATGCAAGGAAAATGGAAAAACCAGGATTTGTGGAGACTGGTGATGATACTGAACATCCTATTGTGAAGATTGGAAAAATTCATTTGTCTATGCAGGATGGGAAAAAGAAATACCTGTCTGATGTATTTCATGTCCCGAATATCACCAAGAATCTTGTTTCTGTTGGTCAAATGGTTGAGCAGGGCTTGCAAGTCAGATTTAATCCTCATGGATGCTTTGTTGAGGATATGAAAAATAAAGGTCGCTTGATAGCAAAAGGAAAGAAGAAGGCCAGAATGTCTACGTTGGATGCAGACATGTCTGAATTGAGTGCAGCAATGTTTGCACATGGGACCAGTGTAGTTGCAGATATTGATATCTGGCATAAACGCATTGGTCATGTTAATGTACAGCGACTTAAATCAATGCAGACCCAAAATATTGTTGCACGATTGCCTAAATTCAAGGTTGCAGAAATGCATAAGGTATGTGAAGCCTGCCAATTTGGAAAACAGGCAAGGAAACCATTTCCTAGACATGTTCAAGAGAGTGAGAAGCCATTGGAATTAATCCACTCTGATGTGTGGACTACTAAAGTTGCATCTCTTGGAGGCTGTCATTATTTTGTCACTTTTATTAATGACTATAGCAGAAAAGTTTGGGTCTATTTTATGAAAAAGAAAAGTGAAGTTTTTGGGCATTTCAAAACTCTTAAAGCTATGGTTGAAAAAGAAACAGGCCTGCAAATAAAATGCCTAAGGTCAGATGGAGGGGGAGAGTACCTCTCAAATGAGTTTGCAAGGTTCTTGCAGGAGCATGGCATAAAGCAGCAATATTCATGTAGTCATACCCCACAACAAAATGGAATTGCAGAAAGGAGAAACATGCATATTGGAGAGGTATCTCGTGCCATGCTCAATGAAAAAGACCTACCAGATTTTTATTGGGCTGAGGCAGTTGCTACAGTAGTCTACATAATGAATAGGACTCCCACTACAGCAATACATGGGATGACTCTAGAGGAGAGGTATACTGGTAGGAAACCAGATATTTCTCATTTGAAGATTTTTGGTTGCATTGCCTATGTTCATGTGCCAGATGAGTTGAGATCCAAGTTGGATCCAAAAGCTGAGAAGTGCATCTTTATTGGTTACTCTTTGCAGCAGAAAGGGTATAGATGCTATAACCCTTCTATTCGTAAGTTTACAGTGAGCAAAGATGTTATTTTTGATGAGATGAGTAGCTGGTATAAACCAGTAAATGTGATTGATAATGTAGATGCACAAAATGGTAATGTTGCACAGAATTCACAGCAGCAGTCACAAGATATTAGTGGACCTGGAGCGTCCTCTAGCAGTGGTTCACATTCTTTGCCATGGACAGGCAGATTGAGATCAGGAGAATCCTCTCAAAGCAATGCAGATAGTGGTATGCAGGTATCACGAAAAGGAAAAGAGAAGATAGATCAGCCCATGTTTGATGTGAATGCAGGTCACTCTTATGTTGCTAGTGAATCCAGTGGCTCAGAACAGAGCATTGATGATGAGTTGGGTATTCCTTCTATTGTTACACCTGGAGTAAGGAAGACCAGGGATGTTTTGAGAGCACCTGGGAGTGAACTTACTTTGCGCAGGTCTACCAGAGCTAGGTATCCTGTGGATAGGCTGAAATATGATGGATTTACAGCCATTCACTATGCATATATGGTCAAAGTGATACAGGAACCAGAACCCACTTCTTTTGAGCAAGCCATGGGAAAAGAAAAATGGGAGAAAGCCATGGATAAAGAAATGGATGCCTTGGAAGCAAATGCTACATGGGAGTTGGTATCTTTGCCTAAAGGTAAGAATGCAATTGGCTATAAGTGGGCTTATAAGGTGAAGCACAATGCAGATGGTTCTGTGAACAGATACAAGGCAAGATTAGTAGTCAAGGGGTATGCACAAACATATGGCATTGACTATGAAGAAACATTCAGTCCGGTTGCAAGGATGGCAATCGTAAGAGCAGTCATTGCTATGGCTGCATCAAAGGAATGGTCTTTACATCAGATGGATGTAAAGAATGCCTTCTTGCATGGTGATTTGCAAGAAGAGGTCTACATGGAGTAGCCACCAGGTTATGTGCATCCTATTCATCCTGAGTTTGTTTGCAGGTTGAAGAAAGCATTGTATGGCTTGAAGCAAGCACCTAGAGCATGGTCTGACAAGATAGGACAGTATCTTGTCACTATTGGCTTTCAAATTTCCAAGGCAGATTTCTCACTTTATGTGAGAAAAACAGAGAAAGGTATTATGCTACTTGTCATTTATGTTGATGATTTGATTATGACAGGTGACAGTGATGAAGATATCCTTCATGTGAAAATGCTATTGAAGCAGAAGTTTGAGATGAAGGATTTGGGAGAGCTACGTTATTTCTTGGGCATTGAGGTGACTAGATCACCAAGTGGGATACAGCTCTTGCAGAGGCAGTATGGATTGGACACGCTGTCCAAATATGGGATGACAGGCTGTAAGCCTATTTCAGTTCCTTTGGAGCAGAATGTGAAGCTGAGCGCAGATGCAGGTGAGCTTCTGGAAGACCCTACTATGTACAGACGCATAGTAGGAAGCTTGATTTATATGACTATTACCAGGCCAGATTTGAGCTATGATGTTGGATTGGTAAGTGAGTTTATGCAGGCTCCAAGGAAACTGCATTTGGATGCGACTAGACGTATACTCAGGTATGTGAAGTCCACATTGCAGTATGGACTATTTTATGAGACTGGGGTTCAGATACAGTTGCATGGATACACTGATGCTGATTGGGCTGGTAGTATTTCTGATAGACGATCTACCAGTGGATATATGTTCTCTTTTGGGAGTGCTGCAGTCACTTGGAGCAGCAAGAAATAGCCTACAGTTGCCTTGTCGAGCACAGAGGCTGAGTATAGGGGTGCAGCAATGGTGCATGTGAGGTAGCTTGGTTGCATAAGCTACTTTATGATATGCATCAGCCTACAGATGGGCGAGTTGTCATTTATTGTGACAACATGAGCAGTATACACTTGGCAAATAACCCAGTCTATCATGCTAGAACAAAGCACATTGAGGTGCATTATCACTATGTGCGGGAGAGGGTTTTACTAGGTCTTATTGATCTAGTTTATGTCAGCACAGAGGATCGGGTAGCTGACATATTTATGAAGGCATTGGGCGCAGAGAAGCTGCACAAGTTTAGAGACCTGGTTGGTGTGCAGGAATTGGGATTGAGGTCGAGGGGGAGTGTTGAGATATCGAGCTCCACTCGTGATATGCCAGGGTGACCGTTGTGTATTTATGTCACCGACTTGTCAGTTGTAGATGCAGTTGGTACACCGCCCATGAATAATAGCTACATGATAGCTATCCTTATCTACTCTAGTTCGTGGCTCAGTTAGTATGCCACCTTAGTTAGTTGAGTTTGGTTTGAGACCCATATATAGGGTTCTTCTATTTCTTTGTACTAGAGTTCTTTTGGCTTACACAACTAAGAAGAGGAAAACTGTTTTCAGCCTCCACCTTTGTGTGTATTCCCCCATTGTGCAAGCAAGAAAGCTACAAGTGAGACTCCTTCCTTCTCTCCCACAATCTTGACAGGAAGTAGATGTGGCTAACACCTTCCTAGACCATGGAACTCCAGAGATTAGTGTATGGATAGAAGGATGCTTTATTTCAAATGCATTGATTGATGGAGGCTCATCAGTAAACATAATGACGGATGTGACAATGAAGGATCTAGGTTTGCAAGGAATTCAACCTACACATTGGTTTATTAGATTGGCAAACCAAAGCAGAATTAAACCGTTGGGCATCCTCCCATACGTAAAAACAACCCTGGCAGGAAGAAACTATTGGTTGACATATTTGGTGGTCAAACCAAATTCTTATGGGACCTCATACCCTCTGCTCTTGGAAAGACCTTGGCTTTTTGAAGCAAGAGCCAGGACGGACTGGTTCAAAGGCACCCTAACCCTAGGAGGATGACCCAATAAGGTGGTGTTGAAATTATATGGATCGCAAAAAGGAAATGGATCCACATCCATCGAAGTCATAACAGACTCCTCCTCCAACAAAGTAACAAATGGTACATCAGGAGATGAAGAGGCTGTTAAACAGATCTTTCCCAAGAAAACAGAGGCACAGTCTCTAACAGTGGGCACTGTAAGCCAACTACCAAAGGAAATAAAGTCTTTGTCCATGGGAGAATACCTCCTGCCTCAACCCGAATTGACTTCTGAAATCACCTTTGACAGCAAGATAGAAGCATGGATGTACTATTCTCCTTTTACATGGCAGTCGCAGAGACAAAAGCAGAGATAGAGGCAGAAGTAGAAGCAGACACAGAGATGGAGGACTTTTTCTTCTCCTATAGAGCCTCTACAAAAGCAGAGACAGAGTCTCTAGAGGAAGAATATGAAAATGATGAGAAAGAAAAAGAAGCATGTTATGGAAGTGCAGTTGAAGAAGATCCTCTAATAGCGGACGATCTTGTTGATGTCCCTACAAAGACCTCAGAGGCTGAGAATCTCAGGATGTTGGATGGAATGACCATGGTTCCATTTGGGTTGACCAATGGACCACAAAGTATGCAAAATCTGCATAAGAAATGGATCAAAGGTATAAAAATTAAGTTCATCAGTTGCTCCGGTCGCCCTGACCATTCATTCTAGAGAAAAGATGATGATGATGTTCCTTGTCAACAGAAGCCTGAGCCATCAGAGCCACGGCTTATAGAAGGTCCGTGCTATGTGACATTCCTAGATGTATCCTTTGAAGATGAATCCCTAAGTCCAGAAGAAATCACCACTCACACAGAAACAAACAAAGCTTTGATACCCTTTCAACAATCTCAACAGAAAAATGAGTCATCTGTTCAGAAGGAGGACACTGGTTCTAGTGGAATATCAGAGGATAACACTACTGCCTTGAAGGAGTTAGACCTCTATCCAGAAGCAATACGCGGGACATTTATATGCAAAGTGGAAGGTGAAAGGCAAGTGACATTCTTGGATACTAAAGGTATTGAACGTCACCTGAAAGTGGGTCTCAATTCTCTAGAAGAAGAACTAGTGGTCCTGCGAGACCTACTAAAGGAGAACTTAGACGTTGTTTGCTTGGTCGTACAAAGACCTAAAGGGGATTGACCCTATAGTTTGTCAACACCACATCGATCTAGAGCATGATGCCAAACCTGTGAGGTAGAGACAAAGGCGTATGAATCCTAATTATTCAGCTTTGGTAAAGGCTGAATTATTGAAGCTTCTTGAAGCCGAGTTCATTTATCCCATGGCTAACAATGAATGGGTTTTTTCCATTGTGATTGTACCCAAGAAAAATGGGAAACTTCGAATATGTGTGGACTTTTGAAACCTGAACTCGAAGATGAAGAAGGATCACTTTCCCATCCCTTTCACAGACCAATTGTTGGACACAGTGAGCTCTATTCTCTCTTGGATGGATTCAACGGATATTACCAAGTCCAAATTGCAAAAGAAGACCAATCCAAAACAACCTTCATAACATAATGGGAAACCTATGCTTACAAGATGATGCCGTTTGGACTCTGTAATGCTCCTACCACCTTCCAATGAGTAATGATGACTGCCTTCCAAAACCATTTGCATGTTTTCATTGAGGTGTATCTCGACGACTTCTATGTCTATAGCTTAATTCATGAGCATTGGGGACACCTAGAGAAATGTTTTGACAGATGCCGAGAGTATGGGATCTCTCTCAACCTCGACAAATGTGTCTTTGGCATCTCATCAAGAGTTCTTCTAGGCCATATTGTCTCTGCACAAGGGATAGCCACAGACCCGTTGAAGATTGAGAAGATTGCTGCCTTGATAGCACCAACAAACCTCAAGCAATTGAGAGGATTTCTTGGCCATGTGGGCTACTACAGAAGATTTATTGCACATTTTGCAACCAAGGCATCCCCTCTGCACAAGCTCCTAAGGAAAGATGTGGATTTCCTTTGGACTGATGATTGTGAAGAAGCTTTTAATACCCTAAAGCAGTGCCTCATCAGAGCACCCATCATGCAGTCTCTTGATTGGACAAAGGAGTTCAATGTGCACACAGACGCATCAATTGAAGGGCTAGGTGCTATCTTGTGTCAAAAGGTCCCCTATAAATTAAATTAACTAATCTATTATGCAAGTCAGAAAGTAACTGATCGAGAGCGGAACTACAGAGTGACAGAGCTTGAGTGCTTAGCAATGGTGTTTGCATTGGAGAAGTTTCGACATTATCTACTATCAATGCATTTCAAGTTCTACGTGGATCATGAAGCCCTGTCCTTCCTAATGAACAAAGCAGATGTCAAAGGACGACTAATGAGATGGTTGCTCTTGTTCCAGGAGTTTGATTTTGAAGTGGTCACTAAGCCTGGCCGTTTCCATGTCTTAGCCAATCATCTATCACAGATCCCTCAAATTGCAGAAGAGGAACAGGATGATCCAGATCTTCCTGATGCTTCCTTGTTTCTAGTCGAAATAGTTACTCCCTGGTATGTATACATAGCCAACCTCTTGGTAATTCAACAGTATCCTCATGGCATCTCAAGCCATGAGAAGAAGAAGCTTCTGTTAGAATCAGCCCCCTACACCTTGCTAGGCAGTGCATTGTACAAGACAGACAAATATGAAGTATTGCAAATATGTGTTGCAGGAGACAAAATCGGCATAGTATCGAAAGCATGCCATGACGAACCATGTGGTGGACACTTTGCAGGAGAAGTAACAGCCAAGAAGGCTCTATTAGTGGGGTATTGGTGGCCAACCCTCCATAAGGATGCATATGACTACTGCAAGATATGTGATGCTTGTCAGCAACAACGAATGGGGAAACCCACCAAGACTAGTGCCATGCCACTGCAATCTATTCTTTCCCTAAAGCCGTTCGAGAAGTGGGGGATTGATTTCGTGGATCCCATTGATCCACCTACCAGATGGAAGCAGAATAGATGCATCCTGGTATGTACAGATTATGTCACAAAGTGGTGTGAAGCTAATGCTCTGAAGCGGGATGATGGTAACAATGTAGCCCCGTTCATGTATGAGAATATTATCACCCGTTTTGGCAGTCCCCTCAAGTTAGTAAGTGATAGAGGTACTCATTTCCTTAACAAGATCATGGAAGAGTTGACAGAATTGTATAAGATCTGCCATCGCAAGTCCACCCCCTATTACCCCAAAGCCAAAGGCCAAGTCGAAGCAACCAATCGCATCCTCTGCTCGATCCTGACAAGGACGATTTTCACACATCGCTGTGATTGGGATGATCGACTTATAGAGGCCCTTTTTTGGGCATACAGATCCTCTTACAAGGCTGCTACATGACAAACTCCTTTCCAGTTGTTGTATGGCACCAAAGCCATCTTCCCTGTTGAGCTGGAGTTGCCCTCTTTGCGAGTGGCAGTTCAAGAATGCCTCGGAGATGATGAGTCACTCCATCGCCACTTGCTACATTTGCAATGTTTGGATGAGATTCGACAGATGGCCTTGTAGTTCATGGAAACCACTCAAGCGCGATGCAAGGCCTATCATCATAGCTTCATCAAGCACAAGGAGTTCAAAGAAGGTGATCTTGTCTTAGCCTATGATTCGCGATTTGGAAAGTTTCCTGGATGGATCCCTATAAGGTACTTGCTGTCGATCCTAATGGCTCTATCCAAGTGCAGGCCATTGATGCTTCTGATGATCCCTTTTTGATTAATGGCTATCGCCTGAAGAAGTACTTCCCTCCTTGGGGATCCTAACAATCATAGTCGACACACCCTTTCCCTTATTGGCTTCGCACCTTCCTTCTCCTTGTGCTTCTGATAGCCCTTATGATCTTCCTCATGAGGCGGTCTCGTTCTGCTAGCCCCTCCCAGACACCTCCCATCCTTACTATGTTCTCCTCTCATCTGATCCAACAGTGGTAATGTGGATGGTCATGCCACTTGGTATTTCTACCATACTCTTTATTAAAAGAAAAAAAAAGAAAAAAAAGAAAAAAAAATGTTATGGGAGAAAAGGAAGCAATTCCCTATCATAGCAGGCCTCGTTCCAAGAAAAGGTGGCAAACACCCTTGAGCAGGAAGCTGGATGTGCAAAAGGTGGTAACACCCAACAGTCCAGAAAGTTGATCCATTAGTTGGCATCTCTAGAACCTAGTTCCGAAGCCACCTCCCTTGGTGTGCTGTGTCCTGTGCCTCTTTGCCGAGCGTTTGAGGTCTTCTAGCAGACGACATGTTCTATATCCAATACACAATTCTGATATGTTGGCTACCTCCCTGGGTATGCCTCCTCATCAATAGACGAAGCAATCTTCATCTACAACCCCCTGAGTGATGTGAGTTTTCATCCTAACCAAATGGGGATGTGAGTATGGTTTGCCCTTTGTATCTATCAGTGAGCATGAGACAGAGGGTGGGGTGAGTTACTAGTCCTTTCCCTTCAATTCAATTGAGAGGTGTGATGCGTGAATGGAGTGTTGTACGCACAGGTTGGGCCTCTCAATGCACAAAGCACAATTTGTTTCTATGAATTGCACTATAAGGCTCCTTGGCCTTCCTTCTCGCGCCGTATGTCGGCACAAGGTGGGATGCACAGTTGCACCATCAATTACGCACAAGGCATATAACAATTCTGCACAAGTGAATGTGAGGATTACATCAATGGGTGTAAGGAATGGGCTACCCTTTGATTAGAAGAGCAATCAACTCCTCAAAATCAGAAAATCTTTCACGGACGGAAATGGATGTTCGGAACTATGCATAATCCTTTCCTAGACCATTCAAGGTCACTGAGACTAAATCATCATCTTCCACTGGCGACCCAATGGAAGCAAGTGCATCTGCAATCTTCTTCACCTTCATGTGGTAGTCATTGATGCTCATACTTTCTCTTTGCACATTGTGCAACTCTTGCTTGAGCTGCATTTTCATGGCTTGCGTATTTGTGTTATACATTTTTGACAAAGTATCCCATGCCTCCTTTGGCGTACTTGCATCTTGAATATGCACAATCATAGAGTCTGAAATGCTGATAGATAGTTAGTACATAACTTTCCTGGCTCTCTCATGCCATGCTTTAAATGCCTGCATTTGCTGTTGATTGGGAACATCAGGAAGAACTGGTTCTTCTTCATTTCCTACAACAAATTCCCAATATCCTTTTCCCATAAGGAAATTCGTCATTCTAAACTTCCATGCTTGGAAGTTGTTCTTGTCAAGCTTTTCAGTGACAATCTGTGAGAGAGAATCAGACGCCATTACAGAACACTGCAAAAAATTCTGTCACTGCAAAGAACACACCTTCAGCTTCACAAGGGCAAATTTGCAAAACTGACGAAAGTGGTATTTGACCACACAGTCACTTCCGAGTGACGATTTTGCATCAACAGGCAACAAGGATGATTCTGTAACTCCCAATGTCTTTGCGCACAGGCATACGATGCAATTTCTACAGTCACTTTTCACCGACCTGTAGAACAGTGGCTGCATAGCATAAAACTGGGCCTTTTCCTGAGTGCGTGCAGAAAACTTCCGCCTCCAAAACAGGCTCCGAAATGGCCTCAAATAAAAAAAACAGGGTCACCATGGGCTAAAGCCCTCTCCCGCAGCATATACTGCCCTCTTGCTTCACTGGGAAGGGCGTCTCAACCTGAGAGAATGCACTCTTGCAATTTTCGACTGTGCTACCTGCAAAGATCTGATCCCAAAACAGAAAATGAAAGCAACACTGCTTCTCTTACCAGAACACTGCGAGCTTGGCTTGCTTTCTTGATCTCCTTACCACGAACAAGGCTCTAATACCATGTCAAGATTATGGGAGAGAAGGAAGGAGTCTCACTTGTAGCTTTCTTGCTTGCACAATGGGGGAATACACACAAAGGTGGAGGCTGAAAACAGTTTTCCTCTTCTTAGTTGTGTAAGCCAAAAAGAAGTCTGGTACATAGAAATAGAAGAACCCTATATATGGGTCTCAAACCAAACTCAACTAACTAAGGTGGCATACTAACTGAGCCACGAACTAGAGTAGATAAGGATAGCTGTCATGTAGCTATTATTCATGGGCGGTGTACCAACCGCATCTACAACTGACAAGTCGGTGACATAAATGCACAACGGTCACCCTGGCATATCACGAGTGGAGCTCGATATCTCAACACTTCCTTCATAGGTTCTAAGGCTCTATTGGACTTTGTTGTTGTTGGGGTTAGTCTGTCTTCTTGTCAAGCTGCTTTTGAATCTTTTTCGACAACTGGGAGACAGCATCAGCAACTATCGAAATGTTAGGTTTGGTTTAAAGGTGTCTAGGTCTTTGACCAAATCATACTCTTTAATAGGATCCACAAGCTTTTCCACTCGACTAGGAAATGGGGCCACACCCACTTTTATCTTCCCTTGTTCTTCAAGGAGTGGAATCGTATGCGCTTCTTCTTCATGAGGAGGTAATTCAGCATCCTCTATTTCCTCAACCTCTGGTCCTGCCTCTAAAACTCTCTCTATAGCTCTCTGTGGCTCTCTGGTTCTCTATACTTCCTTATTTTGGATTGCATTGTTCCATTTTTCCCAAGGGAGGTTGAACTTCACCGTCTTGGCAGAAGGAACATTCCCTCTAAGGATTCTCCTTTCTTTGCTCACGTTATTGTGGCCACTTCCAATTCCACCAAATTGGAAGCAAGTTCTTGGACCTTCTGTTGGGTATCAGAAGTAGATTTGGACTTGGACAATCTTTTGCAGTATGGCCTTCTCCTTTGCATCGGCTGCATAAGGGCTTGTAATCCACAAATCTTCTAGGATTTGGATAATTCGGTGAGATATGACCCTTTTCTCCACATCTGTAGCACTCCACCTCAGATCTCTGACCACCGCCAAACTGTCATCCTCTGTAACTTTGAGAGGGAAACCTCCTTGGACCAAAATTGCGACCAAACTCCCTAGGCTTTGGTCCAATGTCCTGCGTTGTCATTTTGGATTCTAGTAAGTTGAATCTTGTGTTTTCATCTTTCTGTCTTCATTTGTGCATCTCTTTCATAGAGCAGATATCCTCTGTATGGTTCTTCCTCATACAGTAGGAACAGAAGGCTCGAGGAATGGTTGGTTTTCGGGTATATTCAGTGGTGGCTAAATGTCCTGCTTAATGGCACTTTTCGCACCATGTATTAGAACGCATCACATCTCTCCCACCTCCTACAAGAGTGGATATATTGGCAGTATTCACCTTCAATGTTTGTAGCTACTCTATAATTGCATCCATAAGCTCTTTCTTGATACTTGCGACTAAATTGGACAGGTAGTCCTTCAGATTTTCACCTCTTGATGTACTTGTAGTAGGGTTTTGGAAAGCTTCTGTAATTATTGCATATACGGGTTGGGTTGATCCAGGAGTTCCTCTATTCTGGTTCTGATTCAGAGCTCTTGTTGAGACTTGGGGTTGTTTATTCCAGTGGATAGGATTCCACTATTGTTGAGTCACCATTGGAGGAACTGTTTGAGGCCACTATTGTTGTGGTTGAACCATCATTTGAGGCATTGTCATTTGCGGCCACTGTGGATTAGGTCTATTGTACTGCGACACTGTTTGCATCTAGGGATAGGGGTAGGGAACTATCCCTGGGACTGCATTTGGTGGGTATACCATTCCTGGCATGGGAGGAGGTAAGACTCCTCTTCCTGGAGTCATTGACAACCTTGCTTCAACTTCCTCATACAATCTTGCACCTTCCACTATAGCTTGCAGATTGACTAGTCTTCTTAATTCCAAGAACTTGTGAACTTCTGGCTGTAGGCCTCTGAGGAACACTCCTTTTTGGATACCTTCATCCAAATTATGGTTAGTCCATCTCTTTAGGATGGATTCCATTCGCGAGACATAAGCTTCTACTCTTTCTCCAAAGGACTAACTTAGGTTCATGAACTCCTCTCGCATCCGCTCTTCAAAACCTTCACACCTGAATTTAGTGAGGAATGCCAACTTCAGGTCGTCCCATGTGCCAAAAGTTTCTGTTGCCTGTCTTTCATACCATTGAAATGCCGCACCCTTGAAAGTGGCGGGGAATATCGCTAACCAATGCTTAGGGGTTCTGGCATTGTTAGCCACACATGCTACCATAAATTTTGCTACATGAATATCGGGGTCTTCATTGTACTCTCCCTTAAAAATTGGGAATGAGACTACATTTTTTAGCCTATCATAATATTTCTAGGAAAATTTTGACTAGGAAGGGGACCTTGAGTCGCCATGGGGACTTCTGTAAAGAGTGCTTTTAGGGTGTCAAAGGAGGCTTCTACTGCAAGCTCATTCTCAACCTTGATTCTTTCCTTCTCTTGTTTCACGTACCTGTGGACTCATTCTAACGCTTGCCTCTTGATTCCATCATTCATCAGGGGGTTGGCTCCAAATAGTTGATATGTACTCAACAAAATAGAATCAGAGAGGGGCTTCAGTCTCTCTGGAGGATTCTTTGGCCAACATCTCTTCTACTTCTTTATTTTCAACATCTCTAAACTCAGCTTTCAAACCACTACAGAGGGGGAGATATTCCATTTTGAAAGTATCAAAACTCATTCTTCTTAGAATCGTTGTTGTGCCATCTGTTGAGATATCGAGCTCCACTCGTGATATGCGAGGGCGACCGTTGTGCATTTATGTCACCGACTTGTCAGTTGCAGATGCGATTGGTACATCGCCCATGAGTAATAGCTAGATGATAGCTATCCTTATCTACTCTAGTTCGTGGCTCAATTAGTATGCCACCTTAGTTAGTTGAGTTTGGTTTGAGACCCATATATAGGGTTCTTCTATTTCTATGTACCAGACTTCTTTTTGGCTTATACAACTAAGAAGAGGAAAACTGTTTTCAGCCTCCACCTTTGTGTGTATTCCCCCATTGTGCAAGCAAGAAAGCTACAAGTGAGACTCCTTCCTTCTCTCCCACAATCTTGACATGGTATCAGAGCCTTGTTCGTGGTAAGGAGCTCAAGAAAGCAAGCCAAGCTCGCAGTGTTCTGGTAAGAGAAGCAGTGTTGCTTTCATTTTCTGTTTTGGGATCAGATCTTTGCAGGTAGCACAACCGAAAATTGCAAGAGTGCATTCTCTCAGGTTGAGACGCCCTTCCCGGTGAAGCAAGAGGGCAATATATGCTGCGGGAGAGGGCTTTAGCCCATGGTGACCCTGTTTTTTTATTTGAGGCCATTTCGGAGCCTGTTTTGGAGGCGGAAGTTTTCTGCACGCACTCAGGAAAAGGCCCAGTTTTATGCTATGTAGCCACTGTTCTACAGGTCGGTGAAAAGTTACTGTAGAAATTGCATCGTATGCCTGTGCGCAGAGACATTGGGAGTTACAGAATCATCCTTGTTGCCTGTTGATGCAAAATCGTCACTCGGAAGTGACTGTGTGGTCAAATACCACTTTCGTCAGTTTTGCAAATTTGCCCTTGTGAAGCTAAAGGTGTGCTCTTTGCAGTGACAGAATTTTTTTCAGTGTTCTGTAATGGCGTCTGATTCTCTCTCACAGATTGTCACTGAAAAGCTTGACAATAACAACTTCCAAGCATGGAAGTTTAGAATGACGAATTTCCTTATGGAAAAAGGATATTGGGAATTTGTTGTAGGAAATGAAGAAGAACCAGTTCTTCCTGATGTTCCCAATCAACAGCAAATGCAGGCATTTAAAGCATGGCATGAGAGAGCCAGGAAAGTTATGTACTGCTGTCTATCAGTATTTCAGACTCTATGATTGTGCATATTCAGGATGCAAGTACGCCAAAGGAGGGATGGGATACTTTGTCAAAAATGTATAGCACAAATACGCAAGCCAGGAAAATGCAGCTCAAGCAAGAGTTGCATAATGTGCAAAGAGAAAATATGAGCATCAATGACTACCACATGAAGGTGAAGAAGATTACAGATGCACTTGCTTCCATTGGGTCGCCAGTGGAAGATGATGATTTAGTTTCTGTGACCTTGAATGGTCTAGGAAAGGATTATGCACAGTTTCGAACATCCATTTCCGTCCGTGAAAGATTTCTTGATTTTGAGGAGTTGATTGCTCTTCTAATTTCTGAGGAGTAGAGAAATGGTGGTGCATCTTCTTCAGGAGGAACTTCAAAAGAAGCTGCCTTTTACTCAAATGCTAGAAGAGGTAGAGGCAGAGGTAGAGGAGGCCAATTTGGAGGCCATGGTAGAAATCAGAATATGCAGCAAACTCAAGAAAACCAGTCCTATGGAGGAGGACGTGGTAACTCTAGAGGCAGGGGGAGCCAAAGAGGTCGTGGTGGATGGCAAAGAGGCCAAAATGCAAACAGTAGTTGAATGCTACTACTGTGGTAAAATGGGTCATATGGCTAAAGACTGCTATAAAAAGCAGAATGACATCATGAATGGAAAACTGCAACAAGGGAATTATGCATCTTCTAGTAGACAGGGTGATGACAGAAATGAGCATTTGTTTATGGTGCAGCACATGAACAATTCTGTGACAAGTGCAGAAGAAAGCAACGACGTATGGTATGTTGACTCAGGTGCATCAAACCACATGACAGGTCATGGAGAATGGATGGAGGATGCAAGGAAAATGGAAAAACCAGGATTTGTGGAGACTGGTGATGATACTACACATCCTATTGTGCAGATTGAAAAATTTCCTTTGTCTATGCAGGATGGGAAAAAGAAATACATGTCCGATGTATTTCATGTCTCGAATATCACCAAGAATCTAGTTTCTGTTGGTCAAATGATTGAGCAGGGCTTGCAGGTCAGATTTAATCCTCATGGATGCTTTGTTGAGGATATGAAAAATAAAGGTCGCTTGATAGCAAAAGGAAAGAAGAAGGGCAGAATGTTTACGTTGGATGCAGACATGCCTGAATTGAGTGCAGCAATGTTTGCACATGGGACCGGTGTAGTTGTAGATATTGATATCTGGCATAAACACATTGGTCATGTTAATGTACAGCGACTTAAATCAATGCATGCCTAAAATATTGTTGCAGGTTTGCCTAAATTCAAGGTTGCAGAAATGCATAAGGTATGTGAAACCTGTCAATTTGGAAAACAAGCAAGGAAACCATTTCCTAGACATGTTCAAGAGAGTAAGAAGCCATTGGAATTAATCCACTCTAATGTGTGGACTACTAAAGCTACATCTCTTGGAGGCTGTCATTATTTTGTCACTTTTATTGATGACTATAGCAGAAAAGTTTGGGTCTATTTTATGAAAAAGAAAAGTGAAGTTTTTGGGCATTTCAAAACTCTTAAAGCTATGGTTGAAAAAGAAATAGGCCTGCAAATAAAATGCCTAAGGTCAGATGGAGGGGGAGAGTACCTCTC
The DNA here is from genome assembly GCF_053477565.2 of Lygodium microphyllum. NCBI lineage: Eukaryota > Viridiplantae > Streptophyta > Polypodiopsida > Schizaeales > Lygodiaceae > Lygodium > Lygodium microphyllum. Next base: position 63,727,050 of record NC_141141.1, read on the forward strand.
AAATGAGTTTGCAAGGTTCTTGCAGGAGCATGGCATAAAGTAGCAATATTCATGCAGTCATACCCCACAACAAAATGGAATTGCAGAAAGGAAAAACAAGCATATTGGAGAGGTATCTCGTGCCATGCTCAATGAAAAAGACTTGCCAGATTTTTACTAGGCTGAAGCAGTTGCTACAGCAGTCTACATAATTAACAGGACTCCCACTGCAGCAATACATGGGATGACTCCAGAGGAGAGGTATACTGGTAGGAAACTAGATATTTCTCATTTGAAGATTTTTGGTTGCATTGCCTATGTTCATGTGCCAGATGAGTTGAGATCCAAGTTGGATCCAAAAGCTGAGAAGTGCATCTTTATTGGTTACTCTCTGCGCAGAAAGGGTATAGATGCTATAACCCTTCTACTCGTAAGTATACAGTGAGCAGACATGTTGTTTTTTATGAGATGAGTAGCTGGTATAAACCAGTAAATGTGATTGATAATGTAGATGCACAAAATGGTAATGCTGCACAGAATTCACAGCAGCAGCAGTCACAAGATATTAGTGGACATGGACCATTCTCTAGCAGTGGTTCACATTCTTCGCCATGGACAGGCAGATTGAGATCAGGAGAATCTTCTCAAAGCAATGCAGATAGTGGTATGCAGGTATCACGAAAAGGAAAAGAGAAGGTAGATTAGCCTATGTTCGATGTGAATGTAGGTCACTCTTATGTGGATGGTGAATCCAGTGGCTCAGAACAGAGCATTGATGATGAGTTGGGTATTCCTTCTATTGTTACACCTGGAGTAAGGAATACCAGGGATGTTTTGAGAGCACCTGGGAGTGAACCTATTTTGCGCAGGTCTACTAGAGCTAGATATCCTGTGGATAAGCTGAAATATGATGGATTTACAGCCATTCATTATGCATATATGGTCAAAGTGATACAGGAACCAGAACCCACTTCTTTTGAGCAAGCCATGGGAAAAGAAAAATGGGAGAAAGCCATGGATGAAGAAATGGATGCCTTGGAAGCAAATGCTACATGGGAATTGGTACCTTTGTCTAAAGGTAAGAATGCAATTGGCTATAAGTGGGTTTATAAGTCCAAGCACAATGCAGATGGTTCTGTGAATATATACAAGGCAAGATTAGTAGTCAAGGGGTATGCACAAACATATGGCATTGATTATGAAGAAACATTCAGTCCGGTTGCAAGGATGGCAACCGTAAGAGCAATCATTGCTATGGCTGCATCAAAGGAATGGTCTTTACATCAGATGGATGTAAAGAATGCCTTCTTGCATGGTAATTTGCAAGAGGAGGTATATATGGAGTAGCCACTAGGTTATGTGCATGCTGTTCATCCTGATTTTGTTTGCAGGTTGAAGAAAGCCTTATATGGCTTGAAGCAAGCACCTAGAGCATGGTCTGACAAGATAGGACAGTATCTTGTTACTATTGGCTTTCAGATTTCCAAGGCAGATTTCTCACTTTATGTGAGAAAAACAGAGAAAGGTATTATGCTACTTGTCATTTATGGTGATGATTTGATTATGACAACTGACAATGATGAAGATATCCTTCATGTGAAAATGCTATTGAAGCAGAAATTTGAGATGAAGGATTTGGGAGAGGTGCGTTATTTCTTGGGCATTGACGTGATTAGATCACCAAGTGGGATACGGCTCTTGCAGAGGCAGTATGGATTGGACACACTGTCCAAATATGGGATGACAAGCTGTAAGCCTATTTCAGTTCCTTTGGAAGTTTGATTTATATGACTATTACCAGGCCAGATTTGAGCTATGTTGTTGGATTGGTAAGTCAGTTTATGCAGGCTCCAAGGAAACCACATTTGGATGCGGCTAGACGCATACTCAGGTATGTGAAGTCCACATTGCAGTATGGACTATTTTATGAGACTGGGGTTCAGATACAATTGCATGGATACACTGATGCTGATTGGGCTTGTAGTATTTCGGATAGACGATCTATCAGTGGATATGTGTTCTCTTTTGGGAGTGCTGCAGTCACTTGGAGCAGCAAGAAACAACCTACAGTTTCCTTGTCGAGCACAGAGGCTGAGTACAGGGGTGCAGCAATGGCTGCATGTGAGGTAGCTTGGTTGCATAAGCTACTTTATGATATGCATCAGCGTACAAATGGGCCAGTTGTCATTTATTGTGACAACATGAGTAGTATACACTTGGCAAATAACCCAGTCTATCATGCTAGAACAAAGCACATTGAGGTGCATTATCACTATGTGCGGGAGAGGGTTTTACTAGGTCTTATTGATCTAGTTTATGTCAGCATAGAGGATCAGGTAGCTGACATATTCACGAAGGCATTGAGCACAGAGAAGCTGCGCAAGTTCAGAGACCTGCTTGGTGTGCAGGAATTGGGATTGAGCTCGAGGGGGAGTGTTGAGATATCGAGCTCCACTCGTGATATGCCGGGGTGACCGTTGTGCATTTATGTCACCGACTTGTCAGTTGCAAATGCGGTTGGTACACTGCCCATGAATAATAGCTAGATGACAGCTATCCTTATCTACTCTAGTTCGTGGCTCAATTAGTATGCCACCTTAGTTAGTTGAGTTTGGTTTGAGACCCATATATAGGGTTCTTCTATTTCTATGTACCAGACTTCTTTTTGGCTTACACAACTAAGAAGAGGAAAACTGTTTTCAGCCTCCACCTTTGTGTGTATTCCCCCATTGTGCAAGCAAGAAAGCTACAAGTGAGACTCCTTCCTTCTCTCCCACAATCTTGACACCATCATCATAACAATGCCAGCTTTTGATGGTCCCAATAGTGTATGTTGTAAAGAACGCTCTGCCTACCAACTTCTAGTGTGTTGCTAATTGAACAAACAGGAGGTTGTCAGTGCACCAAGCATCCCACGTATCTTGCTATTGAGCATCCATGAACAAATTCCAAATCTTTTCTTACTTATTTTTGTGAACCTCCACAGACCACGACTCCTGAAGCTTCTTCACAATCTCCCACTTGATGATGTCTAGAAACTTCTCAATGAATGCCAAATCTTCCATGGATGGTCATTCTCTCTATTTCTACTCTTCAGTTTGTTTCCAAACAATTTGCCACCAAGATGCACGTCTCTGTTGCTTCAACAGGAAGAGGAAATAGTCCACACACAGAGCTTGCATCATGATGGTAATATGTTTCTGCCATTGTGGGATGAACTTCTTGTAGAAAGTGGCTTTGGCAATAAGAATCTCCAACTCCTCAGTGGAAGAAGAACTTTGCAAGCATCCATTGAATTCTCCTCTTCTTAGTAATGCCACTTCCTTCATTTTCAGCCTCTTCTGATACTTGTTGATGGCAAGTTTCCCCGGCTGTGCACCAAAAACATGGAGCCCCAAGAGGAATACCAAGAAAAAGGGGTTTTTACTACAATAAAATCTAGCTTGTAACATGAACAAGCTTTTATTTCATTCTTTAGAGAACCACAACAAGGAAAAGAACTACTCTTCACGCAGCATCATAGTAGATATCTCCCACAGATTTGATAGAATCAACCATAATCTTCAACATCTTCATAGAATCCATCAATAGGACAAGAAACACAAAATAATACACCATTTTTGAATGGAAATAATCACATAGTGTTCATCTTCATTGTCTTCATAGTTCTCTCTCTCAATCTCTCATAGATAGACACATTGTTTTGATAGAATTGGCTATCTCCGACTCTCTCGCTCTCTCTCAATCAATAGTACATCATCTCCTTTCTACAATACTCAATAATCACTCTCAATAATCCTTCTTAAGTCGTGGATGCACCTCCTAAGAGGTACGGGAGGTATGAAAGGGCACCAAAGTCACTACAGTAACCCTTCATATCTCGCTTCTGTCTCTATCACTTCAGTCTGCACTTGAGTCTGCTCTATAGAAGGTCTACAAAAGATCAATAGAGAGTTAGAGAAGGTCATCAGAGAACAACAAAACCTCATAACTCGTACTAATACCATTCCAAACTATCAAAAACTATTCAATAAGATTTCAAAAGTCCTCACCTTCATCGATCATCAATCCATGCTTCAAACAGAAGAAAATCAGAACAAAACAAAAGCTAAACAGAAGGTATCAAATCCAATCAGAACCTTAATAAAACCTATCAAAACATCACAAAGCTTCATATTTCCACTAAGAATCATCATGAGCTTCCAAAACATGATCAATATAATCCAAAATACTTTCAAACACTTTCAAAACAACTAATCATCACTCAAAACTCAACCATTCAGGCCTCAAAAATAATAAAAATTAGTCAAAAAATCAATCTTTTTCCACTCTCAAAAATAGGAGATTTAGGCGTGTTAATAGTCAAAAACAAGTATTTTTGGGTTTGGATGTGTGGATGAGTAGGATAAAGAAGCATGAATGCTATCTGGTGATTTTTTTATTGCATTAGGTAGGATAGGATTAAAACAGTGTGAGCACACAATAGGGTTTTGTTGCTATATAACAGGCTGAAACAGGGAAAAGAAGGGTAAAAAATGAAACCTTGGGTTAAATACTGGTAAGAGGAGCAAGATTAAGGTGAATTCAGACCTAGGCAGGGCAATAAGAGGCCAGGAGTGGCAAGGAAGACCTCTTTTCGCATTAGAGAGAGAGAGAGAGAGTCCTGCTAATCACATAGGAGATCATGCGCTTTGATTCTAGTGTTTTGGACCAATCCAGGAACGTAGGGATCTTCTTTATATGCCATTGATGTGATCTGGAAGGTATGATAGGGGGCCATGACGAGTGCTAGGAGAAATCGGCCAAAAATCATTGCGTTGCATCATCGGGTTAGTAGTCCGGATCATTATGTCCCGGTCTGGCTCTTAGAGTCAGACAGTCAAACCATCTGACTGGGAGCATCAGACCATCCAACTCCACAAGTTGGACTGCCACCCCAAGTCTAATCACACCACCAGTCTAGTCGGACACTCTTTGACAGTCGGACCAAACCCTTTGGTCTGATCAGATACCCAACCGCCCAATCAGACAACCTTCCCCAATCGGACTACCCATCAGCCCCGCCGGACCACGTAACCCAATCAGACCAAAAACTGCAATCGGACCACATGAATAGTCAAACCATCTTTCAGGGTCATACCACCTAGAATGGGACCCGTCCGAATCTTGGAATCGGACCAGTTGGGCAGAAGACAAAAGAACTAGGAGTAGGACTACCCCCACAAGGTAGGACCTATTGGGACGCATTCCTGAACTCCTCATGAAACCCACCCTGTCTCACCAAATCCAGGAACTAGAGGAAACCCTGACTATGCCACTTATTAGAGGTAGACTCTAGGAGCCTGGTCACATGGCCGACTAGGTTTGTAGCCCAGAGATTGACCTCTTGAGTATGACCCAGCCTTGATAGAGTGTAGAGCATAGTTCCCATACTACCCTCAGAAGTGACCAAAAGACCATGTGCAGAGCTGTACTAGGTCGTAGACACGAAGGGGAGATAGCTAGAAATTGCATGATCATTTCATCAATGCACCCCACACAGTAATTTCTTCCACGAAAGTGCACTAGAAAAGGACAGAAAGCCTGATTTTTCACCGTGCACAACGAAACACCTAGCACTGAGTGTAGATAAGTTGAGGATTGTTTTCAATAACAAGGAATGCAATTAGACTTAATATTCAAGGAACACGCCAATAGAAGACCCCATAATATAGTCGGATGCTTTGGAGCCCCATGAATATGACCTTTGAAAACGATAGTGGGACCAAAAGGATAGCAAGATTGAGGGCAAAGAGCTACCAGAGCTGCTAGGACTCATTGACAACCTCATGGAGCGGGAAGTAGGAATGATGTCAAGAGCAAACGTAGACCAGAGAGAGAACCAACTGGACCTGGGTGAATTCCCAGTCACAGTCCAAGACATGGTTAACAAATACAACATTCTAACCAAGATAGTGGTCCACGATAGGCCAGTAGAGGAGGTGGTGGCAAGCCTAGAGGAAGAGAGAAAAGTGGTTAGGAGAGCACTGCAAGGCATAGCTGCTTACAACTAAGAGCAGAGAACTAGGAAGTTGCAACGACATAGAAGTATACAAGGCTCAACGAGTGCTAGCCTTAGCTAGCAAAAACAAGGCAGGACCAACTATAGGGAAAGAGAAAGCACTAGAGGTAGACCTCACGCTAAGCAAACTTGTGACCAAGCGCCTCATCGACAATAGGCTGCAAAACAAAGCATGGCAGCATTGGCAACCTCACTACTCTCAGGCCTAGGAATTACTTAGGGGGCAAAGAGTCAATCAAAAATCCATGCAATAGCTAAGCAACTGGACAAGTACCAATCTAGTAGCGACCCGTACAATTTTGTTGAGCAGTTTGAGCAAGTTTACGAGGCCAACGGTCTCACAAACCTTCCACAACACTCCTAAGCTTTTGCACTCTGCTTAGGCGATAAGGGTAGAACATGGTACACTAGCTTAGACACGGAAAAGTAGGCAAACCTTGCTCAACTAAAAGATCTCTTCATTAAGAGATTCTCGAAAGCGGGATACTCCAATAACCTCATAGTCCAACTGATGAATCTTAGTCAAAGGGACAAGGAGGACATAAGAGAATACATCACTCATATGCACAGCCTCTTCAAGAGAATCCCCACAAATGAGCGACCAAACGAAAGAGCAATCTTCACTGTGTTCTGATCTGAGAAAATCACAAACAAATATTTTTCTAACACTTTGTTGATTTATTGTACATTTGGAGGTTTGAAATAAAGAAGAGGGTTGGGAACAACCTCTTGGGAAATCCAAAAAATCACTGGATGGAAATATTTCATGGACCGGTTTACCAAGGGGGGTGAAGAGTAAAGATCAATGGAGGAAGGTGAAGGGAAAATGTGTAATGTGAAAAGGAAAGACATGAAATGGATTTGGAGCCATCCAAAGGGCATGTGAGGCTCATAATGTCATGGCTTTGGAGCCTTATGATAATTTAAACAAATGGGACCCTTCTTGGAAGCATTAGTGGAAGAAAAATCAGGCACATGATTTTGTAAGATTTTTTAAAAATACTTCCACTCCAATCAAAAAAAAATTCAGCATCAAATTGTAGCACGTGAGCTGAAGCTTTGGCTGGTAATTTTTTATAATTTTTTGGAGCTATGAGTCGGGAGATATGGCCAAAATAGTGGACGCCAACTTTTTCCAACTGCAGTGGAGACCACCTCCCAATTTTATACACACCCCCACTTTCTTCCCCACACTTAACACTTCCATAAAATATCATTCATTAGACTCCCAACACTTTCCCCTCTCTTCTCCTCTCTCTCAAGCTAATAAACCATTAGAATTTTCCTCCTAAATCACCCTCAAATCATCCTTAATTGTAGTAGTAATGTATGAATTCTCACCACTCTCTCTCCATTATTGCTAGATAATATCTTATTTTATGAAGATTCTCTATATTTTTTTATAGGAGAGCTCTTGGACTCAAGCTATGGGGGGAGAATGGAGACAAATCACCTATGATGAAACTTGATTAAGTACAAAATTGGTCAACAAAACATCTAGATGGAGCTTCCCCATTGGTGAAACCGCCTTAATGCAGCTTTGGTGGTGTTAGTTCATGTTCTATCTTAACCTCCTCCCTAAACACCCTCAAGGCCTATATAAAGAGGCCTTCTCCTTTGTAATTTGCAAGAGAGAGAGTCAAGAGGCCTTCTTTAGCCCTATTGAGCCTTCCCATTCTCTCTCATGAGCTTATGGAGTTCATTCCCTTACTATAGCTTATGCATGCTCTATAGTGTAATAAGCCCATGATATTGGTGTCCATATTGTGTATATTGGTTATGTCTTGAGGGTTCTCCATCTCTTGGGTCCTCTTAAGTTTTATTGATTCATCTATTTTTTGTAGTTCTCTCTCTCTCTCTCTCTCTCTCTCTCTCTCTCTCTCTCTCTCTCTCTCTCTCTCTCTCTCTCTCTCTCTCTCTCTCTCTCTCTCTCTCTCTCTCTCTCTCTCTCTCTCTCTCTCTCAGTTTTCCTCTCTTCTCCCTCACAAGCTCTTCTCCCTCTTGCATAGCATCCTAGTTCGCTCTTCCATGATTAGGTGGTGCCCTTGCCTCATTCACTTTGTGGCAAAAGGGAGTTTGGCATAGTATAGAGGCTACCATATAAATTTCCTGCGTCATGTTCATGAATGAAATTCTCAGTGAGGAGTTGTACAAGGCTTTGGCAGGTAACTCTAGCCTGCAGTGAGACTTGCTGGTAAGGGTCTTCAATGAAGCAATTAGGGTGGATGACTTGCGAGAGAGAGGAGATCTCGAAATTCAAACCATGATAACTCCAATCAGAGAACCTCAAAGGGGACCATCTCCTCCAGCAAGGAATCAACTCCTAGCATGCAGGACAGGGGGAAGAGTACAGACCAAGGCTAGGAGCTAGCTGAGATAAGGATGGAGTTAGCACGACTACATGAATTGGCGAGGAAACCAATGTGACCACACATCCAATGCGTGTATTGTGGTGGCAACCATCTCTCGATCGAGTGCTAGAATCCTAGGTCTAGGCCTTACGCAAACTATGGTAGATTCTGCCACAATAACATGCACTATAGGTTGCCTAGGAGATTTCCCTATGTCCAGCAGTACAACCCGCTGTACCTGGGGAACAGGCCACCAAATTTCCTTGGAAGAGGAGCCCATCTGGTGCTTCCACACACCAAATGATGCAAAGCCCCTCATCCCTAAGCTAGAGATTAACCCGACAGGCATACCCTAGCCACTAGGACCCTATCTGAACCATCTACCGACCCTAGTCCATTACATGGAGGAGCCTAATAAATACAAAGCCTACATAATCCCTTACGTCTTGTACAATGAGGAGGGCAACCCAGTTCTCATGGACTATCGACCGGTACCAACGATGGTGTTAGGTAGACGTAGGGGAAGGGGATTCACAAGGCTGACCCAAGATCCAATCTCGTGTTAGACTTGCAGTCACCCAAGCCACATATCATCACACTGTCTAGAGAGAGAACAACTGAATAAGGAAAAATCCGACCTCAGATGTGTCGAGTGTGGCATCACTCACCTCTTTACTAATTGCCCTAGACGGAAGCCATCCCCTAACTCGGCAAGCATTCCCTCAGTGCCCTTGGGGTTGTTCAGAGTCAAGACATTCAACAGCAAGGACACACCCATCCCGCTGCATATCATGACGAGAGCACGAAAAAGCAGGCGGGATATTCATTGCCACAACCTAGAAATGTAGATGCAACCTCAATAGGAAAAAAAGCCGTCAGAGAAGGAGGAAAAAGACTGACACAAAGGTCACTCTTAAGACTGAGGGTGCAACAACTCTAGTGACTGGCAAGAAGGTCACAGATATAGAGGCAGAAATTACCACTCCAAAGAAGGCAGAGAAAGGGAGTGTCAAGGTAGGGGAGTATCCCCATCCTAGGTGCCAACTCGAGGCAATAGCCAAAGTCAAGGAGTGGGTAAAAGAAGCCCAGGAGCACCTTAAGGATGTTGAACCTATCTTAGAGGACGAGATCGAGGACCTCTCTAGTGTAAGTACGTCAGTCTCACCTACATGACCAAGGTTGAGAGATGCACCCATGCCACAAGCGGCGCCACCTAAGCCAAGTTTAGACGCCACGGGCCGGCCGGTCATTCCAGACCTGTGGGCAAGAAGCACAAACCTAGAGGCAAGCAACCAGCAACCTCCTCGTGACATTAGTGACCACCCCGGTGACCCTAAGTTTAGGAGACCTCTTCAAATAGCACCCCATGCTATGGCAGGAATAGAAAAAACTAGGTGGAAGAACCGGTGGAGCATGCTGCCACTGACTTGCAAGATCATGATGTAGTCACGCAAATGCCCAACCTGACACTGCACTCAGTGCCGAAGTCACTACACATAAATGCATTTTGGGAAGGCACTGAAACACATGCAACTTGCCTATCCTGGCCCTAGGAGACGTCACACAGAAAGGAATCATAGATACCAGGGTGGGAGTGAGCATGTTGAGCCATAATGTGCTCTAGGCTTGGGGAAACCCGCCCGTTGAAACCGCTAGGTTCAACGTCACTCTAGCTAACGAAATGAAAGTAAGGCCACTTAGAGTCTTAAAAAATTGGTCAGTGAAGATTGTGGGTGTCCAATTCTATGTGAACTTCATTGTCATGAAGGGAGTGGACTATGACATTCTACTAGGATGACCCTGGATGAGGAACACTCGAGTCATTGAAGACTGGGGCAATGGTCTAATGTTCCTAGGGAACCAAATGGAAGCGGTAAAGGTTGAGATGGACACTTGAAAGACAACCCCTATCAACTTGTATGTCATCTCTACCATGCTCAAGGGTGAGACACCAATAAGGAAGTCTCATGGACCCCTAAACAAATACATCCCTTGTCCTGACAAAGAGGGAGATTGGATGCATGTACTAGCAACCATCGATCTCCCATTCTCAGACGAGGAGGAGACGTACAAATAGGCTACAAAAATTTTAAGTGTCTCAAGGAGGTGGCCCATAGTACCGCTTTGTATGATGGCTTCTTTGTAACCTGTCACACTAGCCATATATGCATAATGGCAGGCTGATAACCAGTGTATGTAAATGTGTCAACTGGTTTTCTGACTCTCTCAGATCTTTGTCATTGTGGCTCACTCTGAGCTTGCCTCTCATGAGGGGGTACATAATGACTCTGTTTTGCTCCAGGCATCATAACAGATGGAATGCCCAACTCACTATCCAAACTAACGTTGTTGGATGACTCAGAACCTGCTGTAAGTGGACCTATCGATGACTCTGCAAGCGTTCTGACCAAGGACTTACTGTAGGTGACCCATCACCTGTAGGACCACTTATAGATGTACTCACTCTAGGTGTATTTTCAGCGTTACTAGTGCTGGCTGATCCATCAATAGCCACTGCAATCGGATTACCATACCACGATGCCATCTCATTAAAAAAAACATCTCTGCTAATCAATGTCTCATGTGTAGACGGTACGTAACACTTGTAAGCTTTCTAGTCTTGTGCATAACTAAGGAACACACTCTTGACAGCTTTAGGATCCAATTTCTTCCTCTTTTCATCAAGAACATGCACATATGCAATGTTTCCAAATACCTTCAAGTGTGAAATGTCAGGCTTATGACCATACAACCTCTCATATGGAGTTACATCATGAATCCTTGCTATAGGGGTTCTATTCAACACATAGACAGCAATCACTACTGCTTTAGCCCAATAACCATTTGGCAAACTCTTCTCATTCACCATAGCTCTTACCAATTCCATCAATACTCTATTTTTCATTTTTGCTACACCATTTTGATTCGGTGTATAGCTGCAAGTTAACTGTCTTCTGATCCCATGTTTAGCAAGGTACCTGTCAAAGTAATTAGAGACATATTCTTCACCTGCATCTTATCTAAGACATGAAATTTTGCAGTTCAACTCATTTTCAACATGCTTCTTGAAGTCCTTGAATACATCAAACACATCATCCTTATGTTTCAGTAATGTAAAGCCAAGTATACATGCTGAAATCATCAATGAAGGATACATAGTAACGAGCACCACCAAATGAAGCATTATGAGATGAACCCCATATATCTAAATGTACTGATTGCAAGGGTCGTGATCTATTCCGTACATGTCTCATAAATGGAAACCGTGCTTGCTTCCCAAACTAACATGCATCACATACATGTCCAAAGTCATGATACTTGAACTTAGGCAGTCCAAACACAATCTCCTTCTACTACATAGATTTCAGTTTTTGTACATTCACATGGCTGATCCACTTATGCCATATCTCAACATCCTATATAACACCATCATCATGTGCAAACATGGGTACTTTCAATTCTGGAATTGACGCATCAAGAGTAAACATTCTTCCATCTCTTTGGCCTCTAGCAATCAATTTGCAACCATTATCATATTCTTCAACAAAGCATCCATCTCTATTAAATCTCACGTGCAGATTCTTTTCTATCATCTGTCCAACTGACAAAAGATTTCTGGTTATTGTAGGTACATGTAGTACATCATGCATGCTCTTTTTCTTGCCATCAGGCATCAATAATGGAACAATTCCTGTGTGCTGAATGTCATGTTGGGTGCCATCCCCAGTACACACATAACCATGTGAACCTGCAACCATCTCATCAAACCATTCTCCATGGGGTGTCATATGATTTGAAGCCCCTAAATCAATGTACCATCTCTCATCTCTCTTTTTCCTAGATGCATTCTTAGACACATGCTGCATGGCAAACAATCTATCAACCTGCTCATCATGAGTAGTGCTAGAAGATGCATAGTGCCCATGTTGTTTGCCCTTTGCCTTCATATCTCCTTGCTTCTTGTAATAATCCTTTGCAATGTGTCCATATCTGCCGTAGTAATAACAGTCCTTATCTCTATTTGATTGATCATTTGACTGCCATGAACCAGATCCACCACCTCTACCATGGGGTGATCTCCCCCTGCCTCTAAAGCCGCTAGATCCATGCTGGCCCTGTGTATTTGTGCCATGCCAGGCATTCTGCTAATGCTCTCCATAAGTGTTTTGAGTGTCTCCTCGACCTCGAAAAGAGCCATGGCCTCTACCACCTCTTCCATGCTGGCTACAGTAAAGAAAAATGTCTTTGCTGCTTTGAGACATACTAGAACTTGTATTTAGCCCAAGCTTAACTTCCTCATGTAGCAACAAAGCAATCAGCTCATCCTAATCAGGGGATTCAACTCTCATAGAAATAGACGTATCAAATGCTTTATACTCTTTGCTAAGTCCAGTCAATGTCACTCCAATCATATAATCCTCAGACACTGAAGATCCAATGGTGGCAAGCTGATCTGCTATGTTCTTGATCTCTGTAGTGTAGGCATGAATGCTTCTGCAATTCCTAGACATGTTGAATCTTTCTTACATGTGTTACTTTTCCATAATTCTTCATGAGTATGTCCCATGCATCCTTTGGAGAATTGCATCCAATAATATGTATAACCATAGCATCTGATATACATAAGGAAAAAAAATGTAACACCTTGCATGCTCTCTCAGTCCATAGCTTATAAGCCCTTTTCTGATCATTTGTTGGATTCCTTTCATGCATTTCAGGTTTAGCCTCATCATCTGTACATAAGTCCCAATAACCTCTGCCAACGAAAAAAGTCATCATACAGAACTTCCATAAAGCAAATTTTTTGATGTCCAGCTTTTCTCCCACAATTTGAGTGATATTGTCAGTGCCTTGAGCATTTTCCATAGTTGTAGCTTAGGTATTCAGTGATGTATACAACCTGTAAGTATTTGACTCATTTTCTTATAGTTCAAGACCAGTTTCCTACAATTTAGGATAGTTTTCCTGACAATCTACTTGATGTAAACTGTATTCCAACAATGGGAAAACACTGTCAATTGAGCATAAGCCAAGCTCAAATCAGTTCAAAACATTCTATGGTAGTGGCAAAACATCCCGGCAACAAACTATGTCCATACAAGTATCAATGTTTGTATTGTATGCAAGTAGTAGTACCAAATATAGCCAACCCACTACTATAACCAGTAGTATTTTCTTTGTTAAAACAAGAGTATTCAGACCTCAAAATAGCCCCAAAACATCTCATTCAGTTTCCACTCATGAAGATGATAGGTATCCTTCGTGTAAACAATAACCAGTCAATACCCTGGTATAACCAACAACAAATTAGTCCAAACTTTGGACTTTCAGCACACTCACAATATCCCAAAAAGCATATACCACTCAAGTGGTATGATCCAAGCATTTATCACTAGCAAATAAGCATCACAGATACTTCAACCATGTATGTATATTGTTTCCAAATTCAGGACAACAACCAATTCACTGTTTCCAGCCTCCAAATAAGCTCCAAAATTTAACACTCCAATATCATGCTCAAATGCATGATAATAAGGACATATACATTATTAGGATGAAAGCCACGAATGCCTTGGAATCACCTGATGTTTACTGTAGTACACAGCAGCCTGCACAGGTCTATGCTGAATATCTCAAAATTTATGAGAAATTTAAAAAAACTTTCTTCTGTAAAGTTATAGACCACGTTGAAATGGTCAGTTTTGGCGGGCCCTTTCTCCAAAAACCATTTCTATAGCAAGATATAGCTTCTGCAAAAAAAACGGGCTGCAAGCACAGTCTCCTTTGATGACATTTTCTTTAGATCTGATGTCTTGATGTCAAATGGCCACTACTAAGCCTTCAAGCTTCAGGCGTTCAGGCTCTGATACCATGTTGGAAGAGATGGAGAGAGACAAAGTGGAGTGGAAGATGAGCCTTAGCTCATTGTTGTTCTTCTTCCATTATTCTTCCATCATACTCATTGAAAGAGACTTACACACATAGGTATGACTAACCAAGACTAACTATGGTTAAGTCACTCGCTACACCGACTTATTGAATGTCACACACATGTACAGTTGTGTCAGTCACACACATAAAGATAGACTGACTGAAGAGTAACGGGAGCTTGATATTCTAACAAGGATGAAGCCCAAGACTTGGTGGCGGAGGAAGAGCGAGACCACAAGTGGCTCATCCAGCAACATGCTGAGCTCCAATACCGAATGGCACGGGTGGAAGCTATGCATGTAGGACTACAGGAAAGCCCACAAGAAGGAGACCAAGCAACAAAAGAACAACGCGAAAAATAGGAGGATGCCTTGGTATTTCAACTGCACAAACCATTGAAGATCTATTAGAACAGATCTCAAAATCCTACCAACAGTACTCTATGGCGGAGCTAGGTAGAAGGATAACCGAGGAGTAGCTAAACCTACAAGATAAAGAGAAGATCCAGATGATGGAAATCTAAAGCGAGCAGCAATAGGTGGTAATGATGCTGTCTCAAGAGATGGAGAGGGGTAAGGAAAACATGGAAGAAAAGGCATAGCAGTGGGAGGAATGCAACCTTGAAAGAGTGCAGGGACTGAAGAGCACCTAGCAATATCAAAATGCGAGAGGGTGCTCGCAGAGTCTAGAGCTAAGGCCACTGAAGGATGCTCCAACACGCAGAGGCAAGCCTTTTTGAGCATTGTGTTTCATGTCACACAAGTTGAAGGTGAGGACTCAATGGAGAGAATGAGGAGGAAGCTGGAACTGACATCCAGAGCTTTAAGATATGGCATGCAAGAGTGCACACTTCCAACCAGCACGAGTATAACCAAGGAGCAGCAATGTAGCTACTTGTGATAATTCGATGTTGCAGCACGCAGGGTTGAAGTTCACCACAAGGGTTCAACAAGAGAAGAATGTATGGGGGTACAAGAGCTTAAACTCCGGAGATGGTAGAGATAAGAGAAGGGTTGAAGGTGTCAATCCAAGTTCTTGAAGATAAGAGACAGTAGGGTGAAGGTAGATTCAAGGAGAGGAGTAGGTGGAAGAGAAGGGATTTGAAGAAATTGAAGACATAGAAGAATACTCCCAAAAAGAATTAGAAAATATAGAAGAATACTAACATAGATGAACCTGTCAGTTTCTTTCAGCATTATGAGAACATACAACTCTAATAGACAAAAAGGTGTATAAAATAATACCTTCCTCTATGTTGCTCAGATCACAAATCTGATGCTTCCATTGGCTCCGAAAGGGAGATAAAATACAAGCACACCCAGCCAGAATTCTGCCAAATCCCTCCTTCTTTATCACCCCCTTCGAAGTGATGTTCACTGCTTGAAAATAGTGATTGTGCGTGTCGCGTGATTTCATCAATCACTCTTTTTACATAAAATCCTCTCAAATTGGCTGAAAGCTACATGCTTTCTTTTAATGTCATCCTAATCTAGAAGTTGTCTATAATTTTATGGATTTTTACAAGAGATAATATCTAAAATATCAAAAACGGGCTAAAACTTATCCAAAAATCCAGTATTTTTGAACCATGGACACTAACACTAATGTCTAAAATGGCATTGGCTCTCTAAATCAATAAGAAAGCCACACTCTAGATTTTTTTACACGATGTGTGCGTAGTGGCACAACATCCACCCCCTCCTAACCTGCACATCCTCTAGCATGTGCCAAATTCTTACGGATTTGCAGCATTAGAAGAAGTATCTTCTGCCATGTCAATGTATTCATCTTCTGCCTCTTCTTTTTCCTCTATGTCTTCATGCTCTTGAATTATATCCGAGTCTTCTAACTCATATGTTGAACTTTCTCTTCGTTTGAAGAGCTTGATTATTTTTCCAGGTACTGGTATCTTTATGCTGGTCCCATCCAATTTAGCCAATGAATATGTGGCATTGTCATACACAACCTTTACCACATATGGACCAAACCAACGTTTTACTATCTTCCTAGAAGCACTATATTGATTATCTAGGTTGCTATCATAGACAAGCACCCAGTCATTTTCTTTGATAGCTCTTGGCTGAAGTCGATGTTGCCTATCAAATCTTCTTTTGTTTTCTAGTCTTGTTGTTTTTAACTTCTTAATAACTGCTTGAACATCTTTAGGCCTTCTTTCTAGCTGCCATATGCGCAAAGTCAGCAACTCTTCTCTACTGATGTCTTCCTCCCAAGGTAGAAGACTCCATGTGAGAATAGATTCTTCAATTGGCATAATTGGTTGTTGTCCATGCATAAGTTCAGCTGGCATATAGCCAGTCACTATACTGCGAGTAGTCCGATCAGCCAATAATACAAAAGGTGGCATTTTAGGCCATTCTTTGATCTTTCCTCTACAAGACTTTGCTAGAGCTTTGAGAATAGGATGATGTTCTCTCTCACTCTTTCCATTGCCTTCAGGATTGTAGGTTGATGTCAAAGCCAACTTGATACCCAATTGAGCAAAGAAGTTGCGTGCCTCATTGGCATCCAATTCTCCTCTATCCGCGGTTACATTGCCAATACAACCATATCTGCAAAACACTTCTTCAAGCAAAAAGTGACAAATAGCTTGAGTGGTCTTGGTTGTTAAAGCTTTACCTTCAACTTGATTGGTTAGATCTTCTCTTGCAAGCACTAAATACTGCATATTCTATATCCCTGTAGACATGGTTACAAGATCAATACCCCATCTATAATGTATAAACAAGGGATAAGTTGGTTGTAACCCATCTTGATGCTTGACCATAGAATATATCTAACACACATAACAGGTTTCAACAAAATGCGCTATGTCGATACATGTTTTGCCACCAATATTTTTCTTTGACTTTACTAAAGGTTCCCCGTATGCCTCTATAACCAGCCCACATGCTTTCATGAAATTCCTTCATTACCTATTGTTGCAATCTTTTGTTACCTAAAACTCGGATAGGCGCTCCTTTCTTCTTCTTTGCGTGCTTCCATAGATGCCCTTCTTTAAAAAAAATCCATAAGCTTTCCTCTTAACATGCTTGAACTCTTCTTCAGTCCAAGACTCCTCCTTCTTCATTGTGCTCAAATATTGGCCAATCTTCAGCCAATCTTCTTCATAACCTTCTTCAAGGAAATGAACTAGAACTTGAGCAATGCAATGAGCATGCTGGCTTCTAGTTGATCACCCTTCTTCCATAGATAAATCTTTGACCTTTGTTGATGTATGTTGATTTACAATAGTACCTTTTCCTGTTCTTACTGTACTTAATGCTATACCATTAAAAAGATCAGCTTCACCTACAAGGTTCAACTTTGGGTTTGTATATGCAGCAATTGAAAAGGTACTTTCAATAGCCATGGAATGAAATTACGCAAGTATAGATTCTTCAACTTCATCTTCTTCCATAAACTCTTAGCTTCACCTACAAGGTTCAACTTTGGGTTTGTATATGCAGCAATTGAAAAGGTACTTTCAATAGCCATGGAATGAAATTAAGCAAGTATAGATTCTTCAACTTCATCTTCTTCCATAAACTCTTCTTCATTGTCATATCTTGCATGTGATAGCATGTCAGCAACTAGATTCGCCTTTCCTGCAATGTGCTTTAATTTGGGGTTGAGAGATTTAATATATGCAATCCATCTTAGCATAGCAATGTCGGGTGTAGAGCAGTTGGCAATCATGCCCAAGAGTGGAAGACAATCAGTTTCTACCACTACGGAAGCACATATAAAGTATTCAAAATTACACTTTAATGTTGTTCCAAATCCCCACAATTCCCTTTTTACTTGTGCATACCTTCTTTGACATTCATTGAGAACCTTTGCTCCAAAACGAATTGCATACCAGTTACCTTCAAGGTCTTCTTGGCCAATAGCCCATCCTATCCCAATGGGACTTGTATCCACAGTAAGGATGATGGGTTGACCATTTGAATAATCAGCCCTTTTGAGAGTGAGGATTGAAATTAACAACTTCTTTAGTTTGCGTACAGTGAGAGTGTGCTCTTTTCCCCAAGAGAATCTTTGGCCTTTTCTTAATAATTGATAGAGATTTTTGACTACATGAGCAAAATGTGGTATCCATATGAGATAAAATACACATGCACCAAGAAATCTTCTCGCCTCTGATATATTTGTGCATTTATCTTGTATTTTGATGATGGAATCTATCTTGATTGGTGAAGATTTACGTCCATGGGGCCACACAGATGTCCGACTAGTAGGACTTCTTCTACTCCAAAAATCGACTTAGCTCTAGAAAGGGTAAGATGTACCTCTTCTAACCTTGTCAAAATCCTGTCACAATCATGAATATAGTTAACTACAAATGTCCTGCAGCCATTTTCGTCAAGCTCCTCATTCTTTTCATTGACTTCACATCCCTTGATAGGTACATCATCAAGAAATGGAAGAGGAAGTTGTGGAATAAAGACCCTTAAAACTTTGTGCATGGCATTCATCATATGGGCTACAAAGTTTGTTGCACCTTGTGGTAGAGTGCACATGCAAACCAATCCAAGAGGTGTCTTCATTGTGGTAATGTCTCGGCTTTCTAATGAAAGCTGAAATTGGTCATATCCTGAATATAGGTCACCCGTAGAATAAATTGCTCTACCTACAAAAGCTTCAGCAAACTCATCAACAATTGAACCCGAACCAACATTTTGGATTGTGACATGATTAATAGGCTGTAGATGTTGAATGAATCGTAAAGATCCATTTTTCTTGGGCATATTAAACCATCGATTTGAGTAAGGTACTGAAGAAGGTTCTAAAATCTTCATTTTGATCTTTTCATTTAGAAGTTCCAGTAATTTGGGCAAATGCACCCTCGGAAGGCTTGAGGTTCCAAGGCATATGTGGGACCGTAAAAATGACCATAGGAGCCACAATATTTGGATCCTCATAGCCTATTTCACTTGGTTGAAATGCAAAAGCTTTTCCATGTTTCATTAGCATTTGTATAAAAGAGTGTTTTTCAGTCGGCGAAAGGAAAGAATTTTCAACTATTTTGAGCTATTTTATACTTTCATATGTGAACTTGTGACCAATGTTGGAAGGATCACAAAGACTTGACTGATTTGTTGCCCTATCAGCCATCCCTTCACTTTCAAGAGGTAGTGGGACTGCCACAGGCTTGACTTTCTTATCCATCGTCTTGTATTTTGTCTCCACTTGCGCTTCAGCCTTGTTGAGTAAACCAATGTCTTCTTGCTCAACAAATTCTTGAATTGTTTGATAAAAATCCCATGTACATACTTCTATGGATTGATTTTTAGCCTCATATTCTGTATGAGCAGCTGCATATATTTCAGCCAATGTGTCAATAGTAATCAGTCCAAAAAAAATGCCTGAAATATATTCATTTTTAGCCATCATGTCATAAGTTTTCAACTCCTTTTTTACATGACATAAATATTTTCTTTCAGCTTTAGTCATGGCTGGAAGAGACTTATAACAGCCCATACTATTGGTTGTCGATCTCTATTTCGATGATGGTTAACATACATAGTAAGAAATTGGACAGCTTGTTCATTATCCTTGCTTCGGATTCGAGCATAGGAAGAACCATCATCAAGAGCTTTTGCTTCCAAGCGGGCTTCAGAAATGTAAGGTTGCCCAAGAATGATAGGGTAACTACAAGAGCCATGAACAAAAAAGTGAAAATTGTATTTTATGTCTCCAATAGTTACCTGCACATTAGGACATGCAGCATATAACTCTCCAGAAGAGTTATTTGTAGCTCTCATTCGCCAACCTGGATCAACATCTATGGGCCATCCGCCACTTTCATAGAGACTCCTTGCCATGACATTTATCTCAGAACCATGGTCTAAGAGTGCAATACATGGTGTTTCTTTTTCTCCAATTTTGATGGCTGTCTTTGTTGTTGCTCTTGCCTGATGTGTACAGGAGTAGTGTCTGCTTAGAATGAACCGAGCATCTTTCTCCTCATACATGTGCTATAGACGGCCTTCTTTTTGAGAGGTAGGCTGGCCAACTGGTTTGGACCAGTCGACCATTACGTTTTAAGCTTTCACTTCTTTAATTTTTGCATTCATGCTTTCTTTATCTTCAGCTTCAATTGCTGCAATTAATTCTTTAACTGCTTCAAGATGAATTCCTTATGAAGTCAACTTCTCTTCATCCTGCACAAAAACTCGAAGAACTTGCAAAAAAACATGCACTGTTTCTTTAGCTCCATTACCAACATATTGTCTTTTCCTTTTGATTACATTAATAATTACATCATGGAATTCACGTTTGGCAATTCCAAGAATTTCGCCTAAGGTGAATTCAATTTTTCTTCCCCAAATTTGTTCTTCTAGGACTCGTTTGAGATTGGTTGCAGATTCTATGTCAAACTGCAATTTGTAGCCTGGTTGCTTGCCTTTCTTCTTTCCTTCGATCTTCTTTATTTGTGGCGCATCTTCCATCTCTTGATCTGGGGTTATACTTTCAACAAGCCTTGGTTGTTCAAGCGTTCTTCTAGTTACCTGTGTTGGAGGGCCCAAAAAGAAGGCTCTAGTTCATCTTCTCTTCTTCTCTTTTCTTCAATCAAGACTTCTTTATGATTGACATCAACCAAATGTACAAAGGCACAAAAAGAATATACCGGTTCTTTCCAACTAGTTATTCCTCGAATGCACTAACTGGCGTTAGCCAAATCTTCTTTGGTTGCTTTACCACGTTTCGTTTGATCTAGTGCCTACATCCATACTTTAGATTGCACATTATCTTTACATGCTTTCAAATTTGATTTAGTTGGCTCAATTTGCAGCCCATACGTAGATGCATCAATTGCTGCATAGGCATTCTTTACAACTAAATCTTCTAAATCTTTTATTCATTTCACCATTGCCAAAATTTGGCTCCAGTGGAAGACTAGTTTCAGCTGCATGAATTTTTTCGTCTTTCCAAAATATGAGCTTCTGTGCTTCAGCCTCATGAAAGGCAAAACACTCCCTCTTGTCATGCTGTTGGCTATCACACCAAATACAACATCTCTTAAAGCCTTCTATCATGGGTCTTTGAGTTGATGATCGTCCTTGTTCTTCAACTTTGACATCTAGCTTCTCCACCTTGGAACTAATTTCTATAAGATTCAGATGAAGGTCACACATGCTTTTAATGAGTTCATCCATGACATCATTTTTAGAAGGAAAGGAAGAAGAAAGAGTTGGTTGATTAGTCAAAGGAATAGGGTATTTTGAAGTGGAATAAGCTCCATCAATGGAGTTGTTGAAGTTGAAGTAGAGCCCAATCTTAGTCGCATTTTCTCTCTTCGAGCAATCATGTTAAGTGCATCAGTAACATCTGTCCATGCAGTCTTGACTCCTGATTTGGAGGTAGCATCTTCTAGGCAATCAACAAGCTTCTCTTGCAGAATGGAATCTGCAGCCTTAAGGAATAATTCAATCTTCTAACCTTCCATACTTTGTTGGTCTTGAGCATCAAGTTGTCCAAATTTACTTTCAAAATCATGGTATAAAGTTGTTGCAGCTAAACCTTTGTTGGGTTTCTCAACCCAATCAGTGAAACTTTTCTTCGCGTCATTAGGCCAAAGTTTTCTAAGAAGAATTCTTCGCGTAGGGCTTTTTTGAATGCATCCCAATCTGCATCTTGCTAAAAAAGACCATGGATTCTTCCTTGAAGACCATGCTTGGCTACTTTGGCAAAATAGCGACTCCATGCATGTTGTGATACACCAAAGAAGAGCATTTTCTCAACATACAAGCGGATGAAAACAGAGATATTTTGACCATTAAATTGTTTTAATTCCTGTCCAATTTCCTCTAAGGCCTTGATAGATGTGGAATCAATCTTCTCTTCGTCTTGCCTTATTTGTTGTTATTGCAACATTTGGATTTGTTGTTGCTGAGTCTACTGCAGTATGTGCACCAATTGTTGTAGAGTATCTCCTGAAGAATCCCCCATCTTGGAGTTCTCTTACACCGACCTTCACGTCGAATTCACCAATGTCGCAACGCATAGGGTTGAAGGTCACCACATGGGTTTGGCAAGAGAAGAATGTATGAGGGTTCAAGAGCTTAGACTCCGGACATGGTAAAGATAAGAGAAGGGTTGAAGGTGTCAAGCCAAGTTCTTAAAGATAAGAGACAACAAGGTGAAGATAGATTCAGGGAGAGGAGTAGACGGAAGAGAAGGGGTCCAAAGAAATTGAAGACGTAGAAGAATACTCCCAAAAAGAATTAGAAAATGTAGAAGAATACTAATAGATATAAAGCTTGTCAGTTTCTTTCAGTATTATGAAAAGATATAACTCTAATAGACAAAAACGTGTATAAAATAATACTTCCCTCTATGTTGATCAGATCACCAATCTGATGCTTCCATTGGCTCCAAAAGGGGGGTAAAATACTAGCACACTGGCCAGAATTCTGCCAGATTACTCCTTCTTCATCTCCCCCTTCAGAGTGTTGTTCACTGCCTGAAAACAACAATCGTGCATCGTGTGATTTTTTCAATCTTTCTTTTTATATAAAATCCTCTCAATTTGACTGAAAGCTACATGCTTTCTTTTACATGTCATCCTAATCTAGAAGTTGTTTATAGTTTTGTGGATTTTTACAAGAGATAATATCTAAAATATTAAAAATGGGCTAAAGCTTATCCAAAAATCTACTATTTTTGAACCATGGACACTAACACTAATGTCTAAAATGGCATTGGCTCTCTAAATCAATAAGAAAGTCACACTCTAGATTTTTTTACACGGTGTGCGCGTAGCGGCACGACACCGGCCTCTCCACTGATGAGCTCAGGGAACTTGGATTTGAGGAACATGAGCAGCCCCACCCACCCCCAATCCAACTCTCTACGGAACAAGACACTGAGGAAGGGCCTGACCTCGAGCAAGCATTCGAAGAAGAACTGCAAATCAGGAAGGCCAGTCTACCCTTACCTAATCTACCAGAAGAGCCAGAGGGTATCCAGGTTCCCGAGTCCATTATTGCTGCAATAAGAAGAAGATGGAAACTTGTGGAACAAGCCTAGCAGAGGGCATAGGCATGGCCACAGCACCTTCCTCACGAGCCCATGTTGCTGCGTGAGGATCACCCCCATTAACTGGCCATAAGAGCTAACAATCTGGCAACAACAAGAGCTCCAATCCTGACCCTTCAAGTTCTCCTTCCTCTACCCACGCGACTTAAACCGAGTCTTACCCTTGGAAGTAGTCAAAGGAATCATTCGTTTGGGCAATACTCTAGTGAATCGATGGGCCGAGGAGCAAAGCATCATCATTACACAATGGAGACAGGAGCCCATGGACTACGGCAAGACAGGGTCTATCAGGTTCCCAAAATCATCCAAGGCTATGAGGCGCAACCAAAGTGGTGGAGAAGGATTTGGGACACCAATTTTGATGCATGGATGGCCTTCTGAGGCACACTACACGAAGAACGGAATGATCCCGCCTACATGCCCTACCCTCACAAACATGGAGTGGATTACGATAGGGGGTGTATGGCAAGTATGACTTTTCAAAGATCTACAATGTCAATGCAGCAACTCCTGAGAAATGCATGACTTTTAGAGTAGGGGACTTACACCCTTCTATTAACCGCTTCCTCGAGGATTTCTCTCCCTGCACCCAGACCCAACCTTCATAACAGCTTGTAATTACCTTAGGATCATTAGGTTTCTAGTTAAACAAAAGCTAGTAAACTGAGGAAGCCCGCCTCCCCCAACTCTTTTTTAACATTGACCTAGGAATAGATAGTTGTGCTATGGCTAGGCTCATGATGAGGGCAACCTTGCTTCCCTCGTTTTGCATGAGGATCCTTGAAGACATGAATGATAGCCACTTTACGAGGTGCAAGCACCCTTTTTTGTTAACCACACCTCTCAATGTGAGGGCTAACATCAAGGAATACCTGCAGTGCCATGCCTTCTTGACTAAATCCCTACCCCATCCCACGCCCCGTGCCATCCAGCAAAGTGCACCCAAGCAAGGGGTGGATGCAACAACCCCGATCAGAAAGTGAATGAAGAAGCTCATTTGGAACAATGCATGCGAACTCAGCCCCACGGAGAGTTAAAGCACGGATCCATCTAACACCATCTCAAATTTCAAAGAAGGATTTGTCCATACAACATCCTCCAAGCACAGATCCATCTAACACCATCTTAAATTTCAAAGAAGGATCTATCCACACGCCATCCTCCAAGCGCGGATCCATCTAACACCATTTTGAATTTCAAAGATGGACCCGCCCCTCAACATCCCTCTAACACTAGGGATCATACCCAATACCATGGCCTTTCAGTTCTATAAATCCCTCCAACAAGTCCATAAATCCCTCCAATACCAGGGCTTGTTCCAATGTCAAGAGCCTTCCAGTTCTAGAAATCCCTCCAACACACCTCAACACGGTATGTCCACAACCTCAACGTGCCCCTGGCCACCTAGCACCACCGTCCCCCTCACCACTCGCAAGTGCCATGGGATTGGCACTCGTCTAGGAGGAGGGTAATGTTAACCCTCAGACGAACAAGGTGGAAAATCAGGAAACTCTAAAGCAGAGGACAAGGCCAAGGCAAAAGTGAAACAAAAGATGAAGGTGCGCCAAGAAAAATATGGAAACACAAGAAGCGCAAAAAATTCCTAAATCAAGGAGAAAGGCAAATAAGAAAAAGCGCAAGTCAACACTTTTGTAAAAGAGTGCAAGGCGCACCATGATTTATTTTAAGAAGTGCCGAACTCTCACCTGTGCAAATTGTAAAGGTAGATGGGTGGTAGGAAGGAAGCTAGGAAGATAGGAGGACAATGGAAAAGGGCGAGCGGCCATGTAAGAAGGGGATGACTGCCCAAATGGGATCTAGGGCTTTCTATATAAAGTTCAAAAGATGAATGAGAGCTCATTCTTGTGTGTGGCTAAAAGTAGCTCTCTTCTTCTTCTTCTTCTTCTTCTTCGTCTTCTTCTTCTTCTTACTTGCTTGTTGAGAGAGGGAGTGTGAGAGTGTGAGGGAGTGAGTGTGTGAGGGTAAGGGACTGTGGTAGAGAAGCTCTCAATATTCTACTCTCTTCTTCTCTTCTCTTGTCTTACTCAACAGCAATGGAGCTTGGATCATGGAGCTTGAGGATGGAGCTCACTTGAAGCTTGCACTTGGATCATGGAGTTACCAAAGTGCTCGGAGAGGAGACAACTCGATCAAGCATGGAGGTAAGCTCACTACACTCATAGAGATGGATAGCGCATTGACTATGTGAGAGTAGCCATTAGTGCTCATCTTGGAATGCTTGAAACAATAAGCGGTACGTGGATCTTAGCAGTAGAGCTTGTGCTCGCCTTTACAGGTTGCCTGCTTTTAGAGTTATAGAATTTCATAAAGTATGTAAAGCATTCAGTTTGATAAGCAAGATAACATTTTTCGCATGATAGAGATGTGAGTAGGAATATACTTGATGTTGTGCATACAAATATTTAGGGGCCTATGCACAACATATGTCTTGATGGTAGCAAATATTCTATCGCATTTATTGATGATTGTTCAAGAAAGTTGTGGATGTATTTCATGAAGAAAAAGAGTGATGTGTTTGAGCACTTCAAAACTTTCAAGGCTACTATTGAAATAGAAATAGAATTGAAAGTTAAGTGCTTGAGGTCAGATAGAGGGAGAGAGTATTTTTCTAATGAGTTCTGTAACTTCTTAAGATCTCATGGGATAAAGAGATAGTTTACTTGTTGCAGATACACCCCATAGCAAAATGGAGTTATAGAAGGGAAATATATCCATATTACAAAATGGGGACTGCTTGGTTAGATGGGTCCACATGTTAATAATTAGCACGTTGTTGGACATTACAACTCTTATATGGCCACTAACTTATCACTTATTATATTTGGTTTGTTACATCTATCTGCAAGTGGCATAGTTATAGCACCAACAATTGATTAATATAATCCATTATGCACTATTTGACTTAGTAGGCTACTTTCATTTATGTTATACCTTATCTACTCTTTGTATACATTGAAAAGTATGTGAAAAAAGAAAAAAAACCTGCAAGAAAATATTTTTGGCCTCCATCTCTCTTCATGTGTTCTTGAGTGAGCTTTCTCTTATATGTATGGTATGTCTTTCATGCAGTAGCTCAAGCAGGTCCCCCCACCACATGATTCGTAACATCCTTGTCAAGCTTTCTACTTGGACTTTGCTCTCTCCCATCCTCTCTTCCTATTCGTCGCATCCATAGCCTTCGACTTTTTAAGTCTAGTTGTTGATGTTGGGCAAAAGCCTTTGGGTCTTTTGGAGCTTTATTTAGGGCTTCTTTCTAGACCACCTTGAACCACTTAAGCTAAAATTATCCCCCTACTACCTTCCTAGGTCTCTTACATAATGACTATATTCTTTGAACTAATAACACATGCCAAGAAAGTCTAAGAACTTGCCATTATTTGGGTCAAATAGGCCAAGTCCATTGGGTGGCATCTTGCATCTATCCCAGAGGATGCAAACTTTCTTCTATCCTCTAAGAACACTTGATCCCTTAGTAGTTGTAGGGACATATAAGACTCTACTGAGAGCTTTTACCACTATTGGAACTCCTCCTCTAAGATCAGGGCTTCCCCATGAAATAGATGCAAAGTCTTGCTAATGAGAAATCAACATAGCATTGTTTAAGCATGGTTAGAGAAAAGGCAATGAGAGTCTTGACCACTCAATGTTCTTCTAAGAGCTTGGACGTTTTGGTGTGGAGTTATGTTGCAAATCCTACCTAAGCTCCTTCACCATAATAACAATATCAATTCTCTTACTAGTCTCTCACTAGTTGCTGCTTATTTGTTGTCGGAGCTCCATTCTACCTTTAGCCCTCAATTTGCAAGAGCATGCATGCAACCTAGCATGATCCAAATGTCATTCACTTGGGTAGTCCTTTCCTGATTACCATGTGTGTGTGTGAATGAGTCAATGCTATTAATGTACTTAGGGCCCCACTATGTCATGTTTTGTCCTACCTTTAAGAATCACCAAGGTCAAAGGACTACAAGTGTAACTTTAAACGAAATATATAAGTCCCTCACCTAGTCTCAACCCTATGTAACCTCATGTCTCTATTGTGAGAAGTGATTTTATCAAATGTTATAGGTAGTATACCAACCATGTTTTGGACAATTTTGATCTTGCTATCCAAGATTAGTGCCTGGTTAGTTGCTATTGCATTTTCATTGCATAGCCCCTAACTCATGGCACTCATAAAGCATGAAGATGAGCCAAATAAGGTCCTTTTGGTGATGTGTCTTCTTGGAAAGGAGCAACCATGTGGGATAATCATGCTTAGAATTCAAAGTTTATCAAATATGTAAAAGAAATGGCAAATACATGTTTTATCAAATATGTTTAAAGCACAACAAATAGGATAATGCTCACATACAATCTTGGAAAGTGATCCTACAACATGCATCAGTATTGTCTCTAGGGTAAAGGGGCCAATAAGTGAATAAAGTCTGATTATGAAACAATATCTTAACTAGTAAGGAAAAAAAATAAAACGGTTATAATTACAAGAAATGTATGTTAGTGAAGTGGTAGAAGACAAATGACATAAGCCTATCTTGTGTAGAGAAGTAGGTTCATACTGTTATTTTATTTTTGGAGTTGATTTCAAACTTACATTTTGCCATCTTCAATAAAGTGGTAAACTTTTTGTACTACTGTCTCTAGGGTAAAGGGGCCAATAAGTGAATAAAGTCTGATTATGAAACAGTATCTTAACTAGTAAGGACAAAAAATAAAACGGTTATAATTGCAAGAAATGTATGTTAGTAAAGTGGTAGAAGACAAATGACATAAGCCTATCTTGTGTAGAGAAGTAGGTTCATACTGTTATTTTATTTTTGGAGTTGATTTCAAACCTACATTTAGCCATCTTCAATAAAGTGGTAAACTTTTTGTACATACATTTTTAAGATTTGACACCTTGTTTTCAATAAAGAGGTGAACTTTTGTACATACATTGTTAAGGTCTCACCTTGACCAACTAGTCGTTAATTGCATAGGTGAAATTTTGTTTATTGGAACAATGTGTGAGACCTTGATCGGCTAGTTGTCGATTGCATAGGTGAAAAGACCTTGATCGACTAGTTGTCGATTGCATAGGTGAAATTTTGTTTATAGAAAACGGTGTGTATGACAGCACATCACAAGATTAAACCATAGTTATTTAAATGTACAACTATTGGTCTCCCCGCAAGCATATTATATAATGGCTCTCCTTACTATTGAAAAGTCGTGCTTCCGTATGTCTTATAGCTTGTTCTCTCATGGAATGGAGACATCTTGACTATAGCTGGTCCTAACCCAAATCACTCATCTCATGCCATAATTAGCCAAAAACTTAATCGACAATTATAATTTGTTCAAGCGTTTGGAATTGATAAATGATTCATTTCATGCCGTGAATTGACAAAAAAAGTACTATCTTTCACTTTATTGGAACGTTCTGGAGATGACGGGCATCGATCCCGCTACCTATCGCATGCAAAGCGATCGCTCTACCATTTGAGCTACATCCCCCTGCTGAAAAAATTGTAAACTTATTATACATAAAATATTTTAAATAATGGTACGTCCCCGTTAACATATCTCCCTTCCAACCTACGCAAAAGTTCAATACTGGATGTGTAAAGAGGCAGAGATTTATTGCTTGAGGGCAACAAATCGTCAGTTTTCTGGCCTTGCGTTAAAAAGTTTGCGTGAGAGTTGCCGGCCGGGCCCCGCGGTCTATACTTGATCTCCCATGTAGTACTTGGTATAAGCTAAGACAATCATGACAATTTGCAACTCGTATTTCACTCTCTCCACACACACACACACACACACAAAAGTTAGCTCAATAACACCACCTATCACATAATATTTCAAGGGAGTACTTGAATACTCGTAAATTCCTAGATAGCGCAATAACACCACCTAACAAATAACATTTCAAGAAGGGGCTTAAGTACCAAGACAAGTAGATTGTTCGATGTTTCATTGGCACCTCTAGATCCAATTATAGGCCTAAGTTCTTATATATATATATATATATATATATATTCTCAATCCAACCCTATCTCTAATAGCCTATGTTGTAACAACCATGAGCTCAAGCTAGAAGGAGGTTACCTGTCTTGAGTTCTAATCTAAGTTAAATACAAGCCATTTGCATATCTACTATAGTATATGGATAGGGATACACTATCTCACTATTGCACACCTAGAATTCTTTGAATTTACCATAATGTGGAAGCAGGAGATGGCAATGAATTTTGCAAGTTACAATTGATAGAGTTTTTGACCAACAAAATGGCCCACTAATTATCTCATATTATCACTCTACTTAAGGAGATCACTATGTATAAAAACACATATCACATGAATTCAAAAAAGGGGGATATTAAAAAAATAATCTTACATATATACATTCACATAAGGAAATATTTTAAAATATGTACATTTATTTACAGAAGGCATTCTTATATTTCATATAATTTTTAAAAATAGAAGGGTATAGTTATATCATAAATTTGGCCTAGATTTTTGAAACAAAAGAACCTCCTCTAAAGAATTGTGAGGTAAATATACTCCATTTATACACTGTTTGACTTTCCTCTATTAACATATGGAAGTCTCATGGAAGTCCATTAGACTTGCATGAGATGTGCCATTTAAAACCCCATTTCATTATGCCTTAATTAAAACCCTCTTCTCCCCTGATTAAGGCACACCTATTCTTACAATTGCTCTCTCTCTCCTCATAAAATCTATCTTCTCTCTTTGAATTTCCTCTATTTAAATAAAATCATTTGTATACAATGTGTATGCAATTGTGTATCTAATTGAAAGGGAATTGAATAGCCCCTAGGTTTTTACCTAGCTTGAATATTATTGTCTTTTCAATACTTTGTATCTTTGATATGTAAGGATGCTTTGTGCTCAAACATGCTTTCTCTGCTTTTCTCAAACTGTGTGCATTTATGCTTAAACATTTCTACAATGTATGTTGCTTACCACAATATTGATGTGTTGGTTCTATCTTCATGTAATGCAAGGGTCTTTGCATCCTAAATGCACCTTAGGACATAAAAGAGAGTGCTTTTCCAAGATAGGTGGTTTCTTTCAACCTTTAAGAGCTTCTTGAGGATCTTACTATAAGCTTCAAGTTTATAGGGGAGATTCTACTAGACATATAGAGAGTCTTGGAATTGAAAGTAGGTAAACTTTTATCAAAATAATATGTCCATGGACATACTAACTAGTATAAATTTGGCATGTGTTATCCAAATCTTAATATCATCCAAAATGTAAAATTGTTATGTATCATTGTAAAGCTCTTCAAACAAGGAATCTTGATGTGTAATTTGTAACAAGTTATGATTTGATTTGTGAAATTTTTATTATACACCTATTTTCTTAATATGTTACTATTAATAAATACAAAAAGCATACTAGGTTAACTTGCTTTCACCATGGCATAATAACTCGTACCTATGTTTTGTTAATAAATGATTCTCCATCCCAAAACATCTTTTTCTACAACAATATTGAGTTATATCCTAAAACTCAATTATAATCATCACCAATAAAACTCATCAATAAAGAGTTGGTAAAAAGGAGATGAACTATTATTTATGAGAACTTTAGGATATAACCTTCAATCCAACTAAAGATCAAGTTTTTCTTTCCTTCAAATCTCAACACATGCTTCATGATCTCTAAAATAGTCTTGAGATTTGTTCCTTTTATGATCGGTTCATACTCACATTCTAGTTGAATATGAAGATAATAAATACCATTTTTACTAGCAATGTAAATCTTATTGGATGATTGACCTATAGCTAAGAATATTATTTAAAGATTAATATATTAAAATTAAGTGAATTCAAAAAAGAAGAAGAACAAGAAAGAAACTAGCAAGAAGGAGGAGAAAACAAGGAGGAAATGATAACGGGGGAAGAGAAGGAAAAGTTGGAAAAAATCAAATTGGGTATTCATTGTTACTTTTGTGATAAAAGGTTAGATGATTATTAGGCCAATTGAGAGTGGATTTTTGAAGCTAATTTAAAGTGAAAGAAGACCCTAAGAGCTGCAAATGAGTAAATTTTCATGGAAATGAAACCATTGCGTCTCAAGGAGCTTGAGTTTTTCTAAGTGCATTTCAACATCAAGAACCCAACACAAGTCTTCGCTCATCAATCAAAGGTCATTTGACCCCCTATTTAATCCCCGTAAGTTTGGCGTTATGAAGCAACTATTGGATCCGGGAGCCAAAAAGTGTGTGACCAAGGCTAGACTTGATAGATTTCGATGCCATGAAGCCAGGTGTCTAATCCATTCGTAATTATGACCTTGTTTGGTTCTCCATCCAGGTCGAAACTACTTTCGACCAGTGTGAACATGCAAAAATTGAACCGGCTAACTTTTAAGGTTAATGATTAAGCTAAGGGCTTAAACAGAAAAAAAAAATCAGTGTGGAGGAGGGGTAGAGGGGAGGGGGGCGCAGTTTTTTGACACCCCTTTGATTCATCGAGTGCGGCTTTTCAATTCGGGCAAGATAATCAAAGATGGAGGACATATCCTCAATCTACGCGTTGAAGGTTTCAATATGATTGTATGCACGCACAATATGATGCAAGGAATGAAAATCTCTGATTTTACTCTTTCTCTCTCCTCTTTGCACCTTATTCCAATGGCTCAATCTATGTGAGAGGGACGTGGGCTGAAGCGATAGTTTTTGGGTGTATGTGATGATGTTGAAGTGTTATGGAGTGTAAATCGAAGGTTGAGGATACGTTAGCGGCCATGAAAGAGCGTCAATGGCTTCCATACTTTGAAATGCATGCAGATTCGTATTAAATTAAACATATAAGTGCTCAATTTTACCGTTTTATGGTGAATCTTTTGCTTATATTATGGGAAATGATCTAGAATGTTTGAATATGATTTCTACTACCCTGAAAAATTAGAATTCTCATTTGGTTCTTACTGTTCATATAATTAAAATAAAAATTGAGAAAATTTACAATGTGAAATTTACGAGATTTTGGAAAATTTGAGGATTTTATGTGTTTTCATGGTTCTTTTGGTGTTCACATGGGGTCACATGAAATATAATGCAAGTTTTTGGTTCATAAATGAAAAAATAGATTTTATACGCCAAAAATTTACAAAAAATTACGAATGTGTCTATGAGTGTATGATGGGGCTAGGACATGAGGTTTAGCCTCAGTCTATCCTCATTTTTATGTTAAAGTACATATTTATTGCTTTTTATATGTGAAAAACACATTAAAAATACTCTTTACATCTACCAACAAATGCAAAACCATAATGGTAGAGGGAAAGCATTGTGAGAAGTTAAGAATCTATGAAAATCTAATTTTATGCATATCTTAACATATAATATTCGTTCGTTTTAAGTCTTTAAAGAAGGGCAGTATAGCAAGAATTACTTCAATGTTGCCTTAGCGACGATGCATTGTGTTAGGGTGAAATCATGAAAATAATTGCTTGTGCACAATCCACGCCATTTGATCTATAAGTTTACATGTTTGTGCACTTAACAACATTTACATTTGCATTGCATTACATGTACATGGTATTAGAAAAACAAATCTTGGATGCATTGCACTTGTTACAATCATTAACTCGTGTTGAGAGCGTAAGGAGTCCCATGCTATAGGATAGTACATTTGTTCCCTTTGGGGCTTGATTTGGTAATGATTATATTATCTCTTGGGACTCTCTATAAAAGAACAAGAGAACTATGTTACGCATGTGCTATATGTTTGGACGGTGTCAGAGTGTTTGGGGTTGAAGTCTACCACGATGGTAAGAGACAGTAGGGTGAAGGGAGACTTAGGGAGAGGAGTAGATGAAAGAGAAGGGATTTAAGGAAATAGAAGATGTAGATTAATACTCATAGAGGTGAAGCCTATCAATTTATTTCTGCATTCCTGAGAAGATAAATCCCTTGTAGACCAAAAACATGCATAAAACAATAACTTCCTCTTTGTTGCTCAGACCGCCAATGTGATGCTTCTGTTGGCTCCAAAAGGTGGGTAAAATACCAAGACACCTTACAAAAATACTCGCAGATCACTCCTTCTTCTTCTTCCAGTTCGGAGTGATGTTTGTTGCATGTAAATGCGATCACGCGTCGCACGATTTCGCCAATCCTTCTTTTTGCATAAAATCCCCTAAAAATGATTAAAACCCACTTGCTTTTTTTAACATGTCATCCTATTCTAGAAGTTGTCTATAGCTTTTGGATATTTACAAGAAATAATATCTAAAATATCAAAAATAGGCTAAACTTGTCCCAAAATCTAGTTTTTTTGAACCATCCACACTAGGGACACTGACACTAATGACTAATATGGCATTGGCTCTCTAGATCAATAAGAAATCTGAATGATGATGCACTCTAGAGTTTTTCACACTGTGTCTGCGTAGCGGCACGTCATCTCTATTGAAACATTTGGGGTCGAAAGTCTACCACGGGGGTAAGAGACAATAGAAAGAAGGGAGATTTAGAGAGAGGAGTAGACAAAAGAGAAGGGGTTTAAAGAAATAGAAGATGTAGAAGAATACTCATAGAGGTGAAGCTTGTCAATTTATTTCTACATTCTTGAGAAGATAAATCCCTTGTAGACAAAAAATGTGCATAAAACAATAGCTTCCTCTCTGCTACTCATACTGCCAATCTGATACTTCCATTGGCTCCGAAAGGGGGTAAAGTACCATGACACTTGGTCAAAACACTCCCAGATCACTTCTTCTTCGTCTCCCAGTTCGAAGTGCTATTTGCTGCCTGTAAACTATAATTGAGCATCACACGATTTTGCTAATCCTTCTTTTTGCATAAAATATCCTAAAAATAGCTAAAAGCCACTTGCTTTTTTTTACATGTTATCATATTCTAAAAGTCATCTACAACTTTTGGGTATTTACAAGAAATAATATCTAAAATATCAAAAATAGGTTAAACTTGTCCCAAAATCTAGTATTTTTGAACCATCCACACTAGGACACTGACACTAATGACTAATAGGGCATTGGCTCTCTAAATCAATAAGAAAGCTAAATGATGATCCACTCTAGAGTTTTTCACACTGTGTCTGTGTAGTGGCACGACATCTCTATTGAAACGTTTGGGGTCGAAAGTCTACCACGGGGATAAGAGACGATAGGGTGAAGGGAGATTTAGGGAGAGGAGTAGACAAAAGAGAAGGGGTTTAAAGAAATAGAAAATGTAGAAGAATACTCATAGAGGTGAAGCCTGACAATTTATTTCTGTATTCTTGAGAAGATAAATCCCTTGTAGACCAAAAAGGTGCATAAAACAATAGCTTCCTCTCTGCTACTCAGACCGCCAATCTAATGCTTATGTTGGCTCCAAAAGGGGGTAAAGTACCAGGACACCTAGTCAGAATACTCCCAGATCACTCATTCTTCTTCTCCTAGTTCGAAGTGCTGTTTGTTGCATGTAAACTGCAATCGAGCATAACGCGATTTCGCCAATTCTTCTTTTTGCATAAAATCCCCTAAAAATGGCTGAAAGACACTTGCTTTTTTTTTTACGTGTCATCCTATTCTAAAAGTTGTCTACATCTTTTGGATATTTATAAGAAATAATATCTAAAATACCAAAAATAGGCTAAATTTGTCCAAAAATCTAGTATTTTTTAACCATCCACACTACAGACACTAAAACTAATGACTAATATGGCATTGGCTCTCTAGATCAATAAGAAAGTTAAATGATGATGCACTCTAGAGTTTTTCATATTAGTCTTTTGGGTTTGCAGTGTCAGAAGAAGTATCCGCAGCCATGTCAATGTCTTCATCTTCTACCTCTTCTTCTTCCATATTCTCATGTTCATGCTCAATATCCAACTCCTTCAACTCATATGCTGAAAACTCCCTACGTTTAAAGAGCTTGATATGTTTTCCAGCCACTAGAATCCTTAGAGTTGTCCCATCCATCTCATTTAATGCATAGGTAGCAAGTAAAAAACAAACCTTACCACATATGGACCAAACCACCGCTTTGCCATCTTCCAACTGGTACTATGCTGATTTTCCAAGCTGCTCTGTCATAAACTAGTACCCAGTCCCCTTCCTGTATAGCTCATGGTCCAAGTCTATGTCGCTTGTCAGACCTCTTCTTATTCTTGATCCTTGCAATCTTCACCTTTTTCATGGTTGTCTCAATGTCTTCATGCCTTCTTTCTAACTATCTAATGCATAGGACCAGCAACTCTTCTCTATTCAAATCCTCTTCCCATGGTGGAACACTCCAAGTAGCAATAGTCTCCTCAATAGGCATGATTGGCTGTTGTCCATGCATTAATTCAACAGGCATATACCCTATAACTGCACTATGAGTGGTCCTATCAGCCCATAAAGCAAAGGGTAGCATTCTTGGCCACTCTTTTATCTTGCCCTTACATGACTTTGCTAATGCCTTAATGATAGGCTGATGATCTTTCACTTTTGTCATTTGCTTCAGGATTATAGCTAGTCAACTCTATCGACTAGGGTAGGACCATCCCCTTCAATGATGCATGTGTGAACATAACATGGAGCATGAGCTTTAAGAAGCCCATGGAGGCATTACTGGTGAACATTTTGATGGTCGCTATAGCACATAAAGTTTTACAGGCCAAATTGTGGTGGCCCATCTTATTCAAGGATGCCACACATTTTGTCAAGCATTGTAATGAGTGCCAATTGACTGCCATTGGAGTTGTTTTGTGCCAATCTGGTGAGCATAACATGGACTTCTCAGTGAGCTTTGCAAGTAGGCAACTCATTGAGACTGAGATGAATTATTCCACCACTGAAAGGGAAGGTTTAGTAATGGTTTATGTAGTTAAGAAGTTTTGACACTATTTTCTTGCCATCCCCAAGTTAAAGCCAGCTTGATACCCAACCGTGAAAAGAAGTCACGAGCCTCATACGCATCTAATTCTTCTCTATCTGCAACCACTTTACCAACACAACCATACTTGCAAAAGACTTCTTCCAATAAGAACCTGCAAACTGCTTGAGTAGTCTCAAACTGCTTGAGTAGTCTTTGTACGAAGGGCTTGACCTTCAACTTGATTTGTCAAGTCTTCTCATGCAAGCACAAGATATCTCGTATTCCATAAACCTGTAGGCATGGTAACCAAATCAACTACCCATTTGTAATGCATAGACAATGGATAGGTCAGTTGCAACCCATCTCTATGCTTTACCATGGAATACATCTGACAGTCACTGTATAATTCCACATAATGCTCCACATCTTTATACATGTTTTTCCACCAATACTTCTCTTTAATCTTGGCAAATGTGCCCCAAACTCCTCTATGTCGAGCCCATAAACTTTCATGAAACTCATGTGTCACCTGTTGTTGAGAAGCCCTATCTCCCAATACACATACTAGAGCTCCTTTCTTTTTCTTTGCATGATTCCATAAATATTCGTCTTTCAAGTAAAACCCATAAGCTTTTCTTTTAATCCTTTTGAATTCAGTCTCAGACCACTCAACCTTCTTTGTCATGAGACTGAGATATTGGCCTATTTTTAGCCAATCATCCTCAGACAACTCTTCCAAAAATTGTGTTCTCACTGAAGCATAACACTGATTATGCTTTCTCTCTGTTGCCCATCTCTTCTTCATAGCTTTAAGTTCTTTTCTTACTGCTAAAATCCCTGTTATAATAGTTGTACATGCTGTATTTGCTATTATGACAGTTATACCTGCATTAATAATGACAACTGTACCTATTGTTTTCAAATCTGTATGTGCAAAAACAACAGCTGCATACTCATTCCTTGCTATCATAAAGTCATTTTCAGCACCTATCACATCGTCCTCTTCATCTTCCATCAGCTCCTCTTCATCTTCAAACCTTGCTCGTGAAAGCATGTTAGCCACATGGTTTTCTCTACCTCCAATATGGTGAAAATCAGGGTTAAGTGACTTTATATATGCAATCCACCGTAACATGGCAATATTGGGAGTTGAGAAAATTACTATCATGCCCAATAGAGGTAGACAATCAGTCTCTACCACTACATGAGCTCCCATAAAGTACTCCCTATCACACTTAAAGGCTGTCACTACACCCCAAAGCTCTCTTTTAACTTGAGAATACCATCATTGTCGTTCATTGAGGACCTTTTCTCCAAACCGAATGGAATACCTATTCCCATCAACATCATTTTGACCCACTGCCCACCAAATGCCAATTGGACTTGTATCCATGATGAGAAGGATAGGCTGTCCATTCTCATAATTTGCTCTCTTTAGTGTTGGGGCTGTGATCGATAAGCTCTTTAACTTTTGAACAGACTTCATATGTTATTTACCCCACCAAAACATTTGTCCTTTTCTCAAAAGTTGATATAAACTTTTAGCCACATGAGCAAAATGTGGAATCCATATCAAGTAAAAGACACATGCACCCAAAAATCTTCTCACCTCGAATACATTTGAACATGTCTCCCGCATCCTGCTTATGGCATCAATCTTTACTGGTGAGGGATTTCTCCCATATAGTCCACACATGTGCCCAACAACTAATACTTCCTCTACTCCAAAAATTGACTTTCTCTTGACAGAGTCAAATGCACTTCTTCAAGATGACTCAAAATCCTGTCACAATCAACAATATGATGAGCCACAAATCTTCTACATCCATGCGCATTCAACTCTTCATTCTTCTCATAAATATCACATCCTTTGATCGACACATCATCAAGAAAGGGTAAGGTCAACTGAGGGATATACTCCCTCAAAACTTTATGCATAGCATTCATCATATGCACCACTGAAGTGGTTGCTCCCTGTGGAAGCATACACATCCTAACCAATCGAAGTGGTATCTTCATGGTAGTGATATCCTGGCTTTCTAATGTAAGTTGGAACTGATCAAATCCTAAATATAAATCTCCCATAGAGTAAATTGCCTTGCCTGCAAATGCTTCTACAAATCTATCCACCACTATCGGGCCTGATCCAGCATTCCTTATGGTGACTTTATTAACTGGTTGTAAATCCTGTATAAACCTCAAAGCACCATTCTTCTTTGGAACAATAAACCATCGATTCAAATATGGAGCTGAAGAAGGCTTCAAAATCTGCATTTTGATCTTCTCGTTCAAAAGCTCCAATAGCTTAGGAAAATATGCACGAGGCAGTGGAATAGGCTTTCAATTCCATGGCACATGAGGTACTGTAAAGATCACCATAGGTGCAACTATGGTCAGATCAACACATCCAATTTCATCTAGCTAAAACACAAAGGCTTTCCCATGCCTTGCCAACATCTATAAGAAACAAGCTCTTTCTGCGTAGGTAAAAGAAAGCTTGTATCACCAATTTTTAGCTTTTGTAAAGTCTCTGCTATAAATTTATGTCCTGCTCCATGTGGATCCCACAAACTAGGCTGTTGAGACACTTTTTCAGCCAATCCATCACTTTCAAGCGGTAAAGGCAAAGCCACAAGCTTAGCCTTCTTTGCAATTGTTTTGTACTTTGTATCCACCCTTGCTTCAGCCCTGTTTTGCAGCCCACAACATTCATGCTCAAGAAACTCTTGAATGACTTCATACATCTCTAAAGTTTCAACATAAATAATCTCTTTTTTTGCCCTATTTTTAGGATTAATTGCTATAGAAATTTTAGCCACTATATCAACATCAACCTACCCTGAAATACCTTCATTTGCAGCCATCAAACCATATGTCTTCAACTCTTTTTCAGCCATCCTACATATTTCTTTTCAGCCCTGCACATGGTTGAAATATTCTCAAAACTACCAAGACTACATGATGTCCATTCCTACAATCCAGACACAAATACAACTTTCCCTTTTCTTGGAGGCATAATTATCTTCCTAGAGGCCTCCACTTACAACAGTGCTTTCTAAAAACCCTTAAACTCTTGTGTATTAGGTGGGATGGGATTATCCTACAACCTATCTCGATTGCGGGGATGATTCACACAAACAGTGAGAAATTGTACCGCCTTTGTATTGTCTTTACTCTGAACCCGAGCATATGAAGAACCATCATCCAAGGCTTTTGTTTCTAACCTTGATTTTGAAATATAGGGCTGCCCCAAAATCACTGGATAACTACATAAATCCTACAAAAAAAGATAATATTCATCCTTAACATCTTCAATAGTCACAAGTACATTCAAACAAGCCGCATAAAGATCCCCTGATGAATTGTTTGCTGCCCACATGCGCCATCTCGGATCTACATCAATCAGCCAAACTCCATTCTCATACAAGTTGTGTGCCATAACATTGATTTCGGAACCATGATCCAAGAGAGCTATGCAAGGCATCTCTCTTTCTCCCACTTTAACAATTGTCTCTGTTGTAGCACAAGCCCAATGCGTTCGTGAGTAATGACTACTTGGAATAAAATGAGCATATTATTCTTCATATACTTATTGATGGACATCCCCATTATACATAGCCTTGCTTACTGCTGCCCATAAGACCAATTTCAGCCACAAGCCTGCTATCTACGCTTCTATTTAACCCATTTTCAACATCAGTTTGCTCCAAATTAGCATTACATGCATCATCATATTCCCTCTGAAGTTATTTCTCTATGTCTTTATCAACCTACATCAATGCTTGCAAAACTTCACCATCAAACTATCTTTTTTGTTTCATCATATCAATGATTTCATCATGAAATTCACGCTTTGCGATTCCAAGAACTTCACCAAGTGTGAATTCCACTCTACTGCCAAGTATACAATCTTCTACAATCTTTTTAAGATTTATGGCAGTCTCAACATCCAATTGTAACATGTAATCGGGCTACTTGCACCTTTTCTTCCCTTCTTGTTTCTTCTCTTAAGATGCATCCTCCATAACATGCCTAGGTGTGGCTTTTTCAGTCTCTTTCTACTACTCCATTTTACTTCGTGTTATGCGTTTAGATGGGCATGAAGAGGAAGGACTAGCAATGTCCTCATCTCTTCTTCTCTTTCTTCCACAAGAGCTTCTTAATTATGAACCTTAGCCAAATAAGCATAGGTTGAAAATGAATCCACTAGTGCACTCCATTCTATTCTCCCTTGTATACTCTAACTTGTATAAGCCAATTCAGACTTTGTTGTTTTGCCATTTTCCATGAAATCTAATGCTTGCATCCAAATGTGAGATTTTGCTTCAGCAATGCCTCCTTTAGGAGCTTCATCAGTCCTTTCAATTCTCAACCCATATCTGGTGGCATCTATGGCAACAAATGCTATCCTTCTTGCAACCATCTCTTCCAACCTCTTCTGCATGCCACCATTTCCAAAATTTGGCTCTATTGGAAGACCAATTCTTATTGTATGTATTTTGTTATCTTTCCAAAAGATTAACCTTTTCGCTTCCACTTCATGGTAGGTTGTATAGTCTCGCTTTTCAGACTGTAAACTGTCACACCAAATGCATCTCCTATTGTATCCTTCTCTATATGGCCTTTGGGTTATTCCTCGACCCTTCTCTTCTACCTTAACATCCAACTTTTCAACCTTTGCATAGATTTCTGTCAAATTCAGCCTCAAATCATGCATGCCTTTGATTAATTTATCCACATCACCTTTAAGAGTCAGACCAACAAGTATAGCCAGTTGTTCTGCCATAGTCACACGTGGCTTGGCTGCAATTTCAGCTCCCTTCTGAGCACTAGCAGAGGTGTGGTGCCTGTACCCCATCTTAATTTCATATGCTCTCTCTTTACCAACATATGCACTACCTTAGTTACATTACCCCAATCTAATTTCAATCCCATTTCAGAGAGGCATCTTCTAAACAATCAGTCAGCTTCTCCTGTAAGATAGGATCTGCAACCTTCAAAAACAAATCAATTTTCTAACTCTCCAATACCGACTTTCAAATTCACAGAGCAAAGTTGCAGCAGCCAACCCTTTATTGGGCTTTTCAATCCAATTTGTAAATGTCTTTTTATTTACCAATCCTTCATCTTCCAAGAAATTTTTTTTTGTCAAAGCTTTCTTAAAAGCTGCCCAATCAGCATCTCTTCTATGTAACTCATCAATCTGATCATGCAATGCATGCATGGCCAAACGGGAGAAATATTGACTCTATGCATACTATGGTACCCCATGAAATAACATCTTTTCTTCATACAACTAGATGAAGGATGAAACATTTTGACCCTTAAAGTGCTTCAATTCTTGTCCCATGCCTGCAATGCATTCACAACTAAGGAATCAATTTTTTCTTCCTGTCAAGTTTGCATCTGTTGTTGTAACAACAAACAACAACTGATG
Source organism: Lygodium microphyllum (assembly GCF_053477565.2). Taxonomy (NCBI): domain Eukaryota; kingdom Viridiplantae; phylum Streptophyta; class Polypodiopsida; order Schizaeales; family Lygodiaceae; genus Lygodium; species Lygodium microphyllum. The sequence continues at coordinate 63,768,701 of NC_141141.1, forward strand.
TTGCTACTGCAACAAAGCAATCATCAGTTGTGTAAAGCATCACCACCACTTGAACCTACAAAATCCCCCATCTTTAAACACATATTGCTGACTTTTACATTGGGTTTACTACTGCCGGTTTACTACTATCAGAGCGTTTAGGGTAGAAACTCTACCACACGGGTAAGAGATAGTAGGGTGAAGGGAGATTCAGGGAGAGGAGTAGACAAAAGAGAAGGGGTTTAAATAAATAGAATATGTAGAAGGATACTCATAGAGGTGAAGCCAGTCAATTTATTTTTGCATTCTGAGAAGATAAATCCCTTATAGACCAAAAATGTGCATAAAATAATAGCTTCCTCTCTGTTGCTCAGACCACCAATCTGATGCTTCTGTTGGCTTTGAAATGGGGTAAAATACTAGGACACCTGATTAGAATACTTCCAAATCACTCCTTCTTCTCCTAGCTCTTTAGAGTGTTGTTTACTACGTATAAACTATGATCGTGTGTCGCATGATTTCGCCAATCCTTTTTTTTGCATAAAATCCCCTAAAAATGGATGAAAGCCACTTGCTTTTTTTTAAACATGTCATCCTATTCTAGAAGTTGTCTATAGCTTTTGGATATTTGCAATAAATAATATCAAAAATATCAAAAATAGGCTAAACTTGTCCAAAAATCTAGTATGTTTGAACCATCCACACTAGAATGCTAACACTAATGACTTATATGGCATTGGCTCTCTAGATTGATAAGAAAGTCGAATGATGATACACTCTAGAGTTTTTCACACCGTGTCTACATAGCGGCATGACAACGGCACATCTTGGAGCCAATCCCCGAGGTGTAGGAGAGCGTAGAGTGGAGTCACAACCTTAGGCTGAGGGGGTGCTCCTTGTGGGTGTGCTACTTATAAGGTGCTAATCACCATCATGTTGGGGTACTCCCTATGTGGAGTTGGGAAGGAATTCATTGGACTATAAACAATACAAACATGTATCTAAGTTAGATTAGTGTAGGTAGCCTCTAAATGCTCTTTGCCATGAGGCCATGGGGTATTTTGGTTGAGCATAGAGGCTTGGCTAGAGCCTTAGAGCCAATTTTGGACCCATTTTTTCATCCTGATAGGCGGTGCATTTGCAGGGAGATGCTAATAAGTGGTGATTTCTGAATCTTGGTTAATAGGGACCAGTTGTTCAATGTATATCAAAGGACACTGAAATACATCTGTTATTTCTTTATAGATGCCATCAAGCTAAGATCCAAAAGCAAGAAAGCACCAAAAGGGCTAGACAGCAAACTAAAATCCTTAGGAGGTATTCCCCTCAATGGAGCAGCTCGATATCCCTACGAGGGAGGGGTCTTTGTGACCCTAATGCTACAAGAGGTTCTTTAGAAGGAGGAGGAAGCTCTAGTACTTCCCCTCTCCTAGTAGGTCAGCCCACTTTGAGTAGGATAGTAGTTCCACTAGTTTAGATCCCCTTAACAAATCTTGTTATCGTCATGGGGTAACCTATTGCAATTCCTATAGGTATGATGGATATGCTATCCTTAGGATTCCCTCTATCCATTTTTAATGGGTTATCAGAGGAAGATGTGGAGGTCCACATTAGTGAGTTTCAAAAGTTAATGTTCAATTTCTGAATTCAAGATGAGAGACATCTGATGATGTTCTTTAATATGACTCTAAAAGGAAGAGCTACCACTAGGAAAAAAATGAACTCACAAATGGGCCTTTTAGCCCCCCTCTCTCCTCCTTAAAACAAGGAAAAGAGGAGAGAAGAATAGTAAAATAATCCTCTTCTCTCTCCACTTTTGCAATCTCGTTTTGCCTTTTTTATATTATGTACAAAGATATACTCAAATTCCTTCTCTCTCCTCATTCAAGAAGTCTTTTTAAACCAAATTTTATATTCAAAAAGGAGTTAGTTACGGGAGTGTGGTGCTTCGTTTTCAATGAAAAATGATTACTAGATACGAGGTAATTGATTTTTTAATCAAGAACAAGGAAAATAAATATTTGGAAGTTCCTTTTAAGATATTTTGGGGATTTTTTATATTCTAGCTTTTGGTCAAAAAACAAACCAACTGGTCAAATTTCGTGTTTTTTGGAGATGTTTTTGGAGGGAAAATAGAAATATCTAAAATACGAAAAGTCTTGGACATCCCTACCCTCTAAGCTATTTTCCCCCATATCTATATTCTCTCATGGCTCTATTGTGAGTTCTTCTCTGTGTTTATGTAACCTTCATTAATAGAGTGAATTACTTACACCCTCCTTTCCCTTGGCACCTTTGTGTGCCTCTCTATTGTGAGTTCTTCTCTGTGTTTATGTAACCTTCACTAATAGAGTGAATTACTTACACCCTCCTTTCCCTTGGAACCTTTGTGTGCCTCTCTATTGTGGGTTCTTCTCTGTGTTTATGTAACCTTCATTAATAGAGTGAATTACTTACACCCTCCTTTCCCTTGGCACCTTTGTGTGCCTCTCTATGCATCTCCACTCTACCTCCTGTGACAACCAAGTAGGCTTCCCATGTCTATTAATAGTAAAATGAATATAGGAAAAAGGGAGCTACATATTGAGGTAGAGATTGAATATGCCCCATTATTCAAAAGAACCCAGCGTACCAGTGTCAACCCTTAGGTTTTGCAGAGTTACACACAAATGGTATTGAAACATGTGGATCTGTGGGTTGATAGGGGAATCTACCCAATTGACCCCTTAAACATTAGACCTCCAACCTTCTCAAGAATCACAAATTTGTTGAAGTACGTGTGCGAGGGTAAAAATGGATAAATTGGTTATACTAGGTGGCTCAATGATCAGGCATTCAAAGTATTTACAACTTGCCAAGCAACCATAAAAAATTGTCATGATGTGATCACTACACATCAACTTCATATACAACAGCTCATAGGACAAGTGGTTCAATTGAATGACACTATAATTCAACAAAATAATCAAATTATTTCAATGCAGGACACTATCCATGACATTGCTATCTCATATGAGGAGGCAAAGGCACAATTGGATGACTTGAGAAAGATCAACAACAAGCTAACACAGGAGTGCAAATGAATGTATAATGCAATTATCGAAGTGTCCAGAGGGTTCATGAGAACTATTCTTAGTCCTTAATACATGTGGGGATTTTGGTACTATTATAGAAATTTTAGGAGTACTTGCTTGTATGCTTTGATGTAGGACTGAACATACATCTTTTGCAACTAGTAGTGGTTAGAGGTGGTCAGATGCATTGTTGTGTATTAGTAGATTGTTGAAGGCAAGTGCATTGAAAAATGCTTTGAGCAATCCTAAGTTTAAGGCTGTGAAGGAAAAGGTGATTGAGTGCACATTAAAATATGTGTCAAATGAGTTCTCAGTATGCACAATCTATTTGTGACAGGGCCACTATTAGCACAACGACTTACTCAAAGATATTCAAAGGTGTGAAGGCTGGGTTTGGTCATGTGTTGAAGAGAAATAGAATCATGCCTCTTTCTCAACCTTCAAAGTTAATAGAGGCCTGATGGAAACTTAATGCAAAGGTTTTGGAGCTGATAGGAGATCCCATGCATGTTCAATGCATGGAAATACTAAAGGTTAGGAACAAAAATGCATATGAGGTGAATTTCACTGAACTCAACAACTACTATTTAGATTTGTACAAGGTGCAGTCGGCAATGGTAATGTACTACAATATGTCTATTGAGGAATGTGATGGTAAATTGCAGTTTGTTATAAAATTAGATGAAAGTGAGGTCGTCAATAAAGGGGATGCAATGGCAATGAAGAAGGAGAAGAGGAAGATGCGAGAGAGAAGAGCACACACAATGTAGGTGCTTTCCAACTGAGCCGACAGCCTTATTGCACTATCATATTATATATGAATAAAGAATGGGCGGTCACAGTGCACACGGGTAGGCCCAGAGGCCTTTTAACCCAACAACCTCCCACTAAAAGACCAATGTGGCTGGGGAGTGAAAACAAAGAAAAGAAAAGAAAATTCAAGGTGAGGAATCATGACATCTCACCCAATGCCCAATCGGAAAGGGAGTTGTGCAAGAAGTGTCACGAACCTCTGCAGAAGAAGAGTCAAGCATCCCCGAGCCCATGACATCCAAGAGATAAGCAATCACATAGCTCCATACAATGGAGCAATCCAAGAATTCTTCTCATGAAGCAAGCACAACTCATCAGTGCACGGTTGTAAAGCATCAGGAGTCGCGCATAGCATCATCATAGCATATACAAGACAGCGGAGAGTAGTCAAACTCTCTAGAGTCAATCACTAAAAGAGAGCCAACATCCCGGACACTCGTCCAATGGGGTCTCAAGACTACATGTGGCGTCAGCGAAGCGGAAGACTGACATATGGCTGGTTGTCTAGCTTGCAAAACTACAAGAAAATGGCTCTCATGAGCCTACAAGGGGTCTAGAACCTGACCACCAACATCCTGACCCTGACTGCTATGCATAGTTATGTCATCTGGGCCAATAAGTGCCTCATTTTCAGCATAAACAACTTGCTATAATGGCACTATAGCTATCGTAAAATCAACCATAAAGTGTACTGAACGCTCATCAAGAGGCCTAAGAGGTATCTGCATCTCATAGAAGACAACATGATGGCTGCGTAGTATGACATGTTGGGCATCCAAATCCCATAATCTGTAGGCCTTAAAGTCACCATCTCCATAACCAAGGAGGATACATCTACATGACATAGGCTCATGTAGCATATATACATATGTTTGGTAGCCAAACATCCTCAAGTAATCATACGAGGGTTGCATGCCACTCCATGCCTCATGGGGTGTAATACCATCCAAGGTCAAGCACGGCGTCCTGTTAGCCAAATAGACTGCCATCATAAGGGCCTGAGCCTAAAAGCCATAAGACAACCCAACTGTGGTAAGCATAGAAGCAACCTTTGCCTGTAAGGTCAAGCACATGCCATGAGAAATCCCATAATACCGTGGGCATAAGAAATCAATGCCATACTGCTGACAAAAGGTCCAAAAGTTGGGAGAGAGAGCATGACTCTTATAATCCATCTGCAAGCACCTAGGCGTGCTACCAGCAGAATCCATAAATCTGTCAAGCATAGCTGCAGCATCCTCAATCTGCACCAAGGAAAAATTCCAAAAACGGTGGGTAGCATGATCAACAAAGGTCACAAAGTATGACACTCCACCAAGTGACTGGGAAGGCATAGGTCCATATACTGCACAATGGACAAGATCTAAAAGAGCATGCCTCGTATGATTGCCATAAGCCAAGGGGGCTCTACGAGGACCAAGAGTACAATTAGGGCAAGCATCAAGATCTGTAAGTGACATAAGAGGCAGCAATGAGTCTGAACAAGACAAGATCTCCATCTCTTTGTGGTGCATATGGAGTAGGCGATAATGCCATAACAATGCATGTGGTATCTGGATAACTACAACCATAGAATCTCCCACATGAGAGATATGCACTGGGTAATGAGAACCAACTCTAAAACCTCTTGCCAAAACCAAGCAACCACGACAGATCTTCCATGACCTATCTTGAAGAGAAATAGAGTAACTTGCATCTTGCAAAAACTGATTGACAGAAATCAAGCTCTTACTGAGCATGGCAACATATAAAATATCCCTAAGCATAAGAGAAGTCCCATTAGGCAAAGCTAGGTGTATATCCCTTGTACCAACAATAGCATAAGACTGCTCAAGGCCCAAATCAATACACCCGTCAACGTCCGTGTAAGAAGAGAACCATGCTCTATGAGGGGTAACATGACAAGATGCCATAGAGTCCAAAAGCCAATCAAACTCATAGGCTTGATCACTGAGCAAGTAAGCTATAGGAGGGAAACAATATGACAAGAGTACATGCTCTGCAACATCATGGGTAATTGCATGTACCTCACCACTAGTAAGAGTGGTAACACCTGCTGCATCTGTTGTATCTTTGACTCTCTTCTCATGTCGAGTCCGTATCTGTCTCTACTACTCTCTAATCCTTCTAAAGCATTTTCTTTGAACATGTCCAAGCTTCCCACAATGGAAGCAAACAACATCTGAAGTAGAAGAACCTGTAGAAGACGACAAGGAATCCAAGTCATCATGAATAGGGCTATCCATATCATCCACAAAGCTCAAGCAGTCGAGGGCTATCCCAACGGAGGGAACCTGCTCATAAAGACAATCATCTACAAGTACATTAGTGGTAGAAGCATGCTGCAAAGGCTCATGAAACCTCAACAGACGGGAGGACATAAAGGCATCAACCAAGGATGCAAAAGCTCCCACATGAAGAAGAGTTGTAGCCAATTGCATGACATAACCAATCACAGTATAGTAAAGCATAAGACATCTATCATAAGAGGCAGCCATGAAATCAGACCATAACCATAATGGCAAGTATGCCTCTGCAGTACATCAAAGCACATAGTAGCATCCAAGTTAATGCAAGACCGGTAAGTGGCATAAGATCCTACAATGGTCAAGCTCCAGGAGAAGCCCAAGTATCTATACAACAACATCCAAATAAGTGGCTCTGTAAAGTACATGACATTAGACAAAATGCATAGCCGGATAAGCATCAAGAGCAACTGCTCTCTGACCTGTATGAGTAAAAGCAACCCAACTAGCATAGAAGCTAGGCAACACAGAAGCAACAAAGCCATAACTGGTAAACCCAGACACTGTCAAGAAGTCTAGTGATCAAGGAGTAACCACAAAGAACCAAGCATCAATGAGCAATGAAATCTCAATAACCAACTACCAAGACAATGGAGCAAGCATTGCTCAAAACATGTATCTGCATCCAAGTAAATCCAATATCCATAATTGGGGCATTAAGGGCAAAATATCATCCAAGCTGCATAAGTGATAAGCCAACCAAATGCAAACTGTCCACAAAATTCTCAAATGCAAGTCGATTCAAGCCCAAACATCTACCATATTGCAGCTGCGAACCCAAAGGCATCCACATCAGACATCAGTCCCTTAATGGGTAGTACGGGGCATAAACCTTGTCAAGTGAAATGCCAACTGCAAAGAAAATAATAGTGAACCAAGAATTGAGCTCTAATCTTTGCTCAAGAAGCATCCAAGAGCATAAACATCAAGGTGGCATCATCCAAATACATCAGCATATCATCCGAGTAGTCGGGAGCACCCGTAGACCATAGGCATAACCAAACTTGAGATAAAATAGCATGTTAATCAAGGTAGCATAAATCCAAACCAACAACAAAGTGTCCACATCCAAATCAAGGCTCAATAGCTCTCAAATAGCATATCTGAGTATAAACCATGATGACCAAGCATCAATACATCCAACAGGACATGCGAATGTCAACAAAGAGCATTATACATAAGCCATCCCTGATAAAACGGTTGAGATATCGAGCTCCAGTCGTGATACGCCAGGGTGACTGTTGTGTATTTATGTCACCGACTTGTCAGTTGCAGATGCGGTTGATACACCGCCCCTAAATAATAGCTACATGATAGCTATCCTTATCTACTCTAGTTCGTGGCTCAGTTAGTATGCCACCTTAGTTAGTTGAGTTTGGTTTTGAGACCCATATCTAGGGTTCTTCTATTTCTTTGTACTAGAGTTCTTTTGGCTTACACAACTAAGAAGAGGAAAACTGTTTTCAGCCTCCACCCTTGTGTGTCTTCCCCCATTGTGCAAGCAAGAAAGCTACAAGTGAGACTCCTTCCTTCTCTCCCACAATCTTGACATGGTATCAGAGCCTTGTTCGTGGTAAGGAGCTCAAGAAAGCAAGCCAAGCTCGTGGTGTTCTGGTAAGAGGAGTAGTGTTGCTTTCATTTTCTGTTTTGGGAGCAGATCTCTGCAGGTAGCACAGCCGGAAAGTGCAGGAGTGCATTGTCTCAGGTTGAGACGCCCTTCGCGGTGAAGCAAGAGGGCAGTATATGCTGCGGGAAAGGGATTTAGCCCTTGGCGACCTTGTTTTTTTGATTTGAGGCCATTTCGGGGCTTGTTTTGGAGGCGGAAGTTTTCTGCACACACTCAAGAAAAGGGCCAGTTTTATGCTGTGCAGTCACTGTTCTACAGGTCGGTGAATAGTTACTGTAAAAATTGCATTGTATGCTTGTGCGCAGAGACGTTGGGAGTTACAAAATCATCCCTGTTGCTTGTTGATGCAAAATCGTCACTAGGAAGTGACTGTGTGGTCAAATACTACTTTCGCCAGTTTTGCAGATTTTCCCTTGTAAGGGAGAAGTTGTGGTTTTTGCAGTGACAGAATTTTTTGCAGTCTTCTGTAATGGCATCTGATTCTCTTTCACAGATTGTCACTGAAAAGCTTGACAAGAACAACTTCCAAGCATGGAAGTTTAGAATGACGAATTTCCTTATGGGAAAAGGATATTGGGAATTTGTTGCAGGAAATGAAGAAGAACCAGTTCTTCCTGATGTTCCCAATCAACAGCAAATGCAGGCATTCAAATCATGGCATGAGAGAGCCAGGAAAGTTATGTACTAGCTATCTATCAGTATTTCAGACTCTATGATTGTGCATATTCAGGATGCAAGTACGCCAAAGGAGGCATGGGATACTTTGTCAAAAATGTATAGCACAAATACGCAAGCCAGGAAAATGCAGCTCAAGCAAGAGTTGCATAATGTGCAAAGAGAAAATATGAGCATCAATGACTACCACATGAAGGTGAAGAAGATTGCAGATGCACTTGCTTCCATTGGGTCGCCAATGGAAGATGATGATTTAGTTTCTGTGACCTTGAATGGTCTAGGAAAGGATTATGCACAGTTTCGGACATCCATTTCAGTTCGTGAAAGATTTCCTGATTTTGAGGAGTTGATTGCTCTTCTAATTTCTGAGGAGCAGAGAAATGGTGGTGCATCTTCTTCAGGAGGAACTTCAAAAGAAGCTGTCTTCTACTCAAATGCTGGAAGAGGTAGAGGCAGAGGTAGAGGAGGCCGATTTGGAGGCCGTGGTAGAAATCAGAATATGCAGCAAACTCAAGAAAACCAGTCCTATGGAGGAGGACGTGGTAACTCTAGAGGCAGGGGGAGCCAAAGAGGTCGTGGTGGATGGCAAAGAGGTCAAAATGCAAACAGTAATGTTGAATGCTACTACTGTGGTAAAATGGGTCATATGGCTAAAGACTGCTATAAAAAGCAGAATGACATCATGAATGGAAAACTGCAACAAGGAAATTATGCATCTTCTAGTAGACAGGGTGATGACAGAAATGAGCACTTGTTTATGGTGCAGCACATGAACAATTCTGTGACAAGTACAGAAGAAAGCAATGATGTATGGTATGTTGACTCAGGTGCATCAAACCACATGACAGGTCATGCAGAATGGATGGAGGATGCAAGAAAAATGGAAAAACCAGGATTTGTGGAGACTGGTGATGATACTGCACATCCTATTGTGCAGATTGGAAAAATTCCCTTGTCTATGCAGGATGGGAAAAAGAAATACCTGTCCGATGTATTTCATGTCCCGAATATCACCAAGAATCTGGTTTCTGTTGGTCAAATGGTTGAGCAGGGCTTGCAGGTCAGATTTAATCCTCATGGATGCTTTGTTGAGGATATGAAAAATAAAGGTCGCTTGATAGCAAAAGGAAAGAAGAAGGGCAGAATGTTTACATTGGATGCAGACATGTCTGAATTGAGTGCAGCAATGTTTGCACATGGGACCGGTGTAGTTGCAGATATTGATATCTGGCATAAACGCATTGGTCATGTTAATGTACAACGACTTAAATCAATGCAGGCCCAAAATATTGTTGCAGGCTTGCCGAAATTCAAGGTTGCAGAAATGCATAAGGTATGTGAAGCCTGTCAATTTGGAAAACAGGCAAGGAAACCATTTCCTAGACATGTTCAAGAGAGTAAGAAGCCATTGGAATTAATCCACTCTGATGTGTGGACAACTAAAGCTGCATCTCTTGGAGGCTGTCATTATTTTGTCAGTTTTATTGATGACTATAGCAGAAAAGTTTGGGTGTATTTTATGAAAAAGAAAAGTGAAGTTTTTGGGCATTTCAAAACTCTTAAAGCGATGGTTGAAAAAGAAACAGGCCTGCAGATAAAATGCCTAAGGTCAGATGGAGGGGGAGAGTACCTCTCAAATGAGTTTGCAAAGTTCTTGCAGGAGCATGGCATAAAGCAGCAATATTCATGCAGTTATACCCCACAACAAAATGGAATTGCAGAAAGGAAAAACAGGCATATTGGAGAGGTATCTCGTGCCATGCTCAATGAAAAAGACTTGCCAGATTTTTATTGGGCTGAAGCAGTTGCTACAGCAGTCTACATAATGAATAGGACTCCCACTGCAGCAATACATGGAATGACTCCAGAGGAGAGGTATACTGGTAGGAAACCAGATATTTCTCATTTGAAAATTTTTGGTTGCATTGCCTATGTACATGTGCCAGATGAGCTGAGATCCAAGTTGGATCCAAAAGCTGAGAAGTGCATCTTTATTGGTTACTCTCTGCAGCAAAAAGGGTATAGATGCTATAACCCTTCTACTCGTAAGTTTACAGTGAGCAGAGATGTTGTTTTTGATTAGATGAGTAGCTGGTATAAACCAGTAAATGTGATTGATGATGTAGATGCACAAAATGGTAATGCTGCACAGAATTCACAGCAGCAGTCACAAAACATTAGTGGACCTGGAGCGTCCTCTAGCACTGGTTCACATTCTTCGCCATGGACAGGCAGATTGAGATCAGGAGATTCTTCTCAAAGCAATGCAGATAGTGGTATGCAGGTATCACGAAAAGGAAAAGAGAAGGTTGATCAGCCCATGTTTGATGTGAATGCAGGTCACTCTTATGTGGATGGTGAATCCAGTGGCTCAGAACAGAGCATTGATGATGAGTTGGGTATTCCTTCTATTGTTACACCTGGAGTAAGGAAGACCAGGGATGTTTTGAGAGCACCTGGGAGTGAACCTACTTTGCGCAGGTCTACCAGAGCTAGGTATCTTGTGGATAGGCTGAAATATGATGGATTTACAACCATTCACTATGCATATATGGTCAAAGTGATACAGGAACCAGAACCCACATCTTTTGAGCAAGCCATGGGAAAAGAAAAATGGGAGAAAGCCATGGATGAAGAAATGGATGCCTTGGAAGCAAATGCTACATGGGAATTGGTACCTTTGCCTAAAGGTAAGAATGCAATTGGCTGTAAGTGGGTTTATAAGGTGAAGCACAATGCAGATGGTTCTGTGAACAGATACAAGGCAAGATTAGTAGTCAAGGGGTATGCACAAACATATGGCATTGACTATGAAGAAACATTCAGTCCGGTTGCAAGGATGGCAACTGTAAGAGCAGTCATTGCTATGGCTGCATCAAAGGGATGGTCTTTACATCAAATGGATGTAAAGAATGCCTTCTTGCATGGTGATTTGCAAGAAGAGGTCTATATGGAGCAGCCACCAGGTTATGTGCATACTGTTCATCCTGAGTTTGTTTGCAGGTTGAAGAAAGCCTTGTATGGCTTGAAGCAAGCACCTAGAGCATGGTCTGACAAGATAGGACAGTATCTTATCACTATTGGCTTTCAGATTTCCAAGGCAGATTTCTCACTTTATGTGAGAAAAACAGAGAAAGGTATTATGCTACTTGTCATTTATGTTGATGATTTGATTATGACAGGTGACAGTGATGAAGATATCCTTCATGTGAAAATGCTATTGAAGCAGAAGTTTGAGATGAAGGATTTGGGAGAGCTGCGTTATTTCTTGGGCATTGAGGTGATTAGATCACCAAGTGGGATACAGCTCTTGCAGAGGCAGTATGGATTGGACATGCTGTCCAAATATGGGATGACAGGCTGTAAGCCTATTTCAGTTCCTTTGGAGCAAAATGTGAAGCTGAGCACAGATACAGGTGAGCTTCTGGAAGACCCTACTATGTACAGACGCATAGTAGGAAGTTTGATTTATATGACTATTACCAGGCCAGATTTGAGCTATGTTGTTGGATTGGTAAGTCAGTTTATGCAGGCTCCAAGGAAACCACATTTGGATGCGGCTAGACGCATACTCAGGTATGTGAAGTCCACATTGCAGTATGGACTATTTTATGAGACTGGGGTTCAGATACAGTTGCGTGGATACACTGATGCTGATTGGGCTGGTAGTATTTATGATAGACGATCTACCAGTGGATATGTGTTCTCTTTTGGGAGTGCTGCAGTCACTTGGAGCAGCAAGAAACAGCCTACAATTGCCTTGTCGAGCACAGAGGCTGAGTACAGGGGTGCAGCAATGGCTGCATGTGAGGTAGCTTGGTTGCATAAGCTACTTTATGATATGCATCAGTCTACAGATGGGCCAATTGTCATTTATTGTGACAACATGAGTAGTATACACTTGGCAAATAACCCAGTCTATCATGCTAGAACAAAGCACATTGAGGTGCATTATCACTATGTGCGAGAGAGGGTTTTACTAGGTCTTATTGATCTAGTTTATGTCAGCACAGAGGATCAGGTAGCTGACATATTCACGAAGGCATTGGGCGCAGAGAAGCTGCGCAAGTTCAGAGACCTGCTTGGTGTGCAGGAATTGGGATTGAGCTCGAGGGGGAGTGTTGAGATATCGAGCTCCAGTCGTGATACGCCAGGGTGACTGTTGTGTATTTATGTCACCGACTTGTCAGTTGCAGATGCGGTTGGTATACCGCCCCTGAATAATAGCTACATGATAGCTATCCTTATCTACTCTAGTTCGTGGCTCAGTTAGTATGCCACCTTAGTTAGTTGAGTTTGGTTTTGAGACCCATATCTAGGGTTCTTCTATTTCTTTGTACTAGAGTTCTTTTGGCTTACACAATAAGAAGAGGAAAACTGTTTTCAGCCTCCACCCTTGTGTGTCTTCCCCCATTGTGCAAGCAAGAAAGCTACAAGTGAGACTCCTTCCTTCTCTCCCACAATCTTGACAAAAACCTTGCTGCCTAAACAATGTACAGCAGTAATCATGCTCGATCTACACAAGGGAATGCTCAAAGGGCAACAAAAGGCACGACCACTCCCGATCACCCTAGGGACTTGACACCACAATCCACCAAGAGTGGCCAACCCACTGGACTAGCCGCTACTACTTCCAATCAGGGATCACAGTAGTCACAGCCCTTGGCCATGACAATGCCCCTTGCGGAACGTGTCCTTAGTAGTTTACCTATGGAGGAGGTGTCGCAACCAACTTTCTTGACAACTCCAACACTTCCAAAGTGCCTAAAGCCTAGGCTGGAGGAATTAAACACAAGGGAATTGGCTGAAGAGCTAGACTCTCTAAAAAGGGAGGCAGTTGTACCCTCATAACCTAGTGAAGCTATTCAACAGGCCATGGCTATGTCCCATAAGGACACACTAGAGAAAGAGAATGCTGAGGCCCAACCAAGCACATCAACGGTTGACCTAGTCTAGGGTCCTGAGTCGTTGAGAGATGCACCTTCACTGACCAAGAAAAAGAGGAGAAAGTAGTTATAGATGGTTGTGGACCTCAAGAACATTGAGACTAAGAGTGCTGGAGAGCTGACGAATAAAGCATCGAGTCCATCCACCAATGAATCCATTGATGTCTCTCCTAATAGCAGTGAAACCTCAGACACATCCATGTGCTCTGACAAATCAAAGCAGTCGTTACCATCAATGATTGCTTGCAACACTCAATCCACCGACAACAAAACTCGCATTGACCAATCAAAAGTGGATACAACGCTGTCACAACAGGGTGACAAATTTATACCAGTCACATCCAAGGAGAACCATGACACAATAACGAAGCCTCATGAGAAACATGGAAACCCCAAGAGCATAGAAAATCCTAGCGTTGGCCAATCTTGCTCGTCTAGGCCTGAGCCCCCAGCTATGCTAAAGCCCAAGCAAACTCCTAGAACCTTGCATGAGACAGCAGCTGAGCAAGCCCTCGTTGAACATAGAAGTGTCACAGAATGCTTAACCGAGTTGGATGCTAAGCTCAAAGTGTTCGCACGTGTCTATGTCCTGGCAAACATGGGCACATTCCCTAAAGAGCAGCTTGAAGAATACTTGCCATTTCCCTTATCCTGGGAAGAGCAAGAACAGCTTGACGAGCACTATAACAGGCTCCTGCATGAACGCATGCGACTCATCTCTGACGAGGAAGCCGATGAACTATGCTTAACTGTAACATTCAATGATGTGTTCTGCCAACCAAATCTCTTAGAGATAGAGTAACTAAAGCGACTATCAGAGGGTCGAAGTGAATTTGAACAATGTTGGTGTGAAAATTGCGTTGCAATGGCCGAACTAGGAGCCCAGATCATGACAGTCTCAGAGGAGTGATTGGCCAAATGGTGGTCTCAAAGAGACCCAACCTATGTGGCACCAACTTCCTTTCGAGTGCTGGCTACCATTCGGGGTACTGACTTAGCTAAAACTAGCCAAGAGAACTCTCTGTCTCATAAGGTTCTCACTGAGGAGGAGTTACATGTTGCCAGTAGACTCGGACAAGGTTCCATGCTACTCGATGTTGCACAATATCTATCGGTATTGAGTAAGCTGCCATGAGTACTAGATGCATGTGCCATGCTCCGGTACAATCCGGAGTTCCACAATTGGCTTTTATCCTCGTGAAGTGACATGGATTCGTAGATATGTATATAAATAAACAATGATTTTTGTGACCCTGTATAGACAATGTCAACACACACAAGCAGTGATAGTCAAGCTCAGGGAGAAGAGTTGGGTTCAACAGGCTAAGCTCCTCAGGTCCTCCTCTCACCACACATTTAGAAGTTGTGTAACCATTCGTGCCTCCAAGTGGAGGGCATGCAACCCTCATCACCACCATAGGAAGCTCTGACCAACATCTCTGAGGGTGTAGACAGGGTACCGTCCCTTTCTATACACCTTTCCCCCTTTCCGGTCTATCCTTCCAAGGATGAGCCCTGCCCCACTCCCTGACAACCAGTCCACGCAACTTAGCATAAGCCAAGATCTGCTAATGGCTGGAGGCCAAATGAACATCATCATAGGGGCCATCCCTCTACTACAACCAGTGCAGGCCTCACCTCTTCCCTCCACGTCATATGCGCTTGATAACCCACTGTATAATCCCTTCCATGCGAATGGTTTTATCCTGTCTCAAGGCCTAATCCTTGGTTCGCATTTTGCAGGTCCCCCTACTGTAGCAGACATGGAGCACCCAGTGCAGCTGGCCTGCGAAGACGCTATCCACCGTCGAAGGTAGCATGCAGCACAAGCTCCTCCACCGGAACGCTACGTGCCTAGCCTCAAAAGGTATGCAAAGAAACGAGGCCCCAAGCGACACCGCCTCGGACGTAGGCCGAAAAATCCCCAGGCCAGGGGAATAGAAGCTCAAGGGAGCACACAAGGCATGGCAACACCGGTTGTGCGGGCCCCCACCAAACGCTTGGGCACTAGGTGCTCGAAAGAGGAGAGGGCAGCTTGAGACAAGGAAGAATTTGATACATTCTTCAAAAGCATTCTTGAAATAGTTGCGGCCAAGGACTACACTATTCAGGTCCTGGCCGACATCTTCCCTGCCCAACCTCACAGGAGCCCCTCACCAGCAGCAGAGCCTCAGTAGTCGCTTAACCACCTAGACTCACCCCGCCTCACGCAAATAGAGTAGCCCCTATGATATATAAGCAACTTAACAAAGGCCATCCTGCCATAACTTTTTGTCTTTAAATGGTTAAAGGGGCAGGCTCCCCACCTATACACACTTCCCTTACCTATTGCTAATATATGCCACATCTTTAACAAGCACCGGAATAGGCATCGCAATCAGCATCATAGAATTTAAAAAAAGTAATATCTTGACATGATTGCATTTGTTTGTTGTACTTGACACATGCGATTTGCATATACTCTCATGAAGTGACAAGTGGATGTAGAATGACACAGGTCTTCGTGCAAATGTGTTCAATGCCCAAGTCACCGCAAGACCACCAACCTCACAAAGAACCACGAGAAAGCCACGCTGTCGAAGGCAAAGATTACCCATGCGAGTGCCCACGTCGCATGGGTCAAAGCATGATCTTAACCACTTCCTCTTTTTGGGTTACACTCTGCGCCGGGCACTCACGGCAGCTGATACCCCAATTGTACCAACATCGCACGTTCCAAAGAGGGTTGCAATATCTCAAGTGTATCTCCCCATCTCAACGACTGCTTCTCTAACAATGAGGCTAGGGCACAATCATCACTATAATATCCATTTCTTGAGCCTTTGAAGCTTGACATTTCCCAACCCATTGAAAGGCTGATAGCCTCAACATATTGCAATGGTTGTACTCAGGCAAGTCCACCAAAAAAAAAAAGAGAAAAAAGAACAAAAGAAAGAAAGAAAGAAAGAAAGAAAGCACAAGAAAAAGAAAACGAAAAAAAAAGGAAATATACGAAGCACCCACGATCACAGCACAACACCTAAGGGTCCTCAAATTAGGCACGTCCAGTGACCTTGGTCGGCTAGCTCTGTCCCTATTCCCCTAGCCCTTTAGCATCACCCACAATTGTTCAGGGCACATCAAGGGCAGGACATACCTAGGGAGCTTGTCTCGCCTATGGTTAGACATGTCACCCTAACCCATTCGCACAATTCCCTCTTGCACTCTGCCTTAATACCATTGCAATCACTTGTGATAAGCACCGCACAAATGGCCATGAAAAGTACACGGTCCTCATCACGTAGGTCCAATAGCCACCAGCTACCGACAGTGCAGTGTCCCAGCGTTCAATTATGTTATGTCATGCAGTCACAACGCAAAGGATGTCGCATACACCTTCACGTGTACTTCTTCTCAACGTGGACAACTTTGCTTCATCCACACATTGTTACGAGAAACCAGCCACAGTCTTCTAACTACATAATATCTAAGTATGCACGAGCACTCACATAATATCTGCACCAAAATATATACATAGTTTGGGTCCTTAAGTGCAGGACAATACTCTCAGCTTACTTAGAGTTTGACCTGTCTCCCAAACTAATTGAACCATATCTTGTGCACGATAGAGAAGACTAGCACTACCCCTAGGGAGAGACCACCTATGAGAGGTTCTGCTCACTATAAACTTACGAGTAGAAGGGTTATAGTATCTATACCCTTTCTGCTTTGCAGAGAGTAACCAATAAAGATGCACTTCTCAGCTTTTGGATCCAACTTGGATCTCAACTCATCTGGCACATGAACATAGGCAATGTAACCAAAAATCTTCAAATGATAAATATCTGGTTTCCTACCAATATACCTCTCCTCTAGAGTCATCCCATGTATTGATGCAGTGGAAGTCCTATTCATTATGTAGACTGCAGTAGCAACTGCTTTAGCCCAGTAAAAATCTGGCAAGTCTTTTTCGTTGAGCATGGCACGAGATACCTCTCCAATATGCCTATTTTTCCTTTTTGCAATTCCATTTTATTGTGGGGTATGACTGCATGAATATTGCTGCTTTATGCCATGCTCCTGCAGGAACCTTGCAAACTCATTTGAGAGGTACTCTCCCCCTCCTTCTAACCTTAGGCATTTTATTTGTAGGTCTGTTTCTTTTTCAACCATAGCTTTAAGAGTTTTGAAATGCCCAAACACTTCACTTTTCTTTTTCATAAAATACACCCAAACTTTTCTGCTATAGTCATCAATAAAAGTGACAAAATAATGACAGCCTCCAATAGATGCAGCTTTAGTAGTCCACACATCAGAGTGGATTAATTCCAATGGCTTCTTACTCTCTTGAACATGTCTAGGAAATGGTTTCCTTGCTTGTTTTCCAAATTGACACATACCTTATGCATTTCTACAACCTTGAATTTAGGCAATCCTGCAACAATATTTTGGGCTTGCATTGATTTAAGTCGTTGTACATTAACATGACCAATGCATTTATGCCAGTTATCAATATCTGCAACTACATCGGTCCCATGTGCAAACATTGTTGCACTCAATTCAGGCATGTCTGCATCCAACGTAAACATTCTGCCCTTCTTCTTTCCTTTTGCTATCAAGCGACCTTTATTTTTCATATCCTCAACAAAGCATCCATGAGAATTAAATCCGACCTACAAGCCATGCTCAACCATTTGACCAACAGAAACCAGGTTCTTGGTGATATTCGAGACATGAAATACATCCGACAGGTATTTCTTTTTCCCATCCTGCATAGACAAATGAATTTTTCCAATTTGCACAATAGGATGTGCAGTATCATCACTAGTCTCCACAAATCCTAGTTTTTCCATTTTCCTTGCATCCTGCATCCATTCTGCATGACCTATCATGTGGTTTGATGCACCGGAGTCAACATACCACACATCGTTGCTTTCTTCTGCGCTTGTCACAGAATTGGTCATATGCTGCACCATAGACAAATGCTCATTTCTGTCATCACCCTGTCTACTAGAAGATGCATAATTTCCTTGTTGCAATTTTCCATTCATGATGTCATTCTGCTTTTTATAGCAGTCTTTAGCCATATGACCCATTTTACCACAGTAGTAGCATTCAACATTGCTGTTTGCATTTTGGCCTCTTTGCCATCCACCACCACGACCTCTTTGGCTCCCCTTGCCTCTAGAGTTACCATGTCCTCCTCCATAGGACTAGTTTTCTTGAGTTTTCTGCATATTTTGATTTCTACCACGACCTCCAGATCGACCTCCTCTACCTCTGCCTCTACCTCTTCCAGCATTTGAGTAGAAGACAGCTTCTTTTGAAGTTCCTCCTGAAGAAGATGCACCACCATTTCTCTGCTCCTTAGAAATTAGAAGAGCAATCAACTCCTCAAAATCAGGAAATCTTTCACGGACGGAAATCGATATTCGAAACTGTGCATAATCCTTTCCTAGACCATTGAAGGTCACAGAAATTAAATCATCATCTTTCACTGGCGACCCAGTGGAAGCAAGTGCATCTACAATCTTCTTCACCTTCATGTGGTAGTCATTGATGCTTATACTTTCTCTTTGCACATTATGCAACTCTTGCTTGAGCTGCATTTTCTTGGCTTGCGTATTTGTGCTATACATTTTTGACAAAGTATCCCATGCCTCCTTTGGCGTACTTGCATCCTGAATATGCACAATCATAGAGTCTGAAATACTGATAGACAGCTAGTATATAACTTTTCAGGCTCTCTCATGCCATCCTTTAAATGCCTGCATTTGTTGTTGATTGGAAACATCAGGAAGAACTGGTTCTTCTTCGTTTCTTGCAACGAATTCCCAATATCCTTTTCCCATAAGGAACTTCGTCATTCTAAACTTCCATGCTTGGAAGTTGTTCTTGTTAAGGCTTTTAGTGACAATCTGTGAAAGAGAATCAAATGCCAATACAGAACACTACAAAAAATTCTGTCACTGCAAAAAACACAGCTTCAGCCTCACAAGGGCAAATCTGTAAAACTGACGAAAGTGGTATTCGACCACATAGTCACTTCCTATGAAAATTTTACATCAATAGGCAACAAGGATGATTCTATAACTCCCAATGTCTATGCACACAGGCATATGATGCAATTTCTATGGTAACTTTTCACCAAAAGTGTAGAATAATGGTCGCATAGCAAAAAATAGGGCCTTTTCTTGAGTGCACGCGGAAAACTTCCTCCTCCAAAATAGGCCCCGAAATGGCCTCGAATCAAAAAAACACCGCGAAGGGCGTCTCAATCTGAGACAATGCACTCTTGCACTTCCCGGCTGTGCTACCTGCAGAGACTTGCTCCCAAACTCGAAAAATGAAAGCAATACTGGTCCTTTTACTAGAACGCCGCGAACTTGGTTTTCTTTCTTGAGCTCCTTACCACGAACCAGGCTCTGATACCATGTCAAGATTGTGGGAGAGAATGAAGGAGTCTCACTTGTAGCTTTCTCACTTACACAATGGGGGAATACACACACAGGTGGAGGCTGAAAACAGTTTTCCTCTTCTTAGTTGTGTAAGCCAAAAAGAACTCAAGTACAAAGAAATAGAAGAATCCTATATATGGGTTTCAAACCAAACCCAAATAACTAAGGTGGCATACTAACTGAGCCACGAACTAGAGTAGATAAGGATAGCTATCATCTAGCTATTATTCATGGGCAGTGTACCAACCGCATCTGCAGCTAACAAGTCAATGACATAGATGCACAACGGTCACCCTGGCATATCACGAGTGGAGCTCGATATCTCAATAGGGGGGGGATGAGGGTGTGTCGTGTCGTGGGGGGGTGAGGTGGGGTGGGGTTGTGCCATGTTGTGGGAGGTGGGGATGCGGGTGTGCTGTGTCGTGGAGGGGGGGTGAGGGTGTGTCGTGTCATGGGGGGTGAGGTGGGTGGGGTTGTGCCATGTCATGGGGGGGCGGGGGTTAGGTGCATCAAGGTTTTCTTAGGGGAGGAAGGTGTGCCATGTCGTGGGGGGGTGGGGTGGGGTGAGGTGAGGTGAGGTGGGGAGGGGAGGGGGAGGGAGGGTTTTAGGGTGGAGTGGGGTTTTTTGAGGGGGTGAGGTGGGGTGGATTGAGAGGGGTTTTTCGAGGTGAGGTGAGGTGGGGTGGGGGGTTTTTTGAGAGGCAGGGGGGAGGGATGAGGGTGTGCTATGTCGTGGGGGGTGAGGTGGATTGAGGGGGATTTTTTGAGGTGAGATGGGGTGGGACGGATGCAGTGGGGTTTTTTTTTTAGGGGGGGGTTGTGCCATGTCGAGGGGGGGGGGACTTGGGTAGAGTGGGTTTTTTTTTTCGGGGGGTAGGGGCGGAGGGTTGGTTGGAGCAAGGTTTTCTTAGGGGGGAAGGTATGCCATGTCATGGGGGGTTGAGGTGAGGTGGGGTGGGGTGGTGTGAGGTGAGGTGAGGTGGGGGGGGGGGGGGGATGAGGGTGTGCCATGTTGTGGGGGGTTGAGGTGGGGTGGGGTTGTGCCATGTCGTGGGGGTGTGGGGGGTTGGGTGGAGCGGGGTTTTCTTAGGGGGGAAGGTGCACCATTTCGTGGGGGTGAGGTGAGGTGGGGTTGGGGGGTAGAGCGGGGTTTTCTTGGGGGGAAGGTGCGCCATGTCATGGGGGGTGAGGTGAGGTGAGGTGGGGAAGGGGGAGGGGGAGGGGGTTTAGGGTGGAGTGGGGTTTTTTTGGGGGGGTGACATGGGGTGGGTTGAGCAGGGTTTTTTGAGGTGAGGTGAGGTGGGGTGGGGTGGGGGGTTTTTTGAGAGCCGGGGAGGGGGGGGGGATGGGGGATGAGGGTGTGCCGTGTCATGGGGGTGAGGTGGGGCACGGTTGTGCCATGTGGTGGGGTGGGGGAATGGACTTCGATGGAGTGGGGGGTGAGGTGGGATGCGGTTGTGCCATGTCGTGGGGTGGGGGAACGGACTTCGGTGGGGTTTTTTTTTTTTGGGAGGGACGGACTTCAATAGGGTGGGGGTTTTGTTTTGGGGGGGTGGGGGGTTGGGAGTGGGGTGGTGTGAGGTGAGGTGAGGTGAGGTGGGGAGGGGGGGCTAGGGTGGAGTGGAGTGGGTTTTTTGGGAGGCTGAGGTGGGGTGGGTTGAGCAGGGTTTTTTGAGGTGAGGTGAGGTGGGGTGGGGTGGGGGTTTTTTGAGAGGCGGGGGGGGGGGGGGGGGGGGGGGTGGGGGGCAGGGGGTTGGGTGAAGTGGGGTTTTCTTAGGGAGGGAAGGTGTGCCATGTTGTGGGGGGGTGGGGTGGATTGAGCGAGGTTTTTTGAGAGGGCGGCGGCAGGGGGGGATGAGGGTGTGCCATGTCGTGGGGGGGTGAGGTGGGGTGGGGTTGTGCCATGTCGTGGGGGGGTGGGAGGTTGGGTGGAGCAGGGTTTTCTTAGGGGGAGAAGGTGCACCATGTTGTGGGGGGGTGAGATGAGGTGGGGTGGGGGGTTTTTTGAGAGGCGGGGGGGGGGGGGGGGGGATAAGGGTGTGCCGTGTCGTGGGGGGTGAGGTGGGTTGAGCGGGGTTTTTTGAGGTGAGGTGGGGTGGGATGGATGGATCTGGGTTTTTTCAGTGGGTTGCGATGTCATGGGGGGGAGGGGGGTACTTGGTTGGAGGGGGATTTTTTTTGGGGGAGGAGGGGGGAGACTTGGGTGGAGTGGTTTTTTTTTGGGGGGGAGGGGGGGCAGACTTGGGTGGAGTGGGTTTTTTTTGTGGGGTGGGGGAGGGGTTTGGTTGGTGGCATGTCGTGGTGGGAGGGGGTTGGGTGCCATGACATAACATGACCCCCCTCCCAAACACAGCACGGCACAACACGATGCGACGTGCCCCCTCCATCTTTTCCCAACATAACATGACCCCCCTCCCCCCCCAAACATAGCATGACACGGCATGACGCCCCCCCTCCATCTTTTCCCAATATAACATGTCCCCCCCTCCCCCCCCAAACATAACATGACCCCCCCTCCCCCCCAAACATAGCATGACATGACATGATGCCCCCCCTTCTCCCTTTTCCCAACATAACATGACCTCCAACATGAAATGACACGACGCGACATAACATGACCTCCCCAATGCAACACGACACGTCCCGTCCCTCCTTCCCCAACGTAACATGACCCCCCTCCCAAACACATCACGACATGACATGATGCGACACGCCCCTTTTCCCATTTTCCCAACATAGCATGACCCCCTCCCAAACACATCACGACAAGGAGTTTACAATCTTTATTGATGATCTAAGGGCAGCGATCACAAGGGAGAGATGATTGATTATTTTAAGAAAATGTTTTGAGTGTTACACATAGTTTTGCATTGCTCTTAATCCAAGAAAGTGCATCTTTGGAGTATCCTATGGATTGCTATTGGGCCATGTGATTAGCTTGACTGGTACTGTGACCGATCTTGGAAAGATACAGGTTATTGTTGCTATGAGTCTACCATGTACTCCTAAAGAAGTGCATAGCTTTCTATCATCAATGGGATACTATCGAAGATTTATCAATGCATCGGTAGAGAGGACATTGCCATTGATGAATCTATCATCCTTTAAATCTCTATTTGTTTGGAGTGACCCATGTCAAGTATCTTTTGAGGATGTAAAGCAGGAACTAGAAAAAGCGCCAATCCTGAAAGCATTGAAAAGGGGTGGGGTATTCTATTCAGTAGTATCAATTTTGCTGTTTAGCCCAGATTTGGGAGAAAATTTGGTATCATCCAATCACATTTTCTAGCCTAAAATTGGGGATATCTGAGATTAATTATACCTACAAAGGCAAAGGGGTTGAAGCTATTGATGAATAAGTTGTAGTTGTCTAACCATCTAGCAAAATGGCTAATCATCTTGTAGGAGTTTCACTATGAAATTAGGAGTAGACCCCCAAAGTTGCAGGGCATTGTTGAATGTCTTATGGATTTGGGGGAGCCAAAAAGGAAGTCTTGTCTGAAGGTAGTGACCTCGAGGGTTTATTGAAAATCGATATGGCCTCCATCCCATCCTAGTATGCTACCATAATGCACTATCTATCTACATGAGAGGCTTAAGCTTCCTTATCAAAGCATGAAAATAGGAAAATTAGGCAACAAGCCTTAAAATTTGCCTTGATTGTAGGAACACTATACTAGCAAGGTGTCAATGATGTTTATCGCTGATGTGTCTTGCCTAACGAGGTCTCATTTATCTTGGAGGAGTGCCATGACTTTGCTTGTGAAGGGCACTTTATTGGATAGTTGACTAGACAGAAAGCTTTGAGAGCCGGATATTAGTGGCTATCCATTTTCCCATGATGCTTTTGCGTATGTCAAGAGATGTGATACATGTCAAAGACAAACATTAGGGAGAACATGAAACACCCACTGACTCCTATCATGGCTATACTACCATTCGAGAAGTGGAACATCAATTTTGTTGGATCTATATATCCTTCATCGACTGCATAAAAGCATTATATCATTGTGGAAACATACTACTTTACAAAGTACCTCGAAGGTTGACCTATGATGAAAAAAAATGTGAAGGAGACAACTAATTTTATCATGGAACAAATTATTTGCCATTTCAGTCCACTAAAAGAGTTAGTGTTTGATTGTGGGACACAATTTTTGAACAAGGTCATAGAAGCCTTGATGGAAACTCTAAAAATTAAACACAATAAAACTACCCTAATAAAACTACCATGTATAATTCCCAAGCGAATGGACAAGTTGAGAGTACCAACAAACAGCTTGTGGGGATTGCATCCGAGACAATATCTGAAGGTAAGCGCGATTAGGATAAGAAACTTCATGTGGATGTCTAGGCTTATAATATGACATTTAAGAGAGCAACATGTCACACTCCATTCAAGTTGGTATGTGGGGAGGTGTGTCTTACCCTTGGAAATTGAGTTACTCACTATGAGGTTTGCTCTAAATTATTCATTAGGTGAGGTAGAAGCATTGCAAGAAAGGTTTAGTTCCCTTGCACATATTGATGAAATACATTACAGGCTCTATTACATCAAGAGGTAGGGAAGAATAAAAGCAATCCATGACATTGGATCTCAAACATATAAATTTGTGAAGGGTCAGTTGGCATTATATTATGATACTTGTCGCAAGTTATTCCCTAGTAAGCTAGAACCCAAATGGGATGGCCCATATAAGATCGTGCCTATAGAAAAGAATGGCTCTGCAACCCTTTTAGTGGATTTGCAAGGGGTAGAGTTTAAAAATAAAGTGAACTTTAATCAGTTGAAGCCTTACTATATGTAAGGACTGTCATTGAACTTGGTGCCTTTGCATGTTCTTCAAGATCTAGCATAAACATATAGTGGGTACCAAGGCATTCGGATGGGAAGAATCATTCCTTATCTTGAACATTTGTATTTAGAGCAGCATTGTCAGTAAGGTTGAGTGATCTGGTGGAGTAAAGGTTATCATATTATTGAGTGGCAAGACAGATCTTTTATTTGGGATATTAAGGTCTACTGCCATCATTGTCATAGGGTGCTTGTTAGCATCCCTATTGAGTTTGGTGAGGAAGGAGGGATTGTATATGTTATATATCCTCTCTCTCGGCTCAACTTTGACTATCATAAGTACGAGTAGGCTAATCGGTATGGCCTAGCCTATCAATGAAGAATGGGTCTACACTTTGTATTTTGACGGAGCTTCTTGAGGGGCCGCTAAGCATGCGAGTGTCGGGTGAAAGTGAGAAGGATCGAGCAAGAGAGCATGGAGGTGAGATCTATGGCAGATGGAGCATGAGCAAGAAAGAGAGACTCCAATTGTGGAAACTCCAATAGTCACGATATGTGATTGGCCTTCCCTTTATTCAAATGTCATTGAAAGAATAAAGATTGAAGTGACAATGATGGGTGCCTACCACCTGTAGTGTGTAGGTGTAGGTATTATCAGTGTAGTAATACACGAGTGGCTAGGCAGAGACGCTTTTACCCCCAACAACCTCCCACTTAAAGGCGAATCTACCTCAGTGAGGAGTAAAAAAAGAAAGAAAGAAAAAGATAGTACAAGAGGATGAGGAAAGACGTCATCTCATCCAATGCCCATCAACTTCCTAAGGAAGGCAAAGTGCTCTGTAGAGAGACTTTTCGTGGGTAAGTTTGCAAGATTCTGTTCAGTTGAGATCTTGAGAAGGTTCACAGACTTGTCCTCAATGACCCCATAAATGAAGTGATACCTCACCTTAATGTGTTTTGTCTTCGCATGGAAGACGGATTCTTGGCTAAGTGGATAGCACTCATAGAATCCGAATGTAGTGTAGGGATAGCATATGCAATACCAAGGTCAGCAACCAAATGACCCAACCAAATGGCCTCCTTGCAAGCCTCGATGGATGTAACATACTCGACCCTCTGTAGTAGAAGGGGCCGTGCATTTCTGCACCTTGACATCCATGAAACAACACCTCCAACAAAAGTGAACACATAGCCAGAGGTGGACTTCCTACTATCTGCTTGTCCTACATAGTCAGAGTCAGTGTATCCCGCGACTCATGTATCTTGGCTGTCATAACATATGCACATATTAGTGGTGCCCTTCAGGTACCTTATGATATCCTTCATAGCATCCCAATGCCTCTTACCAAGTGTAGCCATATAACGTGCCACAACACCAACTGCAAGAGCAATATCTGGATGTATGGCTATCATGGCATACATAAGACTACCCACTGTGGATGCATAGGGAATATCGGCCATCTCAGCCCTCTACACATCTGTCAATGGAGAATCGGCCTATGATACCTTCACATGAGAAGGCAATGGACAACAAATAGACTTTGCATCCTGCATACGAAAGTGCTCAAGGACTTTATGAATATACTCTCTCTGTGATAGATAGAGTAGTCCTTGATGCCTATCACACATAATCCACATACCAAGAATATGAGAGGCTTATCCTAGATTTTTCATCTCAAAGATCTTCTTGACTTGACCCTTAAGAGCATCTAGCTCATCATGAGCTTTCCCTGCCAAAAGCACATCATCCACATAGAGTACCAAAATCAATAAAGATCTCACGGGCTTTCTTCATGTACAAGCATGGATCCATAGCACTACGACTGTAGCCCTATAACTGCATAAATGCATCAAACTTATGATACCATTCCCTACGTGCCTACTTTAAGCCATAAAGACTTTTCCTCAATCTGCATACTAGGTTTTCCTTGCCAGGCTCTGCAAAGACCTTAGGCTACTCCATGTAAATCTCATTATGCAAGTCCCCATGTAAGAATGTTGTCTTGACATCCATCTGATACAAGTCCAAGTCAAGCTGTGCAACCAAAGCCAAAACCAAGCGTAGGGTGGTCATCTTAACCATAGGAGAGAAGACCTCGTCAAAGTCAATACCATGTTCTTGCTTAAAAGCCCCTTTGCTACCAATCTAGCCTTGTATGTTGGCTTGGGGTGTCTAGGGGTACTTTTCAACTTGTACACCCACTTGCATGGCAGAGCCTTCTTGCCATTAGTCAAGGAAACCAAATCCCAAGTATGATTCTTATGTAATGAGTCTATCTCACTGCATAGCCCTCTCCCAGGAGTGGTCGTCACCCCTGCGCATAACCTCATCATAGGTGAGAGGCTCTCATGCATTTGTAACCGAGACATAGTGCATAGAGGGCTCAAATCAGTCAAGGAGGGTGTCTATCTCTAGTAGAATACCTCACAACAGGCTGTGCTGCTTGTCCAACATCATGTCTAACATCCTAGCCATGAGTACCAAAATTGCTGTTGTGCAAGCTGTCTAGCTGGCTGTATGGGAGCAGGCAACTCCTCCTAAAAGATAACCCTGCGTATCTCCACTACCTTCTCACGCTGCCTATGCATTTTGTCCTCATGGAACACAATATCATGGTTGCGGATGACTTTTCGTGCCTGTGGATCCTAGAGAAGATATTCCATCTCGCTTGCATCTCCGTAGCTAAGGAATATGCATTTCACACTTTTAGGATCGAGCTTATTGTGCTTGTCCTTGGGCACATGGCAAAATGCCTTACATCCAAAGACACGCAAATGAGTATAAGAGGAAGGCTTTCCTCTCCATACCTCCTTTTCAACCTCGAATTCAATGCCATTGCAATGCGATCTATTAATGATATGCACTATAGTTGTAACTGCCTCATCCCAGAAATGCTAGGGTAAGTTTGCATGGCTAAGCATATTGTGTACTCTCTCCTGGATAGTCCTATTCATGTGCTCAGCCATACCCTTCTAGAAAGGGGTGTAAGGGGCGGTCAATTGACGCTTAATACCCTACTCATTACAAAACTGCTCAAAAGCACGTGAGACATACTCACCCCCATTATTTGTCCTTAGGCATTTCAGCCTATAACTAGACTGGTTCTTGGATAAAGCAAGCCAATGTTAAAATACTGCCAAGAAATCAAACTTTTGCTTTAAGGGATAAGCCCAAACCTTACGTGAAAAGTCATCAATAAATCTAACAAAGTATTTCGCACCCCCTAGTGACTGACAAGGCATGGGTCCACAAACATTAGAATGCATAAGAGCCAATGGCTCACCCATGTGTAACATACCAGACTTCTTATGTGAGTTCCTAGTTTGCCTGCCATATAAACAATGATCACATGATACAAAGTTAGAAGAGTCAAAAGGCAGGATATACTGCAAAGCACGAATCATTTTCATTCCTTTAAGAGACATATGCCCCAAATGAGCATGCCAAAGAGATACATGTGGGATAGAACCCACTGTCAAAACATGATCAAGAGTAGAACTAGATACAACCAAGTGGTAGAGGCTGCCAAACTTGGCACCTCTTACAAGTATAAGCATGCCATGAGTAATTTTCTATACAGAGTCCCCAAAACATGATACCGTGCATCATCAAGTTGTCCAATTAACATAAGACTATAAGTCAATGCAGGTACATGACGTACATCATGCATAAGAAAAGTGCTGCTAGAGGGAAATTGCAACATAACATCACCTATGCCCACAATATCAAGAGACATGTCATCACCAAGATGCACAAAACCAAAAATAGTGCGGCATGTATGAAACTAGTCTTTGCAGGGTGTAACATGAAAGGATGCACTCGAATCCAAAAGCCAACATTGGGCATACATAGAGTGAGTGACAGTCATCTACGAGGCATCACATGAAGAAGTTGCAAGAATATAATGTTTATCAGAGTCCTCGGGCTGCATAACATTAATTTCCTCAATCTTAACACTAGAATTTGCAGGTACAATACTATGATCATAGGACTTCTCTTGCACTTTCTCTTTCTCCTTTTCCTTGTGCCTTTCATTGCATAGTTCATGACATTATGGCCTAATGTGGCCCTTTTTCCCACAATGATGGCATGTAACATTTGCATTCCTGCCACGGGATTTGATGCGTGATTTCCCATGAGACTTAGAGTGGAATCTCTGAGAATCCCGTCCATGGTCACTACCATTGCCATTCTTTCCATTTCCATCATTCCTGGCTCTAACTATCAATGCATGAGAGACACGTGAGACATCCAAATTCTTTCTATTTATCTCTTCCTAAAGAAGAGCACTCTCAACATCATATAGCTTAAGCGTAGTAGTAGAGGCACACAAAGTAGTATGAAAGATATCCCAAGAGTCATTAAGAGTGCCAAGCAAGAACAATTTTTAAAAAGCCTAAGAATGAAACCTCCCAATCAAACAATATATACTTATTCAAGCTCTTGATGTGCCCCAACAGTATTAACTTGAAAATTAAGAAATTGGATGCTTTTAGTTTGAAAAGCCCAAGAATGAAACCTCCCAATAAAACAATATATACTTATTCAAGCTCTTGATATGCCCCAATAGTATTAACTTGAAAATAAAGAAATTGGATGCTTTCCTCAAATAAAGTAAGTTGATCTCTATGGTTCTCATATAGTTTGTGCCAATTTTTTTGGAGGATAGCTCACACATTTCTCTCAATATAATTAACATTTCCACATGGTTCCATTTAAATGCCTAAACTAGCTCTTGACCACAAATGCTTCATATTTATCCAAACATATTGTTGATCTATAGGGAGATTGTCTATCAACCATTGGGCATTGCTTTGCAAACCATGATATCCAAGTTTTCCCATTCCACATTATTATCAACTCCAAACTCTTATACATGATGCTTTGCTATGGATATCGAGGCAAGTATATCCTTCTCAAAGGCACCACTAAAACATATCGCTATTTTTTATAAATATTATACCAACCATGGAACTAGGAGAATGCCCTTTGTAAAGGGACTAGAATCAACACGTATTTGGGGAGAGCAAATCAAACCTTTATCAATTATGAACTTGAGGCCATGGACGAGAGTAAACATTGGGCACCCAACCTAGCACCACATACAAGCACAAAGTATTAAAGCACAAATGTCTCTATACCACACAACTACCCCAAAAGACACCTCTTTCTAGGCCATGACTTATGTAAAATTTTTTAAAGGCATAAGGCATGGAATCCTCAGGAAGTCACCATGTATTGATACAATCTAAAAAATTGAATTAGATAAAATATTTTCAGATCAAATTAAGTGCTACATCATAATGTGTAAAATACGATGGTACTAAGATTATCCCTCTCTTGTTGAGTGATAATCAAGTTAGGATTGTTTTGGGGGGGTCGGGGGGGGGGGGGGGGGGGGGGGTACAATCTCATAACCTTTGTATAATGAAGTGCTAACTAATGATATAGATTGAAGCTTCTAATCGGTAGGTAGATGATATGTTTAATTGTAGAGATTGGCACTTCTACTTAGTTAGCACATTGAAAAGTTGAAGAATTGAAAGGGTGCCATGCTATCCACCTAGACATGCCTCCCTTTTGCAAATTGTTTTTATAACACGAGTGTGGTTTGATGCTTCGATCTTGGAGAGTTTGTCATAGTAGCCCTTTGTTGTTTATTTCACATGCTCTTAATGATGCAATGACACAATGTCTCACATAAAATTGGCAGCATGGGTAAAAATCAATCCTAATCCTAAGACACATTTGCTCTAGTAGTAGTGAGATGATATGATAAACCAAGGTAAAGTGTTCCATTGTTATGGTTAGTGGTGAAGGTACCATGTAGCATGTATAATATAATTGTGGCTCCATCTCACTAGTCACCAAGATGGACATTGTTATGGGACCAACATGTTAAGTGGCCGTCAGCCACTAGTCTAGATGTAAGGCCTAACATTTAATCAATACAAATTCCTTTCCATCTAAAAATTTGTGCTAATGAAATGGCCCCTCTAACACAATAAAAATTTGACATTTTCTCATGTGGGAAAATGGATTTTTTTCCTTGTTTTTCCTTTTGATTGTCAAAATCATGACCATGTGTTCAAGAGGCACCACATTCCTAGCTAGGTGAGGTTGGGGTTGCAACAAACCCATTGCCCCTAATTGCACCTAGTTAGGTATGTGGTCCCTTCCTTGCTGAAGCTCATGATGTTGTCATAGTTCACAATGTAGGAATTATAGTGGGCATTTGTTTAAAACTTCTTACAAAGCCCTAGCTAGACATGTGATCCCTCATTTGGAGAAGCTCATGATGTTGCCATAATTCACAAGTATAGTGGGAATTTGTCTAAGTTACAAGCTACACGAACATCTAGGAGAGATGAATGTTGGCACATGTAGAGCCCTCCAAAATGCCGTGCAAGAAAGACACAAAACTGCAATCCTTTGATGAACCAAGCCCCCCATCCAAAGCTTGTATCAACCGGCCTTCTACTCATCCTTAGAGGGATCATACCGCTTATCTACAAATGGAATGTTTTGATGCCTACCAACTACGCCATTGTGATAGGTTGATCGACCAAGCTGCTTTATTTGATTTAGTTATATGTTTTTGTATGTGACAAATGAAGTGCGTAGCCCCTTCCTACAAGGGACCCGTGACAACTCGTGAATAAGGGGCCCTAGCCTAAAACTTCTTTTGTAAGTAGCCTTGGGCCTTTTAAGTGGTCTCTTTACTCTATGAAGTCCCCGTTTACAGTAAGACGTTCTGAATCCTCGCAGGTCCCTGCAAAATTTAACCACGCCGTAACGGAGGATATATACCCATTGATGGTTTGGATCTTTCGAATTCTCGGATGTGATGTGTACCCTCTCTGTGTGTTGCAGCATTGATCTTGCAGTATCGCCCCCCTTCCAGCCAGCTGATGTTCATGGCTCCATAGACTCCCAGTCCAGTAACATAACCCTCTCCTTGAAGCCTCTAGAAATCAGCAGTTTGGTTCCCTCCCCTGACCTTCGCCAGCAGCAAGAGCGGTCCCATCCATCCAGAACCTCAGCTCAATCTACCCAGCATTTCGATGCACTCATTGAATTGCGAGAGGATGTCAATGAGCTTCAGCAATCTAAGATCCCTTTGGACTGTGCTACATATGCTTCTTTGCTGCAAAAATGCGGCAGCCTGCAAGCCCTCCCAGAAGGCAGAGAAGTCCATGAGCATATCACCAGACAAAGACTGGAGCAGAACACATTTTTGCTTAATCATCTCATTGAGATGTATTCCAAGTGCGGTTCCATCCGCAGTGCAAGGTGCGTGTTTGACGAAATACAGCACCGGAATGTGTTCTCGTGGACAATCATGATCTCAGCCTATGCCCAACACATGGACTGTGAAAATGCTCTGTTAATGTTTAGACAGATGGTATTAGAAGGGGAAAAACCCAACAACGTTACCTTTGTCAGTGTTTTAGGTGCTTGCATCAGTAATGACGCTTTGCCACAGGGAAGGTTGCTCCATGTGGATGTACTAGCTGCTGGATACGAGCATGATGTTGTCGTAGGGACTGCCCTTGTCAGTATGTATGGGAAGTGTGGCAGTATTGAGGAAGCTTACAAGGTTTTCAATAGATTGCACGTGAAGAACCGGGTAACTTGGAATGCAATGATTGAAGCATGTGTGAAACATGAGTGCCACACTGAGGTGTTTCAATTTTTACTAGCAATGACTCAGAGTGGGGCGGAACCAGACAACCTTACCTTTGTAAGTACACTTGGAGCATGTGCTACCCTTGAACAGGGCAGATTTGTACATGCTCATTTAGTGGGAAGTGGCTATGAAGCAGATGCTGTTGTTAGGTCTGCCCTAATCAGTATGTATGGTAAAACTGAGTCACTAGACAATGCCAAAGTGATATTTGACAAACTCAATGTCTATACTGTGGGTGTGTGGAATGCAATGATAACAGCCTACACTGAGAATGGATGTAGTAAGCATGCCATTCAGCTGTTTCTTGCATTGCAGTCTCAAGGCCTCAACCCAGATAAGGTGACATTTGTAAGTGTGCTTGGTGCATGCCGTGATCAAACAGCCCTAGCACATGGTAAGTTGATCCATAATCAACTTGTCTATTCCGGTTTGATTTTGGATGCTGTTGTGGGAACAGCCCTTGTAACTATGTATGGAAAGTGTGGCAACCTGGTTGATGCTCGCAGTGTGTTTGATGGAATGAGCTCACATGATCTGGCTGCGTGGAATGCCATGATAACTGTTTATACACAGCATGGGAATGGCAAGGAGGTCTTTCAACTGTTTTCACAGATGCAGGAGAGTGGACTGAAACCTGATGCTGTCACTTTTGTATGCATTCTCTCTGTTTGTAGCCGAGCTGGATTGGTCGACAAAGGTCTGCAATACTTTCTCTCTATGAGTAATGTTCATGGGATTACACCTAGAGTGGAGCACTATGGCTGCATGATTGACCTTTTTGGCCGTGCAGGATTGTTGGAGGAGGCAGAAGAGTTTTTAAAGAAAATTGGAGTTCAGAACAATCTGGTCATGTGGGAGACCTTGCTTGGTGCAAGCCAAGTCCATGGTGATGTAAGAAGAGGAAAGCAGTTTGCAATGCGTGTTATTGAGCTAAATCCCACAAATTCAGCTCCATATGTGCTTTTATCAAACATCTATGCTGCAGAAGGCCTATGGGACGAGGTAGCCAAAGTAAGAGAAACCATGGCCTGTAATGGTGTGAAGATAGAACTAGGACAGAGCTGGATTGAGATTGATAACATCATCCATGAGTTCACTGTAAGTGACAAGTCACATCCACAAGCAACAGAAATCTATGCAGAGCTGGAGACATTGAGTGAACTGATGGTTGAGGTAGGTTACATGCGTGACACAAAACTCGGTCTACATGATGTTGAAGATGAGCTCAAAGAGCAGGTACTAATGTTTCACAGCGAGAAACTGGCCTTATCATATGGGCTCATTTCAACACCCTCTGGCACCCCACTTCAAATCAACAAGAACCTCAGAGTTTGTTCTCACTGCCATTCTGCTTATAAAGCTATCTCCAAACTTGTGGGTAGGAAATTGCGTTTGAGGGATTCTAAATGCTCCCATGAGTTCATTGATGGTTTTTGTTCATGTGGTGATTACTGGTAGTATGTTACTGACATATTGAAATGCATGAAGATAAGCTGACAAAAGTCTATCTTGCAGGGATAAGCCAAGGAATTATTTTAAAATGCCAGATTTTGTGGATGTGTAATAACTTGTTTCAAGGCCGCATTGCATGGACATGCATAACTTTGGGTTATGAAAATTTTCAGCTTCTCTTAGCACACCTTGAGGCAACATAAATTTTTTGCCAAGAACTGTTCAACAAATTGTCTATAGTTTTCTGGCTTTACACTTTGTGCATCTAAAGTGGGCTGTATTCCTTTTAAACCATCTGGTGATTGATGAGCATGGTGGACAGGTTACTTTGGAAGTAATGGACTGAGAGGGGTTTGATAACTGTTGCAAATGTGGATACTTGGAAGCCATGGATAAAGTTCTAGTCTTTGTCTTTGATTTGAATGCTCTTATATGCGGTTTTTCCTACTAGAGGAGGATCCATTGATGAGTGGTGTCCTGCAGGCCTGGAAGATGTTATGCAAAGTCTATGCTTATCACATTGTTCAAGAGAGAGATAATATCCTTGAACTAAGGCAAGCATTGCAACAATGATACTGCAACTATTCTGAGTGGATGAATGTTAGCTGGTTTGGACCTTGATTGCTTATGCTGACATGGAGCACAACCAGAAACTTTGGCACGTATATACTGTATCATGCTGATGAGTATTGGTCAGATGAGCGCAGATCTATCAATGAAGCCCTTTAAGCTGTACTATTGATGGTACTGGTACATCAGGCTGATCATTGTGTATATGTTTGGTCATCACCCACTTTAAGCCAATGATTAATTATTGGAGGCACAAAGAAGTAGCATGCTTTGCTTTGGGATGGTACTGGTTTAAATTGTGCAAAAGGCTTAAGTTAGAAAAAGCATGCTCAAGTTAGTATGCCCTGTTCAGGTGTTAGGGTGGGCGGCTGGCTTAAACATACAGTGGCATGCTTAGGAATGTTGATGCCAATTTCTTACCGATCAAAAGAGTGCCTGGTTGTTCAAATAAAAATATACAAAATAAATTCAACAGGGACTGCAAATAACAGGTTGTGCCACCCCTAGATATCAAGGAGTAACTGCCTGAGTTCTTCTCCTCAAAAGCTGGTTCCAATACTAAGAGTGTGAATGAGGCTTCCACACCACTCACTGAAGGTGTTAGCCACCAGTGTCAATCATTTCCAGTTGAAGATAACCTTGCCCTGGGTCTGCAGTTGCTCTATCATTTTAATCTGCTAATGATCTACACCTCCAATTGTGAGTCTGATGGTTCTAGATCCTGTCTACTGGGGAGGCCTCTAGGCAACAGCTGAAAAGCCTCCAAAGTAATGCACCACAAGTGATTCTGTCTGTGGAATGATCCTGCAAGCCCATCTTTGCACTTCCAGGAAGGAAAAGTGGTCCGGAGTCTCCAACCATTGCCTATAGCACCTCTAACAGGCATACAAGGACACTGTGACCTGCAAGTCACATGAAGGAGACCTATTGTGGCCAGCAGCTATTCCACAACTGTCCCCATTAAAATTTCCTGAAATGTTCTGTGATGCTTTCCTCTCCTGAGTACCTGGTCTTGGCAGGCTTTTATTCATCTCGGTCATCAGCACAATTCAGCCTACTCTGGCACTTTAGGTGAAAATTCAACATAATATTAAGAGATGGGAGAGGCTGGTCATCTACCCTTGCATGCGTCCCAATCAGCCTATCCAGAGCATGGTGAAGCAAGGTGCCACTTATGCAAGTCTTTCAATCTAGAAAAGGTTCAATCACCCTACTCGAGGGAGAAATAAATGGAGAGCAAGGAATTGTGTGAGTGGTAGTGGCATATGCCATCCAAAGAGGCTGCATTGGCTCAAGGATCATAAGAAACCAGTGGAGCAATAGAAATGCATGAGCCATGTATAAGAAACTATTGGTGCAATGGAAATGTGAGGTGCATGGACTTTCTTATGCTGGTTAGGTGGCTTAGTTGGGAGGAGATTCAAATTGCTCAGTACCAAAACTTGATGTCATGAGTAAGTAAGAGTATTTCAACAGTATACTTTTGGACACACCACATCTAATGATGTCTTGGTTGTGCATGGCAGGTGGGGAGAAGTTGAAGAAGATGCATATACCCCACACCAATCTATCTTAACGAAAGTGTCTTGGTAGCTTGCAAGTGAAGGGATTCGGACCAAAGATAACTTGTATATTACATGCGAGTGAAATGACATCTTGTATCGTAATACACAAAAAAATTCATAGATTCTTTCCAGGTGCACAGATCTAGGTTTTAGCTCAAGGTATGTGGACAATCAAAGACAACACTGCCATAACTCCGATCATTAGTTTCTAGATGATACCAGAAAAGGGAGGTCTTTTAATAAGGCCAATCATGGCAAAAAAGGTGGTGCTTTCCTTTTTGCGTCTACACAAGAACATGAGGCTGGTTACATACCAAATGACAGATGCCCAACGCCTGCCCAGAGTGTGGGCATGCAGTTTTTGAAATCGGGTGAGCCTTTACACACGGAAAGGACACATTTTAGCTAAAAGTGAAAAATAATATGTTTCTGATGGGCTGCAAATGCAAAAGTGCACCCTTGTCCCTCACTTTACAAATTGATCAAGGGGGACTCCTTGTCCAAAAGTAGGCGGGGGGAGTCTACCTATTTAGCAGGTAAACGATAGGTCATGGCCTCTCTGCTGTGTAAAGAACAGTAGATGCCCAACCCCTACCTTACTTTGATTGGTTAAACACTTACAAAGTGGACGCCTGCAATTTGGTGCATAATCAGCAAGGCTTGACAATCTTTGCTATGTGTGCTTAGGCAAACCAGAGTATAAAGGATGATTCCCCCCTAGAAAAAATCTTAGCTGATGCTAATGACCGTAAGATGAGCTTATTGAGTTGAACATCTATTAGACTTGTAAATATTCCCATTGGAGCTTTATCTAATGATTAAGGTTATATCCTTTTATCACATTCATATAGTACATGTGTATGTGGTTTGCTTTACCAAGTCAAATTACATGGGTCATTTGGGTTAGAGGGTGTGCTAGAAGCAATGGTGCTAGAGTGAATGGATTAGCTACAAAAAAAGTGTAGTACTTGATGATAAATTGTTATATTTGTGATTAAAGGTAATCTTATATGTTAGCAAATTGTTCTTTAAGTCCTCATCACATCGAGCAAAACGATAAGAAGAGGAAAGCATCTAATGTCATCCCATTGTAGAGATATTGAAGGGATGTGCTTTTGGAGCTACATGGTACAAACCTGCCCATGTAAAGAGGCTTGAATGAATAAAAGGTTGTTTGCCATTTGTCTCATTTCCAAAGCTTAATTTCATTAGTTATTATCGTTAATAATGTGCTTAGTTTTGCATGATTATTTGTCATTGCAACTCAATTCTCAATGTAGCTCTAAATTTAGTAAGATTGGCATTACTTGAGTCATCGGTCAAGTCTTAACCCCCTATCATCTTTCTCAATTGCAAACACTTTTGAGTTATCAATAGTGTATCAAACTCCATAACCAATTCGATGCTCTTGAAAGTTGATGTAGGCTTTACAAGTTAGCTTCTCTAGGTTTCACTTAATTACTCATATTCAAAGCCTTTATAGGACAACTTGACTAGGCCTCATGAAATTGCTTATATCTTGTCAACAAGAAACCATTGGTCACTTAAGTTTTAAGGGTTCTTAAAGACAATGATATGGACGTTTGGCCAAAAGACTTTGTGCAAATTATCTTTAGCGTAGAGTATTAGGGTGACATTTATTTATATTGGAAGATCATATTTTTGGGTAGATTTGGGAAAAATTGATGGAGGGATTTTGTAGAGTTTAAGCTAGAAGTGCTTGACTTGGTCCTTTAGTAAACATGTTTAGCAAGTAGTCATTAAAGTTTGCCAAACTTTAGGGTTTATGGCAAAGCTTGTTTTCACTTGGTTCTTTATTTTCTTGGCCAATTATTGGCTGAGTCTATCCTTGAATCCTCAAAATTTAACTCCATTTGAATCCCTAATTTGATAATATTTTTCATAGTTTTCATGTGATGTGATAGTTGATATGTATAGTGTTAGAGTCTAACCTTGAATCCTTAAAATTTAACTCTATTCGAGTCTCTAATTTGATAATATTTTTCATAGTTTTCATGTGATGTGATAGTTGATATGTATAGTGTTAGATTATCAATAGTATGTCTTGGTGATATTTGGAAGTTGTAAGAAGTGTAATAGACATAGGTGCTATTAAGGGTGTTGCAAGTTGTAGTTCTATTTTGGTTAACATTGTTGAGAGAGTCAAGCTCATCCACTTCTATCTTATCCATGACATGACAACTGTGTTGCTTAGTTGTCACTGGCATGTGTGTGTGTCCTAAATAAGTCAAGCAAACTAGGCTAACTAGATTAAGTAGTCTATAGTTAAGATACATGACCTAGTTTGATTCACTAGCGTTTAGGAGATAGTGAAGTATCATAGTATGATAGTTGAATAATGAAAAAAGAAGAGACCATGTAGCTCTTGACCTTTGCTTTATCTCTATCATTGTCTTTCTCTCTTATACTTTTGTCATGGTATCAGAGCCTATTGAGTTCTAGGAAGGTGTGTGACAAGGGTCCACTGCAGTTGGTGTCTAAGGCTTGTTGAGGCATTAAACAGAGGGTTCACTAGCTTGCAATGGAGCTCAAGGAGCG
The DNA here is from genome assembly GCF_053477565.2 of Lygodium microphyllum. Lineage (NCBI taxonomy): Eukaryota > Viridiplantae > Streptophyta > Polypodiopsida > Schizaeales > Lygodiaceae > Lygodium > Lygodium microphyllum. Next base: position 63,807,190 of record NC_141141.1, read on the forward strand.
AGCTAAGTGACTAGTATCAATTAAAGAGCAGCAACACGTGTTTTTGTCTAGCATGGACAATGCCAACAATGGCCTCAACTTGTATGGATAATACATGGAGAAGGTGCATATTCAGGTTGATTGTGTGGAGGTTTTGGTTGATGCCATTCATAGCTACTATAGAGTAGCATCTCTGCAACACTTTGAATATTTATGATTGAGGTTTTTGGATAATAACCAGTAGCCAACATAAATCAATGTGGATAACAAAAAGATGTGCATATTGTTCTCGATTGTGAAGACAGTTTCATTAGGTCATGTAAAGTGAGTATCTCACTAAAATACTGAGGTCCTCAGCATTAACTTGAAGGGTACCATTGGCATCAATGAACACCATTTGAAGCTTGTATTGGTCTCATGTTTGTAGTAGCAATGAATGCATTAAAGAAGTTCTTCTGAAGATCACATAACTTGGCTTGAAATGTACTTGATGCTCTCACTACATTGGCAATGATTAAGGTAGCCCATTGTTAATGAATGTCATACATGTAGAGAATACATTGGCTGATAGTGATCATGGTAACAATTTTGTGTGGTTAAGCACTTATGGAAGCTATTGAGCTTCATGTACATGCGGTTCACAACAGACATACTATTGTCATAATCTTGGAACAACGTGAGTCTTGGAGTTTTGGAGCTCGTAGGAGCATGCATTGATGCCTATCCATGCTTATATGAGGTCATATGGTTATTGGATGGCTTATGGAAGGTTGTGAGTATTGAATGCTCAAATTTGAACTGGCTTACTACTGTTATTGCAGTGGGGCAATCTATGGCAAGCATATGTGGCGTTGTTGCTTGAAGAACTAGACAAGCATTGGTGCTTATAGCATTATGTATTTCCCAGAGGTTGTGAAACATGTTTGTTGTGGTTTATGGCTGGTTTGAGTTGAGAATATTCCTCATTCCAAAAGATAATATACTACTGATTACTCACAGACTACTGCTTACAAATTGTTGTTTGTCATTGAATGTTGTATATACCTACATGTCTACTACATAGACAATGCTACCTGCTTGGAATGCTATTACATCGAGATGTTTTTCCATATGTTTGGAAATATATGATATAGTTTTGAACTAGAATCTACTAGTTGTTGTAGAGTTCTTGACAATTGTTTGCTCTAGGATTGAAATTGTCCTAGATAACTAGTGATTAACAAACAACTGATCAGTGAAAGGTTGACTTGGTTTGTAGGGAGTCATGCACTGTCTGGTTGAAGATTGCATTAAATAACTTTAGTTGCAAAGATGACAAATGCTGAGAGGGGTGACAACATTACATAAATAGCGGGTGAGAAGCTAGACAATAATAACTATGCCATTTGAGAAGTTCAGACTAGAGAATTTTCTTATTGGCAAAGGTTATTAATTAGCTTGGGACACATCATGCATGGATGGAAAGAGCCCGAAGAGTGTTGCATTGGATTTTTTAATGTATCTCTAATACAATGGTCATGCAGATAATGAATTGCAAGTCACTAGAGGATGCTTGGAATATTTGGTAAGGTACTATGGCATGACCACTAGTTCATGAAAAATCCAATCAAAGCAAAAGTTTGACACAATGGACAGGAAAGGATGATCCATACAGGATTATGTGACCGAGATTAAAAACCATTGCAGATTAGTTAGCTCTAGTGGGAGCTGATGTAGATGATGAAGATTTGGTAGCTGTGACCTTAAATGGTTTAGGACACAAATACTAATCTTTTGACACCTCTATCTCAGTGTGATTTGAGATATCGGATTTTAATGAGCTGGTTTCATTGCTCATACATGAAGAATTCAAATTGGGATTAGCTAGTAGTTTAAGTAGTTCAAAAGGGAGGGATATAGAATTCTATTCAAATAAAAGAGGTAGTGGCAACCGTGGAAGAGGGTTTGCTTGTGGTAGATGAACTCAACATAATGCATCTCAGAATGTCAATAACTAGTAGGGGTGTTGGGACTCTTGCGAGCATACCACCAAGACCCATGGACCGCTTACTGCTTCAAGTGTTTCAAGCTGAGAGCTATGTGTACCTCTCATATAGTCGTGCATGCTCTCTCACACATGAGTGTAATGACATTACCTTTGAATCCCATTGAGTTGCCTTCTCCCACGAATTTGCTAGTAGCTCAATGATCTAAGATGCGCTTTCAAGCAAGCTTCATCTCCAAGCTCCAAGTTTCAAGCTCCATAGCTATGCGCATGAGAAAAGGGAAGAGAAGAAGGAGATGCTGAATAGAGGTGAAGAAGAGCTTCTCCATGGTCCCTCATTCACACACACACACATACTCTCTCTCTCTCCCTCTCTCACACTCCCTCTCTCCCTCTCTCGTACATAAGAACAAAGAAAAAAGCAAGAAACAAGAAGAGAGCAAGTTTGGCCACACACAAAGAATGAGCTTCTTCATTCACTTTTTGACATTTATACATGCTCTACCTCCTCCTTGGGCAGCCATCCCCTTTTTGGTCTGGCCTTTGTCCATTCCTCCACTCTTTTTTCTCCTCCTTTCCTAGTAGTCTTGGCCTTAACCCATGCCTCTCCTTCTCTTTACAACTTGCACGGTGATACCTTTTTATAAAATAAATTATAATGCACATGGTGCTCTTTTTGCAAAAATATTAAGGTGCACTTATCCTTGTGCACCTCCCTTTTACATTTAGAAATTTTCCTACTCTTTGTGTCTACAAATTTTCCTTAGTGTGCCTTTGTCCTTTGTCTTCCTCTTGCCCCCGTCTTTTGCTTCTGATTTTTCTGCATCGATGAATACCTCTAATCTGTACCATGATGTGCTGGAAAGTAGAAGGGGTATTGATTAGCCCAAATGACATGACTATGTAGACAAACCCCCCCCATTTTGTGGCAAATGCTAGCTTGTGCCTATCATTTGAATGGATTTGCACTTGGTTATAGCTTGAGAAGCCATCCAGAAAAATATAGGCATCATTTCTTTCCACTCTCTCTAGCATGTGCTCAGTGTATGGCAATGGGTAGTTGTCTCTCTTTTTAACTACGTTGACCTTTTTATAGTTCATGCACACTCAAATCTTTCCATTCTTTTTCATGACTATCACTATGGGTGATACCCAGTCCATGTTCTCTATCTCGTAAATGAATCCTACATTTAGTAGCTTATCAATCTATTCCTTCATTGCATGTGTATGCTTAGAATTCTTTGCGTATGGTCATTGCTTAACTGGTATTGTTGGGGGTCATTGGAATATTATGAGTTACGATAATCGGATCTATTCCTTTGAGCTCATCTAAGGACCATGCAAACATGTCAATAATTTCCTCAAGAGATTTATGAGATTAGTCTCTTCCTCCTTGGTTAGGCCGTCTGCTATGTACATGGGTCGAGGCTTATCCCCTTCCCTTTTGCCAAGTTGACTTAACTTTGGTGGTCTTTTAATGGGTTCGCTTGTCTACCCTTGCCACTTGGCTCCTACTAACAACACTATTCGATTACCCTTCTTGAACTTTGTGAAGCGCTTTAGGAAAATCATGGGGTCTCTTCTGTTGGTCAGCTTCTGAAGACTATGACTATTTCCTTCTCTCTTTCTTTAGCCTCTTGCGCCTTAGGTGGACTGGGAGGTCCCCTTAATGCATTTGGTCCTAGGTGGTTGAGGTATTTCAAGATCGCTATATCAGAGCTTACCTTTGACTCGGAGTTGTACTCCCAATCCTCACTAGACGAGGGTATCCCCCTGGTGGTCATAGCTCCGAGACTAAATCCACTCCAAATAATGATGTGGTGCCAGGTTGGACTAATCCTGCTTGCTCATAATCTACTACCTCTAGGTACTCTAACCAAGTTTGGTCACAATCTACCTTGATGACTCCTTCGTTCACTCTAAAATCATTGATCTCTCGGGGTTTAGAGTCTACTTTGATTTACTCAATCACTCTTCCATCAGTGTCATATTTTGTGGTCTCCACTTTCTCTTTGCTTTCCTCATCGATGGAACAACAGTCTTCATACTCATCATTAGAATCCTCATACTCGAGACTGTGCATTGTTTTCAGGGTTCATGTCCTCAAGTTTTCTCTTACTTGTAATGAGAGCCTAGTTGTATAACAGGTTTAACACCTTAGTCCATCGCCACTCCTTACTCTCAATGAGATCCTTGAGGGGCTTTAGATTTGCAGTTGGGTCGCCACCTAGCTCGCTTGATAGGTAGTCTAGGATTCTATGGAGTTCCAATTTGTTAGTTGGGACATGATAGGTGATTGGTATTAGTCCCCTGATGGAACTCCTAGCCATCATGCATAGGGGTACTGTGGGTAGATTAGAAGTTGTGGCTTTGTTAGTTGAGTCTACTGCTTACCTATATTCATCCTCATCATTCGAGAATGGTAGATCAATGGTTGCCAATGCATGCATATGGTTGCACAAATCCCCAAGACAAGGAATGTACTTAGTTAGAGATCCATAATCGCTTTTGGCCTTTGAGTCACCCTTCAGCATGGTAGAGATGGCATCTAGGTCCACTGGTGAGGTTTTCCAAATGTCCATCTCTATAGTGGCTGCTTCTGATCTATTGCCTAAGAATATCAGGTCATTATCCCAATCCTCTATCACTTGGGCATTTGTCATCTAAGGTTCGCCTAGCAGGATATCATAATCCACTTCTTTCATGACTATGAAGTTCATGGAGAATTGAATTCCCACTATCTTTAAAGGCTGATCCTTCAGGACTTTGAAGGATTTGATTTTTATGCAATTTGCTAGAGTGATATTGAATTGTGTAATTTCTACTAGTCCTGCTCCTATGTCTACTATCCCCTTTCATGTTGTATCACATAGGGCAATGACACATAAGACTACATGCATCTCAGTGCCTTCCCAAAAGGCATTCACTTGTGGGGACTTAAACATTGGGTTTAATGTTAGGCTTGGTATGTGCGTCACAGCATCATGGTCAGGAAAGTCTTGCGGTTTCATGTCTATTATGTTTTTCTTCCCATTGCTTCAATACTTGCCATAGAATAGGGTTTTTCCTAAGCATTTCTCCCAGTGGCAATGTTACAGGAATTGATGTAAGTGTAGTGAGTAAATTTCCAACCATCTTTCTTTCCTTTGCTTCATGCGCTTCCTACCAATGCTCTTGGGATGTTTGTCTATTCATGGTATCCATGTTCTATCTATGTGGTTGTGCATGTGGTGATGTTGCCTCTCCTGCTCTCAAGTACGTAGTAGAGACTGGTGGGATCATGGTTCTTAGTTCATTGATCTCGTCCTCAATGATAGGCTCAACATCTTGCGAGTGAGCTTGTTCTTCTTTTATCCATTCTTTGACCTTATCCATAGCCTTTATTATAGCTTTTAAAATTCGATTGAGGTTTAATATGTGCCATCTTTTCCACCTTACCCCTCCCCCCTTGAGAATGATGTGAATCCTTCCTAGGATTGGAGGATGAAGGGTTAAGGGTGTTAACCACATGTTGCAGTGCTTCATTTTTGCATGAGACAAGTGTAAAAGTGTGAGTTATATTCCAAATGAGCATGTCGGTCCATGTTGTGAGGTCGAATACCTACGTGGGTAATGTGGGTCAGGACATCAGTTTTAGGAAGTCACTAGAGTTGATCTTATTGGCGATGTGTAGCTCTTCCTTGGTAAGGATTCGATCTAAATAGTGGTGGACCATGTTATGATCTTCTAAGGGTCGATTGCGTCTGATGGCCAATATTCTAGAGGAGGTAGGAGCTACATAAGTAGGGTCATACTCAAAGGTTTTGATGGTACATCTCTGCTCAGCATTGGTCATGATTGGGTAGCCCATTTGTCCCCATTGAAGACGGAGAGTGTACCATTTATGTAGAAAGGAGGAGTTAGTGATGGCCTGTTTTTTAAGTTCTTAAAAATTGAAGATAAATAAGCAGGCATCGCTTTGAATTTAAAATCTAATAATGTTGGCTAAGTACCATACAGGAAGCAAGGAAGCCCCCCTCATCCCTTGCATAAGCACAAGGCGAGGTAAAAAAATTTGCAATGGCAGGAAGCAACGGGGGTCGGGATGGCCGCACGGGTGTGGGATGACATGACGGGCGCACCGTCATGAGTAAAAATTGAAAAAACAGACAATCACGCGCGATGCAAGAGGCACCACAGGCGTAAATAGACAAAAAAATTTCAAAAAATGCAAACCGTGCACCGGAACCAAATGCTCAAAAGAGGAAAACTATGCAGGAAGTCGAGGGGAAGACAATGGAAAAGTGCAACGGGGTGTCCGAGAACAATTCATAGCGTTCACATGGGAAAAACGCAAAAATAAAGCCCGAAAATGAATACAAAAATTAATATCGTAAAATCTATTTACCAAAATGAAGTGTGGAAAAAATTAAAAATGTGTGAAAAGTCATTCCGGACAGGTTTATCATGTCAAAACAAAGTTTCGATGAAGATAAGACCCATTCACATAGAAAAAATCCAAAAATCACCCCCGAAACGGGATGCGAAAATTAATATTAAAAGATCCGGGCACCGGAACAAAGAGCAGTAAAAAAGAAGAATGTCTGGACAACAGTGAGTCATAGGACTCTCATGTGGGAATGCATTTTCGGGGGAGTTAGGTGGCATTCACATGGAAAAAACAAGAAAATGAAGCTCGAAAACTCCAATAAAAATTAATAACAAAAAATCCAGAGGGCGAAACAGGATGGAAGAAAAATGAGAATTGTGTAAGGTCGAATAAGGCTATCCAAGCAAAATTGAATTCCGAGGAGAATAGGGCATGTTCACATGGAAAAAAAATAAAAATACGAACAAAAAAGACAGAACTAGTACATGGTTGAAATGCATGATTGGGTAATGACATATGTAGGGGGTATGCACAGCAGACGTGCAGGAACGCGTCCCCACACTTAAGACATAACATGCACTGACAAACAAAAATGTAGGGTTAGGAACACTTGGCCCATTTCATAGATGGTTGAAGGAAATCATCGTTGTTGATGTAGGAAGATCAGAGCCATCGTCACAGCAGAAAGTACCATGGCTCGCCACAGAACACGTCCAGCATGTGGTAGGGACCATGCAACAGCACCCAGGGAGATAGCTTTGTCTCAGTAGAGTCCGTTGATTCAAGTGCCGATGATGAAGAATAGAATTCTCAGCTCACGAGCACTCAGGAGCATGATAGAACAATCGCTCATCCCATGACGCACATCGCTCAATGAATAAGCATGAAATCCCATAACTCACGCTTGGTGTAGAATTCAACAAGGAGAAAATGATTTGGAGGGAGTATGCCAGTGTGCACAATTGATGGTGCAGTCATGCATTCCACCTGGTGTCGGCATACAGTGCGAGAAGGAAGGCCAAGGAGCCTTGTTGTGTAGTGTACAGAACAGGGTGACGTGGCATGTGATGGTGGCAAAGACCCATCCCGTGGGTGCATAGGGAAACGAGAATGTACCTAACTCCAATGCCATAATGTCCCTCAATACACACCTCTCAATGATTGTTTTGAGAACACACCAGCCACACTCAAACCCCTCTGAGACAGACAATTTGTTGTGGAGGGCATCCTGTTCCTTACACCCATTGATGTAAGCCTCATAGTCACTTGTGCAGAGGTTGTATGCCTTATGCACATTTGATCGTACAACTGTGCATCCCGCCCTGTGCCGGCATACGGTGCAAGAAGGAAGGCCAGGGTTATAGTGCAGTGCACAAGAACAGATCGTGCTTTGTGCATTGAGAGGCCCAACCCGTGCGTGCAATTCTCCATTCACACATCACACCTCTCATTTGAATTGAAGGGAAAGGACTAGTCACTCACCCCACCCTCTGTCTTACACTCGCTGATAGATACAAAGAGCAGACCATACTCACATCCCATCCTGTTAGGATGAAAGCTCACATCGCTCAAGGGGTTGGTGATGAAGATATCTTTATCTCTTATTATCATCAGCGTGTTGAAGATGAGGCGTACCCAGGGAGGTAGCCAACACGTCTGGTACTTCGATGATTTGTATGAAAGATTGTTGGTTAAAGAGAGTCAAACTGACTAATGAAGTTGCAGGGACAGCGCACCAAGGGAGGTGGCTTGAAATTGTATCTAAAGAAGTTCTGCTGGTGAGTCAACTATCCAGAACTGTGGGGTGTTACCACCTTTTCCACAGCCAGCTTCCTGCCCAAGGGTGTTTACCAACTTTTCTTGAAAGGAGGCCTGCTATGATAGGGAATTGCTTCCTTTTCTCCCATAACAATTTGTTTTTCTTTTTTTTCTTTTCGTCCTACCCCCGAGGGTATTTCCACCTTGCCTCGAAGAGTAGGTCAGCATGACAGGGATCTAAGCCCTTTTCTCCCATGACCGATATATCTTCTTTTTCTTTCGTGAAGAAAGAGAATAATAGAAATACCATATGTCAGGACCATCCACATCACCATTGCTAGATCAAATGAGAGGAGAAAAGAGTAAGGATGGGAGGCGTCTAAGAGGGGCTAGCACAACGAGACCGCCTCATGAGGAAGATCATAAGGCCTATCAAGAGCATGAAGAGAAGGACAGTGCAATCCCCAAAAGACAAAGGGTGGGTTGACTGTGATTGTCAAGATCCCCAGGGAGGAAAGTACTTCTTCAGGCAATAGCCATTGATCAAAAAGGGATCCTCAGAAATGTCGATAGCTTACACTTGGACAGAACCATTAGGATTGATAGTAAGTACCTTATAGGGACCCATCCAACGTTGTTAAAGCTTGCCAAGAAACTTGCCAAATCGGGAATCATAAACCAAGACAAGATCACCTTCTTTGAACTCCTTGTGCTTGATGAAGCTGTCATGATAGGCCTTGTGTCGCGCTTGAGTGGTTTCCATACACTGTAGGGCCATCCACCAAATCTCATCCAAACATTCCAAATGCAACAGGCAACGCTGAAGAGACTCATAATCTCTAAGGCATTCTTTGACTACCATTCGCAAAGAGGGCAACTCCAACTCAACAGGGAAGACGACTTCTGTTCCATATACCAACTGGAAAGGGGTTTGTCCTGTAGCTGCCTTATGGGAGGTTTTGTATGCTTAGCGGGCCTTTGTAGATCGATCATCCCAATCACGATGATGCGTGACAATCATCCTTATTAGGATAGAGCAGAGGATATGATTGGTGACTTCAATTTGGCCATTGGCTCTGGGGTAATAGGGGGTGGACTTACGATGGTGAATCTTATAGAGTTTTGTCAATTCTTCCATAATTTTGTTAAGGAAGTGGGTACCTCTATCACTTAGGAGCTCTAGGGGAATACCAAAACGGGTGATAATGTTCTCGTACAGGAACAATGCCACGCTATTTCCATCATCTCACTTCCGAGCTTTAGCTTCGCAACAATTTGTTACATAGTATGTACAAACCAAGTTGTATCTATTCTGCTTCCGTCTAGTTGGCGGATCAATGGGGCCCATGAAATCAACCCCCCCACTTCTCGAACAGCTTTAGGGGAAGAATAGACTGCAGTGGCATGGCACTGGATTTAGTAGGCAGACCCATTCACTGACAAGCATAGCATCTCTTGCAGTAGTCTCATAAGCATCCTTGTGGAGGGTCGGCCACCAATATCCTGTGACGAGCAAAACCTTTCTGGCTGTCGCTTCTCCTACAAAGTGTCCACCACATGGCTCATCACGGCATGCTTTCAATACTATGCCGATTTCGTCTCCTGCAACACATCTTCGCAACACTTCATCTTTGCCTTTCTTGTACAGTGCACCACCTAGAAAGATGTAGGGGGCTCATTCCAACAGAAGCTTCTTCTTCTCACGCCTCGAGATGCCAGGGGGATACTCTTGAGTTGCCAGGAGCTTGGCTATGTCTACATACGAGGGAGTTACAGTCTCAACCAAGAATAAGGAAGTATCATGGAGGTCCAGATCATCCTGTTTCTCTTCTGCAGTTTGAGGGATCCGTGTGACAGATGATCGGCTAAGACATGGGAACAGCCAAGCTTAGTGACCACTTCAAAATCAAACTCCTGGATTAGGAGGAGCCATCTCATCATTCTTCCCTTGACATCTTCTTTGTTTATCAAGAAGGACAAGGCTTCATGGTCCACATAAAACTTGAAATGCGTCGACAGTAGATAGTGTCGAAACTTCTCCAATGCAAACACCATTGCTAAGCACTCAAGATCTGTCACTATATAGTTCCATTCTTTGTCAGTTACTTTTCGACTTGCATAATAGATTGGTTAAACTAATTTAGAGGGGCCCTTTTGGCATAAGACAATGCCTAGCCCTTTGACCGATGCATCTATGTGAACATGAAACTCCTTTGTCTAGTCAGGAGGCTGTAGGATGGGTGCTCTGATGAGGCACTGTTTTAGGGTGTTAAAAGCTTCTTCGCAGTCATTAGTCCAAAAGAAATCCGTATCTTTCTTGAGGATCTTGTGTAGAGTGGTTGCCTTTGTTACAAAATGTGTAATGAATCTTCTGTAGTAGCCCACATGGCCAAGAAATTCTCTCAATTGCTTGAGGTTTGTTGATGCTCTCAAGGTGGCAATCTTTGCCGTGTCTATTGCGATCCCTTGTGCAGAGACAATATGACCCAGAAGAACTCCTGAGGAGACACCAAAAACACATTTGTCGAGGTTGAGAGTGATTCCATACTCTTGGCATATGTCAAAACATTGCTCTAGGTGTCCCCAATGCTCCTGGATTAGGCTATAGACATAGAAGTCATCGAGATACACCTCAATGAAATTACACAAATGGTTTTGGAAGGCAGCTATCATTACTCATTGGAAGGTAGCAGGAGAATTAAGAGCCCAAACGGCATCACTCTGTAAGCATAGGTTCCTCATTTTGTTGTAAAGGTTATTTTGGATTGGTCCTCTTCTACAATTTAGACTTGGTTGTATCCGCTGAATCCATCCAAGAGGGAATGCAACTCATCGCTTGCTACTATATCCAACAATTGGCCTGTGAAAGGGATAGGGAAATTATCCTTCTTTGTCTTCGAGTTCATCTTTTGAAAGTCCACACATATTTGAATTTTCCCGTTCTTCTTGGATACAACCACAATGGGCGAAACCCATTCACTGTTAGCTACTGGATAAATGAACTTAGCTTCCAGAAGCTTTAGTAATTCAGCCTTCACCAAAATAGAATAATTGGGATTCATATGCCTTTGCCTTTGCCTCACAGGTTTGGCATCTGGTTCAAGGTCAATGTAATGTTGACAGACTGTAGGGTCAATCCCCTTAAGGTCTTTATATGACCAAACAAACACATCTAAGTTCTCCTTTAGTAAGTCTCACAGGACCTCTAGTTCTTATTATGGAAGATTTAGACCTACTTTTAGGTGACGTTCAGTACCGTCAGCATCCAGGAATGTCAATTTCCTTTCACCTTCTACTTCATGGATAAATGTCCCATGGATTGCTTCCAGATAGAGATCTGACTCCTTCAAGGGAGTGGTCTTATCTTTTGATAATGCACTGGAACTACTATTGTCTTTTAATGGAGGCTTAGCTTGCTCTTTGGGAGGCTGAAAGGATATCATTAAGGTTTCGTGTTTGGGTTGGGAATGAGTTAATTCTTGGCTCAAGAATTCATCTTCTGAAGATGCATCCAAGAATGTCACATAACAAAAACTTCATGCATTCCGTTTGAGCTACAGGGCTAGGGGTTGTTGGTAAGGTGCATCATCATCATCCTCTTTAAGGAAGGGCAACTTTGGGCGATGAGAGTCACTACTGAAGGAAGGCATATTCTTTTTAATCTATTTCTTATAAAGGCTTTACGTATGACATGATTCTTGGATCAATCCAAAGGCTACCACAATCACTGTGTCAAATAGATCTTCTACTTCTGAGGCTTCAAGAACCTCAAGAACGTCTTTCTCATCTCTGCCTTCTGTGAGTAGGATAGGATAGATCTTTCTAGCTCGCTTTCATAATCTTCATCTGCATTGTCACTTTCATCCTCTTCAGGTCTATTTATACATCTGTGGGTGTTCTATAGGAAAAGAACAAGCTCTCTGTTATGTCCTCTACTCCTACTTATGTCTCTGCCTCTACTTCTGCTTTTGAGCTGAAAAAACTCGGATCCATCCATCCCACCCCACCTCACCTCAAAAAACCCCACTCAACCCACCTCACCCCCCATGACATGGCACACCCTTATCCCTCCCTGCCTCTCAAAAAACCCCCCACCCCACCTCATCTCACCCCCCACAACATGGCGCACCTTCTCCCCCTAAGAAAACCCTGCTCCACCTAACCTCCCACCCCCCCACAACATGGCACAACCCCACCCCAGCTCACCCCCCCACGACATGGCACACCCTCATCCCCCCCTGCCGCTGCCCTCTCAAAAAACCTCGCTCAATCCACCCCACCCCACCTCACCCCCCCACAACATGGCACACCTTCCCTCCCTAAGAAAACCCCACTTCACCCAACCCCCTGCCCCCCCCACCCTCCCCCCCCCCTCGCCTCTCAAAAAACCCCCACCCCACCCCACCTCACCTCACCTCAAAAAAACTTGCTCAACCCACCCCACCTCAGCCTCCCAAAAAACCCACTCCACCCTAACCCCCCCTCCCCACCTCACCTCACCTCACCTCACACCACCCCACACCCAACCCCCCGCCCCCCCAAAACAAAACCCCCACCCTAATGAAGTCCGTCCCTCCCAAAAAAAAAAACCCCCACCGAAGTCCGTTTCCCCACCCCATGACATGGCACAACCGCATCCCACCTCACCCCCCACTCCATCGAAGTCCATTCCCCCACCCCACCACATGGCACAACTGCGCCCCACCTCACCCCCCATGACACGGCACACCCTCATCCCCCATCCCCCCCTCCCTGGCTCTCAAAAAACCCCCCACCCCACCCCACCTCACCTCACCTCAAAAAACCCTGCTCAACCCACCCCACGTCACCCCCCCAAAAAAACCCCACTCCACCCTAAACCCCCTCCCCCTCCCCCTCCCCCTCCCCCACCTCACCTCACCTCACCTCACCTCACCCCCCATGACATGGCGCACCTTCCCCCCCAAGAAAACCCTGCTCTACCCCCCAACCCCACCTCACCTCACCCCCACGAAATGGTGCACCTTCCCCCCTAAGAAAACCCCGCTCCACCCAACCCCCCACACCTCCACGACATGGCACAACCCCACCTCACCTCAGCCCCCCACAACACGGCACACCCTCATCCCCCCCCCCCCCCCTCAACATGGCACAACCCCCCCTCCTAAAAAAAAACCCCACTCCATCCATCCCACCCCATCTCACCTCAAAAAACCCCGCTCAACCCACCTCACCCCCCACGACATAGCACACCCTCATCCCTCCCCCCAACCTCTCCAAAAACCCCCCACCCCACCTCATCTCACCTCGAAAAACCCCTCTCAATCCACCCCACCTCACCCCCTCGAAAAACCCCACTCCACCCTAAAACCCTCCCTCCCCCTCCCCTCCCCACCTCACCTCACCTCACCCCACCCCACCCCCCCACGACATGGCGCACCTTCCTCCCCTAAGAAAACCTCACTGCACCCAACCCCCGCCCCCCCACGACATGGCACAACCCCACCCACCTCACCCCCCATGACACGACACACCCTCATCCCCCCTCCACGACATGTCACACCCGCATCCCCCCCTCCCACAACATGGCACAACCCCACCCCACCTCACCCCCCCACGACACGACACACCCTCATCCCCCCCTATTGAGATATCGAGCTCCACTCGTGATATGCCAGGGTGACCGTTGTGCATTTATGTCACTGACTTGTTAGCTGCAGATGTGGTTGATACGCTGCCCATGAATAATAGCTAGATGACAGCTATCCTTATCTACTCTAGTTTGTGGCTCAGTTAGTATGCCACCTTAGTTATTTGAGTTTGGTTTGAAACCCATATATAGGGTTCTTCTATTTCTTTGTACTTGAGTTCTTTTTGGCTTACACAACTAAGAAGAGGAAAACTGTTTTCAGCCTCCACCTATGTGTGTATTCCCCCATTGTGTAAGTGAGAAAGCTACAAGTGAGACTCCTTCCTTCTCTCCCACAATCTTGACATGGTATCAAAGCCTGGTTCGTGGTAAGGAGCTCAAGAAAGCAAACCAAGTTCGCGGCGTTCTAGTAAAAGGACCAGTATTGCTTTCATTTTTTGAGTTTGGGAGCAAGTCTCTACAGGTAGCACAGCTGGAAAGTGCAAGAGTGCATTGTCTCAGATTGAGACGCCCTTCGCGGTGTTTTTTTGATTCGAGGCCATTTCGGAGCCTGTTTTGGAGGAGTAAGTTTTCCGCATGCACTCAGGAAAAGGCCCTGTTTTTTGCTGTGCGACCACTATTCTACACTTTTGGTGAAAAGTTACTATAGAAATTGCATCGTATGCCTGTGTGTAGAGACATTGGGAGTTACAGAATCATCCTTGTTGCCTGTTGATGCAAAATTTTCATAGGAAGTGACTATGTGGTCAAATACCACTTTCGTCAGTTTTACAGATTTGCCCTTGTGAGGCTGAAGCTGTGTTTTTTGCAGTGACAGAATTTTTTGTAGTGTTCTGTAATGGCGTTTGATTCTCTTTCATAGATTGTCACTAAAAAGCTTGACAAGAACAACTTCCAAGCATGGAAGTTTAGAATGACGAATTTTCTTATGGGAAAAGGATATTGGGAATTCGTTGCAGGAAACGAAGAAGAACCAGTTCTTCCTGATGTTCCCAATCAACAAGAAATGCAGGCATTTAAAGGATGGCATGAGAGAGCCTGAAAAGTTATATACTGGCTGTCTATCAGTATTTCAGACTCTATGATTGTGCATATTCAGGATGCAAGTACGCCAAAGGAGGCATGGGATACTTTGTCAAAAATGTATAGCACAAATATGCAAGCCAAGAAAATGCAGCTCAAGCAAGAGTTGCACAATGTGCAAAGAGAAAGTATAAGCATCAATGACTACCACATGAAGGTAAAGAAGATTGCAGATGCACTTGCTTCCATTGGGTCGCCAGTGAAAGATGATGATTTAGTTTCTGTGACCTTCAATGGTCTAGGAAAGGATTATGCACAGTTTCGAACATCGATTTCCGTCCGTGAAAGATTTTCTGATTTTGAGGAGTTGATTGCTCTTCTAATTTCTGAGGAGCAGAGAAATGGTGGTGCATCTTCTTCAGGAGGAACTTCAAAAGAAGCTGTCTTCTACTCAAATGCTGGAAGAGGTAGAGGCAGAGGTAGAGGAGGCCGATCTGGAGGTCGTGGTAGAAATCAAAATATGCAGAAAACTCAAGAAAACCAGTCCTATGGAGGAGGACGTGGTAACTCTAGAGGCAAGGCGAGCCAAAGAAGTCGTGGTGGATGGCAAAGAGGCCAAAATGCAAACAGCAATGTTGAATGCTACTATTGTGGTAAAATGGGTCATATGGCTAAAGACTGCTATAAAAAGCAGAATGACATCATGAATGGAAAATTGCAACAAGGAAATTATGCATCTTCTAGTAGACAGGGTGATGACAGAAATGAGCATTTGTCTATGGTGTAGCATATGACCAATTCTGTGACAAGTGCAGAAGAAAGCAACGATGTGTGGTATGTTGACTCCGGTGCATCAAACCACATGATAGGTCACACAGAATGGATGCAGGATGCAAGAAAAATGGAAAAACTAGGATTTGTGGAGACTAGTGATGATACTGCACATCCTATTGTGCAGATTGGAAAAATTCCTTTGTCTATGCATGATGGGAAAAAGAAATACCCGTCGGATGTATTTCATGTCCCGAATATCACCAAGAACCTGGTTTCTATTGGTCAAATGGTTGAGCATGGCTTGCAGGTCGGATTTAATTCTCATGGATGCTTTGTTGAGGATATGAAAAATAAAGGTCGCTTGATAGAAAAAGGAAAGAAGAAGGGCAGAATGTTTACGTTGGATGCAGACATGCCTGAATTGAGTGCAACAATGTTTGTACATGGGACCGGTGTAGTTGCAGATATTGATATCTGGCATAAACGTATTGGTCATGTTAATGTACAACGACTTAAATCAATGCAAGCCCAAAATATTGTTGCAGGATTGCCTAAATTCAAGGTTGCAAAAATGCATAAGGTATGTGAAGCCTGTCAATTTGGAAAATAGGCATGGAAACCATTTCCTAGACATGTTCAAGAGAGTAAGAAGCCATTGGAATTAATCCACTCTGATGTGTGGACTACTAAAGCTGCATCTATTGGAGGCTATCATTATTTTGTCACTTTTATTGATGACTATAGTAGAAAAGTTTGGGTGTATTTTATGAAAAAGAAAAGTGAAGTGTTTGGGCATTTCAAAGCTCTTAAAGCTATGGTTGAAAAAGAAACAGACCTGCAAATAAAATGCCTAAGGTTAGATGGAGGGGGAGAGTACCTCTTAAATGAGTTTGCAAGGTTCCTGCAGGAGCATGGCATAAAGCAGCAATATTCATGCAGTCATACCCCACAACAAAATGGAATTGCAAAAAGGAAAAATAGGAATATTGGAGAGGTATCTCGTGCCATGCTCAACGAAAAAGACTTGCCAGATTTTTACTGGGCTGAAGCAGTTGCTACTGCAGTCTACATAATGAACATGACTTCCACTGCATCAATACATGGGATGACTCCAGAGGAGAGGTATACTGGTAGGAAACCAGATATTTCTCATTTGAAAATTTTTGGTTGCATTGCCTATGTTCATGTGCCAGATGAGTTGAGATCCAAGTTGGATCCAAAAGCTGAGAAGTGCATCTTTATTGGTTACTCTCTGTAGAGTAGAAAGGATATAGATGCTATAACCCTTCTACTCGTAAGTTTATAGTGAGCAGAGATGTTTTTTTTGATGAGATGAGTAGCTGGTATAAACCAGTAAATGTGATTGATGATGTAGATGCACAAAATGGTAATGCTGCACAGAATTCACAACAGCAGTCATAAAATATTAGTGGACCTGGAGTGTTCTCTAGCAGTGGTCCACTTTTATCACCATGGACAGGCAGATTGAGATCACGAGAATCTCCTCAAAACAATGCAGATAGTGGTATGCAGGTATCACAAAAAGGAAAAGAGAAGGTAGATCAGCCCATGTTTGATGTGAATGCAGGTCACTCTTATGTGGATGGTGAATCCAGTGGCTCAGAACATAGCATTAATGATGAGTTGGGTATTCCTTCTATTGTTACACCTGGAGTAAGGAAGACCAGGGATGTTTTGAGAGCACCTGGGAGTGAACCTACTTTGCGCAGGTCTACCAGAGCTAGGTATCCTGTGGATAGGCTGAAATATGATGGATTTACAGCCATTCACTATGCCTATATGGTCAAAGTGATACAGGAACCAGAACCCACTTCTTTTGAGCAAGCCATGGGAAAAGAAAAATGGGAGAAAGCCATGGATGAAGAAATGGATGCCTTGGAAGCAAATGCTACATGGAAATTGGTACCTTTGCCTAAAGATAAGAATGCAATTGGTTGTAAGTGGGTTTATAAGGTGAAACACAATGCAGATGGTTCTGTGAATAGATACAAGGCAAGATTAGTAGTCAAGGGATATGCACAAACATATGGCATTGATTATGAAGAAACATTCAGTCCGATTGCAAGGATGGCAACCGTAAGAGCAGTCATTGCTATGGCTGCATCAAAGGGATGGTCTTTACATCAGATGGATGTAAATAATGCCTTCTTGCATGGTGATTTGCAAGAAGAGGTCTATATGGAGTAGCCACCAGGTTATGTGCATGCTGTTCATCCTGAGTTTGTTTGCAGGTTGAAGAAAGCCTTGTATGGCTTGAAGCAAGCACCTAGAGCATGGTCTGACAAGATAGAACAATATCTTGTCACTATTGGCTTTCAAATTTCCAAGGCAGATTTCTCACTTTATGTGAGAAAAATAGAGAAAGGTATTATGCTACTTGTCATTTATGTCGATGATTTGATTATGACAGGTGATAGTGATGAAGATATCCTTCATGTGAAAATGCTATTGAAGCAGAAGTTTGAGATGAAGGGTTTGGGAGAGCTGCGTTATTTCTTGGGCATTGAGGTGATTAGATCACCAAGTGGGATACGGCTCTTGCAGAGGCAGTATGGATTGGACATGCTGTCCAAATATGGGATGACAGGCTGTAAGCCTATTGCAGTTCCTTTGGAGCAGAATGTGAAGCTGAGCGCAGATGTAGGTGAGCTTCTCGAAGACCCTACTATGTACAGACGCATAGTAGGAAGTTTTATTTATATGACTATTACCAGGCCAGATTTGAGCTATGTTGTTGGATTGGTAAGTCAGTTTATGCAGGCTCCAAGGAAGCTGCATTTGGATGCGGCTAGACGCATACTTAGGTATCTGAAGTCCACATTGCAGTATGGACTATTTTATGAGACTGGGGTTCAGATATAGTTGCATGGATACACTGATGCTGATTGGGCTGGTAGTATTTCTGATAGATGATCTACCAGTGGATATGTGTTCTCTTTTGGGAGTGTTGCAGTCACTTGGAGCAGCAAGAAACAACCTACAATTACCTTGTCGAGCACAGAGGCGGAGTACAGGGGTGCAACAATGGCTGCATGTGAGGTAGCTTGGTTGCATAAGCTACTTTATGATATGCATTAGCCTACAGATGGGCCAGTTGTCATTTATTATGACAACATGAGTAGTATACACTTGGCAAATAACCTAGTCTATCATGCTAGAACAAAGCACATTGAGGTGCATTATCACTATGTGCGGGAGAGGGTTTTACTAGGTCTTATTGATCTAGTTTATGTCAGCACAGAGGATCAGGTAGCTGACATATTCACGAAGGCATTGGGCGCAGAGAAGCTGTGCAAGTTCAAAGACCTGCTTGGTGTGCAAGAATCGGGATTGAGCTGGAGGGGAAGTGTTGAGATATCGAGCTCCACTCGTGATATGCCAGGGTGACCGTTGTGCATTTATGTCACCGACTTGTTAGCTGCAGATGCGGTTGGTACACCGCCCATGAATAATAGCTAGATGATAGCTATCCTTATCTACTCTAGTTCATGGCTTAGTTAGTATGCCACCTTAATTAGTTGAGTTTGGTTTGAAACCCATATATAGGGTTCTTCTATTTCTTTGTACTTGAGTTCTTTTTGGCTTACACAACTAAGAAGAGGAAAACTGTTTTCAGCCTCCACTTGTGTGTGTATTCCCCCATTGTGTAAGTGAGAAAGCTACAAGTGAGACTCCTTTCTTCTCTCCCACAATCTTGACACCCCCCCTCAAAAAACCCTCCACCCCACCATATTCCCCCAAAAAACCCCACTCCACCCTAATCCCCCCCCTTCCCCACCTCACCTCCCCTCACACCACCCCACCCCACCCCACCTCACCTCACCCCCCCACAACATGGCGCATCTTCCCCCCTAAGAAAACCCCGCTCCACCCAACCCCCCGCCCCCTCCCCCCAAAAAAAAAAAACCCCCATTCCACCCAAGTCCTTCCCCCTCCCCCCCCCCCCGCCCATGACATGGCACACCCTCATCCCCCCTCTCCGCCCTCCCAAAACCTCCCACCCCACCCCACCTCACCTCACCCCCCCACGACATGGCACACCCTCATCCCCCCCCCCAAAAACCTCCCACCCCACCCCACCTCACCTTACCTCACCTCAAAAAACCCCGCTCAACCCAGCCCACCTCACCCCCCCAAAAAAACCCCACTCCACCCTAACTCCCCCCCTCCCCACATCACCTCACCCTACCCCATCCCACCCCACCTTACCTCACCTCACCTCATGACATGGCGTACCATTCCCCCCTAAGAAAACCCCGCTCCACCCAACCCCCCGCCCCTCCCCATGACATGGCACAATCCCCCCCTCGTCCCAAAAAAAAAAAACCCACTCCACCCAAGTCCCCCCCACAACATGGCAACCCCATGAAAAGACCCCTCTCTATCCATCCCACCCCACCTCACCTCAAAAAACCCCACTCAACCCACCCCAACCCACCTCACCTCCCCACGACACGGCACACCCTCATCTAAAAACCAAAGTGGAGGGAGTTGGTGAGGTCAATCAGATGAGAAGCCAAGAGCTCAATGTCTTCTTCTCCTCCATTATTCTTCTCTATTTCTCCAACAGTCCACACCCACAAAATGGTATCCTCAAAAGATAGATACCCCAAGCTTAAGGACACTTTACATACGATTGTACTTTAGATACATAAAACCATAGGATATGACTTAGGATATGTTATATTTATCAACACTCCCCCTCAAGCTCAGAATGAGCTTGCACATATAAGACTCCAAGTGCACTCCTGAAGTACTCAAACTTATATTTACCTAGTGCTTTTCTAAAGATATCAGCAACTTGGTCATTTGTTTTCACATGGACCAAGTCAATATCTCCATCAATAAGTTTTTCTCTAATGAAATGATAGTGCACTTCTATGTGTTTTGTTCTTGCATGGTAGACTGGGTTCTTGCAAACATAATGCTGCTAACATTGTCACAATACATAATGACTCCACCATCAATCTCTATCCCCATGTCATATAAGATCAATCTCAGCCATGTCTACTCACATGATGCCAATGCAATGCCTCTATACTCTGCTTTAGTGCTTGATAGAGCAACTGTAGGTTACTTCTTACTGCTCCAACTTACCATGGCTGATCCAAATGAGAATGCATAGCCACTAGTAGATCTTCTATCCATAGAGCTACCTGCCCAGTCTGCATCTGAGTATCCAAACAATGTAGGCTTGATTCCTTTTTCATAAAACAAGCCAAATCCAGCTGTCTTCTTCACATATCTAAGAACTCTTCTCACTACATCCAAATGTGATTTGCATGGTTTCTGCATAAATTGACTTATCAATCCAACAACATAACTCAAGTTTGGTCTTGTAATGGTCAAGTAGATAAGACTACCAACCATATTTCTGAACATAGTGACATCCTCAACATAATATCCATCATCCATCAACTTAACATTTTGATCCAATGGTGTATCAGCTGGTTTGCATCCTGTCATGCCATATTTTTCCAACATCTCCAATGCATATTGCCTTTGTATCAGCCATATACCATGAGGTGTGTCAATAACCTCAATACCCAAGAAGTACCTCAACAAACCAAGGTCCCTTATATCAAACTCTTTGTAACGTGTCCGCTAGAATCATTCCGGACACGTCTTAGCAGTCCATCGGGAAGGATGTCTAGAAAGCTCCACGCGGCACTCCCATGGAATGTTACGGGACTTGCGATCTAGGTCTTCCCGCGTCTGCCACGTAGCGGAAGTATCCTGGCCGTTCCCACTTAGGATCGACCTGAATTTGGGTTTTCCTGTTTGGTCATTAGCTAGCAACAACTAGCGTCAGACCCGAGCGAACTACTTTACGCAGAAGCGCCCGGTCCGAAGCGGATTCACGCTGCACTTGGTTCAAGGAGAATGGGAAACGAGAGGGATGCAAGGTTCGACCTCTCTGCCATAAGGCATAGTCCCATTCCGTTCCCCTAAAACAACGTAAATCGGGTAGGATGTAACTCTAGGTCATCGTCTTCGTTATTCG
Source organism: Lygodium microphyllum (assembly GCF_053477565.2). Lineage (NCBI taxonomy): Eukaryota > Viridiplantae > Streptophyta > Polypodiopsida > Schizaeales > Lygodiaceae > Lygodium > Lygodium microphyllum. The sequence goes on from NC_141141.1 coordinate 63,828,731, forward strand.
CTTTGATGCTGAAGATCAACCTGCTGTTCGTCGAAGACTTTGAGAAAAGTTCCCGGCTAACCGGGACCACCCATCCATAGGACGGACCCATGGTCCATCCTCCGCACTTTCCTCGGTTTGTTTTAGTTATGTAATTACCTACCACATTAGTTTGACATATAACAAACAGCTTCCTTGATTAACCCTGTTAAGCACTGGTTCCTTCACGTAATCTTATCACAGGACATAAAGAAAACAATGCCAAACAACTTCTTTATTATCATTTTATCCTTTTATCTTTGCAATACAAGGAGTTCCCGCCTGTAGGCGTATTCATAATCCGCCCGAAGGCTATCCAGTAATCCACCAGGGATCACTAATCCAAGTTTCTGCCCGTAGACTAGTATGCGGGCCTCGAGATCCAATCCCGAGTCACGTTAGTCTCTTGTGCAGGGCCCGGAAGGCGAGGGATTTACGGCCAGATCCCCCTCTGGCACCCAAGCGTCCTCCTGCTCCAAGTAGAACTCAACGGAGAGACCTCTCGCAGCGGGTTCGGTCCACGTTCCCGGCGCGGCTAACAACCCCCTTGGTTAGGGTTAGGCAGGCAGTCGGGGGTAACTGAAGCTGCCTCTCCCTTCAGGCCTTCAACCTGAAGTATTTAGATGTATTTTCATCCTTTAGTTCATTAAGCAAACAATGCAAACAGTCCTTTCTAAACTGTTACAAGCACAATCAATTTCAATGGTCGTTTAGCTGGCAACTGTTAAGGAGTGACTCCTTTTCTCTGAATGCAACCCGCATTCGATCCGGAATCAATTGCAACTTGGCAAGATTCCTATCATTCTTGGGTTAGGGTCATACCCTACCAATACTTTAGGTCTTGTTGTAGTAGATTCCAACGACCATGTCGCTTTAGTTTATTGTCTGGTCATTTGCTTCAAGGTAAATACCTAACTTTCCTTTTCCTTGGCAATTATCCCCCAAGAAAAGTGAGTAACAGGATGATTACTCATCCTCTTATAAGTTAAATTCTTTCAATAACTTGCCAACCTCATTTCGAGAGATGACAAAACTCTCTTGTGGGCAAATCTCAAGTCTATACAAAGTTGCAGCTTTTTGCACATGTATTGCATCTATTCCACGGGATTATTCTACCCATTGTTTAGCGTTTTCCGGTCACGGAATTTACCCCAGCCGAGTAACAGGGTTTTAGGGTATCCTCCAAATCATTCCTAATTAGGTTGGCCCATGGTTCTAGAACTATGCAACTCCGTCGGAGTTTCGTCATGATCCTTAGGATAAAACCTTAGATCATTTCATGCATGAACATCCCATTGCTTCGACATTTTGTGAACATGTGTAGGATCTTTAGAATCACGGTTTTTGTCTAAAGCTAGGTCGAATTGCACTAAACCCTAGTTAACACTTAGGATTCCTATCATATCGACTCAATCATGTCCATACGAATCCTTGTGGTTTAGATTACTTAGTCAATTCAATTATGCTTGTCTTGCGACAAGGATGATCCTTCTCAAGGGTAATAATCTAAATCTAACGGGTAACAATACTTACATCTACACCAACACGCGTAAACATGCGATTTATTGCCTTTACGCATCACATGGCCCATGATAACTTTATCTTTCTTTGGTGCACGATAATCTGGCTACTAACTTTGCCTAGGACCTACTAGGTCTTACATCAATAGTCGTACCTACAACCTTGTTGTCTACACTTTGGCATCTTATGCTTTGACTCCTAATTGCGGCTCTTAATGAATGACATTTTTCACATGACGACTACGCAATACACAACATTCTCCTAGCTACGAAGTAGTCAATGAAACTCATACAAAACTAGTGTTAATTTATTCCATCTTACAAGCTATTTGCAAGTCCATACGTTCACTTTAGTACTCTATTATTTCTTTCCGGATGATACCTTAAGGTGCTAACCTTTTCCTATGAAATCATTATGAGAAGTATGTTGCCTAATGTGCGGCGCACGCTTATTTCCACCATGTCTAGGACGGAAGATAATGTACTTATAAATTCCATTTCTTTGCCTAAGTTTAGACTCATTACCTTGATAAGGTACCAGAACTACATGCAACTAGCCTTCTACTCGTTCAAATTCACGACATATTTCAATCTTACCTAATGTTTCAGGAGATGCTTTGTCACATGTATTTCTTTCCAATTTCCGTATGCATTAAAATTAAACGTAAAAATGCAATTGCCTTTATGAGCTAAGCGCGCCTAATCTTTTCCTTATGCGGAAATAACTCGAAAGAACCTGGACTTGTGGAGTCGGGGAGATGTCCACTTGTACATTCGGAGATGAGCCTTCCGCGGTCGCACCTTGTGATCTTTTTGGGGCCATCGTAGTCGTAAATTCGACTTCCGATTTGCCTTGTGGTCTACGGAGTGACGGCCCTCGGAATGCGGCCTTCCGACCTCTGCCTTTATCCTTGTATGCGGGAGATTTCCTTTTCGGGATGGTGCTTGCGGCAAGGCTTTAGGAGTCTTTCAAGAAAAATCGAATCGGCACGGAATTTAATCTCGGACGGCTTGCGGCTTTAAAATCTTCTTGCGAAAGCCTTTTCGATGGGTCTTGCGGGGGTCTTTATGGCTTCACCGTCCCCTCTTCAAAGTCCTGGGAAGGGTATGAAGAGGTCTTCTTGGAAATGGGGTGGGAAGGGACCTTAAGGAGGCCCCCCCTCTTAGAAGCTTCTAAAGAAGCTTCTAAGAAGCTTCTGAGCTTCCACAGAAGCACGTGGGGGGGGGGGTCGTGATCAGCGTGGCGGGGCGGCCTGAGCGGGCCGGCGATCTGAGCGGCAGCGATGGCGGCTGGCGGACAGGGCTGGGCGACTGCAGCGCGGCGTCGGCGGCGACCTCACCTTCCTCTCCTCCACGGCTCGTCCTCTCCTTCAGCTCCTCTCCCACAGTCCTCCCTCCTAGCACACCCCCTTGATGGGGGGTGTTTATATAGGCATGGGGGTGGGGAAGAGGGCCTCCACACACGTGGAGGACTCCCCTCATGCAGTCCCTCACTTGGCCATCCCCCCTCCACACTCCCTCTCCTCCAGCCATGCATCGGCTGGGGGAAGGGATAATAGAAAAAAAAAAATTGCCTTAATTTATCCTATTGCCCTTCCCAAGCGGTCGTTCCCTTGCAGTTATACGGTCTTCAACCCCGGCTTTTAATTATCGACGTGGAGACCTCGTGAATGGTATGGTTTAAGTTACTAATAACTTGCGAAGTAGGGAATACCTTTGCACAGGGTTTACACTGCGTGCGGACAGTTAATATTTACGGTACGGAGTGTGCGGAAATATTACATTCTCTCCCCCTTAGAAGAATCGAGATGTCCTCATCTCGAGAAAAACTGGGGATATTCAAGACTGAAAGAGCTTTCATCCATCCAAGTAGCATCCTCTTCGGGATAATCTTTCCACTGGACGAGGCATTCTTTCAAGGTTCTAGATCTCAATTGTCTCTCCCTGACATCTAAAATCCTTTCCGGTCTTAGTTCAAGGACTCCTTGACTAGGCATTACAATTTGTTGGTCATCAAGTACATGATTTGGGTTGGGTACATACTTTTTTAAGAGACTAACATGGAACACATTGTGAACCTTTAGGTTGTCAGGAAGCTGCAACTTATAAGCATTGGGCCCCAGGCATTTGAGGATTTTATACGGTCCACAATACCTTGGACTTAGCTTCTTGCATTCACCTAGAGATAAAGAACTCTTTTTCGGCCGTACACGAATGAAGACCATGTCTCCTTCCCCGAAGATCCTCTCTTGGCGCTTCAAATCCGCATATGCCTTTTGTCTATCTTTGGCTGCTTGTATGTCTTGTCTTATTGACCTTATTTGGTCATCCATGTCCTCCAACATTTGTCTTGAAGCTTCCACTCTCAGGGTAGGATCAGAAAAATTTAGAGGACTTCGACAATCATGACCATACAATGCCTGGAAAGGCGTCATTTGAATGCTCTGCTGGTAAGAAGCATTGTAGGCAAATTCTACTAACGGCAAATATTGAATCCATCTCTTTGGCTCTCGACAGCAGTAAGCCCTAAGAATATCCTCAATGATTTGATTTACTCGCTCTGTTTGTCCATCTGTTTGGGGATGGTAGGCAGTGCTAAAACAGAGTTGAGTCCCAATAGCTTCAAAGATAGCTCTCCAGAAGTGAGAAGTGAAAAGAGAATCTCGATCGCTAATGATCCTTCTAGGTAACCCATGTAGCTTTAAATATTTCTTTGATAAATACTCTCGCAATATCGGAAGCTTTATAGTTTGTCTTTACTGGAATCAGGTGTGCAACCTTAGTAAGCATGTCAACTACAACCATAATGGAGTTGTATCCTCCTTGGACTTGGGGTAAGCCCACCACAAAATCCATACTGATGAATTCCCATTTCATTTGGGGAATGTCAAGTGGTTGTAATTTCCCTGGCATCATGACATGTTCAGCCTTGATACGTTGGCAAGACAAACATTCGGTGACATATTTGAGGACGTCACCTTTGAGCCTCTCCCAATAATAGCTCTTCCTGACTGCATTAAGAGTTTTTGCATAGCCAGGATGTCCGGCGAAAGGGGAATCATGAGCTTCCCACAATATCTTCTGCTTAAGTGACTGACTTGCTGGTATACATAGCCTTGTTCTATAGTAAATGAGTCCATTGTTAATAGAGAATTCATGATACTTTGCTTGCAACTTCGGATTTTGATCCTTGGTAGATATTTCTTTTATCATTGCTTGGTAAGCTAAGTCATGGCATGCTTCCTTTCTAGCTAATTCGAGTATAGGGTTGCTTGGCATAGATACCTTTGTAGCTAGGGATCTGGCCGTTGATGGATTCTGCAAGATTAGTGAGTTTAGGAATGCCTTGCGACTGAGTGCATCGGCAACCACATTCTCTTTCCCTGGTCGATACTTGATTTCAAAATCATATTCCTCCAATACTTCAATCCATCGACGTTGCCTCATGTTGAGCTCGTTCTGGGTAAAAATCCATTTGAGACTCTTATGATCGGTTACTAGAGTGAACTTGTTACCCAACAGATAGTTTCTCCAAAGCTTTAGAGCATGTATGACAGCTAATAACTCCAGATCATGAGTGGCATAATTCTTTTTGTGGCTCCTCAATTTCCTTGAAGAATATGCTACTGGATGATTTTCCTACATGAGCACATATCTTTAAGGCAAGCATGCTAGTATCAGTTACTACCTCTACTCCTTACTGTGGTCTAGAAGTTTTAGGCTCGGTGCTGATACCAAACTTTGCTTCAACCTATCGAAGCTAGTTTGTTCGGTAGTTGACCATGCAATGTTTGCTTCTTCAGTAAGTCTTTCGAAGGTGCTGCAATCAAAGCATAGTTTTTGATAAAGACCCTATACCATCCTGTCACCAAGAAAACTGCGTATCTCTTTGACGGATAATGGTATTGGCCATTCAAGCACATCTCTGACTTTGGCTGGATCTACTGATATTCCTTCTGATGATACTATGAATCCTAGATATTCAATCTGACGTTTGAAGAATGCACACTTCTTCATTTTTGCATACAACTTATGAGACCTCATTGTCTCCAACACAATCCGTAGTTGAGGTTCATGATCTTCTTCCTATTTAGAATAGACTAAAATGTCGTCGAAGAAGACAAGCACGAAATCATCAAAATATGGTCTAAAATTATCCTGCATTAATCTATTGAAGGTGGCAGGTGTATTTGTAAGGCCGAATGACATAGCCAAGAATTCAAAGGGCCCATATCTTGTATTAAAGGCCGTTTTTGGAATATCCTCATCCTTGATCCTGATTTGATAGTAGCCTGACCTGAGATCAATTTTGGAGAAGATCTTTGCACCTTGAAGGCGGTCAAGAAGCTCATCTATTCTAGGAATAGGATACTTGTTCTTGACTGTTGATTGATTCAACCCACGGTAATCAATACATAGTCGAAGTGTCCCATCTTTCTTTTTTCTGGAATAGGACTGGAGCTCCCCATGGTGAATTGCTAGGCCGGATGTAGCCTTGGTTTAACAGCTGCTTGAGTTGTTCCTTCAACTCAATAGCTTCCGATATAGACATTCTATAGGGTCTCTTCGCAATTGGCGCAGCTCCTATTACTAGCTTGATCTCATGATCTACTTCTCTTTGAAGTGGGCGTTTTTGTTAACTCTTCAGAAACTACGTCCACGTATTCCTTCAGCCAAGTGACCAATTCACTTTACTTCTTTATCAATATTCATAGTCAAGACAATCGTTGATTAAAAAGTTTTATTCCATTCATATCAACATAGCCTTTTCGTGGTACACTTATTTCTTGGGCCGATGGAACAAGTTAATACATTAATTCGAGGAGAATAAGATATTATTGCATTCAGCTACAGGAACTGAGTAGTAGTACGGATTGGGGTCATCGATTTTCAGGAATCGATAGTTCATTGGAAGATTAGGGTATCTTTTCCTTTGATATCCATTCTTCTCATGACGTCCCAAAACCTTGATTCGGTCGGCAGAGATTCTTTGAATCACTTCTCCGTACACATACTTATTCTGGTTAACCCTTCGACCTCCAACCTGTAGGGTCGCGTTTACGTGAGCCTCAACAAAGACGAACAGCTTCACGATTTTCAAATCCTCCATCCACTTGATTCTCTTCAAGTTAATTTGAAGGTACGCAGGTCGATAGGCAGTTATGTAATAGATCCCTAAAACACCCATCCATCTCTGTTCCATGTACACAGGCGATGGATTGTAAATGCGGTCTAGGATGTTCATCATCTCAACCCTCTGTCGATAATCCGTGGAATGCATCGCGGTCATAAACATGACTTGGAACACTAAGAACTTGTTCCATGCTTCGTAATTCTGGAAGACAGCAATCAAAGTAAGGAAATGTTTGGGACACAACATTCGCTTTACTTATTCTTATTAAAATTTCCTAAAAACAAGTCCTTTGTTGGTTTGCTCTGATACCAACTGTAACGTGTCCGCTAGAATCATTCCGGACACGTCTTAGCAGTCCATCGGGAAGGATGTCTAGAAAGCTCCGCGCGGCACTCCCATGGAATGTTACGGGACTTGCGATCTAGGTCTTCCCGCGTCTGCCACGTAGCGGAAGTATCCTGGCCGTTCCCACTTAGGATCGACCTGAATTTGGGTTTTCCTGTTTGGTCATTAGGTAGCAACAACTAGCGTCAGACCCGAGCGAACTACTTTACGCAGAAGCGCCTGGTCCGAAGCGGATTCACGCTGCACTTGGTTCAAGGAGAATGGGAAACGAGAGGGATGCAAGGTTCGACCTCTCTGCCATAAGGCATAGTCCCATTCCGTTCCCCTAAAACAACGTAAATCGGGTAGGATGTAACTCTAGGTCATCGTCTTCGTTATTCGCTTTGATGCTGAAGATCAACCTGCTGTTCGTCGAAGACTTTGAGAAAAGTTCCCGGCTAACCGGGACCACCCATCCATAGGACGGACCCATGGTCCATCCTCTGCACTTTCCTCGGTTTGTTTTAGTTATGTAATTACCTACCACATTAGTTTGACATATAACAAACAGCTTCCTTGATTAACCCTGTTAAGCACTGGTTCCTTCACGTAATCTTATCACAGGACATAAAGAAAACAATGCCAAACAACTTCTTTATTATCATTTTATCCTTTTATCTTTGCAATACAAGGAGTTCCCGCCTGTAGGCGTATTCATAATCCGCCCGAAGGCTATCCAGTAATCCACCAGGGATCACTAATCCAAGTTTCCGCCCGTAGACTAGTATGCGGGCCTCGAGATCCAATCCCGAGTCACGTTAGTCTCTTGTGCAGGGCCCGGAAGGGGAGGGATTTACGGCCAGAGCCCCCTCTGGCACCCAAGCATCCTCCTGCTCCAAGTAGAACTCAACGGAGAGACCTCTCGCGGCGGGTTCGGTCCACGTTCCCGGCGCGGCTAACAACCCCCTTGGTTAGGGTTAGGCAAGCAGTCGGGGGTAACTGAAGCTGCCTCTCCCTTCAGGCCTTCAACCTGAAGTATTTAGATGTATTTTCATCCTTTAGTTCATTAAGCAAACTGTAACGTGTCCACTAGAACCATTCAGGACACGTCTTAGCAGTCCATCGAAAAGGATGTCTAGAAAACTTCGCCCCGGCACTCCCATGGAATGTTATGGGTTTTGCAATCTAGGTCTTCCCGAGTCTGCCACGTAGCGGAAGTATCCTGGCCGTTCCCACTTAGGATCGACCTGAATTTGGGTTTCCCTGTTTGGTCATTAGCTAGCAACAACTAGCGTCAGACCCGAGCGAACTACTTTACGCAGAAACGCCAGGTCCGAAGCGGATTCACGCTGCACTTGGTTCAAGGAGAATGGGAAACGAGAGGGATGCAAGGCTCGACCTCTCTGCCATAAGGCATAGTCCCATTCCGTTCCCCTAAAACAGTATAAATCGGGTAGGATGTAAGTCTAGGTCATCATCCTCGTTATTCGCTTTGATGCTGAAGATTAACCTGCTATTCGTCGAAGACTTTGAGAAAAGTTCCCGGCTAACCGGGACCACCCATCCGTAGGACGGACCCATGGTCCATCCTCCGCACTTTCCTCGGTTTGTTTTAGTTATGTAATTACCTACCACATTAGTTTGACATATAACAACCAGCTTCTTTGATTAACCCTGTTATGCACTGGTTCCTTCACGTAATCTTATCACAGGACATAAAGAAAACAATGCCAAACAACTTCTTTGTTATCATTTTATCATTTTATCTTTGAAATACAAGGAGTTCCCGCCTATAGGCTTTTCATAATCCGCCCGAAGGCTATCCAGTAATCCACCAGGGATCACTAATCCAAGTTTCCGCCCGTAGACTAGTATGCGGGCCTCGAGATCCAATCTCGAGTCATGTTAGTCTCTTGTGCAGGACCCGGAAGGCGAGGGATTTACAGCCAGAGCCCCCCCTGGCACCCAAGCGTCCTCCTGCTCCAAGCAGAACTCAACGGAGAGACCTCTCACGGCGGGTTCGGTCCACGTTCCCGGCACGGCTAACAACCCCCTTGGTTAGTGTTAGGCAGGCAGTCGGGGGTAACTGAAGCTGCCTCTCCCTTCAGGCTTCAACCTGAAGTATTTAGATATGTTTTCCTCTTTTAGTTCATTGAGCAAACAATGCAAACAGTGCTTTTCTAAACTGTTACAAGCACAATCAAATTCCAATGGTCGTTTGGCTGGCAAACCGTTAAGGAGTGACTCCCTTTCCTCCGAATGCAACCCGCATTCGATCCGGAATCAATTGCAACTTGGCAAGATTCCTATTATTCTTGAGTTAGGGTCATACCCTTCCAATACTTTAGGTTTGTTGTGGCAGGATCCAGCGTCCATGTCGCTTTAGTTTATTGTCGGGTCATTCGCAAATACCTAACTTTCCTTTTCCTTGGCAATTATTTCCCAAGAAAAGTGAGTAACAGGATGATTACTCATCCTCTTGTAAATTAACTTGCCAACCTCATTTCGAGAGATGACAAAACTCTCTTGTGGACAAATCTCAAGTCTATAAAATGTTGCAGCTTTTTGCACATGTATTGCATCTAATTCCATGGGATCATTCCATTGCTTAGTGTTTTCCGTTCACGCATAGCCGGGATGTCCTACGAAAGGGGAGTCATGAGCTTCCCACAATATCTTCTGCTTAAGTGACTGGCTTGCTGGTATACATAGCCTTGTTCTATAGTAAATAAGTCCGTTGTCAACAGCAAATTCATGATACTTGGCCTGTAACTTCGGATTCTGGTCCTTGGCAGATATTTCTTTTATCATTGCTTGGTAAGCTAAGTCATGGCATGCTTCCTCTCTAGCTAATTCGAGTATAGGGTTGCTTGGCATAGATACCTTTGTAGCCAGAGATCTGGCCGTTGATGGATTCTGCAAGATTAGGGAGTTTAGGAATGCCTTGCGACTGAGTGCATCGGCAACCACATTCTCCTTTCCTGGCCGATACTTGATTTCAAAATCATATTCCTCCAATACTTCAATCCATCGACGTTGCCTCATGTTGAGCTCGTTCTGGGTAAAAATCCATTTGAGACTCTTATGATCGGTTACTAGAGTGAACTTATTTCCCAACAGATAGTGTCTCCAAAGCTTTAGAGCATGGATGACAGCTAATAACTCGAGGTCATGAGTGGCATAATTCTTTTCATGACTCTTCAATTTCCTTGAAGAATATGCTATTGGATGACCTTTCTGCATAAGAACACACCCCAAGGCAAGAATGCTAGCATGAGTTACTACCTCGAACTCCTTACTGAGGTTAGGAAGTTTCAGAATAGGTGCTGATACCAAACATTGCTTCAATTGGTCGAAGCTATTTTGCTCGAGAGTTGACCATGTAATAGAAGTCTGCTTCTTTAGTAAGTCGGTAAGAGGTGCTGCAATCAAAGCATAGTTTTTGATAAAGACCCTATACCATCCTGTCAAGCCAAGAAAACTGCGTATCTCTTTGACAGATAATGGTATTGGCCATTCAAGCACATCTCTGACTTTGGCTGGATCTACTGATATTCCTTCTGATGATACTATGAATCCTAGATATTCAATCTGACGTTTGAAGAATGCACACTTCTTCATTTTTGCATACAGCTTATGAGACCTCATTGTCTCCAACACAATCCGTAGTTGGGCCTCATGATCTTCTTCCTGTTTAGAATAGACTAAAATGTCGTCGAAGAAGACAAGCACAAAATCATCAAGATATGGTCTAAAAATATCCTGCATTAATCTATTGAAAGTGGCAGGTGCATTTGTAAGTCCGAATGACATAACCAAGAATTCAAAGTGCCCATATCTTGTATTGAAGGCCGTTGTTGGAATGTCCTCATCCTTGATCCTGATTTGATAGTAGCCTGACCTGAGATCAATTTTGGAGAAGATCTTTGCACCTTGAAGGCGATCAAGAAGCTCATCTATTCTAGGAATAGGGTACTTGTTCTTGACTGTTGATTGATTCAACCCACGGTAATCAATACATAGTCGAAGTGTCCCATCTTTCTTTTTCTGGAATAGGACTGGAGCTCCCCATGGTGAATTGCTAGGCCGGATGTAGCCCTGATCTAACAGTTGCTTGAGTTGTTCCTTCAACTCAATAGCTTCCGGAATAGACATTCTATAAGGTCTCTTTGCAATTGGCGCAGCTCCAGGTATTAGCCTTATTTCATGATCAACTTCTCTTGGAGGTGGAAGTTCAGTTAATTCCTCAGGGAATACGTCATCATATTCTTTTAGCCAAGAGGGTCCCTCATGAGACTCTTGCTTTTGATCTAACTTGTTGAGTTTGATCAAGTAAACAGGTAATCCTTTCCTAACCCCTTTTATGATCCGCGATACCTTGGCTAGCTGGATTCTCGGCACTCCTGCCTCACCTTGAGTCGTAACAAACTCTCTGTCAGAGTTTCGAAAGGAAACTTGACCCTTTCTACAGTGGATGTGGGCGTCATTGGGCTTAAGCCAATCCATCCCGAGTAGACACTCATGGATGCCTAAGTTCATGACTCTGAATTTGACTGAGGTTTTCTTCCCTCCCAGATAGAACTCCTCCTTAGCAGTTTGCCTAGCACAAGTTACCTCACGACCGTTTGCCAATTCCACAAGTAGGATAGGTGCTTCTACTGTGGCTATTCCTAATCTCTTAGCACACGCTGGTGAGATAAAGGAATGCGTACTGCCACAATCAATCAAGGTTTTGAAACTTTTACCTTGATAGTCCGACGGCGTTTGAATTACCGAGAACTGGCGATTCGGGCCCTTCCTGTGTAAAGCGGCATGGACTGTTGCTCTTTCGAATTCCGCTTCCATAGTCGGGTCTTCCTCTTCTTCCGCATTACATCTTTGCCTAGTGGTAATGCAGGCAGCTCTTCCTCTACCACGGGTGGCGGCTCCCTGCCCGCGGCCAGCACCTTGACGGTGTCCCTCGCTAAGCTTGGGACATTCCCTTCTGAAGTGACCGAGTTCATTGCAGTGGAAACATCGGATGTTTCGGCCATTACCGTGAGTAGGAACAAAGTTGTTGACGTTATTTGTCCTTGCTTTCTTCCTTTGTCCCTGATTGTGGCCTTGAACTCTCTTAACCTGAGGTCTGAATGCTCCTCTGCTTGGGTTGCTATAAGTCCAGTTCTTAATACTCCTTGGTTTAGCTTGCACTTCCTGAATTATAGGTGCTGCTCGAATGAGTGCATCCTGAAGATCTGATGGTCTCATAGATTCGAGACGGGTATTTACAGGTGGATTTAAGCCTGCGCAAAATTTGGACACCTGCTGTGTCGTGTCCATTTGTGGCGCATACTTCAAGAGTGAGACAAACTTAGAGTAGTATGCGTCAAGCGTGAGTCCTAACTATTTTAGCTCATAGAACTCATTCATTTTCTGAGTACGATATGCGGGTGGCAAATATCTCCCTTGCACGGCTTGCTTTAACTTCTCCCAGGTAACGGACCCCTCTGAAATCCCTTGATCCCTGCACCATTGTTTCCACCATAGTCTGGCTTCACCAGTGAGTTTTAATTTGGCGAGCATGGCCTGATTGGTAGGTGCAGTGCCAGCGGCTTCGAAGTAGTCCTCCATAGATTCAATCCAAATCTCAGCGTCTGACTGGACGAATCTGCCTCTCCCGTCAAACTCGGGTGGCTTAATCTGTTTGAGGAGGAACTTCTTCTCCTGGATCACAATCGTACTTGCTGTAGGGGGCGAATTTGGAACCTGTACCTGGGGTTGCGCCTGGGTAAAAAGTTTTCTTAACATTATTATATAATAATTGACATTAGCTTACCCTTAGTTCAACTATTTCGTAACTCATGAAGTTACTTAACTTTTTTCAACAACTTTGATGCACAATCGGATAGTGATAAAAGAAGTCCTTATTTATATTTATATGGCGTAGCCTCATACAACATCTCGAGTGAAGATAATCCAATCATTACATTTAGTTTGGGGAGAACAACATTGTATTGGATTTGTCTACAGGAACTGTGTAATAGTAGGGTTTTGGGTCATGTATCTTTAGGAATCGATAATTCATCGGAAGTTCAGGATATCCTTTCCACTGGAAACCATACTTCCCATGGCGGCCCAATACCTTAATTCTATCAGCTGGAATTACACGGGTTACTTCCTCATAAACATATGAGTTTAATTCAACTCTACGACCTCGAATATGCAAAGTTGAATTCACGTGAGCTTCCACAAAAATGAACAGCTTCACGACTTTCAAATCTTCCAACCACTTGATCCTCTTCAGGTTGGTTTGTAGATAAGCGAACCGGTGGACAGCTATGTAGTAGATTCCTGAAGACCCAGTCCATCTTCGCTCTATATATAGAGGTGATGGGTTATAAATCTGCTCCAAGATGTTCATCATTTCAATTCTCTGCCTATAATGCGGAGAATGCATTGCAGTCATGAACATGATCAGGAACACCAAAAACTTATTCCACGCCTCGTAATTCTGCAAGACAGTATTGAAGATGAGAATATGTTTGGATAGGAACAAATTCTTTACTTCACTTCTAATGAAATCTTATGAAAACAATTCCATTATAAGTCGGCTCTGATACCAACTGTAACGTGTCCACTAGAACCATTCAGGACACGTCTTAGCAGTCCATCGGAAAGGATGTCTAGAAAACTCCGCCCGGCACTCCCATGGAATGTTACGGGTTTTGCAATCTAGGTCTTCCCGAGTCTGCCACGTAGCGGAAGTATCCTGGCCGTTCCCACTTAGGATCGACCTGAATTTGGGTTTCCCTGTTTGGTCATTAGCTAGCAACAACTAGCGTCAGACCCGAGCGAACCACTTTACGCAGAAACGCCAGGTCCGAAGCGGATTCACGCTGCACTTGGTTCAAGGAGAATGGGAAATGAGAGGGATGCAAGGCTCGACCTCTCTGCCATAAGGCATAGTCCCATTCCGTTCCCCTAAAATAGCGTAAATCGGGTAGGATGTAAGTCTAGGTCATCATCCTCGTTATTCGCTTTGATGCTGAAGATTAACCTGCTGTTCGTCGAAGACTTTGAGAAAAGTTCCCGGCTAACCGGGACCACCCATCCGTAGGACGGACCCATGGTCCATCCTCCGCACTTTCCTCGGTTTGTTTTAGTTATGTAATTACCTACCACATTAGTTTGACATATAACAACCAGCTTCTTTGATTAACCCTGTTATGCACTGGTTCCTTCACGTAATCTTATCACAGGACATAAAGAAAACAATGCCAAACAACTTCTTTGTTATCATTTTATCATTTTATCTTTGAAATACAAGGAGTTCCCGCCTGTAGGCTTTTCATAATCCGCCCGAAGGCTATCCAGTAATCCACCAGGGATCACTAATCCAAGTTTCCGCCCGTAGACTAGTATGCGGGCCTCGAGATCCAATCCCGAGTCACGTTAGTCTCTTGTGCAGGACCCGGAAGGCGAGGGATTTACAGCCAGAGCCCCCCCTGGCACCCAAGCGTCCTCCTGCTCCAAGCAGAACTCAACGGAGAGACCTCTCACGGCGGGTTCGGTCCACGTTCCCGGCACGGCTAACAACCCCCTTGGTTAGGGTTAGGCAGGCAGTCGGGGGTAACTGAAGCTGCCTCTCCCTTCAGGCTTCAACCTGAAGTATTTAGATATGTTTTCCTCTTTTAGTTCATTGAGCAAACAATGCAAACAGTGCTTTTCTAAACTGTTACAAGCACAATCAAATTCCAATGGTCGTTTGGCTGGCAAACCGTTAAGGAGTGACTCCCTTTCCTCCGAATGCAACCCACATTCGATCCGGAATCAATTGCAACTTGGCAAGATTCCTATTATTCTTGAGTTAGGGTCATACCCTTCCAATACTTTAGGTTTGTTGTGGCAGGATCTAGCGTCCATGTCGCTTTAGTTTATTGTCGGGTCATTCGCAAATACCTAACTTTCCTTTTCCTTGGCAATTATTTCCCAAGAAAAGTGAGTAACAGGATGATTACTCATCCTCTTGTAAATTAACTTGCCAACCTCATTTCGAGAGATGACAAAACTCTCTTGTGGACAAATCTCAAGTCTATACAATGTTGCAGCTTTTTGCACATGTATTGCATCTAATTCCACGGGATCATTCCATTGCTTAGTGTTTTCCGTTCACGGAATTTACCCCAGCCAAGTAACAGGGTTTTAGGGTATCCTCCAAATCATTCCTAATTAGGTTGACCCATGGTTCTAGAAATATGCAACTCCGTCGGAGTTTCATCATGATCCTTAGGATAAAACCTTAGATCATTTCATACATGAACATCCAATTGCTTCGACATTTTGTGAACGTGTGTAGGATCTTTAGATTCACGGTTTTTGTCTAAAGCTAGGTCGAATTATTATTGCACTAAATCCTAGTTAGCACTTGGAATACCTATCATACCGACGGAGCCATACCCCTATGAGTCCCTTGTGGTTTAGGTTACTTAGTCACTTCAATTATACCTATCTTGCGACGAGGATGATCCTTCTAAAGGTAATAAACTAGATCTAACGGAGAGCAATAGATACAATTCCACCAATACGCGTAAACATGCGATTGATTGCCTCTACGTATCACATGGTTCATGATAACTTTATCTTTCCTTGGTAAGGTAAAATGCTTGCCAATCTGTACGCTAACTTTCCTAGGTCCTACTAGGATTTACCAATTAATCATGCCTACTACTTTGTAGTCTATACTTTCGAATCCTATGCTTTGACGAACCATGCAATCTTTCCTAAATGCGGTTTCTAATGAATGACGTTATCGCCTGATGACTATGCAATATGCAACATTCTCCTAGCTACGAAGTAGTTAATGAAATTTATACAAAGCTAGTGTTAATTTATTCCATCTTACAAGCTATTTGCAAGTCCATACGTTCACTTTAGTACTCTATTATTTCTTTCCGGATGATACCTTAAGGTGTTAACCTTTTCCTATGAAATCATTACGAGAAGTATGTTGCCTAATGTGCGGCACACACTTATTCCTACCATGTCTAGGACGAAAGAGAATGCATTTATAAATTCCATTTCTTTGCCTAATTTTAGACTCATTACTTTAATAATGCACCAAAAAAACTACATGCAACTAGCCTTCTACTCGTTCAAATTCATGACATAATTCAACCTTGCCTAATGTTTCAAGAGATGCTTTATCACATGTATTTCTTTCCAATTTTCGTATGCATTAAAATTAAGCGTAAAAATGCAATTCCTTTTATGAGCTAAGCGCGCCTAATCATGCGAGAATAACTCGAAGGAACCTGGACTTGAGGGCTCGGGGAGATGTCCACTTGTACATTCGGAGATGAGCCTTCCGCGGTCGCACCTTGTGATCTTTTTGGGGCCATCGTAGTCGTAAATTAGACTTCGATTTGCCTTTGTGGTCTACGGAGTGACGGCCCTCGGAATGCGGCCTTCCGACCTCTGCCTTTATCCTTGTATGCGGGAGATTTCCTTTTCGGGATGGTGCTTGCGGCAAAGGCTTTAGGAGTCTTTCAAGAAAACTCCAATCGGCACGGAATTTAATCTCGGACGGCTTGCGGCTTTAAAATCTTCTTGCGAAAGCCTTTTCGATGGGTCTTGCGGGGGTCTTTATGGCTTCACCGTCCCCTCTTCAAAGTCCGGGAAGGGTATGAAGAGATCTTCTTGGAAATGGGGTGGGAAGGGGCCTTAAGGAGGCCCCCTCCTTAGAAGCTTCTAAAGAAGCTTCTAAGAAGCTTCTGTAGCTTCAACAGAAACACGTGGGGGGGGGGGGTCGTGATCCATGTGGCGGGGCAGCCTGAGCTGGCCGGCGGACAGGGCGGCAGCGACTGGCGGACTGGACTGGCGGTGGTTATGGCAGCTGGCGGCAGCGCGGCGGCTCCTGAACGATGGCGGCCCTTCCTCCCTTCACGTCGGCACAGCGACCTCTTCCTCCTCTAGCTCTCTCCCTCCCACAGCTTCTCCCTCTCTCCCCCTCTAGCACACCCCCTTGATGGGGGTGTTTATATAGGCATGGGGGTGGGGAAGAGGGCCTCCACACACGTGGAGGACTCCCCTCATGCAGTCCCTCACTTGGCCCTCCCCCCTCCACACTCCCTCTCCTCCAGCCATGCATCGGCTGGTGGAAGGGATAATAGTAAAAAAATTTGCCTTAATTTATCCTATTACCCTTCCCAAGCGGTCGTTCCCTTGCGGTTTTTCGGTCCTCAACCCCGGCCTTTAATTCTCGACGTGGGACCTCATTTTGGAGCGTGCAGGGTGTGGATTAGGTTACCAATAATCACGAAGTAGGGGAATACTCTTGCACAAGGTGTACACGGCGTGCGGCAAGTTAATATTTGCGTACGGGGTACGTGGAAATATTACACAAACAATGCAAACAGTCCTTTCTAAACTGTTACAAGCACAATCAATTTCAATGGTCGTTTAGCTGGCAACTGTTAAGGAGTGACTCCTTTTCTCCGAATGCAACCCGCATTCAATCCGGAATCAATTGCAACTTGGCAAGATTCCTATCATTCTTGGGTTAGGGTCATACCCTACCAATACTTTAGGTCTTGTTGTAGTAGATTCCAGCGACCATGTCGCTTTAGTTTATTGTCTGGTCATTTGCTTCAAGGTAAATACCTAACTTTCCTTTTCCTTGGCAATTATCCCCCAAGAAAAGTGAGTAACAGGATGATTACTCATCCTCTTATAAGTTAAATTCTTTCAATAACTTGCCAACCTCATTTCGAGAGATGACAAAACTCTCTTGTGGGCAAATCTCAAGTCTATACAAAGTTGCAGCTTTTTGCACATGTATTGCATCTATTCCACGGGATTATTCTACCCATTGTTTAGCGTTTTCCGGTCACGGAATTTACCCCAGCCGAGTAACAGGGTTTTAGGGTATCCTCCAAATCATTCCTAATTAGGTTGGCCCATGGTTCTAGAACTATGCAACTCCGTCGGAGTTTCGTCATGATCCTTAGGATAAAACCTTAGATCATTTCATGCATGAACATCCCATTGCTTCGACATTTTGTGAACATGTGTAGGATCTTTAGAATCACGGTTTTTGTCTAAAGCTAGGTCGAATTGCACTAAACCCTAGTTAACACTTAGGATTCCTATCATATCGACTCAATCATGTCCATACGAATCCTTGTGGTTTAGATTACTTAGTCAATTCAATTATGCTTGTCTTGCGACAAGGATGATCCTTCTCAAGGGTAATAATCTAAATCTAACGGGTAACAATACTTACATCTACACCAACACGCGTAAACATGCGATTTATTGCCTTTACGCATCACATGGCCCATGATAACTTTATCTTTATTTGGTGCACGATAATCTGGCTACTAACTTTGCCTAGGACCTACTAGGTCTTACATCAATAGTCGTACCTACAACCTTGTTGTCTACACTTTGGCATCTTATGCTTTGACTCCTAATTGCGGCTCTTAATGAATGACATTTTTCACATGACGACTACGCAATACACAACATTCTCCTAGCTACGAAGTAGTCAATGAAACTCATACAAAACTAGTGTTAATTTATTCCATCTTACAAGCTATTTGCAAGTCCATACGTTCACTTTAGTACTCTATTATTTCTTTCCGGATGATACCTTAAGGTGCTAACCTTTTCCTATGAAATCATTACGAGAAGTATGTTGCCTAATGTGCGGCGCACGCTTATTTCCACCATGTCTAGGACGGAAGATAATGTACTTATAAATTCCATTTCTTTGCCTAAGTTTAGACTCATTACCTTGATAAGGTACCAGAACTACATGCAACTAGCCTTCTACTCGTTCAAATTCACGACATATTTCAATCTTACCTAATGTTTCAGGAGATGCTTTGTCACATGTATTTCTTTCCAATTTCCGTATGCATTAAAATTAAACGTAAAAATGCAATTGCCTTTATGAGCTAAGCGCGCCTAATCTTTTCCTTATGCGGAAATAACTCGAAAGAACCTGGACTTGTGGAGTCGGGGAGATGTCCACTTGTACATTCGGAGATGAGCCTTCCGCGGTCGCACCTTGTGATCTTTTTGGGGCCATCGTAGTCGTAAATTCGACTTCCGATTTGCCTTGTGGTCTACGGAGTGACGGCCCTCGGAATGCGGCCTTCCGACCTCTGCCTTTATCCTTGTATGCGGGAGATTTCCTTTTCGGGATGGTGCTTGCGGCAAGGCTTTAGGAGTCTTTCAAGAAAAATCGAATCGGCACGGAATTTAATCTCGGACGGCTTGCGGCTTTAAAATCTTCTTGCGAAAGCCTTTTCGATGGGTCTTGCGGGGGTCTTTATGGCTTCACCGTCCCCTCTTCAAAGTCCTGGGAAGGGTATGAAGAGGTCTTCTTGGAAATGGGGTGGGAAGGGACCTTAAGGAGGCCCCCCCTCTTAGAAGCTTCTAAAGAAGCTTCTAAGAAGCTTCTGAGCTTCCACAGAAGCACGTGGGGGGGGGGGGTTGTGATCAGCGTGGCGGGGCGGCCTGAGCGGGCCGGCGATCTGAGCGGCAGCGATGGCGGCTGGCGGACAGGGCTGGGCGACTGCAGCGCGGCGTCGGCGGCGACCTCACCTTCCTCTCCTCCACGGCTCGTCCTCTCCTTCAGCTCCTCTCCCACAGTCCTCCCTCCTAGCACACCCCCTTGATGGGGGGTGTTTATATAGGCATGGGGGTGGGGAAGAGGGCCTCCACACACGTGGAGGACTCCCCTCATGCAGTCCCTCACTTGGCCATCCCCCCTCCACACTCCCTCTCCTCCAGCCATGCATCGGCTGGGGGAAGGGATAATAGAAAAAAAAAAATTGCCTTAATTTATCCTATTGCCCTTCCCAAGCGGTCGTTCCCTTGCAGTTATACGGTCTTCAACCCCGGCTTTTAATTATCGACGTGGAGACCTCGTGAATGGTATGGTTTAAGTTACTAATAACTTGGGAAGTAGGGAATACCTTTGCACAGGGTTTACACTGCGTGCGGACAGTTAATATTTACGGTACGGAGTGTGCGGAAATATTACACTCTTTATGTAACCCATGCTTGACTTCAATAATATCCTTCTCAAGTGTACCTGTAATGATGAGATCATCAATATAGATGACCACAACAACCATACCATCTTCTGTATGCCTTGCATAAAGTGAATAATTAGCTTTGCTTTGCTGAAATCTCATACTACATAAGAATTTGCTGATTCTATCACACCATGCTCTTGGTGCTTGCTTCAGTCCATATAAAGCCTTTTTTAACCTGCATACATAATGTGGGTATTTTGGATCCACATAGCCCTTTGGTTGATCCATGTACACTTCCTCTTCTAAGTTGCCATTCAAAAATGCATTTTTCACATCCATTTGATAAAGCTTCCAACCATAAGTTTGTGCATATCCTTTTGCAACTAGCCTTGCTTTATACCTTTCAAGAGAACCATCCGACTTACATTTGAACTTATAAACCCATTTACATCCAATGGACTTCTTGCCATGAGGTAGTTTCACCAAATCCCAAGTCTTGTTTTTCCTTAGTGCATCCATCTCTTCATCCATTGCTTGTCTCCACTCTTTTCTCTCTACTGCTTCTTCAAAGCAAGTAGGCTCCACATGTTGTACATAAGAAACCATGTATGCATAATGCATCTTCATGAACCCATTATAAGTCTATCTATCAACTGGATACCTTACCCTTTCTGACCTTCTCAATTGAGGTGCACTACCGTGTGTCTCATTTGATTTAGCATGTGGTGGCACATACTTTCTTGCACTTCTAGTGCCAGATGTTTTAACATGTGGAATGCCATACTCGTCATCTATAGATTCATCTTCTGATCTTTCAGCCATAGGTCTCTTTCCTTTTGCAACTTCTGCACTCCTTTGTGCATTTCTCAATCTATCACTCCATGGACTGTAGCTGCCATTGCTTTCCACATTCTCTTGAGGTCTGAAGCATCTTCCACATGCTGATTTTTAGGCTTGTTGTTTGCTGAAATTTTCCTTCCATAGCCATCATCATCATTGCTTTCATAGGAATCAACATCCACCCACTGCAATTTTGGGCTTGTACCATGATTCATATTCACTAAATCTGACATCCATGCTTATCTATACTTCCTTACTCACTAGATCATAGCATTTGTATCCCTTATTCTCATCAGGATATCCAAGGAAAATGCATTTTGCAGCCTTAGGTTCCATCTTCTTTCTCAAATCATCCGGAACATGAACATAACAAACACATCCAAAGGCCCTAAGGTATGCAACAGTGGGTGTCTTGCCATACATTCTCTCATATGGTGACATATTATGAGTCAAGGTTGTAGGTGTTCTATTCATAATGTGAACTGCAGTATGCACTGCTTCTGCCCAATATGACAATGGCATGTTCATTTGGTTCATCATTGCCCTTGCAACCTCTGCAATAATCTGATTCTTCCTTTCAGCCACACCATTTTGCTGAGGTGTGTACCTACATGTGAATTGCCTTTTGATACCATGATCTCTCAAGAAGTCACAAAACTCATATGACATGTACTCTCCACCATTATCTGACCTCAAACATTTTATGTAGCATCCAAACTTCTTTTCATCCATAGATTTAAATTCCAAGAACTTTTCAAATGCTTCACTTTTATGCTGCATAAAGTATACCCAAGTCATTCTGCTAAAATGATCAATGAAAGTGATATAAAATCTACATTTTCCGCTCATGGAAACATTATGACATGGGCCCCAAATATTTGAGTGTATTATTTCCAAAGGATAGCTGCTTATTCTCCCCCTCTTTGGAAATGGCAATCTAGACTGCTTGCCAAATTGACAAGCCTCACATACATGATCAAAATTCACATATCCAAAATGCGGTAGACCAGGGACTATCTGTTTCGATTGCATTTGCTTCAATCTTTGCAAATTAACATGACCAATCCTTCTATGCCATAATTCCACATCCTTATCTTGCCCATGTCCTCTCTCAACATACATAGAGTTTTGAATCATTGGAGTACCTGAATCCAAAGCAAACAATCTCCCTTTCTTTCTACCATGAGCAATCACCATGCCAGTTCTCTCATTATGGAACTCTTTAATGAAACATCCAAACTTATTGAATCTCACCTGCAATCCTTGATCTGCCAACTGATGCTAAGTTCTTAGTTATTGTGGGTACATAAAGTACATCACCAAGCTTGTTATCAATCCCATCTTTAGTAACAAGTGGCACACTACCAATATGAGTAATTTTGTGTAAAGTATCATCACCAGTGGCAACATATTCATCATTCTGCATTTGCTCCTTGCTATCAAACCACTCAGCATGATGAGTCATGTGGTTTGTAGCTTCTGAGTCCAAAAAGCAATCATTCTCATGAAGAGGGTGAGTCATGCTCCCGAGCAGATGCTCCATAGCAAATAGGTGACCTCTAGGTGATCCACCTCTAGGTCCATAACCTGTACTACCATAAATGCCTGCATAGTGGCCATATTGGGTCCTTCCACGACCCCTAGACATGGCATTCTATTTCTGATAATAATCCCTCTCAAAGTGACCAAATTGACCACAATAATGACAAGTGCCATCTCTTTGTGAAGAAGGACTAGACCGTCCTCTACCTCTAGGGAAAGATTTCCCCCTGCCTCTATGCATGAAGTCACCACGACCAAAGTTACCTCTTCCATGAGCAAAACTATAATTACAACGACCAAGTGAAGAGCCTCTAGCTCTAGATGAGCTGCCACGACCTCTCTGGTGATAGAAAACACTGTCTCCACCTGCATTTTTGCCACTGCTAGATGCATTCAATCCCAACTTGATTTCTTCTATAAGTAGCAATCCAATAAGCGCCTCAAAGTCAGGCATAGAGCCTCCTCTAACAGAAATAGAGGTATCCAAAGATTTGGAAGCTGGTCCAAGTCCATTTAATGTCACTGACACTAAATAATCATCATCAACAGGTGCATTAATGGATGCAAGGTCTTCTCCAATTTGCTTGATTTCTACCACACTGATACTATGATTGCCTCTCCATGCACCATGTAATCTCTGCTTGAGTTGTATCTTACGAGCCTCTATACATGTTCCATACATTTTTTCTATGATTTCCCATGCCTCCTTACAAGTACTTGCCTTTTTGATATGAGGAATCAATGTTTCTGAAATACATATGGAGATCCAATGCAAAAATTTCATGTTCTTCCTGTCCAATCCTTGTACGCTTTCTTTTGCTCTTCAGTTGGATGTTCATACATTCATCATCACCTATTATGAGGTCCCATAGACCTCTACCCATAAAAAAATTCTCCATCGTATAAGACCAAACACTATAGTTGTCTTTGGTCAATTTGTCTCCCATGATCTGAGTGATCTGCACCGTGTTAGACATTTTGACTACTGCAAATTTAGAAAAAAAACAACAATACAAACTGTCCAGAAATGGTATTCAGCAGTATGCCCCAATCTAGAACATCAATGATCCAATATGTGTCCAAAATCTGTCATATACATCCATCCATGATGCCAACATGTCATACATTCAGTTCCCAACAAGAAACATCCAATTCGGATCCCAAACATTATCCATATGATCCAAAATGAATCACAGTATCACCAATGATAGCACTCCCAGAGACTCAAGAAAGGGCAACATTCTCTCTGCTTGCAGCTATTTTGGCTCATTGCGGAAATGACAGAAATACTTCTGAACCCAACAACAACGCATCTTTGATGTCTGGTTAGATATGCCTCTTATACAACTAGTTACAACTTGCCAAGCACAATCAAACTTATACTTTTCCTCCTCTTCTTTATTTGTCTCTTCATAAAAGCTGCATTTTACTCTCTGTTGGTCAGACCTTGTCCCTTTTCATGTTTTTTCTACATTGCAGGTCTAGCCTTTTCATTCTGCAAGTTTGGAAGATTTGGCATTCCCACTTGCAAGCTGTCATCCTTTTGCGCCTTAGTTGATTCTCCAACAGGTGGTGCTAGTTGTAATTGTCTCTTATATTCCTGCTTAGACAAAGACAAGCCATGAACTGGGGGAGGACCAGTAGTGTTCAGTCACTTTTTGATAGCTGAGAGATGGAATGCAACTTCTATTATATTCTGACCAGTTTCTAGATGATTGACTTGAGCCTTTCTGTTGTCCTGACCTTTGATGAGAGTCACTGAATCTATTGATATAAACTTCACCATATGATGTCTGTTGAGCACCCAGTTCTATATTCCATCGATAATGAGCATTAACATTTTCCCCATAGTGAGATCTGCCAGAATTTATCCAACCTGCCGAAGCTTGTCTCCTTATCTCTGCGATACAATCGATTCATGGGAGGCATCCCTATGGAGTATGCGAAGAAGGCGGTTGCTGCTAAGGACGAGGTCCCATTTACCATGCTTTTCTTGGACAGTAACTTCCTCACGGGGTCCCTGCCTCTGCCCTTCCTCGCCACTACCCACCTCTCTGGCAGCCTCCTTCTTCACAGAGTATGCGGAAGAAAATCGATACCAAATCCAGGAAGTCATTGGCAAAGGAAGCTATGGCTTGGTGTGCTCAGCCATTGATACATATACAGGACAGAAGGTAGCAATCAAAAAGATCAATGACATTCGATCATGGTATCAGTCCTGTCTTGAAGGGGAATATCTCACCTCTAGTATTCCTATTATTCAGCGGCTCTTGGAACAGAATGGAGAGAACATGTCATTCGATGCTTGGGGTATCCACGAGCATTGGTGCTTGTATGTCCTCGATGAAGCATGCCTTAAAGTGGCAGTATCAGCTACTTACCTTCTCTCAAATCTGATGTCTACAACTTCACCTTCAGGTGCATACACAGAGCTGGATGCTTTAACACTCTTAACAGTGCACATTGTCTCTCCCGATTGATACTTTGCTCCCACCTCAGGAAGCTCAACATAGACAACATCACCTAACTCTTCCATAGCAAAGGAAGTCAATCCCATTGTTCCCTGGACACCTTCTCCACAGCAAAGGAAGTCAATCCCATTGTTCCCTGGTCACCTTCTGCTCTGATACCAAATGAAAACCGAAGTGGAGGGAATCCATGAGGTCAATCAGATGAGAATTCAGGAGCTCAATGTCTTCTTCTCCTCCATTATTCTTCTCTATTTCTCCAACAATCCACACCCACAAAATGGTATCCTCAAAAGATAGATACCCCAAACTTAAGGACACTTTACATATGATTGTACTTTAGATACATACAACCATAGGATATGACTTAGGATATGTCATATTTATCAACATCATCCCCCTCCCCCTCCCCCTCCCCCACCCCACCTCACCTCACCTCATCTAAAAAAACCCCGTAGCTCAAAAAACCCCGCTCAACCCAACCCACCTCGCCCCCCCACGACACGGCGTACCCACTAAAAAATCCCCTCTCCACCCAACCCCCCGCGCGTCCCACGACATGGCACAATCCCCCCTAAAAAAACTCCACTCCACCCAATCCCTCCCTACGACAAAAAAACCCCTCTCAACCCACCCCACCTCACTCCCACACGACACGGCGCAGCCCCCCTAAAAAAACCCTGCTCCACCCAAACCCCCCCCCCCCCCCCACGACATGGCACAATCCCCCCTGATGACATGGAAACCCCCCTCGAAAAACCCCACTCCACCTAAGTCCCTCCCCCCCTCTCCCACGACGTGGAAATCCCCCTCAAAAAAACCCCGCTCCTTCCACACCATCCCACCGCACCTAAGAAAACCCTGCTCAACACATTCCATCACCCCCCCATGACACGGCACATCCCCCTTCCCCCCGCCCCAATGACATGGCAACCCCCCTCAGAAAAACCCCGCTCCATCCACACCACCCCACCGCACCTCAAAAAGCCCCGCTCAACCCACCCCACGACATGACACACCCCCCACCCCACCTCACCCCCCACAACACGATGCATCCCCCCTAAAAAAACCTCGCTCCACCCAACCCCTTGTCCTCTCACGACATGGTACAATCCCCCCTCCCCCTCCCCCCCTCCAAAAACCCCACTCAATCCAAGCGTCCCCTCCTCCCCCTCCCCAACGACATGGCAACCCCCCTCAAAAAAGCCCTGCTCATCCACACCACCCCACTGCACCTCAAAAAACCTCGCTCAGCCCACCCCACCTCACCTCACCCCCCCACGACATGGCACCCCCTTGAGCTCTTCTAGGGACCAAGCAAAGACATCTATATACTCTCGTAAGAGAGTAATGAGACTTGATTCCTCTTCCTTAGTCAAGTCATCGGCTATAAAGACAAGTCAGGGTGTCTCGCCTTCCTTGGCTAAATTGACCTCCTTGACCTTGGCGGGTCTTTCAATTGGTTCACTTGCTTGCTCCTGTCATTTGGCTCCCAGCAAGATCACTACCCTATCTCCTTTTTTGAATTTTGTGAATCATTTTGGTAGATCTTGTGGTTTTTGATGCTCTTTTTCCCTCGTATCTTAGATGGCTTCCATTGTTCCTTCCTTAACTATCAACGCCTTAGGTGGACGGGCAGGTCCCCCTTGGTGCGTCTAGTCCTAGAAGGTTGAGGTATTGCAGGGTCACTTTTTGAGCTGACTTCCACCCTAGAATCGAATTCTCCTTTGCTAGAAGAGGGAGTCTCTCTTGGTGGTCACAGCTTGGAAGGTGAGTCCGAACTTAATAGTTGTGCATCACTTGGTTGGGCAAGGCTTGCCTGCTCGTAGTCAAGTGTGCCTATGTGCTCCAACCAAGTTCGATCACAATCCATGTGTATGAATCCTCTTTCTATCCTAAAGAAGTTCTGCTTGTGCAGTTTGGAGTCAACTAATATTTTTTTGATTACACATCCCCTAGTGTCGTATTCTATAGTGTCTATTTTCCTTTTGCTCTCATTACTAAAGGAACAACAGTCTTCATATTCATCATCAAAGTTGTCTTTGTCTGATTGCTCATCATCTCCTAAGTCCTGATACGTCTCTTCTTGTTGGTCGGGGACCAAGGCCCAATTGTATATATCAAGTTTAAGTTGCACACCTTGGACCATCGCTGATTAGGCTCATCCAAGACATCTTGGAGTGGCTTGAGATTCATTGTTGGATTTCTAGCCAACTTGCTAGTTAGATATCCTAGTATCTCAAGGAGCCCTCATCTATTGTTTGGGACTTGGAATGTGACAGAGGGTTGAAACTTTTGTGTAGACTTCTAGCCATCATGCAAACTGGTACTCAGAGTGTGTCCTTGGGCTTGCCAATAGTCTTGATGGCTTGTTCGTACTCCTCATTGTCCAAGAACGACAAGTTGATGGTAGCAAGAACATGCATCCAATCTCGCTCATCATTAGGACACAGGATATACATGGTTAAGAGACCATAGGATTTCCTCATCTGGATGGCACCCTTTAGCATGGTAGAGATGGCGTCTAGGTCAACAATCATAGTCTTCCAACTGTCCATCTCTACTCTTACAACATCTGTTTGATTGCCTAGGAAGATGAGACTATTGCTCCATTCTTTTATGACTCTTGCATTGCACATCTAGGGTCGGCCTAGCAGGATGTTGTAGTCCACTCCCTTCATGACTATAAAGTCAACGGAGAATTGGACTCCTGCAATCTTCATTGGACAATTCTTTAACACGCTGAATGGTTTTACCTTCATTCCATTAGCCAGAGTGACGTTGAACCTAGCAATCTCGACCGGTGGGTTACCCAAGGTTTGGAGTACTGCATGGCTTAGCACACTAACTCCCGCTCCCGTATCTACGATTTCCTTCCTTATGATATCTCCAAGAGCTAAGACCGGCAAAACTGCATGCATCTTTGTGATGTGTAAGGACTTGGGCACGGAGTGCAGTGTTAGGCTCGATATTTGTGTTTGTGTATCGTGATCGTGCAAGTCTGCAATGGCTTACTCATTTGATTCTTTGACTCATTTTTAAAGCTCTTGCCATAGCGTCGGATGCTGCCTAAGTAGGTTTCCTAATCTTAGAGTCATAGGGGTGGTCTCCAATATATTAAGGAGGTTGCTAGCTACTTGCCTCTCTCCTAACTCTCCGGTTCTTGGCCAATGGCCTTGACTAATTTTCTGGCCTGAAGCACTTAGACCTGTCTAAGTGGCATTGCTTGTGGTACAGTCGCATCCCTCGATTTTGGTCGGGGATGAGACTAGTGTGCTTATGCTTGAGAGATTATTGATCTTATCTTCTAGTATGGGCTCGGTGTCTTTCAGGTGCTCTTGGGCTTCTTTCACCCCCTTCTTTCACCTCAATTTTGGTCGCTCGTGTGCTTATGCTTGAGAGATTATTGATCTTATCTTCTAGTATGGGCTCGGAGTCTTATCTTCTAGTATGGGCTCGGTGTCTTTCAGGTGCTCTTGGGCTTCTTTCACCCACTCCTTTACTTTCTCGACTACTTCGAGTTGGCACTTTGGGTTGGGGTACTCCCTGACCTTAGCACTTTCCCTCTTAGCTATTTTTGGAGCTGACGTTTTTACCTCTGCATCAGTGACTTTCTTTCCAACAAGTAGTATTGTAGCACTTTTGGTTTTTAGTGTGACCTTAGAATTTGGTTTCTTCTTCCTTCATCTCCAACTCTTCTTTCCAATAGAGGTTGCATTGAGATTGCTAGGCCCTGGCGATGATATGCCAGCTTGCTTTGTTTGTGCGCGGGTCATGACATGCAATGGGATAGGTGTGGCCTCCCCATCGAGTGTCTTGACACTAAACAACCCCAATGGGACTGATGACTTGTTTGCCAAACTAGAAGATGGCTTCCACCTAGGGCAATCAACAAAGAGATGTGTGATTCCACACTTAGTGCATCTTAGATCAACCTTGTCTCTATTTACATGCTCCATCTCGGGACAGCACTGCAAAGACACGTTGGTGGGTGAAAATGAGCGACCCGGGACATGATGCTGCATGGAGTCAAGTGGGATAACGCATGCAAATATCGTTTTTTTGTCTTTATAATACCTACCCATAGCAAGAGTCGGGTTGAAAGAGGGAAATCCCAAGTGGTACCATGCATGTTCGACACGTGGTTGTGATATTTCAGTTTTGAGACACGTGCCTTATGCTAGGAAGAGAAGGAAATGTGTTCTCGCTTCTAATTTTGAGTCCCGGAGTGGAATTGTACATGGCAAGGGGCATGTTTGCCATCTAGCAACTAAGGGGAAGCAAGGAGCAGCTTAGTAAAATAGGGAAAAAAGCAAAAATGTGAGGACTTTTTTTATAAAAAGAAAAAAGAGGAGAAGAGAAAAGGGTTCACAATCAACGAGAGAGAGAGAGAGAGAGAGAGAGAGAGAGAGAGAGAGAGAGAGAGAGAGAGAGAGAGAGAGAGAGAGAGAGAGAGAGAGAGAGAGAGAGAGAGGAATCTTGCAGCCTAAAGAGAAGGGAGAAATTTGAAGCTCAAAAAAAGAAGAACAAATTGTCAGAAGAAAGAGACCGTGAAGCTGAAGTTATTGGAGCCTTGGAGCATGATGTCAGGGGTATTGAAGTCAATGGGCTGATGCGAGTTCTCAGTTTTTAGATGATGGTAATAAGATTCTTCTTTTTGTCTTGTTTTCTTCTACTTATTTGTGGGGCAAAGAGTATGTAGATCAGTTCTGATGTATGAATATGAGTGAAAGATAGCAGAGGGCTATTCTTCATCATGTTGAAAGTGACGTATGTTAGTTGTTGCATGCGGCTTCCCATCAACAGAGAAGAATGGAAGTAAAGGATCTCTACATTTGAAACTGGCTATGTGGCAAAGAATATGTATTATGGGTAGATGTTGAATGCATGGACTTGGGTTAGTGGAAATCTGGAAGGATTTGCAGATGAACCAAAGTTCATAAAGTTCGAAGCTCCTGCAACTCTTCATCAGTGCAAGATGCAAGATATGCTGAGATGTATCTACTCATAGGCTAACATGACAATTTGAAATCAAAGAAAGTGTCTTCTCATTTGCAAGTTTGTGCTTTTGGAATAGAGAAGTTGTGTTTTGCTGTATAGAGCATGTAGAAATTTAGGACTGCAGGCTGTATAGAGCTGTTTCAGGATAGTAGATAAAGAAATTTGGCTCTGAGTTGTTCTAGAGAGTTATAGATTGGAAATAGAGCTACAAATTTTCTTTTTGAAGCTTGGCAAATCCGAGACGTGGTTAGAAAGTTATCAACTGTTCAATGTAGTGCTCTATGAGGCAATTTGTGTGCTCTATGAGGAAACAGGTGAATTCAACAACATCTACATCACCAACTTGGTTTCCCATGAAAGTCATCATGATTGTCCATTGCTCTATTAATGAAAACTCTATTTTGTTGCAGTAATGGAATGTCTATAATAGTGAAATGCTTGTAGTTGTTGAATGGGCATGAAAATTTGTCATATGAAGCTTTGGTAACCTATGCTTTTTGGTTTGCATTTATGTGTGTTCTGAGAAGAGAGGAACAAAAAGGATCTACAACTAGTTTTGCACTGATTGAGGCAATCATGCTTTGTGGGAGAGTTTGATGTGTGGGGTTGCCATCCCTAAAAAATAGGAATTGTGTGAATCTGAAAGCTCGTGTTGTCAGAGTCTCAGCTATGGTTGTTTCAACATCAGATTCTCTCTAAAAATGGTAGAATCTGAGCTTGAAGGTTTAAACTGCTTAAGTGTTGAGTTGAAGTCTCAGTGAGGAGTGAGTGATTAGAAACTTTTGATCATGTGTTCAGTGGTGTTGTCTCGTGGGATTTGTTGAGGTGAGATCCTCGATCTTTATTGTGTGGTGTTGTCTTGGGGTTTGTTAGAGGTGACTATCCAATTCACCTACCATAGATTGGTGCCCCCACTGAGGATCTCCCACGTTGAAGATCTCTTACTAATCTTATCAGTTGGGAAGTGTAAGGTTTGGAAAACCATCCTATACACAAACTGAAGCATGGTGGCTTTTGGATATGAACCCTTCTTTGGTACTGAGAAGATACTAATCAGTTTATCAAGAGATTGGAGTGGATGGCTTACCAAGATCAAAGGGACACTGATGTAGATAAGCTTTGAATGATCAGCATGTTGCTTGAAGGTTCTACAAGATTATGGTGGAACTTACTGAATGAAGAGACAAGGGCAAATTGGAATGAAGGAAAAAATGAGTTCCTTACAAGCTTTGCAGCTAAGCAAACTCCCGAGAGTTTATGGAAATATTTGGAAAGCATGTTTCAAGGGGAAAATGAGGAAGTGTCTAAATTTTCTGTGAGATTTGAAGCAAATTTGATAGAAATTGCACAAACTATGGAGCAACCTCCAATGATGTTCTTGAAAAAGGACAAGTTTGTTTCATTGCTCAAACCTGAAATTAGAGAAAAGATTCTTATCAAAGACCTTGATACATATGAAGATGGGGTAAAAATAGTGAAAGAAAAGCAAAGGAAAATACAATTGAGGTCAGATAAATCAAGAGATATTGTTGTGCATGCATTTTTACGACCTAATCAGGTTGATACTGTTGTAGGAAATGCATGATAGTATGTTGTGAATCTTCATGGGACATTTGAAAGAGTGGCAAATGGAACTCAACAAAGACATAGGAAACTTGATGATGATGTGATTAATAAACTGTAGGAATAATTGGCAAATCTGAATTTGAATATGACCCTATTGCAAGCAAGGCAGCCTCAAATGCAACCTAGATTTAGAGGACCTTCAAGAAATAGATGGGAAAACTTTGAATGCTTTAATTGCAGGGAGAGAGGTCATATTGCTCATGATTTCCCTTACCCAAGAAGATTAGGAAGGGAGATGTATCCCATGCCACAATGGAATTCTAGGCAAGATGCTAGACCTCAAGAGGAACAAATGCCACTTGAACCAGCTAGGCAATAGTTGGAAAGAAGACCTGGTGTAGGCACATCGCGTATGAATTTGATCGAAACCAGTATGTCTGATGATGGGGAAAATGCAGATGTTTTTGCTAAAAAGAGAGTCAAAGAGAGGGATACTGAAACTAAAACTCAAAGGGCAACAAGGATTAAAAAGGGAAAACAGGTTGTAGACGTAACTAGCAGGAAAGTTAGACAACGAAAGAAGATTCAAATGGGGGACTTTGCTTTGGGAGTCAATCAAGTTCCTTACAGCTTGAAGATTTGAAAGGTAAGAAGGCTGACGTTACATATTGTCAGCTCTGCTCTACAGATCAACTCATCTTTAAGGAGGCAATGCCATGATTTGATTAGCATCAGGAAAGGAAAACCCAAACTAGGCATGTTGGAGTGGTATAGCTATTAGATGTGAAAGACATTATACCTATCATGGATACATGGATACACTGAAGGAAAATTGATCAAATTTATGTTGAAGGTGGTGCGTAAGTTTGTGTAATCACTAAAGAAGCAATGCTGCAAATGCATCTTAAAATGATAGGGAAGTCACTTTTTAAGGTTGAAATGGCAAATAGCTCAAAAGTGAAATGTTTGAGAGTCATCTAGAACTTGGAAGTCAACATTGGAGGCCAAAGAGCATGTTTAGATTTCCATGTTATGTCTACAAAACTTGGGGCATATCCTCTCATTTTGGGATGACCGTGGTTGATTGGTATGAGGTCCAGACAAGACTAGTATAGAGGTCAATTGGAATTCTATCTAGAAAAGCCAGTTCATTAGAGGGTGATCTTTGACATGAAAACAAGGTCCATCATTCAAAATGGACATGAAAGTGATGCTGGAGGTGATGAAAGTAGTGATTTAGAAAATTCCAGCCTTGATGAGGAAGATAGAGAATGGGAAGCTAGCCTACTTTCTAGGGATGTTGACCTCTTTAGGTTGTCAATCCATGGTTCAAAAAGAGAGGAAAAAGTTGTAAATATTGCTACAAGAAGTATAGACCTCATGCAGAAAACATGTGATCAACAACTTGAAATGAATGTTAGAATGTCCAAGCTTATGAATATGATGGAAAATGACATGACAAATGATGAAAGAGATGAATATTCAGCCATTTTTCAGAAATACCCAAAACTGTTTGCTACATAATATCACCAATTGAGGGGTACTAATAGCATTGTGCACCATATCAAATTGAAATAAGGGTATAAACCAGTGGCTCAAAAAATTAGGAGACTTGGTACAATTCAGGAGAATGTACTTAAAGCTAAAATTTAGAACTTTCTTGATGTGGGATTTATTTATCCTATTGATGATGCATAGTGGGTATCTCATGTTTTAATCAGGCCAAAGAAGAATGGAAAGTGGAGAGTATGTGTTGATTTCAAGCCTCTTAATGCAGCTACTAAGAGGGACTACTATCCTCTTCCATTTCAGGATGAGATCTTGGATCAAGTGGCTGGTCATGAATTTTACAATGTGTGCGATGGACACTTTGGACATTTCCTGATCAGAATAGTAAGAAGATCACAAGAAAACAACATTTATTACCCCATGGGGATGCTTCTACTATAGAGTAATACCTTTTGGTTTGATGAATGCATACACTAGATTCAAGATGGGTTAGTTGGGTATTTGCCCCTTTCATTGGGAAATCTTTATGGGTGTCTATGGACAACTTTTGTGTGTATAGCTCAAGGGAATTACACCCTAAAAAACTTGATGAATTTTTCTACAGACTTGATGAGGATGGGGGTCAGCTGAACCTTGATAAATGTAAAATAGCAAGAACTAAAGTGATACTTTTGGGTCATGCAGTGTATGCTAATGGTATTTCACTTGAGCCTAGTAAAGTTGAGGCTTTACTTCTTATGGATTCTCCAAAAACTATAAAAGAACTGATGAGCTTTGTTCAAAAGTTGAGGTATCTATCAAGATCATTCCATATGCTAACTGAGTATGTATATCCTTTATGGTATGAAGCTAAGGCTACAAGGAATTGCAAGAAAGTAGATGTAACTCAGTTCTTCATGGAGGACATATGTTGTAGATTGGAATACCACTAGAAATAGTGAACAGATCAAGGTCTTGGTTTCAAAAATAAGCTATTGAGAGAATTAACAAGGAAATAAGACTTGAAACATAGATTTGCTACTCCTTATTACCCTTAGTGCAACAGACTGGTGGAAGCATTCAATGGAACGTTACAAAAGATTCTGTTTAAGTTGGCGGAAGATCATCCTAAAGATTGGGACAATTATCTAAATCAAGCTTTGTGGGCTTGTAGAACAATGTAGAAGACAAGTACAAGATTCACCCCTTTTCAGTTAGTATATGGTCAAGATGCTTTATTACCTATGAATGTCATGTTTCCTACGATGGAGTTTGTAAGAAAACATCAATGATAAAACAGAATTGGGAGTTGACAAAGGATTGCATACCATACAATTGGATAGGAAATAAGCAATGGATTGAAAAAAATATTATGAAGAGAAGAGAATGGTTCAATACATAGCTGAAGAAGAAGAATCTTGCAAAGGGAATGCTTGTTATGAGATTTGACAGTAGCTTGGATTCCACTTTTCAAAGCAAGTTTTGAGTTAGATGGGAAGGACCTTTCCTCATCAAGCAGAAGTTTGAAAATGGCACTTACTTGCTACAAGATTTAGATGCGATTGTTCACAATAGTAGAATCAATGGGTTCCATCTCAAGAAATATATCTGTAGAATCTTGTAGATAAAGGGGATGTAGGTAATGTACATACTATACATAAAGTAGGTTGCTTTCAGTTTACTATTTGGGGTAGATTCAATTTTCTGAAATTTGGTGTTGATCAGATGGTTGTAAATGATGGAAAAAATATTTAAAGTGTGATCTCACACCTACTAAACTTCTCTGTCAAATTTGGTATTGATACACCGAGCAAGAATGTGAAAGTTATGGTCTCTCGAAGGTCGATGTTTGAAGTGGACTACATGCAGAAATTTAGGACTACATGATGTGTAGAGTTGTGTCAAGACAACAGATCAAAGAATATGGCTTTGAGTTGTCCCAAAGATTTATAGATTGGAATGAGAGCTACAACTTGAAATTCGAGACCTGATTAGAAAGTTATGAGCTGTTCTGTGTAGTGCTCTATGAGGCACATCTTCAGAAAAAGAAGTTTATCTTTGTCAGATGTCTTCAAAGCTTTTAATAAAGGTTTGTTCACACTTTGTGTTTCGAACCAGGGGGTGGCTAATCATAGTGGTTGAAAATGAGCGATCGGGGACATGATGCTGCATGGAGTGAAGTGGGGTAACATATGCAAATATCATTTTTTTGTCTTTCTAATACTTACATGTAGCGAGATTTGGGTTGAAAGAGGGAAATCCCAAGTGGTACCATGCATAATCGACACATGATTGTAATATTTCAGTTTTTAGACATGTGCCTCATGCAAGAAGAGAAGGAAATATGTTCACTATTTTGAGTCCCTAAGTGGAATTGTACGTGGCAAGGGGCATGTTTGCCATCTAGCAACTAAGGGGAAGCAAGGGGAAGCTTAGCAAAATAGGGGAAAAAGAAAAAAGTGAGGATTTAAAAAAAAAAAGAAAAAAGAGGAGAAGATAAAAGGGTTCAACACAATATAATCAACGAGAGAGAGAGAGAGAGAGAGAGAGAGAGAGAGAGAGAGAGAGAGAGAGAGAGAGAGAGAGAGAGAGAGAGAGAGAGAGAGAGAGAGAGAGAGAGAGAGAGAGAGAGAGAGAGAGAGAGAGAGAGAGAGAGAGAGAGAGAGAGAAGAATCTTGTAGCTTGAAGAGAAGGGAGAAATCTGTCAAGAATCGCGTGGTGGGGGAACTTGCTCAAGATGCTGCGTCGAACACACACAGAATGCACAAGGAGAAGCTCACTCAAGAGATAAGAAGAGAGATGGGGGCCAAAACGTTTTCTTGCTAGTTTCTTCTTCTTCTTCCACACTCTTTTACAATGTACACAAAGTATAGATAAGATACAACATAAAGAAAAGTGGCCTATTAAGTCAAACAATGCATAACCGACTACAGTAGTCGACTGGCGCTATAACTATGCCAGTTGTAAATAGGTATAACAGCCTGAATATAATAAGTAACGAGTCAGTGGCCATGTGAGAGTCATAATGACCACTAAGGTGCTAAGTGTAGAAGTGTCGACCCATCTAACTAGGCGGTCCATCATCAATGTCCGCATGTGTTGAGCTTGTCATCTCAACACTCCCCCTCAAGCTCAACTGCATCTCTGCAACTCCAAGTAAGCTTCGAAACTTTTGAAGCTTCTCTGTATCGAATGCCTTTATAAAGATGTCAGATATCTGATCGTGTGTGCTGACATACACCAAGTCAATATCACCTGCTAGTACCTTCTCTGTCACAAAGTGGTAGTGTACCTCAATATGTTTTATCTTGGCATGGAACACAGGGTTCCTAGCCAACTGTATACTGCTCATGTTGTCACAATAAATGGCAACTGGACCTTCTACCTGCACATCTAAATCAGCCAATAACTTTTGCAGCCATACTACCTCACATGCTGCAACAACAGCACCTCTATACTCAGCCTCTGTACTCGACAAAGCAACTGTAGATTACTTTTTGCTGCTCCAAATAATTGCTGCACTACCAAGAGAGAACATGTATCCACTGGTAGATCTTCTATCAGACATACTACCAGCCCAATCTGCATCTGTGTATCCAAACACCTGTACATCTGTACCTGCCTCATAGAAAAGTCCATAATGTAATGTGGACTTCACATATCTCAATATGCGTCTGACTGCATCCAAATGTGTCTTTCTAGGTACTTGCATAAACTGACTCACAAGACCAACAACGTAGCTCAAGTCTGGCCTTGTAATGGTCATGTAGATCAAACTCCCAACTATCCTCCTGAACATAGTAGGGTCTTCTATCTCATCCCCAACATCAGCACTCAACTTTACATTCTGCTCCAATGGGACTGAAAGTGGTTTGGATGCTGTCATACCATACTTGGATAACATATCCAAGCCATACTGTCTTTGGGACAGCCATATACCATAATCACATCTGATCACCTCAATGCCAAGGAAGTACCTTAGCTCACCTAAATCCATCATCTCAAACTTCTTCTTCAAAAAGTCCTTGACTTCAGCAATCCCACTATCACTATCACCTGTAATAATCAAGTCATCCACATAGATGACTATGATGACCAAACCTGCATCTCCCTTTCTCACATAAAATGAGTGATCAGCATCAGAAACATAAAAGCTAATATTGATAAGATACTCTTTGATCTTGTCAGACCATGCTCTAGGTGCTTGCCTGAGCCCATAGAGCGCCTTGTTCAACCTGCACACATACATGGGATGCTCTAAATATTCATAACCTGCTGGCTGATCCATATACACTTCTTCTTGCAAATCACCATGCAAGAAGGCATTCTTCACATCCATTTGCTGCAACCTCCAACCTTTGGCTACTTCCAAAGCAATCACACATCTGACAGTTGCCATCCTAGCAATTGGACTGAAGGTTTCATCATAATCTATGCCATATGTCTGGGCATAGCCTTTTGCAACCAGCCTAGCTTTGTACCTACTAATAGAACCATCTGCATTGTGCTTAAACTTATAAACCCACTTACATCCAATAGCTTTCTTGCCCTTCGGTAATGATACTAGATTCCAAGTCTTATTGGCCTCTAATGCAACCATCTCCTCATCCATTGCTGCATCCCAATGAGTATGACCAACAACATCCTCAAAACATTTTAAGAGGGTATCTGACCCTGCTAGATCTGCATACCACCGGATCACTGAATGGAGCCTTTACATTACTATGAGCTCTCTGTACACCTGGTGTCCTGACAGAAGGAATGCCAAGCTCATCATCCAAGCTCTCTGAGCCACTGGAGTCTCCATCAAGAACTGCATCAATGCCATTTGACACTTTATTCTTTCCTTTGTCTTTACCTGTAGTGCTACTAGATGCACCTGAAGATATAGAGCTACTCCTTAGTCTCCTAGACCAAGGACTACCAGATGATGTCTCTGGTCCACTAAGAGTCCGTGATTCTTGCTTTTCAACCTGCACATGAGTATCATGATCATCATCATCATCCAATGCATCACCACTAGATGCATACCAACTGCTCATCTCATCAAAGATGACATCCCTGCTCACTCTGAACTTACATGTGACAGGGTTATAACAGCGATACCCTTTCTGCTCTAAAGAGTATCCAATAAAGACACATTTTTCTGCCTTTGGATCAAGCTTCTTCCATAGCTCATTTGGCACATGAACGTATGCAACACAGTCAAATACCTTCAAGTGTGATACATCAGGGTTCTTGCAAGTAAAGCATTCTTCAGGAGTCATCCCATGAACTGCAGCTATGGGAGTTCTGTTCATAATATAAACAACAGTATGAACAGCCTCAGACCAAAAATTCTTAGGTATATTCTTTTCAGCCATCAAGGCGTGTGCAACTTCTGCAATATGCCTGTTTTTCCTTTTTGCAACCCCATTTTGCTGTGGGGTATATCTGCATGTGAACTGTCTCTTTATCCTGTGAGACCTCAGAAAATCATTGAACTCATTTGAGAGGTACTCTCCCCCTCCATCTGACCTCAAGCACTTTACTTTCAAGCTTGTTTCTCTTTCAACTGTAGCCTTGAAAGTTCTAAAGTGCTCAAACGCTTCACTCTTTTCTTTCATAAAATATACCCACAGCTTTCTAGAACAATTATCAATGAATGTGACAAAGTATGAACTGCCTCAAAGAGATACATTTTGTGTAGGCTCCCAAATGTCTGTATGCACAACATCAAGGATATTTCTGCTTACATCTCTGTCATGTGAAAAGGGTTGTCTTTCCTGCTTACCAAACTGACATGCTTCGCATACCTTATGAAATTCTGCAACTCTAAATGTAGGCAAACATATAACCAACCCTTTGGACTGCATTAATTTTAGCCTTTGTACATTTGCATGTCCAATGCATTTGTACCAAATTTCAATATCTGCAACAACACCTTTTTCTTTAGCATACATAGCAGCATTCATAGTAGGAATTCCAGCATCTAGAGTAAATATACGTCCAACTCTACTTCCCTTTGCTACCAACCTGCACTTGTCATTGAAGTCTTCTACAAAGCAGTCCTTTGCATTAAATTTGACTTGCAACCCTTGCTCTACCATTTGATCGACTGAGACCAAGTTCTTTGTAATAGATGGCACATGTAATACATCTGAAAGACTCTTTGTCTTACCATCATGCAAGGACAAGGGAACTTTTCCAATGTGTGAAATTGGGTGGCATGAATCATCACCCATCTGCACATAACCTGCATTTTGCAAATCCTGCATCTCTCCAAACCATTCTGCATGGCTGGTCATATGATTGGATGCACTTGAATCAAGATACCAAACATCATCATGTGTTCCCTTTCCTGTAACAACATTCACCATATGCTGCATAACAAACAAACGTTCATTTTTGTCTTCATTCTATCATGAAGACGATGCATAGTTTCCTTGCTGCAACTTACCACTGCGAATATCATCTTTCTTAGCATAACATTGGGTTGCAATATGACCTGTTTTGCCACAGTAGTGACACACAATACCAAAGTTGTTAGAACCTTTGTTTTGCCATCCACCTCTTCCTCTAAGGCTCCCCCTGCCTCTAAAGTTACCACGACCTCCTGAAACTTGCATATCGCCAAATTGCTGATTCAATGTGTTTTGCTAGTTGTCACTACCACATCCTGTACCACGGCCTCTTGAAGAGAACCTGCCACGTCCCCTTCCTGAACTAGAGTAGAAAGCTTGGACCTGTTCACCACTTCTTTCAGATGTCTCACTCTGCATGTTGATCTCTTCAGTGATCATAAGGGAGACCAACTCATCGAAATCTGGAAATGGCTTTCTGACATATGCAGAAGTTACAAAAGACTTGCAAGCCTTTTCATTGTTAAGTCCACCCAAGGTAGACGACACCAAATCATCATCATCGGGCATTGCATCAAACACTGCCAAGGAATCTGCAATGCTCCTTACCTTCAGTGCATACTCATTGATAGACATCTTCCCTTTCTTCAATGTATTCAACTCTTGCTTGAGTTGAATCTTTCGTGCCTTTGTATTTACGGAAAACATACTTTCAAGTATGGTCCAAGCTGCATATGAATTCTATGCATTTCTAATATGTCCCAGTATATTATTGTCAATTATTGCAAACAGCCAATACATGACCTTTTTATCTTTTGCATTCCATTCCTTTTGTGCCTTTGTCTCTTCTGCAGTTGGAGGATCACTCACCTCCGGCTCATTTTCTTCACCTCACACAAAGTTGAAGAGGCATTTTCCAATAAGGAAGTTCATGACACGGAACTTCCATGAAGGGTAGTTGTTCTTGTTGAGCTTCTCAATGATGGGGCTTCCTCTGTTCTCTGCCATTATCACAAAACTAATACCAAACATCAAGCAAATCTTCTGTAATCCTCAATCTATAGTGCACAGCAATACACCAGACAGCCTTTTTCACTGTTTGCTCAACAATACATGCAATCTGCAACCTGTTTGCAGATAGACCTTATGTTTACTTCTTGCAAACACCTCAAGAATTACAGATTCACAATCTGTAACCTGCGCATCCACTTTCGGTCAAAACAATCGAAATCACAGTGTACCCTGAAACTGCTGTCCACAACCTTGCGGCTCTAAAACGGGGCCTGAAACGGCCTTAGATGCCCAAAATAACTGCGGCAAAGCCCTAAACGGCATATTTGCAGAATACACAGCGCTCTTGGCACACACCAAATCTCACTGCAATTTGAGATTTTTGCTCTGCCTTGCTTCTGGTGCCTCCACAGGCACTGCCCAAGAGAAAGAGTGGAAGAATGGGAGAGCTTCTTACTCGTGGCTTGCTTGCTCGAACCTTGCTTCTTCTCCTTCACTTCAGCCTTTGAAATTAGCCTCTCTCACTGGTGCGGCTCTGGTACCATGTCATGAATCGCGTGGTGGGGGGACTTGCTTAAGATGCTGCACTGAACACACACAGAATGCACAAGGAGAAGCTCACTCAAGAGACAAGAAGAGAGATGGAGGCCGAAACGTTTTCTTGCTAGTTTCTTCTTCTTCTTCCACACTCTTTTATGATGTATACAAAGTATAGATAAGATACAACATAAAGGAAAGTGGCCTACTAAGTCAAACAATGCATAACTAACTACATTAGTCGACTGGCGCTATAACTATGCCAGCTATAAATAGGTGTAACAACCTGAATATAATAAGTAATGAGTCAGTGGCCATGTGAGAGTCATAATGACCACCGACATGCTAAGTGTAGACATGTGGACCCATCTAAACAGGAGGTCCATCATCAATGTTCGCATGTGTTGAGCTTGTCATCTCAACGAAATCTGAAGCTCAGAAGAAGAAGAACAAATTGTCAATAGAAAGAAACCGTGAAGCTGAAGTTATTGGAGCCGTGGAGCATGATTTCAGGATTGTTGAAGTCAATGGGATGATGCGAGTTCTCAATTTTCAGATGATGGTAATAAGAGTATTCTTTTTGTCTTGTTTTCTTCTTGTGGGGTAGATAGTATGTAGATAAGTTCTGATGTATGAATATGAGTGAAAGATAGCAAAGGGCTGTTCTTCATCATGTTGAGAGTGATGCATGTTAGTTGTTGTGTGAGGCTTTTCCCTAGGAGAGAAGAATGGAAGTAAAAGATCTCTACATCTGAAACTAGGTATGTGGCAGAGAATATGTATAATGGGCAAATGTAGAATGCATGGACTCAGGTTAGTGGAAATCTGGAAGGATTTGCAGCCAGGAAAATGATGAATCAGAGCTCATAAAGTTTGAAGCTCCTACAACTCTTCATCAATGCAAGATGCAAGATATGCTGAGATGTATCTACTCATAGGCTGACATGACAATCTGAAATCAAAGAAAGTGTCTTCTCATTTGCAAGTTCGTGCTTTTGGAACAGAGAAGTTGTGTTTTGCTGTATAGAGCATGTAGAAATTTAGGACTGGAGGTTGTGTAGAGCTATTTCAGGATAGTAGATAAAAAAATTTGGCTCTAACTTGTTCTAAAGATTATAGATTGGAAAGAGATCTACAACTTTCCTTTTTGAAGCTTAGTAATTCGAGACCTGGTTAGAAAGTTATGAACTGTTCAATGTAGTGCTCTATGAGGCAATTTGTGTGCTCTATGAGGAAACATGTGAATTCAGCAGCATCTATGTCACCAACTTGGTTTTCCATGAAAGTCATCATGCTTGTCCACTGCTATATCAGTGTAAACTCTATTTTGTTGTAGTAATGGAATGTCTATAACAGTGAAATGCTTGTAGCTATTGAATGGGCATGAAAATTCACCATATGAAGCTTTGGTAACCTGTGCTTTTTGGTTTGTATTTATGTGTGTTATGAGAAAAGAGGAACATAAAGGATCTACAACTAGTTTTGCACTGATTGAGGCAATCACCTTTGTCGGGTAGTTTGTTGCCTGGGGTTGCTATCCCTAAAAAATAGGTGTTGTGTGAATCTGAAAGCTCGTGTTGTTAGAGTCTCATCCACGGTTGTCTCAGCATTAGATTCTCTCTAAAAATGGTAAAATCTGAGCTTGAAGGTTTAAACTACTTAAGTGTTGAGTTGAAGTCTCAGTGAGGAGTGAGTGATTAGAAATTTTTGATCATGTGTTTAGTGGTGCTGTCTCATGGGATTTGTTGAGGTGAGATCCTCGATCTTTGTCATGTGGTGTTGTTTTGGGTGTTGTTAGAGGCCGACTATCCAATTCACCTACCAACGTGTCCTTGGTGACTGCAAGTCCAACACATGATTGACTCTTGGGTTTGCCCTGCTAGGCCTCTACCTCTCTCTCTTCCTAATGCCATCACTGGTACTGGTTGGTAGTCCATAAGGACTACATTACCTTCTTTGTTGTACGATATGTAAGGGTGTACATAAGGCTCGTCGCCGTTCGGCTCCTCCACATACTGGATTGGATTGTCACTCAGTGGATGGGTTATGTAGGGTCCAGGTGGTCTAGGGATACCCGTATTGTTTATCTCCATCCTAGGGATGGTCAACTTAGTGTCATTAGGTGCCAGGAGGGCCAATTAGGTTCCCCTTTTAAAGAAGTTTGATGGCCTATTCGTGAGTTAGGGTTGATCATAAGGTTGTAAGTATGGGAGTCTTCGAGGTAAGTATCGCAATCGGCACAAGGTCATGACCTAGGGTCCTGACACTCAGCTAGCAGGTGGTTTTTGCCATAATACACACATTGGACATGTGGGTGAATTGACCGTCTCATCACCTCCTGCAATTTGGCTATGTCCATCCTCATATCTACTAGCTCTTGTCTTGAATAAATGTCCTTCCCTTTATCCTGAGCACTTGGGCCTGATTTCTCACTTGGCATTTAAGCTCTCTCAGAATTCCTAGCGTTGGAATCTTCTTGATTTGAGCTCCCGGAGCTTCTCTCCTTGGGCTGGTTGTCCACTCTAATAGCCTCTTCAAAGACCCTTGCCAGCGCATCTCGCTGCAGGCTTGAGTTACCTACCAAGGCTTTCTAGAGCTCTTCATTTCGTATTCCGTTAATGAATACCGTGGACACCACTCTTTCGGTTGGTCTTTTGCCCATATGGATTCTCTTGAAGAGGCTCCTGACATGGGTCATGCAATCTCGGATGTCCTCTTTCTCTATCTGCTTGACATTCACGAT
Organism: Lygodium microphyllum; assembly: GCF_053477565.2. Lineage (NCBI taxonomy): Eukaryota > Viridiplantae > Streptophyta > Polypodiopsida > Schizaeales > Lygodiaceae > Lygodium > Lygodium microphyllum. The sequence goes on from NC_141141.1 coordinate 63,872,289, forward strand.
TCATACTAGTAGGTTATTGGAGTATCTAGGTTCAGAAAATCTCTTAATGAAGAGATTTTTCAGGCCATTGAAATTGGCTCACTCAGTAGCATCCAGACTCGTGTACCAGATCCTACCCTTATCGCATAAGCACATACCGAAAGCTTGCGAGTGTTGAGTGAGATTAGTGAGGTTATTGACCTTGCATATTTGCTTGAACTACTCTAAAAGATGTATGGGTCGGGTTTCCACATCTGCTTCACTACCACGGGAATTTTTGATTGGCTCTTAGAGCCTTGGTTGATTCCCAACCCTGCTAGTAGTGATGTTGCTAATGTTGTAGTGCTTTGCCCCTGCTGCCATGTTATTTAGCAGCCACTTCTGTCAGAAGCTCGCTCAGCTTGAGGTCTCCTTCTAGAAGATCTCTCTTGTTCTCTATTCGATTTCTGCATGCTAGGGGCTATCACTCTCTAGATCTCTTGCATTTTCGTATTCTGGCATAAGCTCCTAGTTTGCTGATCTTGGTTGTACGTGACTATGCCTTGTAGAGCTTTGCATGCTAGTTTTTCTCCTCCTCAAGGTCCGCTATGATGTCCTCTGTAGGTCTGCCACAGTGTTCTAACTAGGCAAGAGTTCTAACTAGGTTTGAGTGTCAAGAAGGATGTTAACCTAAGGAAAGTCTCCTAGGTCAAGCTCTTTGTTGCTTCTACAAACTAAGCTACCCTCTTCCATGTCTATGATTTCCTGTTTTGCCAAGTTGTCGATCAAGTTGATGAAGTTGGGTAGATCCACTTCCCCGATAGTGTCCATCCTTGCTGCGTCTAGCTTTTCAGTTTGTGTTCTTTGCTTGGTGTTCTTTGCTTGGTCTTACACTTAGGGACTCGATGACTTGTTTATGTCTTGGGACCTTCTCTTAGTGATGGGTTCCTTCAAGGTTTTATGTCTGAGTGAGTTCCTTGTTAATTACAAATAGTCCTCCACTTACCCTCACTGTGTGTGTGTATCCTTTTCTGTTATTTGTGCATAATCAAGCTTTTAGCTTTACTTAAGTGTGTTTTGAGTGCAGGAAATTAGAGTGGGTGAGAAAACAAAGTGTTTAAGCAGCTCTTGCACTCTTGTTTGTGGGTTTTCCCGATAGGCTTATGTTTATGACTGTCCTCGTTGGGTTATAGGGTTTTTGTTGTGCCATCCGCTCAATCAAGGTTTGTTTGGGGGTCTACGACTCCACTTGGTGCCACTAACAGACTGGATCTCTAGATAGTCAACCAACATTGCCTCTACGTTTAATCTCACTGATTCTTCTATTCCTTGTGCTAGAAAGGTGTTTCAAGTGTTTGTATGGCCTTCGAAGGTTTGTATGACTAGTATCTAGGGGAGTCTGGTCCAAAATTTAATAATTTTGAAAAAAATAAGATTCAGTTCAAGAGGTGCGAGTTGCAGGGGCCAAATGGCCGAGGGCCAAGTGAAACTTGGCCGAATTGGGACGTTTGAATGACATGTGGCACAAGTGGGCTAAGGCCAAATATGGAATTCGGATGGGCCGAATAGCTGAGGGCCGAGTGGATGCTATTTCCAAGGGCCAAATGGCCAAGCGAGATTGGGCAGAGTCAGGCAGTAGGCCAAGGCCGAATTGGATTGGTTGAACGGTAGAGGGATGAGTGACCGAGTGGTTGCGTGTCCAAGTATATCACTCGGACGGTGGGGCCGAGTAGGCCTGAGACAGGTGCTCGAGGGCTGATTCTAGGACTCGTGAGCCGCTCAAATGGGCTGAATGTGGCACATTTATTGCTGAAATGGCGAAAATTTTGATGCAACGTGAGATTCAAGGCTTCATACTCGTCAAGCACTTCCAGATCTTATCTATGGATTAAGGAGAAGGTTTGGACATACCTGTAGTAGGCAACAAACTCGTCGGTGGCAAGATCAAAGTGAATCCACACAATGGAATACACACACACACTCTCTCTCAACCAAGGTTTCAAATGAGCTCTCCCTTGGCCTCTTGGCTATTAAACCCCTTCCCGGCAAAGGTCTTGCTACTCCTAAAATCACTGGCTTGTCGACCTTAATCCCCTTGAGCACTCTTTTTTCCCCATTTTTCTTGATTTGTGTGCCATGTTTGGGCTTGTTTTATAGCAGCAAACCCTACGCTTTTCCAATCCGATTTATTACTCCTAACCTACTCTAAATGCAACAAGAATTGAAAGCAAAATATTGAAATGATTTCTCCTACACTTCTAATAATCAAACCACCAAAATAACCAAAATACTTACTTGTTGCAAAGATTAAAAAACCCAAAACTTCCTACCTATCTCAAGCTCTCGTTTGGGGGTGAAACCCTTACTTCGATGCTCGATTTGAAGCATGCAAGCACTCAAGCTTGAATCATTTGTCCTAGCAACAGAACCAAAATGTGAAGGGAACTCTCACTCAAGTGCCAAGACCTACATACAACTTATTCCTTCAAGCATTTGAAGTGAGCACTATATGGCTACCTCTCACATAGCTGACACGCTATCCCTCTTTAGGAGTGTAGGGAGCTTACCTTGATTCTTGATTGAGTTGATTCCTCTCTTAAGCACTCTAATAGCTCAACGATTTGTGATGCAAGCTCAAGCATCCTCAAGCCTCTTCCTCCAAGATCCATCCTCCTCCATAGCCATGCGCAAGACAAGAGAAGAGAAGAGAAGAGAAGAAGAAGAGAGGAGATGGTGGAGGGCTTCACCTCTAAGATCCCTCACCCTCACCCTCACACACTCACTCCCTCACTCACTCACACTCCCTCCCTCAAGCACTCACAAGCAAGCAAGCAAGAGAAGAGAAGGAGAGAAGAAAAAGAGTCCACTTTGCCACACACCAAAGAATGAGCTCTTCATTCACTTTTCAACTTTATATACAAAAACCTAAATTTCCTTTTGGGCCTATCCCCTTTTTACATGACTGGCCATTGTGGCAAGATCCTTTTTTCCTCTTCTCTCTGTGCCTTCTATTTGCCTTCTTTCTTACTAATGCCCACCTACCTTTTACAATTTGCACAGAAGGGAGCCTGGCGCTCTTTTACAACAGTTTTAGGCTTGTGTTTAAAAATGTGCTTTTACCTTTGACTTGATTTTTTAGAGGCCGCCCTTCTTTTAGGTGACCAAACTTGTGCTTACTTGCGCTTTCCACATGTTCTACTTTCTTCTTGTGCTGAGGTTAACATGGTGCTACATGGATTGTGAATGCCTCTCTAGATTCTATGCGAGTAGGAAACATAGGTATGCTCACACTAGAGAGCTTATCGATCTCATATTCTAAGATGGGTTCGGAATCTTTTAGGTGCTCTTGGGCCTATCTCATCCACTCCTTGACCTTGTTAACCACTTCCAATTGGTGCCTTAGGATATTCCCCAACCTTGGCACTCCCCTTCTTTACTCTCTTAGGAGCCGATATCTTTGCTTCCGCATCTATGACTTGCTTACCCTTCGGTAGTGTAGTGGCAATATTAGTTTTTGAGTGTGGCTTTTATCTCAGCTCTCTTTCTTCTCCTCCTATGACTCCTCTTCCCTATGGAGGTTGCGTCACGGTTGCTAGGTCCAGGTAATGAGATATCGGCCTACCTTGTCTATGCCTTGGTCATGACATTGATGGCACCTGAAATGGGCCAGCACTGGCTATGGCACTAGCCGGATCTCATGCTCATGACACACAAACACCCTCACGGTCTCGCGGACTAGGAGCGTCAATCTAATGATAAAGGACAAACTGCCCTAAAGCTTAATCTATGCGTTTATAGTTTATAGTCCAACGTCTGCCATCCCATAAGCTCCTCAGAGGGAGAACCCTTACACATTGGCAATGCCACAATCACACACATGGAGGCAACCTCTCGGTAGAAACACCGCGGCCCCACTGCAGCTCTCCTACATCTCAGGGATTAGCCCCTTGATGCGCTCATCAACATATAACACAATCTAACGCAAACTCCTCTCTTTTATATTTCTCGAATTGACTGCATCTGCACCTGTAATCCTTCCATCACCATCTGAATCCGTGTAGTCGAACCACTGCTTGTAAAGCGGCTCATCCCTCTTTGCATAGTTAACGTGTCTGACTGAGAGGATGTCCATGGCTGCCAAATCGAAGAAACGAGAGAGGAGGCCAGCAAGGCCCAAGCCAGGCACACCATCACCATAGCCTAGCGAGGAGCTGCTGCTACTGCGAGAGCTTCTTAGGCCACCGATTCAAACGACGAGGAAAGAGAGTGCCTCTTCTTGCGGCTAGTACAGTCATCATCATCATCATCATCCTACCAAGGAGTCTCCACTTCTTCCTTCTCAGCAACTACAGCTTCACAAATGACCGGCTTGTAGGCATGTGAATGGCACTTTGAGGAGCACCATGTTTCTCCAGACCAAGCACGTGGAAAAGAACCAAACAAGGATGCCTTGGAAATTGATTGCCGCTGTTTGAGAGGAGTGTGGGCTGATACAGAGGCCTTTATAGCAATGGTCTGGGCATAGGGTTTGCAGGATTGGAGTATGGCATTGCAGAAAAAAATTTGGAGAAGAGAGAAGAGAATGGTAAAGTGGAGTATTTGATGAGATGGGCTGATATAGAAAAACCTACATGGGAGCCTTTTGAGAATGTTGCAGCTGAGTTGGTTGCAGAATTTGAGAAGATTTCTGTGGTGGCAGAATTAGAGGAAATGCAAGAGAAAGACGTAGTGACATAATTTTCATGTTGTGAACAGTCACACAGCCAAAGCATTGGCTGGCCTACTCTCACTCTTTAACTTTTGAGGCTCTTACTTGATCTTATTGATACCAGGAGGCATATTCCACGGTGGATTCCGTGCCACGGTGGATTCCGTGAGGTTTTACGGTGGATTCCGTAAACTTAGATGACCGGGGCTCATACACAAAGTGGATTCTTTGTGCAAGAAGTTGATGGGGATGCCTGTTCTTTTCGGGCGTTTCATTAATTTAGTGTGTACATGGGTGATTCCATAGCGGGTGATTCCGCAAAATGCATATTAAATTAATAAACGTTTATGAGTTTAGAGTGCGCACTCGTAATAAATTAAGGTTAGGATTTATTTCTAACCAGTTGATTTATTTATGTAGTTGAAGACTGCTAGGTATTCACTTTTGTCGGTTTAATTGTATTACTTTACTAACGATTGTGAATGCTTCAGTTGATGTGTAGAGATAACAGCAGTGGCGGAGGAAAGCATTGGAGTCTAGCGAGTATTCGACTTTTGGATTATATTTTGATAGGCGCCACGCTTATATTTTGTTATGTCTATCGAGACATTGATTATTTATTATTATTTTGTATGCGCCTATACGCACAGATATGTTATTTCTATTTGGACGTTGAGATTGGGCGTGCCAGACTCTATGGGCACCGTCCATTAGCTTTATTTCCTATTTTTGTAGAAAGCAAACTCAAAAGCTAAAAGCTTGTCATATTTTTGTAAATTGGGCTATTATTGAGCATGAAGATGGAAATATACATAAAATACATGCTTTGTGAAGCGCTCACACAAGGCATGGGGGAAGATTGAACCCAATTGGTCTCTTGCTTCTTGTCGTTCATGCTTTTACATTGTTTTTTGTGCAAAAAGGTAGAGTTCATTGTTCTTGGGGACCTTCCGGGATTCACTACGTGAGCATACTGCGACCGATCTGTGCACCAGTGGTATCAGAGCGGAGCTGAGATCAAGAGCTTCCAATCGCTACCCATCTCGGGCGAAGGCGGAGCTCCAGGAACGATCGGGCTCTACAGTCAATCTCGTCGTGAACCGTCGATACAAGCAGACTTCTGGCGATCAAGAACCCCTGTTTCTACTCTCAGATCGTGAAGGACCAGGCTGCACAGGCGGAGGACCACGCATCCATCTCCTTCATCAAGTCGTCAAAAAACCAGAGATAAGCTTTCTTCATATCCAAGTTAATTGCTTCAACAAGGCTTAAGACTAAGCTTAGAAGCTTCAAAGAAGCTTCAAGCTTCATTTTTTTTCGCCGTGGTATCTCAGGAGGTTCCGCGTTTTTCGCGCCGTGCTGAAAACGGCCCCCCCCCCCACGAAATCAGACGATGGCCTCATTAAGCTTTTTAAGCTTAATCCATTAAGTCAATCAAAGCTTCTAAGCTTCTGCAAGTCACACAAGGCAAGCAAGCCAATAAACTTCAGGTCCTGCACCTTCGAAGTCAAGTCCTGCAAGTCGACTGGAATCAAGTTTTGCAAGTTCACTAAGTTCTGCAAGTCTGCAACTCTGCAAGTCAGCTAAGTCTGCAACTCTGCAAGTCAAACTAGTCAACTGGAGTCAGAACTGATAGTGCTCAAAACTCCTAGAAGGGCTGTTCCTGCGAAAAACTGTGAACTGGAAAGTTATTCGTGGCAAAGTATTCTACCTATCTACAGGTTTGCTGAAGTATTTTCAGCAAACGAAGAGGGAAATATTACAGATTTTCTGAAAATTGAGAAAGAAATACCCAAAAATACATAGCCTTGTAACCCCGAATTTGAGCTACGCTCATCCCGCTAACCTGATTTTGAGTGAGAAAGGTCTTTTGAGTTTTACAGGATGATGACCCCACATATGGATGATCCTATGGCTGAAGATGACCTACCCGAGCCTACCATGGAACAAAAGCTGGATCTAATCATGATGCAATTGGAAGAAGAACGAAGGGCTAGGCAAGCATTGCAAGCGCAATTGACAAAATTACAAAGAGCGTCTACCGACAAAGAAGAACCTCAAGCTGAAGATTGGGCATGCCAGACTCTATGGGCACCGTCCATTAGCTTTATTTCCTATTTTTGTAGAAAGCAAACTCAAAAGCTAAAAGCTTGTCATATTTTTGTAAATTGGGCTATTATTGAGCATGAAGATGGAAATATACATAAAATACATGCTTTGTGAAGCGCTCACACAAGGCATGGGGGGAGATTGAACCCAATTGGTCTCTTGCTTCTTGTCATTCATGCTTTTACATTGTTTTTTGTGCAAAAAGGTAGCGTTAATTGTTCTTGGGGACCTTCCGGGATTCACTACGTGAGTATACTGCGACCGATCTGCGCACCAGATATGCCTACTCCACATTCATTATTGACTATGAAATGTTTGGTGCATGGAAAGGAAAAGACTATCTTGCATGATGACGGTAGTACTCATGACTTTATTTCAGCAAAATTGGTAAAGGAATTGAAATTACAGACTGTACCTACGCATTATCGCATAAAAGCTGCATTTTTAGGCACTAGGTATAATGGTACACAGGAAGTCCAAGATTTAGAGATTCAAATTGGTTCATACACTGAAAGGAGAAATTTCTTAGTTGTTCCATTACAGTCAAGCGACATTATTTTAGGAATGCCTTGGCGACACCAGCATAACCCAAATATAGATTATTCCACACACACAATGAATATTAATTTTCAAGGAAAATCTATTACATTATATGGTATGCATGCATCTAATGTTTTTCCACTGCTTTCGCATACTCAAGCAAAACGTGCATTACGCAAGAGTACTAAATCATATCTCATTTGGGTGAATGAATTGCAAGCAAAGGAAAATCATATGCACCCTAGGTATAAGGAATTTCTTGCATATTTTAAAGATTGTTTTGCAAAAGACCTACCACTAGGTTTACCACCTTCACGTCCAGAAGACCATACGATTGATTTAATCCCTGGCACACAGCCACCTTGCAAAGCACCATATAGGCACAATCAAATAGAGCAAAAAGAAATCCATAGTCAAATTGAAGAATTACTAAATAGAGGTTTAATTCAACCTAGCAGTTCTCCATTCGGTGCACCTGTACTCTTAGTTAAGAAAAAGAATAATACCTATCGTATGTGTATTGGCTACCGAGCTTTAAATAAGATCACTGTAAAGAATAGGTATCCTATACCTAGAGTTGATGACCTTATGGACAAACTGCAAGGATCTTCTATATTTAGTAAAATTGACCTTAAGTCTGGATATCATCAGGTGAGGCTAGATAAATCTGACATATTTAAGACTGCATTTAGAACACAGTTTGGCCATTACGAATTCTTAGTCATGCCATTCGGATTGACTAATGCACCTGCCACTTTCAATAGAATGATGCACCGTATCTTTTTAAAATATCAGTACTGTGTGATTGTTTTCTTTGATGATATTTTGGTGTTTAGTCAAAGTTAAAAAGAGCATTATGAGCATTTATCATTAGTTTTTCAATTATTGAAAGAAAATCAATTGTTTGCAAATCTTGAAAAGAGTGAATTCTTTAAGACAGAAATTGAGTATTTAGGTCATATTGTATCATCTGAAGGAATTAAAGTTGATCCTAAGAAAATTGATGCAATATTGCATTGGCCTGTTCCTAAAAACGTGCATGAGTTACGCTCATTCCTTGGTCTTGCTAGTTTCTATAGGAAGTTTGTACGTAATTTTTCATTACTTGCTTTACCATTAACAAAACTTCTCAAGAAAGGAATTGTTTATCAATGGACTAAAACTCAGCAGAAATCCTTTGACTTACTGAAACGTGCATTAACCAATGTCCCTGTTCTACAGTTGCTTGACTTTAATAGACCATTCTTTCTAGTTGTGACTGATGCTAGCGGATCAGGAATAGGAGCCGTACTCATGCAAGACAATCATCCAATAGCATATTCTAGTTCTAAGCTAAAACCCTCTGAGCTGAAATATTCCACTTATGACAAAGAGCTATTAGCAGTTGTACAAGCATTAAGACAGTGGAAACACTACTTAATGGGTTCAGAATTCATGATAAAGACCGACCAGCAAAGCATTAGACATTTACTTAGCCAACCCCAAATTTCTGACCGTCATATCAAATGGGGTTCCTTCATTCAAAGTTTTCATCCTATCATTCAATACCAACCTGGAAAAGAAAATGTAGTTGCTGATGCATTGAGTAGAAGACCTGTAATTCATAATATTTCTGTCATATCTTTTGATTCTTTGATTGCTATGAAAGATACATATCACCAGGATATTACTTTTCATTCTGATTAGCAAAAATTAGTTCAAAATATTTTCATTCTTGTTGATTCATTGTCATATAATGATGGATTTATGTTTTATGAAAAGAGACTGTGTGTTACTATTCCATTCCGATCTTTTGTTTTGAATGAAATTCATTGTCCTCCATATCAAGGTCATAGAGGTATCATATCTACATTACGTATGTTAACTGAAGATTTTTATTGGCCGCATATGGATGCAGATGTATCTAATTTCGTTTCTGAATGTTTGATTTGTCAAAGAATAAAAAGACATCATGGTAAATAGTATGGATTACTAATGCCTTTGTCTATTCCATCTAAACCTTGGGAACATATTTCTATGGATTTCATTATTGGTTTACCAAATACTAAATCTAACCATGACATGATTTGGACTGTTGTAGATAGATTTAGTAAGCAAGCATATTTCATTCCATGTAAGAAAACTTTAACAGCATCACAAGCAGCACAATTATTTTTGAAAACTGTTTTTACTAACCATGGATTGCCAAAAGTGATTATTTCAGATCGTGATTCTAGATTTTGTAACAATTTTTGGATTACACTGTTTGCAAATCTAGGCACAAAGATTGATTTCTCATCTGCATTTCATCCAGAAACAAATGGACAAATAGAAGCCACAAACAGCACCATTCTAGATCTTTTACGTGCATATACTATCTCTAAACCTCAGACATGGGATACTCATTTGCATTTATTACAGTTTGCATACAACAATACACCGCACACATCTACAAAGAAAGCACCTTTTGAAGTCATTTATGGATATAGATTATCTACACCTGTTGCATCTTTGTCTAATAGAATTCAGAGTGCTGATGATATTGCTAGTATGCATAACAGTATTTTTGATGAGGTTAAGGATATGATTGCTAAAGCCCAACAATCATATACCAAACAAGCCAACAAGAAAAGACAAGCTATGAATTTCAAAGTTGATGATTATGTTTGGCTGAGAATAGAAAAACGTAGACTGCAAAGTGTAGATAGACATCCAGTTGTCAAATTAGCTCCTAGATTCTGTGGACCATTTCGAATCATTCATAAGATTAATGATAATGCATTCAAATTAGAATTACCATCTCATTGGAAAATTCATAATACATTTCACATTAGTTTATTGAGACCATTTAGAGGCCAATTACCTATCCACCCTGTTTATGAAAACCCACCTTTATTAGAGGAAGAGACTGCAATACTTGAACCAGAAGCTATCATAGACACTGACTACATGACCACTAGAACTGGCCGAAGGTATCCTAGATATCTAGTAAAATTTAAGAACCATCCTGTAGAGGAAGCACAATGGATGCACGCTAGAGATTTAAATGCTTTCCCCACTCTGTTAGCTCCACATTGAGCTAATAGCAATTGAGGTCAATTGCTATCCCACCCCGGGGGTATGATACCAGGAGGCATATTCCACGGTGGATTCCGTGCCACGGTGGATTCCGTGAGGTTTTACGGTGGATTCCGTAAACTTAGATGACCGGGGCTCATACACAAAGTGGATTCTTTGTGCGAGAAGTTGATGGGGACGCCTGTCCTTTTCAGGCGTTTCATTAATTTAGTGTGTACATGGGTGATTCCATAGCGGGTGATTCCGCAAAATGCATATTAAATTAATAAACGTTTATGAGTTTAGAGTGCGCACTCGTAATAAATTAAGGTTAGGATTTATTTCTAACCAGTTGATTTATTTATGTAGCTGAAGACTGCTAGGTATTCACTTTTGTCGGTTTAATTGTATTATTTTACTAACGATTGTGAATGCTTCAGTTGATGTGTAGAGATAGCAGCCGTGGCGGAGGAAAGCATTGGAGTCTAGTGAGTATTCGACTTTTGGATTATATTTTGATAGGCGCCACGCTTATATTTTGTTATGTCTATCGAGACATTGATTATTTATTATTATTTTGTATGCGCCTATACGCACGGATATGTTATTTCTATTTGGACATTGAGATTGGGCGTGCCAGACTCTATGGGCACCGTCCATTAGCTTTATTTCCTATTTTTGTAGAAAGCAAACTCAAAAGCTAAAAGCTTGTCATATTTTTGTAAATTGGGCTATTATTGAGCATGAAGATGGAAATATACATAAAATATATGCTTTGTGAAGCGCTCACACAAGGCATGGGGGGAGATTGAACCCAATTGGTCTCTTGCTTCTTGTCGTTCATGCTTTTACATTGTTTTTTGTGCAAAAAGGTAGAGTTCATTGTTCTTGGGGACCTTCCGGGATTCACTACGTGAGCATACTACGACCGATCTGTGCACCACTTATAGCGGATGGATGTATATGACAGTTTTTTGACACATGTATGATAGTCACATTGCTGAATACCATTTTTGGACAGATTGTATTGTTGTTTTCTTCTGAATTTGTAGCAGTCATAATGTCTGACACGGCACAGATCACTCAGATCGTGGGGGACAAATTGACCAAAGACAACTATAGTGTTTGGTCCTACAGGATGGAGAATTTTTAGATGGGTAGAGGTCTATGGGATCTCATAATAGGTGATGATGAATGTCCAAAAGTTCCTAAACATCCAATTGAAGAGCAAAAGAAAGCGTACAAGGATTGGACTGGGAAGAACAGGAAGGTTTGCATTGGATCTCCATATGTATTTCAGAAACATTGATTCCTCATATAAAAAAGGCAAGTCCTTGTAAGGAGGCATGGAAAATCATAGAAAAAATGTATGGAACATGTACAGAGGCTCGTAAGATACAACTTAAGCAGAGATTACATGGTGCATGAAGAGGCAATCGCAGTATCAGTGACTATGTGGCAGAAATTAAGCAAATTGCAAAAGACCTTGCATCCATTAATGCACCTGTTGATGATGATGATTTAGTGTCAGTGACACTAAATGGGCTTGGACCAGCTTTTAAATCTTTGGATACCTCTATTTCCGTTAGGGGAGGCTCTATGCCTGACTTTGAGGAGCTTATTGGATTGCTACTTACAGAAGAAATCAAGTTGGGATTGAATGCATCTAGCAATGGCAAAAATGCAGGTGGAGATAGTGTTTTCTATCACCAGAGAGGTCGTGGCAGCTCATCTAGAGCTAGAGGCTCTTCACCTGGTCGTAGTAATTATGGCTTTGCTTGTGGAAGAGGCAAATTTGGTTGTGGTGACTTCATGCATAGAGGCAGGGGGAGATCTTTCCCTAGAGGTAGAGGACGGTCTAGTTCTTCTTCACAAAGAAATGGCACTTGTCATTATTGTGGGCATTTTGGTCACTTTGAGAGGGATTTTTATCAAAAACAGAATGCTATGTCTAGGGGTCCTGGAAGGATCCAATATGGCCACTATGCAGGCACTTATGGTGGTGCAGGTTATGGACCTAGAGGTGGATCACCTAGAGGTCATTTATTTGCTATGGAGCATGTGCTTGGGAGCATGACTCATCCTCCTCGTGAGAATGATTGGTTTTTGGATTCACGAGCTACAAACCACATGACTCATCATGCTGAGTGGTTTGATAACAAGGAGCAAGTGCAGAATGATGAATATGTTGCCACTGGTGATGATACTTTACACAAAATTACTCATATTGGTAGTGTGCCACTTGTTACTAAAGATGGGATTGAGAACAATCTTGGTGATGTACTTTATGTGGCCACAATAACTAAGAACCTAGCATTGGTTGGTCAAATGACAGATCAAGTATTGCAGGTGAGATTCAATAAGTTTGGATGTTTCATTGAAGAGTTCCATAATGGGAGAACTGGCAGGGTGATTGCTCATGGTAGAAAGAAAGGGAGATTGTTTGCCTTGGATGCAGGTACCCCAGTGATTCAAAACTCTATGTATGTTGAGAGAGGACATGGGCAAGATAAGGATGTGGAATTATGGCATAGAAGGATTGGTCATGTTAATTTGCAAAGATTGAAGCAAATGCAATCAAAACAGATAGTCCGTGGCTTACCGCATTTAGGATATGTGAATTTTGATCCTGTATGTGAGGCTTGTCAATTTGGCAAGCAGTCCAGATTGCCATTTCCAAAGAGGGGGAGAATAAGCAGCTATCCTTTGGAAATAATACACTCAGACATTTGGGGCCCATGTCAGAATGTTTCCATGAGCGGAAAATGTAGATTCTATATCACCTTCATTGATGATTTCAACAGGATGACTTGGGTGTACTTTATGCAGCATAAAAGTGAAGGATTTGAAAAGTTCTTGGAATTTAAATCTATGGCTGAAAAGCAATTTGGATGCTACATAAAATGTTTGAGGTCAGATAATGGTGGAGAGTACATGTCATATGAGTTTTGTGACTTCTTGAGAGATCATGGTATCAAAAGGCAATTGACATGTAGGTATACACCTCAACAAAATGATGTGGTTGAAAGGAAGAATCGGATTATTGTAGAGGTTGCAAGGGCAATGATGAAGCAAATGAACATGCCATTGTCATATTGGGCAGAAGCAGTGCATACTGTAGTTCACATTATGAATAGAACACCTACAGCCTTGATTCATAATATGTCACCATATGAGAGAATGTATGGCATGAAACCCACTGTTGCATACTTTAGAGTCTTTGGATGTGTCTGTTATGTTCATGTTCTAGATGATTTGAGAAAGAAGATGGAACCCAAGGCTGTAAAATGCATTTTCCTTGGATATCCTGATGAGAAGAAGGGATACAAATGCTATGATCCAGTGAGTAAGGAAGTATACATAAGCAGGGATGTCAAATTCAGTGAATATGAATCATGGTACAAGCCCAAAATTGCAGTGGATGTTGATTCCTATGAAAGCAATGATGATAATGGCTATGGAAGGAAAATTTCAGCAAACAACAAGGCTGAAAATCAGCATGTAGAAGATGCTTCAGGACCTCAAGAGAATGTGGAAAGTAGTGGTAGCTACAGTCCATGGAGTGGTAGATTGAGAAATGCACAAAGGAGTGTAGAAGTTGCAAAAGGTAAGAGACCAATGACTGAAAGTTCAGAAGATGAATCTATAGATGATGAGTATGGCATTCCGCATGTTAAAACACCTGGCACTAGAAGTGCAGGAAAGTATATGCCACCACATGCTAGATCAGATGAGACACACGGTAGTGGACCTCAATTGAGAAGGTCAGAAAGAGTAAGGTATCCAGTTGATAGATTGACTTATAATGGGTTCATGACGATGCATTATGCATACATGGTTTCTTATGTACAACATGTGGAGCCTACTTGCTTTGAAGAAGCAGTAGAGAGCAAAGAGTGGAGACAAGCAATGGATGAAGAGATGAATGCACTAAGGAAAAACAAGACTTGGGATTTGGTGAAACTACCTTATGGCAAGAAGTCCATTGGATGTAAATGGATTTACAAGGTCAGACGTAAGTCGGATGGTTATCTTGAAAGGTATAAAGCAAGGCTAGTTGCAAAAGGATATGCACAAACTTTTGGTTTGGACTATGAAGAAACATTCAGTCCAATAGCTAAAATGAGGACAGTAAGATCGGTAATTGCTTTGGCTTCTATATATGGTTGGAGACTTTATCAAATGGATGTGAAAAATGCATTTTTGAATGGCAACTTAGAAGAGGAAGTGTACATGGATCAACTAGAGGGCTATGTGGGTCCAAAATACCCACATTATGTATGCAGGTTGAAGAAGGCTTTATATGGACTGAAGCAAGCACCAAGAGCATGGTGTGATAGAATCAGCAAATTCTTATGTAGTATGGGATTTCAGCAGAGCAAAGCTGATTATTCACTTTATGTGAGGCATACAGAAGATGGTATGGTTGTTGTGGTCATCTATGTTGATGATCTCATTATTACAGGTACACTTGAGAAGGAGATTACTGAAGTCAAGCATGGGTTACATAAAGAGTTTGATATAAAGGACCTTGGTTTGTTGAGATACTTCTTGGGTATTGAGGTTATTGACACACCTCATGGTATATGGCTGATACAAAGGCAATATGCATTGGAGATGTTGGAAAAATATGGCATGACAGGATGCAAATCGGTTGATACACCATTGGATCAAAATGCTAAGTTGATGGATGATGGATCTTATGTTGAGGATGTTACTATGTTCAGAAAGATGGTTGGTAGTCTTATCTACTTGACCATTACAAGACCAGACTTGAGTTACGCTGTTGGATTGGTAAGTTGCAGAAACCATGCAAATCACATTTGGATGTAGTAACAAGAGTTCTTAGATATGTGAAAAAGACAGCTGGATTTGGGCTGTTTTATGAAAAAGGAATCAAGCCTACATTGTTTGGATACTCAGATGCAGACTGGGCAGGTAGCTCTATGGATAGAAGATCTACTAGTGGCTATGCATTCTCATTTGGATCAATCATGGTAAGTTGGAGTAGTAAGAAGCAACCTACAGTTGCTTTATCAAGCACTGAAGCAGAATATAGAGGCATTGCATTGGCAACATGTGAGCAGACATGGCTAAGATTGATCCTATATGACATGGGGATAGAGATTGATGGTGGAGTTATTATGTATTGTGACAATGTTAGCAGCATTATGTTGGCAAAGAACCCAGTCTACCATGCAAGGACAAAACACATAGAAGTGCACTATCATGTCATTAGAGAAAAAGTCATTGATGGAGAGATTGACTTGGTCCATGTGAAGACCAATGACCAAGTTGCTGATATCTTTACCAAAGCATTAGTTAAAGATAAGTTTGAGTACTTCATGAGTGCACTTGGAGTCTTATGTGTGCAAGCTCATTCTGAGCTTGAGGGGGAGTGTTGAGAAATAAGCCAAAGTCTAAGGCATAGTCTAAGCCTTATCATATTGTTGTATGTAAAGTGTCCTTAAGTTTGGGGGTATCTATCTTTTGAGGATACCATTTTTAGTGTGTGGACTGTTTTTGAGATATGGTGGGAGAATATTGAAGAAGAAGAGAATGAAGAAATCTTGAGCCTCTCCTTGTCTCAACCACCTTTCGTTGTGCATCCCCATCGAATCTCTCATCTACTTTCATGGCCCACCAAGGCAGTGTAAAGCTCTTTTCTTCAAAACCCACTTATGAACATGGTGGAGACCACTTGTTCACTGGGTTACTTGGTGGCTGTGATTCTCTTGAAGAGGCTCTACACATGGGTGATGTAGTCTTGAATGTACTATTTGTCCTTTTGACTAATATTCATCAGTCAAAAAATAAGGTTATTTAAGTACCCTACCTCAGAGAACCTCTTGATGAAGATACTCTTGAGGTTGTTGAAATTATTCCATTCGTCATTGTCTAAACTACTATAACACGTCCATTCTTTATCCCCAAGGCAATGACCAAAAGCTTGTGCGCATTTCCAGGGTCCGTTAGGCTGTTTGCCTCACATACCTACTCAAACTACTCTCTACAAAACTATATGGGTCAATGTCGGGTTGATACTTGTGGAGTTGCTTGAAAACTAGGTATCTGTGTTTGGCTTTTTAAATTCCGAGTAATACCTAGTCCCATTAGAAATGAAGTTGCTAGGGATGCTCTGCTCTAATCCACAGTCATGTTATCTATGAGTCACTTCATGAGAAGCTTGCTCAATGTAAGGTGGTTTTAAGTGCTCTTTCCCTCTCTGAATTGGGTCCTATTCTATTTCTATTGGCAAGCGCTAACACATGCTAGAGACCTCTCACTTTTTTATCTCTCCTACCTCAGCCTCTAAGTTTACTGCTCATGATTATAGGTGGCTATGCTTTGAAGCACTTCCCTTTTGCGAGTCTTCACTCTTCCTCGAGGTCCACTATGATGTCCTTGGCTGGTCATCCATGGTGCTCCATTTTGGTCTACAAGTCGTATAGATTTACCATTTTTTTGCTAGATGTCAAACTAGAAAGTCCCCCAAGTTGAGCTCACCATTTTCGGGATTGGTGTTGGATCCCAATCTTTCTGCTAGATGTCAAACTAGAAAGTCCCCCAAGTTGAGCTTACCATTTTTCTGCTAGATGTCAAACTAGAAAGTCCCCCAAGTTGAGCTCACCATTTTCGGGATTGCTGTTGGATCCCAATATTTTGTCACTCTCTTGGGTGACTAGGGTGTCGATCAAGTTGATCAACTTGGGTAAGGTTGAGTCCCTAATTGTGTCAGCTCCTTTTTCTCTCCAAGAGGCTTGCTCTGAGGCTTAGTATCCTTACTCACACATTAAAGATCTAAGGGTCTTCTCCTATTAGTGGGTTTGTTCGGTCTTGCTTATCTTGCGTGTGAGTTTCACATTATTTCAAATAGTTCTCAATTTTAAGTGCACTTAGGTGCTTCCTTTTGTGTGCGGTGTGAAATCAAGCTTTCAGCTTTCTAGGTGCACTTCAAGTGATTATTTATGCAATGTGTAACTCTGATGAAAACAATGTGGTGTAGCACACACTTTTTTAGTCCATTTCTATAGGTGGTGGTCACTCTAATAGGTTTCCCAGGGTCCTCTAAGATGTCATGAGTGGGTGGTCTCAAAGGCTGTGTTTGCGGTTGCTTCCTAGACTGCTAAGTTATGGTTTTGGGAATTTGGAGGCTCTATGAGCCATTCGAGGTGTTTGGAGGCCTATAAGGATGTTACTCAACTTTGAATTAGGCTCTGCTTGGTCTAAGGCATGCTGATTTTGTCGGCCTTCAGATTTTGTTCTGAGCGTTTGAGTCTCAAGCGTTTGATTCCTAGAAGCAAACTCTCCAATTCTGGCCCCTATCAAAGTGGTTGGCTTGGATGCCTAAGTTCGAGTGTTTGATTTTTGGGTGTCTGAGTGATGGGGTCCAGAGTCAAATAAATGATTGTGTCCAAGTGGACAAGTGATCTGAGTGGTTTAAGTCCAAGTGTCTAAGTCTAGTGACTCGGACAAGGAGAGGTGTGTCTGAGTGGACAAAATTTGGATGATCCAATTAGGTCACTCGGACCCTACAACCACATTGTCCAAGAAGTGCAACGACGAATTGCCAAAAGATGAAAAATATTTTAAAAACCTACTTGTGCCTCAATTATGATGGCACCTAGGGAGTCAACACTAATCATAGAGCACCAAGCGAGGCTCAGAACATACTTGGAGGGTCAAAGTGCACTGCAATGAAGATGGGAGCGCACAATCTCTTCTCTTCTCTATAGCTCTCTCTCTCACTCTCAACTAAGAAAATAAGCTCTCCCACATGTTCCTGGCGTATTAAGGCCCTTCTCTACTCAGTTTTGATATTCTCTCTTTCTTCCTTTAGATGCATTACACATTAGAGCTCTTTTTCTCTCCCTTTTTCCCCGTTTGGCATGTTCATAACAATAGAAACCCTATTGCCTATAACCTTCTTTTTCTTGTTTTTTCTTTCTTGATCCTAATGCATTCAAATCACAAGAAAATTTCTAGACTATCCACCCTACTCAACTAGATCCAAAAAATTACAAAATTTACTTGCTAAGGAGATTGAATACCTCTTCAAACTCCCTCCCTTCTTACCTATCTACCTCAAGCACTGGCTAGGGGAAAACCCTACTTCAATGCTCAATTCAGAGCACACAAGTAATCAAATCTTGAATCTATGGTCTTGGCAAAAATGGAACCAAAATGTGGGAGCCTTAGCTTGACCCCCAAGATCCACAGACCACTTATTGCTTCAAGCCTTTCAAGCCAAGTGCAATGGCTACCTCTCACATAGCTGTATATGCTCTCACACCTATGAGTGTAGTGAGCTTACCTCCATGCCTGATCGGGTTACCTCCTCTCTCAAGCTCTCCAGTAGCTCCACGATCCAAGGTGCAAGCTCAATCCTCAAGCTCCAAGCTCCATAATCCATTGTCGTGTATGAGACAAGAGAAGAGAAGAGGAGATAAAAAAAAGAAGAAAAAGAAGAAGAGAGGAGAGGATGGAGAGCTTTTCCACCATAGTCCCTTACCCTCACATCCTCACTCCCTCACACTCCCTTTCTCAAGCACAAGCTCAAACAAGTAAGAACAAGAAGTCCCTCACCCTCACATCCTCACATCCTCACTCCCTCAATCCCTCACACTCCCTTTCTCAAGCACAAGCTCAAACAAGTAAGCACAAGCTCAAACAAGTAAGAACAAGAAGAAGAAGAGAAGAGGAGAGCTAGTTTTGGCCACACACAAGAATGAGCTTCTCCATTCACTTTTTGGCTTTTATGCATGCCCTAATCCCTTTTGGAAACCCATCCCTTTTTTACATGACTGGATATTTTAGCCCAAGCCCTCATTTCCTATTCCCTTATATTTACATTATGGCTTCACCCATGCCCATATACTCTTTACAAATTGCACAAGAGGGAGCCTGGTGCTCTTTTACAAAGATTTAGGGATGCCTTTGCATATTAATATGCACCTCTTTCATTTTTGCACTCGTCTTGGATTTTTAAGGTATCTTTGTGCTTTTGGCCCTTTTCCATTTACCGTTCTCTACTTTGCTCTATATTTTAAAAATTTATTCTGCTTCTTTTTTTTTTGTCTTTCTTGCACTGGGGTTAACACACACACATACACACACACACTCTCTCTCTATCTCTGTCTCTGTCTTTGTCTTTGTCTCTCTCAAGCTAGAAGTAAGCAAGAAGAAAGAAGAGAGCTCACAAGATTCCACACCACAAGAATGAGCTTATCCATTTACTTTCCACATTTTATACACAGCCTTAAATTTTGGGCACTCCTTTTACATTTGTCTGGACTAGCCTTCTCTTACTATCATATATCATTTACATTCAAGTTGCATGGGAGTGAGCCTGATGCTCTTGTAAAAACATAATTCCAAATGATTTTCTAATTTGAAAAACTACAAGCTATATTTCTATTTCTCTTTTTTCAACTTTCCTTGTACCTCTTGCAAATTTTCTTTTTTTAAATTATGACTTCTCTTGCACCTTCCTTGGTTGTGTCTTTGTAGACGGGATTAACACTATCCCTCTCTTAGACTTGTGCTAGTCCCATGGCACTCGGAGGTCGAATCCATGTATAGTTGGTGTTGGTTTGGAGGTATAGAGAGTAACTAGTAGTATCTTTTTACTTTAGGCCAATGCATGGTGGGAATGGAATTAGCTTTGGATTAGTCTTTGAGGATAGGATCATTCTTTAGATAGAAAAGGGAATGATAAAAAAGGGAATGATCAAGGAGATATGGGCCATCAATGTTTCTAGTTTCATCAAATTGCCCTTCAAACTATGTTCTCACCATAGAAGCGTGTGTGCACTATCTACTAAGGGGATGCCTATCTCACTGTGCTATGAGTTTTGTGCTCGTGTGGGTGTAATTGGGTGATGAGTCAAATCCTAAGTAGGCTTGGAGTGTTGTCTCACACCTAAGGACCCACTTAGTGTTAGGGGGGAGTGTGGTGCAAAACTCAGGGAGATAGGTCTATTGACATTCTTAGGATATCCTACCCTTGAGGTGCCCTGAGTTAAGTGAAGTGGGGAAGGGGTAAGGGTTACAACCCCCTAAGTGTTGTGACTATGTGCTCAATCTTTTTCTTTTTTCTTTTTTTTTTAAATTTTAAATATGAAAAGCATTGTGTACAAGTAAATGTGGAGGACTTTATTGAGGCTCTTTGTGATCCCTAGGTTGTGATCAAGGTAGTGGCCACAACGATCTTTCCATGCATGCTTTGCTTATCATATAGGTCTTTAGTACATACCTTCCTACAAAGGGTGTCATTGAAAGAAAATGGTGGCTATAAAACTACTAAACTAGTTAACGTTCATGTTTTCTAGTAGCTCAAAACAATATGTCCATAGTTGTGTAGCATGAAAGAGTAATCTCACCATGCCATACTTGTCTATTCGTGAATTCACAGCAAATAATAATGGGTGGAGACCTTCATCTTCCACTGCCTTCATCCAATCGAGTAGTTGAAGAAGAAATATTAAATAATTGGACATTGTTAATGAAAGAAGGGTTTGGGTAGTAAGAGAAATATTTTACGAATCTTTTGAAGGAAGGGATCAAGTTCTTCTCTCAGAACTTGAGACCATCTTTTGGTCTTTCTCCATTGATATTGTATATCAAAGGAAAATCGTGCCTGCCATACCTTGTAGAGTTGTAGTCAACTCCATGTCACCTAGGATAAGGCATGTAAGTGGGGTTCCCTCTTTTTCGATGGTAGTGAGATGTAGAAGGCCACCCATGCTTCCATGTTGTCATCCAATATATTCCTTCTCTAGGTAGGTTGAGACTCGTAACCTTCCACAATTCATGGCAATTCAAACACCTTGTGTCACACCAATAATCTGCTAGTTCACATTGCCATGGTCTATAGTCCTCAATCTTTTACTCTAGTACACGTGCATTACCTTGTGCACAACTATCAAAGGTAACAACTTTTTGAGCCTATGCAAAAAGTTAAAAGCAAATTGCATAGGTGATTCTTGAGCCTCCCATTGTTTCCAAGTGATGAGTTCTATATGCCAACTGATCGATAAGTGCTTCCTCTCTATAAAAAGGGTACATTTGGCTAGGTAGTGGTAGTGAGATTCCTTCTACTTCTTTCCACTTGTTCTCTTTTTCTTTGAATGGCTTGCGCAATATTTCCTAAGGTGTTAGTACTTCTTTGTAGGGTAGCCTCTACACATGTTCTTCCTTTGTCATGTTGTAGGCTCACTAGAAAACTGTTAGCTCGAGACTATACTTGAATGCTTACTAGCGAGTTGCTAAGAGCTAAATTTTGGGACCCGTTTTTGAAGTGCTGGAGCCCATTTTCGGAGCCAAAAAGTGGCTAGGAGGTGTCATAGACCAAATTTTCATGCAAAATTGAATGGTTGCGGATCGATGTTCTAGAATTTTTCTAGATGGAGTTTGATGCGAGGAACCTAACGCAAGTCTTAGTTCATCGATCAGAGTCCGTTTGACCCCCTATTTAATCCTCGCAAGGTTTCGCATTATGAAGCAGCTACATGATCCGGGAGTCGAAAAGTGCATCACGGGCCCCACATTTATAAATTTTGACGTCATGAAGCCATCCGGCCAAACGGATCTCAAATCCGAGCTCATTTGCCCCTCCAAAAGCAAAATCTCCACTTTGGTTGCAGTGTGAACACAAAGAGATGAACTAGATATTTTAAACATTAAAACCTTAACCTTAATTAGCCCCATTTTTCTTGAGATTTGTGCCTCTCCAATGTTGAGATTGATCAAGAACTGACTCCACATTCTTGATCTACTATTTGAGGGCTTCATTTCGATCATAAGCACTCTCATTTTCATGGAGGGAATCAAAATTCTGATTTTTAGTCTCTCTCTCCTCTCTCCTCTTGTTGCGTGTTCACACGCGTTATTTTATGAGAGAAGGGAGTGGGGGTTTGATGGACGTTTTTAATGGAATAATGGTATTGGAGCAGAGAATATTGTAGATCAGGTTGTGAGAGAGCGTCAGTAGCCATAAATGAGCATCAACGGGCTTCCCAACCATTAATTATGCACTTCCAAAACTGGGTTTCTATGCGTAAGCACTCATTTTATTTGTTTTATGAAAGATGTTTGATGAAATTGTTTGTAAATGGATTCATTTGACTGCAAAAGGTTGAACTTGATCAGAAATCTTAGAAAAAACAAAAAAATTGAGTCATTTAATAATTTAAAACAAAACACGCAAAACCCACAATTAAGTGGTTTTCATAAAAATGATAAATTTTGGGGGTTTTATTGTGATTTTGGGGTTCACATGGATTAGAAATGAATATAAAATCAATACTCAATGATTGTGATCAGTCCCAATCCATAAATCAGTAATATTAGAATTTTTATTGAAATAAATGAAGATAAATAGTAAAAAAATAAAAAAATTTAGTTTTTTGCACTAGAAAATTAGGAATGTCCATGAATGTATGGCATGGATGTAGCATGAGGGATAAAACCTCAATTCAGCTGTGTCTTCATGTTAAAGCCCATTTTAATTACTTTTTATATGAAAAATACATTTAAAAATCACTCTTTGCACCTATCAACGATGCAAAACTTAAACGGTAGGGGGGAAGAGGGGTTTTGATATTGATTAGCTACTGAAAACATTGGAAATTATGATCTATTTTCTTGCACATAATATATAGGATGTTATAAATTACGTTTAAAAGGGTTAACCCGCACGAGGATACTCAGGGTGACCCTTACCAACGAAGCATGACGTATAAGTTGAAATCATTAAAAGAAATGTTTGTTGCACTACACAATGATGATTTATAAAATGTTTGAGACTATGGAATTCACAATTGCATTGTGCATATCACATGGTAACTCCTAGATGCATTGCAATTGGTTTTTGATATACATGACCCACGCTGAGTTGTGAGACACCTAAGCTATAGGTTTAGGCAGTTGGGTTCTTTAGGAAACTATCAAGTGAGGAAATATCTATCTCTTGGATCATTTAAAACAAGAGTGGAGCTTGCTACCTCTGATTTATTTGTATTAGTGGCACATTGGGGAGCCAATCCCCTCGGTGTAGGAGAGATGCAGTGGGGCCACAGCATTCAGCTGGGAGGGGTGCCTTCTTATGTTTGTATTATGAGGTATTTTATACCAAATATGTATAGGGACTCCCATTGAGAAGTGTGGGGTTTAATCGTTGGACTAAAACTTAAAACAAATGCAAGATTAATGTTAGGTTAGGGTAGTGTGTCCCTTATACGCTCTTGGCGGCGAGGCCAAGGGGGTGTAGTTTTTTGAGTATAGAGAGGCCCCTGGCTAGTGCATATAGTCAATGCCGGGTCCGTTTTAGGTCGAGATAGGTGGTGCGTTTGCCGGGAGCTGCTAATAAGTGGTGGTTTCTGTATCTTGGTCAATTGGGACCTATTCATTAGTGTATGCCCAAAATTAGTGAGCTAGACTCACAAGACCATCAAGCTGAGCTTCAAAAAGAAGAAAGAGCTGAGGAGCTAGATGGTGAGCCGAAATAAATAGAAGATATTCTCTGCAAAAAGGAGTGGCCCGATATCCTTACAAGGGTGGGCTCTTAGTAACCCTAGCTTGACACATGGTTTGTTAGGGGGAGGAATCTCTAGTACTTCCCCCCTTTCAATCAATCTATCCACTTCGAGTGGAGTGATAGTTTCGGCTGTTTGAATTCTTGTAGAGCAAATCCAGTTGTTACCAAGGGGACACAACCCATTGCAATTCCTATTGGGAAAATGGATTTTCTAGGCTTAGGGTTTCCTCTACCCATCTTTAATGGGTTAGCAATGGAAGACACGGAACTTCACATCAATGAATTCAAGAAGTTAATGTTTAACTGTCGCATTCAAGATGAGGGAAACTTGATGATGTTCTTCAACATGACTTTGAAAGGATGAGCTGCAGTGTGGTATCACAGCCTAGAGATTGGAACCATAACCACAATTGACTTCTTCTTTGCGGCTTTTCGAAGAGAGTTTTCCCTTGAAAGGGGAGGTCAGTATTGGCTACATGTCCTTAATGTTACACAGCAAGAACCCCACGAGAATGTTCATGGGTATGCCAAGAAACTAAAGGAGCTATTTCAAAAATTGCAAACCTGTATCCCCATTCTAGCTCTGCTGCTGCTCAACTGCAATATTTTTTGATTGGATTAGACTTTAACATTTAAGTATAGTTGAGCAGTGTCGCTCTTGCTGACATTGATATAGCCATTGCATGAGCAGAAGAGGTAGAATCATGATTACAAGCGGCTTATGCCTCTAGGTCAAAGTGGAATTTGAGTTTAGGGTTTGGAAATAATTTACTGCTGCCAACAGAGGTCAAAGGATGCCCATGAGTCCTCCTAATGGGAGAGGAAGCATAATTCCAAATGTGCCCATGTTGCCTGCCATGCCGATGTTGAGTCAAATGGCTCCAGCGAGTGTCAAAAGCCCAATGATAAATCCTACCATTGTTCCAAGGAGTCAACAACCAATCCTTAATCAAGTGGTTAGGCCAATGGAACGACATGCAAACGATGCGACTATGAGTCAAGTGCCTCAAATGACCTTGGCAAAGTTAAGGACATGTTGAAGCACTATATTAATATGATTAGCAAACAATATATACAAATAGATGTTGATGTTAATTTCCTTAAGAAGCAGCAAAACTTGATAGGGAGTTGATGCCCTGAAGAGGGTGGCCCATCAAGATTTAGTTGTAAGTGGTGTGGTGGCCAACATTTCCCTAGGAATGGTCCAAACATCAAATGCGACATATGTGGGAGGTCTTGTCATTTAGCCACGAGTAAGATTAGCTCTCTCTAGCAAGGAAGTAAACAACCAGGTCTAGTTAATCATCGAGGGCAAGGGAATAATCTCCAGCAAGATGAAGGACCGAAGAAAATATTACAAAGAGGGAAAGCTATGGTAGAGGAGATACCTAGTGGAAATGGAGTTAGCCTCATAGAAGCTCTTTGTGTCAATGGCACTTAAGCTTCTAATTTGCGAGTTGTTACAAGAGGTGAAAAGGGTAAAGAAGTCGACAAGGCCATGACAAAACTTGTCGAGGGAAACCCCAAGCAAGATGATAAGGGGACACAAGTCCTTAATCCCAATATGGAAGCTAGACCTCTCCGGGCCATAGATGGTAAAGCCGACCCCAAGAAGGATAAAGAGTCACCAAAGAAGAATGCAAAAGCCAAGAAAGAAGCACCAAAGCTTGTTCAAAGACCAAATGAGAGAATGGTCTAGCAAGAAAAGCGACCTCTTACTAGCTATCATGAATTTGATTTAGCGAGTTCTCTTTGCAAAGTTAAGCTAGATGTAAATCTTCTATAGTTGATTAAGTTGTCTCCAGGAGTGTGAATGAATTTAAGAAGATCCTACACACTGGGTATATTGTTGAGCCCTTGGAAATAACACAAGTAGGAAATGATTGGTTCAAGGGTGGCAACCTATGTTGATGGAATATTAGTGGACCATGCTATTGTGTGTCAAGATTGTGGGAGAGAAGGAAGGAGTCTCACTTGTAGCTTTCTTGCTTGCACAATGGGGGAATACACACAAAGGTAGAGGCTGAAAACAGTTTTCCTCTTCTTAGTTGTGTAAGCCAAAAGAACTCAAGTACATAGAAATAGAAGAACCCTATATATGGGTCTCAAAACCAAACTCAACTAGCTAAGCTGGCATACTAACTGAGCCATGAACTAGAGTAGATAAGGATAGCTGTCATATAGCTATTATTCATGGGCGGTGTACCAACCGCATCTGCAACTGACAAGTCGGTGACATAAATGCACAACGGTCACCCTAGCATATCACGAGTAGAGCTCGATATCTCAACACTCCCCCTCGAGCTCAATCCCAAATCCTGCACACCAAGTAGGTCTCTGAACTTGCGCAGCTTCTTTGCGTCCAATGCCTTCGTAAATATGTCAGCTACCTGATCCTCTGTGCTGACATAAACTAGATCAATAAGACCTAGTAAAACCCTCTCCCGCACATAGTGATAATGCACCTCAATGTGCTTTGTTCTACCATGATAGACTGGGTTATTTGCCAAGTGTATACTACTCATGTTGTCACAATAAATGACAACTGGCCCATCTGTAGACTGATGCATATCATAAAGTAGCTTATGCAACCAAGCTACCTCACATGCAGCCATTGCTGCGCCCCTGTACTCAGCCTCTGTGCTCGACAAGGCAACTGTAGGCTGTTTCTTGCTACTCCAAGTGACTGCAGCACTCCCAAAAGAGAACACATATCCACTGGTAGATCGTCTATTAGAAATACTACCAGCCCAATCAGCATCAGTGTATCCATACAACTGTATCTGAACCCCAGTCTCATAAAGTAGTCCATACTGCAATGTGGACTTCACATACCTGAGTATGCATCTAGCCGCATCCAAATGCAATTTCCTTGGAGCCTGCATAAACTGACTTACCAATCCAACAGCATAGCTCAAATCTGGCCTGGTAATAGTCATATAAATCAAACTTCCTACTATGCGTCTGTACATAGTAGGGTCTTCCAGAAGCTCACCTGCATCTGCGCTCAGCTTCACATTCTGCTCCAAAGGAACTGAAATAGGCTTACAGCCTGTCATCCCATATTTGGACAACATGTCCAATCCATACTGCCTCTGCAAGAGCCGTATCCCACTTGATGATCTAATCACCTCAATGCCCAAGAAATAACACAGCTCTCCCAAATCCTTCATCTCAAACTTCTGCTTCAATAGCATTTTCACATGAAGGATATCTTCATCACTGTCACCTGTCATAATGATGGACCAAAAAACGGGCCGGCACTGGCTCATGCACTAGCCGGACCTTGTCACTATGCACAAGACAACCCCTCGGCCTCGCGGCCAGGAGCGTCTATCAAAATCTCTGCCTTCCTAAACATTGCGTTTGTAATACGTTGTAGTTCAACTGATCCTAGCCCACTACTCCTCAGAGGGAGTCCCTTTCACATAGCCAAAAGGCTCGAATCACATACACATGGGGACACATGGGGTTCCTCCTACGGCTAAATGCCGTCAACCCTCTGCGACTCTCCTACACCTTGGGGATTGGCCCCTCGATGCGTCGCTCAACATTTAGACATTTCGCACAAACGTCGCTCAAGATACCAAATAAGCGTGTCCAGGAATGTACCATTGTCCTTACTTGATTTCCCCTTTAGGATCCCACGACTAGCCTACAACATGGGTTTCTCACTGCCTCTCAAGGTAGGTCATTTCCTCATAAACCAATTGCAATGCATGTCCAGGAGCTGATCACTGATACTTTTAAATTCTTTTTCATGCTCTATGCATTTCGTGGATGTCTAGTGCTCAAACATTTAGTAAAACAGTATCGTGCACAAGTGCAAAAACATCCTTTTAATGGTTTCTTTCTAACGATTGTATGCTTCGTTGCATGGCATTTTACGGCTTTTTCCCTTATTTTTCATATCAAAAGCGGACAAAACCAAACTAAAACATGGAAGCAAGGCTGATCTGAAGCAAATATTCATGCCTCAGCCTCACTATACATTCACGGACATTACTCATAAATTTTCCCATTTTCCAAAGCCCAAAATATAAAATTTCCCCTATTTTTAGGGTTTTTCCACCATTTTCTTGCAATTTCTCCCATTTTCTCCCATTTTTTAATTGCGGAAAATAAAGTTCAGCTTATGGGCTGTGGCCCTTAGTTCATTTCAGCAGAAAAAGAATTTTAGTAGGTGTGGATTAATTTATTGCATCATTTTTAGCCCAAAAAACCCTATTTTCCTTCATTTTTATGGTTTTTCGTGTCTCGGTTTTCTATTTTCTGCTATCCCGCACATGTTTTTCTGATTTTTAAATGGAGAATAGCTAGAAAACAACTCAAAGCACGACATACTCAAAACTCAATCCATATGAACACATTTTTATCAACCAAATTTGCATCAAAAGGCCATTTTTTTTGTAAAAATAATTATTACCGTGTCTTGCGGGTTTTCCCATTAAATTTGGCACATCCCACGATTGATTTCCAGCCATGAATTCTGCTTGGAATCAGCAATCTACAATGATTTGGCATTGCCCTTCAATCTCGTCAAGAATCGGCATCCATCCGACCATCCATTTCCATTCTACTCTTCCACGCACGAACGGGGGTTAAGAGGAGAGAGAGGGAGGAGAGAGAAAGACTGATTTTCTCTCTCTCCAACCAGGCCACCATCTTGCGCGCGAGAGGAGGCGATGCGGAGCGTAGACTGGAGGCAGGAGCCTGGCATAATCTCCTTCATGGCTTATGCTTGAAGCCTCTTCATGATTTGGGGGGGGGGGGGGGGGGGGCGCGATTTTTTCGGCGGCTGCAAAAACAGCCGCCGCCCCCCTCCTACATCACGATTTTTTGGAGGGGGGGGTGCCAAAGGTCACCCCCCCTCCCTTACACCTCTTGGGATTTCCCAAATTGGGCCCCCCGGCCGGTTTCGGGCCATCTTGCGCGTACGGAACCCGATCGTCCCTCTGAAAATTTCTATAAACTCGTCTCGACATCCTGCACTGACCGGCAGCTCCACTGACTGGCACAGGTGCACGGAAAAATTATGAAAATTCTCGGAGTGTCGTACGGGCGCCCGTCAAGCACTTGACGCTTAAAATCGTCCTAGGTCGAGCTGCCGCCTTCGTGGTTGAGCATTTTCCCCCGCATTTCCACATTTTTCTCCTATTTTTAGGCATGTTCCGGGGCCTAAAATCCATCCTTCATTGGTGACCATGGGATAGGACGACTCAGTCCGTCGAACCCACGAACATAGCTGCACATAAACAACCAAAGAAGCATCAAACTGATACAAAACAAAGATATAATAAAACTCAGCACAATGCTCCCCCTACCCCTGGACAGAACCAAGGCATGACAGCCACAAGGAATAGGCCTAGCATCATTTAATAGAAGATCTGAAGTGAGTCACTAACCAACTGCTCCAACACAGGCAAACTAAAAAACCTATCAAAGAGGTTGCCCTAAGTGGTAGTCTGAACTACTTACCAACTAAAGACAACACAACTAGGAGCTCCTACAAGGCGAGGACTCCTATAGCCTGATCAAAGAATATGTTCTTTCAGTACATTTCTTCTTTTAGGGTTTTTATTGGATGAACATACTTAGGCATGTAAAAAGGAGGGAGCTGAGCGTAGTGACCCAAGGAGAACAGGGCATCGGTCTCAGGACCTGTCTCGGCACCCAAGAACCTACCAAGCCCTCGCAAGGCGACACTTAATCCTTTTCTAACGCTCACTTTTATTTTCGCTCCAACCTTCCTTGTTTTGGTATTTCATTTGGTTTGCAGCAAGAAGCCACCCCTAGGAAGACAAGGTATCGGCCCCGAGTCTGACTCGTCCCCAGGAACCTACCAGGCCCTCGCAAGGCAATGATCAACTGCTTATATATATTTTCATTCCTTTTCTTTGCTTTGATAGGGGTTAGAACCCCTTTTTACACACCTTCGTATTTATAGTCATCTTTTAGGATATACAAAGTTTCTGGGCATCATCATTATTATCTTATGGCAGGCTTCTCTAACTGCCTCACTACTAACAAGAACTCCTAGAACGGCTGCCTAGCAGGCTAGCAGGACAAGGCCACTAGGACTTCCTTCTAAAACAGGTCTTTCAATGTCTAACAATGTCGTTGCAGGAGGCCATGACTACTCCGACCTCCCTCAAACATACTTAGCCTAAAATTGGGACTTCATGCCTTGGTTGCTGGTCCCCAACACAAATATATCCCCTCGACAAATACAGATACACATATAACAGGAAAGAAATGTACTCGTAAAGGAGAAATATCACCTGGATTGGCCACAAGAAGCTTCCATCGCAGCAAAAGGCTCCTCCAGGTTCCACCAAATTCCACGAACCATGAAACCTGTCCAGCACAACACTAAAAACAAAAACCCGATTAAACACACCCGCACTAGACAGGGAAATGGCCCTCTTGGCCTAATGAAATCAAACACTTCACTACAAAACTGCATCGGCCCTCTTGGCCTAATGAAATAAACCAATACTATGCATAACATCCTCCTGGAAACAACTATGATAGACATCAAAGCATACTATTCCCAGGGGAACAGAGGCTCGTAGCCCTAAACTAGGTGCATTAAATTATGACCTATCCCTCCTGCGTATATCGCAAGAGGTGTTCGCATCACATGTCGTCTAACCAGTCTGTGGGTCCAAGATAATAAAGGCAGATGAGTCTCGCTTACCCTCTGCATCACCCAAATCAACCATCGTCTGCCAAAGAGGGCATGTTCAGAAAGCATACCCCACAAGCGACCAGGTCTTGTCTCACCATCAATAGATAGATCGGGACAAGGGCCACAATTAAAGAAGAGGTCCTCTTCATACGCAAGATTAGCCAAAGAATCGGCAAACTGATTCCAATTCCGTGGAATCAGCTGAAAAGACACTCTATCGAATTCGTCTAGCAGGGCTATGGCAGTATGATGGTACATGCAAAGGATGGGGTTTCGTACCATGTACGTCCCATTGAGTTGATTTAAAACCAACTGAGAGTCCCCTTTCACCAACAACTGGCGGATACCACCCTTCTTCGCAATATTCAAACCCATAATCAGGGCTTTGTATTCTGCCATATTATTGGTAAAATTCGCCCCGAGATAAGCAGCTAACTTCATGACAATGCGTCGTCGGGGGTCTTGGATGACAACTCCTACACTTCCTTTTTTGCATGGACCCCTGGATGCCCCATCAAAGTACAAGGTGTACGTCCATAAAGGGTTTACATATCCTGCCATCCTGAACTCTACTCGTAATTATGGTAATCGAAATTCAGCATATTCAACGGGTGGACTGTAGGTTCCATCCCTCCATCGTCATCGAATTCAACAGGGATGCTCGTCAAAATTTGTAGGCAGTGATGGCAGAAGACCTTGATCTCCCAAATAAATGTCCCGCCTTCTTGCTCAATCACCTTGTATCCTTTGCTCCACCAAATGAGCTTTCCCTGATGATACCTCTGTTCTAAATATGGGTGTTCTAAATAAGGGATCAGACGACCCATCAACCTCTATCACGATTTCCTTGCAGATGTTTGATCGATCTCGCCTAGACCTGCAAGGCAGTCATAGCATTAGTACAATCAGAAATAATAAGGTTTAATCTTATTAAGATTAACCTTATTTTTAAATTCTATCCCCTCAAGGTCAGCTAACAACACTGTAGATTTATTCTTTCCTATCCTAACGATCCTATAGGGCCCATCCCATTTGGGTTCTAGCTTGCCTGGAAATAATTCTCGTCGTGCGTCATAATACAGAACAAGCTGTCCTTTCTTGAAGGTGTATTTCTTGGCTTTGAGGTCGTGTAGCTGCTTCATTCGGCGCTTCGCCACTTCTTGGTGCAATAAGCTCTGCAGCTTAAGCTCATCTAAATGTGCCAGTGTCGTCAAACGCTCAAAAAGTGCGTCTTCATCACTCAAAGAATGATTGATGGCAAACCGAATAGTCAGCAGCTCAATTTCTAAAGGCAAGTCACACTCCTCCCCATATACTAACTTGAACGGGGTATGGCCAGTGGCTCGTTTGAAGGTCGTATTATAGGCCCACACTGCCACGTATAACTTTTTATCCCAATCTCGTTTCTTTTCCGACACGATTTTGCACAGGATGCCCACAAGCTGCTTGTTGGTGCTTTCAACCTGACCATTGGCTTGCGGATTATATGGGGTTGTCTTGTTATGCTTAATTTGCCACATCTCTGTCAAACCTTTAATCACCTTATTCAGGAAATGGGTTCCGCAGTCCGACACTAATTCTTTCGGTGGACCAAACCGGCATATTATCTGCTCTAAAAGGAAACTAGCAGTTTCTTTAGCATCATCTTTCCTTGTTGCACGTGCTTCTGACCACTTTGTGAAGTAGTCAGTTGCGACAATGATGTACCTCTTTTGCGTAGTCGACGACGGAGTAATAGGACCCACAAAGTCTGTTCCCCACTTCTCAAATGGAAGTATCGCCATAATAGGGGTGAGTGGTCGTTTCCTATTCTCTCGACTATCATGCCGTTGGCAGATATCGCATCGCTTAACATACGCAAACGCATCCTGGAAGATGGCAGGCCACCAATAACCTGCTCTTAAAGCTTTTTGTGCTGTAAGCCGTCCAGCAAAATGGCCACCGCAAGCAGAATCATGGCACTCTTCCAAAATGAATGGCACCTCGTCAGGCATCACACACCGGCGATAGATATCATCAACCCCTTGCCGATATAATGTACCTGCGATCAAGGCAAACTTTAACGCTTGCTGCTTAATTTTCCTTCTCTCAGCTTTAGATAATTCGGATCCCGCCTCTCCTGTTGATAAATAATGCGTTATTGCAGCATACCCGGAGGGAATAGATGCCGTATCTATTTTAAATAACAACTCCATGTCACTACCTTCAGCCACAGATTCTTTCGGCTCCCCAAAGTCCACAAGACATTCCACGATGCCTTGCAACCTTGGTGGCTTACTCTTGATTTCATAATCAAATTCCTGCAAAGTGATTAACCACTTTGCTAGACGATCAGGCGGCTGTAACTTATTCATCAATAGTCGAAGTCCCTCCGCCTTCGTATAAAGCACGATTTTCTCATAGAGAATGTAATGCCTGAATTTCTTGGTCCCAAAGACCATCGCTAGACACAATTTCTCCATGTAAGTATAATTGATTTCGGATACCCCTAGCTTCCGACTAGCAAAAGCAATTGGGTGGTACCACTTCTCTTCCCAAATTTGGGCTAAACAGCAGCTGATGCTATACATCGTGGCTGCTGAAAATATATAACACCTCACCTCTTTTAGGTGCTTTTAAAACGGGCGCTCTTGCTAGCTCTTGTTTCACATCCTCGAATGCTACCTTACAAGGGTCACCCCATACAAACGAACATCTAAAGGACAATAAATTTGTAAGCGGCAATGCTCTTTCTGCTAAGGCGTTGATGAATCTACGGTAGTAACCAACCGAAGACAGAAAGCTATGCACCTCCTTCGGAGTGCGTGGTGGACCCATGGCAACTATAACTTTGACCTTCTCGGGGTCTGTCGCAATTCCTACCGAACTGACCACATGACCCAACAATAGTCCATAAGGTACTCCAAAAACACACTTCCGTGGGTTTAGGGCGATGCAAAATTGTCTACAGCGCTCAAAGCATTTTCTTAGAATGATCAACTGCCTTTCTCTCAAGGTGGCAGCCCCTAAGTCATCAATAAACACCTTCAACTCTTCAGGGGATATGTCACCGAATGTCTTATCCGCTGTTCGTTGCCGCGAACCAGGCGCATTGCATAAACCAAAGGCCATCACATGGTATGCAAAAGTACCAAATACAGTAATGAAAGTTGTTTTCAACTTGTTCTCTTTTGCAATTGCCATTTGGTTATATCCTGCAAAGCAATCCATAAACGAATATATCTCCCTACCCGCTAATTGATCCAAAATCTGGTCAATAAATGGTAACGGGTAGTAGTCCTTAACTGTCTGCTTATTCAGCTCTCTAAAGTCTACACATAAACGGATTTGATTATTCTTCTTTTTTCTAATCACAACTGGCGAACACCATTCCGTGTGTTGCATAGGAAAAATCAAACCCGCTTTTCGAAGCTTCTGTAACTCTTCAAACAGGCCGTCCCTCAATTCGAAAGGCATACGCCTTACTTTCTGCCGTACAGGACGACTGCCCTCTTTCAACGGAATTGTATGAACAACAAGACTAGGAGGAATGCCTCTCAACTCATCATAACTCCAGGCAAAGATATCACGGAATTCCTGGATCAAGGCCACATAGTCCTCCCTTTCTGCTATACTGAGCATAGAACCTAATTTGATTGGCCGCGAATCATCAAGCGTACCAAGGTCTAGCTCGATAATATCTGCATCTCTTATACGATCTTGGCCCTCTATCGGCTCGTTCAAAGTGATCTGATAGATGTCCTTCGTGGTGCATCCCTCTTTGGACTCATCACTCGATGATGTCTCACTGGCAGATAAATCTTCTAATGTCTCCAATTCTGTAGAAGATAGAGGAGCTCTCTCACTCTGCGGGGACTCAGGATAAGCATCAACTACCACACGCTAGGCACCTCTGCCGAATATCAGTCGACCGGAAGGTATATCTACTTGGCAGTCCACTTGCAAGATCCAAGGTCGTCCGAGTAATACTTGGTAACTTGGCCGGCCTGCAAAACGAATCACCCTAAAGTCCAACAGGCATTCTACATTTGCAACAGTGACATGGACCTTAGTAATGCAGCCTTCTGGCTGTCTCAAACTATCATCTGCCAGTCTGAGAATTGTGGAGGTATCTTTCTGAATCGCAAGACCCAACCTTTCCATCAGTTCAAAACTCATAATGTTAACAGATGATCCCGTGTCGACAATGGCATAATCTACTAATATCCCATCGACATAGGCTGCAACCCTTGGGCAATACTTCTCAGCATGCTCAAACCAGTCATCACCAACTCGTGCAATACCCAAAGGTTCTACAATATACCCAGTACGTAGTATCTTTCTAAATTCCTTGCGTACTCCTGGGGAAAGCTTAATAAGCTGTAAGAGGTTCACATCCGGCTTGACTTCGCAAAGAGAGCTCGCCAAATCGAATTCATGATAGTTCGATAGAGCTCGCTTTTCACGCCAAACCATCCGCTCTTTAGGTCGCTGACCCGGCTTTATTGCCTCTTTCTTAACTTTCACCTTCTTCTTTGGTGGTTCCTTATCGGCTTTACTTTCTATGGGCTTCAAAGGTCCCCCTTCCACGTCAGGATCCAAAACTTGCGTTCCTTTGTCGCCTTGTTTAGGGTTTCCGTCGACAGGCTTATCCTTGTCGGCTTCTCTACCCTTTTGACCTCTTGTAAGAACAGCTCGTAAATTAGAGGTTTCAGCATCGTTAACACGTACAGCCTCAATCAAACTAACCCCACTACCACTTGGTAGCTCCTCCACTGTAGTCTTTTGGTCGTTGAAGTATTTGTTTAGGCCCGTCCTCTTGCTGGGAATCATTTCCTGGGGCACGATGATTAACAGGCCCTGGTTGTCGACTTCCTCGCTGGAGGGAACTGATCTTACTCCAGCAAGTAGTTGCTAAATGGCCAGATTTTCCACAAATGTCACACTTAACATTTGGGCAATTTCTTGGATAGTGCTGCCCACCACACCATTTACAACTAAACCTCGAAGGTGCACCCTCCTCTGGGTATCTACTTCCTATCAAATTTTGTTGTTTTTTAAGGAAGTTGACATCAACGGCTATTTGCCGATATTGCTCCGTAATCATGTCGGTATAATGCTTCATCGTGTCCTTAACCTCACTAAGAACATTGGAAGAACTGGACTCATAGCCTTGGTTATTACCATGTCGTTCCATCGGCCTAACAATTCGATTAGGCACTGGTTGTTGAGCCACAGGCATGGTATTAGAATTGACCGCCTAGCCTCCACCATTTGGAGCCATTTGACTGCCCGTAGGCATCGACATGCTAGGGGGAGCTGGTAATAAAGGGACATTCTGTATCATGTTCCCTCTCCCATTAGGGTTAGCCATCGCTATCCCTTGGCTACTACTGCCATTGGCCATTGACACATTATTTCCCAATACTAAACCCATGTTCGAATTGCCTCGAGAAGCATAGGATGCTTGTAGTCGGGATTCCACCTCTTGTGCTCGTGTAATGGCAATATCTATATCCCCCAAGGGGACACTACTCAACTGCAATTGGATATTAAAGTCCAAACCATGTAGGAAATATTGCAATTGGGCAGCTGCGGGGATAGGAATAGAGGTGTCCAACTTACGGAAAACCTCTTTTATCTTCTTCGCATAAGCACGAATATCCTCGTGTGGATCTTGGCGGGTCACGTTGAGTACACGCAACCAATACTGCCCACCCCTTTCACGGGCAAACTCCCTTCGAAAAGCTCCATAAAATGCATCAATGTTCAATATGGTTCCGGCTTCTAAACCATGATACCATATAGCGGCTCTTCCTTTGAGAGTCATGTTGAAGAACATCATTAAATGTCATTCTTCTTGAATGCGACAATTAAACATCAGCTTTTGAAACTCCCTAATGTGGAGTTCCGCATCTTCCTCAACTAGCCCATTAAAAATGGGTAGCGGGTAACCTAAAGCCAGCAAATCCGTCGTTCCTACTGGAATTGCAATAGGCTGCGCCATGACGAGGATTGGATTTGCACTAGGAATAGGGGACGGTGGGGTTACACCTCCCGTACTTGACGTAGACTGGCTTATAGAAGGAAGGGGAGCACCAGAGCTTCCACCTTCTCCTAACTTACTGCTTGTGGTACTAAGACCACTAGATCCACTCCCTCGTAAGGGTTCAGCACCGCTACGCTTAGGGAAATATCTCCTAAAAATTTCAGCACGTCGCCTAGCTCTTTCGTCTCTTTCTTGCTTTTGGATCTCTGCTAGACGATACTTATCAATAAATAACGGATCAATCTCAGTATCCTTTGGCATAAACTGCTAGTTGGTCCCTAAACAACCACGATTCGAGAACCGCCACTTTTAAGCGGCTCCCGGCAAACGCACCACTGATGGACCAAAAAACGGGCCGGCACTGGCTCATGCACTAGCCGGACCTCGTCACTATGCACAAGACAACCCCTCGGCCTCGCGGCCAGGAGCGTCTATCAAAATATCTGCCTTCCTAAACATTGCGTTTGTAATACGTTGTAGTCCAACTGATCCTAGCCCACTACTCCTCAGAGGGAGTCCCTTTCACATAGCCAAAAGGCTTGAATCACATACACATGGGGACACATGGGGTTCCTCCTACGGCTGAATGCCGTCAACCCTCTGTGACTCTCCTACACCTTGGGGATTGGCCCCTCGATGCGTCGCTCAACATTTAGACATTTCGCACAAACGTCGCTCAAGGTACCAAATAAGCGTGTCCAGGAATGTACCATTGTCCTTACTTGATTTCCCCTTTAGGATCCCACGACTAGCCTACAGCATGGGTATCTCACTGCCTCTCAAGGTAGGTCATGTCCTCATAAACCAATTGCAATGCATGTCCAGGAGCTGATCACTGATACTTTTAAATTCTTTTTCATGCTCTATGCATTTTGTGGATGTCTAGTGCTCAAACATTTAGTAAAACAGTATCGTGCACAAGTGCAAAAACATCCTTTTAATGGTTTCTTTCTAACGATTGTATGCTTCGTTGCATGGCATTTTACGGCTTTTTCCCTTATTTTTCATATCAAAAGCGGACAAAACCGAACTAAAACACGGAAGCAAGGCTGATCTAAAGCAAATATTCATGCCTCAGCCTCACTATACATTCACGGACATAACTCATAATTTTCCCCATTTTCCGAAGCCCAAAATATAAATTTTCCCCTATTTTTAGGGTTTTTCCACCATTTTCTTGCAATTTCTCCCATTTTCTCCCATTTTTTAATTGCGGAAAATAAAGTTCAGCTTATGGGCTATGGCCCTTAGTTCATTTCAGCAAAAAAAGAATTTTAGTAGGTGTGGATTAATTTATTGCATCATTTTTAGCCCAAAAAACCCTATTTTCCTTCATTTTTATGGTTTTTCGTGTCTCGGTTTTCTATTTTCTGCTATCCCGC
Source organism: Lygodium microphyllum (assembly GCF_053477565.2). NCBI lineage: Eukaryota > Viridiplantae > Streptophyta > Polypodiopsida > Schizaeales > Lygodiaceae > Lygodium > Lygodium microphyllum. The sequence goes on from NC_141141.1 coordinate 63,910,278, forward strand.
ACATGTTTTTCTGATTTTTAAATGGAGAACAGCCAGAAAAAAACTCAAAGCACGACATACTCAAAACTCAATCCATATGAACACATTTTTATCAACCAAATTTGCATCAAAAGGCCTTTTTTTTTGTAAAAATAATTATTACCGTGTCTTGCGGGTTTTCCCATTAAATTTGGCATGTCCCACGATTGATTTCCAGCCATGAATTCTGCTTGGAATCAGCAATCTACAATGATTTGGCATTGCCCTCCAATCTCGTCAAGAATCGGCATCCATCCGACCATCCATTTCCATTCTGCTCTTCCACACACGAACGGGGGTTAAGAGGAGAGAGAGGGAGGAGAGAGAAAGACTGATTTTCTCTCTCTCCAACCAGGCCACCATCTTGCGCGTGAGAGGAGGCGATGCGGAGCGTAGACTGGAGGCAGGATCCTGGCATAATCTCCTTCATGGCTTATGCTTGAAGCCTCTTCATGATTTTGGGGGGGGGGGGGGGGCGCGATTTTTTCGGCGGCTGCAAAAACAGCCGCCGCCCCCCTCCTACATCACGATTTTTTGGAGGGGGGGTGACAAAGGTCACCCCCCCTCCCTTACACCTCTTGGGATTTCCCAAATTGGGCCCCCCTTTGGGCACCCCAGCCGGTTTCGGGCCATCTTGCGCGTACGGAACCCGATCGTCCCTCTGAAAATTTCTATGAACTCGTCTCGACATCCTGCACTGACCGGCAGCTCCACTGACTAGCACAGGCACACGGAAAAATTATGAAAATTCTCAGAGTGTCGTACGGGCGCCCGTCAAGCACTTGACGCTTAAAATCGTCCTAGGTCGAGCTGCCGCCTTCGTGGTTGAGCATTTTCCCCCGCATTTCCACATTTTTCTCCTACTTTTAGGCACGTTCCGGGGCCTAAAATCCATCCTTCACATAATCAAATCATCAACATAAATGACAAGCAGCATAATACCTTTCTCTGTTTTTCTCACATAAAGTGAGAAATCTGCCTTGGAAATCTGAAAGCCAATAGTGACAAGATACTGTCCTATCTTGTTAGACCATGCTCTAGGTGCTTGCTTCAAGCCATACAATGCTTTCTTCAACCTGCAAATAAACTCAGGATGAATAGCATGCACATAACCTGGTGGCTGCTCTATATATACCTCTTCTTGCAAATCACCATGCAAGAAGGAATTCTTTACATCCGTCTGATGTAAAGACCATTCCTTTGATGCAGCCATAGCAATGATGTCAAGATTGTGGGAGAGAAGGAAGGAGTCTCGCTTGAAGCTTTCTTGCTTGCACAATGGGGGAAGACACACAAGGGTGGAGGCTGAAAACAGTTTTCCTCTTCTTAGTTGTGTAAGCCAAAAGAACTCTAGTACAAAGAAATAGAAGAACCCTATATATGGGTCTCAAACCAAACTCAACTAACTAAGGTGGCATACTAACTGAGCCACGAACTAGAGTAGATAAGGATAGCTATCATGTAGCTATTATTCATGGGCGGTGTACCAACCGCGTCTGCAACTGACAAGTCGGTGACATAAATACACAACGGTCACCCTGGCGTATCACGAGTGGAGCTCGATATCTCAACAAATGACTGCTCTTACGGTTGCCATCCTTACAACCGGACTGAATGTTTCTTCATAATCAATGCCATATGTTTGTGTATACCCCTTGACTACTAATCTTGCCTTGTATCTGTTCACGTAACCATCTGCATTGTGCTTCACCTTATAAACCCACTTACAACCAATTGCATTCTTACCTTTAGGCAAAGGTACCAATTCCCATGTAGCATTTGCTTCCAAGGCATCCATTTCTTTATCCATGGCTTTCTCCCATTTTTCTTTTCCCATGGCTTGCTCAAAAGAAGTGGGTTCTGGTTCTTGTATCACTTTGACCATATATGCATAGTGAATGGCTGTAAATCCATCATATTTCAGCCTATCCACAGGATACCTAGCTCTGGTAGACCTGCACAAAGTAGGCTCACTCCTAGGTGCTCTCAAAACATCCCTGGTCTTCCTTACTCTAGGTGTAACAATAGAAGGAATACCCAACTCATCATCAATGCTCTGTTATGAGCCACTGGATTCACCATCCACATAAGAGTGACCTGCATTCACATCAAACATGGGCTGATCTACCTTCTCTTTTCCTTTTCGTGATACTTGAATACCACTATCTGCATTGCTTTGAGAAGATTCCCCTGATCTCAATCTGCCTATCCATGGCGAAGAATGTGAACCACTGCTAGAGGACGCTCCAGGTCCACTAATATTTTGTGACTACTGCTGTGAATTCTGTGCAGCATTACCATTTTGTGCATCTACATCATCAATCACATTTACTGGTTTATACTAGCTACTCATCTCATAAAAAACAACATCTCTGCTCACTGTAAACTTATGAGTAGAAGGGTTATAGCATCTTTACCCTTTCTGCTGCAAAGAGTAACCAATAAAGATGCACTTCTCAGCTTTTGGATTCAACTTGGATCTCAACTCATCTGGCACATGAACATAGGCAATGCAACCAAAAATCTTCAAATGAGAAATATCTAGTTTCCTACCAGTATACCTCTCCTCTAGAGTCATCCCATGTATTGCTGCAGTGGGAGTCCTGTTCATTATGTAGACTGTTGTAGCAACTGCTTCAACCCAGTAAAAATCTGGCAAGTGTTTTTTGTTGAGCATGGCACGAGATACCTCTCCAATATGCCTGTATTTCCTTTCTGCAATTCCATTTTGTTGTGGGGTATGACTGCATGAATATTGCTGCTTTATGCCATGCTCCTGTAGGAACCTTGCAAACTCATTTGAGAGTTACTCTCCCTCTCCATCTTACCTTAGGCATTTTATTTGCAGGCCTGTTTCTTTTTTAACCATAGCTTTAAGAGTTTTGAAATGCCCAAAAACTTCACTTTTCTTTTTCATAAAATACACCCAAACTTTTCTGCTATAGTCATCAATAAAAGTGACAACATAATGACAGCTTCCAAGAGATGCAGCTTTAGTAGTACACATATCAGAGTGGATTAATTCCAATGGCTTCTCACTCTCTTGAACATGTCTAGGAAATGGTTTCCTTGCCTGTTTTCCAAATTGGCAAGCTTCACATACCTTATGCATTTCTGCAACCTTGAATTTAGGCAATCCTGCAACAATATTTTGGGCCTGCATTGATTTAAGTCGATGTACATTAACATGACCAATACGTTTATGCCAGATATCAATATCTGCAACTACACCGGTCCCATGTGCAAACATTGCTGCACTCAATTCAGACATGTCAGCATCCAATGTAAACATTCTGCCCTTCTTTTTTCCTTTTGCTATCAAGCGACCTTTATTTTTCATATCCTCAACAAAGCATCCATGAGGATTAAATCTGACCTGCAAGCCCTGCTCAATCATTTGACCAACAGAAACTAGATTCTTGGTGATATTCGGGACATGAAATACATCGGACATGTATTTCTTTTTCCCATCCTGCATAGACAAAGGAAATTTTCCAATCTGCACAATAGGATGTGCAGTATCATCACCAGTCTCCACAAATCCTGGTTTTTCCATTTTCCTTGCATCCTCCATCCATTCTGCATGACTTGTCATGTGGTTTGATGCACCTGAGTCAACATACCATACATCATTGCTTTCTTCTACACTTGTCACAGAATTGTTCATGTGCTGCATCATAAACAAATGCTCATTTTTGTCATCACCCTATCTACTAGAAGATGCATAATTCCCTTGTTGCAATTTTCCATTCATGATGTCATTCTGCTTTTTATAGCAGTCTTTAGCCATATGATCCATTTTACCACAGTAGTAGCATTCAACATTGTTGTTTGCATTTTGCCCTCTTTGCCATCCACCACGACCTCTTTGGCTCCCCCTGCCTCTAGAGTTACCACGTCCTCCTCCATAGGACTGGTTTTCTTGAGTTTGCTGCATATTCTGATTTCTACCACGGCCTCCAAATCGGCCTCCTCTACCTCTACCTCTACCTCTTTCAACATTTGAGTAAAAGACAGCTTCTTTTGAATCTGAAGAAGATACACCACCATTTCTCAGCTCCTCAGAAATTAGAAGAGCAATCAACTCCTCAAAATCAGGAAATCTTTCACGGACGGAAATGGATGTTCGGAACTGTGCATAATCCTTTCCTAGACCATTCAAGGTCACAGAAACTAAATCATCATCTTCCACTGGTGACCCAATGGAAGCAAGTGCATCTGCAATCTTCTTCACCTTCATGTGGTAGTCATTGATGCTCATACTTTCTCTTTGCACATTGTGCAACTCTTGCTTGAGTTACATTTTCCTGGCTTGCATATTTGTGCTATACATTTTTGACAAAGTATCCCATGCCTCCTTTGGCGTACTTGCATCCTGAATATGCACAATCATAGAGTTGAAAATACTGATAGACAGCCAGTATATAACTTTTCTGGCTCTCTCATGCCATGCTTTAAATGCCTGCATTTGTTGTTGATTGGGAACATCAGGAAGGACTGGTTCTTCTTCATTTCCTGCAACAAATTCCCAATATCCTTTTCCCATAAGGAAATTCGTCATTCTAAACTTCCATGCTTGGAAGTTGTCTTGTCAAGCTTTTCAGTGACAATCTGTGAAAGAGAATCAGACGCCATTATAGAACACTGCAAAAAGTTCTGTCACTGTAAAAACCATAGCTTCAGCCTCCCAAGGGCAAATCTGCAAAACTGACGAAAGTGGTATTTGACCACACAGTCACTTTCTAGTGACGATTTTGCATCAACAGGCAACAAGTTTGATTCTGTAACTCCCAATGTCTCTGTATACATGCATACGATGCAATTTCTACAGTAACTTTTCACCGACCTGTAGAACAGTAGTTGCACAGCATAAAACAAGGCCTTTTCCTGAGTGCGTGCAGAAAACTTTCGCCTCCAAAAGAGGCCCCGAAATGGCCTCAAATAAAAAAAACAGGGTCACCCTCTTGTTTCACCACGAAGGGCGTCTCAACCTGAGACAATGCACTCTTGCACTTTCCGGCTGTGCTACCTGCATAGACTTGCTCCCAAAACAGAAAAATGGAAGCAACACTAGTCCTCTTACCAGAACACCGCGAACTTGGCTTGCTTTCTTGAGCTCCTTACCACAAACAAGGCTCTGATACCATGTCAAGATTGTGGGAGAGAAGGAAGGAGTCTCACTTGTAGCTTTCTTGCTTGCACAATGGGGGAATACACACAAAGGTGGAGGCTGAAAACAGTTTTCCTCTTCTTAGTTGTGTAAGCCAAAAGAACTCAAGTACATAGAAATAGAAGAACCCTATATATGGGTCTCAAAACCAAACTCAACTAACTAAGGTGGCATACTAACTGAGCCACGAACTAGAGTAGATAAGGATAGCTGTCATATAGCTATTATTCATGGGCGGTGTGCCAACTGCATCTGCAAAAACTGACAAGTCGGTGACATAAATGCACAACGGTCACCCTGGCATATCACGAGTGGAGCTCGATATCTCAACATTGTGGACATAGGATCCTCTATCAATATTATGAGTTTGGAATTGATGGAGAGATTGGGATTAGAAATAAAAAAAGATACATCCATAATCCTCCAAACAGTTGATCACAGTTTAAGACAACTCGGGGGCTGCATTACTAAAGTCCATGTGACCATTGCCAATGTAGAGTGCATTCTGGACTTTAGGGTCATTAGATTTGTAGGGCAACCTAGCTATCAAGTATTTCTGGGCAAGCCGTGCATCTTCCAAGCAAGCTGTCAAGTTGATATACCCACTGGTCAATTGATTTTTGGTTGAGGTGCTAGACGTGTAGTAGTCGATGCTTATCCTCAATCTCCTCAGAGTGAGAGAGTTCCTTTATCTTTGTCAGATTTTGATACGCTAGATGCTCCATCTAGTAGTGAGACGTCATCAAGTGATGAATCCAATGAGGGATCCACTATAGAAGATATCTACCAAGTGACTTTGAATGAGCCAATAGAAGCTCAGGAGAGGATAAGGGATGCAGATGTAATTGAGTTTGACCTTGGTACGATGAATGATTCATGGCCAATTAAATTAGGATCTAGGGTTAGTTTGGAAGAAATGAAGGACTATGTTTCCTTGATTCAAGAATTTCACGATATCTTTACTTGGAGTTATGATGAGATGAGAGGCATTCCTCCCAGCCTAGCTGTTCATACAATTCCTTTGAAGCAAGTTAGCTGCCTTGTGCAACAGAAAGTAAGGTGTATGCCTTTTGAATTAAGGGACGGGCTATTCGAAGAATTGATAAAGCTACGAAAGGTTGGCCTGATATTTTTGATTCAACACATGGAATGATGTTCACCACAATTGTTATCAAGAAGAAGAATAATAATCAAATTTGACTTTGTGTAGATTTCAAAGAGCTGAATAAACAAAAAGTTAAGGATTACTACCCATTGCCATTCATTGATCAAATTCTGGATCAATTAGCAAGTAGGGAAATCTATTCATTTATGGATTGCTTTGCTGGATATAACTAGATGGCTATTGAGGAGGAAGACAAATTGAAAACGACATTTATCACTGTCTTCGATACCTTTGTGTATCATGTGATGGCCTTTGGTCTATGCAATGCGCCTGGATCTTGGCAATGAATAGTTAACAAGACCTTCAAATTGGTGATATTTTCCCTAGAGGAGTTAAAAGTCATTGACAATCTAAGGGTTGCCACCTCAAGGGAGCGACAACTGATTATTCTAGGAAGTGTTTTGAGCGTTCTAGACAGTTCTGCATTGCCATCAACCCTAGGAAGTGTGTATTTGGAGTCCCACTCAGTGAGAGCTGAGTTTTGAGCCCGAGATGTGCCTAAAATTTGCCAAAAAAATTCGGAATTTGGGGAAAAAATATTAAACATAGAAGGCAGCGGCTCTAGCTAGGACGATTTTACGCACCAAGTGAAATACGACTCTTAAAATGCGGTCGAGCGACACTTGTTGATTTTTGATAATTTTTTAGAATACCGTGCAGGTTGTCAGGAGCTGCCAGTCAATGCGGGATGTCAAGCCGGACGCCCAGAAATTTACAACACTCAAATCGGAGCCCGGACGGGGAAATGGCCATAAATTGGCAAGATATGAAAAGGTGGACTTGTTTTTGGCCAAGAGTGGGCATGACCTTTGGGGCCTTGGGGAGCATTTTATGCAATATCAAATTGTGGGCATGAAGAGGAGAAAAAAAATGTGAGAATATGGCGCCTGCATCATGCCATTTTTTTCGCCATGAATGGATGAGAGGGAGATGTGGGGCTGAATGCAACCCACCCAACTGACAATGGGGCTTATCTACTCCCTCCTTGCCGATCATATCGCTTGTCTTCACCCGTCCAATGGTGGCCTGAATGAGAAGAGCCAATTCTAGTCTTTCTCTCTCCTCCCTCTCTCTCCCCTAAGGGGATGTTCTTGTGTGCAAGAGGGAAATGAAGAATGGTGGAGGAAAGCTTATCCGGTTGGGACCGGATTGCTTTCGGATTGATGTAGACATGAAGATTGCTGATTGTGAAGATGCTGGACATTGAATGTGGGTTGACCCACAGTCCCACACCAAAACCGAGATCCCGAGACATGAAGCCTAAGTGGTAATTCAATTTTTATGAAGGAAAAATGAGTTTTTATGCTATTTGGTTTATGAAACTTTGTTCCCATGGGCTGATTATGCATCATGATGTTGTTTTCTAAGAGTTTTATCAGTTTATGATGAGAAAATCAGAAAATCATAAGTGATATGGTTGAAATTAGTGTTATAAAACCCGTAAAACACGCGTTTAAGGGGTAAAATGGGATTTTTTGCAAAATAAATGGGAAATATGAGACAGAATACCTAAAAAACCATGAAATTTGCTGTCAAGAAACCTAAGGGCATAGCCCACAATAAATCTTATTTTCTAGTCACTTTTTATTGAAGAAAATAGAGGAAAAATACAAAAAAATGGTGAAAATGGGTTTTAAATGGGAGAAAATTAGGAAACGGTAAAAGAAAAATTCTAGAAAATTACATGTGTGTTTGTGCAATGTATAATGAAGGTAGAGCACGAGGTTAGCCTCGATTTACCCTCATTTCTATGTTTTTGTTCGTGTTTATCGCTTTTTTTATAAGGAAATACACATAGAATGATCTTTTCACCTATCAACGAATGCAAAACATTAAATGGTAGGGTGAGAGGGGAGGTTGAGCATCAAAATATAAATTAAAATCTGATTCATGTGTTGCATCATGCCCTATAGGACGTTGTTTTAAAATAAAGAGAAAGACAGCATGAGCGTAAGTCTCGGTGTCTATTCTCATTACATAAACGTTAGCATGGAAATCATGAAAAGATTGGTTTCGCACGATGCATAATGCTGATTTTCTTTTGTTTGTGCATTAAACCATTCACATTATGCACTATGCATAGTTCATAGTATTAATAGAAAAGCTCTTGGACTGCATAGCAATTGTTTTCCTAGGAATTGGACCCACGATTGAGAGTGTAAGGTTATCCCTTGTCGTAGGATAGAGGGTCAGTTTCTGAAGGGACTGTTAAGTGAGGACACATGGTATATCTCCTGGGAATACGAGAAATATAAAAGAGAGGAGTCTATTCGAATGTTTTATATGTTGAGCAACGCATCAAGGGGCTAATCCCTACGATGTAGGAGAGCTGCAGTGGGGCCGTGGTGTTTCCATCGAGAGGTTGCCTCCATGTATGTGATCGTGGCATTGCCAATGTGTATGGGTTCTCCCTCTGAGGAGCTTATGGAAAAGGAAAAGTTGGACTATAAACTATAAACGGATGAATTAGGCTTTAGGGTAGTTTGTCCTTTAGCATTAGATTGACGCTCCTGGTCCATGAGGCCGTGAGGGTGTTTGTGTGTCATGAGCATGAGATCCGAATGTCGGACCATTTTAGATCCCATCAATGGTGCATCTGCCTCAGAAGCTGCCAACAAGTGGTGGTTCTCGAAATTAGGGTTTTTAGGGACCAAAAAGTTAGTTTATGTCCTTTGACAAGGACCGTCAAGCCGAAATACAAAAAGCAGAATGCGCTGAGAGGGCTAGATGGCAATTAGAGATTGTAAGTCGTTATTCTCCTCAAAGGAGTAGCTCGATACGCATAAGAGGCAGTGGTCTTAGTAACACAACTGCTGCACATAGTCCTTTAGGTGTAGGAGGAAGCGTAAGTTCTTCCTCTCTTCCATCAACTCAACCCACTTCGAGTGGGGGTGTGATTCCATCAGTTCAAGCTCCTATTGTGAATCCGATTGTCGTCATGGCACAACCCATTGCAATTCCTACAAGGATGCTGGATTTGCCAGCTTTAGGAGTGCCTTTGCCCATTTTTAATGGGTTAGCTGAAGAAGATGCGGAGTTTCACATTTGTGAATTCCAAAGACTAATGTTTAATTGTTGCATCCAAGATGAGGGACATCTTATGATGTTCTTTACCATGACGTTAAAAGGAAGGGCTACGGTATGGTATCATAGCATAGAGTCTGGAACCATAACCACAATTAACCAATTTTATGCAGCTTTCTGAGCAGAATATGCCCCTAAAAGAGGTGGCCAATACTAGTTGTGTGTCCTGAATGTAACATGCCAAGACTCCCATGAGAATGTGAAAGCCTATGCCAAGAAGCTTAAGGAAGTGTTTCGTAAGTTACAAACTTACATTCCTATTCCGTCGGCTGCCCAATTGCAATACTTCTTGCATGGATTGGATTTCAATATTCAGGTGCAATTGAGTAGTGTGGCTTTGGCTGATATAGACATTGCCATTGCGTGGGTAGAAGGAGTAGAAGCACGATTACAAACGGCCTACTCCTCTCGAATAAATCTTAATGCGGGTTTAGTACTTGGAGGCAATTTACCATTGACGAATGGAAGTCAAGGGATGCCTATGAATAACCCTAATGGAAGAGGAAGCATGGTGCAAAATGTACCTTTCCTGCCAACTCCTTCCAGTGTGACTATGCCTATGGCTAGTTAGTTGGCTCCATTAAATGTTGAAGGCCAAGTTTCGAACCCTAATGTTGTTCGTGTGAGTCAACAACCAATGCCCAATCAAATTGTTAGGCCAATGGAACGATGGGTAGACGATCAAGGCTATGAGTTGAGTGCATCTAATGTCCTTGGGGAAGTTAAGGACATGATGAAGCATTATACCAACATGATTTCCAAGAAATATTGGCAAATAGTTGTTGACGTCAATTTCTTGAAGAAGCAGTAGAATCTGATAGGGAGTCGATGCCCTGAAGAGGGTGGACCCTCAAGATTTAGCTGTAAGTGGTGTGGCGAACAACATTTCCCTAGAAACTCTCCAAATGTTAAATGTGATATTTGTGGGAAGTCGGGTCATTTAGCCGCTACCTGTTGGAGTAAGATTAGTTCCCTCCAACAAGGGAGTAAACAGCCAGGTCCAGTTAATCATAGAGCGCAAGGTAATAACCTGCAGCCAAATGATGGACCAAGACAAATATTGCAAAGGGGAAAGACCACTATAGAAGAGTTGCCATAAGGCAATGGAGTCAGCCTTATTGAGGCTGTACGCGTCAATGACGTTGAAATCTCTAACCTAAGAGCCGTGACAAGAGGCCAAAAGGCTAAAGAGGTAGATAAAGATAATGCAAAACCGGTTGAGGGAAACCCTAAGCAAGGGGATAAGGGGACGCAAGTCCTGAATCCTAGCGTGGAAGGTGATCCTCTAAGGCCTGTTGACAAAAAAGTCGATCCTAAGAAGGATGAGGAAGTGCCAAGAAAGAAGGCAAGAGCTAAGAAAGAAGCACCGAAGCCGGGTCCGGAGACGAGTCCCGAGACCAAAAGAAAGAATGGTTTGGCGAGAAAAGAGAGCTTTGGCTACCTATCATGATTTTGATTTAGCAAGTTCTCTTTGCAAAGTCAAACCAAATGTAAACCTCTTATCTCCAAGAGTACGCAAGGAATTCAAGAAGATCCTGCGTATCGGGTATATTGTAGAACCTTTGGGCATAGCACGAGTAGGGGAAGATTGGTTTGATCATGCTAAAAAGAATTGCCCTAGGGTTCCAGCATACGTGGATGGAATATTAGTGGAGCATGCTATTGTAGACACTGGGTCCTCCCTCAATATCATGAGTTCAGAGTTGATGGAGAGGTTGGGTCTAGGAATTCCAAAAAGATAGCTCCACCCTTCTTAGAATGGCTGATGATAGTCTAAGACAACCAGAAGGTTGCGTTACTAAAGTTCATGTTATAGTTGCAAGTGTAGAATGCTTCTTGGACTTTAGGGTGATAAGATTTAGCTATTGAGTCTTGCTAGGTAGGCCTTGGATCTTACGAACACACTGTCAGGTCGATATACCCACCAGTCGAGTGGTTCTAGGTAGAGGTGCTAATTGAGTAGTAGTCGATGCTTACCCTGAGTCTCCTCAGAGTGAGAGAGCTCCTTTATCCTCCATTGAATTAGAAACAACAGATGATCCATCTGGTAGTGAGACATCATCCAGTGATGAATCTAAAGAGGGGTCCACTACAGAGGATATTTATCAAATAACTCTAAATGAGCCGATAGAGCCGCAAGATAGGATAAGAGACGCGGTTGTGATTGAGTTGGACCTTGGCACGCCGAATGATTCGCGGCCAATTAAATTAGATTCCATGCTCAGTTCAGCAGAAAGGGAGGACTATGTGTCCTTGATTAAAGAATTCCGCGACATCTTTGCTTGGAGTTATGATGAGCTAAGAGGCATTCCTCCCAGCCTGGCTGTGCATACTATTCCTGTAAAAGAAGGAAGCCGTCCTATACGTCAAAAAGTAAGGCGTATGCCTTTTGAATTGAGGGACGGGCTGTTTGAGAATTTATAGAAGTTAAGGAAAGCTGGGTTAATCTTCCCTATACAGCACATAGAATGGTGTTCACCAGTTGTTATCAGGAAGAAGAAAAACAACCAGATTTGACTGTGTGTAGACTTTAGAGAGCTGAATAAGCAAACGGTTAAGGATTACTACCCGTTGCCATTTATTGACCAAATTTTGGATCAATTAACGGGTAGGGAAATATATTCGTTTATGGATTTCTTTGCAGGATATAACCAGATGACAATTGCAGAAGAGGACAAGTTGAAAACAACTTTTATTACTGTCTTTGGTACTTTTGTGTACCATGTGATGGCCTTTGGTTTGTGCAACGCACCGTGATCATGGCAACGAATAGTAGACAATACCTTTGGTGACATCTCCCCAGATGAGTTGAAAGTATTTATCGATGACCTGGGGGCAGCCACTGTGAGGGAAAGGATGTTGATTATTTTAAGAAAGTGCTTTGAGCGCTGCAGACAATTTTGTATTGCTCTTAACCCACGGAAGTGTGTCTTTGAAGTGCCTTATGGGCTATTGCTAGGCCATGTGGTCAGCTCAGTAGGAATCGCAATTGACCCTGAAAAGATCAAGGTTATAGTCGCTATGAGTCCACTGTCAAGATTGTAGGAGAGAAGGAAGGAGTCTCACTTGTAGCTTTCTTGCTTGCACAATGGGGGAATAGACACAGAGGTGGAGGCTGAAAATAGTTTTCCTCTTCTTAGTTGTGTAAGCCAAAAGAACTCTAGTACAAGGAAATAGAAAAACCCTATATATGGGTCTCAAACCAAACTCAACTAACTAAGGTGGCATACTAACTGAGCCACGAACTAGAGTAGATAAGGATAGCTATCATGTAGCTATTATTCATGGGCGGTGTACCAACCGCATCTGCAACTGACAAGTCAGTGACATAAATGCACAACGATCACCCTGGCATATCACGAGTGGAGCTCGATATCTCAACACTCCCCCTCGAGCTCAATCCCAATTCCTACACACCAAGCAGGTCTCTGAACTTGCGCAACTTCTCTGCGTCCAATGCCTTAGTAAATATGTCAGCTACCTGATCCTCTGTGCTGACATAAACTAGATCAATAAGACCTAGTAAAACTCTCTCCCGCATATAGTGATAATGCATCTCAATGTGCTTTGTTCTAGCATGATAGACTGGGTTATTTGCCAAGTGTATACTAATCATGTTGTCACAATAAATGACAACTGGCCCATCTATAGGCTGATGCATATCATAAAGTAGCTTATGCAACCAAGCTACCTCACATGCAGCCATTGCTGCACCCCTGTACTCAGCCTCTGTGCTGGACAAGGCAACTGTAGGTTGTTTCTTGCTGCTCCAAGTGACTGCAGCACTCCCAAAAGAGAACACATATCCATTGGTAGATCGTCTATCAGAAATGCTACCAGCCCAATCAGCATCAGTGTATCCATGCAACTGTATCTGAACCCCAGTCTCATAAAATAGTCCATACTGCAATGTGGAATTCACATACCTGAGTATGCATCTAGTCGCATCCAAATGCGGTTTCCTTGGAGCCTGCATAAACTGACTTACCAATCCAACAGCATTGCTCAAATCTGGCCTGGTAATAGTCATATAAATCAAGCTTCCTACTATGCGTCTGTACATAGTAGGGTCTTCCAGAAGCTCACCTGCATCTGCGCTCAGCTTCACATTCTGCTCCAAAGGAACTGAAATAGGCTTACAGCCTGTCATCCCATATTTGGACAGCATGTCCAATCCATACTGCCTCTGCAAGAGCTGTATCCCACTTGGTGATCTAATCACCTCAATGCCCAAGAAATAACGCAGCTCTCCCAAATCCTTCATCTCAAACTTCTGCTTCAATAGCATTTTCACATGAAGGATATCTTCATCACTGTCACCTGTCATAATCAAATCATCAACATAAATGACAAGTAGCATAATACATTTCTCTGTTTTTCTCACATAAAGTGAGAAATCTGCCTTGGAAATCTGAAAGCCAATAGTGACAAGATACTATCCTATCTTGTTAGACCATGCTCTAGGTGCTTGCTTCAAGCCATACAAGGCTTTCTTCAACCTGCAAACAAACTCATGATGAACAGCATGCACATAACCTGGTGGCTACTCCATATAGACCTCTTCTTGCAAATCACCATGCAAGAAGGCATTCTTTACATCCATCTGATGTAAAGACTATCCCTTTGATGCAGCCATAGCAATGATTGCTCTTACGGTTTCCATCCTTGCAACCGTACTGAATGTTTCTTCATAGTCAATGCCATATGTTTGTGCATACCCCTTGACTACTAATCTTGCCTTGTATCTGTTCACAGAACCATCTGCATTGTGCTTCACCTTATAAACCCACTTACAGCCAATTGCATTCTTACCTTTAGGCAAAGGTACCAATTCCCATGTAGCATTTGCTTCCAAGCCATCCATTTCTTCATCCATGGCTTTCTCCCATTTTTCTTTTCCCATGGCTTGCTCAAAAGAAGTGGGTTCTGGTTCCTGTATCACTTTGACCATATATGCATAGTGAATGGCTGTAAATCCATCATATTTCAGCCTATCCATAGGATACCTAGCTCTCGTAGACCTGCACAAAATAGGTTCACGCCCAGGTGCTCTCAAAACATCCCTGGTCTTCCTTAATCCAGGTGTAACAATAGAAGGAATACCCAACTCATCATCAATGCTCTGTTCTGAGCCACTGGATTCACCATTCACATAAGAGTGACCTGCATTCACATCAAACATGGGCTGATCAACCTTCTCTTTTCCTTTTCGTGATACCTACATACCACTATCTGCATTGCTTTGAGAAGATTCTCTTGATCTCAATCTGCCTGTCCATGGCGAAGAATGTGAACCACTGCTAGAGGACGCTCGAGGTCCACTAATATTTTGTGACTGCTGCTGTGAATTCTGTTCAGCATTACCATTTTGTGCATCTACATCATCAATCACATTTACTGATTTATACCAGCTACTCATCTCATAAAAAACAACATCTCTGCTCACTGTAAACTTACGAGTAGAAGGGTTATAGCATCTATACCCTTTCTGCTGTAGAGAGTAACCAATAAAGATGCACTTCTCAGCTTTTGGATCCAACTTGGATCTGAACTCATCTGGCACATGTACATAGGCAATGCAACCAAAAATTTTCAAATGAGAAATATCTGGTTTCCTACCAGTATACCTCTCCTCTGGAGTCATCCCATGTATTGCTGTAGTGGGAGTCCTGTTCATTATATAGACTGCTGTAGCAACTGCTTCAGCCCAGTAAAAATCTGGCAAGTCTTTTTTGTTGAGCATGGCACGAGATACCTCTCCAATATGCCTGTTTTTCCTTTCTGCAATTCCATTTTGTTGTAGGGTATGATTGCATGAATATTGCTGCTTTATGCTATGCTCCTGCAGGAACCTTGCAAACTCATTTGAGAGGTACTCTCCCCCTCCATCTGAGCTTAGGCATTTTATTTGTAGGCCTGTTTCTTTTTCAACCATAGCTTTAAGAGTTTTGAAATGCCCAAAAACTTCACTTTTCTTTTTCATAAAATACACCCAAACTTTTCTGCTATAGTCATCAATAAAAGTGACAAAATAATGACAGCCTCCAAGAGATGCAGCGTTAGTAGTCCACACATCAGAGTGGATTAATTCCAATGGCTTCTCACTCTCTTGAACATGTCTAGGAAATGGTTTCCTTGCCTGTTTTCCAAATTGACAGGCTTCACATACCTTATGCATTTCTGCAACCTTGAATTTAGGCAGTCCTGCAACAATATTTTGGGCCTGCATTGATTTAAGTCGATGTACATTAACATGACCAATACGTTTATGCCAGATATCAATATCTGCAACTACACCGGTCCCATGTGCAAACATTGCTACACTCAATTCAGACATGTTTGCATCCAACATAAACATTCTGCCCTTCTTCTTTCCTTTTGCTATCAAGCGACCTTTATTTTTCATATCCTCAACAAAGCATCCATGAGGATTAAATCTGACCTGCAAGCCCTGTTCAACCATTTGACCAATAGAAACTAGATTCTTGGTGATATTCGGGACATGAAATACATCGGACATGTATTTCTTTTTCCCATCCTGCATAGACAAAGGAATTTTTCCAATCTGCACAATAGGATGTGCAGTATCATCACCAGTCTCCACAAATCCTGGTTTTTCCATTTTCCTTGCATCCTCCATCCATTCTGCATGACCTGTAATGTGGTTTGATGCACCTGAGTCAACATACCATACATCATTACTTTCTTCTGCACTTGTCACAGAATTGTTCATGTGCTGCACCATAAACAAATGCTCATTTCTGTCATCACCTTGTCTATTAGAAGACGCATAATTCCCTTGTTGCAATTTTCCATTCATGATGTCATTCTGCTTTTTATAGCAGTCTTTAGCCATATGACCCATTTTACCACAGTAGTAGCATTCAACATTGCTGTTTGCATTTTGGCCTCTTTGCCATCGACCACGACCTCTTTGGCTCCCCCTGCCTCTAGAGTTACCACGTCCTCCTCCATAGGACTGGTTTTCTTGAGTTTCTGCATATTCTGATTTCTACCACGGCCTCCAAATCGGCCTCCTCTACCTCTGCCTCTACCTCTTCCAGCATTTGAGTAGAAGACAGCTTCTTTTGAAGTTCCTCCTGAAGAAGATGCACCACCATTTCTCTGCTCCTCAGAAAATAGAAGAGCAATCAACTCCTCAAAATCAGGAAATCTTTCACGGACGGAAATGGATGTTCGGAACTGTGCATAATCCTTTCCTAGACCATTCAAGGTCACAGAAACTAAATCATCATCTTCCACTGGTGACCCAATGGAAGCAAGTGCATCTGCAATCTTCTTCACCTTCATGTGGTAGTCATTGATGCTCATACTTTCTCTTTGCACATTGTGCAACTCTTGCTTGAGTTACATTTTCCTGGCTTGCATATTTGTGCTATACATTTTTGACAAAGTATCCCATGCCTCCTTTGGCGTACTTGCATCCTGAATATGCACAATCATAGAGTTGAAAATACTGATAGACAGCCAGTATATAACTTTTCTGGCTCTCTCATGCCATGCTTTAAATGCCTGCATTTGTTGTTGATTGGGAACATCAGGAAGGACTGGTTCTTCTTCATTTCCTGCAACAAATTCCCAATATCCTTTTCCCATAAGGAAATTCGTCATTGTAAACTTCCATGCTTGGAAGTTGTTCTTGTCAAGTTTTTCAGTTACAATCTGTGAAAGAGAATCAGACGCCATTATAGAACACTGCAAAAAATTTTGTCACTCCAAAAAACACAGTTTCACCCTCACAAGGGCAAATCTGCAAAACTGGCAAAAGTGGTATTTGACCACACTGTCACTTCCTAGTGACGATTTCTGTGATAACATGAGATATAACATCAACAAAACCTGAAATTTTGCTGTCAAAGAACCTAAGGGCCACAACCCACAATCAATCTCAATTTCTAGTCATTTTTTATTGAAGAAAGTAGAGGAAAAATACCAAGAAATGGTGGAAAATTGGTTTTAAATGGGAGAAAATTAGGGAACGATAAAAAGAAAATTCCAAAAAATTACATAAGTGTTTGTGCAATGTATAATGAAGGTAGAGCACGAGGTTAGCCTCGGTTTACTCTCATTTCTATGTTTTTGTCCGTATTTATTGCTTTCTCTACAAAGAAATACACATAAAATGACTCTTACACCTATCAACGATTGCAAAACATTAAACGGTAAGGTGAGAGGGGAGTTTGAGCGTCAAAGTACAATCTTAAATCTGTTTTATGTGTTGCATCATAGCTATAGAACATTGTTTTAAAATAAAGGAAAAGGCAGCATGAGCGTAAGGCTCGGTGTCTCTCCTCGTTTCAATACATAAACGTTAGCATGGAAATCATGAAAAGATTGGTTGCGCACGATACACAATGCTGATTTTCTATTGTTTGTGCACTAAACCGTTCACATTATGCACTATACATGGTTCATAGTATCAAAGGAAAATCTCCTGGATTGCATAGGAATTGTTTTCTTAGGACTTTGACCCACGATTGAGAGTGTGAGGTTATCCCTTGCCGTAGGGTAGAGGGTTGGTTTCCTAAGGGATTGTGAAGTGAGGAAGCATGGTATACCTCCTGAAAATACGAGAAATATAAAAGAGAGGAGTTTGTGCTCATTTGTGTTATATGTTTAGCAGCGCATCAAAGGGCCAATCCCTGAGATGTAGGAGAGCTGCAGTGGGGCTTCGACTATTAGTCAGTGGAGTGCCTCCTATGTGTGTGTGATCGTGGCATTACCAATGTATAAGGGTTCTCCCTCTGAGGAGCTTAAGGGAAATGTTGGACTATAAACTATAAACGTAGGAATTAAGCTTTAGAACGGTTTGTCCTTCAGCCTTAGATTGACGCTCTTGGTTCGCGAGGCCGTGAGGGTGTTTATGTGTCATGAGCATGAGGTCCGACTAGTGCTATAGCTTGTGCTGGCCCATTTCAGGTCCCATCAATGGTGCCTCTTCCGGGAGCCACTTATAAGTGGTGGTTTGTGGATCTAGGGTTTCTAGGGACCAAAAGGAAGTTGGTTTATGTCCTCTGACAAGGACCGTCAAGCCGAAATCCAGAAAGCAGAACATGCTGAGAGGGCTAGACGGCGGTTAGAGATCGTAAGCCATTATTCTCCTGAAAGGAGTAGCCCAGTACGTATACGAAGCAGTGGTCTTAGTCATTTAACTACTCCACCTATTCCATTAGGTGCATGAGGAAGTGTAAGATCCTCTTCTCCTCCACCAATTCTACCCACTTCAAGTGGGGGTGTGGATCCGCCATTTCAAGCTTCTATTGCTAATCCGATTGTCACCATGGCACAGCCTATTGCGATTCCTGCAGGGACGCCGGATTTACTAGCCTTAGGAGTTCCCTTACCCATTTTTAATGGGTTAGCGAAAGAGGATGCAGAATTTCACATTTGTGAATTTCAGAGATTGATGTTCAATTATCGCATCCAAGATGAGGGACATCTCATGATGTTCTTCAATATGATGTTAAAAGGAAGGGCTGCGGTATGGTATCATAGCATAGAGTCTGGAACCATAACCACCATTGATCAATTCTATATAGCTTTCCGAGTGGAATATGCCCTTGAAAGAGGTGGCCAATATTGGTTGCGGGTCTTGAATGTAACACGTCAAGATCCTCACGAGAATGTGAAAGCATATGCTAAGAAGTTGAAGGAAGTATTTCGTAAGTTGCAAACTTACATTCCCATTCCGCCGGCTGCCCAATTGCAATAATTTTTGCATGGATTAGATTTTAATATCCAAGTACAATTGAGCAGTGTAGCCTTGGCAGATATAGACACCGCTATTACGCAGGCAGAGGGAGTAGAAGCACGATTACAAACGGCCTACTTCTCTCGAATGAATGTTAATGGGGGTTTAGTACCTAGCGGCAATCCAGCATTGACGAATGGAAGTTAAGGGATGCCTACAACTAACCCTATTGGGAGAGGGAGTATGGTTTCGAATGTACCTTTACTACCATCTTCTCCCAGTGTGACTATGCCAATGGCAAGTCAGGTGGATCCATCAAATGTTGGAGGCCAAGTTTCGAATTCTAACGTTGTTCCTGTGGGTCAACAGCCAATGCCAAATCAGATCGTTAGGCCAATGGAACGATGGGTTGATGATCGAGGCTACGAGTCGAGTGCATCTAATGTCCTTGGCGAAGTTAAGGACATGATGAAGCATTATACCGATATGATTTTCGAACAATATCGACAAATAGCCATCGACGTTAATTTTTTGAAGAAGCAACAAAACCTGATAGGGAGTTGATGCCCTGAAGAGGGCGGACCCTCTAGATTTAGTTGTAAATGGTGTGGTGGACAACACTTCCCTAGAAACTGTCAAAATGTGAAATGTGACATTTGTGGGAAGTTATGCCATTTAGCTGCTACCTGTTGGAGTAAGATTAGTTCTCTCCAACAAGGGAGTAAACAACAGGGCCCAGTAAATCATAGAGCGCAAGGAAATAACTTGCAGTATAATGATGCACCAAGACAAATATTCCAGAGGGGAAAAACAAATATAGAAGAGTTGCCACAAGGCAACGGAATCAGTCTTATTGAGGCTGTACGAGTTAATGATGCTGAAATCTCTAACTTAAGAGCCGTGACAAGAGGCCAAAAGGCTAAAGAGGTTGGCAAATATAATGCAAAACCAGATGAGGCAAACCCTAAACAAGGGGATAAGGGGATGCAAGTCCAGAATTCTAGCATAGAAGGGGGACCGCTAAGGCCGGTTTGACAGAAAAGGCGACCCTAAGAAGGATGAGGCAGTGCCAAGAAAGAAGGCAAGAGCTAAGAAAGAAGCATCCAAACCGGTCCAAAGACCAAAAGAGAGGATGGTTTGGCGAGAAAAGGGAGCTTTGGCTACTTATCATGACTTTGATTTAGCAAGTTCTCTTTGCGAAGTCAAACCAGATGTGAATCTCTTGCAATTGATCAAATTATCTCTAGGAGTACGCAAGGAATTCAAGAAGATCTTGCGTATTGGGTTTATTGTAGAACCCTTGGGCATAGCACGAGTAGGGGAAGATTGGTTTGAGCATGCTGAAAAGAACTGCCCTAGGGTTCCAGCTTATGTGGATGGAATATTAGTGGAACATGCCATTGTAGACACTGGATCCTCCGTCAACATCATGAGTTTAGAGTTGATGGAGAGGCTGGGTCTAGGCATCCAGAAAGACAGCTCCACCCTTCTGAGAATGGCTGATGGCAGTTTAAAACAACCAGAAGGTTGCGTTACCAAGGTCCATGTTACAGTTGCAAGTGTAGAATGCTTCTTGGACTTTAGGGTGATAAGATTTGCAGGACGTCCTAGCTATCGGGTTGCTAGGTAGGCCTTGGATCTTACGAACAGACTATCAAGTCGATATACTCGCCAGTCGAGTGGTTCTAGGTCGAGGTGCTAATCAAGTAATAGTCGATGCTTATCCTGAGTCTCCTCAAAGTGAGAGAGCTCCTTTATCTTCTACTGAATTAGAGACATCAGACGATCCATTTGGTAGTGAGACATCATCTAGTGATGAATCTAAAGAGGGGTCCACTACAGAGGACATCTATTAGATAACTCTAAATGAGCCGATAGAGCCGCAAGATAGAATAAGAGATGTGGATGTGATTGAGTTAGACCTTGGCACGCCGAATGATTCGCGGCCAATTAAATTAGGTTCCATGCTTAGTTCAGTAGAAAGGGAGGACTATGTGTCCTTGAATCAAGAATTCCGCGATATCTTTGCTTGGAGTTATGATGAGCTGAGAGGCATTCCTCCCAGCCTGGCTGTCCATACTATTCCTGTAAAAGATGGCAGTCGTCCTGTGCGTCAAAAAGTAAGGCGTATGCCTTTTGAATTGAGGGATGGTCTATTTGAGGAGTTACAGAAGCTAAGGAAAGCTAGGTTAATCTTTCCTGTACAACACACGGAATGGTGTTCACCAGCTATTATCAGGAAAAAGAAAAACAACCAGATCCGATTATGTGTAGATTTTAGGGAGCTGAATAAGCAGACAGTTAAGGATTACTAGCCGTTGCCATTTATTGACCAGATTTTGGATCAATTAGCTGGTAGGGAGATATATTCGTTTATGGATTGCTTTGCAGGATATAACCAGATGGCAATTGCAGAAGAGGACAAGTTGAAAACAACTTTTATTACTGTCTTTGGAAATTTTGCGTACCATGTGATGGCCTTTGATTTATGCAATGCACCTGGATCATGGCAACGAATAGCAGACAAGACCTTTGGTGACATCTCCCCAGATGAGTTGAAAGTATTTATCGATGACCTGGGGGCAGCCACTGTAAGGGAAAGGATGTTGGTTATTTTAAGAAAATGATTTGAGCGTTGTAGATAATTTTGCATCGCCCTTAACCCACGGAAGTGTGTCTTTGGAGTACCTTATGGGCTATTGTTAGGCCATGTGGTCAGTTCAATAGGGATAGCGAAAACTGACCCTGAAAAGATCAAGGTTATAGTTGCTATGAATCCACCACGCACTCCAAAAGAGGTTCATAGTTTTCTGTCATCGATAGGATACTATCGGAGGTTTATAAATGCCTTGGCAGAAAGAACGTTGCCATTAACAAATTTATTATCCTTTAGCTATTTATTTGAGTGGAGCAACCCTTGTAAGGTAGCTTTCAAGGATGTGAAGCAGGAGCTAGTAAAAGCACCCATTTTCAGAGCACCTAAAAGAGGCGAGATGTTCTATATAATTTCAGCACAACCACCATGCATAGTGTCAGCTGCTATTTAGCCCAACTCTGGGAGGAAAAGTGGTATCATCCGATAGCTTTTGCTAGTCGAAAATTGGGCATTTCAGAGATCAATTATACCTACATGGAGAAGTTGTGTCTTGCGATGGTCTTTGGGACTAAGAAATTCAGGCACTGTAAAATATTACACGGCGCAGCGAACAGAATCTGAGAAAGAGATAGAGAGTACACAACAGATAAGAGGAGAATCAGTAAAATTCTTTAACTCCAAACAACTGATACAAAGATGGCTCTGTCCACCCGTGCGCTTCCACTGTGTGAAGCTTAGATGGCGATCTAGACAGAAGATAGGTGAAGAGCTTAAGGCTAGCTGGAACAACAACTCTGACTGGGTGAAAGATGAGTGTAAGATGGCTGCGAAGGGGTTTAGCTTTTATAGCCCGCGAAGGTCGTTAGGTCGGCCTGCTGACCGACCTACCATATGAGCCTCCACTAGTCGGCCAGGGAATATTCCAGGGAATATTCCCTTTACCATCGGGCCGGGGGCGCTGCCCCCGGACCCCCGCCAGGGGGGCCGCTGGCCCCCCTGGGACCCCGGACCCCCGCCAGGGGGGCCAGCGCCAGGGGCCGCTTCCGCGGCCCCCGGACCCCACAATAGGGGCCCCTTTTAACTCCCTTACCACGCAACTCAATGCAATGTGCCTCGAGTTGCTACCAGCTTAACCACTCCGTCTAACCCAAAGATTAGACCCACAACAGTCACCTTTTTTTTGCCATCCGGTCACATAGACCTCATCTGATATACAAGTCAGGACTCAACCAATGTCCGGGCTCACATTTGGCTTCTCCTCATAATGGGGGCCTTACAACTTTGAGCACCATGGATCATTGGTAGCACCTAATGAGGGTGGGGCATTGATCATATCTAACACCCCCCCTCAATGTCCACCCATAGGTGAACTATCTCCTCGGCCCAATGCCGAGTCTCTGAAGATGAACTTGAAGCAGATCCTTCGTAAGTGCTTTGGTGAAGATATCTGCTCCATTTTCCTCTGTTGGACAGTAGACCAATTCCACTATCCCATCCTCCATCAAATCACGCACATAGTGATACTGGATCTCTATATGTTTGGTGCGTGCATGAAACACTGGATTTTTGGCAATGGCGATGCAACTCTGATTGTCACATCTCAGCACAGTTGGTTCTTCATCCTGCACTCCCATATGCCATAGAATCCTTCTCAACCATACGGCCTCACATGCAGCAAAACAAGCTGCCTTGTACTCTGCTTCGGTAGAAGACAATGCCACTGTTGGTTGCTTCTTACTAATCCAAGAGAAAATTCCTGAACCCAAAGAGAAACAATAACCAGAAACTGACTTCCTGGAATCAATGTCTCCTGCCCAATCTGAGTCACAGTTCCCCACAAGAGAAGTTCCAAAACTGTATGTGATACCATAGTCAAGAGTTTTCTTCAAGTATCTGAGCACCCGCATCCCAGCTTTCCAATGACTCTCATGAGGTTTGTTTGAGAACCTGCTCAAAACACCAACAGCAAAACTGATATCTGGTCTGGTGTTACACAAGTAGATTAGACTGCCGACCAACCTCCTATACCTCCCAATGTCTGCTAGTGCTGATGTATCCTCAACGGATAACTTTACATTCACCTCCATAGGTGTAGCTATCTCCTTGCACTCGGTCATGCCAAATGCCTTCAAGATCTCCCATGCATACTTCTTCTGAGAGATGAAGATCTTTCCTGGCTCTTGCCAGACTTCAATCCCCAAACAATAGTGCAGCAAGCCCAAGTCTGTCATTTCAAACTCAAAACTCAAAGCCTTTCGAGTTTGGTTGATCATATCTTCATAGTCACCTGTAATAAGAAGGTCGTCCACATATAGGACAAACACTACAGACTTTTTACCATCCCTGTAAACATACAAGTTAGCATCTGAGGCACATCTTTTGAAGTTTAGGTTTAAAAAGAACCTATCTATCCGCTGGTACCATGCTCTGGGGGCTTGTTTCAGCCCATACAATGCCTTCTTCAGTTTACACACTTTGTTCTCAGAATGGGGGGCCTCAAACCCTGGTGGCTGAGCCACGTACACCTCCTCCTTGAGGTCACCATTTAAGAACGCTGACTTAACATCCATTTGGTACACTGGCCACTTCTTGTGGGCAGCCACTGCAAGTACCGTGCGAATAGTGGTCATTCTGGCAGTTGGGGCAAATGACTCTTGAAAATCAAACCCTTCAACTTGTGAAAATCCTTGGGCAACCAGTCTAGCTTTGTACTTTTCTAAGGTACCATCAGCCTTGTACTTTACCTTCCAGATCCACTTGGTGCCAATAATCTTCCGCTTTGCTGGCCGATCCACTAGCTCCCAAGTGTCATTCTTCATTATGCTGTCATACTCCGCCTGCATAGCAGCCTTCCATGATGGATCTGCAAGTGCTTCTTCTAAGTCAGTTGGCTCCTTTACTTCTCTCATAATCTCAACCATCAAGGCCATGTTGACTATGTGAGCAGAAGCCCTCCTTTGCTCCTCTATTCTCTGAGACCTCCTTGGTCCGTCTGCCTTCTCCTCAACAGATGCAGGCCTAGGATTATTGTGGTCATAGAGCTGCTTCACCCAGCGCGGCAATGGCTTTTCCGGTGGGGTGATGTCAGGTTGGTGAACTTTTTCCTCATCATCTGAAGATGATGCTTCCTCCTCCTTAAGGATAGGGATAGCTCTCGGGACAGGTTCATAGTGGACTACTTCTTCGCTTGATGATAAAGTGGAAGACCTTGCCTTCTCCTCCTCCACTGTATGCGGCTCCTCCTTGAACACCACATCACGGCTCGCGATGATCTTCTTTGCCTCTTGGTCATATAACTTGTAAGCCTTCTGCTCATCACTATAACCCAAGAAGATACATTTTCTGCTTTTTGGTTGTAACTTGTTTCTCTTCTCATCTGGAACATGTGCATAACATTCACATCCAAAAATTCTGAAATGTGAAACAGATGGTTTCTTACCAGTGTAAGCCTCATGAGGTGTTTTTCCCTTGAGAGCCTTTGTGTAGCTCCGATTTAGAATGTAGACTGCAGTATTAACAGCTTCAGCCCAAAAATGGTTAGGCAATCCCTTGCCCTTTAGCATGCATCTTGCCATCTCCACAATGGTACGATTCCTGCGTTCCACAACACCATTCTGCTGAGGTGTGTGAGGCGTCGTCAATTGACGCTTGATCCCTTTGCTCTTGCAAAAGCCTTCAAACTCCTTTGAGTTGAACTCACCACCACCATCTGTTCTAAATTTCTTCACACTTTTCCTTGTTTCATTCTCAACAAGTATTAGCCATTCTTTAAACTTACCAAAAGCTTGAGCCTTATCACGAAGGAAGTACACCCACATCTTCCTACTGTAGTCATCGACAATCAACATAAAATAAGAAGATCCCCCCAAGGCCTGTGTAGGCATCTTACCACACAAGTCAGCATGCACCAACTCTAGAGGAGCATGTGCTCTATTCTTGCTTTCTTGTGGAAATGCCTTTCTCTGTTGCTTGCCCATCATACAAGCTTCACATGGTTCCTTCAATTCAGTTATTGTAGGTAGGTGAGCAACCATACCTTGCTTTTGCATCTCCTTCAATACTGCAAATCCGATGTGTCCAAACCTTTCATGCCAAAGCTTACTTGTGCCCACTCCAGCGGTGGCTGTAAGAGCACTTAGCTCATACAGGTTGTTCCTTCTTTCTCCTTTGCCAACAATTGTGCCAGCACTATCAATAATTTCTGCACCTGTCTTCTTGAACCTCACTTCATGACCAAGATCAGTTATGGCAGCAACTGATAAGAGATTTCTCCTGATTTCGGGAACATACAACACATTTGAAAGCTTTTTGACTTCACCATTTGCAGCAACAAAAGAAATAGTACCTGTGCCCGCAGCAGGGCATTTAGCATCATTTCCAACCGTCACAGTGATGGATTCTTGTAGAGACTGCATAGAACTGTATAGACCTTTCTTGTTGGTCATGTGACGGGAGGCCCCACTATCCAACACCCAAGAGTCAGTGGTAGATTCTTCTTGCGCCGAGGAGCACACTTCCTCAATGGTCGCCATGAATAATTCCAACTCTGCTTCAGCCGTATTGGCTGTCTCTTTCCCTTTAGTTTTAAGGGTACCATTCTTTTCATCTGCCTTCTTGACACGACAATCTGCAATTGCATGTCCTTTCTTCTTATAGTAGAAGCACTCTCCTTGAAACTTCTTCTTGCCGCCCTTTTTCTTTTTGTCACCATCATTTTTGGTGGAGGAAACACCTTTGCCTTTTGCATTGGCAGAGAATGCAGCATCTCCATTGTTGCTTCCTTCTCGGGCTTTCAGCCTCAACTCCTCCTCCATTAATAATGCACAAAACTCCTCAAAAGTCAAAGCTTGAGGTCTCACCTGAGTATTAAGGGCAGTTACTAGTCCATCAAACTTTTGTGGACAAATCCGAAGACACCTCCGAGCTAGCTCTTCGCTAGTCTTTTGTATCCCAGCGCCAGCCATCTGGTCGCGCAGATTCTTAATCCGAGTGATGAATGCTTCAACCGTCTCTCCTTCAGCAAACTTCTCCGCTGCTAGTTGATTCTCCAAGTTTTGAATCCTTGTTTGGTTTCGTGTTTCATACTGACTCCTTAGTACATTCCAAGCCTCTGACGCTTTGGTTGTATGCTGAATCAGAGTCAAAACACTGTCAGAACAGCTTGTAACTAAGGCACACAATGCATCTGCATTTCTTCGTTTCCAAGCTCGTAGAAGATCTGCATTCGGAGGAATCATCACACTAGGATTTGATGGGTCGGGGGTAGGCTGTGGTTCTGCGTCAGTCCCCAGCACAGTCTCCAGAAGCTCATAAGAATCAAGGATAGTTGTAATTTTGAACTTCCACAAGGTGTAGTTTGTACCATCTAACTTGCCTTCGCTGAAGGTTGGTGGACGAATCCTCAGTGTTTGAATAGCCGGTACAGCAGCACCACCTCCTGCACCGCTTCCTGATGCGCCAGAACTGCTTCCCGGAGTCGACATCGTTTCTCTTTGCTGTTGAAGCCTTTGCCTCTTGCACGCTCTCCGATCTCTAGAGCCCCCTGGGCTCTGATACCATGTAAAATATTACACGGCGCAGCGAACAGAATCTGAGAAAGAGATAGAGAGTACACAACAGATAAGAGGAGAATCAGTAAAATTCTTTAACTCCAAACAACTGATACAAAGATGGCTCTGTCCACCCGTGCGCTTTCACTGTGTGAAGCTTAGATGGCGATCTAGACAGAAGATAGGTGAAGAGCTTAAGGCTAGCTGGAACAACAACTCTGACTGGGTGAAAGATGAGTGTAAGATGGCTGCGAAGGGGTCTAGCTTTTATAGCCCGCGAAGGTCGTTAGGTCGGCCTGCTGACCGACCTACCATATGAGCCTCCACTAGTCGGCCAGGGAATATTCCAGGGAATATTCCCTTTACCATCGGGCCGGGGGCGCTGCCCCCGGACCCCCGCCAGGGGGGCCGCTGGCCCCCCTGGGACCCCAGACCCCCGCCAGGGGGGCCAGCGCCAGGGGCCGCTTCCGCGGCCCCCGGACCCCACAATAGGGGCCCCTTTTAACTCCCTTACCACGCAACTCAATGCAATGTGCCTCGAGTTGCTACCAGCTTAACCACTCCGTCTAACCCAAAGATTAGACCCACAACAGTCACCTTTTTTTTGCCATCCGGTCACATAGACCTCATCTGATATACAAGTCAGGACTCAACCAATGTCCGGGCTCACATTTGGCTTCTCCTCATAATGGGGGCCTTACAACTTTGAGCACCATGGATCATTGGTAGCACCTAATGAGGGTGGGGCATTGATCATATCTAACAGGCACTACATCCTCTATGAAAATGTAGTGTTCTATACAAAGGAAAAAGGGCTTAGATTACTTATGAACAAGCTACAACCGCCTGATCGTTTGGCAAAGTGGTTAATCACTTTGCAGGAGTTCGATTATGATATCAAGAGTAAGCCACCGAGGTTGCAGGGTATTGTGGAATGCCTTGTGGATTTCGGGGAGCCGAAAGAGACTTTGGCTGAAGGAAGTGATATTGAGGAGATGTTTAAAATTGATACAGCTTGTATTCCATCTTGGTATGCTGCTATTACATATTATTTATCAACAGGAGAGACTGGAGCTCGTTTGTCAAAGTCTGAAAAGAGAAAAATCAAACAACAGGCATTGAAGTTTTCCTTGATCGCAGGGATGCTGTATCGGCAAGGTGTTGATGATATCTATCGCCGATGTGTGATGCCTGACGAGGTTTCTTTTATCTTGGAGGAGTGTCATGACTCTGCATGTGGAGGCCACTTTTTAGGACGGTTGACGACGCAGAAAGCATTAAGAGCTGGATATTGGTGGCCATCCATCTTCGAAGATTCCTTTGAGTATATTAAGAAATGTGATACATGTCAAAGATATGACAGCTGCGAAAATAGAAAACGTCCACTTACGCCTATCATGGATATCCTTCCATTTGAGAAGTGGGGCATTGATTTTGTGGGTCCTATTACCCCGTCATCTACTACCCAGAAGAGAAAAATCAAACAACAGGCATTGAAGTTTTCCTTGATCGCAGGGATGCTGTATCGGCAAGGTGTTGATGATATCTATTGCCGATGTGTGATGCTTGACGAGGTTTCTTTTATCTTAGAGGAGTGTCATGACTCTGCATGTGGAGGGCACTTTGCAGGACGGTTGACGGCGCAGAAAGCATTAAGAGCTGGATATTGGTGGCCATCCATCTTCCAAGATTCCTTTGAGTATGCTAAGAAATGTGATACATGTCAAAGATATGACAGCTGCGAAAATAGGAAACGTCCACTTACGCCTATCATGGCTATCCTTCCATTTGAGAAGTGGGGCATTGATTTTGTGGGTCCTATTACCCCGTCATCTACTACCCAGAAGAGGTACATTATAGTAGCCAGTGATTATTTTACAAAATGGTCAGAAGCGTGGGCGACGAGGTAGGACAATGCAAAAGAGACTGCAAGTTTCCTTTTAGAGGTGACAGTGATGAAGATATCCTTCATGTGAAAATGCTATTGAAGCAAAAGTTTGAGATGAAGGATTTGGGAGAGCTGCGTTATTTCTTGGGCATTGAGGTGATTAGATCACCAAGTGGGATACAGCTCTTGCAGAGGCAGTATGGATTGGACATGTTGTCCGAATATGGGATGACAGGCTGTAAGCCTATTTCAAATCCTTTGGAGCAGAATGTGAAGCTGAGCGCAGATGCGGGTGAGCTTCTGGAAGACCCTACTATGTACAGACGCATAGTAGGAAGCTTGATTTATATGACTATTACGAGGCCAGTTTTGAGCTATGCTGTTGGATTGGTAAGTCAGTTTATGCAGGCTCCGAGGAAACCGCATTTGGATGCAGCTAGACGCATACTCAGGTATGTGAAGTCCACATTGTAGTATGGACTATTTTATGAAACTGGGGTTCAGATACAGTTGCATGGATACACTGATGCTGATTGGGCTGGTAGTATTTCTGATAGACGATCTACCAGTGGGTATGTGTTCTCTTTTGGGAATGATGCAGTCACTTGGAGCAGCAAGAAACAGCCTACAATTGCCTTGTCGAGCACAGAGGCTGAGTACAGGGGTGCAGCAATGGCTGCATGTGAGGTAGCTTGGTTGCACAAGCTACTTTATGATATGCATCAGTCTATAGATGGGCCAGTTGTCATTTATTGTGACAACATGAGTAGTATACACTTGGCAAATAACCCAGTCTATCATGCTAGAACAAAGGACATTGAGGTGCATTATCACTATGTGCGGGAGAGGGTTTTACTAGGTCTTATTGATCTAGTTTATGTCAGCACAGAGGATCAGGTAGCTGACATATTCACGAAGGCATTGGGCGCAGAGAAGCTGCGTAAGTTCAGAGACCTGCTTGGTGTGCAGGAATTGGGATTGAGCTCGAGGGGGAGTGTTGAGATATCGAGCTCCACTCGTGATACGCCAGGGTGACCGTTGTGTATTTATGTCACCGACTTGTCAGTTGCAGATGCGGTTGGTACACCGCCCATGAATAATAGCTAGATGATAGCTATCCTTATCTACTCTAGTTCGTGGCTCAGTTAGTATGCCACCTTAGTTAGTTGAGTTTGGTTTGAGACCCATATATAGGGTTCTTGTATTTCTTTGTAATAGAGTTATTTTTGGCTTACACAACTAAGAAGAGAAAAACTGTTTTTCAGCCTCCACCTTTGTGTGTATTCCCCCATTGTGCAAGCAAGAAAGCTTCAAGTGAGACTCCTTCCTTCTCTCCCACAATCTTGACATTTTCTACTATGCAAAATTTTTTCTTGGCTTTATGTTCCTTTCTCCTAAGGCACGGATTTGCATGCCATCAATGTAAAGTTTACATAATCTCTCCCATGTATGTACTGAATATATGTATTTGCAAACTTTAAACAATATTATCCTTGGTAAAGATTAATCAAAGACTCATCGATACTCAATACTTTAGTGTCCCATATGTTGCTTATGCTATGCATGGATTCATCACATAGTAACTAGGTGCAATTTAACTCCCTTTGATACAAGCACTTCACAAACTTCATTGTACGAAGACTAATGTATCTCTTGTGAGTATTAAAACAAGCATCTATCAATTTGAAATACATTACTTACGACCAATACCGCAATTGGATTGATAGTGATGCCTTTGCCCGAAGCTCTATTGCTGGTTGTGGGATTGTCATTCACACGTGACATTCTTCGCTTAGAGGCCATTGTCAAAAAGTAGACTCAAGAGATTAAGAAGGTGGAATAGATTCGAGATGGGAGAACGAAAGAGAAGATGGTTAAATCGAGGATCGTCTCGAGGTAACTCTTCTCTCTCTATCTCTCTCTCTCTCTCTCTCTCTCTCTCAAGCTCTCTCTCACAATCTCTTGGAGGGATATACTCTCTCTCTTCCTCTCTCTTGTAGCCTTTCACGGTCTCCTTATGCTCCCTTGTGCCTCCCCATGCCTCATATTTATAATGAATTAGAGAGGAGGGGATAAGTCTGAGAACAAGAGTGGAGGGGCTCTTAGAAGACTCAGTGATCTAATGCTCAGATCATAGATCTAATGGTTTCATTTTCTCCAAAAGGGGGGCAAAACCCCAAGGCACTTGATTAGAAAGCTCTTAGTTGACTCCTTCTAAATTTCTCTGTTTGAAGTGCTATCTACTGCCTGTAGACTACGATCGCGGCATGCGCGATTTTGTCGGTCACTTTTCTTTATTTCTCTTTTTATAAAATCTCCAAAACTAACTAAAACATTACTTGTATTTTCTTTTAAATGAATTTTAGTTCTATCTTTTTAGGATAATATCTAAAATATAGTAGTTCTTTCCCCCCCCAAGAATCTAATATTTTTGGACCATTCAAACTATGCATATTAATACTAGTGATTAATATGGCTCATAAGTCACATTCGCATTGTACTTTTCGTGAAGGGTGGCTATGATCCTTATCAATCTGAGAAAAATGTTATATTTAGGACTCTTGATTTTTTTAAATATATTTTTAATTGAATGAAAATTATTAGCTATTAATGCTAGTCAATTTTTACCTTAGTTAGTCTTTAGTTAGTAATCTTACTAACTCATTAATTGACTAACTAACTTTCGAACTAACCAACTAACTTTCATTGCATGGAAATATTACAAATAAGTTACACAAATAAACCTTGTTTCTTAAAAGGATTAATTAAGGAAGTTGTTTTTAGATGTCCCACACAAATGTGATAGGACCTAATTAGGTGACTAAAGAACGCCCATAGAGGGAAGCAGGTGGGTAGAATCCTTAACGGGTCCATCCTATGAAAGGTGTTTTATATTACAAAGTTGAACTTACAAGAGCCTATTCATAGGCATCAAAGGAGCTACATCACTCGTGAATTACAACATCAACGGAGAAAGATCTATATCATTCAGGAGCTACATCACTCCTGAATTACAACAGCCTATTCAGAGGCATCAAGAGAGCTTTATCACTCCTAAATATACAACATGTAAAAGAAGGATAAGCGATATCACTGCAAAAGATAAAATCTCCAAGAAATTCCTTCATAAAATCTCCAGGAAATTTCTTCAATTGAACTTGGGATGTAAGTAGTATATCTGTCACATCAAACTTAAAGAAAAATATTACAGTGACATTAGAACAACACAAGGTCTATAGAGACAGTTCACGACGCCGCTCTATAGACAACATAACACATGTGGGGCCCCATGAACAGAATATAAATAAAACAATTTGTCATCAGCTGAAATATAGACGCTCATCAGCTGGAAAGAATATAAATGAAATAATGTGTCATCAGCTGGAATATAGACGCTCATCAGCTGGAAAGAATATAAATGAAATAATGTGTCATCAACTGGAATATAGACACTCATCAGCTGGAAAGAATATAAATGAAATAATGTGTCATCAGCTGGAATATAGACCCTCATCAGCTGGAAAGAATATAAGCCTTGAGTGGCAATGCCATACAAGCAATCTAGCAAGTGCTTCCGACTGTGTATGTTGTTGATGACAACGTGGAAGTTTTCCTCAAAGCTGAAATAAAATTAAAGAACCTCACGGGCTACTTTGGTGAGCCAATAATTGACAACTCTGCTCCCACGGTCATGGGAGATAAACTACTCCTCCCAATCCACAAATCTCCTAGAGGGCAAAACTACTGCTTCCTAGTAAAAAGAACTCATTGGTTACTACATAAACCATGTGCTCCCAATCTAGAAATCTCCTAGATGGCAAAACTACTGCTTCCTAGTAATAAGAACTCATCGGTTACTACATAAACCATCACAGAGGATTAGGTAGCTGACATATTCACGAAGGCATTGGGCGCAGAGAAACTGCGCAAGTTCAGAGACCTGCTTGGTGTGCAGGAATTGGGATTGAGCTCGAGGGGGAGTGTTGAGATATCGAGCTCCACTCATGATACGCCAGGGTGACCGTTGTGTATTTATGTCACCGACTTGTCAGTTGCAGACGCGGTTGGTATACCGCCCATGAATAATAGCTACATGATAGCTATCCTTATCTACTCTAGTTCGTGGCTCAGTTAGTATGCCACCTTAGTTAGTTGAGTTTGGTTTGAGACCCATATATAGGGTTCTTCTATTTCTTTGTACTAGCGTTCTTTTGGCTTACACAACTAAGAAGAGGAAAACTGTTTTCAGCCTCCACCTCTGTGTGTATTCCCCCATTGTGCAAGCAAGAAAGCTACAAGTGAGACTCCTTCCTTCTCTCCCATGATCTTGACAGGGCATTGAGAGTGTGCATATCAAATTTTTCCGAGATCATGCCCCCAAAGCTGCCCTAGCCGAAGGCTCATGTCTGCACATGAAATTTTTCCGGGATCGGGCCCCTAGAGCTACCCTGCTGGAGGCTCACTTCTGGGGGCGTGAATCTACAAATTTTGCCGCGATTGAGCCTCCAAAGCTGCCCTAGCCAGAGGCTTACGTTTGGGGGACTTAAATCTCCCCTGCCCGGAGGCTCGTGTCTGGGGGGACCTGAATCTGCAGATTCAAGAGGCTCGCGTCTACAGATGCAGGTCCCCCAGACGCGAGCCTCTGGCCAGGGCAGCTTTGGGGGCCCAATCCTGGCAAAATTTGATGTGCACACTCCCGATGTCCTAGGGGATATGCACATCAAATTTTGCCTAGATCGGGCCTCGAGAGCTGCCCTGGCCAGAGGCTCGCGTTTGGGGGCCTAAATCTGCACTGCCCTGGCCGGAGGCTCACATCTGGGGGCCTGAATATGAACACGAGCCCTTTGGCCAGGGCAGCTCTGTGGGCCCGATCCTAGCAAAATTTGATGTGCATACTCCAGATGCCCTAAAGGCCCTACTGGTAAATTTTGACACAAATTTGATAACATTAATTTGATAACATTACCTTCTCTACATCATCTATCTGTTATTGTAATGGACCATCCATGTCTGCTCCTGTAGTTGGGCCACCCTTGTCTCTCTCTTGGAAAGATACTACGTAGTCGGGTCGAGGTCCAAAAATGCTTTCTTGCAACCGCTCGAACTCCTCATGTGAGATCTCATATTGTGGCGCCACATTCTCAATCCGCTCTTGGATGCTCACAGTGGCAGAGATGTCATCGACACTCGTGCCATCATATCGAGCCACCTCATCAACATGTGCTAGCGCATATTATATATCAAAATCTATAAACTCATCAGGTGCATCACACACCATGATACAATATAACTCTTCTTCCCTTAGCTTCAAAATTTATAGTACATCCTGCATAAGTAAATATTCCACCCCCTCGATGATAATAGCATGGAGAGAAGCGAGAAGTGGCTCATCGTTTGTCGGCATCTCAACAGGGCAAGGAGGTGGGTGCACAATAGCTAAGCTTTGTGCTGCCTCTACTCTCGGATCAAGTGTGATATCTTCAGGCTCCCTCTCG
This sequence comes from Lygodium microphyllum, assembly GCF_053477565.2. Classification (NCBI taxonomy): domain Eukaryota; kingdom Viridiplantae; phylum Streptophyta; class Polypodiopsida; order Schizaeales; family Lygodiaceae; genus Lygodium; species Lygodium microphyllum. The sequence goes on from NC_141141.1 coordinate 63,944,955, forward strand.
AAATACTCTAGCTGTGGCTAAGAGGGTGTGTCAATGTCTTCCTCACTGCCCTCTTGCACCTCAGTGCACAAAATATATATGGCAAATGCTGCATCGCGCTCGATGAGATCCATCGTGGCATGGTCCTGGGATGAGGTGGGCACTGCTTTGGCACGAAGATACTGTCCCACATGCACAAGGGCTCGATTTATTACCTTTGCATGGCTTGATCGAGTACGTAAGCTATATAGGAAATCTATGGGGACCCATCTGAGAGCAGAGTTTGGAATAGAATAGGTGAGAGGGTTTGCCGCATCACAAAATGATGCCAGTATACTAGAGCTAGGGTCTACGATGGAAAGCAAGCTCTCCAGACTCAAGGTCGTGCAAAACCTAGGGTATATCTGGTCTCATATATGTGCATAGCATGAGGAGCTAATCCATGCGGTGAAGGTGGGAGTGGTAGCCATGGCACACAAAGAGAGAAGGGAGGAGAGCACAAGTGTAGGGAAGTAGAGAATGAAAGTGAAAATGAGTTTGGAGTTATAGCTTTTATGTATCTAGGGTTTTAAATAAAGGTTCTTTTTTAACACTAAAGTTTCAAATTAAAACTCTTACCTTAGTTTCTTTATTTCAATACTTTAAAGTAACCCTTAAAATTACTCATACAGACAAATGCTTCGTTCTACATTATTATATCCCCGAATGTACTTGGATCGTTGAGTATATGCAAGTCCAACTATAGAAAATATAGAAATTTTTTAAGAAAAGAAATATGAAAAACCTTAAAAATCCCTTGGATCTAATTTAATATTTAATTTTAAGAAATAAGTAGAAGAGATGAGCTATAATATATCATTATGCAAAGACAATATTGCATAGATTATAGAACTCCAGCCTGCAATTTAATTATGATTTTAACCAGCACGATTGACTAATTACAGTATGTATTATCGCATACTTCGATCATAGTAAACTAAGATTATCTAAATGAAAAGTACTCAGAAGTGTAAAAAAAGTTCATATTTATTCTTTATATAAAAAAATTTACAAGGATTCCACTATCTCAAGGATATATGGAGAAGCATATTGTTTACATGTCATGGATTGCTCACTACGAATCCTAACCTTTCTATTATCTAACTTGAAATAGAAGTTGTAGAGGGGTTCATTGGACATTAATTGGATTTCTTGTCTCAGAAAAGAAATGGGCCAATGGCTCTCTGCACTGACCACAAAAGGATTATGACCATTCCACAAGATAACCACATCTATTAGAGTTGTATGTGTCTCATCTTGGGTATCTTGATCCAAGTTGATCCACTCCCCTCACAAAAGTCACCATCTTCTATATCGAAAGAGAATGCATAGAGTTTGTCTAGTGATGAAATACCTGTAATAAAAACAAAAATAATGGTAAATAAATGCGAATAACACAACAATTCATCTAAGCAAGACCTATGTCAATCAAATCAAGGCATTCAAAGTAGTAAAAAAGATTTACTTGAATGTGAGATCAAATTGGTTGACCCTGCATTCAATCGTCTCATCAAAATGTGTTCTTTTGACTTGTCAAGACTCACCCAATAGTTGACTCATCCATTCCTCAGATGGACACTTGCATTGATAAGTAATCTTTGTTTTCTTTAGAACATCACATGAACCAAACAAATGTGCAAACAATGAGAATGGAATAAACCAACTAAGATGCATATCTTTGGAGCCTGTGGTGGGTTTCATAGCACTATTGATGTCATATTTTATCTTGGACTTACATGCTCCTGACAACTCCAAGCTACCAATCAACCATTCACCAGTAGATAGTGGTGGCAATGGGACATGCTGCAATCTTTGACTTTCTACTACATATAATGAATTATAAAAAAAGATATTTTGAGTTGCAAGTTGACTTGTAGAGTTATTATCATAGATCAAAGAACCTATGTCTTCATGCCAAACATGTATCTTGCCGCTCAAACATTCCACATTTTGCCATTCATGCAAAGTTGATGGATATAAAGCTGTCAGTAAAACAAGATTGAATTAGAACACTGCAAAGATTTTTAAAAAAAACTATGATGAAAAAGAATAAACAATGATAAAATTTAAAAACTTATTGTTTTGTTTATAAATTTCCATGTAGTTCTTTCGTGTACAGAGATTTGTTTGTGTGTATAAACATGTTGGATCAACACTTCTGTTACTGTACTTGTTCCATTGAACACTTTTCTGAACTCTAAAATTCTGCCTTTCCAATGTTTGCTAGGGTTTGCAACATCCTTATGCCTACCTTGAAACTCCCTTGAGTACTTGGGTGCATCAAAATCCAATCCAACTTATAGTACTTATCACAAATCCAATTACCGACACTATCTTTCCTATTGAAGACCTCCACTACAAGTATGTTACTGATGTTTTTCCTCGATGAAGACATCTATAGTAACCAAATACAAATGTTACCTATCAATGTGTGTATAATTTGCAAATTTTCTCTCCAAATGAAATGAAACTTAAATGGAGCAATTTAAAAAAAACATTGTACCTGCAATTCTTTTTACAAAGAAGCCCAAAGATGTTGGACAAGAAGTTGACTTATAATGAGACCATTGTTCCTTCACCGACAAATTCCTAGAGTACAAAAACAAAAGAAATATTGAGTCAAAGCATACACATAACTTACATAGGCTTTGTCCAAATGAGTTGAAACTTAACTATGGAGCAACAGAAAAAGTGGCAATATACATGTGGCTCTCTTTGCAAAGAAGCCCAAAGATGTTGAAGAAGTTGAGTTTTTAAAAAATCATTGTTCTCCACCTTTAAAGACTCTGGGAGTAAAAAAATAAAGGAAAAATCAGTATGCATATAGCTTGCATACATTTTCTCCAAACGATATAAAATTTAACCATGGAGCAGCAAAAAAACAAGACAACATACCTATAACTTTGTTTACAAAGAAACCGTAAGATGTTGAAGAAGAAGTTGAGTGTTCAAAATATCATTGTTCTTGGCTGTAAGAGGCTCCTAGAGTACAAAAAAAAAAGAAATTACATGTTAGAGAATGCACATAACTTGCACAGGTTTTGTCCAAAAACGAGATAAAACTTTACCATAGAACATCCATGGAAGAGAACAATATACCTGTAAAGTTTTGTGAAGAAAATCTTAGGGCTTTGGTAGAACAAGCTCCGCTCTCATAAAACGTGTGAAACTCACTCTGTGTTTGTGTAGAGGAAATGAAATTTCATAGGATTACAAATAGGGCAAAGAACAATGAGGCTGTAATATTTCGTCAAGAAAGAAGAAGCGGGGAAAATGATATGATAAATTTGAGATCCGCCTAAGAAAGAGGGGGAAACTGAAAAGGGGAGAAATGAAAATTCAAACATAAACAAATAAGAAAATGAAAATTCAGGTCACAAACTTCCAAGAAGTGTCAGCATTGCATTCCCCACATTTTCCCTTATTTTATTGCTGAGGGAATATTTGGGCCAAGATATGGCTAGAAGATTCATGTTACATGAATCTGGAATCCCAGCTTTCTCATTTGTTAGGCCTATATTTCTTTATTCACTCCTTAAGGGATAAAAAAGAGAGTCCATATTTCTCCTAATGACCACTATAGATATCATTCATCTCAGTATAATAATGGGCTGCAATATGACCTCTTTTGCCATAATAAGGATAAACAATAGCAAAATTTTCAGAACCTTCATTCTGCAATCCATCTCTTCCTCTAGAGTTCCCCATGCCTCTAAAGTTTCCACGGCCTCTTGAAACCTACATTTCATCGAATTTCTAGTTTAACATGTTTTGTTGGTTATCACTAGCACGTCCCATACCATGGCCTCTCGAACAGTATCTACCTTGTCCCCTTTCTGAACTTGAGTAAAATGCTTGAACTTATTCGAACCTGTTCACCATTTCTTTCAGATGAGTCACCGTGCATATTGATCTTTTTGGTAATCATGAGAGAGACCAACTCATCAAAATTTAGAAATGGATTTTGTACATATACAGAAGTGACAAATGATTTTCAAGCCATCTTATTATTAAGGCCACCCAAAGTAGATGAAACTAAAGCATCATCATTAGGCATTGCATCAATCATTGCCAAATCATTAACAATACTTCTCACCTTCAAAATATACTTATTGATAGTCATTTTTTCTTTCTTCAAATAATTCAACTCTTGCTTGAGTTGAATCTTTTGTGCCTTTGTATTTATTGAGATCATGGACTTAAAAATTGTCTAAGATGCATGTGAAGTTTCTACATTTCTAATATATCCGAGCATAGTATTATCAATGACTATAGATAGCCAGTACATCACCTTTTTGTCCTTTGTATTCCATTCTTTTCATGCCTTTAATTCACTTGCAATTTGCAGGTATACTCAACTCTAGCTCATTTTCTTCACCTGAAACAAAATCATAAAGGTTCTTTCCATTAAGGAAGTTTGTCACACGAAACTTCCATGAAGGATAGTTGTTCTTGTCCAAATGGCTTTTCTATAGAATATACAATACTTTTCTCGCACACTAAATCTCATACCAATTTGAAATTTTCACTCTCCCTTGGTTTTTGTGTCTCCACAAGTACTATCCAAGAGAAATAGTGGAAGAATGGGAGATCTTCTTACTTGTTTCTTGCTTACTGGAATCTTTGCTTCTTGTCCTTCACTTCAGCTTTAAAAAATAGCCTCTCTCAATGGCACTACTCACATAAGAAGAAACTCACTTAAGAACACAAGAAGAAAGATGGATGCCAAAACGTTTTCTTGTTGTTTCTTCTTCTTCTTCTTTCATACAATACAATATACACAAAGTATAGATAAGATACAACATAAAGAAAAGTGGTCTACTAAGTCAAATAGTGCATAATTGACTATACTAATCGATTAGTGCTATAACTATGTCAGCTGTAGGTAGATGCAATAAACTAAATATAATAAGTGATAAGTCAGTGGCTATGTGATGATAATAATGACCACTTATATGCTAAGTGTAGATGCATGGACCCGTTTAGCTAGGTAGTCCATCGTCAACGTCCATACATATTGAGGTTGCCATCTAAATAGAATAGCATGCTCGAGGGAACTTGAGGACGAAGCGAGTGTGATGGGGACATACTTTGCTATGTGTATAAAAAACACTTATTTCATACCTTCTATGCTTATTTATAAAACCTCTAATGTATAAGTTGTGTCCTCAATATAATGCAACTGTATTAAGTCTATGCCAACGCTAGCCTTCCCTATGTGAAAAATATCTAAGAAAATGATTTTGAAAACTTCTTCTATTAAACTCGCATGATATACTTATGAGGTTATGAATCTATTCATAAGAGACCATAATCCAAATATAGATAGAGCTTGCATGTAAGGTCATCAATGACACTTCTATAAACTTAGAGGTAATGTTTTTGGTGAGACCAATGTGAAGTGGCACAATCAAATTGCAAGATGGGAGACTTATAGGTTTTTCAAGATTTATAGACTCTTTGGATTGCAAAGTTAAGTTTTTACCCTATGAGAGATCCTAGATATGGTAACGAGTGAGTTTCCTGATAGAGCTACAAGCATTATAAAGTAGAAGATGCATATTGTGGAAGAGTAGATCTTGGATGAGCCAATCTAAGATGTGATTCTATGAGAAGTAGACATGATGCAAATAGCTATGTGGGTCATTGCTAGAGGGAATTTATATATGAACTTCAAGAGGAAGTTGATCCAATCATGTATGGAGATAGAATATATTGTAGATACCTTGCCAGAGGATACTGCAAATGTAGTGATAAAAGATAATACCGATGTTGAACCAAAATATATCGATGAAACACATATTCTCTCTAGTGATGCTTATGATCCACTCAAGATGATGGATTGTATTGATGAAATAGATGCTTTGCAAGTGGAAGAAGAAGTGCAGAAGGCTGATTATTTTTAGCTTGAAGAGAAGTTTGATGAAGAATTGAATATGTTTGATGCAGAGATGATTGAGCATGTGGCATATATGTGGTCAATTCTATTTCAACAAGGAACTTTGAAAAGATGCTACAAGAACACACTAATATGGATAATTAAAAACTTGGATCCATAGATGTTATGAGTAGAGAGCATGTAGGTAAGGTTAAAACTCCTAGAGATAAAGGAGATCAGGATGATTGACTAAACAAAACCATATGCAAGATATAGATGGAGACTATGGAATAATGATGATTGTGATTTCCTAGAGATTTTTATAGATTTCATTGTAGAGTTATAAGTGGATTCCAATTTGGATTATGAAGCTAGAGTGGGTGGGGATGCTCCACCAACATTACATGATATATTGCAGGATATTCAAGGATGGTTGGATTATCAAGAAATAAAACCAAGTTTTTGGAGAAAGATGGATGATAGTATTGATGCATTTCCCTACCATTCATGTGGGTGGCAGAGTAATCCAAAGCATAATACCTTGGGAAACACATATAAAGATTTTTTATCTAGGTGGCCTATGATATTTTGCACATGCTAGAGGATGTGCAAGTTTAGAGGAGGTGATTATTTTGGCACTACACATCCACATGCATAAACCATGGGAGATCACCTACTGCCTAACAATACTTGTCTTACTCAGCTCAAGCTGTGTTTGATCGGGTTCTATTTAAGGAAAGCACTAGTGAGAATATCATACTACAAATTAAGTTGTAGAGTATTTATTAAAGTCAATAAGAAGCAATGAGCTTTACTTAAGATTTAAAGCTTACTTTTAGACTCAAAAGCAAGGTCACATGGAAAAAACATAGATCTATGCACAAAGGAAAGAATAGCTATAAATAGCCAAGGAGATAGTTGTTAGAAGTCCTAGACAAAATTATAAAGAAGAGTATGCAGAGGGGTAATAGCCATGAATCCAAAGTTATTGGGTTAAATTGCTATGACTCAAAAAGTCCTCATGCACCCTTCACTTTGTAATTACACAATCCCTACCTTCTAGGAAACCCATGCCCATAGCCTACAAAGCATGCCATGCCCTTGTTGCATTCCCTTTGCAACCATTACTACAATTGTCTCTCATTGATATTATAGAATGGATGTATGCTTGAGTTGGGAAAATGGAGAGTGTGAGATGAGAAAGGAAGTAAGCTAAAAAATATCCATGGTGGTAGCATTCAATGACATCAAGTCTTTGGTCCTATAGCTTCTTATTAAGATATCAACAATATGCTTTATATTGGCATGATTTAGAATTGTACAAGGTGCAACTACAAACATTGTTATATGAAGGGTTGATTCAACAATGGGAGAGGAAACAAGTTGTCCTATAGACCTCAGCACATCCTTAGGAGTGTTAACTGATCCTCTCTAAGTATTGCTCTAAAAGTCATAGATTGAGACATGGGAGGTATCCCTTGGATAGAAGGTGGATCTTTTTCGAGTCATCTTGAATGCCATAGTAACCTTCCCTCCCTCTTTAAAGTGATCACTTTTCAAAGATGCAAGCATAATATTTTATCACAACATCACTTGGAATTATAGAGAGGGATATGAACATGGTCTTACAGAGGATCTAAGTGCAAACATAGAATTATATAGGGATATGACATGAGTATCCCCCTCCACAATACTTTGCTACTTCTATGAACGTTCCTCTAGAGTAAGGTTTGTTAACATGATTTGTCGAGCTATTGGAGTTAAGGCATCAAGTGAGAAGATTCTCCCAGACATAATCTTAATGGTTACACAAAGTGATATGGGTAATGATTTAAATTGTTACACTAAGTGATTTAGGTAATGTATTTGCAAGAAGTGGCTTCCTATTGCCCTTAAGAAGACAAGCTAGATATGTCTTATACTGAGGCTAAGGTTGTACAAAAGAAAGCTACTACTGTCAAGTGACCTGAGTTGATTCTTTTTGTTTTTTTCCGGTTTTATGGCGCAAAGTTACATTTAACATGTCTATTTTCAGTAGATCTTGGGGGACACTTTTCCCTTTCGACTTGCTGGTTCAAGGGTCGACTTGCTATCACCACATCGTTGACTTGCCACGGAAGGAAGGCAGTCACGACTTGCGCTGTTTGTCTAACAAGAAAATCGTGTTAGAGTAAGCTAATATTTACAAGCGCACAATTTGAAACCCTCACTTCAAAGCTTTTATGCAGTACCAGGGACTTGGATTTTGTTATCCTTGATATTCTTTGTTTTCAAAGAGCATCTTTGAAAGAGCAGGCAGCTGGGATGTTTTTTCAAGAGTGCAACTTGAAGTGTATGGTATATGAGTCGCGTGCTTCGACCTCGTAACTTGTAAGTGACCATGTGCCAAAATGACCCTGTAGGCAGTGTAGGGCACGGCGGGCGCACCATTCTGTTGCCACAAACGTTTGACCTCTTCTTCTCCGTGTACCATACCGGACCGTATAAAACGGGTGCTAATTGCAGCAGGTCTACCAGCTCAATCGACGCTGTGATCGCTCGAGCTTCCGTTCTTCGTCTTCGCCACGTTCTACATAACTTGACGTGCCGGCAATATTCTCGCACCAGCTAGTTGGTGCTAGCCTACAACAACTACAAAAGCAACCCGGCTGATTTCCCTATCGTTCGTCGTCCATTGGTATATATATACATCTATATATATAATCCTATGGCTCCGGTCACGTCGTCGTTCGTGCTCTCTCACATAGCTGAGCTCCTGCTGCCCTCAGACGCGGTGCAGAAGATGGGACTCACGGACCTGCCCCTTGACAAGTCCATCACGAGCGTGGAGCTGCCCGAGGTGCAGTGCTCCTTTCCTTCGAAGACAATCCACCCAGATTACCTGCAGCTAAAGCAGCTATCACAGGAGTGGCTCCTGTCTCGTTTCGGGGAGCTGCTGCTAGTGGACGGCGCAGATCAAGGTGGCGGCGGCTTCGCGGAGAGCGTGGCCCTCAAGTCGCGCTTCGACATCCTGGTGACGCTGTCGTACGCTAACGGTCTGAGCTCGCGCATGCCGGCCATCATCAAGTTCATGGCGTGGCTGCACATGGTGGACAACCTCCTGGATGAGCCCCAGGAGATGGCCGCCGACTCCTCGGCCGCTGCGCTCCTGGGGGCGAGGATCATGGCTGTGCTTGAGGATCGTGCAGATGAGGAGTCTGCCGCAGCAGTAGCAGCTACTTCTACACAGCTCTCGGCCCGTGCGCGCCTGGCCATCCGCCTCATAGAGGAGTCGGCGCGTGAGGTGTGGTCGGATCTGCGGAGCGGCATGCCCCTGGGCCAGCAGCAGCGTTTCGTGGGCACCTTCCGCGACTTCCTTTGGGCCACTGCCACCCAGGTGGGCTATCGGCAGAGCAGGCGCCTGGCTGACGCGGAGGAGTACACGCGGCTGCGGAGGGACTCCAGCTGCTGGAGAGCCTGCGACGTCCTGATCGAGTTCGCCCTCGGCATCGAGCTGGACGAGCGCACTCTGGCCCACCCGCTCCTTCTCCGCCTCAGGGACGCCACTCTCTACCACATCTGCTGGCTCAACGACCTCCTCTCCTTCGAGAAGGAATACAAGGACGGCGACTTCTTCAATCTCGTCTCCATCCTCTACTACAACCGCCTCAAGGACTCCGTCGAGGCTGCTGCTAGGAGCAATGCCAGTGGCACTCACGCCGGTGCTGTCACTCCTCCCGACCTCCACCAAATCATGTTGGACGTCTCTCAGCTCGTCAAGGACATGGACGAGGACTGCGTGCGACTCGTCCGGGAAATCCGCAGCGGTTCTGATCCCTCCTTGTATGTAAGTGAGGAGCTGGACGCCTACATCCAGAGCCTCACCTACTGGCTGGGTGGCAACCTCTCCTTCCACTTCGCCGGCATGCGCCACGGACTTTACACCGCCAGCTACGCCTCTAAGAATCTGCTCGCGCGCATGCCCGACGCCCTCGCGGAGAAGCTCGAGCTCTCCACCTGCGAGGCCATTGTAGCTGCAACGGCTACTCCCTATCTCGCCCACCGTCAATTACCAGCCGCTCAGGCAGCCTAAGTAGAAGCTTATAGTTACTAACCTTGACCATTAGTAGGTCCATTTGCTCCGTGCGGCCTCCTCAAAATTAATCGACTAGAGAACTCTAGTAGGATGACCACATTCCGTCTTAACTTTAAAGTTTAAGTCAGTGCGTGAGACGCGTCCTCCTCTATCGCCTAGGTCAACTCACTCTAATGACTGATCCATTCATTAATTGGTTCTACGCACTGCGAATTCAAGTGGTACTGGTAGAATCATGTAGATCTCGCCGAGTAATGTAAACATCATCTCCCATAAACACAAACAAGACCTGGTCGGTACTGCGGTTTCACTACTCGTAATTGTCTACTTTCTTAATCCTTTTCTTAGTGGCCTGCGCCACACTAGCGCTCTATTTGTTTTGGTATGTCAAATTGGTGAGTATGTCACAGTCGACCAGGCCGACTGCCCAGTATAAGCGCATTCTCAGCATGTTGCTGCATTCAGATCGTCGTGCCACTCGTTGTGCTCTGTACTTGTAAACGTTGATAAAGGTTTTACTTGTTTTTTTCACTTGATGAACTAGGGGCACAAGGATTTCTCTTTTTGTAAACGTTTACAAACTGCACAACGTATTGCGACTAGCTTTGCTTCGTGATATACTACTTCATCCATTATCCATGGTTGGCCTTTTGAGCCGCATCAGTCGGATTCTATCAGGTGCTTGCAAGTATATGTCCACATGATGACCATCTATTACTTACGTTCTTGTAACTATTATCAATAACTTTTTCACTTTTGTGACCATAAATATTGATAAATGAAGGAAATAAGCGCTTCAAAGAACAACCAGGTAGATACTTATCCCACTTTTCTCAACGAAAACATAATAATTAACCGCTTATAACACACGTATTCCTTTTTTAAACTTTTATGGCTATGTGAAATGGGATACCAAGATCATCCAAGCTCTTGGGTAGATGCACTAGACTTTGTCCCATGTGAAGGGCTACACAAAAGTGATATTCTAAGCACATAAGTTAAACCCCATCATGAACCTCTGTGTCATAAGTCATCCTCACCTTGATACACTTAGGGAGTCCTTGAATGCCTAAAAGAAGATATTGAAGGAAAAACACATTGCCAATGGTAACATGGTAAAGGGCCTTCAAACATGAGCCCTTTAAAGAATGAGTGAATCACAATTTTTGTGCACTTCACGTGTTACTAAAAGGTATTGCTAGGATATATTACTAGTTTTCCAAAAGGTTTTTAACTAGCACAACATCATGTAGGCTCAGAAATCCAACCAGCAACAAGGAAAGTGTAGGGTGGGGTAGCAAGATTAGGGTGTCAACTTTGGACCATCTTACCTCATTTGAGACATGGAGTGATTAATGGAAAACTGAACCATACAAAGATCACGGTATTTGAATTTCTAGGATTTTGCCATGATGTACCATGTCATATGATGACTTGAAAAGTAACCTAGAAGATGCTAGGCGGATATGCCATCTTAGGTACCTATATCAGTGGTTATATTAATGTAGTTTTAAAAAAATTACCATTGTTTATTCTAACGCTCATAAAATAGACTCAACCAAAACTTACCCCTACACTACTTACTTTTCCCACTATAATATATAGACCCAATACCAACGTTTAAAGTGAAAAAATTAGTCATAGAAAAAATTGCCCTCATCATCACTATTTTTATCGCTAAAAACCTATCTCTATAGTGACGCATAGATCAATGCATATATAGTGACACATATATCAACACATATACAGATGCTATTATCGATATAAATAGTGATAATTGCTATAAATTTGTGACACTTATAGTGACAATTGCTAGTAATTTTTGCGATGTAGATAGTGAAATTATGGACCAACATATTTTTGGATGGCATGGTATACAGCCATGCTACCCTTCTACCCACATAGATTGAATATTCTTCCATAAAATTAGTTACAATCTAATATACCCTTAACTTCCAAGAATTATACATCATGATTTGCTACTAAAAACAAGGAATCCATTGATTGAATGCGCGAACAAATGCGATGATAACATTGTGTCCATAGTACTACATTGAATAATAGGGAAGAAGAATAATAATAGAGAAAACTATCTTTAGAACTCACTCAATGTGAGCCACATACAATGAAGGAAAAACATGTATTTAAAAAGCTAGATACAATCAATCAAAACAAGTATGTGTGGAGCACAAGGAAAAAAAAGAAAGGTGCTCCATAAATATAAGCTCTAGCTATATTTGGTCACCATCCAATAGCTTGTCTTGATACAGCATATCATTGAAAGGAGTTTATAACATAACAAAAGATCAATCTAGAGTAGACAATGCATCACAAGAAGTAAAAATCACTACATTAAAGAGACATGTCATATTAGACTTCCATGTACATATAACTTATTGATAAGTAAAGTCAAACCATATCTTTTTACATATTGTGTCTCCAAGTCCACAGGATCGTGATTTATAATGGAGTGCTTTAGGGAAAAAAACAAATTAGTATTGTTAAGTCCTTCTCTTCATGACTATCACCCCCCTCAATGGTGTTAACATCACCTCTTTAGCTTTGTTAAAGGGTTATCTCTCATCCTTGGCCCATTGACCTCTTCCTTTTGTTCTTGTCTCCCCAACATCTTCTCCATGATCTTTCTTCTTGTGCTAGCCAACCTCCTTCTTTTTTTGTGGATACAGTTGTGCATAATCAACAAACTTATTCCTCTCAATCTATTAAACAATGACCCTAAACCTCTATCTATTGAGGAGATAATATGGCTGAGGGTGAAGATTAGCAAACCGATGAGAAATAAGGATGACGACAAGGAAGACAAAGCATAGAATGAGCATACTCAAAAGGCATATGAGTAATTGAAGATCTTGAAGTTTAGACTAGATAGAAGGGAGGCCCAAAACATTTCTTGCTGACACTCATAGTGGGCTAATCTAGCTTATATGTGGTGGAAGAAGGCTAACAAGGTCATGACTGCTAAAATGGTCAAGACACTATGACAATGCTTAAGCACCTAGATAAATAAAGAGTGATGGAAAGTGAGTAGACGCCTTCATGATGGGATTAGAAGAATGCTAAGTGCATCACTCTTGATGTGTTATTCAACTAATCTCTTCAGAATGTTGACTCCCCTTTGTACTTGGAAAAGAACCTATATATGCACTTTGTGATAGCTCACTAGTGGACTTCTCATCAAAGGAAAGACACCATAATATTGTGGACATATGATGCATAGTATGACAATCACTCAACATGATTTGTAGTTGGCACTACAAGGCATCACATTGGAATTACATCTAAGAGAGGAGGTCTTCGAGTGAAAACATATTAATCCTCACAAAATAGCATTCCATGGGTAGCTAACTTAGCACAAATTTTGGATGTGCTAACTAGATTCAAGGAGAATTAACAATAAATATATTATTTATCATGCTATATATAATTGGAAATCTCCTGAAATAAAGAATCTTAATGTAGAGTATTTGAAAGGTTTCAATTTGATTTGCAAAAAAATTATTGTGCATCCATTTTTAAAAAAACTACTTTGTAGCCTACTACTAACAATGCAAATAACATAAGTGTGTTAACATGCTTTCACCACATTGAAGAGTAGATTTAGACACTCATAAGGACCATTGAGCATATAGAGCACCACATCTTGGATAGCGCTTCTCAAAAGGCATTACTATGAGATCACTTTATGACCTCCATACTCCATTCCCATGGCATCAAGTATAATGTAGATGTCCCCATGAGCTCAACCAACAAGTTTAGCCCCAATACTTGGGATATAATGGATACATGATACTATGCAATGGCATAGGGGCTGCAACACATATACTCTAAACATATTTTAGCAACATCTTTCTCTTAGATACCTTAAAAAGTCATGGAGCATTTAATCTCCTCAGGTGACTTTGAGCTTTGTTGAAGATTCCATTATGTTATCTGTATGTTTTCCATGATTTCCATTCCTTCATCAATGTTGCATATGGCATACATGACGGGCTTCATTATATGATATGCATCAATGAAAAACCACCACCACTTATCCTTGTTCAAACAATGAGAACAAGACTTGGCAGCCTTGCATCGCATGACAATGCTCTATATCTTCAATAGTCTTGAATAAAATCTTTGTAGTGTATTCCCTTGACTTGCTTTTTCTATGCTATATATGGCCTTTAAGAATGTCTCTCCCCTTTGTAAAACCAACACAACGTTTATCAATGGTCATTGTTGAATATTGTACCAATCATATGATATAATAGTACATCTAATCAAGCCTAAGATACATAGAACGACCCTTTCAACATGCTTCTTCACCTCTAAGCAGCACTTATCAAGAACATCGTACCGTATGGACTGATAAGACAATAGGGAAAATCTAGCCTCAAACTCCCCAACTTTCTTCCATACATATTTCTACTGATCACTATCCACATTTATCAATGCAATAGCCAAGGCCATTTGTGCTTCTCCTAATTGTATCACACAAAAACTATTATGGAGAGAGGTTTGGCACTCACTTTGTTCTTCAACTAACATTTTTTCTTATCAAGTTGCACTCAAAACTCTTTAGGGTTAGAAGTGTGGGGTGTCTAAGATAGAGAGACATTTGACTAATTGACAATAGTGTGTGAATCTCAACTTCAACACATGATACTCTTGCAATGGAAGCCTCTTGCTTTGGTAGTGCTCTCGAATGGCTTTGGCTACTTGTTTCGCGTTGGGTATAGATATACATGTGTGGACATCTTCACACTACCAAGAAAATGGTTCTTAATGTGGCTTGCACCATTAGACTTCATGATATGACAAGAATTACACTCCCAATGCATAAATCCACTCTAAAATATTTCTAGAAAAATGCCACCCTATTCGAGTGGATTTTTGTGTAGCTAGAACCTAACTTTGCGTTAGGGTGATGAGAGGAAGAAGCATTGGTTATCTTTGAAAACTAGATAATTTGTGTCGTTATACTCTTAGATACTATAGTGCACATGGAGATAACAAGTGATCAATGATCAATCCTAGATAATGTTAGTAGCTACAACTTACAACAAATTCTCACAATAGAACAAAACAAAGAGAAAAGTAACACATGAAGCAATCCATGGAACAAACAAACAAATAAATAAACAAATCAACTATACAATAATTCATGGGACAATCAATTACTTAAAATTGTTAAATATTTAGATGTAATTAAAAATAAGAAAGATAAATTTACATGATAATGCTATTCTTATATAATTTTGAATATTATGTATACTTGACAAACACTATTCATTTTGGTAATAAAGTAAAGACTTTTAATGAGTCTTTTTCATACATTTCCTAAATACATAATGCATGTGAGTAGTGAAATGAGAGAATCATGAAAAAGATAAGTAAACATGAAATAAAAACATAACCATTGATTGATAGCTTTTATATCTTAAGAATATGCAAAGACTCAAGTAAACATGCAATAATACTCTGAACATTCATAGCTTTTATATCACATGAATATTCAGACATATATATACATATTGTGTACACGTATGCATACTGTAATATCATATAATTAGTTAATAAGAAATTCGTATACATAACATACAAAAAAAACATAACATTAAAGTACATGTTTAAACTAATGTCAAAGAAATGCTAATGATATAATTTTTCTTGGTTAGGGGCAACATAGTCCAAATTGCATCAAACAATAACCATATCATGAGCTAACATTAACCAAGCTAGGGTATTAGCCCATTAGAAAAAAATCACACTATTTAATTTCTATTGTGTAACCTAATGCTTCATATCTAGGATATTTGTAGCCCAATATCCAATTTATGAAGCACTTTGTAGTTGCCCCAATGTTTTCTAAAAAACAAGAACTAATGCTAGCAAACAATCAAGGATTACCTTTGCTCTTGTTGGAATGAGTAACCCGATCTTATTTGCACATGCTTTGGTTCCACAGGGGATTCACTAGTAGTAATAAGGAGACGTCACCTGCGTGCAAGAAATATATGACAATACCCCTTATCTATCCCCTATTTATGGGACTTACCTTATAAAATGTACCTTCCTTCCCTTAAATAACCCCCCTCCCTTACACTCACGTGGTACGATACGGTAAACCCTAGTGGACCCCCCGAGTTTGGTTCCTTATTTTAAAGTATCTCTTTACAAAGAGTGAAACTTGGCTCATCGAATGATTCTCAAAACCACCCACTCTATGCAAAGGTATGCTTGGGGTTGTTTTGTGAGAGATCTCTTCACCCAAGAATGGTGTTATTCCCAAGAGCCTCACTCGAAAGTTGGAAAAGTGAGAAGCGCGATTGCGGTCCTCTATATCTAGTGGATTTTGTAGGCTTTTAAGCCCATCATGTTTTTCCTATACCCCGGCGGGCTTGGGGGGATACCCAAAAAACCTAATGGGCCCTCTCAGATATATAAAATTTCCTCCATGTTGACTAGCATAGCCATTTTCTCTCGGTAAATGTTATTAATATAAACTCATAGAGTTAATGACTCATTATTTTGAGATTGCAAAAACCTAATCACATCATCACGATTTCTAGTGATAAACAATGAAGGAATCCTTACTGAAGGCTATCACTAATGAAGAACTCATAGCTATAACACATGTATTCCATCACCTCTTCACCTACAACAAGGCCACCATCATTCTAGCAAGAGCACCAAAGTGGCTTTCAAAGGATTATTACAAGAAAAATAGTTAATGACAACTTGACCTCTTACTAGAACGTGAGACTAAACCCCTAGCAATGGCATGTAAAGTTCACTTGAAGGATCCAAATAGAAGCTAAACGAAAATAAGGAATCAATCATGGTAGTGCAATTGACCCTATCATAGTTGTTAGTATGGGAATCCCTCTGCAGAAAATTATGCCTTCCATGTATAATGTGTCCCAAACTTAGGTGCCAAAGGATCACACTAGAAAACACAAGACTCAAGAGAAACAGAAGGGATGGAGAGAAGAAACTAAAAATCCCATTTCCATTGATGAGCTAGATAGGAAAAAGAAGAAGCAAAGGGAAGAGATTGCTCATACTCAAGGACATTTAATGAGGGAGAGATTGAAGTGATTGAGCTATGATCATCCTTAAGGAAATCTAATGAGGGAGAGAGAAAAGAGTAGCCCATGATTATCAGAGCTTCTAAAAAGATATTTAATAAGGAATGGAAGAAGTTGAAGGCCTAGATGAAGAGAATTCAAGAAGACAATGGAAAAATAACTAGGCCTCCATCGAAGAAGAATCAAAGTGTCTCACAAAATGTGGTTCAAATTCTAGTAGAAAAAGGGGAATCTTATAGGGGGAAGAAAATTTCATTGGAGAAATCACAATCCTCTATTTTAGTAGCCGTTGTGGGCTAATGACATAGGTAGGGAGCATGAAGGCACAAATCAGTGAGCTCATAAGGTGAAGCATACTATAATAGTGAATCAAGAAAGTAAGGCAAACCCTAAGGAATCATCCAAGAGCACACACAACTCCCCCATAGGAGATTATGGCACAATAGATGGAGAAGAAGCTCAAGAGCATCTATATGAAGAACTTAAAAGAGACAAAGTTGAGGCAATAGTTGCTAGACAAGAACTTCAAAAATGATTGAATGAGACCCAATAAGCATATAGAAGTTGCTTGTCAATTTCAAAGACTAAGTCGAGAAACTCCAAAATGAACTTAAGAAAAAAAAAGTTTAGCTTCATGAAAAGGCCTTTGAGCTTTGAGAAAGAGATGCAAAACTCAAGAATAAGAAGGAAGAGTTGGAGAACATTTGCAAATAGGTACTTGAGACGAGTCATAAAAAATTGACAAAGGTCTCCCTCTAGTTGACCTAAGAAAAGGTTAAAATAAAGTTACATGAAAAACAATGTATCATCTACAGACACAAGGTCAATAGAAGGCCATATATGCAGGATTACAAAACAAAACTCATTGCTAGCCTAATAAGGGTTGTTGCCTATTGGAAGATGAGACACAAAAGTTGTATGAAATGGCTCTAATGGACTTGTCCAATAACCTAAGCATAGCATAATACAATGAAAGTTAACGTAAGGTCTAGTTGGAACTTACAAAATTTTCATGGTGGCTAAAGAGCACACTTGGTTTAATGAACTAGTATTGTCACCTAACATCTTATCAACTTTGCCAAGCTCCATTTGACGCAGCTCTAGCTTTGTCTCACACATTGTTAAGAGGTAACTTGTTTAAGTTTAAATCCTCGAATATGTGTATTTTCTATTCAAGGCAACATTTTATTGGGGTACATCATTTCTCAAAATAACATTGTTGTCAACTCCACCAAGGTGGTAGCAATCATGTAATCCGTAGTACCAAATTTACCATCTCTACTACTCGGATTCTTGGGCCAAATCTGATGGCCACTTAGCTATTCCCTTGAATGAATTGACACATGTGGTTAAATTTGTCTATCAGTGGAATGAAGAAGCTGACTTGGCATTCGATCGCCTCTGCTTATTACTCTCAAGAGCCACCATCATGATCCCATTAGATTGGGTGAAAACTTTTTGTGTATTTGTTGATGCTTTTGACATTGCTATTTAAAGTGTACTTAAGTAGCAAGATGCGAATGGATGGTTCTAACTAGTATTTTATACAAGAAAAAGATTGTCCGATATAGAGAAAAACTATTCAATCATTGAATGAGAATTCCCTAGTATGATCTGCTCAATTAAGAAGTTTCAATATTATTTTCTAAAGCACATTTTTGTTTTTCATGTGGATCATTTGCTCAAGCAAGTTGTGGATCAATATCATTAGACAACTTGCCGGATAGATTTTGAGGCTACAAGAATTTGAATACATAGTAATACATCATCTTGAAACCTAGAATGTAATTGCGAACTTTGTATCCCACCTTGATTTTGGAGAACCACAAACTCATATCAAAGATGACTTTTCGGATACACAATTATTTTCCATATAATTGGATACACCAGAATCTGAGCCACCAAACCCTCTATGATCATGGTATGAAGAAATGATAGCTTTCTTGGAAATTAGTGTATTTGCGCTCCATCTCCAAAACGACCAACAAAAATGAGTGACTCAAGTTTGGAGTTGGCATTTTCAAATCATTATGGGCTAGTTATAGTATCACACACTCTCTAGAGTGCCACAAAGAGTGGTGTATTAAGCTAGTAAGCTTAATATATGCCGATATTGATGATGGATTGCCTTGTTAGATGGGTCCACACATCTACACTTAGCACATTTGTGATCATTATGTTCCTCACATGGCCACCATTGACTTGTTACTTATTATATTTAGTTTGTTGCATCTCCCTATAGTTGGCATAGCTATAGTGTCAGTCGATTAGTATAACTAATTATGTACTGTTTAACTTAGTAGGAAACTTTCCTTTATGTTGTATCTTATCTATACTTTGTGCACATTGTATCATGTGATGAAGAAGAAGAAACAAGATAGCAAGAAAATGTTTTGGCCTCCATTTCTCTTCTTTTGTTCTTGAATGAGATTTCTCTTGTGTGTATGGTGTCTTTTTAGTGTAGCAACTCAAGCAAGCCTCTCCATAACGCGATTCTTGACATGATATCAAAGTACTGCTAGTACTGAAAGGGGCCAGTTTTGAAGATTGAAGTGAAGGAAAAGAAGCAAGAATTCGAGCAAGCAAGCAATGGGTAAGAAACTCTTCGATTCTTCTACTCTTTCTCTTAGATAGTGCCTATGGAGACACCAAAGTAAGGCAAAGTTAAAATCTCATATTTCTATGAGATTTGGTGTGTGAGTAGAGCAGAATTTTTTTGGGCATATGAGGTTGTTTCGGGCCTTATTTTCGGCACACAAGGTTGTGGATACTAGTTTTCAGTGTATATTGCAATTTCGACTGTGTTGGTCAAAATTAGATGCATAGGTTATAGATTTCAAATTTGTAAGTTTTGAGATGTTTGCTAGGAAGCAAACATAATTTTATCTACAAAACAATCTATAAATTACATATACTATTGAGTAGTCAATGAAAAACTCCTTGGTGTATTACTGTATGCTTATTGTGAAAGGTTATGGAGGACTTGCTTGTTATTTTGTATCATTTTTGTGATAAATGCAGAGAATAGTGGAAAACCCACCATTGACAAGCTGGACAAGAACAACTACCCATCATGGAAGTTCTGTGTGACAAAATTTTGTATTAAAGAAGGCATTTACAAGTTCATTTCAAGTTAAAAAAAGAAGCCAGAGCTGAGTAACCCTCTGACTATGTATGAATTAAAGGTGTGGAAAGAATGGAATAAAAAGGTGATGTATTGGCTATCTGCATTCATTGATAATATAATACTAAGGCATATCAGAAATGCAAAAACTTTACATGTAGCTTGGATAATTTTTGAGAACATATTTTTAGTAAATACAAAAACATAGAAGATTTAACTCAAACAAAAGTTGAAATACTTTGAAGTAAGGGAAAATGTTTGTCAATGAGTATGTTTTAAAGGTGAGAAGCATTGTAAATACTTTGACAATAATTGATACAATACTTGATGATGATGATTTGGTTTCATTTACTTTGGGTGGCCTTAATAGTAAGAAGATTCCAATCATTTAGTACTTTTGTATATGTATGAAAGCTATTTCTAAATTTTGAGGGAGATCAATCATCAAGGTCAGGAAGGGGATGTGGCAGATCATCTTTGAGAGACTGTGGTATGAGACCTGCTAGTGATAACCAATAAAATAGGTTAAATCAGCAATTCAGTGAAATGCAAGTTTCAGGAGGCATAGAAACTTTAGAGGCAAGGGAAGGTCTAGAGGAAGAGGTGGACGGCAGACCGTAGGTTCTTGAAATTCTAATATTATTTGTCATTATTATGGCAAAATAGGTCACATTGTAGCTCATTGTTATGCTAAGATGGATAATATTTGTAGTTGTAACTTGCAACAAGAAAGCTATATATTGTCTTCATGAAAAAATGAAAACAAAAATGAGTATCTATTTTTTATGTAGCATATGATGAATGTTGTTATAAGAAAGGAGATAGATGATGATGTATGGTATGTTGATTCAGGTACATCTAATCATATGACTAGTCATGCTAAATGATTTGGAGTGATATAGGATTTATAAAATCCAAGTTATGTGCACATGGGTGATGATTCATGTCACCCAATTTCATACATTGGAAAGGTTTTTTAATCCTTGCATGATGGCCTAACAAAGAGTCTATTAGATGTATTATATGTGCCATCAATCACAAAGAATTTAGTTTTTATTGGCCAAATGATAGAGCAAGGGTTGCAAATTTTATTTAATACAAAATGTTGTTTGTAGGAGACTTTAATGATAAGTGCAAGCTGGTCACAAAAGGAAGTGAGTTGAGGCCCAACCTCCTCGGTCACCCAAAAAATCCACATCTACTACTAGCATGTCTGCCAAACTCGCTCTCCTATTGAAGGGCCCACAAGGGAGGAAACCACTGACAACACCAAGCTCCCTACTGTCACTTCTATCCTCACCAAGTCAAATCAACCTTCTCTGTGGCCATGTCCCTCCTTGCAAACTTTTCCTAGAAAGTTGTGTTGATTCCACTTGAGTTTAGTTGGCGGAGATAGCTTAACTTTCATTTAACTTTATCAATGGGTTCTCGACTAGGTAGTACTATCACTAGCAAGACCTCATGGTCTAGGTGAATCACTCCAAGCAAGGCCAATATGGCCCTCTCTGAGCAACTGCAAGAAAAGGATGCTACTTTTTGGGCAAAGGCTAGAGGCATGCTAATACATGTAGCTAGCCTTTGCCAATTGTATCAGGAGTAGAGCACAATGGCTGGAGTGAGGGAATTTTTTCCCCAAGTTCGTACAGTTACAGAAAAGAACCCAGATGGTGTGACTCAGCTCTCCTTGGAGATCATTAAAAAAACTCTAGTATTACTAGAAGCTGAGTGGATCAATAGATGGGAGAAGCTCCAACAAGAACTCTAGGCTACCATGACTGACTTCTACTCGTATATTTTTCCTCTCCCTAATAAATCGAATGAGTCAAACTCTCTTTTCCAAACCTCTCCCCTTGTCCACCAACCATGACTCTGCCCCATCCACCATATCATGTAGAGAGAGCACATCTCCTAGCCCCACTCCCTCCCACTCCCACTTCCCATTAGGCTATTCTAGCCAAATTCAAACTTGTTGCCCAAATGTGAACAGAACTACCCACAATCCATAGATCTTGCAAAACTGTCATTCGAGGAAAGAAGCAAACACAGCCAAGTGTCCCTTGTCCATTAGTAAAGACCAATAGGTTGCCATGGAGGAGTGGAGCCCCAAGAGGAACACCAAGGAAAATGAGTTCTGTTGCAAGAAAATTTATCTTGTAACATCAACAAATGTTTGTTTCATTATTTAGAGAACCAGAACAAGGAAAAGAATAAATCTTCATGTAGCATCATAATAGATATCTCCCACGCATTTAATATAATCAACCATATTCTTCAAAATCTTCATAAAATCCATCAATAGAATAAGAAACAAAAAAGAATACACCACTTTTAAATGGAAATAATCACATAGTATTCATCTTCATTGTCTTCATAGTTCTCTCTCTCAATCTCTCATAGATAGATACATTGTTTTGATAGAATTGGCTATCTCTGACTCTCTCTTTCTCTCTCAATCAATAATACATCATATCCTTACTAAAATACTCAATAATCACTCTCAATCATCCTCTCTTAGTCGTGGATACACCTCCCAGGAATCATGGGAGGTATGAAAGAGCACCAAAGCCACTACAGTGACTCTTCATAGCTCATCACTGTCACTTGACTTTAGTCTTCTCTTCAATCTTCAACAACTGCTTCTTCCATTTGGTTTAGCTCTTTTGAACTTAGATTCATTCTTTCAAAAATTTAGAAAAATTTTCCAAAGTACACCCTCATATCATAGAACACATATAGAAGATCTACATAGGATTTAGAGAACAGAAACAGAACAGGAATAGAGGCTCTATAGAAGGTCATCAGAGGGTTACATTAGGTCAACACAAAACATCAGAACCTCATAACTCATACTAAAACCATTTTAAACTATCAAAAACTATTCAATAATATTTCAAAAGACCTCAACATTCATCAATAATCAATCCATGCTTCATACAGAAGAAAATCAGAACAAAATAGAAGCTAAACAGAAGGTATTATAACCAATCAGAACCTCAACAGAACCTATTAGAACACCACAGACCCTCATATTTCTATTGAAAATCATCATGAGCTTCCAAAACATAAGCAATATCATCCAAAACGCTCTCAAACACTTCCAAAACAACGAATCATCACTCAAAATCCATCAAAAATCAACCAAAAAATCTAGTCATTTGAACATTCAACAAGGAGCCCAAAAGACCCTTGAGCAATGAGAGAGCATCACCCAAAACCCCAGCTTCAAAAATCTTTGACTTCTCCACGACACCAGTTCTACTGACCCAAAGTGGCAGCTCATGGTGGAGCATTGCTAGGAGCTAGAGCAAAGGAATGTCAAGGTAGAGGAGTAGATCTAGGTTTTGCAATAAGCAATACTATGGGATTGGAAGATGTAATCCAAATTTATTTGGCAACACATCCTAGAGAAAGAGTGGGTCAAATTAGCCCAAGAAATGAAGAAGGCCAATATTCACCAGATCCACACCCTGCCGTGAAGCACTCTTAGAGTGCCTACCTCAAGCCCAAGACTCAAGTCAAGAAGAAACTAAGCCTAGATCAAGAAAAGGAATCCCCAGATTCAAATGATCGAAGGAAGGGATCAAGGAAGTATTGATCCCAACCATGATGATCCACTCTATGAAGACCCCTCCACTCCCACCTCCAACATCTCAAAAGTTATCCAATATCACCCCACGGACTTGCCTAACCTAATCCAAATCCCTCTCCCTCAAAAGATGACATGGGATCCATGTCCTCCTAGGTGCCCAGTTGTAGCATAAATTGAAATTTAAAGGAGTCTAGGCTCATCACATCTAAATTACCTTTGAATGGGACTAGTTGCAATAAAAAATTTGGCTTTGAGCTATCTACTTGGAGAAACTGTAGCTCATCTATCACAATGTCCTATAGCCTCCTTATTGGGCTTGTATAGATCTTTAGCTATAGCAGAACCACCTCTAATATATCCCCCTCCCACCACTTCGATACTCACCTCCTGTCTTAGTAGCACCCCTCACTAGCCACCACCAAATCCCAATCCACCTCACCCCTTACTACCTTCTCCCATTCCACTCCTAGCCCTTATCATCCACCAACACCCTCGGACTAGATGCAAAATCACAATGCACTTGACAAGAGGATGACCATGACATCAATGAGTAAATTTTGTGGGTTTGAGTCCACCTTGTGTGCTAATGTTAAAGGAAATGGTAGTTATTGGACTTTAAAGCTAGGAGTTGCCAATGGCACATTAATGAACTAATGAGTGCAAGAGTAGTAAAGATTACCTAACATAGCACATGGGTGGAGAGAATGTCACAGCAAGTAGCAGGCTATACAAGAAACGGAGCGAAAGTCATCAAGGGTTGTAAGTACATGCATAGTCCAAGAGTTCAAGGGTCATAGGGCTCTTATGCTTCATTGTTGGATCCTTCATGAGTCCCTTCAATGGTGGCGAGTCTCTTTTGATTGGCATCTTGAGTGCTCTCTATCAATAGAGTTACACTTATATTGTTTACAATCCCCACATGTGGCAGTAGTATTGTCATTGTCTTGATGATTCTTTGATCCAACACTATTCATTTCCCAAAGTCCTGTGTCACTACCCACCATTGCTTGTCTCTAATAGATATATTGTTCTTATGTTAGTAATTTATTTTGGGTTGATCTTTTGAGTACACTAGTATTTGATCTCATTGTTGTGATTATGCCTAGCTCTGCACCCTGGATGCATTAAGTGTGATGTTGGTATCCACCTATGTTGGTTCATCCTCTATTCTTTGAAGGTAGTGCTTGGACTCAATTACAAGCACCTTGAAGAAAAATCTTAGCTCTCTAAGATCACCCATCTATAGGAAGGACCCATCGGGGACCTTGCCTTCTCATTTTCTCAAGGGTGTGCTTTAGTTATCTAAATATTCTAACACATTTATTTTTGACATGAAAGTATAGATTTATTAATTAATCATGAAACATTGGCCCCTTTCACGTAATTTATCATCATTGACAGAAAGATGATGTCAAACAATCCTTTGAAAGCAATTGCAAAAAAATATATTTATCCTACACATTCTCCAAGATGCAATGCCACCTTGGCATTTCATCTCCTAATCTAGGACTTGTCTCCAACCTTAGGCTCATGATCCACCAATCCATCCTTATCTAGCATCAAGGCCTTCCAAGAAGGCTATCCTTGGCTTATAAGGGTTAGGTGAATCCTTGATATAGGCATAAGGGATCTATGGCAAGAGCCACCCTATCACCCTTGTCACCTCCTAACCTAACATCCTCTCTATGGAGAGACCTCTCGCATTTTGGGTTAGTCTTGACCTCTAGCGTGGTCAAATAACCCCTTGGTGAAGAGCTCCCACCACTAACCTTGGGGTAGGTTTAGTGTGTAATAACATTTTCACCCACGATGCACAAGAACTTTATAAAAATAGAAAATCAAGCACTCTTATCATCAAGAGGTAGGAGAACATTCATTTCCTCATAGCACTAGTCCAAAAAACCACTTTGAATATGCTTTAAGAATCAATCATGGGTAAGGAAAATATATATTTCCAATTTAGCAAAACCTTATCTTAAAAGACAAGTCATCAAGCCAAAATAACATCATTTGGATATATCACAAAAGAAAATGCAATCCTCAACAACTTATTCTTCTTTAGTGCAATCTCAAAATGATACACACAAATCATATGCCAAAGATACACATCTCTAGCATTGGTTTTACATTGCAAGCTTTACTTCAAATGATTCAACAATTTTTTATGCATAATCCCTTTTGTCATTGTATTAAGAGGCATCTATCATTATTTCTATCTTCCACACCTAGGTCACTGAAATACTCTATAACATTAGCAATTTGAGTATTACTTGGCAATATGAGTTACTACTTCTGAATACAATTCCATGCATAGTTCTTTGCATTTTAATCCCATGAAAAACCTTTGTTTTTATGAAATAGAAAATTAACCTAGTTATTAAGCTAAAATTTATGAGAAAAGAGATTCTTATACTTGGATCATATGACCATCATAATACCAACTCGACTTTATAATCAACCACAGGAAATGGAAAGGAATATAGGGGGCACATGTGGTCCTCAGAAGTCAAGGTCCTAATGTGCTCACCAAATGGAATATAGTAAGGCCAAAATGTTTTCACATAGTTGTCCTTTAGATTCAAGTCTTTCCAAGATTCAGTAACTTCCCCAAGTATCTTGACCATACAAAGCTTTGAGTAGTTGTATGGTTGTACATGAATGTTGTCCTTCAAGCCATCCCTCCTAGATGATGGGGATGAAAGACATTTCTGTTTTCCTATAATATTTCCTTTCGTTTTCTCTATTCTCTCCCTCTCTCCCTATTTGCCTTGCCTCTTACCTCTCTGTCACTCTCTTTCTTCTCCTCTATCCTCTTTCTTTTCTCTCTTTCCTCGCTATTACTATATCTCTCTCTCCTCTTCTCCTCCCCTATCTTCCTTCTCTCTCTCTCTACTCATCTCTTCATCTCTTCTTCTCCTCTACCTTCCTCCCTCTCTCTCTCTCTCTCTCTCTCTCTCTCTCTTCTCTCCTCTCCTTCTCTCCTTCCCTTCTTCTCCTCTCTCTTCTTCCCTTCTACTCCTCCTCTCCTTCTTCTCCCCCCTCTCCTCTTTTTCTGCTCTTCTTTCACTTAATTACCTCTCCTTATTCTCACTATCTTCTCCTCTTTGTCTCCATCTTTCGTTCTCACTATGTGATGCCAGGAGGCATATTTCATGGTGGATTCTGTGCCACGGTGGATTCCGTGAGGTTTTACGGTGGATTTTGTAAGATTTTATTACTAGGGCTCATACATAAAGTGGATTCTTTGTGCGAGAAGTCAATGGGGACACCTATCCTTTTCGAGCGTTTTGTTAATTTAGTGTGTACATGGGTGATTCCATAGCGGGTGATTCCACAAAATACATATTTAAATTAATAAATGTTTATGAGTTTAGAGTGCGCACTCGTGATAAATTAAGGTTAGGATTGATTTCTAACCAATTTATTTATGTAGCTGAAGACTGCTAGGTATTCACTTTTGTCAGTTTGATTGTATTATTTTACTAACGATTGTGAATGCTTCAGTTGATGTGTAGAGATAGCAGCGGTGGCAGTGGAAAGCATTGGAGGATAGCGTGTATTCAAATTTATCGTCAATATTTTGAGGGGCGCGTATCTTAGGCATGGTGCCTATATTTTGTCGCACTTATTTATTAAGGTGCTTGATATTTATTTATTATTTTTGTATGCGCGTGGGTGCACGATTTAGATATTTGTATTTGGACATTGTATTTGGGTACGCCTGACTTTTTGGGCGCCCATTAGCTTTAATTCTATTTGGCACAAAAGCAAACTCAAAAGCTAAAGCATGCTATTTTTTAATTTGGGTCTATTATTTGAGCTTGAAGATGATTAATATGTGAAATACATGCTTTGTGGAGCGCTCACACAAGGCATGGGGGGAGATTGCACCCAATTGGTCTCTTGTTCATGTCATGCGATCTTTCTACATTGATTTGTGTGCAAAAAGTAGAGTTCTTTTGTTCTTGGGGACCTTCTGACGCTCACTATGCGCGCTTACGGCATCCGATCTGTGCACCAGTGGTATTAAAGCGAAGCTGAGATCGAGAGCTTCCAATCGCTTACCATCTTGTGTGAAGGCGGAGCTCCTGGAATGATCGAGCTCTACAGTCAGTTTTGTCGCGAACGGTCAATACTGGTGTGTTCGTGGCGGTCAAGAACCCCCTTTTGCACTCTTTGACCGTGAAGGACCAGCCTGTGGAGGCGGAGGACCACGTGGATATCTCTTACATCAAGTCGTCTTCAAACAGACAGATAAGCTTCCATAGCTAAAAAAGCTTAAAAGCTTTATCTCAAAGTTTATTAAGCTTAGTAATAAGATTTATAAGAAGCTTATAAAAGCTTCAGCCACGAAATTCGTCATCGGGCAATAGGAGTATGTACTGATCGGCGTCAAAACAGCCGCCAACGTCCTCACTTACATGACGATCACGTAGGCAAAATCAAGTTTAAAGCTCCTAAATCATCTAAATCTTCCAAGTTATACAAATTCTACATGTCACAGAAGTCAATAAAGACTTATTCCAACCACTATCAAAGGGACAGTTCACACGTAGAAGCACATAACCACGGTACTGCTCTCTGGTAGACTCTGTTCCTATTTGCAGACTTGCTGAACCAGTTTCAGCAAACGCAGCAGGTCATACGCAGTTCATACGCAGTTTCTACGAAGATAATGAATACCTCAATTGCAAAGGACAAAGACCATAAAAGCCAGACAAAAAAATATACAAGCCTTGTATACCCGCCTTTGAGCTATGCTCATCCTGCCTATCAGATTTCGAGAGTGTGAGGTCTTTTGGATTTTACAGGGTGATGGAACAACACATGGACGATCTTATGGGCTGAAGGTGATTTACCTGAACCAATGATGGAATAAAAATTGGATTTGATTATGATGCAGCTTAATGAAGAACGAAGAGCCCGACAAGTTTTCCAAGTTCAATTGGCCAATTTGCAACAAACTACCACTAACAAAGATGGACTGCAACCCGAAGATCTTATACGATGTACCATCAATGTGACACTTGAAGCCCAATCCATCCACAAAGAAACAAAGATAAGTAAAAGAAACTTCAAATTTCGTACTTTCAATGGATCACGAGATGGAAAGACTGTACTTGCATTTATCAGTCAATTTGATGATTACTTCCATGAAGAAACATATGTTGAGAAAGATAAAATTAAATGTGTCACTAACCATTTAGTTGATCGAGCATCTCTATTCTTTTGACTCAGCTGCCATCTCCCCGTTTTGATGTCTTCTACACCAGCCTTCTTACATCGAGGACCCGTGAGAAGCTTCTATGGGAGGAGCTTGCCCCGCTTGTTTTGGAGCATGAAAAGCGCGCCAAGAGGTAGCCAGTGGATCCACCTCCATCAAAGCTTTTGTTGCAG
Source organism: Lygodium microphyllum (assembly GCF_053477565.2). Lineage (NCBI taxonomy): Eukaryota > Viridiplantae > Streptophyta > Polypodiopsida > Schizaeales > Lygodiaceae > Lygodium > Lygodium microphyllum. The sequence goes on from NC_141141.1 coordinate 63,974,130, forward strand.
GTTCGAGAGGGGGGACACAAAAGAAAGGGAACTCTCAGGCTAAAAGATAGGAGAGTTCTTCAGGTTCTGACTCCGACTTGGAGAAGCCTAAATGCCCATACTGTGGGAAGGGGACACATCCAAAGGAGAAATGTTGGAAGAAGTACCCTCACCTTCGTCCAGGAGCGAAGGATGGAGCTAAAACATCTGAGCCTTCTACCTCTACTCCAGCGGTTACCCATGAGTCAGTGTTCCTTCATATTGTTGACTTGGAGGAGCCTTCTTTAGTGGTTGCCTAATCTTTTGAGAGGCCTTGGCTGGTTGATAGTGGAGCTTCTAGTCATATGACTCCCCGAGGTGATTTGTTGTAGGATCTATGCCCTTTTGAGGGTTCAGTCATGTTGGTGACATTGTTTCCGTGCCTATTTGTGGTGTTGGCACTTTGCCTTTATTTCCCGACCGCACGCGAGCTCCCTTACTGTGGTCCGCAAGAGCATTGATTTTCCCACTACCTAGGAGAGTTTCCAAAAGAAGTTTTTGCAGAATTTCCTTCCTCCTCAGTTCCATGAAAAAGCCATAAAGCAATGGAATCTTCTACAGCAAAGAGATCGCGAACCTATTTCCCAATACACTGAACGTTTTTGGAACGCCCTACTGCAACTACGCATGCTCGAAGATGTACCTGAAGCGATTCACAAACACAAGTTTATGTTTGGTCTACTTGGACATTACTATGCTGAAGTCAATATGTTCAAGCCAACAACCCTTGAAGATGCAATTTCCTTGGCTCATGACACTGAAGACAAGATTCGCGGAAGAGACAAGTGACCACAACAATTTCAAACTAATGGTAACTATGGTTTCAAACAATTCAATTCAAATTTTCGAAGATTCAATCAAAGTCGTTTTCTTCCATCTTCATTCTGTAAGTCTTGGGCACGACCACTTGCTTTGCCATCAAATACCAATTCAAACCCTAAGCCATCCTCACAGCCAATTCCCGATATTCCTAAACTTCCTGCCATTACCAACAATGTATCTAAAGCCAAACCCATAGTTTGTTACAAATGCCATCAACCTGGACATCTAGTAGCCAATTGCCAAACCAAAAAGTCACCTGTCCATATCAATTATCTTGGAGCAATGGAAGAAGAAGAACGTGAGGAAATGTCTGACTTTACGGAAGATGATGATGACATTGGTACTACTTCGGATACTTTGCCAGGTATGCCAACTTCACATTCTTTGTTGACAATGAAATGTTTTGTGCATGGTAAAGAAAAGACTATTTTACATGATGATGGTAGCACACATGATTTTATTTCTGCAAAGTTAGCAAAAGAATTGAAATTACAAACTGTTTCTACACATTATCGCATTAAAGCTGCATTCCTAAGCACGAGATATAATGGAACACAAGAGGTGCATAATTTAGAAATTAAAATTGGTGGATACATTGAACGAAGGAATTTCCTAGTTGTACCTTTGCACTCTAGTGATATTATTTTAGGAATGCCTTGGCGTCATCAGTATAACCTTGACATAGATTATTCTACGCATTCAATTAAAATTTATTTTCAAGGAAAACAAATCATATTGCATGGTATGCATGCTTCTAATAATTTTCCACTGCTTACTCATACTCAGGCTAAATGTGCATTATGTAAAAGTAGCAAATTTTATTTAAGATGGGTGAATGAACTTCAAGCTAAAGAAAAAAAAATGCATCCTAGGCATATACAATTTCTTGCCCAATTTCAAGATTGTTTTGCTGATGATTTACCACCTGGACTACCACCTTCACGTCCTGAAGATCACAAAATAGATTTAATTCCTTATTGAATAGAAAGAAATTCAAAATTAAATAGAAGAATTTCTTAACAGAGGATTAATTAGACCTAGTAGTTCTCCATTTGGTGCGCCTATCTTATTAGTAAAGAAGAAGAATAATACTTATCGCATGTGCATTGATTATCGTGCCCTAAATAAAATTACTATTAAGGATAGATATCCAATACCTAGGGTAGATGATCTTATGGATAAACTACAAGGATCTGCCATATTCAGTAAGATAGATCTTAAATCTGGTTATCATCAAGTAAGGTTGGATAAATCTGATATATTCAAAACTACATTTAGAACACAATTTGGACACTATGAATTTTTAGTTATGCCTTTTGGTTTAGCTAATGCACCAGCTACATTTACTCGAATGATGAATCGCATATTTCTGCAATATTAGCATTGTGTTATAGTATTCTTTGATGATATATTAGTATTCAGTAAAAATGAGAATGAGCATTATGAACATTTGTCTTTAGTTTTTAAGTTGTTAAAAGACAATCAATTGTATGCTAATCCAGAAAAGAGTGAATTCTTCCAAACAGAAATTGAATATCTAGGACACATTGTTTCACCAGAAGGTATTAAAGTCGACCCTAAAAAGATAGAAGCAATTTTAAATTGGCCCATACCCAAAAATGTGCATGAGTTACATTCTTTTCTAGGTCTTTCTAGCTTTTACAGAAAGTTTGTGCGAAATTTTTCATTACTTGCATTACCTTTGACAAAACTTTTAAAGAAGGGTATTGTTTATAACGGGTCTGATTGGTGCGCAGATCGGACGCAGGTAGCTCACGTAGTGAATTCCCAAAGGTCCCCAAGAACAAAGCACTCTACTTTTTAGCACAAAAACCAATGTAAAAACAAGCACGACATGAGACAAGAGACAAATTGGGTTGAATCTCCCCCATGCCTTGTGTGAGCGCTTCACAAAGCATGTATTTAATGTATATTTCCAATCTTTATGCTCAAAAATAGCCCAATTACAAAAATATGACAAGCTTTTAGCTTTTGAGTTTGCTTTCTACCAAAAATAAGAAAATAAAGCTAATGGACGGTGCCCATAGTGTTTGGCACGCCCGATCTCAATGTCCAAATAAAAATAACATATCCAGGCGCATAAGCGCATACAAAATAATAATAAATAATCGATGTCTCTATAGACATAATCAAAATATAGGCGTGGCGCCTATCAAAATATAGTCGAAAACCCGCTAGACTCCAATGCTTTCCTCCGCCACTGCTGCTATCTCTACACATCAACTGAAGCATTCACAATCGTTAGTAAAATAACACAATTAAACCGACAAAAGTGAATACCTAGCAGTCTTCAGCTACATAAATAAATCAACTGGTTAGAAATAAATCCTAACCTTAATTTATTACGAGTGCGCACTCTAAACTCATAAACGTTTATTAATTTAATATGCATTTTGCGGAATCACCCGCTATGGAATCACCCATGTACACACTAAATTAATGAAACGCCCGAAAAGGACAGGCGTCCCCATCAACTTCTCACACAAAGAATCCTCTTTGCGTATGAGCCCCGGTCATCTAAGTTTACGGAATCCACCGTAAAACCTCACGGAATCCACCGTGGAATATGCCTCCTGGCATCATACCCCCGGGGTGGGATAGCAATTGACCTCAATTGCTATTAGCTCAATGTGGAGCTAACAGAGTGGGGAAAGCATTTAGGTCTCTAGCGTGCATCCATTGTGCTTCTTCTACAGGATGGTTCTTAAATTTCACGAGATATCTAGAGTACCTTCGGCCAGTTCTAGTGGTCATGTAATCAGTGTCTATGATGGCTTCTGGTTCAAGGATTTCAGTCTCTTCTTCTAGTAAAGGTGGGTTTTCATAGACAGGGTGGATAGGTAATTGTCCTCTAAATGGTCTCAATAAACTAATATGAAAGGTATTATGAATTTTCCAATGAGATGGCAGTTCTAACTTGAATGCATTGTCATTAATCTTATGAATGATTCTAAATGGTCCGTAGAATCTAGGGGCTAATTTGACAACTGGATGTCTATCTACACTTTGCAGTCTACGCTTTTCTATTCTAAGCCAAACATAATCATCAACTTTGAAATTCATGGCTTGTCTTTTCTTGTTGGCTTGTTTGGTATATGATTGTTGGGCTTTAGCAATCATATCCTTGACCTCATCAAAAATAGTGTTATGCATAACAGCAATATCATCGGCACTTTGTATTCTATTAGACAAAGATGCAACAGGTGTAGATAATCTATGTCCATAAATAACTTCAAAAGGTGCTTTCTTTGTAGATGTGTGCGGTGTATTATTGTAAGCAAACTGTAATAAATGCAAATGAGTATCCCATGTTTGAGGTTTAGAGATAGTGTATGCACGTAAAAGATCTAAAATAGTGCTATTTGTGGCTTCTGTTTGTCCATTTGTTTCTGGATGAAATGCAGATGAGAAATCAATCTTTGTGCCTAGATTTGCAAACAGTGTAATCCAAAAATTATTACAAAATCTAGAATCTCTATCTAAAATGATCACTTTCGGCAATCCATGGTTAGTAAAAACAGTTTTCAAAAATAATTGTGCTGCTTGTGATGCTGTTAAAGTTTTCTTACATGCAATGAAATATGCTTGCTTACTAAATCTATCTACAATTGTCCAAATCATGTCATGGTTAGATTTAGTATTTGGTAAGCCAGTAATGAAATCCATAGATATATGTTCCCAAGGTTTAGATGGAATAGATAAAGGCATTAATAACCCATACTGTTTACCATGATGTCTTTTTATTCTTTGACAAATCAAACATTCAGAAACAAAATTAGACACATCTGCATCCATATGTGGCCAATAAAAATCTTCAGTTAACATGCGTAATGTAGAAATGATACCTCTATGACCTTGATATGGGGGACAATGAATTTCATTCAAAACAAAAGATCGGAATGGAATAGTAGCACACAGTCTCTTTTCAAAGAACATGAATCCATCATTATATGACAATGAATCAATAGGAATGAAATTATTTTGAACTAATTTTTGCCAATCAGAATGAAAAGTAATATCTTGGTGATATGTGTCTTTCATAGCAATTAAAGAATCAAAAGATATGATAGAAATGTTATGAATTGCAGGTCTTCTACTCAATGCATCAGCAACTACATTTTCTTTTCCAGGTTGGTATTGAATGATAGGATGGAAACTTTGAATGAATGAAGCCCATTTGATATGGCGGTCAGAAATTTGGGGTTGGCTAAGTAGATGTCTAATGCTTTGCTGGTCAGTCTTTATCATGAATTCTGAACCCATTAAATAATGCTTCCATTGTTTTAATGCTTGTACAACTGCTAAGAGTTCCTTGTCATAAGTGGAATATTTGAGCTCAGAGGGTTTCAGTTTAGAACTAGAATATGCTATTGGATGGTTGTCTTGCATTAGCACGGCTCCTATTCCTAATCCGCTAGCATCAGTCACAACTAAAAAGAATGGTCTATTAAAGTCAGGCAATTGTAGGACAGGGGCATTGGTCAATGCACGTTTAAGTAAATCAAAGGATTTCTGCTGGTTTTCAGTCCATTGATAAACAATGCCTTTCTTAAGAAGTTTGGTCAGTGGTAAAGCAAGTAATGAGAAATTACGTACAAACTTCCTATAGAAACTAGCAAGACCAAGGAATGAACGTAATTCATGTACATTTTTAGGAATAGGCCAATGCAATATTGCGTCAATTTTCTTAGGATCAACTTTTATTCCTTCTTCTGATACAATATGACCTAGATATTCTATTTCTGTCTTAAAGAATTCACTCTTGTCAGGATTTGCAAACAATTGATTTTCTTTCAGTAATTGAAAAACTAATGATAAATGCTCATAATGCTCTTTTTCACTTTGACTGAATACTAAAATATCATCAAAGAAAACAATCACACAATACTGATATTTTAGAAAAATACGGTTCATCATTCTACTGAAAGTAGCAGGTGCATTAGTTAATCCGAATGGCATAACTAAGAATTCGTAATGGCCAAACTGTGTCCTGAATGCAGTCTTAAATATGTCGGATCTATCTAGCCTCACCTGATGATATCCAGATTTAAGGTCAATTTTACTAAATATAGAAGATCCTTGCAGTTTGTCCATAAGGTCGTCAACTCTAGGTATAGGATACCTATTCTTTACAGTGATCTTGTTTAATGCTCGGTAGTCAATACACATCCGATAAGTATTATTCTTTTTCTTGACTAAGAGCACAGGTGCACCGAATGGAGAACTGCTAGGTCAAATTAAGCCTCTATTTAGTAATTCTTCTACTTGACTCTGGATTTCTTTTTGCTCTATTTGATTGTGCCTATATGGGGCTTTGCAAGGTGGTTGTGTGCCAGGTATTAGGTCAATCTTATGGTCTTCTGGACGTGATGGAGGTAAACCTGGTGGTAGGTCTTCTGCAAAACAGTCCTTAAAATATGCAAGAAATTCCTTGTGCCTAGGGTGCATATGAGTTTCTTTTGCGTGTAATTCATTCACCCAAATGAGATATGATTTAGTGTTCTTGCGTAGTGCACGTTTTGCTTGAGTATGCGAAAGCAGTGGAAACATATGAGATGCATGCATACCAAATAATGTAATAGATTTTCCTTGAAAATTAATATTCATTGTGTGTGTGGAATAATCTATATTGGGATTATGTTGGTGTCTCCATGGCATTCCTAGAATAATGTCGCTAGACTGTAATGGGACAACTAAGAAATTTCTTCTTTCAATATATGGACCAATTTGAATTTCTAAATCTTGAACTTCTTGTGTGCCATTGTACCTAGTGCCTAAAAATGCAGCTTTTATGCGATAGTGCGTAGGTACAGTATGCAATTTCAATTCCTTTACCAATTTTGCTGAAATAAAGTCATGCGTACTACCGTCATCATGCAAGATAGTTCTTTCTTTTCCATGCACCATACATTTCATAGTCAACAATGAATGTAAAGTAGGCATACCTGGTAAAGTGTCGGAAGTAGTAGTAGGATCATCTTCTTCTTCAGTGAAATTCGGCATATCCTCATGCTCGTCTTCGTCCATAGCTCCAAGGTAGTTGATATGTGCTAATGGCTTCTTTGAATGACAATTTGCTGCGAGATGGCCTGGCTGGTGACACTTGTAGCATACGATGGGCTTGGCTTTGGTCACATTATTTGCAATGGCTGGGAGTCTGGGTATATTTGGATTTGCTTGTTGGATAGGCTTAGGATTTGGATTGACAGTGGATGGTAATGCAGGTGGTTTAGGCCAATTCTTGCGAAAAGATGGTGATGAAAAACGACCTGGATTAAACCTTTTGAAATTGGAATTGAATTGTTTAGATCCATAATTACCGTTTGCTTGGAATGGCTGTGGTCGTCGATCTCTTCCGCGTAACTTATCTTCAGTGTCGTGAGCTAAGGAGATAGCATCTTCAAGGGTAGCAGGCTTGAACATATTCACCTCAGCGTAGTAATGTCCAAGAAGTCCAGACATATGCTTCCGCTTATGTGTCGTCTCTGGTACGTCTTCAAGCATGCGTAACTGTAGGAGTGCATTCCAAAAACGCTCTGTATACTGTGGAATAGGCTCACGGTCGCGTTGTTGCAATAAATCCCATTGCTTGATAGCCTTCTCATGAAATTGCGGTGGTAGGAAATTTTGCATGAACTTCTTCTTGAAATCTTCCCATGTAGCAGGACATTCTATGCTCTTGCGGACTACAGTCCACCAAAGTGATGCTCTATCTATCAGATGATTAGTAACACACTTGATTTTATCTTTCTCAGGATAAGTTTCCTCATGGAAATAGTCATCAAACTGGCTAATGAATGATAAAACAGTCTTTCCCTCTCTTATGCCATTGAAAGTGCGAAACTTGAAACTTCGTTTACTTATCTTGGATTCCTTGCGAATGGTTTGTGCTTCAAGAGTGGCGTCGATGGTACGGCGAATCAGATCTTCAGCTTGGGGTTCTTCTTTATCAGTGGACGCTCCTTGTAGCTTTGTCAATTGCGCTTGCAAGGCTTGCCTAGCTCTTCGCTCTTCTTCCAATTGTAACATGATAAAATCCAGCTTTTGTTCCATGGTAGGCTCGGGTAGATCGTCTTCAGCCATAGGATCATCCATATGTGGGGTAGTCTTCCTGTAAAATTCAACAAACCTTTCTCACTCAAAATCAGTTAGCGGGATGAGCGTAGCTCAAATTTGGGGTTACAAGGCTATGTATTTTTTTGGGTATTTTCTTCTTCAATTTTCAGAAATTCTGAAATATTTCTGTCTCCGTTTGCTGAAAGTACTTCAACGAACTTGCAGATAGGTAAAACAGCTTGCTGCGAACAACTTTCCAGTTCTGAGTTTTTGCAAACGAACAAGTCTTCTAGGAGTTTCGAGCGTTAGTCAGTTCTGATTTAGTCTGACTTGCAGAGTTGCAGACTTAACAGACTTGTAGGGTTGTTGACTTGCTGGACTTAGCTGATTTGCAGAACTTGCAGGACTTGTTTACAAGTGACTTGCTGAACTTGTCTTCTGGAGTGCGTGACCCGGAGTTTGCAGACTTATTTGCCTTCACTGACTTGCAGAGTATGGAGGGACTTAAGCTTAATTAGTTAAGCTTAAGCTAATAAGCTTAAGAAACAGGCCGCCGTTTTTGAATCGTGGGGGGGAGAGGGGGTCCGTTTTTTTTTCCGCCGAAAATTTCGGGGCCCTCCTCTTGCCAAACGATTTGACGTTTTGATGATTGGAAGCTTAATAAGCTTCTTAAGCTTTATGATTAGGCTTTTGATTAATAGGATTAAGAGTTTTTCTCACAGTTTCTTCACGACTTCATGAAGGAGGTGTTTGAGTGGTCCTCCGCCGACAGAGAGTGGTCCTTCGCGATCTGACAGTGGAAATAGGGGTTCTTGATCGCCAGAAGTCTGCCTGTATCGACGGTTCGCGACGAGATTGACTGTAGAGGCCGTTTGTTCCTGGAGCTCCGCCTTCGCTCGAGATTGGTAGCGATTGGAAGCCCTTGATCTCTGCTCCGCTCTGATACCACTGGTGCGCAGATCGGACGCAGGTAGCTCACGTAGTGAATTCCCAAAGGTCCCCAAGAACAAAGCACTCTACTTTTTAGCACAAAAACCAATGTAAAAACAAGCACGACATGAGACAAGAGACAAATTGGGTTGAATCTCCCCCATGCCTTGTGTGAGCGCTTCACAAAGCATGTATTTAATGTATATTTCCAATCTTTATGCTCAAAAATAGCCCAATTACAAAAATATGACAAGCTTTTAGCTTTTGAGTTTGCTTTCTACCAAAAATAAGAAAATAAAGCTAATGGACGGTGCCCATAGTGTCTAGCACACCCGATCTCAATGTCCAAATAAAAATAACATATCCAGGCGCATAAGCGCATACAAAATAATAATAAATAATCGATGTCTCTATAGACATAATCAAAATATAGGCGTGGCGCCTATCAAAATATAGTCGAAAACCCGCTAGACTCCAATGCTTTCCTCCGCCACTGCTGCTATCTCTACACATCAACTGAAGCATTCACAATCGTTAGTAAAATAACACAATTAAACCGACAAAAGTGAATACCTAGCAGTCTTCAGCTACATAAATAAATCAACTGGTTAGAAATAAATCCTAACCTTAATTTATTACGAGTGCGCACTCTAAACTCATAAACGTTTATTAATTTAATATGCATTTTGCGGAATCACCCGCTATGGAATCACCCATGTACACACTAAATTAATGAAACGCCCGAAAAGGACAGGCGTCCCCATCAACTTCTCGCACAAAGAATCCTCTTTGCGTATGAGCCCCGGTCATCTAAGTTTACGGAATCCACCGTAAAACCTCACGGAATCCACCGTGGAATATGCCTCCTGGCATCACTGATAATCAACAAAAATCTTTTGATTTATTGAAACATGCATTAACCCATGCTCCTGTATTATAACTACCTGATTTCAATAGACCATTCTTCTTAGTCGTTACTGATGCTAGTGGATCAGGAATATGAGCCGTCCTTATGCAAGATAATCATCCCATACCCTATTCTAGCTGTAAACTCAAACCATCTGAACTTAAATATTCTACCTACGATAGAGAATTGCTAGCTGTAGTACAAGCCTTACATCAATGGAAACATTACTTAATGGGTTCTGAATTTATGATTAAAACTGACCAACAAAGCATTAGACATCTCCTTAGTCAACCCCAAATATCTGACCGACATATTAAATGGATAGCTTTCATTCAAAGTTTTCATCCCCTTATACAATATCAACCAGGAAAAGAGAATGTTGTAGCTGACGCTTTAAGTAGAACACCAACAATTCATAATATTTTTGTCATATCATTTGATTCCCTTATCCCTATGAAAGATACTTATTATCAGGATCTTACTTTTCAAGCTGATTGGAATAAATTAGTTGCAAATAATTGGATTCCTATTGATTCACTGTCTTACAATAATGGATTCATGTTTTATGAAAAGAGACTATGTGTGACAGTTCCATTTAGATCATTTGTTTTGCATGAGATTCATTCTCCTCCATATCAAGATCATAGAGGTATTATATCTACTTTGCGTACATTGACTGAAGATTTTTTTTGGCCACATATGGAGACTGATGTATCTAACTTTGTATCTGAATGTTTAGTTTGTCAATGAGTTAAAAGACACCATGGTAAACAGTATGGTTTACTAATGCCATTATATATTCCATCACAACCATGGGAACAAATTTCAATGGATTTTATCACTGGTTTACCTAACACTAAAGCTAACCATGATATGATTTGGACTATTGTAGACAGGTTTAGCAAACAAGCATATTTCATTCCATATAAGAAAACTTTAATTGCATCTCAAGCTGCTCAATTGTTTTTGAAAACTGTGTTTACTAATCATGGTTTACCAAAAGTTATTATTTCTGATTGTGATTCTAGATTCTGTAATAATTTTTGGATTACTTTGTTTGCTAACTTAGGAACAAAGATTGATTTTTCATCTGCATTTCATCCTGAAACAAATGGACAAACAGAAGCTACTAACAGTACTATTTTAGATCTTTTGTGTGCTTACACTATTTCAAAACCACACACATGGGATACATATCTACATTACTTCAGTTTGCATATAACAATACACCACACACAACTACAAAGAAAGCACCATTTGAAGTTATTTATGGATATAGATTGCCTACACCTGTTACATCATTATCAAACAAGATTCAGACTGCTAATGATATTGCTAACATACATGCTACTATTTTTTATGAAGTTAGAGACATGATTGCCAAAGCCTAGAAATCATATACAAAGCAAGCAAATAAGAAAAGACAGGCTATGAATTTTAAAGTTGATGATTATGTTTGGTTACGCATAGAAAAACGTAGATTACAAAGTGTAGATAAACACCCAATTGTGAAATTAGCACCTAGATTCTATGGACCATTCAAGATCATACACAAAATCAATGACAATGCATTTAAAATAGAACTATCACAACAGTGGAAAATCCACAACACCTTTCATATTAGTTTATTATGACCCTTTAGAGGCCAATTACCTGTACACCCTGTCTATGAAAACCCACCTTTGCTAGATGATGAGACTGAAATCCTTGAGCCTAAAACTATTATAGATACTGACTTTATGACTACTAGAACTGGCCGTAGATATTCTAAATATTTGGTCAAGTTTAAAAACCATCTTGTTGAAGAAGCCCAATGGATGCACGCTAGAGACTTAAATGCTTTCCCCACTCTGTTAGCTCCACATTGAGCTAATAGCGATTGAGGACAATTACTATCCCACCCTGAGGGTATGATGCCAGGAGGCATATTTCACGGTGGATTCCGTGAGGTTTTACGGTGGATTCCATAAGATTTTATTACCGGGGCTCATACACAAAGTGGATTCTTTGTGCGAGAAGTCGATGGGGACATCTATCCTTTTCGGGCGTTTTAATAATTTAGTGTGTACATGGGTGATTCCATAGTGGGTGATTCCGCAAAATACATATTTAAATTAATAAACATTTATAAGTTTAGAGTGCACACTCGTGATAAATTAAGGTTAGGATTGATTTCTAACCAATTTATTTATGTAGCTGAAGACTGCTAGGTATTCATTTTTGTAGGTTTAATTGTATTATTTTACTAACGATTGTGAATGCTTTAGTTGATATGTAGAGATAGCAGCAGTGGCAGTGGAAAGCATTGGAGGATAGCGTGTATTCAAATTTATCGTCAATATTTTGATGGGCGTGTATCTTAGGCATGGCACCTATATTTTTTTTCACTTATTTATTAATACACTTGATATTTATTTATTATTTTTGTATGCGCGTGGGTGCACGATTTAGATATTTGTATTTGGACATTGTATTTGGGTATGCCTGACTTCTTGGGCGCCCATTAGCTTTAATTCTATTTGGCACAAAAGCAAACTCAAAAGCTAAAGCATGCTATTTTGTAATTTGGGCTATTATTTGAGCTTGAAGATGATTAATATATGAAATACATGCTTTGTGGAGTGCTCACACAAGGCATGGGGGGAGATTGCATCCAATTGGTCTCTTGTTTATGTCGTGCAAGCTTTCTACATTGATTTGTGTGCAAAAAGTAGAGTTCTTTTGTTCTTGGGGACCTTTTGACGCTCACTACGCGCACTTATGGCATCCAATCTGTGCACGACTATGCCTCTTCTCTCTCTCTCTCTCTCTCTCTCTCTCTCCACCAATAGTGCACCGATCAGCCCAAAAGAACACTATGTCTCTTCTCTCACTATGCCTCTTCTCTCTCTCTCTCTCTCATTCTCACTATGCCTCTTCTCTCTCTCTCTCTCTCTCCACCAATAGTGCACCGGTCAGCCCAAAAGAACACCATCCCCTATGCCTTATAACAATAAGGCTATTAGATAGCCTTTGGATGGCACTTCTTCTACATGCCATTGTCTACATCCCCCCTCTCTCTGTTGGTGATATCCCCAAGACAATCCAATTTGAATGGTGGTGAGAGGGCTTTGATGCCATTGGAGTTGATGATGCTCTCATAGTTGGCATCAATCATCGCAAGGGCTTGAGAGGTGGGGATGAACTAGTAGAGATCGTCTATGTTAAAAAAAAAAAACTTCTAAAGAAAAATTTCAAAGGTTTAGTTTTAAACTCCCCCTTGTTAGCCCTCATTCATGTGCGCGAGGGGGAGGAATTACTTTGATCAATAAATACCAAAATATTTGTGATGGATGTAACATATGATACATATGAAAAGCACTTTATTTTACCATCAATCAAGAATAAAGTAGCTTTTCCAATGTGTAAAATCAAACGTGAAGAATTATCACCCATCTCTACACAACTTGGACTTTGTAAATCCTACATCTCTCCAAGCCATTCAACATGACTCATCATATCATTAGATGCTCCAGAATCAAATATACCATACATAATCACTTGTCTAGTTTCTTATAATAGTGTTCATCATATGATGCATAACAAAAGGATGCTCATTTTCTTCATCATTCATCTTGAGGATGATACATAATTGCCTTGTTGTAATGCATGAGACAAGACTGGTCATAATCTTATAAAAATCAATACACTCTCTTATTGAAAATTGGGAAACATAGAGTAGATAAAGAAGACAATAATAAATATGTGTTATATGTTTCATAGAGTTACAACAAGGAGCACCTTGCAGCATATGCAAAATAGACACTCCCACGAGGAGTTTGATCCACCCAATCACACCCAAACTATATTGATGTACATGAGGGATCTCAATCACAATGAAAATCACAATCTTTCTCTCAATTTCACTCACAATCTCATTCTTATTCAGAATCCCATTCTTGAATTTCATAGAAGAAGAAGAAGAAGAAGGTGTAGCTCTTGAGCGATTGTTCTATAAATGGTTTCATGGACCTAAAAAGTGATTCTTTTAAAGGTTACATTTTTCAAAGAAAAGAATGGGTGTGATTTTCCAAAATTGGCATGTCCATGAAAGCTTGACAAGAAAACCAAAAAAGGAAAAAATTAAATGAAAATGTGTTTTTTTATATTGGAAATATTTTATTTTTCATTTTTAGATGTAAGTATCTTTAAATTGGTCAAGGACTAGATCAAGCTTAAGAAAGGATAAAATGATCCCCTTGATGTCTTTATTTCACCATCACTCTCGCAGAGTGATACAAAAATTTTCTTTCCGTAGAAAGACACCATCCATAAGCCTCGGATAGGACCTTCCAATCCCTCAATATTGGGCTATATGTGATTGCACTCCATCTGTTGTCAACAAGGAATTTACTAGCTTAGAGCCCCTCTAAGCTTCCCTGAGCCTTCGGAGCCATCCTACATAACAAGGGCACTTACTACTCGGCCCTTTGCCCTCTTAGGTGCTCGAGTGATCAAAAACCAAAAACACCTATCTCCCTCAAAAGCATAGGACCCCCCTTGCATAGTGAGTTTTTCCAAAAACACCTACCTCCCTTGGGAGCATAGGATCCCCACCCTCAAATGAGCTTTTCCACACTCCATAGAGTGTTTAGGGAGCATTGGATTGGGGACTCCAATGTCCCAAACCACCACAATTTGTGCGGCTGTGCAAGCTTGAAATCATAAGAGCCATAAATCATCATTCACAAATCCAAAAGCAGTCATAACCATAAAACATTTGTAATACAATTGTCAATGTATGCGATGAATAGAATCTATCCCCTTCATCAATTTCCTTGTTCCTTCCTGAAAAGAATTTGATAATACTAACATGCTTTTACAAATTTAAGTAAATTATTACTAATCGTGATCCTTTTCTTATGTACTAACTTGATTATCTCTGTTTGCCCATCCATCGTGATTACGGTTTATAGCCGCAACCTTAGTTTTTTGTGGAATAACTGGTCCTTTGGGTTGAATGGATTCGGGATTAACTTCTGCTTGCGCTTTAGTAGCGACTACATCTTCACGTTGGGGATTTCTCTAAGCATGACCTCGCTTAGCATCTCGAGGTCTCTTGGGAGCCATGGAAGAAGCTTGATGGATTTGAGTAGTGCCTTCATGTAAGGTTAGAGAGAGAGAGAGAGAGAGAGGCTGATTACGATAGTTCATCGCATCAACAACAACTGAAAGTTTTTTGCATGGATTGTTGTGTGTGTGTATGTGTCATGTGTTACCTCCCTAACATGACACTCTACCCCTGTTTATATAGTAATCGGGGAGTAAAGAGAGGATGCTTTCTTTTTTAGCATTTTTTGATGATGTCATCAATGATAAAGAGAGAACACTTTTCTTTTAGCATTTTTGATGATGTCATTGATGATGTCAAAGAGAGGGACTCTGTTTTTGGCAGCGCAAAGATAAAATTTGACAAACATATGGGTGATGCAGTAACCAAGGCATATACCTTGGCATCTTGGCCTTGACTTACTTGGCAATTAGCTATGAAGGCTTTGTTGGCACTGTTGGCTGCACATAAGAAGCTCCCACTAGCTTGTAGGAAAATCTTCCCGAGAGGTCACCCACCCCGGTAGTATTGTCACCTGAGTGCACTTAACTGACAAGTGACTATCCACTAGGCTTGTTCTTTTTGTTGTTCTATACTACAAACATAGTTTTAATAAGGTAGTTTTAGGAGGATTTTCCAAGTCTTTCTTCCATGAAGTGGCATATAATACCTCATTAATAATAACAATTATCTTCATAAGTAGAGCCAGTTTCATAACTAGAGCTAGTTTTTTAAAAATGTGCAACATTAATCACTTTTCTTTGGAATGTATACACACTTTGTTTATTAAATAAACTAAGTAATGGGGGCATTACATTCTTCCCTCCTTAGAGAAATCAAGATTTCCTCTTCTCGAGAGAAACTGGGGGTCTTCTTTCATAAGGGTTGCCTCACCGATCCAAGTGCATCCTCTTTAGGATAATCCTTCCTTATGCTAGGTGTTCTCTTAGGATTTGGCTTCTTAGAGGTTCTCCCTTGTACCTGGGGGTTGCATTTTTAGAATTCCTTGGGTAAGCACAACTATTGTTTTGTCATTAAGCACATGATCGGGGTTTAGTACATAAGGTTTCAGTAGGCTTACATGAAATACATTGTGAATCTTGAGATGGGGTGGCAATTTAAGCTTGTAGGCTTTCCTTCCCATTACTTTGATTACTTCGTATGGTCCACAGTACCTTGGACTAAGCTTTTTGTATTTCCCCAAGGATCATGAGCTCTTTTTAGGTCTTACCCTTAGAAACACCATGTCACCTTCCTTGAATGTTCTTATGGATCTTTCAAGATCTACATAGGACTTTTGTTGATCTTGAGCAACTTGGGTGTCATATCGGATCAAATTGATTTGTTGGTTCATCACTTCAAGCATAGCCTTAGAAGTGTTAGACTTGAAGCTCGACTTCTCTATCTTTGGTATGAATGTACCAGACACTTAGCATGCCCAGCTTTACACATGCTGACATTGAATAAGTTGGTGTTTAGCTTAGCTGTCTTTGGTGTGAATGGTCCTATTGTGACCTTAAGTTGTTAGTACTCTCTTTAGTTATGTGTTATGGATAATGAAGAAAAATGTGTGAGCTCTCCACTCTTCACTATTGGCTCCAACCCTTCTCTCACTTTCATCATGGTATCAGAGCTATGAATGGGCTCTCTAGAGGATGGCATTGGTGGAGCAGACCCTGAAGCTTGAAGACAAAGTATGTCTCTTGAAGAACAGGCTGCCATTGATCTCATGTGAAAAGTATGCATTTCAGTTTGAGTCTCTGGAACTATCAAAGCTTGTTGGGGGTTGCTCAAGGGATCAAGAACATGTATTAGAGCCTATGTATGATATCATCCATGCTTAGCATAAGCAGCTGAATACAGACGTGGAGCTAGAATCTTTGCACCTATTTTTTTATGGGAAGGATTGGATAGCTTAACTCATCCAATGGTGCACTCTATTGCTCATGAAGGAGAAGCAATGCTCTATAAAGCTTGGAGAAGCTTGTTTGAGCATGGTAAAGTGGATGTTAATCTTCATAACCAATAGGTTTGAGGTAAAACTATATTCAAACAGATCACGTATTTGAGCTTGGCTGCTATCTATACTTTGCTAGTCCAACCCAAGGCATAGGAAGGGTGGATAGTGCTCTACTACTTGATGAGTCACTTGTCAAGGGGTATGCAAGAACCCATGGTATTGATGCTTTTTCTTGAGCTCATTTTTGAGCTACATGGTTATGTATAGATCTCAAAATAGGGAGAGACCTGTTGCTAAACTTTCAAGGCCAGATACACTTGAAGTTTGGAAGATATCTGACATGTACAATGAACTCTTTTGAAGCATAGACATACTTGGCAAGGTACAAGTGTTATGTCTCATGATTTTGAGCTTGGGTTTGGAGTGTCAATTACTCAAATTTTGAAGGAAATAATAGAAAAAAAAATTTCCAGAAGTTTCCAACACTACTACAGGGGATCGTTTGGTCCACAAATGCCTTTGGAATGATGCATATGATCATCAAGAATGCTTGGTAAATGTCTGTGCAGCACTCATGTACACCTGGACATGATCAAAAGGGATTAAAACTTCAGTTCTTGAATGCATTTATAGATCTGAAAATTACAAGCTAAAATTTTAAATTGAATGTATAACAATTATCACTTGAAGGTTAAAGCGTTTTGACATTCACTTGTCCCCATAAGACTTTGAGTCATGTCATTGGAGCTATAGGTGTGTTGTGGATACTGTGAGCATTAAATGCCCAAAGTTTGGACTAATGTACTACTAGTTATAGTCGGGTATTGACTATTTTTATTAGTTGGAAGGATATTTAGCTTCCATACATGATGTACATGCACTATAGTGTGCCCAGTTGGACATGTATGGATACCTACATGTAATAGCATTGTCTGAGATGTCTTGGGGCTGTTTGAGGCACATGCACTCTATTGTTTGGAGAAGCTGCTGGTCACTATTATTTGATGCTTACAGACTGCTTTTCTATACATGAACAATCCACTCGATAACATGCTGGTTATGCAGTGAATGCAGTCTATATATGCAGGATGCTACAATACCTAAGTGATTGCCAAATTGACAAGAGGTGAATGTACCATTGATTTTGGACTGAAACACTGCTTGTTTGAGCAAAGGGTGTGCTGAAAACTGTCATAAAAAGTTGTAGGCTGAAAGTGAACTGTCAAAAATATTTGATTTGCATGTAGCCATGCAAGGTTTACACTATGGCAAATACTGAGAGGACAAACAATATTACCCAGATTGTGGGGGAAAAGCTTGACAGCAACAATTATGCCATATGTAAGTTTCGTATGGAGAACTTCTTGATAGGGAAAGGCTACTGGGAGCTAGTTATTAGAGCTAAGACTGAGCCCAAGATGCCTATAGGTGACAGGCATCTGACACAAGACCAATTGTGAGCTCATCGAGCATGGACGAAGAGAGCATGCAGGGCTTTGCACTGGCTGTCCCTATGTATATCAAATGCCATGGTAATGCAGATAATGAATTGCAGCTCTCATAAGGATGCGTGGGACATTTTGACAAGGTACTATGGCACCACTACAAGTTCCACGAAGATACAATTAAAGCATAAACATAACAACATGGAGAGAAAGGGAAGGTCCATACAGGACTACGTGATAGAGATCAAGACCATTGTGGTTCAGCTGGCATCTGTTGGTACTTAGGTTGAAAATGAAGATATGGTTGCAGAAGGTAAGAACACGGTAAGAACAAGGCCCTTTAAAAGCTCATTTTACCTAGGAGTTAAGGCCTTCTTCCCCCCTTTGGATTCCCCACAAACCTCCACTAGCCTGAATTCTAAAACCCTTCCCGTGGGCCTTTGTTATTGCCCTCTCTAGTGGGTTTAAAAGCCCATTTACTCCAAGAAATAACCCCTTTTTCCCCTTAGGTTCCCCACAAGTTCCCATTAGCCGAGTTTAAGGAGGAAACCTATAAATCCTTGTAAGCCGACTCCAAAAGACGATGCAAGTGGTCACAAAGGGAGTTTCGCATTCGAAGAAGATCGGCCAAGATCATAAATTTGCGTCCAAGACGAAAAGACCAAATTCACGATGGCTCCTAAGAAGGCACAAGGCACAAATGCAAGAGGATCATCTCCTAACATCCATGTGGACATTTCACCACAAGTCTAGGTTTTTCTTCTTAAATTTGATTAACGTCATAATATTTCGATTGTGCATGGATCATTTATGAAATAAGGATGTATTTTTTTCAATTGGAATACTTTGGATAAATTAAAAGGAAATAGCTTACGGTCAAGGAATTGGTCATTTGTACTTTTCCAATGGAACGAATGAAAGGACATGAGACAACTATGCATTCTTAGGAATTTGTTATATGCATTACAAATTACGAATTTAGATCAATTAAAGATCATCTTTATAAAGTCGAGATTATTATCATGCACTTCGATTAGGCATGGGAGTATAAATCACATGTCACATTATTAGACATCTCTTCTTCGCAATGATTCGTTATAGGAAGTTGCTAATAATCCGAAGGAATTTGCAAGGCATGAAATGGTTATTGAGCTGCATAACTCTAGTCAATTGGTATAAATATCGTTTCAACTGCATAATTGTTAGAAAAGGCTGCATGGTTCAAACATAAAACCCTAAAGCTTAGTAGCATGAAACTTGATTGCATGTTATAGAAGGATAACTAGGAATTATGCCATAACTTAACTTACGCTTTGATCTTAACCTGAAAAGTTAGGGTTTGTAAATCAACTTATACGTAAGCAATGAATCATGTGGTTACGAAAATGGTAGCGTAATTATCTTCAAGAATAGACAAGTAGAATTGGTTTAACCTAAACACCTAAACCGCGAGGGACTCATTTAGGAATGGTTAAATCAATGCAACATATCTCAATTGCTAACTAGGATTTAACATATTGAGGACATGACCTAATCCCTCTTATTGCCAATGCTGAAACTGTTATACCCTAAAGACTTGCCCACATTCACGGAATGTAGGGACAATAGGACATACTTTTGCGAGAAACAATCTAGGGTTTTTACCCTAAGGATGGCTCGCTAACAGGATGAAACTCAGTTTAAATTTGGGACTTTAGACCGACAATGTCGGCCTAGTGCAATCAAGATCGGATTATTATGAAAACACCCTAACCCTGTTTCCTATCTAATCATGATGCCATGATTAGAAGACACCATTGATGGGTAAATTAGCCCATGGATTAGATGCGACACTCGTGCAATAAGTTGCAGTATCGCATGATCTTTTGATTTGATCACAAGGGAATGGCCAATTCCTCGGAATGAGATTGGCAGATTCTTACGCAAGTTATCTTGCAAAAGGATGAATAATCATCCTGATATAATACCTTTCTTGGGTAAAGTGACCAAGATACGGGGATTAGATATTTGCTTGGAAGCAAAAGACCAATCAGTAAATTGGAATAACATATTTATTGCTAATACCACTTAAGGTTTTGGTTAAGTTGGGTTAATAGGGTATGGCCCTAACCCAAGGATATAAGGGTTAACAAAAAAACCCTTGGGGATCTTGCAAGGTCGCAATTGATCCCGGATTGAGTGCTGGATGCATTCGGAAAGAAGGATTCACGCCTTAGTAGTTGGCCAAATAATGACCAATGGAAATGATTGTGCTTGTAACAGTTTTAAGAGCACTGTTTTTCTTTGTTTTCTCAAAGAATTAAAGGATGAAAAGATATCTAAATGCTTTAGGTTGAAGGCCTGAAGGGAGAGGCAGCTTCAATTACCCCTGATTGCCTGCCTGACCCTAACCAAGGGGGTTGTTAACCGCGCTGGGAAGGTGGACCGAACCCATCGCGAGAGGTTTCTCCGTTGAGCGCTACTTGGAGTAGGAGGACGCTTGGGTGCCAGAGGGGGCTCTCGCCGTAAATCCCTCACCTTGCGGGCCCTGCACAAGAGGCCAACGTGACTCGAGATTGGATCTCGAGGCCCGCATACTAGTCTACGGGCGGAATCTTGGATTAGTAATCCCTGTGGATTGCTAGATAGCCTTCAAGCGGATTATGGATAAGTCTATGGGCTGGAATTTATGTATTTCAAAGATAGATATCATGTTGAAAAGAAACTTGTTTGACATTACTTTTCTAGTAGATCATCTGTCGTTTCGGTCCACCGAAGGAATTAGTGTCGGACAGTGGAATCCATTTTTTGAATAAGGTGATCAAAAGCCTGACAGAAGCTTGGCAAATCAAGCATAATAAAACGACTCCTTATAATCCGCAAGCAAATGGGCAAGTGGAAAGTACTAATAAACAGCTTGTGGGTATCTTGTCTAAGATAGTCTCTGAGAAGAAACGAGACTGGGACAGGAAGCTGTATGTGGCAGTATGGGCGTACAATACAACGTTCAAGCGAGCTACCGTCCATACTCCATTTAAATTGGTTTATGGGTAAGAGTGTGTGTTACCCCTCGAGATTGAGTTGCCAACCATACGGTTTCCAATTAACCATTCTTTGGGAGATAATGATTCCCTTTTTGAACGTTTCACGACCATAGCCCACCTAGATGAGCTGAAATTACAGAGCTTATTACACCAAGAGGTAGCTAAATGTCGAATGAAGCACTTGCATGACCTCAGAGCGAAGAAGTATACCTTTAAAAAAGGGCAATTAGTTCTATATTACGATGCGCGTAGGGAGCTCTTTCCAAGGAAGCTAGAACCTAAATAGGATGGTCCCTACAAGATTGTAAGGCTCAGGAAAAATAGGTCTACGGCCCTATTAGCTGATCTACAGGGAGTAGAGTTTAAAAATAAGGTTAATCTTAATAAGATTAAACCTTATTATTTCTAAGTATGCTAATATAAAGAAATGCATTGCAAGTCTATACTGGGGATAATTTGAGACCTGCAAAAGAGCTTTAAAGCTAGTTGATGAGGCAGTTAATTCCTTATTTGGAGCACCCATATCTGGAGTAGAGATACCATCATGGGAAACTTATCTGGTGGAGCAAAGGATACAAAATGATTGAGCAAGAAGACGGAACCTTTGTGTGGGAGATTAAAGTCTTCTGCCATCACTGCTTACGACTGTTGACAAGTATCCCTGTTGAGTTCAATGAAGAAGGTGGGATGGAGCCGTCAGTTCATCCTCTCAACATGCTAAACTTTGATTACCATAATTACGAATAGAGGAGTTCTTGATGGCAAGCTGTGTAAACCCATTGTGGACGTATATATTATATTTTGACGGAGCGTCCAGGGGCCCTAATAAAAAAGGGAGTGTTGGAGTAGTAATCGGAGATCCCCGACGTAGAGTGACGATGAAGTTAGCTGCTTATCTCGAGGTAGGATTCACTAACAATATGGCAGAGTATAAAGCCTTGATTATGGGACTGCATATTGCCAAACAAGGTGGTATTCGTCAATTGTTAGTAAAGGGGATTCCCAGTTGATCCTGAATCAGCTAGATGGGACGTACACAGTGCAGAATCCCATTCTTTGTATGTATCATCGGACTGCTATGACCCTACTTGAGGAGTTTGAGAGATTGTCTTTTCAGTTGATTCCACGTTACTGGAATCAGTTTGTGGATTCATTGGCAAATCTTTCTTATGAGGAAGACCTCTTCTTTAATTGTGGTCCTAGTTTGGATATTGTGATCAATGATGAAACAGGACCCGGTCGCTTGTGGCGAATGTTATCAGAGCATGTAATATATGGTAGAGGATGGTTGATATGGGTGATGCAAAGAGTAGCTGAGACCAATCTACCGTTATTATCCTCGATCCATCGATTAATTAGACAACATGTTATGCGTACGACTCTTGCTATCTATGCAGGAGGGATCGGTCATAACCTTATGCATTTAGTTTAGGGCTACGAGCCCTGTGGTTTTCTCTTTGGAAAGGAGACTATTATTGTATATCTAGATTCTTTCAGGGAGGAATGTGTAGGTGTTATTCTGTTTGATTTCATTAGGCCAAGAGGGCCGATCCTTTTTTGTGGTGAAGTGTTTTATTTCATTAGGCCAAGAGGGCCAATTGTCTGTTTAGTGCAGGTGCGGTTAATGGTTTCTTGTTTGAGTTTTGTGCTAGACAAGTTCGGAAGAAGAGCTTGGAAGGAGCCTTTGTTGCGCAGAAGCTTCTTGTGGCCCTATCCAGGTGATATCTCTCCTTTATGAGTACTGTGGTTGTTGTGATATATGTGTTTGTGTGCTTGTAAGGTATTTTTCTTTTCTTGTTGGGGACCGGCGTCCAAGGTATGAAGTCCCGAGGGTTAGGGTAAGTATGTCTGAGGGAGGTCTGAGTAGTCATTGCCTCCTGTAAAGACATTGTCAAGCATGAAAAGACCTGTTTTAGACGGGAGTCCTAGTGACCCTGTTCTGCTAGCCTGCTAGGCAGCCATTCCAGGAGTTCTTGTTAGTTGTGAGGTACTTAGAGAAGCCTGCAGAAGAAAAATAATGATGATAAAGGAAAAAAAACCCTGAATATCTTAAAGACAATAAATAAATACAAAGGTGTGTAAAAAGGGGTTCTAACCCCCTATAAAAATAAAAAAGAAAAGAAAGAAAAACTTATAAGCAGTTGATCATTGCCTTGCGACGGCTTGGTAGGTTCCTGGGGACGAGTCAGACCCGGGGCCGATGCCTTGTCTTCCTAGGGATGGCATCTTGCTAGAAAAGAAGAAAGTAAGGAAGATTGGAGCGAAAATAAAAGTGAGCATCAGAAAAGGATTAAGTGTCGCCTGGCGAGGGCTTGGTGGGTTCTTGGGTACTGAGACAAGACCTGAGGCCGATGGCCTGTTCTCCTTGGGTCGCTACGCTCAGCTCCCTCCTTTTTACATGCTTGAGTATGGAAATAAAAACCTAAAAGAAGAAGAAATGTGTTTTTTTTAAAAAAAATTCTTCATCAGGCTATAGGAGTCCTCGCCTAGTAGGAGGTCCTGGTTGTGTTGTCCTTAGTACGGTAGGTAGTTCAGACCACCACTTAGGGCAACCTCTTTGATAGTTCTTTTTAGTTTGGCCGTGTTGGAGACGTTGGTTAGTGACTAGCTTTGGATCTTCTATCAGATTATGCTAGGCCTACTCCTTGTGGATGTCATGCCTTGGTTTTGTCAGGGGGTAGGGTGAGCATTGTGCAGTGTTTTAGTATATGTCTATTTTGTATCAGCTTGATGCTTCCTTTGGTTGTTTTATGCAGATCTACTGTGGGATTCGACGGGTGAGTCGCCCTATCCCGTGGTCCCCAATGAGAGAGGAATTTTGATGCCGAGAAGTGCTTAAAAATAGCTAAAGATTACGAATATCAAGGGAAAAATATTCAACATCGAAGGCGGCGACTCGACCTAGGACGATTTTAAGCGTCAAGTGCTCTAAAGATGCCCGTGCGACACTTTCAGATTTTTAGTAATTTTTCCATGTGCGTGTGCAAGTCAGGGAAGCTACCGGCCAGTCCAGGATGCCGAGGCGGACGCCCAAGATTTTTTGGGATGTGATTTGGACATCGGACGCGAGAAAGGCCGAGAAAAGGGCCAGAATCGAAGAGGTGGCCAAAGAGGAGGGCCAAAGGGGGTGCCTTTTGGGACCCCCCCTCTTGATTTTTCGTGAGGTAGGGGGGCATGGCGTCAGGTTGATTAGCGTGACGCAAACTGACGCCCCCCTCCCCCCCAAAAAAAAATGAGAAATGGTGGCTACAAAGAAGCCATAGCAATGAAGGCAACAGCAAACCACATTGATTCTCGGCCTCGTATCGCCGCCTCTTGCGTATGAAATGACTGACTGTATAGAGAGAGAGGAAATCAATCTTTCTCTCTCCTCCCTCTCTCTCCTCTAAGGGGTGGTGCACGCGGAAAGAAGAAAGAAGAATAAGGAATGGCGGATGCTCGTCTGGCAAAGATCGGATTGCTCCGTGGATGAAGAGGGGCTGGAGACGGCAATGGAGGGTGATGCTGGACATTGAATGAGGGCTAACACGCAGTCCCATAGCAAAACCGAGATCCCGAGACACAAAGCCTAAGCGGTAATTCAATTTTTATGTAGAAAAAATGAGTTTTTATGCTATTTGGGTGATGAAATATTGTTCCCATGGGATGATTATGCATAATGCTGTTTTTTGCTATGATTTTGATCAGTTTATGCTCAGAAAATCAGAAAATCATAAGTATTATGACTGAAATTAATGGTATAAAACCCGTAAAACACACGTTTAAGGGGCAAAATGGGGTTTTTTTTGCAAAATAAAGGGGAAACATGAGATATAACATCAACAAAACCTAAAATTTTACTGTCAAAGAACCTAAGGGCCACAGCCCACACTCAATCTCAATTTTTAGTCATTTTTTATTGAAGAAAGTAGAGGAAAAATACCAAAAAATGGTGGAAAATTGGTTTTAAATGGGAGAAATTTAGGAAATGATAAAAAGAAAATTCCAAAAAATTACATAAGTGTTTGTGCAATGTATAATGAAGGTAGAGCACGAGGTTAGCCTCGGTTTACCCTCATTTCTATGTTTTTGTCCGTATTGATTGCTTTCTCTACAAAGAAATACACATAAAAGGACTCTTACACCTATCAACGATTGCAAAACATTAAACGGTAAGGTGAGAGGGGAGTTTGAGCGTCAAAGTACAATCTTAAATCTGATTTATGTGTTGCATCATGGCTATAGGACGTTGTTTTAAAATAAAGGAAAAGGCAGCATGAGCGTAAGGCTCGATGTCTCTCCTCGTTTCAATACATAAACGTTAGTATGGAAATCATGAAAAGATTGGTTGCGTATGATACACAATGCTGATTTTCTATTGTTTGTGCACTAAACCATTCACATTATGCACTATGCATGGTTCATGGTATCAAAGGATAATCTCCTGGACTACATAGCAATTGTTTTCTTAGAACTTTGACCCACGATTGAGAGTGTGAGGTTATCCCTTGCCGTAGGGTAGTGGGTCGGTTTCCTAAGGGACTATGAAGTGAGGAAGCATGGTATACCTCCTGGAAATACGAGAAATATAAAATAGAGGAGTTTGTGCTCGTTTGTGTTATATGTTTAGCAGCGCATCAAAGGGCCAATCCCTGAGATGTAAAAGAGCTGCAGTGGGGCTTCGACTATTAGTCGGTGGAGTGCCTCCTATGTGTGTGTGATCGTGGCATTGCCAATGTATAAGGGTTATCCCTCTGAGGAGTTTAAGGGAAATGTTGGACTATAAACTATAAACACAAGAATTAAGCTTTAGGGCGGTTTGTCCTTCAGCCTTAGATTGACGCTCCTGGCTCGTGAGGCCGTGAGGGTGTTTATGTGTCATGAGCATGAGGTCCGGCTAGTGCTACAGCTTGTGCCGGCCCATTTCAGGTCCCATCAGTATCTTAAAGACAATAAATAAATACAAAGGTGTGTAAAAAGGGGTTCTAACCCCTTATAAAAATAGAAAAGAAAAGAAAGAAAAACTTATAAGCAGTTGATTATTACCTTGTGATGGCCTAGTAGGTTCCTGGGGACGAGTCAGACCCGGGGCCGATGCCTTGTCTTCCTAGGGGTGGCATCTTGCTAGAAAAGAAGAAAGTAAGGAAGGTTGGAGCAAAAATAAAAGTGAGTGTCAGAAAAGGATTAAGTGTCACCTTGCAAGGGCTTGGTAGGCTCTTGGGTACCGAGACAGGACCTGAGGCCGATGCCTTGTTCTCCTTGGGTCACTACGCTCAGCTCCCTCCTTTTTACATGCTCGAGTATGAAAATAAAAATCTAAAAGAAGAAGAAATGTGTTTAAAAAAAAAAACTTCTTCATCATGCTATAGGAGTCCTCGCCTAGTAGGAGCTCCTGGTTGTGTTGTCCTTAGTACGGTAGGTAGTTCAAACCACCACTTAGGGCAACCTCTTTGATAATTCTTTTTAGTTTCACCGTGTTGGAGCCGTTGGTTAGTAGCTTTGGATCTTCTATCAGATTATGGTAGGCCTACTCCTTGTGGATGTCATGCCTTGGTTCTGTCAGGGGGTAGGGTGAGCATTGTGCTGTGTTTTAGTACATGTGTATTTTGTATCAGCTTGATGCTTCCTTTGGTTGTTTTGTGCAGATCTACTGTGGGATTCGACAGGCTAAGTCGCCCTATCCCGTGGTCGCCAATGAGAGCGGAATTTTGATATCGAGAAGTGCTTAAAAATAGCTAAAAATGACGAATATCAAGGAAAAAATATTCAACGTCGAAGGCGGCGCCTCGACCTAGGACGATTTTAAGCGTCAAGTGCTCTAAAGACACCCGTGCGACACTTGCGGATTTTTAGTAATTTTTCCATGTGCCTGTGCGAGTCAGGGAAGCTGCCGACGAGTCCAGGATGCCGAGGCAGACGCCCAGGATTTTTTGGAATGCGATTTGGACATTGGACGCGAGAAAGGCCGGGAAAAGGGCCAAAATCGAAGAGGTGGCCAAAGAGGAGGGCCAAAGGGGGTGCCTTTTGGGGACCCCCCCTCTTGATTTTTTGTGAGGTAGGGGGCATGGCGTCGCACTGATCAGCGCGACGCAAACTGACGCCCCGCCCCCCCCAAAAAAAATGAGACATGGTGGCTACAAAGAAGCCATGGCAATGAAGGCAGCAACAAACCACATTGATTCTCGGCCTCGTATCGCCGCCTCTCGCGCATGAAATGACTGACTGTATAGAGAGAGAGGAAATCAGTCTTTCTCTCTCCTCCCTCTCTCTCCTCTAAGGGGTGGTGCACGCGGGAAGAAGAAAGAAGAAGAAGGAATGGCGGATGCTCCTCCGGCAAAGATCGGATTGCTCCGTGGATGAAAAGGGGCTGGAGACGGCAATGCGGGGTGATGCTGGACATTGAATGAGGGCTGACACGCAGTCCCATAGCAAAACCGAGATCCCGAGCCACAAAGCTTAAGCAGCAATTCAATTTTTATGAAGAAAAAATGAGTTTTTATGCTATTTGGGTGATGAAATATTGTTCCCATGGGCTGATTATGCATTATGTTGTTGTTTGCTATGAGTTTGATCAGTTTATGCTCAAAAAATCAGAAAATCATAAGTGTTATGACTGAAATTAATGGTATAAAACCCGTAAAACACGCGTTTAAGGGGCAAAATGGGATTTTTTTTTGCAAAATAAAGGGGAAACATAAGATATAACATCAACAAAACCTGAAATTTTTCTGTCAAAGAACCTAAGGGCCACAGCCCACAATCAATCTCAATTTCTAGTCATTTTTAAATGAAAAAAATAGAGAAAAAATACCAAAAAATGGTGGAAAATTGGTTTTAAATGGGAGAAAATTAGGGAACGATAAAAAGAAAATTCCAAAAAATTACATAAGTGTTTGTGCAATGTATAATGAAGGTAGAGCATGAGGTTAGCCTCAGTTTACCCTCATTTCTATATTTTTGTCCGTATGTATTGCTTTCTCTACAAAGAAATACACATAAAAGGACTCTTACACCTATCAACGATTGCAAAACATTAAACGGTAAGGTGAGAGGGGAGTTTGAGCATCAAAGTACAATCTTAAATCTGATTTATGTGTTGCATCATGGCTATAGGACGTTGTTTTAAAATAAAGGAAAAGGTAGCATGAGCGTAAGGCTCAGTGTCTCTCCTCATTTCAATACATAAACGTTAGCATGGAAATCATGAAAAGATTGGTTGCGCACGATACATAATGCTGATTTTTTATTGTTTGTGCACTAAACCATTCACATTATGCACTATGCATGATTCATGGTATCAAAGGAAAATCTCCTGGACTGCATAGCAATTGTTTTCTTAGGACTTTGACCCACGATTGAGAGTGTGAGGTTATCCCTTGCCGTAGGGTAGAGGGTTGGTTTCCTAAGGGACTGTGAAGTGAGAAAGCATGGTATACCTCCTGGAAATACGAGAAATATAAAAGAGAGGAGTTTGTGCTCGTTTGTGTTATATGTTTAGCAGCGCATCAAAGGGCCAATCCGTGAGATGTAGGAGAGTTGCAGCGGGGCTCCGACTATTAGTCGGTGGAGTGCCTCCTATGTGTGTGTGATCGTGGCATTGCCAATGTATAAGGGTTCTCTCTTTGAGGAGTTTAAGGGAAATGTTGGACTATAAACTATAAACGCAAGAATTAAGCTTTAGGGCGGTTTTTCCTTCAGCCTTAGATTGATGCTCTTGGTCCGCGAGGCCGTGAGGCTGTTTATGTGTCATGAGCACGAGGTCCGGCTAGTGCTATAGCTTGTGCTGGCCCATTTCATGTCCCATCATTAGTATTATCACCATTAGAAAAAAATATCATAATTTGGAATCATTTTGTGTTTCTAATATCTCTTCTTGTGCAGCATATACTTGAAGCACATGGTCCATACTTTGCAGATTAAGGAAGTTTGGCAGTATGGTCAACTCAAGGCATGGAATGATCTCATTGGCAAGCTCGCTGTGCTTTTTAAAAGGCAACTGATCATGGAGGTGGCATCAATGATTCCAATTCTATGAGGCAATTATTACAATGGTGGTATAGGAGGCTATAGATATGATACGAGGAAAAAGAAAAGAAGTTCAAAACCTCTCAAGTAGAATTTATAAGTAGGGCAATATATGAAGTGAGAAAAGCAAGATATGAAAACAACACAGCTAGACAACACCACACAGAATGGTTGGCAACCCAAGAGAGAGATGGCAAGAAATGGAGACCTAGATAAAGATAATACTTTTGATGCATTTAGAGTCCACGAGAGAGCATAGATACCCAGGATATGACACATCAATACTCCTATCTTTAACATGATATGTCTTGCAAAATTTGTTTAAAATTTTAAAGGTTTGTCATTATGTTTTTCAAAGTCGGTTTCAAACTATGTTTTTTAATTTTAAAGTTCATTTACACTACAATAAGTTTAAAATTTTTGTACTTAAGTCAAGTCTCTCCTTTTATTTTTTCCCATTACTCTTCACTCTACCCTCCACCTTTCTATCCTTCATTATCACAACCATGGCACGTTCCAAGCTTCCTATCAAGAAGGCACCTGCAAGAGCAAGAGCTCAATACTCTTCTGAATCTAGTGAGTGTACTGTGAGTGACAAAGGTCCCTTGGTGGCCGACAATGGTGGCCCTACTGCAGCTAATAATGGTGGTCCTACTATGTCCAACAATGGCGGCCCTAGTGTGGTCAATAATGATGGTCTGCTATTGTCTAGAAATGGTGGTCCACATGCTCCAGTTGCTCCACCTCCCACTACTGCTCCAGCTGGTAATACATGTCCTCCAACACATAAGAAGCAAAGATGGAGATCAGGCACAGCTGCGCTATATGATATACGGAAATTTTAGAAGAGTGCCAACTTGATTATTCCTAAGGCACCATTCTCTAGGTTGGTGCGAGAAATACTACAAGATTTGCAGTTAGGACATCATCACAAGTTTTTTTCAAGGAATCAGGCAAGGAATGTGGGGCGATGGTCAAGCCAAGCCCAGCTTGCTCTCCAAGAAGCAGCTGAGAGTTACTTGATTGATCTAATGGGTGATTTTCAAGTTTTAGCCATTCATGCTCAACATATCACTATTAAGCCCATAAATATGATTCTTGTTCGTAGGATCCGCAACAACAAGGATGCATTTAATCTTAATGTCAATAATATGCTTTGAGAAGCTACCTTGTAATTGGATCTAAGTTTTTAGCTTAACTTTGGTTGTAGATTGTAAGGAGCTTAGTTTCGATTTATCTTTCCAGTAGACCTTCAAGTATTTAATAGTAGTGGTCTACAAAATGGAGCTAAATTTTGCCTAGCTTTAGTTGTCCTTCGTGCAATGCACTATCTATCGTGTATTTCATGGTTTCGTCATGCCAAATCTGATATTTGTTATTCTATTTTGCCATGATTTGCATTGTGCGTATTTCCAAGTTTCTAATTTTGAAAGTAGTTTTGGTAACGATAAATTCAATGCACAATCACGCACACATAAGTGATCAGTTGTACATGGGCTGATGCACTATATCTTTATTTTTTTTAGCGATTTGGCAATACTACATCCGATATGCAATATTCCATTTGACCCATGACTTTTTTTTTTTGAATTTTTAAGTTTCTAATATTTCACGTAGTTTGGTTGACAACATATTTAGTATGTAGTTGCGTATACTCGGTGCAGTGGTGAGTTTTTCTATTATCAATGAAGTATAATCTAGTTAATGCATTTTCAAAAAATGATTGAACTGTCAATTTAATAAATCAAAATCTGGTGAAACTTCACCCACATGCCGGGAATCATAAAAACTCATGGATATTTAAAATTGACCCCATCAAAAGTCTCTAGGACACCTGTCCGGAGGCTGGAGTCTGGGGCCCTGAATCCCCAAATGCCAGCCTCCGGACAAGTGTCCTAGAGACTTCTGATGAGGCCAAATTTTTTTTTGGTAGTTGATGTACCATAGAGGAGTCCACAAGTAAAATTTCACGTCAATCGGATCACTGGTCATATTTTTCCAAAGCCTAGATACATTAATTCAGATTTAAGGGTTTTTTGAAAGTTTTGCTATAAGATTAAAGTTTCACCTCATTTTACACATTTCACTTTTGAGTTTTGGGTTTTCTCTCCTAGAGAAGACATGGCATGCACCAAGCAAGCGGCCCTGAGATATCCCCCTAGAAATCCTATGCAAAGGCCACCTCCCCCAGCTCCACCACCACCACCACCACCACCACTCTAGCATCGCAAGTGTCGATGGAAGCCAAGCACAGTGGCTCTTCATGAGATCCGCCATTACCAGAAGACCACGCACCTCCTGATACCAAATGCTCCATTCCAGAAGCTAGTGCATGAGATTATGGACAGCATACTCATTAAGAATAGCAGGAGGCACTTCCTAGATGGAACACGCTTGCAACAACCCGATCGCTGGACTACCGAAGCCCTCCTTGCACTATAGGAAGCTATCAAAGCTTGCATCATCGACTTGTTCAGAGACTCGGTCTATGCAGCAGTACATGCAAGGAGAGTCACCGTCACTGTTAGGGATTTGCAGATAGTGAGGTTCTTCTTGCGATGGAAGGATAGTCCTTGCGAAGATCAACAATGATAGGGGTGTACTACCAAAACATATACGGAATGTAGCTTTCAAAGAGATTTTGTAAAACCCTGGTTGTAATGGATCCCATGTAAAATGTTATGAATATGAATACAATTTTTTTGGCATGTCTTATTTTTGTTTATTCACTTGTTATTTGTTTTATCTATGTCTTTGAGTTAACGTTACATGTATTCGAATGAATACATATTGCACACGAAATCGATAAAGCACTACGTATTAACTTTAGGATACGAATCGTGTTGCATATAAATCTAATAAATAAATGTAATATTTAAGTAAAAAACAATAATAAACGACACATATGACAAACTACATTACATACAAATCCAATAAATATCTATTTTCATTACTTTAAGAGAAGTTTACAAACTACATTACATTGGTGACGAGATATCATTTGGCACTAAGTACATCTACTCTCTCCTAGGCTTCTTTGAGCTAGACTCTCCATGGTCTTGATCATAGCCAGCAACACATTTTGCCCTAGTAGTTCCTGTCTAATGACATTGGGGTCTTCAACACAAGAAACCATGCCATGGGCCACCATGGAAAAATGTGGCCCAGACCTGGTACTAGAGAATAAGTAGAGGAGCTTCGAATGTCGAAGCAACACTACTTTCTCCAAGCTAGAGTTCGTTGGGATGGTCTTAAAGGGCCCAGCCTTTGTTAGTGTCCTCAACTTCAAGAAGTTCTCAGAAAAATCCAGAGAGCATGTCTTATGGAATACAAAAATGTTGCTCACAAGCTTGCCGATATACTCCTTCAATGCGAGTTCTGCACCCTTCCTTGGCTACCAAATCGGCCACCTTGTCTGGATAAAAATTCATCTATATAGACAATGTCCTGCATCACACAAGTTCAGTATCAGACTCACTGTGTCAAACTCACTATGCATGGAGTGTGGTAAAGATATATGCATCGGATTTGCATCAAAATTTACCAGTAGGGCCCCTAGGGCATGTTGAGATATCGAGCTCCATTCATGATACGCCAGGGTGACCGTTGTATATTTATGTCACCGACTTGTCAGTTGCAGACGCGGTTGGTACACCGCCCATGAATAATAGCTACATGATAGCTATCCTTATCTACTCTAGTTCGTGGGTCAGTTAGTATGCCACCTTAGTTAGTTGAGTTTGGTTTGAGACCCATATATAGGGTTCTTCTATTTCTTTGTACTAGAGTTCTTTTGGCTTACACAACTAAGAAGAGGAAAACTGTTTTCAGCCTCCACCTCTGTGTGTATTCCCCCATTGTGCAAGCAAGAAAGCTACAAGTGAGACTCCTTCCTTCTCTCCCATAATCTTGACATGGTATCAGAGCCTTGTTTTTGGTAAGGAGCTCAAGAAAGCAAGCCAAGCTAGCAGTGTTCTGGTAAGAGGAGCAGTGTTGCTTTCATTTTCTGTTTTGGAAGCAGATCTCTGCAGCAGGTAGCACAGCCGAAAAGTGTAGGAGTGCATTGTCTCAGGTTGAGACACCCTTCGCAGTGAAGCAAGAGGGCAGTATATGCTGCGGGAAAGGGCTTTAGCCCCTGGCGACCTTGTTTTTTTTATTTGAGGCCATTTCGGGGCCTGTTTTGGAGACGGAAGTTTTCTGCACGTACTCAAGAAAAGGCTCAGTTTTATGCTGTGCGACCACTATTCTAGAGGTCGGTGAAAAGTTACCACAGAAATTGCATCGTATGCTTATGTGCAGAGACATTGGGAGTTACAGAATCATCCTTGGTTCCTGTTTATGAAAAATCGTCACTAGGAAGTGACTGTGTGGTCAAATACCACTTTCGCCAGTTTTGCAGATTTGCCCTTGTGAGGGTGAAGCTGTGTTTTTTGCAGTGACAGAATTTTTTGCAGTGTTCTGTGATGGCGTCTGATTCTCTTTCACAGATTGTCATTGAAAAGCTTGACAAGAACAACTTCCAAGCATGGAAGTTTAGAATGACGAATTTCCTTATGGGAAAAGGATATTGGGAATTTGTTGCAGGAAATGAAGAAGAACCAGTTCTTCCTGATGTTCCCAATCGACAGCAAATGCAGGCATTTAAAGCATGGCATGAGAGAGCCAGAAAAGTTATGTATTGGCTGTCTATCAGCATTTCAGATTCTATGATTGTGCATATTCTGGATGCAAGTATGCCAAAGGAGGCATGGGATACTTTGTCAAAAATATATAGCACAAATACGTAAGCCAGGAAAATGCAGCTCAAGCAAGAGTTGCATAATGTGCAAAGAGAAAATATGAGCATCAATGACTACCACATGAAGGTGAAGAAGATTGCAGATGCACTTGCTTCCATTGGGTCGCCAGTGGAAGATGATGATTTAGTTTCCGTGACCTTGAATGGTCTAGGAAAGGATTATGCACAGTTTCGGACATCCATTTCAGTTCGTGAAAGATTTCCTGATTTTGAGGAGTTGATTGCTCTTCTAATTTCTGAGGAGCAGAGAAATGGTGGTGCATCTTCTTCAGGAGGAACTTCAAAAGAAGCTGTCTTCTACTCAAATGCTGGAAGAGGTAGAGGCAGAGGTAGAGGAGGCCGATTTGGAGGCCATGGTAGAAATCAGAATATGCAGCAAACTCAAGAAAACCAGTCCTATGGAGGAGGACGTGGTATCTCTAGAGGCAGGGGGAGCCAAAGAGGTCGTGGTGGATGGCAAAGAGGCGAAAATGCAAACAGCAATGTTGAATGCTACTACTGTGGTAAAATGGGTCATATGGCTAAAGACTGCTATAAAAAGCAGAATGACATCATGAATGGGAAATTGCAACAAGGGAATTATGCATCTTCTAGTAGACAGGGTGATGACAGAAATGAGCACTTGTTTATGGTGCAGCACATGAACAATTCTGTGACAAGTGCAGAAGAAAGCAACGATGTATGGTATGTTGACTCAGGTGTATCAAACCACATGACAGGTCATGCAGAATGGATGGAGGATGCAAGGAAAATGGAAAAACCAGGATTTATGGAGACTGGTGATGATACTGCACATCCTATTGCATTCCCCGGATTATCGACAAAGGGTTGAGATGATGAACATCCTAGAGCGTATCTATAATCCATCACCTTTGTACATGGAACGAAGATGGACGGGTTCCTCAAGAATCTACTATATAGCTGCCCACCGGTTTGCATACCTTCAGATCAACCTAAAGAGGATCAAGTGGTTGGAAGACTTGAAGATCGTGAAGCTGTTCATTTTTGTGGAGGCTCACGTAAACTCAACTTTACATATTCGAGGTCGGAGAGTTGAGCTGAACTCATATGTATATGAGGAAGTGACCCGTGTAATCCCCGCCGACAGGATCAAGGTATTGGGGCACTATGAGAAGAATGGGTTCCAAAGGAAAGGATACCCTAATCTTCCGATGACTTACCAATTCCTGAAGATTCATGACCCAAAACCATACTATTATCCAGTTCCCGTAGATAAATGTAATACAACACTATTCTCCCGGAACTAAATGTATCAGCCACTTTTCCATACCAAGAGATGTTGTACTCCGAAAGGGCTAGACCCATATAATGCAATAAGACTTCTTTTTATCAATGTTTGTTTTGTTCATGAGAATTGATAAGAAGTTAAGTGGTTAGATTGCTTGGTTGAGAGCTGAAATGGAGATGAAATATAAATCGTAACGATTATTGAGTAATAACGTTAAGAAACCTTTGTCCAGGTACAACCCAGGTACAGAATCCTAGTTCGCCTCCTACATCAAGTACTGCTGTAATCCAGGAGAAGAAGTTTCTTCTCAAGCAGATTAAGCCGCCTGAATTTGACGGGAGAGGCAGGTCCATCCAAGCAGATGCTGAAATTTGGATTGAATCCATGGAGGATTACTTTGAAGCAGCCGGTACTGCACCCGCCAACCAGGCTATGCTCACCAAGCTAAAGCTCACCGGCCAAGCCAGGCTTTGGTGGAAGCAATGGTGCAGAGATCAAGGGATCGCGAAAGGATTCATTACCTGGGAGAAGCTGAAGAAAGTTGTGCAGGGAAGATACTTACCACCTACGTATCACACGTAGAAAATGAATGATTTCTACGAGCTAAAACAGCTGGGACTCACTCTTGACGCATACTACTCTAAATTCGTCTCATTTCTTAAGTATGCGCCATAGATGGACATGACACAGCAGGTGTCAAAATTTTATGCTGGTTTAAATCCACCAGTGAATACCCGTCTCGAATCTATGCACCCATCAGATCTTCAGGACGCACTCATTCGAGTTGCCCCTATAATTCAGGAGGTGCGGGCTAGACCAAGAGGTAACAAAACTTGGTCTTATAATGACCCGAATAGAGGAGCATTTAGGCCTCAAATGAAGAGAGCTCAAGGTCAGAATCAAGGACAAAGAAAGAAAGCAAGGACTAATAATGCGGCCTTCAACACAAGATATGGACACTTTGAGTTCCTAGTTATGTCATTCGGGCTTATGAATGCGCCCGCCACCTTCAACAGGTTAATGCAGGATATCTTTAGGCCATATCTTGATGACTTCGTGCTCGTCTTCTTCGACGACACTTTAGTCTATTCCAAATAGGAAGAAGATCATAAAACCCAACTTCGGATTGTCCTTGAGACAATGAGGGCACATAAGCTGTATGCTAAGATGAAGAAGTGTGCATTCTTCAAACGTCAGATTGAATATCTGGGATTCATTGTATCAGCGGAAGGAATCTTAGTGGACCCAGCCAAGGTCAGAGATGTGCTAGAATGGCCAATACCAACAACTATCAAAGAAATACGCAGTTTTCTTGGATTGACAGGATGGTATAGGGTCTTCATAAAAAACTATCCTTTGATTGTAGCACCTCTGAGGGACTTACTGAAGAAGCAAACCTCCATTGCATGGTCAACTCCTGAACAAACTAGCTTTGATAGATTGAAGCAAAGTTTGGTATCAGCAGCTATCCTAAAACTTCCAGACCTTAGAGGAGTTTGAGGTAGTAATTGATGCTAGCGCACTTGCCTTAGGATGTGTGCTCATGAAGGAAGGTCATCCTGTAGCATACTCTTCAAGGAAACTTAAGAGTCATGAGAAGAATTATGCTACCCATGATCTAGAATTGTTAGTTGCCATCCATGCTCTAAAGCTTTGGAGACACTACCTATTGGGTAACAAGTTTACTCTAGTGACTGATCATAAGAGTCTTAAGTGGATCTTTACCTAGAATGAGCTCAACATGAGGCAACGTCGGTGGATTGAAGTGCTAGAGGAGTATGACTTTGAAATCAAGTACCGACCGGGAAAGGAGAATGTAGTTGCTGATGCACTCAGTCGCAAGGCATTCCTTAATTCACTAATCTTGCAAAACCCATCAACAGCTAGATCTCTAGCTACAAAGGTGTCCATGCCAAACAACCCAATACTTGAGCTAGCTAGAGAAGAAGCATGCCATGACATAGCCTATCAAAAGATGCTAAGAGAAATCTCTATCAAGGATTAGGACCAAAATCTATAGGCTAAGTATCATGAATTCTCTATCACTAGTGGACTTGTCTACTATAGGAGGAGAGTATGTATACCAACAAGCCAGTCACTTAAGCAGAAAATATTGTGGGAAGCTCATGATTCCCCTTTCTCAGGACACCTGGGCTATGCCAAGACTCTCAATGCAGTTAGGAAAAGCTACTATTGGGAGAGACTTAAAGGTGACGTTCTCAAATATATCACTGAGTGTTTGTCTTGTCAATGTATCAAAGCCGAATATGTCAAAATGCCAGGAAAGTTGCAACCACTCGACATTCCCCAAATGAAATGGGAATTCATCAGTATGGACTTTGTTGTTGGCCTACCCCAAGTTCAGGGAGGATACAACTCCATTCTGGTTGTGGTTGACATGCTGACTAAGGTTGCACACCTTATTTCAGTAAATACAAACTATAAAGCCTCAGACATTGCAAGGTTATTTATCAAGGAGATATTCAAGCTACATGGTTTACCCAGAAGAATCATTAGTGATCGTGATTCTCTCTTCACATCACACTTCTAGAGAGCCATCTTTGAAGCCATTGGGACTCAACTCTATTTTAGCACAGCTTATCATCCCCAAATGGATGGCCAAACAGAGCAAGTCAATCAAGTCATCGAGGATATGCTTAGGGCATACCGCTGTCGTGAACCAAAAAGGTGGATTCAATACTTGCCTTTGGTTGAGTTTGCCTATAATGCTTCTTACCAACAGAGCATTCAGATGACCCCTTTTCAAGCATTGTTTGGCCATGACTGTTAAAGTCCCCTAAACTTCTCAGATCCAACCTTGAGGGTTGAAGCTTCAAGGCAGATGTTGGAAGATATGGATGACCAAATAAAGTCAATAAGACAGGACATCTAAGCTGCCAAGGATAGACAGAAGGCATACGTGGATTTGAAGCGTCAAGGTAGAATCTTCGAGGAAGGAGACATGGTCTTCATTCGCATACGTCCAAAGAAGAGTTCTCTATCCTTAGGGGATTGCAAGAAGCTAAGTCCAAGGTATTGTGGACTATACAAGATCCTCAAGTGCCTAGGACCTAATGCTTATAGACTGCAACTCCCTAAGAACCTAAAGGTTCATAATGTATTCCATATTAGCCTATTGAAGAAGTATGTACCTAATCCTAACCATGTACTTGATGACCAACAAGTTGTAATGCCTAGTCAAGGAGTCCTTGAACTAAGGCCTGATAGGATCCTAGATGTTAGGGAGAGACAACTAAGATCCAGAACCTTGAGAGAATGCCTCGTCCAGTGGAAAGATTATCCCGAGGAGGATGCCACTTGGGTAGATGAAAGCACTCTCAACCATCAATATCCCTAGTTTATCTCGAGATGAGGTCATCTCGATTCCTCCAAGGGGGAGAGAATGTAATAATTCCAATTCCTAAAACCGCATTCTTCATATGAACCTCCTCTTAGGAGGCCAAAAGGATAATTTTACAATTTTGACAAAATTTTTTAATTATCCCCCCCTTCCCCCAGTCGACTTTCGTGTTGGAGAAGAGGGAGGGAAGGTGCTATGACCTAGCTCCTTGCTAGAGCTTGTTGGAGGATTAAGGCCATGCAGGAGACCACGTGGGGGAGGGAGGATCCCCTCCCCTCACCTACAAAAGCCTTGTGGGGGGAAGTGAGGGGAGGGCTGGAAGCCGTCATGCTGCAGTTGAGGAGGGGAGAGGGTCGTGAGGATTCAGCATTGCTGCCGCCGTTGAAGGGGAGAAGAGAGCCGCCAGCTGCCGCAACAGTGCCGCCGCCATAGGGGAACACGCCATCAGCCGCCGCTGTTGAACTGCCACCTAGGGATCGCCATATGCCGCCTTTCCCTTCCTCCACGTGGGCCTCCATTTACCACAGAAGCTTTAGAGCCTCCTTGGAAGCCCCCCTTCCTATGGCTTCATTAATCCTTCCTCTTAAAGGTTTTTTTTTCCCCTTTTTCCACCCCCGGGATTTAACCCCTCACTGGCAAGCTATACATCCCCCTTCTTCCCTTTTTCGATCCACTAAGACCATTTAAAACCCCCCCTTATTTTGTGGGGTCCCATCCAAGCTTTTAAAAGCCCATTAAGCCTTTTTTCTCCCCCCTTGCATTCTTACATAAAGGCTCATTTTAACCTTGGGGTACCTTAGAACCCCCTTTCTATTGGCCTTCACAAAACACCCTCTTTCCCCCCTTTTCCATTTCACCCAAGGCCCTTTAAAAGCTCATTTTACCCTGGAGTTAGGGCCTTCTTCCCCCCTTTGGGTTCCCCACAAACCTCGACTAGTCCGAGTTCTAAAACCCTTCCATGGACCTTTGTTATTTCCCTCTCTAGTGGGTTTAAAAGCCCATTTACTCCAAGAAATAACCCCATTTCCCCCTTAGGTTCCCCACAAGTTCCCATTAGCTGAGTTTAAGGAGGAAACCTATAAATCCTTCTAAAGCCAACTCTGAAAGATGGTGCAAGCGGTCACAAAGGGAGTTTGGCATTTGAAGAAGATCGGCCAAGATCATAAATCTATGTCCAAGATGAAAAGACCGAATTCGCGATGGCTCCTAAGAAGGCACAAGGTGCAAACGCAGACGGATCATCTCTTAATATCCATGTGGACATTTCACCACAAGTCCAGGTTTTTCTTTTTAAATTTTATTAACGTCGTAATATTTTGATTGTGCATGGATCATTTATGAAATAAGGATGCATTTTTTTCGATTGGAATACTTTGGACAAATTAAAAGGAAATAGCTTACAGTCAAGGAATTGGTCATTTGTACTTTTCCAATGGAATGAATGAAAGGACATGAGACGACTATGCATTCTTAGAAATTTATTATATGCATTAGAAATAATGAATTCAGATCAATTAAAGATCATCTTTATAAAGTCAAGGTTATTATCGTGCAATTCGATTAGGCATGGGAGTATAAATCGCATGTCGCATTATTAGACATCTCTTCTTCGCAATGATTCGTTATAGGAAGTTGCTAATAATCCATAGGAATTTGCAAGGCATGAAATGGTTCTTGAGCTGCATAACTCTAGTCAATTGGTATAAATATCATTTCAACTGCATAATTGTTAGAAAAGGCTGCATGGTTCAAACATAAAATCCTAAAGCTTAGTAGCATGAAACTTGATTGCATGTTATAGAAGGATAACTAGGAATTATGCCATAACTTAACTTACGCTTTGATCTTAACCTGAAAAGTTAGGGTTTGTAAATCAACTTATACGTAAGCAATGAATCATGTGGTTACGAAAATGGTAGCATAATTATCTTCAAGAATAGACAAGTAGAATTGGTTTAACCTAAACACCTAAACCGCGAGGGACTCATTTAGGAATGGTTAAATCAATGCAACATTTCTCAACTGCTAACTAGGATTTAACACATTGAGGACGTGACCTAATCCCTCTTATTGCCAATGCTGAAACTGTTATACCCTAAACACTTTCCCACATTCACGAAATGTAGGGACAATAGGACATACTTTTGCGAGAAACAATCTAGGGTTTTTACCCTAAGGATGGCTCGCTAATAGGATGAAACTCAGTTTAAATTTGGGACTTTAGATCGACAATGTCGGCCTAGTGCAATCAAGATCGGATTATTATGAAAACACCCTAACCCTGTTTCCTATCTAATCATGATGCCATGATTAGAAGACACCATTGATGGGTAAATTAGCCCATGGATTAGATGCGACACTCGTGCAATAAGTTGCAGTATCGCATGATCTTTTGATTTGATCACAAGGGAATGGCCAATTCCTCGGAATGAGATTGGCAGATTCTTACGCAAGTTATCTTGCAAAAGGATGAATAATCATCCTAATATAATACCTTTCTTGGGTAAAGTGACCAAGATACGGGGATTAGATATTTGCTTGGAAGCAAAAGACCAATCAGTAAATTGGAATAACATATTTATTGCTAATACCACTTAAGGTTTTGGTTAAGTTGGGTTAATAGGGTATGGCCCTAACCCAAGGATATAAGGGTTAACAAAAAAACCCTTGGGGATCTTGCAAGGTCACAATTGATCCCGGATTGAGTGCTGGATGCATTCGGAAAGAAGGATTCGTGCCTTAGTAGTTGGCCAAATAATGACCAATGGAAATGATTGTGCTTGTAACAGTTTTAAGAGCACTGTTTTTCTTTGTTTGCTCAAAGAATTAAAGGATGAAAAGATATCTAAATGCTTTAGGTTGAAGGCCTGAAGGGAGAGGCAGCTTCAGTTACCCCCGAACTGCCTGCCTGACCCTAACCAAGGGGGTTGTTAACCACGCCGGAAAGGTGGAACGAACCCGCCACGAGAGGTCTCTCCATTGAGCACTACTTAGAGCAGGAGGACGCTTGGGTGCCAGAGGGGGCTCTGCTGTAAATCCCTTGCCTTTCGGGCCCTGCACAAGAGGCCAACGTGACTCGAGATTGGATCTCGAGGCCCACATACTAGTCTACGGGCGGAATCTTGGATTAGTAATCCCTGTGGATTGCTGGATAGCCTTTGGGCGGATTATGGATAAGCTTACGGGGCTGGACTTTATGTATTTCAATGGTAAATATGATAACATGTTGAAAAGGAACTTGTTTGACATTGCTTTTCTATGTCAAGTGCTATGACTACGTGAAGGAACAAGTGTCTAATGGACTAATTAAGGAAGATGTTTGATGCATGTCCAACTAAATGTGGTAGATAATTAAATAACTAAAACAACTTGAGGAAAGTGCGATGGATGTTGCCATGGGTCCGTCCTACGGATGGGTGGTCCTGGTTGGCCGGGAACTTTTCTCAATCATGATGGACAGCAAGAAGATCGTTTTAAAGGACATGAACAGCAAGGGCGCTGACCTAGAGTCTAAGTTATGATAATCCCAATTTATGCTATTTTAGGGGAACGGAATGGGACTATGCCTTATGGTAGAGAGGTTGAGCTTTGCATCCCTCTCGTTTTCCATTCTCCTTGAACCAAGTGCAGCGTAAATCCACTTCGGAACTGGTATTTTTGCGTAAAGTAGTTCGCTCGGGCCCAACGATAGTTGCCATTTAGGAAATGACCATTAGGGAAAACCCTGATTCAGGTTGGTCCTAAGTGGGAATGTCCAGAATACTTCCGCTACGTGGAAGACGCGGAAAGTCCTAGATCGCAAACCCTATAACATTCCATGGGAGTATCGGGTGGAGCTTTCTAGACATCCTTTCCGATGGACTGTTAAGACGTGTCCTGAAGATAACAGGTGGACACGTTATAGAGCTTGGCATTTTGACTGTCTATATGCCTGGCACGAGGCACGGTAGGTACATTTCGCCTCATTAGATAGGGGAATCAAGCAGTGCACCACAGCTTAGACGCTTGCAGAGAGTCACGTACCTTGTTGACAGGTTGACTTACAGTGGTTACTCTACAAAGCACTATGCTTATATGACAAAGGTGATGGATGCCTTGGCTCAAAATGCAACATGGGATCTTGTGCCACTAACTGTAGGGAAAAATACCATTGGCTACAAATGGGTCTACAAGATCAAATGCAAGTCGGATGGTAGTGTTGAAAGGTACAAAGCCACGCTGGTTGCTAAGGGGTATGCTCAACAGTACAGACTTGATTATGAGGAAACATTCAGCCCTATTGCCAAGATGGCAACTATATGCACAGTGATTGCATTGGTTGCTACTAAAGGCTAGAAATTGTAGCAGATGGACGTTAAGAATGCATTTCTTAATGGTGACTTGGTAAAGGATGTCTACATGGATCAACCCAAAGGATATGTTCACCCTGATTTTTAGCATTATGTGTGCAAGCTGAAAAAAGTATTGTATGGGCTGAAGTAGGATCCGAGAGCCTATCATGCAAGGATCAGTAACTACTTGCAGAGCTTGGGATTTATTGTGGGCAAAGCTGATCACAGCCTATTTACGAAAAAGACCATAGTGCTGGTCATATATGTTGATGATTTGATAATTACTGGGGATGATGACTTGGGCATACAACATGTTATGGAAATGCTAAAATCATAATTTGACATGAAAGACTTAGGTGATTTGAAGTATTTCTTAAGCTGAGGTGGTCAAAGCTGAAAATGGTTTATGGCTGATGCAGAAGCACTATGCCATGGAAATGCTAAAGAAGTATGGCATGGCTAAATGCAAACCATTGGATACACCTCATGAATAGAATTTCAAGCTAGACATGAGCACTGGAGTTGAAATTGAGGATGTAACTATGTAAAGGCAGATGGTTGGAAGTTTGATCTACTTGACCATCACTAGGCCTAACTTTGAGGTATCTTATAGGACTCATAAGCTAGTTCATGTAGAAGCCCAGAAAGTTGCATTTGGATGCTATTAGGTATATTATGAGATATTTTAAGTCCATTGTAGATTATAAGCTATTCTATGTGAGAGATAATCCCTTGAAATTGGTTGGATACATGGATGCAGATTGGGCAGGATGCTCATATGACCGTAGATCTACAAGTGGCTATACTTTTGGCTTGGGAAGCGGAATGATCTACTAGAGCAGCAAGAAGCAAACTATAGTTGTTTTGTCAAGTATTGAGACTGAGTACAAGGGTGCTGCATTGGCAGCATGTGAGATTGCATGGGTGCTCAAGCTTATGACTGATTTGGACATATAGGAGGATGCTCCAGTGACTTTGCTATGTGAAAATCTTAGTAGTGTACTCCTGGCTATGAATCCAGTATACCGTGCTAGGACTAAACACATTGAGGTACACTACCACTTCATCAAAGAGATGGTTCTTGCAAGGAGAGTTGATCTCATGCATGTGAAGACTGATGAAAATGTTGCGGATATCTTACCAAGTCTTTGGGTAAAGATAAGTTCAGTGTTTTCAGACATCTGCTTGGTGTATAGATGCTATCTGGAGCTTGATGGGGAGTGTTAAACTTCAAGCTTGACTTCTCTATCTTTGGTATGATTGTACCCAACAATTAACATGTCCAGCTATACACATGCTAACATTGAATAAGTCGGTGTTTA
Source organism: Lygodium microphyllum (assembly GCF_053477565.2). Lineage (NCBI taxonomy): Eukaryota > Viridiplantae > Streptophyta > Polypodiopsida > Schizaeales > Lygodiaceae > Lygodium > Lygodium microphyllum. The sequence continues at coordinate 64,018,466 of NC_141141.1, forward strand.
CCTTAGCTATCTTTGGTGTGAATGGTCTTGTTGTGACCTCAGGTTGTCAGTACTCTTTTTAGTTATGTGTTATTGATAATGAAGAAAAGTGTGTGAGCTCTTTGCTCTTCACTATTGGCTCCAACCCTTCTCTCACTTTCATCAAGAAGCCTCTACCTTGAGAGTGGGATCTGAGAAGTTGAGAGGTGTATGACATTCTTGCCCATACAAGGCTTGAAATGGTGACATCTTGATTGTTTGTTGAAAGGTAGTGTTATAGGCAAACTTCACCAAAGGTAAATGTTCAATCCACCATTTTGGTTCTTTGCCACATTAAGACCTTAGAGTATCTTCAATGGTCTAGTTCACCCTCTCAGTTTGGCCATCAGTTTGAGGATGATAAGCAATATTGAAGCATAACTACATTCCAATCACTTGGAATAGGAAAGTCCAAAACTTAGAGATGAACATGGAGTCTTGGCGATTATGCTCTTTGGCAATTCAGGTAACCTAAATACTTCTTTGATAAAGACTCAAGCAATGTCAGAGGACTTATAGGTTGTTTTGACTCGGATTAAGTGTGCAAATTTTATCAATCTATCAGCCAGTACCATGATGGAGTCATATCCACCACCAGCAGTAGATAATCCAACAACAAAGTCCATACTTATTGACTTCCATTTCATTTGTGGAATGTCCAAGGGTTGTAACTCTCCAAGCATCTTGATCCTTTTTGCCTTGACTCTTTGACAAGTCAAGCACTAAGTTACATACTGTAATACATCCCTTTTCAATCCTGGCTGAGGGCTGAAATGATGAACGGGTTGCCTCTTACCCATCCAACCTCCAATCCTCACTAAGAGAACTAAAGAGGGGCACCACCTAGCCAAAGAGAGGATGGGCTAGGACATCCCTATGCTCAAAGAGAATCAAGAGAGCCAATACACAAATTTACAAGAGAGAATATATGTGCTAGACACCATATTGGAATATAAGAGAGAGAGATGAGAGGAGAGGGAGACAAGAGGAGAAGAGGTAGAAGAAGCTTGCCATTATGCTACATGGAATGAGAAGATGAGAAGAGATGGAGATAATAGGAGAAGAGGTAGAGGAAGCTTGCCATTATGCTACACAATAAAAGAACTCACTCATAGCTTCCCTCAAAGAGATGAGGATATTCTAGAATGCTCTCATGGACTTGTCATTCTTCTTCTTCTCTTTTCTCAAAGAGAATCAAGAGAACCAAGACACAAATTTACAAGAGAGAATACATGTACTAGACACCATATTGGAATATAAGAGAGAGAGATGAGAGGAGAGGGAGACAAGAGGAGAAGAGATAGAAGAAGCTTGCCATTATGCTACATGGAATGAGAAGATGAGAAGAGAGGGAGATAATAGGAGAAGAGGTAGAGGAAGCTTGCCATTATACTACATAATAAAAGAACTCACTCATAGCTTACCTCAAAGAGATGAGGGTATTGTAGAGTGCTCTCATGGACTTGTCATTCTCCCTCCTCCCTCCTTCTCCTTCTTCATTCTCCATGGGCTCTTTATATAGCCTTCATGAGGGATTAGATTAAGCTAATCTTCTTGATTAACATAATCCTAGATGATGTATGGCATCTTTGAAAATATGGAGAGTAGTGGATGGGAAAAGTCCCCACCTTGGTCATCATGCAAGAAGCCAAGGGTGGTGGTAGACAAAATAGAGAAATGGAGCTAGATTACAAGAGGTGGGTGCCCAAAGCACATTATTATAATATATTTACAAGAAGGATAGAGTGGAAAGTTGGTGTGGTGAAAGAGAGAAGAAAATTGCATGTAGCCAGTAGTCTGCGCCTTCCTAACTTCAAATCCGTGAGGAATTTGGAAAAAGTTTCTTCTGCAACTTTGTAGATCAGGTCGAAACCGATCGGCCCTCGCGGGAATTTTCTTGAAATTCGCTTTTTCTTAGGAGTTATTGAGATTATAAAAAAGGGCTTCCAAAAGCTGCTTTGACTTTAGTATCCCATATGTATATAAATACATATAAGCATGTGACAAAAGGGGTCCATGCTTGTAAGCTTTTGTGCAAGATCCAAATGACACCATGATGTGGATATTGACTTGTGTGCAAGGGTGAGGTGTCCTCTAATGATGGTGATAGATTCCAAATCTTTAGTGATGCAGACGGGGCCCATGTGTAGTTGGAGGCTAGTCCTTTGAAAAAATCTATGCATTCACTCAACTCCTAGGTGTAATCTATTTTCATCTTCACTAAGATAACCATCCCTTTGACCCTTTACATTGGCATGCCTTCTAAGAACTTGTTCCCCCCATTTTCTAGAGTTATCATAATCGAGAAGCAATGTAGCATACCTAGTGCTTGAAGAGTAAACCTAAAGTGATATGGTAAGCTCTTGATAGGGGCCTTGGCCAAATTTTGTGGTAATAATCCGGGTTGTAAAAAACCCGGATCACTGGCCAGTGATAGATCTTATGAATTGCATTAAGTATCTTGGCATACCCTCGATGTCCTACAGTGGGACTGTCATGTGCTTCCCATAAGATCTTGGCCTTCACTTCTAGTCTTTTTGGGACACAAAGGCAGTCATGGTAATATAGACAACCCTTACTAGCACAATAATCCTTAATCTTAGACATTTATTTGTGAGAGATTTCTCCTTGAAGTACCTTAGCCATGAGTCCTTCATATTCCTTATCCTGAGAAATAACTTGGCGTACAAGCTCAAGTACAGGGTTATCAGGTATGGATACGGTTCTTATGCTTCAAACTTCTCCAACGCTGTTAAGAAAGGATTTTTGGCTTAATGCATCTGCAATGACATTGTCCTTTCTTAGACAATATTTGATTTCAAACTCTTACAGTATCTCTATCCATCTTCTTTGCCTCATGTTTAGGTCAGCTTGGGTGAAGATCCACTTAAGACTTTTATGATCTGTCATAGTTGGACTCATAGGGTTTCAATTTTCTAGAAGTATAGGGCACTAATCTTCCTTCTTGTACTAGTACCCCACCAATTGTAAGTCCACTTGCATCAGTGATCACCTGAAATGGTTAACTAAAGTCAAGGAGTTTTAATATAGGTTCTGGTAGTGAAAAAAATTGGAATATCAAATGAATGACTCTAGTCAATAATAGAGAAATTCATTTAAAAATTAATCATTGACCATCATGAATCTTAGACGTAAGTCACATGCAAGCACTGCCATGAATTACATGTATGTCAAGTTACTAGGATTTGTCTTTCCTAAAGTAAGATATTAAATAGCTCATAGTCTTAAACAATATAGTTTATAAAATATTATTATTGAGTGTTAAGCATCCAAGAAATATCATGTAGTAGGGACTACTCTCTTATAATGAAGGAAAAACCTCTCAATACATGAAAATAGTCTAATAAGAGGCAAAAAAAGCTGAAAGAACTCTGATTGGGTGACAGATAGATTAATAAATGGATTTGGAGGAGTCTTTCTTTCATAATTAAACAAGGCAGCTTGGTCACCCTATTAGACCATATTACAAACCTTTCCTAGTTGTCCCGGACATATTCCAAGGAATATTTCATTTACGTTTAGCTCCCCTCCTAGGCAAGTGTTGTTTCCATAACCCTCAAAACCCCCACTCCCTCCGCCCGCCTGCCAGCATGACTACTCTATGTAGCCCAAAGGATAGACCAACAAAGGTTACCTTTTTACCATCCAATGACATGGACCTCATCTAACATACAGGTCAGATGACTTAACATCAACGTCTATGCTCACACATAGCTTTTTCTCATAATGGGGTCCTTAAAACTTAGAGAACCATAGATCATTGGGGGCATCTTATGAGAAAGGGGCATTGATCATATATAACATAAGCTAGAACAAGGAGTATACTAAATCTCATAGCATGCTATATGCTCAAAAACTATATTAGAGAATTCCCAATATAGTTAATATTTAGCCACGTGATCAAATCTTGTCCCCTTGCTTGAAAGGGGAGTCTACCCTATTTACTATGTAGGTTGTATTTCCAAGTCCCACTTTGAAGCATGGATTAAGATTTAGCCACATGGCCAAATCTTTAACTGAAAGTGGCACTTGGGAGATTCCCAAATTCTCTAAAACGGGGTTTCAAAGTATTGAGAGTGGAAAAAGATTGAATTTTTGATTGATTTTTGTTATTTTTGAGGTCTAAATGATTGATTTTTGATGTATTTAAAGTGATATATGGTTGATAATGGAAGCATTTGAGATTTTTTTGGATGATATTGATTATATTTTAGAAGATCATGATGATTCTTAGTGGATATATGAAGCTCTATGATGTTCTATTGAGGTTCTAATTGGTTCTGAATACCTTCTGTATAGCTTCTGTTTTGTTCTGATTTTCTTCCTCATGAAGCATGGATTGATGATTGATAAAGATTGAGATCTTTTGGAAGCCTATTGAATAGTTTTTGATAGTTTTGAATGGTTTTAGTATGAGTTATGAGGTTCTGATGACCTTCTGTAACCCTCTGTAGACCTTCTGTAGAGTCTCTGTCTCTACTCTGTCTCTGCTCTGTAACTGTACTGTAGCTGTTCTCGTACTATACTGTAACTATTCTGTAGACCTTCTGTAAGTGTTCTGTAGAATGTATGTGTGACTTTGGGAAAGTTTTCTAACTTTTGGAAAGGATAAATCTAAGTTAAAAAGAGCTAAAACAAGTGGAAGAAGCAGCTGGTGAAGACTGAAGAGAATACTGAGTGATAGTGACAGTAGTGAGCTGTGAAAAGACACTGTAGTGGCTCTAGTGACTCTTCATATCAGACATACCTCTTGGGAGGTGCATCCACGACCTAAGAAGGATTATTGAGATTTATTATGAGAGTATTGTAGTGAGGAGATGATGTACTATTGAGAGAGAGAGAGAGAGAGAGAGCTAGAGATAGTCAATTCTATCAAAACAGTGTAACTGTATATGAGAGATTGAGAGAGAGAACTATGAAGACATTGAAGATGAATAATATGTGATTGATTTCCATTAAAATATGGTGTGTTCATTTGTGTTCATTTTTCTATTGAAGAATTCTATGAAGATGTTGAAGATTATGGTTGATTTTATCAATTCCGTGGGAGAAATCTACTATGATGCTGCGTGAAGAATTGCTGTTTTCTTTGTTTTGATTATCAAAAGAATGAAATAAAAGCTTGTTGATGTTACAATATAGATTTTCTTGCAAGATAATTCCCTTTTCCTTGGTGTTCCTCTTGAGGCTCCATGTTTTTGGTGCGCAGCCGGGGAAACTTGCCATCAACAAGCATCAGAAGATGCTGAAAATGAAGGAAATGACATTGCCAAGAAAATGAGAATTCAATGGAAGTTTGAAAAGTTCCTTCTTCCACTGAAGAGTTGAAAACTCTCATTATCAAAGCCAATTTTCACAAGAAGTTCATCCCACAATGGCGGAAACATATCACCATCATGATGCATGCTCTATGTGGTGGTCTATTTCCTCTTCCTATTGAAGCAGCAGAAACTTGTGTAAACTGTTTGGAAACAAACTGAAGAGAAGAAACAGAGAGAATGACCACCCATGGACGATTTGGCATTTATCAAGAAGTTTCCAGACATCATCAAGTGGGAGATTGTGAAGAAGCTTCAGGAGTCATGGTCTGTGGAGGTTCACGAAAACAAGAAGGAAAAGAGTTGGAATCTGTTGTGGATACTCAACAGCAAGATATGTGGGATGCTTGGTGCACTGACAATCTTCTGTTTGTCCAATTAGCAACCCATTGGAAGTTGGTAGACAGAGTGTTTTTCACAACATACACTATTGAAACCCTCAGAAGGTGGCATTATTATAATGGTACAACAACGATCCTAAGAAGAATGAGTTTTGATACTTTCAGAACGGAATATCTTCCTCTGTGTAGTGGTTTGAAAGCCAAATTCAGAGACGTTGAAAAGCAGGAAGTAGAAGAGATGTTGGCCAGAGAATCCCTCAGAGATTGAAGCCCTATCTGATACTATCCTGCTGAGTACAAACCAACTGGTTGGAGCCAAACCCCTGATGAATGATGCAATAAAGAGGCAAGCGTTAGAACGAGTACAGAGGTACGTGAGAAGAGAGAAGGCAAAAATCAAAGTTGAGAATGAGCTCGCAGCAGAAGCCTCCTTTGACGCCCTAAAAGCACTATTTACAGAAGTCCCCATGGCGACTCAAGGTCCCCTTCCTAGTCAGATTCATCCTGGAAATATTGATGACAGCCCAGCAAATGTAGTCCCATTGCTAGTTTTTAAAGGAGAATACAATGAAGACTCTGATCTTCATGTCATAGAGTTCATGGTAGCATGTGTGGCTACAATGCCAGAACCCCTGAGCATTGGTTAGCGATATTCCCCGCCACTTTCAAGGGCGCGGTGTTTTAGTGGTATGAGAGACAAGTAGCAGGAACTTTTGGCACATGGGACCGACCTGAAGTTGGCCTTCCTCACTAAATTTAGGCGTAAAGGTTTTGAAGAGCGGATGCGAGAGGAGTTCATGAAGTCCTCTGGAGAAAGAGTAGAAGCTTATGTCTCGCGAATGGAATCCATCCTGAAGAGATGGACTAACCATCATTTGGATGAAGGAATCCAGAAAGGAGTGTTCCTTAGGGGTCTACAACGAGAAGTTTGCAAATTCATGGAATTGAGAAGATCGGTCAATTTGCAAGCTGCAGTGGAAGGTGCAAGATTGTATGACGAAGTTGAAGCAAGGCTGTCAATGACTCCAGGAAGAGGAGTCTTACCTCCTCCCATGCCTCGAATGGTATACCCACCAAATGCAGTCCCAGGGATAGTTCCCTATCCCTATCTCTAGATGCAAACAGTGCCGCAGTATAATGCACTTAATCCACTGTGGTTTCCACAAACGACAGTGCCTCAAATGATGGTTCAACCACAACAATAGTGGCCTCAAACAGTTCCTCCAATGGCAACTCAACAACAATGGAATCCTACCAACTGGAATCAACAACCCCAAGTCTCAACAAGAGCTCTGAATGAGAGCCAGAACAGAGGACCCTCTGGATCGACCCAACCAATGTATGCAGTAATTATAGAAGCTTCCCAAAATCCCACTACAAGTACTTCAGGAGGTGAAAATCTGAAGGACTACTTATCCAACTCAATTGTAAGTATAAAGAAAGAGCTTCTGGATGTAATTACAGAGCAGCTACAAACGCTGAAGGTGAATACCGCCAATATATCCACTCCTGCGGGAGCTGGAAGAGATGTGATGCACTCTAATACATGGTGTGGAAAGTGTCATCAAGCGGGACATCTAGCCATTGAATGTACCCGAAAACCAACCATTCCTGGGGCCTTCTGTTCCTACTATTTGCGGAAGAACCATATAGAGGATATTTGCTCTCTGAAAGAGATGCATGAACGAAGACAGAAGGATGAAAATGTAAGATTTAACTTGCTCGAATCTAAAATGACAACACAGGATATTGGACCAAAGCCTAGGGAAATTGGTCCTAATTTTGGTCCAAGGAGGTTTCCCTCTCAAAGTTACAAAGGATGACAGTTTGGTAGTGGTCAGAGATCAGAAGTGGAATGTTATAGGTATTGAGAAAAGGGTCATATCTCCCCGAATTGTCCAAACCCTAGACGATTTGTGGATTACAAGCCCTTATGCAGCCCTTGTAAAGGCCAATGGCACTGATAGCCAACAGAAGGTACAAGAGCCTGCCTCCAATTTAGTAGAGTTGGAAGTTGCTACTGTCACGCACACCAAGAAGAAGGAACTAGTTGTTCAGAATGAAAATAAGTCTCTTGCCAAGACTGTGAAGCTCAACCTGTCAACAGAGGGACAGAGCTTTACAGAACAGAACATTACAATACAGAGCATTGTAGTGCTATAGAGAGTTACAGAGATAGTCTCAGAAACAGGACCAGAGGCCCAGGGGATAGAAGAGCCAGAAGCGCTTTCAGAAATAGAGGAAGTGCCGATGGTGCAATTATTAGAAGAAAAATGAAAGATGAAAATGGGTGTAGCCCTATTCCCCAGCCGGCTGGAGAAGCCTGTGGATCCTATCAAAGATTGTGACTTGGTCAAAGACCTAGATACTTTTAAATCTAATTTAATGTTCTGGAAGTTACTGATGCTATCTCCCAGCTGTCGAAAGAAATTCAAAAGCATCTTGATAAGAAGACATGGACTAAGGATTGCTCCTTCAACAGTGACCAAGACCAATAAGGCCCCGAAGCCTGTAAAGAAAGTAGATGTGGCTAATGCTTTCCTAGATCCTGGAACCCCAGAGATTAGTATATGGATAGAAGGGTACTTTATTTCAGATGCATTGATTGATGAAGGCTCATTAGTAAACATAATGACAGACGTGACAATGGACTTAGGGTTGCAAGAAATTCAACCAACACAGTGGCTTATCAGATTGCAGACCAAAGCAGAATTAAGCCATTGGGCATCTTCCCATATGTAAAAACAACCCTTGCAGGAAGAGACTATTGGCTGACATATCTGGTGGTCAAACCAAATTCTTATGGGACCTCATATCCTCTGTTGTTGGGAAGACCTTGGCTTTTTGAAGCGAGAGCCAAGACAAACTGGTTCAAAGAAACCCTAACCCTAGGCAAAGGATCCAACAAAGCGGTGTTAAGGCTGTATGGATCGCAAAAGGGCAATGGATCCACATCCATCGAAGTCATAACTGACTCCTCCAACGAGGTAACAGATGGTACATCAGGAGATGAAGAGGCTGTTAAGTAGATCTTTCCTAAGAAAATAGAGGCACCGTCCCTAACAGTGGGCATTATAAGCCAACTGCCAAGGGAAGTAAAATCCTTGTCCATGGGTGAATACCTCTTGCCTCAACTAGAATTAATCTCTAAAATCACCTCAGACAGTGAAATATAAGCATGGATGTACTGTTCTCCCTGTTACATGACAGTCGCAGAGATAGAGCAGAGACAGAACAGTTATAGAGCAGAGATAGTATAGAGGCAGAACATATACACAGCAGATACAGAGACAGAGCAGAGACAGAACAGTTACAGAGCAGAGATAGTACAGAGGCAAAATAGAGACAGAGCGGATACAGAGACAGTCACAAAGACAGTAACAAACACAAAGCCAGAGCGAGAGGCAGAAGTAGAGTCAGAAGTTCTGACAGAAGCAGAAGTAAATGCAGAGGCAAAAGATCTATTCTTCTCTTACAGAGCCTCTAGAGGAAGAGGATGAAAATGATGAGGAAGAAAATGAAGCAGGTTATGAAAGTGCAGATGAAGAATTTCCTATGATAGCTGATGATCTTGTTGATGTCCCTACAGAGACCTTAGAGGCCAAAGATCTCAGGGTGCTGGATGGAATAACCATGGTTCCATTTGGGTTGGCTAATGGACCACAAAGAATGCAGGATTTGTATAAGCAATGGATTAAAAGCATAAAAATTAAGTTCACTAGTGGCTCCTGTCGCCCTGACTGTTCAGTCCTGAGAAAAGATGATGATGATGCTCCTTGTCAACAGAAGCCAAAGCCCTTAGAGCCCGGCCTCTAGAAGGTCCGTGCTATGTGACATTCCTGGACGCATCCTCTGCGATGAATACCTAAGTCCAAAAGAAATCACCACTCATACAGAAGCAAACAAAGCTCTGATACCCTTCCAGCAACCTCAACAGACGAATGAGTCATCTGTTCAAAAGGAGGACATTGGTTCTAGCGGAACATCAGATGAGGATACTACTCTCTTGAAAGAGTCAGACCTCTACCCAGAAGTAATCCGTGGGATATTTATCCGTGAAGTGGAAGGTGAAAGGCAAGTAATGTTCTTGGATACTGACGGTACTGAACGTCACCTAAAAGTGGGTCTCAATCTTCCAGAGGGAGAACTAGTGGTCCTGCGAGACCTACTTAAAGAGAACTTAGATGTGTTTGCTTGGTCATACAAAGATCTAAAGGGGATTGATCCCACAGTATGTCAACATCACATTGACCTAGAGCCTGATGCCAAACCTGTAAGGCAAAGAAAAATGTGTATGAATCCTAATTATTCTGCTCTGGTGAAGGCTAAATTATTGAAACTTCTTGAAGCAGAGTTAATTTATCTTGTGGCTAACAGTGAATGGGTTTCGCCCATTGTGGTAGTACCCAAGAAGAACGGGAAACTTTGAATATGTGTCGACTTTCGAAAGCTCAATTTGAAGACGAAGAAGGATCATTTTCCCATCCCTTTTACAGACCAACTGTTAGACATAGTGGCAAGCCATAAGCTGTATTCCCTCTTGGATGGATTCAATGGATATAACCAAGTCCAAATCGTAGAAGAGGACCAATTCAAAACAACCTTCACCACAAAATGGGGGACCTATGTCTATAGAGTGATACCATTTGGGCTCTGTAATGCTCCTACCACCTTCCAACGAGTAATGATGACTGCCTTCCAAAATCATTTACATGATTTCATTGAGGTATATCTTGATGACTTTTGTGTCTATAGTTTGATCCGAGAGCACTGGGGACACCTAGAGCAATGTTTTGACAGATGCCGAGAGTATGGGATTTCTCTCAACCCCGACAAATGTGTCTTTGGCATCTCATCAGGAGTTATTTTGGACCATATTGTCTCTGCACAAGGGATTGCAACAGACTCGGTGAAGATTGAGAAAATTGATGCCTTAACAGCACCAACACACCTCAAGTAATTAAGAGAATTTCTTGGACATGTGGGCTACCACATAAGATTTATTGCACATTTTGCAATGAAGGCAACCCCTTTGCACAAGCTCCTAAGGAAAGAAGCTGATTTCCTTTGGACTGATGACTGTGAAGAAGCCTTTAATGCCCTCAAATAGTGCCTTATCCAAGCACCTATCTTACAGCCTCCTGACTGGATGAAGGAGTTCCATGTGCACACAGATGCATTAGTTGAAGGGCTAGGTGTTGTCCTATGTCAAAAGGGCCCCTCTAAATTAGATCAACCAATTTATTATGCAAGTCGAAAGGTCACTGATAGGGAATGGAACTATACAGTGACAGAGCTTGAGTGCTTGGCAATGGTGTTTGCACTAGAGAAGTTTAGACACTATCTATTGTCAATGCATTTCAAGTTCTACGTGGATCATGAAACCCTCTCCTTCTTGATGAATAAAGTAGATGTTAAAGGACGACTGATAAGATGGTTACTCCTATTCTAGGAGTTCGACTTTGAAGTGGTCACTAAGCCTGGCTGTTTCCATGTCCTAGCTGATCATCTATCACGGATCCCTCAAACAGAAGAAGAGGAACAGGATGATCCAGACCTTCCTAATGCTTCCTTGTTTCTAGTTGAAACAGTTACTTCCTGGTATGCAGATATAGCCAATCTCCTAGCAACTCAACAGTATCCTCATGGCATCTCAAGCTGTGAAAAGAAGAAGCTTCTGTTAGAATCAGTCCCCTACACCTTGCTAGGCGGTGCACTATACAAGAGAGGCAAAGATGAAGTGCTGCGGAGATGTGTTGCAGGGTATGAAATTGGCATAGTATTGAAAGCATGCCATAATGAACCCTGTGGTGGACACTTTGCAGGAGAAGCGACAGCCAGGAAGGCTCTATTAGTAGGATACTGGTGGCCGACCCTCCACAAGGATGCATACGACTACTACAAGAGATGTGATGCTTGTCAGCGAATGGGGAAACCCACCAAAACAAGTCCCATGCCGCTACAACCCATTCTTCCCCTAAGGCTATTCGAGAAGTGGGGGATTGATTTCTGGGTCCCATTGATCCACCTACTAGATAGAAGTAGAACAGATACATCTTAGTATGTATGGATTATGTCACAAATTGGTGTGAAGCTAAAGCCCTGAAGCGGGACGATGGTAACAACGTAGCCATGTTCATGTACGAGAATATTATCACTCATTTTGGCAGTCCCTCGAGCTGGTAAGTGACAGAGGTACTCATTTCCTTAACAAAATCATGAAGGAGCTAACGGAATTGTATAAGATGCGCCATTGTAAGTCCACTCCTTATTATCCCAGAGCCAATGGCCAAGTTGAAGTCACCAATCGCATCCTCTGCTCAATTCTAACAAGAAAAATTGTTGCATATCATAGTGACTAGGACGATCAACTTACAGAGGCCCTCTGGGCATACAGAACCTCCCATAAGGCAGCTATAGGACAGACCCCTTTCTAGCTAGTCTATGGTACCGAAGCCGTCTTCCCTATTGAGCTGGATTTGCCCTCTTTGCAAGTGGCAGTTAAAGAACGCTTTGGAGATAATGAGTCACTGCAACACCATCTCTTGCAGTTGGAATGCTTGGATGAGATACGACGGATGGCCCTATAGTGCATGGAAACCACTCAAGCGCGACACAAAGCTTATCATGATAGTTTCATTAAGCATAAGGAGTTCAAAGAAGGTGATCTTGTTCTAGCCTATGATTCGAGATTTGGCAAGTTTCCTAGCAAGCTTCAACAATGGTGGATGGGCCCATACAAGGTACTTGCTATCAATCCTCTAATGATCCCTTCCTCATCAATGGCTATCGCCTGAAGGTATACTTCCCTCCCTGGGGATCTTGACAATCACAATCGACCTACCCTTTCCCTTTTGGGCGTCGCACTGTCCTTCTTGTCATGCTTCTGATAGCCCTTATGATTCTCCTCATGAGGTGGTCTCATTCTGCTAACCCCTCGCAGAAACCTCTCAACCCAACCTTGTTCTCTTCTCGTCTGATCCAACAACAGTGGCGAGGTTGGTCCTGACATATGGTATTTCTACCATTCTCTTTTTCACCGAAAAAAAAAGAAAAAATAAGAAAAAGAGAAAAGAAAAAAAAAAACAACAAAAACAAAAAGAAAGGAAAATAAATGAAACTGTTATGGAAGAAAATGAAGAAATTCCCTGTCATAACAGGCCTTGTTCCAAGAAAAGGTGAAAACACCCTTGGGCGGGAAGCTGACTGTGGAAAAGGTGGTAACACCCCGCAGTTCAGGGTAGCTGATTCACTAGCAGAACCTCTTCAGCAAGTAATTCGAAACCTCCCTTGGCTACCTCCCTGGATATGCCTCCTCCTTAAGATCCTGACGATACCAACAGCCGACATGACCTTCATCATCAACCCCTTGAGTGACGTGAGCTTTCATCCTAACAGGATGGGGACGTGAGTATGGGCTGCCCTCTGTATCTATCAAAGCGTGAGATAGAGGGTGGGGTGAGTGACCAGTCTTTCCCTTCAAATCAAATGAGAGGTGAGATGTGTGAACGGAGTGTTGCACACACGGCCTCTCAATGCATAATGCACGATCTGTTCCTATGCATTGCACCATAAGGCTCCCTGGCCTTCCTTTTTGCACCGTATGCTGGCACAGGGGGGGATGCACAATTGCACCATCAAAAGTGCACAAGGCATACAACCTCTGCACCAGTGACAACGAGGATTACATCAATGGGTTTCAAGAATGGGCTACTCTCTGTATCTATCAACCGAGTGTGAGACAGGGGGTGGGCTGAGTGTGACTGGTATTCTTCAATCAATTATCAAGAGGTGAAGATTGAGGGACATTGCGACCATTGGAGTTAGGTACGTTCTCATGTCCCTATGCACCCACGGGCTGGGTCTCTACCATCAGCATAGGACACATCATTCTGCTCTATACACTACACTACAAGGCTCCCTAGCCTTCCTACTTGCACCTATGCCAGAGGGATTGGATGCACTGATGCACCATCAATTGTGCACCCTGGCATACTCTCTTCGCACCACCCCCTTGTCGATTCCTAAACTGGGTGTGAGCTATGGGTTTTCATCATTATTTCCTCGAGTGATGTTAGTAATGGGGTGAGTGACTGCTCTTTCAATCCATTTGAGTGATTGTGAGTTGAGTGCAATATCCCTCGCCATCGGCGAATTTCCTGTGATTCCTTCAACCACCTACCTCCCTAGGTGCTGCTGCGAGGTCCCTGCCACGAATCACAAAGGACGTGTGCTGTGAAACCTTATTACCTCCTACAGCCGACAACGATACAAGACGCAACCTTGATCTTCGACATTCCTCCTCGGCAATATGGACCAAGTTTTTCTAACCCTACACCTTCTGTTTCTCAGTACCGGTCATGTCTTAAGTGTGGGGACATTCCTGGTTGGTCTGAGGTGTGGTACTAGGTCCTTCTTGTTCGGTTTACCCTTCCTGTTAAGGTTTTAAGTGTGGGGATGCGTCCCTGCGCGTCTATGTTGCATACCCCCATGCATATACGCTGTTATGATCATGCATCTATGTCATGACTTCATTTTACCTTGATGGGGTCCCTTCCCCCCTCTTCCGTTCCATTTCACCTTGTCCCTAGGGCTGTTCCTTGACCGTTTGCCCTTATCCTTTGTTTTGTGATTTTTTTCATGCAAATGTACCCTACATCCACCAAAATCCCAATCCAACCTTACAGTCTGTTTGTACCTTTGAACTACCTATTTTTCCTTTTTATCGACCCCTGTTCCGACAGACGGTTCTCAAGTTATTAATTTTTTAATCAATTCCCATAAATTAGACAGTTTTTCATATGAACGCGGCTTTATTGCTTCACAACCGTGATCTAATGTGGTAGCCCTATCCTACCCATTCCCCCTGACATTTTTCCTTTTCAGTCCCTGTCCTTTCGATGCACAGTTGATCCGTTATGAAATTTTTCGGGTTTTCGGGCCTTTTTCGTGCTTATTTTTCACATTTTTCCACGTGAACCTGCCCTATTTTCACCAGACTTCCAGTGTAGCTTGACAGCCGTGTCCTGCCAGCCTTTCCCCCACTTTTTCCTTCTTTCTCCACCCTCTTCCAACTGTTGGATTTTTAGTTATTAATTTTTTCGAGTGTTTTCGGATGCGTTTTTGTGTTTTTTCCATGTGAATCCCTCCTAATTCCTTTCAAACTGAGTTTTGATGTGCTAGTCCTATGAATCCCTTTCTTTCAGACATTTTTCCTTTTTATTGTTTGCTATTCCGGCGCATGGTTTTTTTCGTATTAATTTTCGAGTCCATTTTTGGGGTTTTTTCCATGTGACCGCATCCTATCTCGCTCGAAACTGTGTTTTATCGTGATAGGCTTGTTATCGATCTTGTTCTGCACAATTTTCCTTCCTTCCGCACTTCATTTTGATATGTGTATTTTCTGATATTAATTTTTCCGAGTGTCTTCCAGTTTGTTTTTTGCACTTTTTCCAGGTGAACACCCTGATTTTGCCCCGAACCCGGTGTTGCATGCTTCCATCAGTTTCCCCTCATCTCCTGGCACATTTTTCCTTCTTATGGTTCTTTGATCCGACGAACGGTTTGGATTTTATTAATTTTTATTCCTTTTTGCAATGTGACCGTGTTTCTTGTGTCGTGCGTGAAGGTGCCTATTTTTGGTTTTACATGCCTCGGGACGCCCCCGTGGCGTCTGTGGCTTGTGCGCCGCCGTCCTTGCCCCGTTTGACCCTATCACTGCAAATTTTTTTACCCCTGCCCGCGCATGCGCACGGGACGAGAATGTGTTTTTTGCCCCTCCATTTTCCATTTTTTCTTTTATTTTTCTTTTTCCATTAAAAAACAAAAACAAAAAAAAGAGAAAGAAAAAAAACAAAAAAGAAAGAAACAAAAAGAAGAAGGAGAAGAAAAAAAAAAACATACTTGTTTGCCGTTGCGTGCCGCGTCCCCACCTTCCTCCCTCCTTTTTCCTCCTCCCTTTCTCCTTCCTCTTCCTCCTCCCCTCCTTCTTTCTTCCCCTTCTCCTCTCCTTCTTCTTCTTCTTCATGGCTGATTCTTCATTGTGTGTTGTAGATGTACCCTTGGTAGAGCTTGAAAGAATGGGAGTGTTGGCAGAGTGCGCATTTGTCAACCCAAACTTCTTAACAATATCATTAATAAACTTTGTCTGGCGAAGAAGAAGAATGCCTTGTTGTCGGTGTCGTTGAACTTGAATACCCAAACAAGAATGTATCTCACCAAGATCCACCATTTCAAATGCAGTCGATAAAAGCTTCTTCATAGCATCCAAGAAAGCGATATTATTTGACACAAGAATAGTATCATCAACATATAGAGCAAGAATAATAAAATATTTGTCCTCCCTTTTGATGTAAAGATTTGGATCAGCAAAACATGCAACAAAACCTTTAGATGTGAGGAACTGATCAATCTTAATATACCAAGCACGAGAGGCTTGCTTCAATCCATATAATGCACGATGAAGCTGGCATACAAGATGCTCCTTTCCTACAATCATAAAACCTTCAAGTTGCTCCATATAGATTTCTTCTTCAAGATCTCCATTGAGAAAAGCTGTTTTAACATCCATTTGGTGAATTTCTAGATCAAATAGTGTTGCAAAAGCCAAAATCATACGAACAGTTGTGGAGCGCACAACAGGAGAAGGAGGTTTATGATCTCCAAATTTTCATCAATCTTCTTTGGAGGTGAAGGAGGTTTATGATCATCAGAATTAGTAGAATCACAAAGCAAGTAAGGAAATGCACTAAGCAAAGACAGTGTATCATCTGAAACATCTGACGACCATGTGCCACCCATAGTCTTCTCATCAAATATAGCATCACGACTAATGATAACCTTTTGAGAAGAAGGATCATAAAATTTATAACCTTTGGAATGATCTGAATAACCAAGAAAAATAACCTTCAAACCTGGAGGATCCAACTTATGTCGAGTGTCCTTGGGCACATGAATATAAGCAATGCAGCCAAATGTGCGAAAGTGAGAGACTGAAGGTGTCTTCCCTGTCCAAATTGTTATAGGAATTTTACCAGCAGGCGCAATAGTTGGAAGATGATTTTGAATAAAAACAGCTGCTAGAAGTGCTTCAGTCCAAAACTTTCGAGACAAACCAGAGTGTATAAGCATGCAACGTATAGCATTAAGAATCGTGCGGTTTTTGCGCTCAGCAACACCATTTTGCTGAGGAGAATAAGGAACTGTAAACTCATGATGAATACCTTGATCCTTACAGAAGTCATCAAATAGATTGGATACATATTCACCGCCATTGTCACTGCGAAGCATCTTTATAGAGAATCCAGTTTGAAGCTCCACACTTATCTTGTATTGTTTAAATATAGGTAAAGTCTCAGACTTATGTCGAAGAAGATAGACATGTGTGTATCGTGAGAAATCATCAATGAAAGTTATAAAATATCGATATTGAGAATTTGAGGCAGGAAAAGGACCGCAAATATCGGTATGAACCAAATCCAAGAGAGCACAGGAATGTGATGAAGAAGAAGTGTGGAAAGGCGAACGATGGTGTTTTCCAAGTGCACAGTACTCACATATTCCCATACGTGGATGAGATTTAAGATCCATACCTTGCACAAGACCATGACGATGAAGATCAAGAATTTTGGCAAAATCGGAGTGTGCAAATCGTTGATGCCATAATTTGCAATCTGCATCTCCAGGGGCAGTAACAACATTTGCAACTGTATCGTTCAATGATAGCTCAAATAGATTACCATGTCGAGGAGCCGCTGCTATAGTATGCCCGTCTTTCTCTATACGACATTGATTATGATCAAAGCCAACAAACAAACCAAGATCAACTAGACGAGCAACAGAAAGAAGATTTCTTTGCAAATCTGGAACATGAAGAACTCCTCTTAATATTCTAGTGGATGAAACAGTCCCCAGATATAAGTCACCCACTCCTTTGACTTGACAAGTCGTATCATCCGCAAGGTAAACAAACTTCTTGACAGGAAGAGAATGATAATTGTGAAGCCACTGCGATTGGTATGTCATGTTTCCAGTGGCACCTGAATCAACGATGAATAGAGAACCATCATGAACATGAAGTACCTTTTCTGGAGAGATATCATAATGGACGAAATTGACCTTCTGATGAGTATGATCATCATCAGTTGAAGTTTGCTGAACAATATAAGCTCGAGAACGTTCTTCATCATATCTTCGTTTATAACAACGATGAGAAAGATGATCTGTATGTGCACAATAATCACAAGGAGGAAAACTTTTGGACGAGCGAGGTTGCTTTGTAGTAACTCCATGCTCCTCATCATATTGACGTGCCCAGCAATCAGAAGCCACATGACCTTTCTTATCACAGTAAGAACAATGTTTGTTAGGATAAGCAAGACGAGAAGATTTACTACCTGGATTAGAGCGTCCACCCTGCTGAAAACGTGAAGCAGGACGCTTGCGAGCAGCAAAAGCAGCATCAAAATCCCTTTGTTCGCAAGTGACCAAAACAGCATCAGATTTTTCCAAATGATGCTCATGACGTTGAGAATATTCAATAAGAGATATACATGCTTTATCAAAGTGGATATCATCCTTGTTAGACAAAATAGTGATGATATTGTCATATAAAGGATCTTTGATGGTATGAAGAAGTTGAGTAACAATCTGATTTTTAGCAACAGGAGCGCCGACAGCACCAAGCTGATTGATAATGTCTTTAAAAGCCTCGATATGAGAGTGCATAGAAGTACCAACCTTATATTGAAGATTCTTCAAACAAGTTTGGAGATATAAAATTTCGGTGACCGATTTCTTCTCAAACGTTGAGATAAGATACTCCCAAATAGCATGAGAGGTTTCCAGATGAAAGACATCCAACATAAGTGAGTCAGGAAGTGCAGACAATATATAACGACGAGCCGCTTTGTCACGACGAATCCAATCAGTGTGATCAATTTTCCATTGTTCAAATAATGGACCATCAGTAATCACAAAATTGTTATTCATCACATCAATAGGTTGAACTGGGCAAGACAGGTCGCCCAAAACAATATCAAATAATTCGTCACCTTCGAGAATTAGCATCATCTTTGCTTTCCACCCAAGAAAGCCTTGTCCTTGGAAGAAGGGAACCGAACGTTGGCCAGACGGATATCCGTTAATAATTACGCAATTGGCCATGCCTGTATGTCGAGAGAAAACAAATAAGATGAGATCGCAGAATCTGCAAACCATGATTAAGACGAGCGTAGTTGAGACGCATGACAATCAAAATAGGGATATGCACGTAAGAACGGCGAAAAGTATTGAGTGACTAAAAAGAAAGCCCGAAATAGAGGGGCGTAACGTGCAAGACGAGATGACGCATATTAGAAAAGTGTTATTTCGGTCGAGCAAAGAACATGAACGATAATAAAACATCGCTAAAAATAGCAAGATGTTTGCTTGTCGTAATCAACATCATTAACGAAGACGAGCAATTAATAAACTGTAATTGGGGATTAACGAACTGTAATTAGAAATACAGTTTTAAATAAAGAATCGCAAATTCGAGCAGAATTGCTGTCTTGAATCCTGAACTGTCATAACTTTTGATCCAGAACTCCGATTGACAAGCAGTTTTGACAGGATTCGAGAGCACGACGAGAGCTACGCAGCTGGACCTGGTTTTGTTTTTAAAGACAAAATTAACTAATACTTCTAATTTGAACAAGTTCATGTATCAAATCATCACTTGTGCAAAGAATTCAATCAAGTATAAACAATGAAACAACTTATCTTCCTTGTTGTTGTTACGCATCCATAGCTCTGATACCATGTTGAGAGAGAGAGAAAGTACGAGAGAGATACACAAGACATGCTCCCAAAGAATGATTCATATTGATGTAGAGTTAGTATATATAGGTGAGACCCAAGTCAAGTGAGAGATGATATATATAGTTGTAACAGAATCTAAGTTCAAAAGAGCTAAAACAAGTGGAAGAAGTAGCTGGTGAAGACTGAAGAGAAAACTGAGTGACAGTGACAGTAGTGAGCTGTGAAAAGACACTGTAGTGGCTTTGGTGACTCTTCATATCAGACATACCTCTTGGGAGATGCATCCACGACCTAAAAAGGATTATTGAGAGCTATTATGAGAGTATTGTAGTGAGGAGATGATGTGTTATTGAGAGAGAGAGAGAGAGAGAGAGAGAGAGAGAGAGAGAGAGAGCCAGAGATAGTCAATTCTATCAAAATAGTGTAACTGTATATGAGAGATTGAGAGAGAGAACTATGAAGACATTGAAGATGAATAATATGTGATTGATTTCCATTCAAATATGGTGTATTCATTTGTGTTCATTGTTCTATTGAAGAATTCTATGAAGATGTTGAAGATTATGGTTGATTCTATCAAATCCATGGGAGAAATCTACTATGATGCTGCGTGAAGAATTGTTGTTTTCTTTGTTTTGGTTATCAAAAGAATGAAATAAAAGCTTGTTGATGTTACAAGATAGATTTTCTTGCAAGAGGATTCCATTTTCCTTGGTGTTCCTCTTGGGGCTCCACAAAGTCATTTGTAGCTTCCAAATCAATGGTTTTCCTCAGAAATTCCAAAATACGGTGTCCTTTATAACTCCAAAACTATGGCTCCTTTCAAGCAATTTCCTAAATATTTCATGTGTAGTCCCTTGCCTCTTTTATGATTTAAGTAATGTATGAAAATGTCAAAGCTCAACACCATCCATAATTCCACCTTAGTATCTTCATAAATACAAAGGGGAAGGCCAAGCTTAGAGTTTGGGGGCAAAAGATCAAGCTATTCCTCCTACTCTCAAGATTATTCTATTGTGAACTAGCTAATCACACCCAGTGTAGCCCCCTTTGTATGAAGCAGTTGGGCTAAGGATATGCAAGCTTGCTCAATTCCATAAGTAGAGTGGTGCGAAAGTGCTACCTATCTTGAAGCTATAAAGCATTGTACTTGCCTATCATTCGAATGCAATGTCTTAGTACCTTTGTCCTTTCACTCAAGTGTCCATGTCATTGTCTACATACACAAGATTGTCTTTATGAGTCCAAGCCTCAATCTTGGAATCTAATTCACTTGTGTAATAAATAGTTATCAACTCTATGTCTTCATGGGTCTTGTTTACATCTATCCTCCACCATAGCCATGCTCTAGATCCATGCATTTTAACATGGTATCAGAGCCATAGTGAGCATGGCTAAGCTTAGAAAACTCTTCTTTCACCTCCTCTTTGCTCCTATCCATCCATTTCTCACTTCATTTATATCCTCTACCTCTTGGCAGCCATAGCCAAACTGTACCTGCCCTGCTTTGAGCTCTTAGATATCTTCAAGCAAGCAAGATCTTAACAAGCTTCCTTTTGAAGATTTCTCTCCCTACTCCTAGAGCTCCTCTCTCTCACCTCAGAGCTTGACATTGCTGACCACATAGCCTAGCATTACTCAAATTTGAAGTCCCTGTTTGAATTGTGTTGAATTTTGTTTGTACTATCGATTCTCATTCAGTGCAGCGTGATGTTGTCCACGACCATAGGGCATTGCAAGCTCCATACCTATGCTATCTCCCACTAAAAGGGTTTCTCAAATTATCCATTGTACAAGCTTCCCCAACCAAAAAATCAGATCCCTAATCTGAAAACTCTAATCTACCATAGCCAAGTACTCTTCAAGCTCTTTTCCACTTCATTTCTTCCACTATTTTTAGTCAACTAAAGCCTCATTCCCTTAGATTTGAATTTCCAACAAGTATAAACCTTCAAGAAGAAGATTTGGAGCAATCTTGAAATCAAGCTACCTGCCTGAATATCAAGCAACCAACTTTTAGATCAAGCATAATCAAGCTTGACATCAAATGCTTCAAACTAATCTCTCACTTCTTGGCACACTAAATCTCAACCTTCTTGCTAATATATTATCAGTTTTTTACTACTATTCTCAACAACAAGGAAGGGATTCAAGATCCAACTTGGAAGATTCAAGATCAAGCTAGTATCTCTCGATATTTACCACTGCCATTGCTTGTGTCTCTTGACACATTCAAAGTCAACTTATTTATGAGAACTTTGGTTCTCATTTTTTGTTGTTCTAGCCACTCTAGCATGGGTAAAGACTCTCTGGCATGTCACTTCAAAGGAGTCGGGTTTCATACCTGGCAAACCCACATAAAGCTTATCTTGAGGAATAAGGGCACATGGGCCATCACTAATGGACAAGAGAAGAAGCCATGGGATGCTGCCCTTGTAGAAATCTAGTAGAAAAATGATGAAAAGGCTCAAGCCACCATAAAGCTTGAGTTGGATGACTTCTACATTCATCATGTGGATGCCTGTGGTACATCCCGTGACAGATGGGATAGATTGGACACATCAAAGACTTGTAAGTATGGACTGCTAATTGAATTCTTTAGACTAGACATGAAGCCTAATAAATCCTTGGGATCTCATTTGAACTAGATGGAAAGTCTTCTAACCCAACTTGTAGAAATAAATCTGAAAATGGATGAAGATATTTATATTGGTGTCTTGTTAAAAAGTTTACTTCCATATTTTGATAATGTTTCAACCACTTTAATCAACATGCCAAACCCTAAATTGGTTGACATTAAAGCCTCATTGTTAGAAGAAGAAAAGAAGATGAAAGGAAAAGAAGAAACTACAAAAGAGGGATAACTGTTGTATGTCAGTAACGAGAACAAAGGAAAAAGGAACTAGCTAATTTGTGACTTTTGCAAAAATATCGGACATGCTAAGAAGTTTTTTCATGCCAAAAAGAGGTCTCGGAAGGCCTATCTTGCAGCCGTGAAAGAAGAAGACCATGGAGCAAAATAATAATAATAATAATAATAATAATAAGACCATTAGGAGCAGAAGGATAAGCCTCACTAGTCCTTCTATTCCCAGCTTTCTGATAGACTTTTTTAAAGCCTTGTATAACCTTGCCTTAATGCTTCTGTCATAAGCTTTGTGAACTTCTCATGTAATTTGACACTACAGCCTCTATACACTTTGTAAAGCCCTTGCTACAGCCTCTGGATGTCCACCATGTTTTTGGTACCCACACTTAGCTTTGTTTTGAAACAGCCTCTGGATGTTACCTTGTTTGTAGAGTGCCCACACTTTTCATGTGGTGACTCACTAATATGACTAGTCATATGATTAGATGCACCTGAATCAACATACTATACATCAACATGTATCCCCTTTCGTGTAACAATATTCAACATATGCTACATAGCATACATATGTTCATTTTTATCTTCATTCTATCATGAAGATAATACATAGTTTTCTTACTATAATTTATCACTACGGATATCATCCTTCTTAGCATAACAATGGGTTGCAGTATGACCCATTTTGCCATAATAATGGTAAATAATAGCAAAATTTTCAGAACCTTCATTCTGCAATCCACCTCTTTCTCTAGAGCTCCCCATGCCTCTAAAGTTTCCATGGCCTCTTGAAACCTATATTTCATCAAATTGTTGATTTAACCTGTTTTGTTGGTTATCACTAGCGCATCCCATACCATGGCCTCTCAAAGAGTGTCTACCATGTTCCTTTCCTGAACTTGAGTAAAATGCTTGAACATATTCACATTTATTTCAGATGAGTCACCCTACATATTGATCTCTTCGGTAATCATGAGAGAGACCAACTCATCAAAATTTGGAAATGGCTTTCGTACATTTACAAGGGTGACAAATGATTGTCAATCCTTCTCATAATTAGGGCCACCAAAAGTAGATGAAACCAAAGCATTATCATTAGGTATTGCATCAATCATTGTGAAAGCATGAACAATGGTTCTCACCTTCAAAATATACTTATTAATAGACATTTTCATTTTCTTCAAAGAATTCAACTCTTGCTTTGAGTTGAATCTTTCATGTCTTATTTACTAAGAATATGGTCTTAAAAATTATCCAAGGTGCATGTGAAGTTTCTTCATTCCTAAGATATCCTAGCATAGTATTATCACTGACTATAGATAGCCAATACATCACCTTTTTGTCCTTTGTATTCCATTCTTTCCATGCCTTTAATTCACCTACACTCACAAGGATACTCAGCTCTAGCTTCTTTCTTCACCTGAAACAAACTTAAAAAGGTCCTTTCTAATAAGGAAGTTTATCACATGAAACTTCCATAAAGGGTAGTTTTTCTTGTCCAAAGGGATTATCTGTATAATATACAATACTCTACTTGTACACCAAATCTCATAGCAATATAAAATTTTCACTCTCCCTTGCTTTTGATGCCTCCACAAGCACTATCCAAGAGAAAGAGTGGAAGAATGGGAGAGCTTCTTACATATTGCTTGCTTACTGGAATCTTTTCTTCTTGTCCTTCACTTCAGCATTCAAAAATAGCCTCTCTCAATGGTACTACTTTGATGCCATGTCAACAATTGTGTGGTGGGAGGACTTGCTTGAGTTGCTATGCCAAACGCACACCATACACATAAGAAGAAGCTCACTCAAGAACACAAGAAGAAAGATAGAGAGGGGCCCTTTTAGCATAAGAGTGCACCTACGCCTTCAACTGACGCATCTGTGTGCACATGGAACTCATTTGTCCAATCAGAAGGCTGTAGGATGGGTGCTTCAATCAAACATTGCTTTAGGGTGTTAAATGCCTTGTCACAATTAGTGGTCCATGTAAACTCGACATCTTTTCTTAGGAGTTTATGCAAAGGGGCTACCTTTCTTGCAAAGTGTGCAATGAGCCTTCTGTAATAGTCCACATGGCCAATGAATGCCCTCAATTTCTTAAGGTTATTTGGGGCTGTCAAGGCAGCAATCTTCTCAATCTTAGCAGGATCTATATGCTATCCCTTGTGCAGAGACAATGTGGCCCATAAGAACTCCTAATGAGACACCAAAGACGCAATTGTCGGGGTTGAGAGAAATCCCATACTCTCAGCATTTGTCAAAACACTGCTTTAGGTGTCCCCAATGCTCATGGATTAGGCTATTGACACAGAAGTCATTGAGATACACCTCAATGAAATCATGAAGATGGTTTTGGATTAAGGTAGCAATCATCACTTGTTGGAAGGTAGCAGCACCATTACAGAATCCAAACGGCATCACTCTATAAGCATAGGTTCCCCATTTGGTTGTGAAGGTTGTTTTGGATTAATTGTCCTCTAATATTTGGACTTGATTGTATCTATTGAATCCATCCAAGAGGGAATAGAGCTCACAGCCTGCCACTATGTCCAACAGTTGATCTATGAAAGGGATAGGGAAATGATCCTTCTTCATCTTGTGATTCAGCTTTCAAAAGTCCACATATATTCAAAGTTTCCCGTTCTTCTTGGGTACGACCACAATGGGTGAAACTCATTCACAGTTAGCCACTAGATAAATGAACTTAGATTCAAGGAGCTTCAGTAAATTGACCTTCACTAGGGCAAAATAATTTGGATTCATGTGCCTCTGTCTAGCATCAGGCTCTAGGTCGATGTGGTGTTGGCAAATTGTGGGATCAATCCCCTTTAGATCTTTATATAACCATGCAAACATGTCTAAGTTCTCCTTAGTAGGTCTCGTAGGACTAGTAATTCCTCTTCTGGAAGATTTAGACCCACCTTTAGGTGACATTCAATACTTTCAACATCCACGAACATCAGTAAAATATTACACGGCGCAGCGAACAGAATCTGAGAAAGAGATAGAGAGTACACAACAGATAAGAGGAGAATCAGTAAATTCTTTAACTTCAAACAACTGATACAAAGATGGCTCTGTCCACCCGTGCGCTTTCACTAAGTGAAGCTTAGATGGCGATCTAGATAGAAGATAGGTGAAGAGCTTAAGGCTAGCTGGAACAACAACTCTGACTGGGTGAAAGATGAGTGTGTGATGGTTGCGAAGGGGTTTAGCTTTTATAGCCCGCGAAGGTCGTTAGGTCGGCCTATTGACCGACCTACCATATGAGCCTCCACTAGTCGGCCAGGGAATATTCCAGGGAATATTCCCTTTATCATCGGGCCGGGGGCGCTGCCCCCGGACCCCCGCCAGGGGGGCCAGCGGTCCCCCTGGGACCCCCCCAGCCAGGGGCCGCTTCCGCGGCCCCCGGACCCCACAATAGGGGCCCCTTTTAACTCCCTTACCACGCAACTCAATGCAATGTGCCTCGAGTTGCTACCAGCTTAACCACTCTGTCTAACCCAAAGATTAGACCCACAACAGTCACCTTTTTGCCATCCGGTCACATAGACCTCATCTGATATACAAGTCAGGACTCAACCAATGTCCGGGCTCACATTTGGCTTCTCCTCATAATGGGGGCCTTACAACTTTGAGCACCATGGATCATTGGTAGCACCTAATGAGGGTGGGGGCATTGATCATATCTAACACATCAATTTCCTTTCACATTCCACTTCACGGATAAATGTCCCATGGACTGCTTTTGGGTAAAGATCCGACTCCTTCAAGGGAGTGGTCTCATCTTCTAATGATGCACTGGAACTAATGTTCTATTTTAATGGAAGCTTAGCTCACTCTTTGGGAGGCTCAAATGGTGTCATTGAGGTTTTGGATTTGGGTTGGGGATGAGTTACTTCTTGGCTCAAGGATTCATCTTCTAAAGATACATCCAAGAACTTCACATAACATGAATTTTTTGCATTTTGTTTGAGCTGCAGGGATGGGGGTTATTGGCAAGGTGCATCATCATCATCTTCTTTAAGGAAGGGTAACTTTGGATGACAAGAAACACTACCAAAGGAAGGCCTATTATCCTTAATCTATTTCTTATAAAGGATTTACTCATGACATGCTTCATTGATTAGTCCAAAGGGTACCATAGTCATTTTGTCAAAGAGAAAGGGATCTTCTACTTCTGCTGAGGCTTTAGGAACTTCTTCCTCATCTCTACCTTCTGCGGGTAGGATTGACTCTTCTAGCTTACTTCCATCATCTTCTTCTGCATTATCACCTTCATCCTCTTCAAATTCTATATCTATCTCTATGGGGGCTTTGTAAGAGAAAAACAAGCTCTCTGTTTTGTCTTCTACTTCTGTTTCTGCTTCTTTCTTTGTCTCTAGCTCTGTCTTTGCAACTGCCATGTAACAGGGAGAACAATACATCCATTCTTCTATCTCACTGTCAGAGGTGATTTCAAAAGTCAATTAAGGTTTAGACTCCCATGGATAAGGAATTTACTTCCTTCGGTAATTAACACCATATTGGGGAATATGGGAATTTCCCATAAGTTTGGGACATGTGGTCAAATCTTTGCATTTGTCATAACTTGAACACTATAACTCCAAATCGAGCACTCTATAGCTCAATAGATTCCATTTTTCAAGCACTTTCCAATGATAGGTCACATCATATGGTTTTGAGAAACTTATGGGCATGTTATCCGAGTGCCACCTTTTTAGTATTCAAAAAATGGAAATTGATCTAAAGGGGACCTCCAAAGTAGAATCAAACCATTGGGCATCCTCCCATACATAAAGACAATCCTTGTAGGAAGAGACTGTTGGCTAACATATTTGGTTATCAAACCAAATTCTTATGGGACCTCATACCCTCTGTTGTTGGGAAGACCTTGGCTTTTCGAAGCAAGAGCACGAACAGATTGGTTCAAAGGGACCCTAACCCTAGGCAAAGGACCCAATAAAGTAGTATTGAAGTTGTATGGATCGCAAAAAGGCAATGGATCCACATCCATTCAAGTCATAACTGAATCCTCTAATGAAGTAACAGATGGTACATTAGGAGATTGATTCCCCTTTAGATTTAGATCCACCTTCAGGTGACATGCATCTAAATCAGAAGGTGATGGCGGCAACCTCCAATTCCACCAAATCAGAGGTAGGCTCTTGGACCTTGGACTAGTTATCAACAATGTTGTTCTTCACTTGAGCTGGGCTTGGATAATCTTTTGTAGTGTGGCCTTCTCCTTTGCATCGACTGCATAAGGGCTTGTAGTCCACTAACCTTCTAGGGTTTGGACAATTTGGTGAAATATGACCCTTTTCTCCACATCTGTAACACTCCACCTCTGATCTCTGGCCACCGCCAGATTGTCGTCCTCTGTAACTCTGAGAGGGAAACCTCATGGGACCGAAATTGGGACCAAGCTTCCTAGGCTTTGGTCCAATGTCCTACGTTGTCATTTTGGATTCCAACAAGTTGAATCTTGTGTCTTTATCTTTCTTTCTTCTTTTGTGTATCTCTTTCAGAGAACAGATATCTTCTATATGGTTCTTCCTCAAATAGTATAGGCAGAAGGCTCTAGGAATGACTGGTTTTCGGGTACATTCAGTGGCTAAATATCTTGCTTGATGTCACTTTCCGTACCATGAACTAGAACACATCACATCTCTCCCACCTTCCGCAGGAGTGGATATATTGATGGTATTCACCTTTAGCATATGTAGTTGCTCTATAATCACATCCATAAGCTCTTTCTTAATACTTATGACTGAGTTGGATAGGTAATCCTTTAGATTTTCATCTCTTGGAGTACTTATAGTAAGGTTTTTGGAAGCTTCTGTGATTACTGCATACACTGGTTGGGTTGATTTAGAGGATTCTCTATTTTGGTTTTGATTTAGATCTCCTGTTGAGACTTGGGTTTGTTGATTCCAGTTGGTAGGATTCCACTGTTGTTGAGTAAACATTGGAGGAACTATTTGAGGCCACTGTTGTTGTGGTTGAACCATCATTTGAGGCACTATCGTCTGTAGAAACCACTATGGGTTAGGTGCATTGTATTACGACACTATTTGCATCTGGAGGTAGGGATAGGGAACTGTCTATGGAATTGCATTTGGTGGGTATAACACTCCTGGCATGGGAGGAGGTAAGACTCCTCTTCCTGAGGTCATTGAAAATCTTGCTTCAACTTCATCATACAGTCTTGCACCTTCCACTGTAGCTTGTAGATTGCCTGGACTTCTCAATTCTACCAACTTGTAAACTTCTAGTTGTAGGACTCTAAGGAACACTCCTTTCTGGATGCCTTCATCCAAATGATGATTGGTCCATCTCTTCAGAATGGCTTCCATTCGTGAGACATAAGCTTCTACTCTTTCTCCAGATGACTTAGGTTCATGAACTCCTCTCGCATCCTCCCTTCAAAACCTTCATGCCTAAATTTAGTGAGGAAGGCCAAGTCCCATATGCCAAAATTTCATGCTGCTTGTCTCTTATACCACTGAAATACCACGCCCTTGAAATAAACTCTGCTACATGAAGATCAGGATCTTCATGTACTCTCCCTTGAAAATTGGCAATGAGACTACATTTGCTGGCCTATCATCAATATTCCTAGGATGAATCTGACTAGGAAGGGGACCTTGAGTCGCCATTGGGACTTCTGTAAAGAGTGCTTTTAGGGCGCCAAAGGAGGCTTCTGTTGCAAGCTCATTCTTGGCCTTGATTTTTGCATTCTTTCTTCTCACATACCTCTAGACTCATTCTAGTGCTTGCCTCTTGATTGCATCATTCATCAGGGGGTTGGCTCCAACCAATTAGTTTGGACTCAACAGAATGCAATCAGAGGGAGCTTCAGTCTTTATGGGACTCTCTAGCCAACATTTCTTCTACTTACTTCTTCTCTACGTCTCTGAATTCAGTCTTCAAACCACTATATGAAAGGTGAGAAGGATCGAAGCTTGCTTGAAAGTGAGCTATGGTGGAGAGAAAGAGAAAGAAGAGAGAGAGACACAAATGGGAACTCCAATAGTCACAATGTGTGACCGGGCTTTCTTTATTCAAATTGTCACTAAAAGAATAAAGAATAAAGTGATGGTGACGAGTGCCTGCTACCTGTAGTGTGCATTGGCAGGTACTGTTTGTGTAGTAATACATGGGCAGCTAGGCAAAGGCGCCTTTACCCCCAACAACCTCCCACTTAAAGGTGAATCTTCCCTAGTGAGGAGTGAAAACGGAAAAAAAAGACAGTACAATATACACATGTACAACAGGACGAGGAAAAACGTCATCTCATCCAATGCCCATCAATCTCCTGAGGAAGGCAAAGCGCTGAGTAGTGAGGCTTTTCATGAGCAGATTTGCAGGATTTTCGTCAGTGGAGATCTTGATAAGGTCAACAGACTTGTCCTCCACGACCCCACATATAAAGTGATACCTCACCTCAATGTGTTTTGTCTTCACATGGAAGACCGGATTCTTGGCTAGCTGAATAACACTCATAGAATCCAAATGCAACGTAGGTATAGTATCAATCCCAAGGTCATGAACCAAACGGCCGAACCATATGGCCTCCTTACAAGCCTCAGTGTGACGAAAACATACTCAGCCTTAGTGGTAGAGAGAGTCGTAAAGACATAGCCGAAAGTGGACTTCCTACTATCTGCATGTCCTGCATAATCGGAGTCTGTGTAGCCCACAACTATTGTATCCTGGTTGCCATAGAAAATACACATATCTGTTGTGCCCTTTAGGTATCTCATGATACCCTTTACGGCATCCCAATGCTTTTTGCTAGGTGTAGCCATATAGCGTGCCACAACACCAACTGCAAAGGCAATATCTAGATGAGTGGCTATCATGGCACACATCAAACTGTCCATGACTGGTGCATAAGGGATATTGACCATCTTGGCTGTCTGCTCATCCGTCTACGAACAATTGGCCTATGAAACCTTCACATAAGAAGGTAATTTGTATGTGGAAATGCTCAAGGACTTTATGAATGTACTCCCTCTTTGAGAGGTAGAGTAGTCCTTGATGCCTGTTATGCTTAATGTGCATACCAAGAATGTGAGAGGCCTATCCCAAATCCTTCATCTCAAATCTCTTCTTTAGATAAGATTTAAGAGCATCCAGCTCATCATGAGATTTCCCTGCTATCAGCATATCATCCACATAAAGTACCAAAATAAGCAATGAGCCATCACGGGCTTTCTTCATGTAAAGACATGGATCCATAGCACTTCTCCTGTAGCCTTGTGACTGCATAAATGCATAAAACTTATGATACCACTCCCTAGTTGCCTGCTTCAAGCCATAAAGACTTTTCTTCAACTTGCACACTAGGTTCTCCCTACCAGGTTTTGCAAAGCCCTTAGGCTGCTCCATATACATCTCATCATGCAAATTCCCATGCAAGAATGTAGTCTTGACATCCATCTGGTACAAGTCCAAGTCAAGCTGCGCGACTAAGGACAAAACCAAGAGTAGGGTGGTCATCTTGACCACAAGAGAAAATACTTCATCAAAGTCAAATTCATGCTCCTGTTTAAAACCCTTAGCGACAAGTCTTGCCTTATGAGTTGGCTTGGGGTTTCCAGGGTACTTTTCAGCTTGTACAACCATTTACATGGCAAAGACTTATTTCCCTGAGGCAGTGCAACCAAATCCCAAGTCATATTCTTATAGAGGGAGTCTATCTCAAACTACATAGCCCTCTCCTAAGAGTGACTGTCACCCCTGCACATAGCCTCATCATACGTGAGAGGCTCTCCTGCATATGTAACCAAGACATAATGCATCAAGGGCTCAAATCTATCAAGTGGACGTCTATCTCTAGTAGACCATCTCCCGGTAGGCTCTGTGGCCGGTCCAACACCCTGGCCATGTGTACCAATTGCTGCTACAGGCTCTCCAAATGGCTTTATAGGAGCACGTGGCTCCTCCTGGAATATAACCCTGCTTATCTCTACCACCTTCTCAGGCTGCCTATGCATCTTGTCTTCATGGAAGACTACATTATGGTTGCGGATGACTTTCCGTGCTTGCGGATTCTAGAGGCGGTAACCCATCTCGCTTGCATCCCCATAGCCAAGGAAAATACATTTGACATTCTTAGGATCCAACTTAGTACGCTTGTCTTTGGGCACATGGCAGAATGTCTCACATCCAAAGACATATAGATGCACATAAGATGGAAGTTTCCCAGTCCATATCTCCTCTGCAACTTGGAAATCCAAACCACTAGAACGTGATCTATTTATGACATGCACAGTTGTACTGAATACCTCAGTCCAAAAGCTCTGTGGTAAGCCTACATGGCTAAGCATACTATGTATACGCTCCTTGCTGGTTCTATTCATCCGCTCAGCCACACCATTCTGGGGGTGGGGTATAGGGGGCGGTCAATTGACGCTTAATATCCCTCTCGTCACATAGTTTCTCAAAAGCACGTGGCACATATTCTTCCCCATTGTTATTCCTAAGGCATTTCAACCTAGGCCTAGTGTGGTTTTCAACAAATGCAAGCCATCTCTGAAATACATCCAAGACATCTGACTTAAGCTTAATGGGGTAAGCCTAGAATTTACACAAAAAATCATCAATGAATGTCATAGAATACTTTGCACCACCCATAGACTGACAGAGCATGGACCCACAAACATCTGATGTACCAATGCCAGGGGCTCACTCATGCATGTCCTACCAGACTTCTTATGCGTATTCCTAGTATGTTTGCCATAAAAACAATGCCCACATGAATCAAAACATGTGTAGCTAAGGGGCAGTAAGTATTGCAAACTAGAAAGCATTTTCATTCCCTTCAAGGACATATGGCCTAAATGAGCATGCTAAAGAGATACATGTGGGATGGAACCCACTGACAAAACATGGTCAATAGAGGACCCATCAACTACAAGAGGATAGAGGCTACTAGCTTTGGCACCTCTAGCAAGCGTAAGTCTGCTACGGATGATCTTCTAGGCACAATCCCTAGATGAAACTTGAAACCTAGCATCATCAAGCTACCCTACAGACATAAGACTGTGTGTAAGAGCAGGTACATGACGTACATCTTATAACAAAAAAGTTCGCTTGGGTGATGACCACATTGTAATGCACTTGTTTAGTGACAGACGAGATGAGGGTGGACTTGCATAACTCATCAAGCTCATCCCATCGACATTAGTGATAGTTTCAAGTTGCTCGCCATGCATCCTTAGTGGCTTTATTTGCGATTTCTGCACCAATACTTTCCAAACTTGGCTTTTCCAATACGCATAATTTCTACCATCAAGCTTATGATGTTGAAGATAGCACTGTTAGTGGTGGAAGAAGAACCCATAATGTAGTCCAAAACAGTGCAGACAGTTCAAAACTACTCGCTATTTTCTACTATAAACAACCACAAATACCACCAAAACCAAGGAAAAATGACCACGAATTGATAGCTAATGATGCTTTCCACCAAATACCATCAAAAGTACATAAATGTAAAGTGTCTGCCTGTTTGCTTGCAGGACACGTCTTAGCAGCCCATCGGAAAGAGGGTCTAGAAGGCTTTGCCCAACACTCCCATAGAATGTTATGGGGTTTGCGATCTAGGTCTTTTCGAGTCTACCACATAGCGGAAGTATTCCGGCCGTTCCCACTTAGGACCAACTTGAATCAGGGTTTCCTCTTGTGGTCAAATTCCTAGAGAGTAACTAGCGTCGAACCCCAGGTGAACCACTTTACATAGAAACGTCAGGGTCGAAGTGGATTCATGCCACACTAGGTTCAAGGAGAATGAGAAATGAGAGGGAAAGCAAAGCTCCACCTTTGTGCCCATAAGGCATAGTCCCATTCCATTTCCATAAAACAACATAAATCGGGGTTCTAGCAACCTGAACTCTAGGTCAGCATTGCTTGCTGTTCATTCCCTTCGAGAAAAGTTCCTTGCTCTCCATTTCGCTTGAGAAACGTTCCCGGCCAACCGGGACCACCCATCCGTAGGATGGACCCATGGCCACATCCACCACACTTTGCTCAGGGTTGTTTTAGTTGTCTAATTACCTACCACATTTAGTTGGATACACATAAAATAGCTTCCTTAATTAGCTAGTTAGACACCGGTTCCTTCACGTAATCTTAGCACTTGACATAGAAAATAGTGCCAAACAAGTTCCTTTTCAATAGGTTGTCTTACTTATCTTTGAAATACATCCATAAAATCCAACCCGTAGGCTAATCCATAATCTGCTCGAAGGCAATCCATAATCCACCCGAAGGCTATCCAACAATCCATAGGGATTACTAATCCAAGATTCCACCCGTAGACGAGTATGCGGGCCTCGAGATCCAATCTCGAGTCGTGTTGACCTCTTGTGCAGGGCCCGGAAGGCAAGGGATTTACGCCAAGAGCCCCTCCTTGCACCCAAGCGTCCTCCTGCTCCAAGTAGTGCCCAGCGGAGAGACCTCTCCCGGCGGGTTCGGTCCACGTTCCCGACGCGGCTAACAACCGCCTTGGTTAGGGTCAGGCAGATAGTCGAGGGTAACAAAAGCTGCCTCTCCCTTCAAGCCTTCAACCTAAAGCATTAATTAACTTTCCATGTTTTAGTTCCTTGAGCAAACAATGCAAACAGTGCTCCTAAACTATTACAAGCACAATCAATCGAGTGGTCGTTTATTTGGTCAACTGCTAAGGAGTGAATCCTTATCTCCGAATGCATCCAGCATTCGATCCGGGATCAATTGCGACTTGGCAAGATCCCCAAGGGTTTGTTTGCTCTCCCTTTTGTCCTTGGGTTAGGGCCATACCCTGTTAACCCAACTTAATCAACACCTTAGGTTTCATAAATTAATAGTAAATCCTGGCGATAATGTTGCTTTAACTTGATTGATCCTTTGCTTACCAAGCAAATACATATCTTCCCTTAACTTGGCAAATCAACCCAAGAAAGGTGATGTAGCAGGATGACTACTCATCCTCTTGCAAGTTAGACTTGCGCCAAAACCTGCCAACCTCATTCTAAGGAATGGCAAATCCATCTTGTGATTAAACCACAAAGCCGTGCAACGTTGCAACTTGTTGCTCAAGTGTCGCATCTATCCCATGGGATCATTTCACCCATTGAATGGCGTTTCCTGGTCAAGGACTTTTGTTTAGACAAGACACAGGGTTTGGGGTGTCTTCTTTCCAACCCAACCGTAATTGTACTAGGCCGACAACGGTCCTAGGGTTTCCAAGCTCAATCTGAGTTTCAGCATTAGGTCAAACGATCCTTAGGGTAGAAACCCTAGATCGTTGTTTGCATGAGCATCCAATTGACCCAAACATTTTGTGAATGTGGGTAGGACCTTTGGGTTTGAAGGCTTCGACTTGAAGTCCAAATACGATACTAGGCTGCATTTCTGACGTGCCAAGCCCTAGTTGGTACTTGCGGTTTTTATCGTATTGACTAGTTATGTCTATACGAAACCCTAACGGTTACAATATCACAAGTGATTTGGGTAAATTGACCTACTTGTCGTGCGACAAGGACGATCCTTTCCTAGAGATGCTAAACTAGTTTGCAAGATGTCACAATACATGTAAACATGCGAATCATTACTTCTACGCACCAAAAAGGTTTGCAATAACCCTAACTTTTCGTGCTAAAGTCATTACGCATGATAATTTGGAGAGTAACTTACATAGGAACTATTAGGTTTTACATCAAAGAATCATGCCTACAACCCTTTTGTCCTTGCTTTAGAATTTCATGCTTTGACAAGCCATGCAATCCTTTCCAAATGCAACTCGATGAAATGAAATTTACGAATATGTAACATGCGACCCTTTTCTAAAACATTGTTAATGAAGTTCATGTGACATGCAACCTTTAATCCGTTCGACAACATCTTTGCTTGCAACGTGCAATGTCTATTGTTTCATTTTCATGCCGTGCAACAAATGCTAACAATTCTTTCCATGTGAGTCATAACCAGAAAGTTATTGACTAAATGCAAGATACTCTTTTCCTTCATGGCCAATGCACTTGACAATTTCCTCTTTAACCCTAGGCAATATGCGTTTTAGACTTTCACTTTCAAATGCACGACAAGGAAATTTGCGACTAAGTTCATAGGGTGAGTAAGATTTACATTCATAACCTTGGAGATGCAACGATCCAATTGCATGATACGCACAAATCTTTATCTATCATTCAAAGAGATAATTTATCAAATGTACTTTTATCCCTACCACATGAATTAAGGATAAACGTAAAATGCATTCTCTCTATGGAATTAAGCGTGTTTAAAGTATTTATTATACATGGGATTAAATCCATAAAACCTGGGCTTCTGGATCCATGGTGATGTCGACGTGTAAGTTCGGGGAGGAACCTCCTACGGGTGCACCTTGCGTCTTCTTGGGAGCCATCGTAGTCGTGATAATGGACTCTGCGAATTCGCTCTAGCCTTTACTCTTGCTCTTCGAGACTGCCTGGAGGTCAATACCTTCTCCTCGCGTAGGAATAGGAGCTTAATGAACCTAGTTTTAAAATCGGGGAAGGCACCTAGGAACAAGGCCTATGTCCCTTATCCTTAGAAGCTTCTTAAAGAAGCTTCTAAGAAGCTTCTGATCTTTGAGCAGGGCTGATGTGGAAGAAAGGTAATGATTGAGGGGGGTTAATAATTTGGTGGAAAGAAGACAATGAATGGGGAGGTTGACTTGGTGGTGGCAACGTGGAGCTACGGCGGGCAGCAGCAGCCGAGCTGCAATGGCGGTAGCAGAGGTGGCAGAATCTAGGCATGGCGGCAGTCACTGCAGCCTTATCCTTGCCCCCCTCCTTTTTTCCTCCTCTCCCTAGCTCGTGCCAGAGGGCTGTCACGATGGCAGTGGGGCATAATCCTCCTCTCCCTTCTCTCCTCGTCCGTGTCACAGCAGCCTCCCTCTTCAGCACGACAGCCTTTCTTCCTTCTCCCCTCCCCCAATGCCTAAGGGGTGTTCATATAGGCCAAGGGGGGGAAGGGAAGCTCCACCACGTGGGTTATGCATGGCTCCCCCTCATGCAACCCACACCACACCTACTTAGGCCATTCCTCCCCACACTCCCTCTCCTCCAGCCATGCATCGGCTAGGGGAAGGGATAATTATAAAAAAAATTGACTTAAATTTCATCATTTATTCCAATTTTCCCTTCAAAAATGGTGTTCTCCCACGGGGTTTTACCATCTTCAACCCCGGCCTTGATTTAACAATGTGGAGGCCTCATTTTTGCGCATGCGGGGTACAGATTTAAGCTGCCGATAATTACGATGTGGGAGATAACCTTGCACGGGATTTAGGCGGCGTGCGGGGAGTCAAGTTCAATAATGTTTTTGAGCGAAAATAATACATTCTCTCCCCCTTGGAGGAATTGAGATATCCTCATCTCGAGAATACCTGGGGGTATTGTTGGTTGAGAGTACTTTCATCTATCCAAGTGGCATCCTCCTCAGGATAATCCTTCCATTGGACGAGACATTCTCTCAAGGTTTTGGATCTCAATTGTCTAGGCATTACAATTTGTTGATCTAGAACCTTGAGATCTCAATTGTCTAGGCGTTACTGGCCGTAGCTCAAGGACTCCTTGGCTAGGCATTACAACTTGTTGATCATCAAGGACATGGCTAGGATTAGGTACATACTTCTTCAGTAGGCTAATGTGGAATACATTATGAACCTTTAGGTTCTCAGGGAGTTGCAATCTATGAGCATTGGGTCCTAGGCACTTGAGGATCTTGTAGGGTCCACAATACCTTGGACTTAGCTTCTTGCAATCTCCTAAGGATAGGGAACTCTTCTTTGGGCGTACGTGAATGAAGACCATGTCTCCTTCCTCAAAGGTTCTATCTTGATGTTTCAAATCCACGTAGGCCTTCTGTCTATCCTTGGCAGCTTGGATGTCCTGTCTTATTGGCTTCATTTGGTCATCCATATCTTCCAACATTTGCCTTGAAGCTTCAACTCTTAGGGTTGGGTCTAAGAAGTTTAAAGGACTTCGACAGTCATGCCCATACAATGCTTGAAAAGGGGTCATCTGAATGCTTTGTTGATAAGAAGCATTGTAGGCAAACTCAACTAGTGGTAAGTATTGAATCCACCTTTTTGTTTCACGGCAGCAGTGTGCCCTTAGCATATTCTCAATGACTTGGTTGACTCGCTCCGTTTGACCATCGGTTTGGGGATGGTAAGCTGTACTAAAACAGAGTTGAGTCCCAATGGCTTCAAAGATAGCTCTCTAGAAGTGTTATGTGAAGAGAGAATCACGATCACTAATGATTCTTTTGGGCAACCCATGTAGCTTGAATATCTCTTTGATGAACAACCTGTTAAACGATGTGGATCTAGGACATGACACAAGCTATGGTGGATCAAAGATGTAAACCAAGTTCATAATGACATGGACAAGTAGAGATAAACTATTACACAAGTGAATTAGGTTCCAAGATAGATTAGCTTGGACTCATAAACACAATCTTGTGTTTAATTGACAATGACAGACACTTAACTGAAAGTACAAAGCATCATGATATTGTGTTCATTTCATAGTCAAGTACAATGCTTTATAGGCTTTGAGTTGTTCCACTCTCCTCACTGTGCATATGGGATTCAGGACAGCTCCTCTTAGAGCATACATCATTTGTCTATTTCTCAACACCCCCCCTCAAATGATGAGTCCCTACACTTGCTGGCTTTTTCCCCCCCTACATGATAACATGGCCCGGAAGACTAGTTCATAGGCAGCCTAGTCAAGTTAAAGCTTGAGACTTTACATCTTGGCAAGGGTTTTACAAATCAAATCCACAAAGGAAAAGAAAAATTCATATAAAAGATCTTTGAAATACAAGGAGTTTCTGCCCATAGGCTTGTCCATAATCCGCCCGAAGGCTATCCAGCAATCCACAGGGATCACTATTCCAAGTTTCAGCTCGTAGACTAGTATGCAGGCCTCGAGATCCAATCTCAAGTCACGTTAGCCTCTTGCGCAGGACCTGGAAGGCGAGGGATTTACGGCCAGAGCCCCCCCTGGCACCCAAGCGTCCTCTTGCTCCAAGTAGTGCTCAATGGAGAGACCTCTCGCGGCAGGTTTGATCCACGTTCCCGGCACGGTCAACAACCCCCTTGGTTAGGGTCAAGCAGGCAGTCGGGGGTAACTGAAGCTGCCTCTCCCTTCAGGCCTTCAACTTGAAGTATAGATATTCATTTAATTTGTAATTCATAAATCAAACAGTGCTCTAAAATCTCTAGCAAGGATAAACATTTCCATTAGTCGATCTTGTTGTTGGCAAACTGGTAAAGAAGGAATCTCTCAATTGAATGCATCTAGCACTCGATCCGGGGTACCTTGCAGCTTGGCAAGATCCTTTATATTCTGGGTTAGGGCGTACCCTATTAACCCAACTTGGTCAACCCTAAAGTTCATTGGATACTTTAGTTTCTCGTTTTTTAACCTTCCTTACTTAGAAGGATATCGGATCCTTGTTGAGGGTATTTAACCTTTCTTCTTGTGAATCAATCACAAGACCACATGACTTCGTACTTGCCGCCCAAGTCCTGTATCGTAATATGCGATGAAGCAATCCGTTTCAGTTTCTTTAAGCTGACGTTTGTCAGACCGAGGGTCTTCTTTTATTATTTTCTTTAAGAACCTCAGGGACAAACCCTAGTTCTTTTACGTTTACGATTTATTGACCCTACAATCAGGGAAGGTGGGCAAGTATTTAAGGTATAAAAGTTTCTTGGATTTAAATCATTCCCAATGCATATTTCGTAGCATAGGTATTTCGAAGTTTATATTAATTCGGTTAACTTTTAGAAGGTAATATCGAGATCACCTCGGCACGATTTGTTATCTATGTGACAATTGATTTTTCAGTACTGAACTTTATTGCTTCGAGGTTAGGTAAATTCAATTAATCTTCCTTTTTCCTTGCGAACAAAACTCATGCCAAATAAACAATCTTTCCCTTGCTAAGATATGCAGTTAGCAATGATAACTTCCTAGAGTTTAAGCAACGTAAGAAACCTTTCATGAATTTCATCTTCTATTGATGATTCGTTGTAAAAAAAATAGGGGTTAATGGTGCAAGATGCAGTTTTTATTCCTTCAAGATTTAACTGAAATATACTACTTTAGTGGGTAAATAATCTTGCTCATAATTCGTTTTAGTGCATAAGGCTATTTGAAGGAAAACTATGTTGATACTTTATCCATTTTGCATGATCAATTAAACTAAATTCTTTCATTGTAAATAACTAGGACAAATATATCTTATCCCTAACAATTCATCTTGCATGATTGAATTAAAACCGATATAAAATTTAAGAAGAAAAACCTGGTTTTGGGGTGAGATATCCACTTGGATACCGGGAGATGACCCTCCCGCAGCTACTCCTTGGACTTTCTTAGGCGGCATCGCAGTTGTAATCCTTCGAATGTGGAAGCAACTTTACACTCCTTTTCGGAATTCACCATCGCTTCAATATTCCTCTTCTCTCTTTCGAGTCAAGGAATCGTTTAAGAGATTGACCATGAGAAAGGGGTAACAAGACCTTTAAGGTCTTAGCTTCTTTGGAGAGGGAAAGGTTTATAAAGCCTAAAAGAAAAAGGCCCTGTAGGGATTTATATGCGGTGAAAATGGTGTGTGTGAGTGTGGTTTCAAAAAACATATGAAGGGCCTTGGGAGATCTTTGGGCTTGGGGGTAAAAGGTATAGGAAGGGGGATTTTTGGAGAGGTTTTGGGACATGGAGTAGTAAATTCTTTAGGGATTTTAACCCGGGGTGAAAGGGAAAGGTGAAGGGTGAAGGCTTATAGCACAGGGGAGGAAAAGGGTGTGTAAGG
This sequence comes from Lygodium microphyllum, assembly GCF_053477565.2. Classification (NCBI taxonomy): domain Eukaryota; kingdom Viridiplantae; phylum Streptophyta; class Polypodiopsida; order Schizaeales; family Lygodiaceae; genus Lygodium; species Lygodium microphyllum. The sequence continues at coordinate 64,058,695 of NC_141141.1, forward strand.
AAAAAGGGGACACGGGGGGATTAAAAAGGGGCTTAGGGGTGTGTGTTAAAAAAAGAATATGGGGGGGGTGAAACACGGGGTTTCAAAAAAAAAAACACAAGAAGGGACTTATAGATTTAAGCACAGGGGTTTAATGGTTTTTGAGGTCAAGGGGAGTGGGGCTAAGGTGGCTTTTGGGGGATGCTAGGGGGGAAAAGGGGCTTAAAGAGCCCCCTTAGAAGCTTCCCAGAGAAGCTTCTGAAAGCTACGTAAGGACGTGGAGAATAGATGACGCCGTTCGCGGGTGGATCTGAGGGAGGATGGTGGCAGCGGGATATCCTGTGGCGGAGCTAGCGGGATAGCCTGTGGCGGAGTTCGCGGCAGCCGTCAGGAATTAGGCAGTGGTGTGAGGGTGGCATTCTCCACGACTGGTGGCGCACATCAGCTTCTCCTCTTCCAACACCGTCTTCTGTAGGCTTACGCAGCCTCTCTCCTTCTTCTCTAGCAATGACAGCAAGTAGCCTCCCTCTCCCTTTTCCACTCAATGGTCCTCCCACAGTCGTCGTCACAGACTTCTTCTCTCCCTCATGGTCTATCGGCCTCACAACCTCTCCCCTTGATCTTTAGAGGAGGGGGTATTTATGGGAAGAGGGGGGGTAGGGCCTCCCTCTCCCACGTGGATCCTGCATGTAGACCCTCCCCTCCACCTCTACATTCTCCAATTAGAACCATCCTCTTCCCTCAACCTCGCTTCGGCTGGGGGAAAGAGGATTATTATTATTATTTGCATTAAATCCAATATTAATCCCATATCCTCCTCCCAAGAGGAGGTTCTCATGAAAAGTATGCGGTTTCATTAAGCAATGTCTCGTTTGGGCACAATGGAGAGTGCATTAGTAAAGACTAACCCGTCCCAAACCACAATGCAACATTATCATTTTCCCGAGATTTCACATGGCCTTATAAGGCAATGTCAGTGGATTGAAGTGTTGGAGGAATATGACTTTGAAATCAAGTACCGACCAGGGAAAGAGAATGTAGTTGCCGATGCACTTAGTCGCAAGGCATTCCTAAATTCCCTAGTCTTGCATAATCCATCAATGGCCAGATCTCTAGCTACAAAAGTATCTATGCCAAACAACCCTATACTTGAGTTAGCTAGAGAGGAAGCATGCCATGATTTGGCCTACCAAACAATGCTAAAGGAGATCTCTACTAAGGAGCAGAATCAAAAGTTGCAAGCTAAGTATCAGGAATTTTCCATTGATAATGGACTTGTCTACTATAGAACAAGGTTGTGTATACCAACAAGCCAGTCGCTTAAGCAGAAGATAATGTGGGAAGCTCGTGATTCCCATTTCGCATGACATCTTGGCTATGCTAAGACTCTTAATGCAGTTAGGAAGAGCTACCATTGGGAGAGGCTCAAAGGTGAAGTTCTCAAATATGTCATTGAGTGTTTGTCTTGCCAACGTATCAAAGCCGAACATGTCATGATGCCAGGGAAATTGAAACCGCTTGACATCCCCCAAATGAAATGGGAATTCATCAGTATGGATTTTGTTGTAGGCTTACCCCAAGTCCAGGGAGGATACAACTCCATCATGGTTGTGGTTGACATGCTTACCAAGTTTGCACACCTTATTCCAGTAAAGACAAACTATAAAGCCTCCGACATTGCAAGATTGTTTATCAAAGAGATATTCAAGCTACATGGTTTACCCAGAAGAATCATTAGTGTGTCAAGAATCGCGTGGTGGAGGGGGTTGCTCAAGATGTTGCGCCGAACACACACAGAATGCACAAGGAGAATCTCACTCAAGAGACAAGAAGAGAGATGAAGGCCAAAACGTTTTCTTGCTGATTTCTTCTTCTTCTTCCACACTCTTTTCCATGTACACAAAGTATAGATAAGATACAACATAAAAGGAAAGTGGCCTACTAAGTCAAACAATGCATAATCGACTACACTAGTCGACTGGCGCTATAACCATGCCAGCTGTAAATAGGTGTAACGACCTGAATATAATAAGTAATGAGTCAGTGGCCATGTGAGATGCATAATGACCACCGACATGCTAGGTGTAGACATGTGGACCCATCTAACCAGGCGGTCCATCATCAATGTCCGCATGTGTTGAGCTTCTCATCTCAACACTCCCCCTCAAGCTCAACTGCATCTCTGCAACTCCAAGTAAGCTTCGAAACTTTTGAAGCTTCTGTGTACCCAATGCCTTCGTGAAGATGTCAGCTATCTGATCCTGTGTGCTGACATACACCAAGTCAATCTCACTTGCTAGTACCTTCTCTCTCACAAAGTGGTAGTGTACCTCAATATGTTTTGTCCTAGCATGGAACACAGGGTTCCTAGCCAACTGTATACTGCTCATGTTGTCACAATAAATGACAACTGAACCTTCCACTTGTACATCCAAATCAGCCAATAGCTTTTTCAGCCATACTACCTCACATGCTGCAACAGCAGCACCTCTATACTCAGCCTCTGTACTCGACAAAGCAACTGTAGATTGCTTTTTGTTGCTCCATGCAACTGCTGCACTACCAAGAGAGAACATGTATCCGCTGGTAGATCTTCTATCAGCAGCCCAATCTGCATCTGTGTATCAAAACACCTGTACATTTGTACCTGCCTCATAGAAAAGTCCGTAATGTAATGTGGACTTCACATATCTCAATATGCGTCTGACTGCATCCAAATGTGGCTTTCTAGGTACTTGCATAAACTGACTCACAAGACCAACAGCGTAGCTCAAGTCTGGCCTTGTAATGGTCATGTAGATCAAACTCCCCACTATCCTCCTGAACATAGTAGGGTCTTCTATCTCATCCCCAACATCAGCACTCAACTTTACATTCTGCTCCAACGGGACTGAAAGTGGTTTCCATGCAGTCATACCATACTTGGACAACATATCCAAGCCATACTGTCTTTGGGATAGCCATATACCATCATCACTTCTGATCACCTCAATGCCAAGGAAGTACCTTAGCTCACCTAAATCCTTCATCTCGAACTTCGTCTTCAAACAACCCTTGACTTCAGCAATCCCACTATCACTATCACCTGTAATAATCAAGTCATCCACATAGATGACTATGATGACCAAACCTGCTTCTCCCTTTCTCGCATAAAGTGAGTGATCAGCATCAGAAACATAAAAGCCAATATTGACAAGATACTCTCTGATCTTGTCAGACCATGCTCTAGGTGCTTGCTTGAGCCCATAGAGTGCCTTCTTCAACCTGCACACATACGTGAGATGCTCTAAATCTTCATAACCTGCTGGCTGATCCATATACACTTCTTCCTGCAAATCACCATGCAAGAAGGCATTCTTTACATCCATTTGCTGCAACCTCCAACCTTTGGCTGCTGCCAAAGCAATCACACATCTGACCGTTGCCATCCTAGCAACTGGACTGAAGGTTTCATCATAATCTATGCCATGTGTCTGGGCATAGCCTTTTGCAACCAGCCTAGCTTTGTACCTGCTAATAGAACCATCTGCATTGTGCTTAATCTTATAAACCCACTTACATCCAATAGCTTTCTTTCCCTTCGACAATGATACTAGATCCCAAGTCTTATTGGCCTCTAATACAGCCATCTCCTCATCCATTGCTGCATCCCAATGAGCATGACCAACAGCCTCCTCAAAACATGTGGGCTCAACATCCTCAACTAGTTTCACCATATAAGCATAATGGTGAGCTGCATAACCTTCAAAACCAGATCTTTTAACAGGGTATCTCACCCTGCTAGACCTGCGTACCACTGGATCACTCAATGGAGTCTTTGCATTAACGCGTGCTCTCTGCACACCAGGAGTCCTCACTAAAGGAATGCCAAGCTCATCATCTAAGCTCTCTGAGCCACTAGAGTCTCCATCAAGAATTGCATCAATGCCTTCTGACACTTTTTTCTTTCCTTTGTCTTTACCTGTAGTGCTACTAGATGCACCTGAAGATGTAGAGGTACTCCTTAGTCTCCCAGACCAAGGACTACTAGATGATGTCTCTGGTCCACTAAGAATCTGTGATTCCTGCTTTTCAGCCTGCACATGAGTATCATGATCATCATCAACACCCAATGCATCACGACTAGATGCATACCAACTGCTCATTTCATCAAAGATGACACCCCTGCTCACTCTGAACTTACATGTGACAGGGTTGTAACAGCGATACCCTTTCTGCTCTAAAGAGTATCCAATAAAGATACACTTTTTAGCCTTAGGATCCAATTTTCTCCACAACTCATCTGGCACATGAACATACGCAATGTAGCCAAACACTTTCAAGTGTGAAACATCAGGCTTCTTACGTATAAAACATTCTTCGGGGGTCATACCATGAACTGCAGCTGTGGGAGTTCTGTTCATAATATAAACAGCAGTAAGAACAGCCTCAGACCAAAAATGCTTAGGCATATTCTTTTCAGCCATCAAGGCGCGTGCAACTTCTGCAATATGCCTGTTTTTCCTTTCTGCAATCCCATTTTGCTGTGGGGTATACATGCATGTGAACTGTCTCTTTATCCCATGAGACCTTAGAAAATCACTGAACTCATTTGAGAGGTACTCTCCCCCTCCATCTGACCTCAAGCACTTTACTTTCAAGCCTGTTTCTCTTTCAACTGCAGCCTTGAAAGTTCTAAAGTGCTCAAAAGCTTCACTCTTTTCCTTCATAAAATATACCCACAGCTTTCTAGAACAATCATCAATGAATGTGACAAAGTATGAACTGCCTCCAAGAGATACATTTTGTGTAGGCCCCCAAATGTCTGTATGCACAACATCAAGGATATTTCTGCTTACATCTCTATCATGTGAAAAAGGTTGTCTTGCCTGCTTACCAAACTGACATGCTTCACATACCTTCTGAAATTCTGCAACTCTAAATGTAGGCAAACCTGTAACCAACCCTTTGGACTGCATTAATTTTAGCCTTTGTACATTTGCATGTCCAATGCGTTTGTGCCAAATTTCAATGTCTGCAACAATACCTTTTCCTTTGGCATACATAGCAGCATTCATAGTAGGAATTCCAGCGTCCAGAGTAAACATACGTCCAACTCTACTTCCCTTTGCTACCAACCTGCACTTGTCATTGAAATCTTCTACAAAGCAGCCCTTTGCATTAAATCTGACTTGCAGCCCTTGCTCTACCATTTGACCGACTGACACCAAGTTCTTTGTAATAGATGGCACATGTAATACATCTGAAAGACTCTTTGTCTTACCATCATGCAAGGACAAGGGAACTTTTCCAATGTGTGAAATTGGGTGGCATGAGTCATCACCCGTCTGCACATAACCTGCGTTCTGCAAATTCTGCATCTCTCCAAACCATTCTGCATGGCTGGTCATATGATTGGATGCACCTAAATCAACATACCAAACATCATCATGTGCTCCCTTTCCTGTAACAGCATTCAGCATATGCTGCATAACAAACAGACCTTCATTTTTGTCTTCATTCTGTCGTGAAGACGATGCATAGTTTCCTTGCTGCAACTTACCACTGCGGATATCATCTCTCTTAACATAACATTGGGCTGCAATATGACCTGTTTTGCCACAGTAGTGGCACACAATACCAGAGTTGTTAGAACCTCTGTTCTGCCATCCACCTCTTCCTCTAAAGCTCCCCCTGCCTCTAAAGTTACCACGACCTCCTGAAACGTGCATATCGCCAAATTGTTGATTCAATCTATTTTGCTGGTTGTCACTACCACGTCCTGTACCACGGCCTCTTGAAGAGAACCTGCCACGTCCCCTTCTTGAACTGGAGTAGAAAGCTTGGACCTGCTCACTGCTTCTTTCAGATGTCTCACTCTGCATGTTGATCTCTTCAGTGATCATAAGGGAGACCAACTCATCGAAATCTGGAAATGGCTTTCTAACATATACGAAAGTTACAAAAGACTTCCAAGCCTTTTCATTATTAAGTCCACCCAAGGTAGACGACACCAAATCATCATCATCGGGCATTGCATCAATTGCTGCCAAGGCATCTGCAATGCTCCTTACCTTCAATGCATACTCATTGATAGACATCTTCCCTTTCTTCAATGTATTCAACTCTTGCTTAAGTTGAATCTTTCGTGCCTTTGTATTTACAGAAAACATACTTTCAAGTATGGTCCAAGCTGCATATGCATTCTCTGCATTTCTAATGTGTCCCAACATATTATTGTCAATTACTGCAGGCAACCAATACATGACCTTCTTGTCTTTTGCATTCCATTCCTTTCGTGCCTTTGTCTCTTCTGCAGTTGGAGGATCACTCACCTCCGGCTCCTTTTCTTCACCTGAAACGAACTCGTAGAGGCCTTTTCCAATAAGAAAGTTCGTGACACGGAACTTCCATGAAGGGTAGTTGTTCTTGTCGAGCTTCTCAATGATGGGGCTTCCACTATTCTCTGCCATTATCACAAGAATAATACCAAACAGCAAGCAAATCTTCTGCACCCCTCGACCTGTAGTGCACAGCAATACACCAGACAGCCTTTTTCACTGTCTGCTCAACAATACATGCAATCTGCAACGAGTTTGCAGATAAACCTTGTGTTTACTCACTGGTAAACACCTTTGATCTTACAGATCTGAAATCTGTAACCTGCGCACCCACTTTCGGTCGATACAGCCGAAGTCACAGCATACCCTGAAACTGCTGTCCGCAACCTTGCAGCTCTAAAACGGGCCCTGAAACGGCCTCAAAGGCCCAAAATAACTGCGGACAAGCCCTAAAGGGCTTATCTGCAGAATATACAGCGCTCTTCGCGCACACCAAATCTCACTGCAATCTAAGATTTTTCGCTCTGCCCTGCTTCCGGTGCCTCCACAGGCACTATCCAAGAGAAAGAGTGGAAGGATGGGAGAGCTTCTTACCCGTGGCTTGCTTGCTCGAACCTTGCTTCTTCTCCTTTGCTTCAACCTTCGAAATCAGCCTCTCTTAGTGGTGCGGCTCTGATACCATGTCAAGAATCGCGTGGTGGAGGGGGTTGCTCAAGATGGTGCGCCGAACACACACAGAATGCACAAGGAGAAGCTCACTCAAGAGACAAGAAGAGAGATGAAGGCCAAAACGTTTTCTTGCTGATTTCTTCTTCTTCTTCCACACTCTTTTCCATGTACACAAAGTATAGATAAGATACAACATAAAAGGAAAGTGGCCTACTAAGTCAAACAATGCATAACCGACTACACTAGTCGACTGGCGCTATAACCATGCCAGCTGTAAATAGGTGTAATGACCTGAATATAATAAGTAATGAGTCAGTGGCCATGTGAGATGCATAATGACCACCGACGTGCTAGGTGTAGACATGTGGACCCATCTAACCAGGCGGTCCATCATCAATGTCCGCATGTGTTGAGCTTGTCATCTCAACATAGTGATCGTGATTCTCTCTTCACATCACACTTCTAGAGAGCTATCTTTGAAGCTATTGGGACTCAACTCTATTTTAGCACCACCTACCATCCCCAAACGGATGGCCAAACAGAGCGAGTAAATCAAGTCATCGAGGATATGCTTAGGGCATACTATTGTCGAGAGCCGAAGAGGTGGATTCAATACTTGCCTTTGGTAGAATTTGCATACAATGCTTCTTATCAGCAGAGCATTCAGATGACTCCTTTCCAAGCATTGTATGGTCATGACTGTTGAAGTCCCCTAAATTTTTCCGATCCAACCTTAAGGGTTGAAGCTTCAAGACAGATGTTGGAAGAAATGGATGATCAAATAAAGTCAATAAGACAGGACATCCGAGCGGCCAAGGATAGACAGAAGGCATACACGGATTTGAAGCGTCAAGAAAGAGTCTTCGAAGAAGGAGACATGGTCTTCATTCGCGTACGCCCTAAAAAGAGTTCTCTATCCCTAGGAGATTGCAAGAAGCTTATAAGTCCAAGGTATTGTGGGCCATACAAAATCCTCAAATGCCTAGGACCCAATGCTTATAGATTACAACTCCTTGAGGACCTAAAAGTTCATAATGTATTCCATATCAGTCTATTGAAAAAGTATGTACCTAATCCTAACCACGTACTTGACGACCAACAAGTTGTAATGCCTAGTCAAGGAGTCCTTGAACTAAGGCCTGACACAATCTCAGATGTTAGGGAGAGACAATTAAGATCCAGAACTCTGAGAGAATGCCTCGTCCAATGGAAAGACTATCCCAAAGAAGATGCCAACTGGGTAGATGAAGGCACACTCAACCATCAATATCCCCAGTTTATCTCGAGATGAGGACATCTCGATTCCTCCAAGGGGGAGAGAATGTAATATTTTTGTTAAAAATATTATATGGCCATGTGAAATCTCGGGAAAATGACAATGTTGCATTGTGGTTTGGAACGGGTTAGTCTTTACTAATACACTCTCCATTGTGCCCAAACGAGACATGGCTTAACGAAACCGCATACTTTGCATGAGAACCTCCTCTTGGGAGGAGGATATGGGATTAATATTGGATTTAATGCAAAAAAAAAAAAACCTCTTTCTCCCAGCCGAAGCGTGGCTGAGGGAAGAGGATGGTTCTAATTGGAGAATGTGGAGGTGGAGGGGAGGGACTGCATGCAGGATCCACGTGGGAGAGGGAGGCCCTACCCCCCCCCTCTTCCCATAAATACCTCCTCCTCTAATGATCAAGGGGGGAGGTCGTGAGGCTGATAGACCATGAGGGAGAGAAGAAGGCTGTGACGACGACTGTGGGAGGACCATTGAGTGGAAAAGGGAGAGGGAGGCTACTTGCTGTCATTGCTAGAGAAGGAGGAGAGAGGCTGCGTAAGCCTGCAAAAGACGGTATTGGAAGAGGAGAAGCTCTCGTGCGCCACAAGTCGTGGAGAACACCACCCTCATGCCACTGCCTGACGCCTGATGGCTGCCGCCAGCTCCGCCATAGGCTATCCCGCCAGCTCCACCACAGGATATCCCACCGCCACCATCCTCCCTCAGATCCACCCGCGAACGGCGTCATCTATTCTCCACGTCCTTACATAGCTGTCAGAAGCTTCATAGAAGCTTCTCTAGGAAGCTTTTTAAGGGGGGCTAATTAAGCCCCCTTTCACCCCCCTCATATCCCTTTTTACACTACACCCCCCTCCCCCCCCCCCCCCCCCCCCGTTTTTTTAAAACCCTTAAGCCCCCCTTCCCGTGGAGGCCCTTAAAGCCTTCTACCCCCTTGTGTTGGCCTTCAAATTTTCCCCCTCCCGGTTTTTACCATTTTTTTAACGGCCTTCCATCCTCCCTCGTGTTCCCTTTTTACACACCTTTTTCCCCCGTGCTATAAACCCTTGTGTTACCCTTCAAATTTTCCCCCTGGGTTTGAAAACCCCTAAGTCCTTTCACTCCCGTGCCCAAAGATCTCCCAAGGTTCATATGTTTGTGAAATCACACTCAGACGCAACCTTTTTGCCGTGTATGTACCCTATAGGGCCTTTTTAGGCATTGTAAACCTTTCCCTCCTGAAGAAGCTAAGACCTTAAAGGTCTTATTAGCCCCTTCTCGTGGTCAATTCTTTAAACGGCTCCTTGCCTCGAAAGAGAGAAGAAGAGTATTGAAGCAACGGTGGAATTCCGAAAAGGAGAGTAAAAATGCCTTCACGTTCGAAGGATTACAATTGCGATGCCGCCTAAGAAAGTCCAAGGAGTAGTTGCGGGAGGGTCATCTCCCGGTATCCATGTGGATATCTCACCCCAAAACCAGGTTTTTCCTTCTTGATTTTATATCGGTTTTAATTCAATCATGCAAGATGAATTGTTAGGGACAAGATATATTTTGTCCTAGTTATTTACGATGAAGGAATTTAGTTTAATTGGACATGCAAAATGGATAATGTATAAAACATAGTTTTCCTTCAAATAGCATTATGCATTGAAACGAATTATGAGCAAGATTATTTACCCACTAAAGTAGTATATTTTGGCTAAATCTTGAAGGTATAAAAACTGCATCTTGCACCATTAACCCCTTTTTTTTTCAATGAATCATCATAGAAGATGAAATTCATGAAAGGTTTCTTACGTTGCTTAAACTCTAGGAAGTTATCATTGCTAACTGCATATCTTTGCAAGGGAAAGATTGTTTATTTGGCATGAGTTTTGTTCGCAAGGGAAAAAAGAAGATTAATTGAATTTACCTAACCTCGAAGCAATAAAGTTTAGGACTGAAAAATCAATTGTCACATAGATACCAAATCGTGCCGAGGTGATCTCGATATTACCTTCTAAAAGTTAACCGAATTAATATAAACTTAGAAATACCTATGCTGTGAAATATGCATTGGGAATGATTTAAAATCCAAGAAACGTTTATACCTTAAATACTTTCCCACCTTCCCTGATTGTAGGGTCAATAAATCGTAACGTAAAAGAACTAAGGTTTGTCCCTGAGGTTCTTAAAGAAAATAATAAAAGGAGACCCTAGGTCTGACAAACGTTAGCTTAAAGAAACTGAAACGGATTTCTTCATCGCATATTACGATGCAGGACTTGCGGGCAAGTACGAAATCATATGGTCTTGTGATTGAATCACAAGAAGAAAGGTTAAATACCCTCAACAAGAATGGCGGATCCTTACGCAAGTTATCTTGCAAAAGGATGTATTCTTTGATATCCTTCTAAGTAAGGAAGGTTAAAAACCAGAAACTAAAGTATCCAATGAACTTTAGGGTTGACCAAGTTGGGTTAATAGGGTATGCCCTAACCCAAAATATAAAGGATCTTGCCAAGCTGCAAGGTACCCCGGATCGAGTGCTAGATGCATTCAAAAGGAGAGATTCCTTCCTTAGCAGTTTGCCAACAACAAGATCGACTAATGGAAATGTTTATGCTTGCTAGAGATTTTAAAGCACTGTTTGACTTATGAATTACAAATTAAATGAATATCTATACTTCAGGTTGAAGGCCTAAAGGGAGAGGCAGTTTCAGTTACCCCCGATTGCCTGCCTGACCCTAACCAACGGGATTGTTGATTGCGCCACGAACGTGGACTGAACCCGCCGCGAGAGGTCTCTCCGTTGAGCACTACTTGGAGCAGGAGGACGCTTGGGTGCCAAGGGGCTCTGGCCGTAAATCCCTCGCCTTCCGGGTCCTGCGTAAGAGGCTAACGTGACTCGAGATTGGATCTCGAGGCCCGCATACTAGTCTATGGGCGGAAGCTTGGAATAGTGATCCCTATGGATTACTGGATAGCCTTCGGGCGGATTATGGACAAGCTACCGGTGAAACTCCTTGTATTTCAAAGATAAATATGATGATATGTTAATAAGGAACTTGTTTGATATTGTTTTTCTATGTCACGTGATAAGATTACGTGAAGGAACCAATGCTTAACGGTTTAACTAAAGAAGCTGATTGTTACATGTCCAACTAATGTGTTAGATAATTACATAACTAAAACAAATCAAGGAAAGTGTGGAGGATGGGCCATGGGTCTGTCCTACGGTTGGGGTGACAGTGCTGCCGCAAGGGTGTGGTCGTCCGCGCTCCGACGTGATGCCGCAGTTGGATAAAATGTATCGACAGCAGCCTTCACCACTGGCTGGAATGCGCACATTGGGATGTTCATCAAGGCGCCCGGGAGGGAAGGGCGAACCCTTCTCATCCCCACGGCGACAAACTATTCGCGCTCTGGCGGCCGAGCCCTGCCTCATCTTCTGGGCTGTGCAGGCTTGTCTGAATTGGAATGTCCAGGCAAGATGTACGAACTATAGAACAGAGAATCAATCACAAGACCATATGACTTCGTACTTGCCACGCAAGTCCTGCATCGTAATATGCGATGAAGCAATCCGTTTCAGTTTCTTTAAGCTAACGTTTGTCAGACCTAGGGTCTCCTTTTATTATTTTCTTTAAGAACCTCAGGGAGAAACCGTAGTTCTTTTATGTTACGATTTATTGACCCTACAATCATGGAAGGTGGGCAAGTATTTAAGGTATAAACATTTCTTGGATTTTAAATCATTCCCAATGCATATTTCGCAGCATAGGTATTTCTAAGTTTATATTAATTTGGTTAACTTTTAGAAGGCAATATTGAGATCACTTCTGCACAATTTGCTATCTATGTGTCAATGTGCATGCCCGTGAAGCCGAGCAAGCTCCAGCGACGAGGAGCTTGCTAGCTCCTCTATCCCCTTTCCCCCTTCCAGTACGATGCACCGCCGAGAGAGGGAATAATATAAACTTAGAAATACCTATGCTGCGAAATATGCATTGGGAATGATTTAAGTCCAAGAAACATTTATATCTTCAATACTTGCCCACCTTCCCTGATTGTAGGGTCAATAAATCGTAAACGTAAAAGAACTAGGGTTTGTCCCTGAGGTTCTTAAAGAAAATAATAAAAGGAGACCCTAGGTCTGACAAACATCAGCTTAAAGAAACTGAAACGAATTGCTTCATCGCATATTATGATGCAGGACTTGCGTGGCAAGTACGAAGTCATATGGTCTTGTGATTGATTCACAAGAAGAAATGTTAAATACCCTCAACAAGGATGGCGGATCCTTACGCAAGTTATCTTGCAAAAGGATGTATTCTTTGATATCCTTCTAAGTAAGGAAGGTTAAAAAACCAGAAACTAAAGTATCCAATGAACTTTAGGGTTGACCAAGTTGGGTTAATAGGGTACGTGCTAACCCAGAATATAAAGGATCTTGCCAAGCTGCAAGGTACCTCGGATCGAGTGCTAGATGCATTCAAAAGGAGAGATTCCTTCCTTAGCAGTTTGCCAACAACAAGATCGACTAATGGAAATGTTTGTGCTTGCTAGAGATTTTAGAGCACTGTTTGACTTATGAATTACAAATTAAATGAATATCTATACTTCAGGTTGAAGGCCTGAAAGGGAGAGGCAGCTTCAGTTACCCCCGACTACCTACCTGACCCTAACCAAGGGGGTTGTTGACCGCGCCGGGAATGTGGACCAAACCCGCCGCGAGAGGTCTCTCCGTTGAGCACTACTTGGAGCAGGAGGACACTTGGGTGCCAGGGGGGCTCTGGCCATAAATCCCTCGCCTTCCAGGTCCTACGCAAGAGGCTAACGTGACTCGATATTGGATCTCGAGGTCCGCATACTAGTCTACGGGCGAAAACTTGGAATACTGATCCCTGTGGATTGCTAGATAGCCTTCGGGCGGATTATGGACAAGCCTATGGGCGGAAACTCCTTGTATTTCAAATATAAATATGATGATATGTTTAATAAAGAACTTGTTTGATATTGTTTTTCTATGTCACGTGATAAGATTATGTGAAGGAACCAGTGCTTAACGGTTTAATTAAAGAAGCTGATTGTTACATGTCCAACTAACGTGTTAGATAATTACCTAACTAAAACAAACCGAGGAAAGTGCAGTGGATGGGCCATGGGTCCGTCCTACGGTTGGGTGGTCCCGGTTGGCCGGGAACTTTTCTCAAATCACAAGGAACAACATGATGGTTGTCAAAAAGGCATGAATAACGAAAGCGTTGACCTAGAGTTATGTCTTACCCAATTTATGATGTTTTAGGGGAACGGAATGGGACTATGCCTGATGACAGAGAGGTTGAGCTTTGCATTCCCTCTCGTTTCCCATTCTCTTTGAACCAAGTGCGGCGTGAATCCGCTTCGGATCTGACGTTTTTGTGGAAATTAGTTCACTTGGGTCCGAAGCTAGTTGCTGTTAGGAGATGACCAATCAGGAAAACCCTAATTCCGATGGATCCTAAGTGGGAATGACCAGAATACTTCCACTACGTGGCAGATGCAGAAAGCCCTAGATCGCAAACCCTATAGCATTCCATGGGAGTGCCGGGCGGAGCTTTCTAGACATCCTTTCCGATGGACTGCTAAGACGTGTCCATGATGATACTAGTGGACACGTTATAGTTGGTATCAGAGCCGACCAACAACGAAATTACTTTTATGAAATCTCAATGAAATGAAGTAAAAAAATTGTTGCTGTCCAAACATTTTCTTATCTTCGATGCTGTCTTGCAGAATTACGAAGCGTGGAACAAGTTTTTGGTATTTTGAGTCATGTTTATGACTGCAATGCATTCTTCGCTTTATAGACAAAGAATTGGGATGATGAACATCCTGGAGTAGATCTATAATCCATCACCTTTGTACATGGAACAAAGATGGATGGGTGCTTCAGGAATCTACTATATAGCTGCCCACCGGTTTGCTTATCTACAGACCAACCTAAAGAGGATCAAGTGGTTGGAAGACTTGAAAGTCGTGAAGCTATTCGTTTTTGTGGAAGCTCATGTAAATTTGACTTTACATATTCGAGGTTGGAGGGTTGAAATGAACTCATATGTATATGAGGAAGTAACTCGTGTAATCCCCGCCGACAGGATTAAAGTGTTGGGCCACCATGAGAAGTATGGATTCCAACGGAAAGGATATCCAGAACTTCCAATGACTTATCGATTCCTAAAGATCCATGACCCAAAACCTTACTATTACACAGTTCCTGTAGATAAATGCAATACAACGTTGTTCTCCCCAAACTAAATGTAACAATTGGCTTATCATCACATGAAACGTTGTATTTGAAAGGGCTATGCCCATGTAAATACAAATAAAGACTTATTTTTATCAATGTCTGGCTGTGCATAAGAGTTAATAAAAAGTTAAGTAGCTACATTGTTTACGAGATAGCTGAATTAAAGATAAGCTAACGTCGATTATCATATAATAACGTTAAGAAAATCTTTATTCAGGCACAACCCCAAGTACAGGTTCCTAATTCGCCTCCTACATCAAGTACTGCTGTGATCCAGGAGAAGAAGTTCCTTCTCAGGCAGATTAAGCCACCCAAGTTTGACGAGAGAGAAAGATTTGTCCAGGCTGATGCTGAAATTTGGATTGAATCCATGGAGGATTACTTCGAAGCAGCCGGTATTGCACCCGCCAATCAGGCTATGCTCGCCAAGTTAAAGCTCACCGGCGAAGCCAGACTTTGGTGGAAGCAATGGTGCAGGGATCAAGGGATCGCAGAGGGATTCATTACCTTGGAGAAGCTGAAGATATCTGTTAGAAATCAAGCTCACCGTCAGCGTGTCTTCATCTATGACCGACATCTGTGACAGCTAGTGTGTACAGCTGTCTACATGTGACTACATTAAATAAGTCGGGTTAGTAGTCAGTCAGTGATCTAACTAGAGTTAGTCAGTCTAGTCTACATTTACACTAGGTCACTTTATCTTGTAGTGTGTGTGTGCTTTTCAGTTTAGAGTGTGTGGAAATGAAGAAATGAGCTTGAGAGCCTGAAGGCTCATGGATATGGAGTCTTTCCCTTTCTCTCTCTCTACTCTTTGAACATGGTATCAGAGCTTCATCCATGAGGCTGTGGAGGATGGGCATGACAACTTGCAATGCAAAGGAGATGGAAGTAAGGAATGAGGAAGAAGCTGGACACTTGCAAATGAAGCCATAGTCAAAGGAAGGAATCAGTGTGGACTGCCTTTTGAAAATCGTGGACTGCCTCCTGAAAAACAGCAACCTGTGTCTGAAAATCGTGGACTGCCTCCTGAAAATCAGCAACCTGTATCTGAAAATCGGCACCTGTTGATCTGAATGGACAGCAACCTGTATCTGAAAATCTGCGCCTGCTGATCTGAATGGACAGCAACCTGTATCTGAAAATCTACGCCTGCTGATCTGAGTGGACAGCAACCTGTCAATCTTCAGTGGGGCACCTGGACAAGGTTCATAGAGCATGTATGCTCACTATTGAAGGTATTTGAAGTGTGCAAGAAGTAAATGCTTGTGTGGGAGCTCTGTTATGAGCTGGAGTGACAGACACAGACCTTAATCATTTCTGAACTACTGTAAACATGAATGAACGGCATGCATTCAGTCATTACTGACACACAGGAGCCTTGTACTACACTCAGAAGGCATCTTTGGAGCACAAGAATGTGTCAAAGCATGTATACGTTGGATCAAATGTCTTGGAGCTGAGATCTCTTGACAGAATACTCAGATCTGAAAATCAATGACACGCTAAAAACTGTCATACACAGTCAATGACAAAATACTCAGATCTGAAAATCAATGACAGGTTGAAAACTGTCATACATAGTCAATGACAAAATACTCAGATCTGAAAATCAATGACAGGCTAAAAACTGTCATACACAGTCAATGACAGAATACTCAGATCTAAAAATCAATGACAGGATGAAAACTGTCATACACAGTCAATGACAGAATACTCAGATCTGAAAATCAATGACAGGCTGAAAACTATCATACACAGTCAATGACAAGTATTGTGCATTACTGAAGCAATACAGGTCATCTTGGGGGTTCCATCATCTATATGAATTGGCCTATACATGCTGAATGCATGGAGAATTGAAGCAAGCAATGAGCATCATTGAAAACTGAATTTTGAAGCTGAAATAAATGCAATTACACTGTCCTGGTTAATTACAAACAGCTCATGAGGTTTATGCCATTGGTCAATGAAGATAGGTTGTCTATGCCTACTCAGATGCTCATGTATTGAACTTGCCACTACAAAGTAAATGTATGACATGGTCAAAAGACATTTTGGAGCTGCTTGGAGCTTGATATGCTGAATTCTGGTTGACTGCAACCTGAAACTGAATTTGTTGACACACTCAGTTTTGGACTTGAAATTGCTGCTGGTTACTCACAGTTTACAATTTTCAGACTGCATGTATGTACCCTGGCAGTGAGGTTACATAAGCTTAAGCTGAAGTAAATACATAGCTTATGTATTGACAGTTATATCTATAGTTGAGACCACTTGTTTGAGGGTTGTTTTGGGGTGTCAGTGGGCTAAAATACCCTGGTTTTTTTCTGCAATTTAGTGCAGAAAACTGTCATAAACTGTTACGGACTGAACTTAGTCAGTCATACTTATTGGACTGCAGGGAGTCAGGCACTTGATAGACAGTCTATTGCATCATGGCTAATGCACATGGGACTGACAATATCACTCAGATAGTTGGAGAGAAGTTGGATAATAAGAACTTTACATTATGGAAATTCAGAATGAAAAACTTTCTGGTTGGCAGAGGTTATTGGGATTTATGTACAAGAGATGAAGTTGCTCCTGAGTTGCCTGCACACAATCCAACAAATGAACAGAAAAGAGCCTACAGGCTATGGAATGAAAGAGCATGCAAGGTGTTGCATTGGTTTTCCTTATGTATATCTGATGCTATGGTAATTCAAATCACTGGATGTGAGACTCTGAAGGATGCTTGGGACATACTGATGAAAAATTATGGAACCATGACTGTCAAGATTGTGGGAGAGAAGGAAGGACTCTCACTTGTAGCTTTCTTGCTTGCACAATGGGGGAAGACACACAAAGGTGGAGGCTGAAAACAGTTTTCCTCTCGTTAGTTGTGTAAGCCAAAAGAACTCTCATACAAAGAAATAAAAGAACCCTATATATGGGTCTCAAACCAAACTCAACTAACTAAGGTGGCATACTAACTGAGCCACGAACTAGAGTAGATAAGGGTAGCTATCATGTAGCTATTATTCATGGGCGGTGTACCAACCGCGTCTGCAACTGACAAGTCGGTGACATAAATACACAACGGTCACCCTGCCGTATCACGAGTGGAGCTCGATATCTCAACACTCCCCCTCGAGCTCAATCCCAATTCCTGCACACCAAGCAGGTCTCTGAACTTGCACAGCTTCTCTGCGCCCAATGCCTTCGTGAATATGTTAGCTACCTGATCCTCTGTGCTGACATAAACTAGATCAATAAGACCTAGTAAAACCCTCTCTCTGTAATATTTCCGCGTACCGCACGCCGTAAATATTGACTTCCCACACGTCGTGTAAATCTCGTGCAAAGATTATCACTAGCGCCAGCAGCTAATCTATGACCTCACGCGAGGAATGGAGACACTCCACCTTAGGAAAATAAGGTCGGGGATTCAAACCGGCATAGCCGCGGGAAAACAGCCTCTTGGGAAGAGGTCAAGAGGATAGGAATTTGCAAATTTTTTTATTATCTTCCCTAGCCGATGTGTGGCTGGGGGAAAGGGATGGGCTGGTATGGGCCGCATGAGGAGGTGGGGGGAGAGAGCCATGCAAAGGGCCATGTGGGGAGGACCCCTCTCCCCCCCTTGGACTATAAGAACCCCCTCTTGGGGGAATGAAAGGGAGAATGGAGGGCAGAAGGCTGTCGTGTGACGGCCGGACGTGCGGGAAGGAGGTCGCTGTGGATGGTGCCGGACGTGAGGGAGGTGGACGGGCTGCTGCTGCCGTGAAGGAAGGGGTAGGTGTGAGAAGGAGGAGGCCGGACGTGATGGGAGGAGGACGTGCTGATCGTGCAGGAGAGGAGGGCGGACCGTGTGAAGGAGGGGTCGCTGTGTGGAAGGGAGGAGGACGGCTGGACGAGCTGGGGGAGGTCGCCGTGTGAGGAAGGACGCTGTTGCCCAGGCCGTCGCCGTCGTGAGCCACCACACTGCCGCCCAGTCCGCCATAGCTGCCGCCAGGCCACCTCAGTCCGGCCCGCCGCTGAATTTCGACTTTCTCCCCCCTCGACGTCACTCAGAAGCCAAGAAGCTTCTTAGAAGCTTCTAAGGAGGGGGCTTCCTTAAGCCCCCTTCCCACGACATCTCCCCAAAGGCATTCATACCCCTCCCCGGGACTTTGAAGAGGGGAAGGTGAAGCCGTAAAGACCCACACAAGACCCATCGAAAAGGCTTTTGCAAAAAGACTTTAAAGTCGCAAGCCATCCAGGAATCAATTCCATGCCGACTCGAGTTTTTCTAAAAGACTCCTAAAGCCCTTTGCCGCAAGCGCCATCCCGCAAAGGAATCTTCCGCATACAAGGATAAAGGCAAAGGTCGGAAGGCCGCAGTCCGAGGCCAGTCACTTCGTAGACCACAAAGGCAAATCATAAGTCGAATCCACGTCTACGATGGCCCCATAAAGATCCCAAGGTGCGATGCGGGAGGTTCACCCCGAGCATACGTGGATATTTCCCGGAGTCCGCAAGTCCAGGTTTTATCTATTTGGATTCCACACAAAAGTATTGAATTATTCACGATAACTTCACGGATTAGGAAGCACTCATGCATGTTCGAATTCAACTAGTCAAGTTAAATGCAGTTGGAAAATGAATTGGCTATTTGAACATTTATTAGAAATAGCTTAAGATATGAAAATTGATCATTGGTACATTCAAAGGAATGAATGAAAAGAGCATAAGGTGTCTTTGCATTTGTAAGACCTTATCAGCAAGTTTTCCTTTTGTGTATTCAAAAGCGACGAGCCTAGGACAATTGTTGCCTCATTACAAGGTTGAAATTATTAAGGTACACCTTTTTACTAGGCATGGAAAGATTAATCGCATGTCCCATTTTTAGATAGATCTTCCTTGTAATGATTTATGAGGGAAAGTTAACACCCATAAGACGTTATTCGAAAAGGAATAGAGGGGCACGCAAATTATCTATGGGCTTGGAAGTGGAATGATTATTTGATGTAAGTAGGACCTAGGGAAGTTAGTGTCCGGATTATCAGGCATTTTTACCTTACCAAGGAAGGATAGGGTTATTGTGAACCATGTGATGCGTAGAAGCAGGGAATCGCATGTCTACACGTATTGGTGTAGTTGTAACTATTGTTCTCCATTAGATGTAGCTTATTACCTTTGGGAAAGGTTCATCCTTGTCGCAGGACAAGTATATTGTGTTGTCTAAATCACATAAACCACACGGGATTCATATGGCATGGTTCAGACGATATGATAAGTATCCCAAGTGCTAACTAGGGTTTAGTGCGATAAGAATTCGACCTAGTTTTACACTGGTTGCCAAGACAAAACCCGCAAACCCAAAGATCTTACACACGTTCACGAAATGTCGATTCAATTGGATGTTTATGCATGAAATGATCTAAGGTTTTATCCCAAGGATCATTCGTTTAAAATGATGAAACTCCGACGGAGTTGCCTATTTTCAGGACCATGGGCCAATATAATTAGGAATGGATTGGGTAAGAAGCTACCCTCAACCCTGCTACTCGGCTGGAGGTAAATCCCGTGATCGGAAAACGCTAAGCAATGGGTGGAATGATCCCGTGAAATTAGATGCAATACATGTGCAAAAAGCTGCAACATTGTATAGACTTGAGATTTTTCCACAAGAGAGTTTTGTCATCTCTGGAAATGAGGTTGGCAAGTTATTGAAGGAATTTAACTTACAAGAGGATGAGTAATCATCCTGTTACTCACTTTCCTTGGGAAATAATTGCCAAGGGAAAGGAAAGTTAGGTATTTGCAAAGGACCAGACAATAAACTAAAGCGACATGGTCGCTGGATCCTGCCACAACAAAATCTAAAGTATTGGTAGGGTATGACCCTAACCCAAGAATGATAGGAATCTTGCCAAGTTGCAATTGATTCCGGATCGAATGCGGGTTGCATTCGGAGAAAAGGAGTCACTCTTTAACAGTTTGCCAGCTAAACGACCATTGAAATTGATTGTGCTTGTAACAGTTTAGAAAGGACTGTTTGCATTGTTTGCTCAATGAACTAAAGGATGAAAAGATATCTAAAAGCTTCAAGTTGGTGCCTGAAGGGAGAGGCAGCTTCAGTTACCCCCGACTGCCTGCCTGACCCTAACCAAGGGGGTTGTTAACCGTGCCGGGAACGTGGACCGAACCCACCGTGAGAGGTCTCTCCGTTGAGTTCTACTTGGAGCAGGAGGACGCTTGGGTGCCAGAGGGGGCTCTGGCCGTAAATCCCTCGCCTTCCGGGCCCTGCACAAGAGACTAACGTGACTCGGGATTGGATCTCGAGGCCCGCATACTAGTCTACGGGCGGAAACTTGGATTAGTGATCCCTGGTGGATTACTGGATAGCCTTCGGGCAGATTATGAATACGCCTACGGGCGGGAACTCCTTGTATTTCAAAGATAAAAGGATAAAATGATAACAAAGAAGTTGTTTGGCATTGTTTTCTTTATGTCCTGTGATAAGATTACGTGAAGGAACCAGTGCATAACAGGGTTAATCAAAGAAGCTGTTTGTATATGTCAAACTAATGTGGTAGGTAATTACATAACTAAAACAAACCGAGGAAAGTGCGGAGGATGGACCATGGGTCCGTCCTATGGATGGGTGGTCCCGGTTAGTCGGGAACTTTTCTCAAAGTCTTCGACGAACAGAAGGATGATCAACATCACCGAAACAAGTAACGAAAACGATGACTTAGATTTACCTGTTACCCGATTTACGCTGTTTTAGGGGAACGGAATGGGACTATGCTTTATGGCAGAGAGGTTGAGCCTTGCATCCCTCTCGTTTCCCATTCTCCTTGAACCAAGTGCAGCGTGAATCCGCTTCGGACCTGGCGTTTCTGCGTAAAGTAGTTCGCTCGGGTCTGACGCTAGTTGCTGCTAGCTAATGACCAAACAGGAAAACCCAAATTCAGGTCGATCCTAAGTGGGAACGGCCAGGATACTTCCGCTACGTGGCAGACGCGGGAAGACCTAGATCGCAAGTCCCGTAACATTCCATGGGAGTGCCGGGCGGAGCCTTCTAGACATCCTTCCCGATGGACTGCTAAGACGTGTCCGGGATGATTCTAGTGGACACGTTACAGTTGGTATCAGAGCCGACTTACAATGGAATTGTTTTTATAAAAATTTCATTGAAAGATGAAGTAAAGAAATTGTTCCTGTCCAAACATTTCCTCATCTTCAATACTGTCTTGCAGAATTATGAAGCATGGAACAGGTTCTTAGTGTTCCGAGTCATGTTTATGACCGCGATGCATTCCACAAATTATCGACAAAGGGTTGAGATGATGAACATCTTAGACCGCATTTACAATCCATCGCCTGTGTACATGGAACAGAGATGGATGGGTGTTTCAGGGATCTATTACATAACTGCCTATCGACCTGCGTACCTTCAAATTAACTTGAAGAGAATCAAGTGGATGGAGGATTTGAAGATCGTAAAGCTGTTCGTCTTTATTGAGGCTCATGCAAACGCGACCCTACAGGTCGGAGGTCGAAGGGTTAACCAGAATAAGTATGTGTACGGGGAAGTGATTCAAAGAATCTCTGCCGACCGAATCAAGGTTTTGGGACGTCATGTGAAGAAGGGATATCAAAGGAAAAGATACCCTAATCTTCCAATGAACTACCGATTCCTGAAAATCGATGACCCCAATCCGTACTATTACTCAGTTCCTGTAACTGAATGCAATAATATCTTGTTCTCCTCGAATTAATGTATTAACTTGTTCCATCGGCCCAAGAAATAATTATACCACGAAAGGGCTATACTGATATGAATGGAATAAAACTTTTTCCCGATTGTCTTGACTATGAATATTGATAAAGAGGTAAAGTGAATTGGTCACTTGGCTGAAGGAATACGTGGACGTAGTTTCTGAAGAGTTAACAGAACTCCCACTTCAAAGAGAAGTAGATCATGAGATCAAGCTAGTAATTGGAGCTATGCCAATTGTGAAGAGGACCTATAGAATGTCTATATCGGAAGCTATTGAGTTGAAGGAACAACTCAAGCAACTGTTAAACCAAGGCTACATCCGGCCTAGCAACTCACCATGGGGAGCTCCAGTCCTATTCCAGAAAAAGAAAGATGGGACACTTCGGCTATGTATTGATTACCGTGGGTTGAATCAATCATCAGTCAAGAACAAGTACCCTATTCCTAGAATTGATGAGCTTCTTGATCGCCTTCAAGGTGCAAAGATCTTCTCCAAAATTGATCTCAGGTCAGGCTACTATCAAATCAGGATCAAGGATGAGGATATTCCAAAAACGGCCTTCAATACAAGATATGGGCACTTTGAATTCTTGGCTATGTCATTCGGCCTTACAAATACACCTGCCACCTTCAATAGATTAATGCAGGATATTTTTAGACCATATTTTGATGATTTCGTCCTTGTCTTCTTCGACGACACTCTATTCTAAACAGGAAGGAGATCATGAATCCCAACTTCGGATTTTCCTTGAGACAAGGAGGTCACGCAAGCTGTATGCTAAGATGATGGAATTGCACATTCCTCAAACATCAGAATGATCATCTAGAATTCATCATATCGGAAAAAGGAATCTCAGTGGAGCCAGCCTAAGTTAGAAATGTTCTAGGATGGCCAAATACCAACAACTGTCAAAGAAATACTCAACTTTCTTGGATTGACAGGATGGTATGGGGTCTTCATCTAAAACTATGCTTGTGCAGCACCTTTGATAGAATTATTGAGGAAGCAAACGTCCATTGCATGGTCAACTGCCGAACAAACTAGCTTCGATAGGTTGAAGCAAAGTTTGGTATCAGCACCGATCCTAAAGCTTCTAGTCCACAGTAAGGAGTAGAGGTAGTAACTGATACTAGCATGCTTGCCTTAAGATATGTGCTCATCAGCATATTCTTCAAGGAAATTGAAGAGTCACGAAAAGAATTATGCCACGCATGATCTGGAGTTATTAGCTGTCATCCATGCTCTAAAGCTTTGGAGACACTACCTGTTGGGTAACAAGTTTACTCTAGTAACCGATCATAAGAGCCTCAAATGGATTTTTACCCAGAACGAGTTCAACATGAGGCAACGTCGACGGATTGAAGTATTGGAGGAATATGATTTTAAGATCAAGTACCGACCTGGAAAGAAGAATGTAGTTGTTGATGCATTCAATCGCAAGGCATTCCTTAATTCATTAATCTTGCAAAATCTATCAATAGCTAGATCTCTAGCTACAGAGGTGTCCATGCCAAACGACCTAATACTTGAGCTAGCTAGAGAGGAAGGATGCCATGATCTAGCCTATCAAAGGATGCTAAGGGAAGTCTCTATCAAGGACCAGGAACAAAAGCTAGAGGCTAAGTATCGTGAATTCTCTGTCAATAATAGGACATGTCTACTATAGAATGAGAGCATGTATACGAGCAAGCCAGTTATTTAAATAGAAGATATTGTGCGAAGCTTATGATTTCACTTTATCGGGACATCAAAGCTGCGAAGGATAGACAGAAGGCATACGCGGATTCGAAGTGTCAAGATAGAATATTGAGGAAGGAGACATGGTCTTCATTCACGTATGCCCAAAGAAGAGTTCTCTATCCTTAGGAGATTGCAGGAAGCTAAGTCCAAGGTATTGTGGACCATACAAGATCCTCAAGTGCTTAAGATCTAATGTTTATAGACTACAAACTCCCTGAAAACCTAAAGGTTCATAAAGTATTCCATAACAGTCTATTGAAGAATAAAGTATGTACCTAACCCTAATCATGTACTTGATGACCAACAAATTGTAATGCCTAGTCAAGGAGTCCTTGAACTTAGGACGGACAAGATTTGAGATGTCAAGGTGAGACGACTGAGATCCAGAACCTTGAGAGAATGCCTCGTCCAGTGGAAAGATTATCCCAAGGAGGATGCTACCTGGATGGATGAAAGCTCTCTCAATCTCGATATCCCCAGTTTATCTCGAGATGAGGACATCTCGATTCTTCTAAGGGGGAGAGAATGTAATATTTCCGCGTACCGCACGCCGTAAATATTGACTTCCCACACGTCGTGTAAATCTCGTGCAAAGATTATCACTAGCGCCAGCAGCTAATCTATGACCTCACGCGAGGAATGGAGACACTCCACCTTAGGAAAATAAGGTCGGGGATTCAAACCGGCATAGCCGCAGGAAAACAGCCTCTTGGGAAGAGGTCAAGAGGATAGGGATTTGCAAATTTTTTTATTATCTTCCCCAGCCGATGTGTGGCTGGGGGAAAGGGATGGGCTGGTATAGGCCGCATGAGGAGGTGGGGGGAGAGAGCCATGCAAAGGGCCATGTGGGGAGGACCCCTCTCCCCCCCTTGGACTATAAGAACCCCCTCTTGGGGGAATGAAAGGGAGAATGGAGGGCAGAAGGCTGTCGTGTGACGGCCGGACGTGCGGGAAGGAGGTCGCTGTGGATGGTGCCGGACGTGAGGGAGGTGGACGGGCTGCTGCTGCCGTGAAGGAAGGGGTAGGTGTGAGAAGGAGGAGGCCGTACGTGATGGGAGGAGGACGTGCTGATCGTGCAGGAGAGGATGGCGGACCGTGTGAAGGAGGGGTCGCTGTGTGGAAGGGAGGAGGACGGCTGGACGAGCTGGGGGAGGTTGCCGTGTGAGGAAGGACGCTGTTGCCCAGGCCGTCGCCGTCATGAGCTGCCACACTGCCGCCCAGTCCGCCATAGCTGCCGCCAGGCCACCTCAGTCCGGCCCGCCGCTGAATTTCGACTTTCTCCCCCCTCGATGTCACTCAGAAGCCAAGAAGCTTCTTAGAAGCTTCTTAGAAGCTTCTAAGGAGGGGGCTTCCTTAAGCCCCCTTCCCACGACATCTCCCCAAAGGCATTCATACCCCTCCCCGGGACTTTGAAGAGGGGAAGGTAAAGCCGTAAAGACCCACACAAGACCCATCGAAAAGGCTTTTGCAAAAAGACTTTAAAGCCGCAAGCCATCCAGGAATCAATTCCGTGCCGACTCGAGTTTTTCTAAAAGACTCCTAAAGCCCTTTGCCGCAAGCGCCATCCCGCAAAGGAATCTTCCGCATACAAGGATAAAGGCAAAGGTTGGAAGGCCGCAGTCCGAGGCCAGTCACTTCGTAGACCACAAAGGCAAATCATAAGTCGAATCCACGTCTACGATGGCCCCATAAAGATCCCAAGGTGCGATGCGGGAGGTTCACCCCGAGCATACGTGGATATTTCCCGGAGTCCGCAAGTCCAGGTTTTATCTATTTGGATTCCACACAAAAGTATTGAATTATTCACGATAACTTCACGGATTAGGAAGCACTCATGCATGTTCGAATTCAACTAGTCAAGTTAAATGCAGTTGGAAAATGAATTGGCTATTTGAACATTTATTAGAAATAGCTTAAGATATGAAAATTGATCATTGGTACATTCAAAGGAATGAATGAAAAGAGCATAAGGTGTCTTTGAATTTGTAAGACCTTATTAGCAAGTTTTCCTTTTGTGTATTCAAAAGCGACGAGCCTAGGACAATTGTTGCCTCATTACAAGGTTGAAATTATTAAGGTACACCTTTTTACTAGGCATGGAAAGATTAATCGCATGTCCCATTTTTAGATAGATCTTCCTTGTAATGATTCATGAGGGAAAGTTAACACCCATAAGACGTTATTCGAAAAGGAATAGAGGGGCACGCAAATGATCTATGGGCTTGGAAGTGGAATGATTATTTGATGTAAGTAGGACCTAGGGAAGTTAGTGTCCGGATTATCAGGCATTTTTACCTTACCAAGGAAGGATAGGGTTATTGTGAACCATGTGATGCGTAGAAGCAGGGAATCGCATGTCTACACGTATTGGTGTAGTTGTAACTATTGTTCTCCATTAGATGTAGCTTATTACCTTTGGGAAAGGTTCATCCTTGTCGCAGGACAAGTATATTGTGTTGTCTAAATCACATAAACCACACGGGATTCATATGGCATGGTTCAGACGATATGATAAGTATCCCAAGTGCTAACTAGGGTTTAGTGCGATAAGAATTCGACCTAGTTTTACACTGGTTGCCAAGACAAAACCCGCAAACCCAAAGATCTTACACACGTTCACGAAATGTCGATTCAATTGGATGTTTATGCATGAAATGATCTAAGGTTTTATCCCAAGGATCATTCGTTTAAAATGATGAAACTCCGACGGAGTTGCCTATTTTCAGGACCATGGGCCAATATAATTAGGAATGGATTGGGTAAGAAGCTACCCTCAACCCTGCTACTCGGCTGGAGGTAAATCCCGTGATCGGAAAACGCTAAGCAATGGGTGGAATGATCCCGTGAAATTAGATGCAATACATGTGCAAAAAGCTGCAACATTGTATAGAATTGAGATTTGTCCACAAGAGAGTTTTGTCATCTCTCGAAATGAGGTTGGCAAGTTATTGAAGGAATTTAACTTACAAGAGGATGAGTAATCATCCTGTTACTCACTTTCCTTGGGAAATAATTGCCAAGGGAAAGGAAAGTTAGGTATTTGCAAAGGACCAGACAATAAACTAAAGCGACATGGTCGCTGGATCCTGCCACAACAAAACCTAAAGTATTGGTAGGGTATGACCCTAACCCAAGAATGATAGGAATCTTGCCAAGTTGCAATTGATTCCGGATCGAATGCGGGTTGCATTCGGAGAAAAGGAGTCACTCTTTAACAGTTTGCCAGCTAAACGACCATTGAAATTGATTGTGCTTGTAACAGTTTAGAAAGGACTGTTTGCATTGTTTGCTCAATGAACTAAAGGATGAAAAGATATCTAAAAGCTTCAGGTTGGTGCCTGAAGGGAGAGGCAGCTTCAGTTACCCCCGACTGCCTGCCTGACCCTAACCAAGGGGGTTGTTAACCGCGTCGGGAACGTGGACCGAACCCGCCGTGAGAGGTCTCTCCGTTGAGTTCTACTTGGAGCAGGAGGACGCTTGGGTGCCAGAGGGGGCTCTGGCCGTAAATCCCTCGCCTTCCGGGCCCTGCACAAGAGACTAACGTGACTCGGGATTGGATCTCGAGGCCCGCATACTAGTCTACGGGCGGAAACTTGGATTAGTGATCCCTGGTGGATTACTGGATAGCCTTCGGGCAGATTATGAATACGCCTACGGGCGGGAACTCCTTGTATTTCAAAGATA
The DNA here is from genome assembly GCF_053477565.2 of Lygodium microphyllum. Taxonomy (NCBI): domain Eukaryota; kingdom Viridiplantae; phylum Streptophyta; class Polypodiopsida; order Schizaeales; family Lygodiaceae; genus Lygodium; species Lygodium microphyllum. Next base: position 64,086,376 of record NC_141141.1, read on the forward strand.
AAAGGATAAAATGATAACAAAGAAGTTGTTTGGCATTGTTTTCTTTATGTCATGTGATAAGATTACGTGAAGGAACCAGTGCATAACAGGGTTAATCAAAGAAGCTGTTTGTATATGTCAAACTAATGTGGTAGGTAATTACATAACTAAAACAAACCGAGGAAAGTGCGGAGGATGGACCATGGGTCCGTCCTATGGACGGGTGGTCCCGGTTAGCCGGGAACTTTTCTCAAAGTCTTCGACGAACAGAAGGATGATCAACATCACCGAAACAAGTAACGAAAACGATGACTTAGATTTACCTGTTACCCGATTTACGCTGTTTTAGGGAAACGGAATGGGACTATGCTTTATGGCAGAGAGGTTGAGCCTTGCATCCCTCTCGTTTCCCATTCTCCTTGAACCAAGTGCAGCGTGAATCCGCTTCGGACCTGGCGTTTCTGCGTAAAGTAGTTCGCTCGGGTCTGACGCTAGTTGCTGCTAGCTAATGACCAAACAGGAAAACCCAAATTCAGGTCGATCCTAAGTGGGAACGGCCAGGATACTTCCGCTACGTGGCAGATGCGGGAAGACCTAGATCGCAAGTCCCGTAACATTCCATGGGAGTGCCAGGCGGAGCATTCTAGACATCCTTCCCGATGGACTGCTAAGACGTGTCCGGGATGATTCTAGTGGACACGTTACACTCTCGCACATAGTGATAATGCACCTCAATGTGCTTTGTTCTAGCATGATAGACTGGGTTATTTGCCAAGTGTATACTACTCATGTTGTCACAATAAATGACAACTGGCCCATCTGTAGACTGATGCATATCATAAAGTAGCTTATGCAACCAAGCTACCTCACATGCAGCCATTGCTGCACCCCTATACTCAGCCTCTGTGCTCGACAAGGCAACTGTAGGCTGTTTCTTGCTGCTCCAAGTGACTGCAGCACTCCGAAAAGAGAACACATATCCACTGGTAGATCGTCTATCAGAAATACTACCAGCCCAATTAGCATCAGTGTATCCATGCAGCTGTATCTGAACCCCAGTTTCATAAAATAGTCCATACTGCAATGTGGACTTCACATACCTGAGTATGCATCTAGCCGCATCCAAATGTGGTTTCCTTGGAGCCTGCATAAACTGACTTACCAATCCAACAACATAGCTCAAATCTGGCCTCGTAATAGTCATATAAATCAAGCTTCCTACTATGCGTCTGTACATAGTAGGGTCTTCCAAAAGCTCACCTGCATCTGTGCTCAGCTTCACATTCTGCTCCAAAGGAACTGAAATAGGCTTACAGCATGTCATCCCATATTTGGACAGCATGTCCAATCCATACTGCCTCTGCAAGAGCTGTATCCCACTTGGTGATCTAATCACCTCAATGCCCAAGAAATAACGCAGCTCTCCTAAATCCTTCATCTCAAACTTTTGCTTCAATAGCATTTTCACATGAAGGATATCTTCATCACTGTCACCTGTCATAATCAAATCATCAACATAAATGACAAGTAGCATAATACCTTTCTCTGTTTTTCTCACATAAAGTGAGAAATCTGCCTTGGAAATCTGAAAGCCAATAGTGACAAGATACTGTCCTATCTTGTCAGACCATGCTCTAGGTGCTTGCTTCAAGCCATACAAAGCTTTCTTCAACCTGCAAACAAACTCAGGATGAACAGCATGCACATAACCTGGTGGCTGCTCCATATAGACCTCTTCTTGCAAATTACCATGCAAGAAGGCATTCTTTACATCCATCTGATGTAAAGACTATCCCTTTGATGCAGCCATAGCAATGACTGCTCTTACGGTTGCCATCCTTGCAACCGGACTGAATGTTTCTTCATAGTCAATGCCATATGTTTGTGCATACCCCTTGACTACTAATCTTGCCTTGTATCTATTCACAGAACCATCTGCATTGTGCTTCACCTTATAAACCCACTTACAACCAATTGCATTCTTACCTTTAGGCAAAGGTACTAACTCCCATGTAGCATTTGCTTCCAAGGCATCCATTTCTTCATCCATGGCTTTCTCCCATTTTTCTTTTCCCATGGCTTCCTCAAAAGAAGTGGGTTCTGGTTCCTGTATCACTTTGACCATATATGCATAGTGAATGGCTGTAAATCCATCATATTTCAGCCTATCCACAGGATACCTAGCTCTCGTAGACCTGCGCAAAGTAGGTTCACTCCCAGGTGCTCTCAAAACATCCCTGGTCTTCCTTACTCCAGGTGTAACAATAGAAGGAATACCCAACTCATCATCAATGCTCTGTTCTGAGCCACTGGATTCACCATCCACATAAGAGTGACCTGCATTCACATCAAACATGAGCTGATCAACCTTCTCTTTTCCTTTTCATGATACCTGCATACCACTATCTGCATTGCTTTGAGAAGATTCTCCTGATCTCAATCTGCCTATCCATGGCGAAGAATGTGAACCACTGCTAGAGGACGCTCCAGGTCCACTAATATTTTGTGACTGCTGCTGTGAATTCTGTGCAGCATTACCATTTTGTGCATCTACATCATCAATCACATTTACTGGTTTATACCAGCTACTCATCTCATCAAAAACAACATCTCTGCTCACTGTAAACTTACGAGTAGAAGGGTTATAGCATCTATACCCTTTTTGCTGCAGAGAGTAACCAATAAAGATGCACTTCTCAGCTTTTGGATCCAACTTGGATCTCAGCTCATCTGGCACATGTACATAGGCAATGCAACAAAAAATTTTCAAATGAGAAATATCTGGTTTCCTACCAGTATACCTCTCCTCTGGAGTCATTCCATGTATTGCTGCAGTGGGAGTCCTGTTCATTATGTAGACTGCTGTAGCAACTGCTTCAGCCCAATAAAAATCTGGCAAGTCTTTTTCATTGAGCATGGCACAAGATACCTCTCCAATAAGCATGTTTTTCCTTTCTGCAATTCCATTTTGTTGTGGGGTATAACTGCATGAATATTGCTGCTTTATGCCATGCTCCTGCAAGAACTTTGCAAACTCATTTGAGAGGTACTCTCCCCCTCCATCTGACCTTAGGCATTTTATTTGCAGACCTGTTTCTTTTTCAGCCATAGCTTTAAGGGTTTTGAAATGCCCAAAAACTTCACTTTTCTTTTTCATAAAATACACCCAAACTTTTCTGCTATAGTCATCAATAAAAGTGACAAAATAATGACAGCCTCCAAGAGATGCAGCTTTAGTAATCCACACATCAGAGTGGATTAATTGCAATGGCTTCTCACTCTCTTGAACATGTCTAGGAAATGGTTTCCTTGCCTGTTTTCCAAACTGACAGGCTTCACATACCTTATGCGTTTCTGCAACCTTGAATTTTGGCAATCCTGCAACAATATTTTGGGCCTGCATTGATTTAAGTCGCTGTACATTAACATGACCAATGCGTTTATGCCAGATATCAATATCCGCAACTACACCGGTCCCATGTGCAAACATTGTTGCACTCAATTCAGACATGTCTGCATCCAACGTAAACATTCTGCCCTTCTTCTTTCCTTTTGCTATCAAGCGACCTTTATTTTTCATATCCTCAACAAAGCATCCATGAGGATTAAATCTGACCTGCAAGCCTGCTCAACCATTTGACCGACAGAAACCAGATTCTTGGTGATATTCCGGACATGAAATACATCGGACAGGTATTTCTTTTTCCCATCTTGCATAGACAAGGGAATTTTTCCAATCTGCACAATAGGATGTGCAGTATCATCACCAGTCTCCACAAATCCTGGTTTTTCCATTTTCCTTGCATCCTCCATCCATTCTGCATGACGTGTCATGTGGTTTGATGCACCTGAGTCAACATACCATACATCATTGCTTTCTTCTGCACTTGTCACAGAATTGTTCATGTGCTGCACCATGAACAAATGCTCATTTCTGTCATCACCCTGTCTGCTAGAAGATGCATAATTCCCTTGTTGCAGTTTTCCATTTATGATGTCATTCTGCTTTTTATAGCAGTCTTTAGCCATATGACCCATTTTACCACAGTAGTAGCATTCAACATTACTGTTTGCATTTTGACCTCTTTGCCATCCACCACGACCTCTTTGGCTCCCCCTGCCTCTAGAGTTACCACGTCCTCCTCCATAGGACTGGTTTTCTTGAGTTTGCTGCATATTCTGATTTCTACCACGGCCTCCAAATCGGCCTCCTTTACCTCTGCCTCTACCTCTTCCAGCATTTGAGTAGAAGACAGCTTCTTTTGAAGTTCCTCCTGAAGAAGATGCACCACCATTTCTCTGTTCCTCAGAAATTAGAAGAGCAATCAACTCCTCAAAATCAGGAAATCTTTCACGAACTGAAATGGATGTTCGGAACTGTGCATAATCCTTTCCTAGACCATTCAAGGTCACAGAAACTAAATCATCATCTTCCACTGGTGACCCAATGGAAGCAAGTGCGTATGCAATCTTCTTCACCTTCATGTGGTAGTCGTTGATGCTCATATTTTCTCTTTGCACATTATGCAACTCTTGCTTGAGCTGCATTTTCCTGGCTTGCGTATTTGTGCTATACATTTTTGACAAAGTATCCCATGCCTCCTTTGGCGTACTTGCATCCTGAATATGCACAATCATAGAGTCTGAAATGCTGATAGACAGCCAATACATAACTTTCCTGGCTCTCTCATGCCATGCTTTAAATGCCTGCATTTGCTGTTGATTGGGAACATCAGGAAGAACTGGTTCTTCTTCATTTCCTGCAACAAATTCCCAATATCCTTTTCCCATAAGGAAATTCGTCATTCTAAACTTCCATGCCTTGAAGTTGTTCTTGTCAAGCTTTTCAGTTACAATCTGTGAAAGAGAATCAGACGCCATTACAGAACACTGCGAAAAATTCTGTCACTACAAAAACTCAGCTTCACCCTCACAAGGGCAAATCTGCAAAACTGGCGAAAGTGGTATTTGACCACACAGTCACTTCCTAGTGACGATTTTGCATAAACAGGAACCAAGGATGATTCTGAAACTCCCAATGTCTCTGCGCACAAGCATACGATGCAATTTCTACAGTAACTTTTCACCGACCTGTAGAACAGTGGCTGAACAGCATAAAACCGAGCCTTTTCCTGAGTGCGTGCAGAAAACTTCCGCCTCCAAAACAGGCCCCGAAATGACCTCAAATAAAAAAAACAAGGTCGTCAGGGGCTAAAGCCCTTTCCCGCAGCATATACTGCCCTCTTGCTTCACCGTGAAGGGCGTCTCAACCTGAGACAATGCACCCCTGTAATTTTCGGCTGTGCTACCTGTAGAGATCTGCTCCCAAAACAGAAAATGAAAGCAACACTACTCCTCTTACCAGAACACCGTGAGCTTGGCTTGCTTTCTTGAGCTCCTTACCACGAACAAGGCTCTGATACCATGTCAAGATTGTGGGAGAGAAGGAAGGAGTCTCACTTGTAGCTTTCTTGCTTGCACAATGGGGGAAGACACACAAGGGTGGAGGCTGAAAACAGTTTTCCTCTCGTTAGTTGTGTAAGCCAAAAGAACTCTCATACAAAGAAATAGAAGAACCCTATATATGGGTCTCAAACCAAACTCAACTAACTAAGGTGGCATACTAACTGAGCCACGAACTAGAGTAGATAAGGGTAGCTATCATGTAGCTATTATTCATGGGTGGTGTACCAACCGCGTCTGCAACTGACAAGTCGGTGACATAAATACACAACGGTCACCCTGGCGTATCACGAGTGGAGCTCGATATCTCAACAATGACACATGCAAGAAAGATCTAGTTGAAACAGCAGTTCAACAACATGTCTAGGAATGGCAAGAGCATCCAAACGTATACCACGGAGATTAAGACCATAGCTGATCAACTTGCTACTATTGGCTCAAGTGTATCAGAAGATGATATGATTGTTGTTGCTTTGAATGGCTTAAGCAAAGAGTAGAAAGCTTTTGACACTTCCATTTATGTCAGAGAAGAGCCCCCTAGCTGGGAAGAGCTAGTTGCTTTGTTGCTGCATGAGGAAGTCAAACTTGGTTTGAATACAAATTCTAGTGCATCTCAGAGTAGAGACACTGTGTTGTACTCTAGCCAGCGTGGCAGTGGATCCAGAGGCTGTGGTTCATATCGAGGTCGTGGGGACACTCATAATGCCTAAGGACAGCAGCAGCAGCAAGGAAATTGGCATGGTGCCAATACACAGGGCCAGCGAGGATCCGGTGGTTTTAGAGGTAGGGGGAGATCACCCCGAGGTAGAGGTGGTGGTTCTGGTTCATGGCAGTCGTCTGACCAGTCCAATAGGGACAAGGACTGCCATTATTGTGGCCGGTATGGGCATATTGCAAAGGATTGTTACAAGAAGCAAGGAGATATGAAGGCAAAGGGCAGACATCATGGGCACTATGCATCTTCCAGTGGTGCTCATGATGAGTCAGTTGATAGACTCTTTGCCATGCAGCATGTGTCCAAGACTGCGTCAAGGCAGAACAGAGATGACAGGTGGTACATTGACTCTGGTGCGTCAAACCACATGACCCCGCATGGAGAGTGGTTTGATGAGATGGTTGCAGGTACACATGGTCATGTATGTACTGGGGATGACACCCAACATGACATAAAGCATAAAGGGATTGTTCCTCTTATGATGCCTGATGGTAAGAAGAAAGGCCTGCATGATGTATTACATGTCTCGACCATAACAAAAAATTTGTTGTCTGTGGGTCAAATGGCAGAACAGAATCTACAAGTGAGGTTTAACAAGGATGGATGTTTCATTGAGGAGTATGGAAATGGCTGCAAGCTAATTGCCAAGGGCAGAAGGGATGGCAGGATGTTTACTTTGGAAGCAACCATTCCTGAACTTAAAGCAGCCATGTTTGCACATGATGAGAGTGCCATTCGGGATGTAGAGATTTGGCACAAGCGGATTGGACATGTCAATGTACAAAAGCTGAAATCTATGCAGCAGAAAGAAGTAGTACTTGGATTACCTAAATTCAAGTATAATGATTTTGGTCATGTATGCCCTGCATGTCAGTTTGGGAAGCAAGCACAGTTTCCTTTCATGAGACATGTAAAAAACAGCACTAGGCCTTTACAGTTGGTACACTCTGATGTCTGGGGTCCTTCACATAATGCTTCCTTTGGCGGTGCACGATATTATGTCTCATTTATTGATGATTTCAGCAGGTACACTTGGCTTTATATCTTGAAACATAAGGATGATGTGTTTGATGCATTCAAAGACTTCAAGAAACATACTGAAAATGAATTGGGCTGTTACATATCATGTTTGAGATCAAATGGAGGAGGTGAATATGTCTCAAACTACTTTGACAGGTATCTTACTAAACATGGGATCAGAAGACAGCTCACATGCAGTTATACACCGCAGCAAAACGGTGTTGCAGAGAGGAAAAACAGGGTTTTGATGGAGTCAGCTAGAGCTATGCTGAATGAAAAATGTCTGCCAAATGGTTATTAGGCTGAAGTAGTGGTGACTGTTGTATATGTGTTGAATCGAACCCCTATAGCAGGGATTCATGATGTCACTCCGTATGAATGGCTCTATGGTCATAAACCTGATATTTCACACTTGAAGGTATTTGGCAGCATTGCATATGTGCATATACCGGATGAGAAGAGGAAGAAATTGGATCCTAAGGCAGTGAAAAGTGTGTTTATTGGATATGCACAGGAACGGAAAGCTTATAAGTGTTATGTACCTTCTACGCATGAGACACTCATAAGCAGAGATGTGGTATTTGATGAGTTAGCATCTTGGTATGGGAATCCTGTTGCAGTGCCTACTGATGGCTCACCCAGTATGAGTCATGCTGAAAATACTCCTGCAGAGAGTACTTCCATGACTGGTCAGACAGGTGATGTATCATCTACAGTGAGTCCTTGGACAGGACGATTATGGAGTCGCACTACTGCATCCACTGACAGGGATATGTCAGTGAGGGGGAGAACAGATAAGGGAAAAGAAAAGGTTTTTGAAGATATAACAGGTCCACTCACTGCAGGTTATGATTCATCTAGCAGTGACAGCTTAGATAGTGAATTGGGGATTCCGTCTGTTATGACGCCAGGTGCTAGACAAAGCCGTTATGTGCCGCCTCATGAGAGGCAAGCTCACAATGAGCCACAGCTCAGGAGATCAGAGAGGGTCAGATGACCTGTTGACATGTATACTTACACTGGATATTCAGCCCGTCATTATGCTTATATGACGAAAGTAACAGGTTTTAGAGAACCAAGTAAGTTTGATGAGGCAGTTTCAGATAAGAATTGGCGTGCTGCTATGGATGAGGAATATTCAGCATTGGTTGAAAATTGTACATGGTATTTGGTACAGTTCCTTGAGGGCAAAACACCTATTGGATGCAAGTGGGTGTATAAGGTAAAATGTAAATTATATGGATCATTGGAAAGATATAAGGCCAGGCTGGTTGCAAAAGGGTATGCGCAGCAGTATGGTCTTGATTATGAGGAGACTTTCAGCCCTGTAGCAAAGATGGCTACAGTTAGAACTGTGATTGCTTTGGCAGCAGCTAGAGGCTGGAAACTATGGCAGATGGATGTAAAGAATGCATTGCTCAATGGAGAATTACAGGAAGAGGTTTACATGAAACAGCCTGAAGGCTATGCACATCCAGAATTTCCAACACATGTATGTCGGCTGAAAAAGACATTATATGGGTTGAAATAGGCACCCAGAGCATGGAATGCTCGCATCAGCAGTTATTTACAGCAACATGGTTTCCGATTGGGAGATGCTGATCATAGTCTGTTTGTGAAGAAGACAGATAGTGGCTATGTTTTTCGAGTTGTCTATGTTGATGACTTAATCATTACAGGAGATGATGAAAATGGGATTGCAGAAATAAAGACATGTTTATAGGCTGAGTTTAAGGTCAAGGATCTTGGAGAGCTGAAATATTTTTTGGGGATTGAGGTTGTCTCTACACCTCAAGGCATATGGCTGCTACAGAAGTAGTATGCTCATGACATGTTATAGAAATATGGTATGGCTGATTGCAAGCCTATGGATACGCCTTTGGAGTAGAATGTCAAGCTGCAGATTGATGTTGGGACAGAGGTTGAGAATGTTACTATGTATAGACAGATGGTAGGCAGCTTGATCTATCTCACAATCACTAGACCTGACTTGAGTTATGCTGTGGGGCTGATCAGTCAGTTCATGTAGAAGCCTCGCAAACCACACTTGGATGCAGTCAGAAGAATTCTGAGATATGGAAAGGGTACCACAGACCATGGGCTATTTTATGCATATGGGAAAACCCTTGACTTGATGGGGTACACTGATGCTGACTGGGCTGGTTGCACATATGACAGGAGGTCAACCAGTGGCTATGCATTTGGATTGGGTAGTAGCATGATCAGTTGGCAGAGTAAGAAACAGCCTACAATTGCATTGTCTAGTACGGAAGCAGAGTATCGTGGTGCGGCCTTAGCGGCCTGTGAAGCTAAGTGGTTACAGAAGTTACTGGATGACTTGGGAGTACACTTGGACAGCAAAGTCAAGCTGTACTGTGACAATTTGAGTAGTGTTATGTTAGCAAGCAATCCTGTTTATCATGCAAGATCAAAACACATGGAGGCTCACTACCATTTCATCAGGGAAATGGTTTTAGCAGATCAGATTGACTTGGAGCATGTGAAGACTGAAGATCAGCTAGCAGACATCTTTACCAAATCACTTGGTAAAGATAAGTTCATTCACTTTAGACAGCTACTTGGAGTGATGCAGATGATTTGAGTTTTGTTTTTGAGCTTGAGGGGGAGTGTTAGAAATCAAGCTCACCGTCAGTGTGTCTTCATCTATGACTGACATCTGTGACAGCTAGTGTGTTCAGCTGTCTACATATGACTACATTAAATAAGTCGGGTTAGTAGTCAGTCAGTGACCTAACTAGAGTTAGTCAGTCTAGTCTACATTTACACTAGGTCACTTTATCTTGTAGTGTGTGTGTGCTTTTCAGTTTAGAGTGTGTGGAAATGAATGAATGAGCTTGAGAGCCTAAAGGCTCATGGATATGGAGTCTTTCCCTTTCTCTCTCTCTACTCTTTGAACAGAATCTACGTGTCCATCAGATCTTCAGGATGCACTCATTCGAGCGACGCCTATAATTCAGGAGGTGCAAGCTAGACCAAGGGGTAACAAAACTTGGTCTTATAATGACTCGAACAGAGGAGCATTCAAACCTTAAGTGAAGAGAGTTCAAGATCATAATCAGGGACAAAGAAAGAAAGCAAGGATGAATAACATCAACAACTTTGTTCCTACTCAAAGTAATGGCTGAAACCTCCGTTGTTTCCATTGCAACGAACTCGGTCACTTCAAGAGGCAATGTCCCAAGCTTGGTGGAGGACATCGCCAAGCGCCTTTCCAAGGAACAGGCCGTGGTCAAGAAACCGCAACCCAAGGAAGAGGAAGAACCACATGCATTGCCAATAGGCAAATGTGCGAAGGAGGGAAAGAAGAAGATCCGACCATGGAAGCAGAGTTCAAAAGAGCGACAGTCCATGCCGGTTTACATAAGAAAGGGCTGAATCGCCAGTTCTCGATGATTCAGACACCGTCGGACTAGCATTTCTTTATCTCACTAGCATGTGCAAAAAGATTAGGAATAGCCATAGTAGAAGCATCTACCCTGCTTGTAGAATTTGCAAATGGTCGTGAGGTAACTTGTACCAGGCAAACTACTAAGGTGGAATTCTTTCTGGGAGGAAAGAAGACTTCGGTCAAATTCAGAGTCATGAATTTAGGTATCCATGAGTGTCTACTCGGAATGGATTGGCTTAAACCTAACGACGCCCACATTCACTGTGGAAAGGGGTCAAGTTTCCTTTTGAAACTCTGAAAGGGAATTAGTCACAACTCAAGGCGAGGCTGGAGTGCCAAAAATCAAATTGGCCAAAGTATCTCGGATCATAAAAGGAGTTAGAAAAGGATTACCTGTTTACTTGATCAAACTCAACAAGTTAGATCAAAAGCAAGAGTCTCATGAAGGACCTTCTTAGCTAAAGGAATACGCGGACGTATTCCCTGAAGAGTTGATCGAACTTCCGCCTCAAAGAGAAGTAGATCATGAGATTAGGTCAGTGCTTGCCTGGAGCTGCACTAATTGCAAAGAGACCTTATAGAATGTCTATAACAGAAGCAATTGAGTTGAAGGAAAGCCCTAGATCGCATACCCCATAGCATTCCATGTTGAGATGACAAGCTCAACACATGCGGACATTGATGATGGACCGCCTGGTTAGATGGGTCCACACGTCTACACTTAGCACGTCGGTGGTCATTATGACTCTCACATGGCCACTGACTCATCACTTATTATATTCAGGTTGTTACACCTATTTACAGGCTGGCATAGTTATAGCGCCAGTCGACTAGTGTAGTCGGTTATGCATTGTTTGACGTAGTAGGCCACTTTCCTTTTATGTTGTATCTTATCTATACTTTGTGTACATTGTAAAGAGTGTGGAAGAAGAAGAAGAAATCAGCAAGAAAACGTTTTGGCCTCCATCTCTCTTCTTGTCTCTTGAGTGAGCTTCTCCTTGTGCATTCTGTGTGTGTTCGGCGCAGCATCTTGAGCAACCCCCTCCACCACGCGATTCTTGACATGGTATCAGAGCCGCGCCATTGAGAGAGGCTGATTTCGAAGGTTGAAGTGAAGGAGAAGAAGCAAGGTTCGAGCAAGCAAGCTATGGGTAAGAATCTCTCCCATTCTTCCACTCCTTCTCTTGGATAGTGCCTGTGGAGGCACCGGAAGCAGGGCAGAGCAAAAATCTCAGATTGCAGTGAGATTTGGTGTGCACGAAGAGCGCTGTATATTCCGCAGAGATTTTGGGCATTTGAGGCCGTTTCAGGGCCCGTTTTAGAGCCGCAAGGTTGCGGACAGCAGTTTCGGGGTACACTGTGACTTTGACTGTATTGACCGAACGTGGGTGCACAGGTTACAGATTTCAGATCTGTAAGTTCAAAGGTGTTTATCAGTGAGTAAACACAAGGTTTATCTGCAAACTGGTTGCAGATTGCATGTATTGTTGAGCAGACAGTAAAAAAGGCTGTCTGGTGTATTGCTGTGCACTACAGGTCAAGGGTTGCAGAAGATTTGCTTGCTGTTTGGTATTAGTTTTGTGATAATGGCAGAGAATAGTGGAAGCCCCATCATTGAGAAGCTCGACAAGAACAACTACCCATCATGGAAGTTTCGTGTCACGGACTTCCTTATTGGAAAAGGCTTCTACAAGTTCGTTTCAGGTGAAGAAAAGGAGCCGGAGGTGAGTGATCCTCCAACTGCAGAAGAGACAAAGGCACGGAAGGAATGGAATGCAAAGGATAAAAAGGTCATGTATTGGTTGTCTGCAGTAATTGACAATAATATGCTGGGACACATTAGAAATGCAGAGAATTCATATGCAGCTTGGACCATACTTGAAAGTATGTTTTCTGTAAATCCAAAGGCATGAAAGATTCAACTCAAGCAAGAGTTGAATACATTAAAGAAAGGGAAGATGTCTATCAATGAGTATGCACTGAAGGTAAGAAGCATTGCAGATGCATTGGCAGCGATTGATGCAATGCCCGATGATGATAACTTGGTGTCGTCTACCTTGGGTGGACTTAACAATGAAAAGGCTTGGAAGTCTTTTGTAACTTCTGTATATGTCAGAAAGCCATTTCCAGATTTCGATGAGTTAGTCTCCCTTATGATCACTGAAGAGATCAACATGCAGAGTGAGACATCTGAAAGAAGTGGTGAACAGGTCCAAGCTTTCTACTCCAGTTCAGGAAGGGGACATGGCAGGTTCTCTTCAAGAGGCCGTGGTACAGGACGTGGTAGTGACAACCAGCAAAACAGATTGAATCAACAATTTGGCGATATGCAGGTTTCAGGAGGTCGTGGTAACTTTAGAGGCAGGGGGAGCTTTAGAGGAAGAGGTGGATGGCAGAACAGAGGTTCTAACAACTCTGGTATTGTGTGCCACTACTGTGGCAAAACAGGTCATATTGCAGTCCAATGTTATGCTAAGAGAGATGATATCCGCAGTGGTAAGTTGCAGCAAGGAAACTATGCATCGTCTTCACGACAGAATGAAGACAAAAATGAACGTTTGTTCGTTATGCAGCATATGCTGAATGTTGTTACAGGAAAGGGAACACATGAAGATGTTTGGTATGTTGATTCAGGTGCATCCAATCATATGACCAGCCATGCAGAATGGTTTGGAGAGATGCAGGATTTGCAGAATGCAGGTTATGTGCAGACGGGTGATGACTCATGCCACCCAATTTCACACATTGGAAAAGTTCCCTTGTCCTTGCATGATGGTAAGACAAAGAGTCTTTCAGATGTATTACATGTACCATCTATTACAAAGAACTTGGTGTCAGTCGGTCAAATGGTAGAGCAAGGGCTGCAAGTCAGATTTAATGCAAAGGGCTGCTTTGTAGATGACTTCAATGACAAGTGCAGGTTGGTAGCAAAGGGAAGTAGAGTTGGACGTATGTTCACTCTAGATGCTGGAATTCCTACTATGAATGCGGCTATGTATGCCAAAGGAAAAGGTGTTGTTGCAGACATTGAAATTTGGCACAAACGCATTGGACATGCAAATGTACAAAGGCTGAAATTAATGCAGTCCAAAGGGTTGGTTACATGTTTGCCTACATTTAAAGTTGCAGAATTTCAGAAGGTATGTGAAGCATGTCAGTTTGGTAAGCAGGCAAGACAACCTTTTTCACATGACAGACATGTAAGCAGAAATATCCTTGATGTTGTGCATACAGATATTTGGGGGCCTACACAAAATGTATCTCTTGGAGGCAGTTCATACTTTGTCACATTCATTGATGATTGTTCTAGAAAGCTGTGGATATATTTTATGAAGGAAAAGAGTGAAGCTTTTGAGCACTTTAGGACTTTCAAGGCTGCAGTTGAAAGAGAAACAGGCTTGAAAGTAAAGTGCCTGAGGTCAGATGGAGGGGGAGAGTACCTCTCAAATGAGTTCAGTGATTTTCTGAGGTCTCATGGGATAAAGAGACAGTTCACATGCAGGTATACCCCACAGCAAAATGGGGTTGCAGAAATGAAAAACAGGCATATTGCAGAAGTTGCACGCGCCTTGATGGCTGAAAAGAATATGCCTAAGCATTTTTGGTCTGAGGCTGTTCATACTGCTGTTTATATTATGAACAGAACTCCCACAGCTGCAGTTCATGGTATGACCCCCGAAGAATGTTTTACAGGTAAGAAGCCTGATGTTTCACACTTGAAAGTATTTGGCTGCATTGCGTATGTTCATGTGCCAGATGAGTTGCGGAAGAAACTGGATCCAAAGGCTGAAAAGTGTATCTTCTTACCAACCCAACCCCAATTGTACTAGACCGACAATGTTTGGTCCTAGGGTTTCCAAACTCAATCTGAGTTTTAGCATTAGGTCGAACGATCCTTAGGGTAGAAACCCTAGATCGTTGTTTGCATGAGCATCCAATTGACCCAAACATTCCATGAATGTGGGTAGGACCTTTGGGTTTGAAGGCTTCGACTTCGTGTCCAAGTACGATACTAGGCTACATTTTTGACGTGCCAAGTCCTAGCTGGTACTTGCGGTTTTATCGTATCAACTATTTATGTCTATATGAAACCCTAACAGTTATAATATCACAAGTGATTTGGGTAAATTGACCTACTTGTCTTGCGACAAGGACGATCCTTTCCTAGAGATGCTAAACTAGTTTGCAAGACATCACAATACATGTAAACATGTGAATCATTACTTCTACGCACCAAAAAGGTTTACAATAACCCTAAATTTTCGTGCTAAAGTCATTACGCATGATAATTTGGAGAGTAACTTACATAGGAACTATTAGGTTTTACATCAACGAATCATGCCTACAACCGTTTTGTCCTTGCTTTAGAATTTCATGCTTTGACAAGCCATGCAATCCTTTCCAAATGCAACTCGATGAAATGAAATTTACGAATATGTAACATGCGACCCTTTTCTAAATACAACATTGTTAATGAAGTTCATGTGACATGCAACCTTTAATCCGTTCGACAACATCTTTGTTTGCAACGTGCAATGTCTATTGTTTCATTTTCATGCTGTGCAACGGATGTTAACAATTCTTTTCATGCGAGTCATAACCAGAAAGTTATTGACTAAATGCAAGATACTCTTTTCCTTCACGGCCAATGCACTTGACAATTTCCTCTTTAACCCTAGGCAATATGTGTTTTAGACTTTCACTTTGAAATGCACGACAAGGCAATTTGTGACTAAGTTCATAGGGCGAGTAAGATTTAAATTCATAACCTTGGAGATGTAACGATCCAATTGCATGATATGCACCAATCCTTATCTATCGTTCAAAGAGATAATTTATCAAATGTACTTTTATCCCTACCACATGAATTAATGATAAACATAAAATGCATTCTTCCTATGGAATTAAGCATGTTTAAAGTATTTCTTGTACGTGGGATTAAATCCATAAAACCTGGGCTTGTGGATCCGCGGTGATATTCGCGTGTAAGTTCGGGGAGGAACCTCCCGTGGGTGCACCTTGCGTCTTCTTGGGAGCCATTGTAGTCATGATAATGGACTCTGTGAATTCCCTCTAGCCTTTACTCTCGCTCTCCAAGGCTGCCTAGAGGTCGATACCTTCTCCTCGCATAGGAATAGGAGCTTAATGAACCCGGTTTTAAAATCGGGGAAGGCACGTAGGAACAAGGCCTATGTCCCTTATCCTTAGAAGCTTCTTAAAGAAGCTTCCAAGAAGCTTCTGATCTCTGAGCAGCGCCGACGTGGAAGAAAGGTAATGATTGAGGGGGGGTAATAATTTGGTGGAAAGAAGACGTCGAATGGGGAGGTTGACTCGGTGGTGGCAACGTGGAGCTACGGCTGACAGAGCTGAGCTGCAACGGCGGCAGCAGGTGGCAGAATCTGGGCGTGGTGGTGGTCACGACAGCCTTATCCTTGCCCCCCTCCTTTGTTCCTCCTCTCCCTATCTCATGCCAGAGGGGTGTCACGATCGCAGCGGCAGAATCGTCCTCTCCCTTCTCTCATCATCCGTGTCACGGCAGCCTCCCTCTTCAACACGACAGCCTTTCTTCCTTCTCGCCTCCCCCAATGCCTAAGGGGTGTTTATATAGGCCAAGGGGGGGAAAGGGAAGCTCCACCATGTGGGTTATGCATGGCTCCCCCTCATGCAACCCACACCACACCTACTTAGGCCATTCCTCCCCACACTCCCTCTCCTCCAGCCATGCATCGGCAAGGGGAAGGGATAATTATAAAAAAAATTGACTTAAATTTCATCATTTATCCCAATTTCCCCTTCAAAAAGGGTGATCTCCCACGGGCTTTTATGTTCTTCAACCCCGGCCTTGATTTAACAATGCGGAGGCCTCACTTTTGCGCGTGCGGGGTACGGATTTAAGCTGCCGATAATTACGATGTGGGAGATAACCTTGCACGGGTTTTACGCGGCATGCGGGGATTCAAGTTAAATAATATTTTTGAGCAGAAATATTACATTCTCTCCCCCTTGGAGGAATCAGGATGTCCTCATCTCGAGAAGAACTGGGGGTATTGTTGGTTGAGAGTACTTTCATTTATCCAAGTGGCATCCTCCTCGGGATAATCCTTCCATTGGACGAGACATTGTCTCAAGGTTCTGGATCTCAATTGTCTCTCCCTAACATCTAAGATCCGGCCAGGCTGTTGCTCAAGGACTCCTTGGCTAGGCATTACAACTTGTTGATCATCAAGTACATGGCTAGGATTAGGTACATACTTCTTTAGTAGGCTAATGTGGAATACATTATGAACCTTTAGGTTCTCAGGGAGTTGCAATCTATAAGCATTGGGTCCTAGGCACTTGAGTATCTTGTAGGGTCCACAATACCTTGGACTTAGCTTCTTGTAATCTCCTAAGGATAGGGAACTCTTCTTTGGGTGTACGCGAATGAAGACCATGTCTCCTTCCTCGAAGATTCTATCTTGACGTTTCAAATCCGCGTAGGCCTTCTGTCTATCCTTGGCGGCTTGGATGTCCTATCTTATTGACTTCATTTGGTCATCCATATCTTCCAGCATTTGCCTTGAAGCTTCAACTCTTAGGGTTGGGTCTGAGAAGTTTAAAGGGCTTCGATAGTCATGCCCATACAATGCTTGAAAAGGGGTCATCTAAATGCTTTGTTGGTAAGATGCATTGTAGGCAAACTCAACTAGGGGCAAGTATTGAATCCACCTTTTTGGTTCACGGTAGTAGTGTGCCCTTAGCATATCCTCAATGACTTGGTTGAATCGCTCCGTTTGACCATTAGTTTGGGGATCGTAAGCTGCACTAAAACAGAGTTGAGTCTCAATGGCATCAAAGATAGCTCTCCAGAAGTGTGATGTGAAGAGAGAATCACGATCACTAATGATTCTTTTGGCCAACCCATGTAGCTTGAATATCATCTTGATGAATGACCTTGCAATGTCTGAGGCTTTATAGTTTGTCTTAACAAAAATAAGGTTTGCAACCTTAGTAAGCATATCAACCACAACCATAATGGGTTGTATCCTCCCTGAACTTGGGGTAGGCCAATGACAAAGTCCATACTGATGAATTTCCATTTCATTTGGGAAATGTCAAGTGGTTGCAACTTTCCTGGCATTTTGACATTTCAGCTTTAATATGTTGACAAGACAAACACTCAGTGACATATTTAAGAACATCACCCTTAAGCCTTATTTTTGCACATGTGGGGTACGGATTTAGGCAAATAGAGCATAATGTATTCCATATCAGTCTATTGAAAAAGTATGTACCTAATCCTAACCACGTGCTTGACGACCAACAAGTTGTAATGCCTAGTCAAGGAGTCCTTGAACTAAGGCCTGACACAATCTCACATGTTAGGGAGAGACAATTAAGATCCAGAACTCTGAGAGAATGCCTCGTCCAATGGAAAGACTATCCCAAAGAAGATGCCAACTGGGTAGATGAAGGCACACTCAACCATCAATATCCCCAGTTTATCTCGAGATGAGGACATCTCGATTCCTCCAAGGGGGAGAGAATGTAATATTTCTGTTAAAAATATTATATGGCCATGTGAAATCTCGGGAAAATGACAATGTTGCATTGTGGTTTGGAACGGGTTAGTCTTTACTAATACACTCTCCATTGTGCCCAAACGAGACATGGCTTAACGAAACCGCATACTTTGCATGAGAACCTCCTCTTGGGAGGAGGATATGGGATTAATATTGGATTTAATGCAAAAAAAAAAAACCTCTTTTCCCTAGCCGAAGCGTGGCTGAGGGAAGAGGATGGTTCTAATTGGAGAATGTGGAGGTGGAGGGGAGGGACTGGATGCAGGATCCACCTGGGAGAGGGAGGCCCTACCCCCCCCTCTTCCCATAAATACCTCCTCCTCTAATGATCAAGGGGGGAGGTCGTGAGGCTGATAGACCATGAGGGAGAGAAGAAGGCTGTGACGACGACTGTGGGAGGACCATTGAGTGGAAAAGGGAGAGGGAGGCTACTTGCTGTCATTGCTAGAGAAGGAGGAGAGAGGCTGCGTAAGCCTGCAAAAGACGGTATTGGAAGAGGAGAAGCTCTCGTGCGCCACAAGTCGTGGAGAACACCACCCTCATGCCACTTCCTGACGCCTGATGGCTGCCGCCAGCTCCGCCATAGGCTATCCCGCCAGCTCCACCACAGGATATCCCACCGCCACCATCCTCCCTCAGATCCACCCGCAAACGGCGTCATCTATTCTCCACGTCCTTACATAGCTGTCAGAAGCTTCTCTAGGAAGCTTTTTAAGGGGGGCTAATTAAGCCCCCTTTCACCCCCCTCATATCCCTTTTTACACTACACCCCCCTCCCCCCCCCCCCCGTTTTTTTAAAACCCTTAAGCCCCCCTTCCCGTGGAGGCCCTTAAAGCCTTCTACCCCCTTGTGTTGGCCTTCAAATTTTCCCCCTCCCGGTTTTTACCGTTTTTTTAACGGCCTTCCATCCTCCCTCGTGTTCCCTTTTTACACACCTTTTTCCCCCGTGCTATAAACCCTTGTGTTACCCTTCAAATTTTCCCCCTGGGTTTGAAAACCCCTAAGTCCTTTCACTCCCATGCCCAAAGATCTCCCAAGGTTCATATGTTTGTGAAATCACACTCAGACGCAACCTTTTTGCCGTGTATGTACCCTATAGGGCCTTTTTAGGCATTGTAAACCTTTCCCTCCTGAAGAAGCTAAGACCTTAAAGGTCTTATTAGCCCCTTCTCGTGGTCAATTCTTTAAACGGCTCCTTGCCTCGAAAGAGAGAAGAAGAGTATTGAAGCAACGGTGGAATTCCGAAAAGGAGAGTAAAAATGCCTTCACGTTCGAAGGATTACAATTGCGATGCCGCCTAAGAAAGTCCAAGGAGTAGTTGCGGGAGGGTCATCTCCCGGTATCCATGTGGATATCTCACCCCAAAACCAGGTTTTTCCTTCTTGATTTTATATCGGTTTTAATTCAATCATGCAAGATGAATTGTTAGGGACAAGATATATTTTGTCCTAGTTATTTACAATGAAGGAATTTAGTTTAATTGGACATGCAAAATGGATAATGTATAAAACATAGTTTTCCTTCAAATAGCATTATGCATTGAAACGAATTATGAGCAAGATTATTTACCCACTAAAGTAGTATATTTTGGCTAAATCTTGAAGGTATAAAAACTGCATCTTGCACCATTAACCCCTTTTTTTTTCAATGAATCATCATAGAAGATGAAATTCATGAAAGGTTTCTTACGTTGCTTAAACTCTAGGAAGTTATCATTGCTAACTGCATATCTTTGCAAGGGAAAGATTGTTTATTTGGCATGAGTTTTGTTCGCAAGGGAAAAAAGAAGATTAATTGAATTTACCTAACCTCGAAGCAATAAAGTTTAGGACTGAAAAATCAATTGTCACATAGATACCAAATCGTGCCGAGGTGATCTCGATATTACCTTCTAAAAGTTAACTGAATTAATATAAACTTAGAAATACCTATGCTGTGAAATATGCATTGGGAATGATTTAAAATCCAAGAAACGTTTATACCTTAAATACTTTCCCACCTTCCCTGATTGTAGGGTCAATAAATCGTAACGTAAAAGAACTAAGGTTTGTCCCTGAGGTTCTTAAAGAAAATAATAAAAGGATACCCTAGGTCTGACAAACGTTAGCTTAAAGAAACTGAAACGGATTGCTTCATCGCATATTACGATGCAGGACTTGCGGGCAAGTACGAAATCATATGGTCTTGTGATTGATTCACAAGAAGAAAGGTTAAATACCCTCAACAAGGATGGCGGATCCTTACGCAAGTTATCTTGCAAAAGGATGTATTCTTTGATATCCTTCTAAGTAAGGAAGGTTAAAAACCAGAAACTAAAGTATCCAATGAACTTTAGGGTTGACCAAGTTGGGTTAATAGGGTATGCCCTAACCCAAAATATAAAGGATCTTGCCAAGCTGCAAGGTACCCCGGATCGAGTGCTAGATGCATTCAAAAGGAGAGATTCCTTCCTTAGCAGTTTGCCAACAACAAGATCGACTAATGGAAATGTTTATGCTTGCTAGAGATTTTAAAGCACTGTTTGACTTATGAATTACAAATTAAATGAATATCTATACTTCAGGTTGAAGGCCTAAAGGGAGCGGCAGTTTCAGTTACCCCCGATTGCCTGCCTGACCCTAACCAACGGGATTGTTGATTGTGCCACGAACGTGGACTGAACCCGCCGCGAGAGGTCTCTCCGTTGAGCACTACTTGGAGCAGGAGGACGCTTGGGTGCCGGGGGGCTCTGGCCGTAAATCCCTCGCCTTCCGGGTCCTGCGTAAGAGGCTAACGTGACTCGAGATTGGATCTCGAGGCCCGCATACTAGTCTATGGGCGGAAGCTTGGAATAGTGATCCCTATGGATTACTGGATAGCCTTCGGGCAGATTATGGACAAGCTACCGGCGAAACTCCTTGTATTTCAAAGATAAATATGATGATATGTTAATAAGGAACTTGTTTGATATTGTTTTTCTATGTCACGTGATAAGATTACGTGAAGGAACCAATGCTTAACAGTTTAACTAAAGAAGCTGATTGTTACATGTCCAACTAATGTGTTAGATAATTACATAACTAAAACAAATCAAGGAAAGTGTGGAGGATGGGCCATGGGTCTGTCCTACGGTTGGGTGACAGTGCTGCCGCAAGGGTGTGGTCGTCCGCGCTCCGACGTGATGCCGCAGTTGGATAAAATGTATCGACAGCAGCCTTCACCACTGGCTGGAATGCGCACATTGGGATGTTCATCAAGGCGCCCAGGAGGGAAGGGCGAACCCTTCTCATCCCCACGGCGACAAACTATTCGCGCTCTGGCGGCCGAGCCCTGCCTCATCTTCTGGGCTGTGCAGGCTTGTCTGAATTGGAATGTCCAGGCAAGATGTACGAACTATAGAACAGAGAATCAATCACAAGACCATATGACTTCGTACTTGCCGCGCAAGTCCTGCATCGTAATATGCGATGAAGCAATCCGTTTCAGTTTCTTTAAGCTAACGTTTGTCAGACCTAGGGTCTCCTTTTATTATTTTCTTTAAGAACCTCAGGGAGAAACCGTAGTTCTTTTATGTTACGATTTATTGACCCTACAATCATGGAAGGTGGGCAAGTATTTAAGGTATAAACATTTCTTGGATTTTAAATCATTCCCAATGCATATTTCGCAGCATAGGTATTTCTAAGTTTATATTAATTTGGTTAACTTTTAGAAGGCAATATTGAGATCACTTCTGCACAATTTGCTATCTATGTGTCAATGTGCATGCCCGTGAAGCCGAGCAAGCTCCAGCAACGAGGAGCTTGCTAGCTCCTCTATCCCCTTTCCCCCTTCAGTACGATGCACCGCCGAGAGAGGGAATAATATAAACTTAGAAATACCTATGCTGCGAAATATGCATTGGGAATGATTTAAGTCCAAGAAACATTTATATCTTCAATACTTGCCCACCTTCCCTGATTGTAGGGTCAATAAATCGTAAACATAAAAGAACTAGGGTTTGTCCCTGAGGTTCTTAAAGAAAATAATAAAAGGAGACCCTAGGTCTGACAAACGTCAGCTTAAAGAAACTGAAATGAATTGCTTCATCGCATATTATGATGCAGGACTTGCGTGGCAAGTACGAAGTCATATGGTCTTGTGATTGATTCACAAGAAGAAATGTTAAATACCCTCAACAAGGATGGCGGATCCTTACGCAAGTTATCTTGCAAAAGGATGTATTCTTTGATATCCTTCTAAGTAAGGAAGGTTAAAAAATCAGAAACTAAAGTATCCAATGAACTTTAGGGTTGACCAAGTTGGGTTAATAGGGTACGTGCTAACCCAGAATATAAAGGATCTTGCCAAGCTGCAAGGTACCTCGGATCGAGTCCTAGATGCATTCAAAAGGAGAGATTCCTTCCTTAGCAGTTTGCCAACAACAAGATCGACTAATGGAAATGTTTGTGCTTGCTAGAGATTTTAGAGCACTGTTTGACTTATGAATTACAAATTAAATGAATATCTATACTTCAGGTTGAAGGCCTGAAAGGGAGAGGCAGCTTCAGTTACCCCCGACTGCCTACCTGACCCTAACCAAGGGGATTGTTGACCGCACCGGGAATGTGGACCAAACCCACCGCGAGAGGTCTCTCCGTTGAGCACTACTTGGAGCAGGAGGACACTTGGGTGCCAGGGGGGCTCTGGCCATAAATCCCTCGCCTTCCAGGTCCTATGCAAGAGGCTAACGTGACTCGATATTGGATCTCGAGGCCCGCATACTAGTCTACGGGCGGAAACTTGGAATACTGATCCCTGTGGATTGCTAGATAGCCTTCGGGCGGATTATGGACAAGCCTATGGGCGGAAACTCCTTGTATTTCAAATATAAATATGATGATATGTTTAATAAAGAACTTGTTTGATATTGTTTTTCTATGTCATGTGATAAGATTATGTGAAGGAACCAGTGCTTAACGGTTTAATTAAAGAAGCTGATTGTTACATGTCCAACTAACGTGTTAGATAATTACCTAACTAAAACAAACCGAGGAAAGTGCAGTGGATGGGCCATGGGTCCGTCCTACGGTTGGGTGGTCCCGGTTGGCCGGGAACTTTTCTCAAATCACAAGGAACAACATGATGGTTGTCAAAAAGGCATGAATAACGAAAGCGTTGACCTAGAGTTATGTCTTACCCAATTTATGCTGTTTTAGGGGAACGGAATGGGACTATGCCTGATGACAGAGAGGTTGAGCTTTGCATTCCCTCTCGTTTCCCATTCTCTTTGAACCAAGTGTGGCGTGAATCCGCTTCGGATTTGACGTTTTTGTGTAAAGTAGTTCACTTGGGTTCGAAGCTAGTTGCTGTTAGGAGATGACCAATCAGGAAAACCCTAATTCCGATGGATCCTAAGTGGGAATGACCAGAATACTTCCACTACGTGGCAGATGCGGAAAGCCCTAGATCGCAAACCCTATAGCATTCCATGGGAGTGCCGGGCGGAGCTTTCTAGACATCCTTTTCGATGGACTGCTAAGACGTGTCCATGATGATACTAGTGGACACGTTATAGTTGGTATCAGAGCCGACCAACAACGAAATTACTTTTATGAAATCTCAATGAAATGAAGTAAAAAAATTGTTGCTGTCCAAACATTTTCTTATCTTCGATGTTGTCTTGCAGAATTACGAAGCGTGGAACAAGTTTTTGGTATTTTGAGTCATGTTTATGACTGCAATGCATTCTTCGCTTTATAGACAAAGAATTGGGATGATGAACATCCTGGAGTAGATCTATAATCCATCACCTTTGTACATGGAACAAAGATGGATGGGTGCTTCAGGAATCTACTATATAGCCGCCCACCGGTTTGCTTATCTACAGACCAACCTAAAGAGGATCAAGTGGTTGGAAGACTTGAAAGTCGTGAAGCTATTCGTTTTTGTGGAAGCTCACATAAATTTGACTTTACATATTCGAGGTTGGAGGGTTGAAATGAACTCATATGTATATGAGGAAGTAACTCGTGTAATCCCCGCCGACAGGATTCAAGTGTTGGGCCACCATGAGAAGTATGGATTCCAACGGAAAGGATATCCTGAACTTCCAATGACTTATCGATTCCTAAAGATCCATGACCCAAAACCTTACTATTACACAGTTCCTGTAGATAAATGCAATACAACGTTGTTCTCCCCAAACTAAATGTAACAATTGGCTTATCATCACATGAAACGTTGTATTTGAAAGGGCTATGCCCATGTAAATACAAATAAAGACTTATTTTTATCAATGTCTGGCTGTGCATAAGAGTTAATAAAAAGTTAAGTAGCGACATTGTTTACGAGATAGCTGAATTAAAGATAAGCTAACGTCGATTATCATATAATAACGTTAAGAAAATCTTTATTCAGGCACAACCCCAAGTACAAGTTCCTAATTCGCCTCCTACATCAAGTACTGCTGTGATCCAGGAGAAGAAGTTCCTTCTCAGGCAGATTAAGCCACCCAAGTTTGACGAGAGAGAAAGATTTGTCCAGGCTGATGCTGAAATTTGGATTGAATCCATGGAGGATTACTTCGAAGCAGCCGGTATTGCACCCGCCAATCAGGCTATGCTCGCCAAGTTAAAGCTCACCAGCAAAGCCAGACTTTGGTGGAAGCAATGGTGCAGGGATCAAGGGATCGCAGAGGGATTCATTACCTTGGAGAAGCTGAAGATATCTGTTAGAAATCAAGCTCACCGTTAGCGTGTCTTCATCTATGACTGACATCTATGACAGCTAGTGTGTACAGCTGTCTACATGTGACTACATTAAATAAGTCGTGTTAGTAGTCAGTCAGTGACCTAACTAGAGTTAGTCAGTCTAGTCTACATTTACACTAGGTCACTTTATCTTGTAGTGTGTGTGTGCTTTTCAATTTAGAGTGTGTGGAAATGAAGAAATGAGCTTGAGAGCCTGAAGGCTCATGGATATGGAGTCTTTCCCTTTCTCTCTCTCTACTCTTTGAACATGGTATCAGAGCTTCATCCATGAGGCTGTGGAGGATGGGCATGACAACTTGCAGTGCAAAGGAGATGGAAGTAAGGAATGAGGAAGAAGCTGGACACTTGCAAATGAAGCCATAGTCAAAGGAAGGAATCAGTGTGGACTGCCTTCTGAAAATCGTGGACTGCCTCCTGAAAAACAGCAACCTGTGTCTGAAAATCGTGGACTGCCTCCTGAAAATCAGCAACCTGTATCTGAAAATCTGCACCTGCTGATCTGAATGGACAGCAACCTGTATCTGAAAATCTGCGCCTGCTGATCTGAATGGACAGCAACCTGTATCTGAAAATCTACGCCTGCTGATCTGAGTGGACAGCAACCTGTCAATCTTCAGTGGGGCACCTGGACAAGGTTCATAGAGCATGTATGCTCACTATTGAAGGTATTTGAAGTGTGCAAGAAGTAAATGCTTGTGTGGGAGCTCTGTTATGAGCTGGAGTGACAGACACAGACCTTAATCATTTCTGAACTGCTGTAAACATGAATGAACGGCATGCATTCAGTCATTACTGACACACAGGAGCCTTGTACTACACTCAGAAGGCATCTTTGGAGCACAAGAATGTGTCAAAGCATGTATACGTTGGATCAAATGTCTTGGAGCTGAGATCTCTTGACAGAATACTCAGATCTGAAAATCAATGACACGCTAAAAACTGTCATACACAGTCAATGACAGAATACTCAGATCTGAAAATCAATGACAGGTTGAAAACTGTCATACATAGTCAATGACAAAATACTCAGATCTGAAAATCAATGACAGGCTAAAAACTGTCATACACAGTCAATGACAGAATACTCAGATCTAAAAATCAATGACAGGATGAAAACTGTCATACACAGTCAATGACAGAATACTCAGATCTGAAAATCAATGACAGGCTGAAAACTATCATACACAGTCAATGACAAGTATTGTGCATTACTGAAGCAATACAGGTCATCTTGGGGGTTCCATCATCTATATGAACTGGCCTATACATGCTGAATGCATGGAGAATTGAAGCAAGCAATGAGCATCATTGAAAACTGAATTTTGAAGCTGAAATAAATGCAATTACACTGTCGTGGTTAATTACAAACAGCTCATGAGGTTTATGCCATTGGTCAATGAAGATAGGTTGTCTATGCCTACTCAAATGCTCATGTATTGAACTTGCCACTACAAAGTAAATGTATGACATGGTCAAAAGACATTTTAGAGCTGCTTAGAGCTTGATATGCTGAATTCTGGTTGACTGCAACCTGAAACTGAATTTGTTGACACACTCAGCTTTGGACTTGAAATTGCTGCTGGTTACTCACAGTTTACAATTTTCAGACTGCATGTATGTACCCTGGCAGTGAGGTTACATAAGCTTAAGCTGAAGCAAATACATAGCTTATGTATTGACAGCTATATCTATAGTTGAGACCACTTGTTTGAGGGTTGTTTTGGGGTGTCAGTGGGCTAAAATACCCTGGTTTTTTCTGCAATTTAGTGCAGAAAACTGTCATAAACTGTTACGGACTGAACTTAGTCAGTCATACTTATTGGACTGCAGGGAGTCAGGCACTTGATAGATAGTCTATTGCATCATGGCTAATGCACATGGGACTGACAATATCACTCAGATAGTTGGAGAGAAGTTGGATAATAAGAACTTTACATTATGGAAATTCAGAATGAAAAACTTTCTGGTTGGCAGAGGTTATTGGGATTTATGTACAGGAGATGAAGTTGCTCCTGAGTTGCTTGCACACAATCCAACAAATGAACAGAAAAGAGCCTACAGGCTATGGAATGAAAGAGCATGCAAGGTGTTGCATTGGTTTTCCTTATGTATATCTGATGCTATGGTAATTCAAATCACTGGATGTGAGACTCTGAAGGATGCTTGGGACATACTGATGAAAAATTATGGAACCATGACTGTCAAGATTGTGGGAGAGAAGGAAGGAGTCTCACTTGTAGCTTTCTTGCTTGCACAATGGGGGAAGACACACAAGGGTGGAGGCTGAAAACAGTTTTCCTCTCGTTAGTTGTGTAAGCCAAAAGAACTCTCATACAAAGAAATAGAAGAACCCTATATATGGGTCTCAAACCAAACTCAACTAACTAAGGTGGCATACTAACTGAGCCACGAACTAGAGTAGATAAGGGTAGCTATCATGTAGCTATTATTCATGGGCGGTGTACCAACCGCGTCTGCAACTGACAAGTCGGTGACATAAATACACAACGGTCACCCTGGCGTATCACGAGTGGAGCTCGATATCTCAACACTCCCCCTCGAGCTCAATCCCAATTCCTGCACACCAAGCAGGTCTCTGAACTTGCGCCCAATGCCTTCGTGAATATGTCAGCTACCTGATCCTCTGTGCTGACATAAACTAGATCAATAAGACCTAGTAAAACCCTCTCTCGCACATAGTGATAATGCACCTCAATGTGCTTTGTTCTAGCATGATAGACTGGGTTATTTGCCAAGTGTATACTACTCATGTTGTCACAATAAATGACAACTGGCCCATCTGTAGACTGATGCATATCATAAAGTAGCTTATGCAACCAAGCTACCTCACATGCAGCCATTGCTGCATCCCTGTACTCAGCCTCTGTGCTCGACAAGGCAACTGTAGGCTGTTTCTTGCTGCTCCAAGTGACTGCAGCACTCCCAAAAGAGAACACATATCCACTGGTAGATCGTCTATCAGAAATACTACCAGCCCAATCAGCATCAGTGTATCCATGCAGCTGTATCTGAACCCCAGTTTCATAAAATAGTCCATACTGCAATGTGGACTTCACATACCTGAGTATGCATCTAGCCGCATCCAAATGTGGTTTCCTTGGAGCCTGCATAAACTGACTTACCAATCCAACAACATAGCTCAAATTTGGCCTGGTAATAGTCATATAAATCAAGCTTCCTACTATGCGTCTGTACATAGTAGGGTCTTCCAGAAGCTCACCTGCATCTGTGCTCAGCTTCACATTCTGCTCCAAAGGAACTGAAATAGGCTTACAGCCTGTCATCCCATATTTGGACAGCATGTCCAATCCATACTGCCTCTGCAAGAGCTGTATCCCACTTGGTGATCTAATCACCTCAATGCCCAAGAAATAACGCAGCTCTCCTAAATCCTTCATCTCAAACTTTTGCTTCAATAGCATTTTCACATGAAGGATATCTTCATCACTGTCACCTGTCATAATCAAATCATCAACATAAATGACAAGTAGCATAATACCTTTCTCTGTTTTTCTCACATAAAGTGAGAAATCTGCCTTGGAAATCTGAAAGCCAATAGTGACAAGATACTGTCCTATCTTGTCAGACCATGCTCTAGGTGCTTGCTTCAAGCCATACAAAGCTTTCTTCAACCTGCAAACAAACTCAGGATGAACAGCATGCACATAACCTGGTGGCTGCTCCATATAGACCTCTTCTTGCAAATTACCATGCAAGAAGGCATTCTTTACATCCATCTGATGTAAAGACTATCCCTTTGATGCAGCCATAGCAATGACTGCTCTTACGGTTGCCATCCTTGCAACCGGACTGAATGTTTCTTCATAGTCAATGCCATATGTTTGCGCATACCCCTTGACTACTAATCTTGCCTTGTATCTATTCACAGAACCATCTGCATTGTGCTTCACCTTATAAACCCACTTACAACCAATTGCATTCTTACCTTTAGGCAAAGGTACTAACTCCCATGTAGCATTTGCTTCCAAGGCATCCATTTCTTCATCCATGGCTTTCTCCCATTTTTCTTTTCCCATGGCTTCCTCAAAAGAAGTGGGTTCTGGTTCCTGTATCACTTTGACCATATATGCATAGTGAATGGCTGTAAATCCATCATATTTCAGCCTATCCACAGGATACCTAGCTCTCGTAGACCTGCGCAAAGTAGGTTCACTCCCAGGTGCTCTCAAAACATCCCTGGTCTTCCTTACTCCAGGTGTAACAATAGAAGGAATACCCAACTCATCATCAATGCTCTGTTCTGAGCCACTGGATTCACCATCCACATAAGAGTGACCTGCATTCACATCAAACATGGGCTGATCAACCTTCTCTTTTCCTTTTCATGATACCTGCATACCACTATCTGCATTGCTTTGAGAAGATTCTCCTAATCTCAATCTGCCTGTCCATGGCGAAGAATGTAAACCACTGCTAGAGGACGCTCCAGGTCCACTAATATTTTGTGACTGCTGCTGTGAATTCTGTGCAGCATTACCATTTTGTGCATCTACATCATCAATCACATTTACTGGTTTATACCAGCTACTCATCTCATCAAAAACAACATCTCTGCTCACTGTAAACTTACGAGTAGAAGGGTTATAGCATCTATACCCTTTTTGCTGCAGAGAGTAACCAATAAAGATGCACTTCTCAGCTTTTGGATCCAACTTGGATCTCAGCTCATCTGGCACATGTACATAGGCAATGCAACAAAAAATTTTCAAATGAGAAATATCTGGTTTCCTACTAGTATACCTCTCCTCTGGAGTCATTCCATGTATTGCTGCAGTGGGAGTCCTGTTCATTATGTAGACTGCTGTAGCAACTGCTTCAGCCCAATAAAAATCTGGCAAGTCTTTTTCATTGAGCATGGCACGAGATACCTCTCCAATATGCCTGTTTTTCCTTTCTGCAATTCCATTTTGTTGTGGGGTATAACTGCATGAATATTGCTGCTTTATGCCATGCTCTTGCAAGAACTTTGCAAACTCATTTTGAGAGGTACTCTCCCCCTCCATCTGACCTTAGGCATTTTATTTGCAGACCTGTTTCTTTTTCAGCCATAGCTTTAAGGGTTTTGAAATGCCCAAAAACTTCACTTTTCTTTTTCATAAAATTGAAGTTTTTCTTTTTCATAAAATACACCCAAACTTTTCTGCTATAGTCATCAATAAAAGTGACAAAATAATGACAGTCTCCAAGAGATGCAGCTTTAGTAATCCACACATCAGAGTGGATTAATTCCAATGGCTTCTCACTCTCTTGAACATGTCTAGGAAATGGTTTCCTTGCCTGTTTTCCAAACTGACAGGCTTCACATACCTTATGCGTTTCTGCAACCTTGAATTTTGGCAATCCTGCAACAATATTTTGGGCCTGCATTGATTTAAGTCGCTGTACATTAACATGACCAATGCGTTTATGCCAGATATCAATATCTGCAACTACACCGGTCCCATGTGCAAACATTGCTGCACTCAATTCAGACATGTCTGCATCCAACGTAAACATTCTGCCCTTGTTCTTTCCTTTTGCTATCAAGTGACCTTTATTTTTCATATCCTCAACAAAGCATCCATGAGGATTAAATCTGACCTGCAAGCCCTGCTCAACCATTTGACCGACAGAAACCAGATTCTTGGTGATATTCCGGACATGAAATACATCGGACAGGTATTTCTTTTTCCCATCCTGCATAGACAAGGGAATTTTTCCAATCTGCACAATAGGATGTGCAGTATCATCACCAGTCTCCACAAATCCTGGTTTTTCCATTTTCGTTGCATCCTACATCCATTCTACATGACCTGTCATGTGGTTTGATGCACCTGAGTCAACATACCATACATCATTGCTTTCTTCTGCACTTGTCACAGAATTGTTCATGTGCTGCACCATGAACAAATGCTCATTTCTGTCATCACCCTGTCTGCTAGAAGATGCATAATTCCCTTGTTGCAGTTTTCCATTTATGATGTCATTCTGCTTTTTATAGCAGTCTTTAGCCATATGACCCATTTTACCACAGTAGTAGCATTCAACATTACTGTTTGCATTTTGACCTCTTTGCCATCCACCACGACCTCTTTGGCTCCCCCTGCCTCTAGAGTTACCACGTCCTCCTCCATAGGACTGGTTTTCTTGAGTTTGCTGCATATTCTGATTTCTACCACGGCCTCCAAATCGGCCTCCTCTACCTCTGCCTCTACCTCTTCCAGCATTTGAGTAGAAGACAGCTTCTTTTGAAGTTCCTCCTGAAGAAGATGCACCACCATTTCTCTATTCCTCAGAAATTAGAAGAGCAATCAACTCCTCAAAATCAGGAAATCTTTCACGAACTGAAATGGATGTTCGGAACTGTGCATAATCCTTTCCTAGACCATTCAAGGTCACAGAAACTAAATCATCATCTTCCACTGGTGACCCAATGGAAGCAAGTGCATCTGCAATCTTCTTCACCTTCATGTGGTAGTCGTTGATGCTCATATTTTCTCTTTGCACATTATGCAACTCTTGCTTGAGCTGCATTTTCCTGGCTTGCGTATTTGTGCTATACATTTTTGACAAAGTATCCCATGCCTCCTTTGGCGTACTTGCATCCTGAATATGCACAATCATAGAGTCTGAAATTCTGATAGACAGCCAATACATAACTTTCCTGGCTCTCTCATGCCATGCTTTAAATGCCTACATTTGCTGTTGATTGGGAACATCAGGAAGAACTGGTTCTTCTTCATTTCCTGCAACAAATTCCCAATATCCTTTTCCCATAAGGAAATTCGTCATTCTAAACTTCCATGCCTTGAAGTTGTTCTTGTAAAGCTTTTCAGTTACAATCCTGTGAAAGAGAATCAGACGCCATTACAGAACACTGCGAAAAATTCTGTCACTGCAAAAACTCAGCTTCACCCTCACAAGGGCAAATCTGCAAAACTGGCGAAAGTGGTATTTGACCACACAGTCACTTCCTAGTGACGATTTTGCATAAACATGAACCAAGGATGATTCTGAAACTCCCAATGTCTCTGCGCACAAGCATACGATGCAATTTCTACAGTAACTTTTCACCGACCTGTAGAACAGTGGCTGAACAGCATAAAACTGAGCCTTTTCCTGAGTGCATGCAGAAAACTTCCACCTCCAAAACAAGCCCCGAAATGGCCTCAAATAAAAAAAACAAGGTCGCCAGGGGCTAAAGCCCTTTCCCGCAGCATATACTGCCCTCTTGCTTCACCGCGAAGGGCGTCTCAACCTGAGACAATGCACCCCTGCAATTTTCGGCTGTGCTACCTGTAGAGATCTGCTCCCAAAACAGAAAATGAAAGCAACACTGCTCCTCTTACCAGAACACCGTGAGCTTGGCTTGCTTTCTTGAGCTCCTTACCACGAACAAGGCTCTGATACCATGTCAAGATTGTGGGAGAGAAGGAAGGAGTCTCACTTGTAGCTTTCTTGCTTGCACAATGGGGGAAGACACACAAGGGTGGAGGCTGAAAACAGTTTTCCTCTCGTTAGTTGTGTAAGCCAAAAGAACTCTCATACAAAGAAATAGAAGAACCCTATATATGGGTCTCAAACCAAACTCAACTAACAAAGGTGGCATACTAACTGAGCCACGAACTAGAGTAGATAAGGGTAGCTATCATGTAGCTATTATTCATGGGTGGTGTACCAACCGCGTCTGCAACTGACAAGTCGGTGACATAAATACACAACGGTCACCCTGGCGTATCACGAGTGGAGCTCGATATCTCAACAATGACACATGCAAGAAAGATCCAGTTGAAACAGCAGTTCAACAACATGTCTAGGAATAGCAAGAGAATCCAAACGTATACCACGGAGATTAAGACCATAGCTGATCAACTTGCTACTATTGGCTCAAGTGTATCAGAAGATGATATGATTGTTGTTGCTTTGAATGGCTTAAGCAAAGAGTACAAAGCTTTTGACACTTCCATTTATGTCAGAGAAGAGCCCCCTAGCTGGGAAGAGCTAGTTGCTTTGTTGCTGCATGAGGAAGTCAAACTTGGTTTGAATACAAATTCTAGTGCATCTCAGAGTAGAGACACTGTGTTGTACTCTAGCCAGCGTGGCAGAGGATCCAGAGGCTATGGTTCATATCGAGGTCGTGGCGACACTCGTAATGCCTAAGGACAGCAGCAGCAGCAAGGAAATTGGCATGGTGCCAATACACAGGGCCAGCGAGGATCTGGTGGTTTTAGAGGTAGGGGGAGATCACCCCGAGGTAGAGGTGGTGGTTCTGGTTCATGGCAGTCGTCTGACCAGTCCAATAGGGACAAGGACTGCCATTATTGGGGCCGGTATGGGCACTATGCATCTTCCAGTGGTACTCATGATGAGTCAGTTGATAGACTCTTTGCCATGCAGCATGTGTCCAAGACTGCGTCAAGGCAGAACAGAGATGACAGGTGGTACATTGACTCTGGTGCGTCAAACCACATGACCCCGCATGGAGAGTGGTTTGATGAGATGGTTGCAGGTACACATGGTCATGTATGTACTGGGGATGACACCCAACATGACATAAAGCATAAAGGGATTGTTCCTCTTATGATGCCTGATGGTAAGAAGAAAGGCCTGCATGATGTATTACATGTCCCGACCATAACAAAAAATTTGTTGTCTGTGGGTCAAATGGCAGAACAGAATCTACAAGTGAGGTTTAACAAGGATGGATGTTTCATTGAGGAGTATGGAAATGGCTGCAAGCTAATTGCCAAGGGCAGAAGGGATGGCAGGATGTTTACTTTGGAAGCGACCATTCCTCAACTTAAAGCAGCCATGTTTGCACATGATGAGAGTGCCATTCGGGATGTAGAGATTTGGCACAAGCGGATTGGACATGTCAATGTACAAAAGCTGAAATCTATGCAGCAGAAAGAAGTAGTACTTGGATTACCTAAATTCAAGTATAATGATTTTGGTCATGTATGCCCTGCATGTCAGTTTGGGAAGCAAGCACAGTTTCCTTTCATGAGACATGTAAAAAATAGCACTAGGCCTTTATAGTTGGTACACTCTGATGTCTGGGGTCCTTCACATAATGCTTCCTTTGGCGGTGCACGATATTATGTCTCATTTATTGATGATTTTAGCAGGTACACTTGGCTTTATATCTTGAAACATAAGGATGATGTGTTTGATGCATTCAAAGACTTCAAGAAACATACTGAAAATGAATTGGGCTGTTACATATCATGTTTGAGATCAGATGGAGGAGGTGAATATTTCTCAAACTACTTTGACAGGTATCTTGCTAAACATGGGATCAGAAGACAGCTCACATGCAGTTATACACCGCAGCAAAACGGTGTTGCAGAGAGGAAAAACAGGGTTTTGATGGAGTCAGCTAGAGCTATGCTGAATGAAAAATGTCTGCCAAATGGTTATTAGGCTGAAGTAGTGGTGACTGTTGTATATGTGTTGAATCGAACCCCTATAGCAGGGATTCATGATGTCACTCCGTATGAACGGCTGTATGGTCATAAACCTGATATTTCACACTTGAAGGTATTTGGCAGCATTGCATATGTGCATATACCGGATGAGAAGAGGAAGAAATTGGATCCTAAGGCAGTGAAAAGTGTGTTTATTGGATATGCACAGGAACGGAAAGCTTATAAGTGTTATGTACCTTCTACGCATGAGCCACTCATAAGCAGAGATGTGGTATTTGATGAGTTAGCATCTTGGTATGGGAATCCTGTTGCAGTGCCTACTGATGGCTCACCCAGTATGAGTCATGCTGAAAATACTCCTGCAGAGAGTACTTCCATGACTGGTTAGACAGGTGATGTATCATCTACAGTGAGTCCTTGGACAGGACGATTATGGAGTCGCACTACTGCATCCACTGACAGGGATATGTCAGTGAGGGGGAGAACAGATAAGGGAAAAGAAAAGGTTTTTGAAGATATAACAGGTCCACTCACTGCAGGTTATGATTCATCTAGCAGTGACAGCTTAGATAGTGAATTGGGGATTCCGTCTGTTATGACGCCAGGTGCTAGACAAAGCCGTTATGTGCCGCCTCATGAGAGGCAATCTCACAATGAGCCACAGCTCAGGAGATCAGAGAGGGTCAGATGACCTGTTGACATGTATACTTACACTGGATATTCAGCCCGTCATTATGCTTATATGACGAAAGTAACAGGTTTTAGAGAACCAAGTAAGTTTGATGAGGCAGTTTCAGATAAGAATTGGCGTGCTGCTATGGATGAGGAATATTCAGCTTTGGCTGAAAATTGTACATGAAATTTGGTACAGTTCCTTGAGGGCAAAACACCTATTGGATGCAAGTGGGTGTATAAGGTAAAATGTAAATTATATGGATCATTGGAAAGATATAAGGCCAGGCTGGTTGCAAAAGGGTATGCACAACAGTATGGTCTTGATTATGAGGAGACTTTCAGCCCTGTAGCAAAGATGGCTACAGTTAGAACTGTGATTGCTTTGGCAGCAGCTAGAGGCTGGAAACTATGGCAGATGGATGTAAAGAATGCATTTCTCAATGGAGAATTATAGGAAGAGGTTTACATGGAACAGCCTGAAGGCTATGTACATCCAGAATTTCCAACACATGTATGTCGGCTGAAAAAGGCATTATATGGGTTGAAATAGGCACCCAGAGCATGGAATGCTCGCATCAGCAGTTATTTACAGCAACATGGTTTCCGATTGGGAGATGCTGATCATAGTCTGTTTGCGAAGAAGACAGATAGTGGCTATGTTTTTCGAGTTGTCTATGTTGATGACTTAATCATTACAGGAGATGATGAAAATGGGATTGCAGAAATAAAGACATGTTTATAGGCTGAGTTTAAGGTCAAGGATCTTGGAGAGCTGAAATATTTTTTGGGGATTGAGGTTGTCTCTACACCTCAAGGCATATGGCTGCTACAGAAGTAGTATGCTCATGACATGTTATAGAAATATGGTATGGCTGATTGCAAGCCTATGGATACGCCTTTGGAGCAGAATGTCAAGCTGCAGATTGATGTTGGGACAGAGGTTGAGAATGTTACTATGTATAGACAGATGGTAGGCAGCTTGATCTATCTCACAATCACTAGACCTGACTTGAGTTATGCTGTGGGGCTGATCAGTCAGTTCATGTAGAAGCCTCGCAAACCACACTTGGATGCAGTCAGAAGAATTCTGAGATATGGAAAGGGTACCACAGATCATGGGCTATTTTATGCATATGGGAAAACCCTTGACTTGATGGGGTACACTGATGCTGACTGGGCTGGTTGCACATATGACAGGAGGTCAACCAGTGGCTATGCATTTGGATTGGGTAGTAGCATGATCAGTTGGCAGAATAAGAAACAGCCTACAATTGCATTGTCTAGTACGGAAGCAGAGTATCGTGGTGCGGCCTTAGCGGCCTGTGAAGCTAAGTGGTTACAGAAGTTACTGAATGACTTGGGAGTACACTTGGACAGCAAAGTCAAGCTGTACTGTGACAATTTGAGTAGTGTTATGTTAGCAAGCAATCCTGTTTATCATGCAAGATCAAAACACATGGAGGCTCACTACCATTTCATCAGGGAAATGGTTTTAGCAGATCAGATTGACTTGGAGCATGTGAAGACTGAAGATCAGCTAGCAGACATCTTTACCAAATCACTTGGTAAAGATAAGTTCATTCACTTTAGACAGCTACTTGGAGTGATGCAGATGATTTGAGTTTTGTTTTTGAGCTTGAGGGGGAGTGTTAGAAATCAAGCTCACCGTCAGTGTGTCTTCATCTATGACCGACATCTGTGACAGCTAGTGTGTTCAGCTGTCTACATATGACTACATTAAATAAGTCGGGTTAGTAGTCAGTCAGTGACCTAACTAGAGTTAGTCAATCTAGTCTACATTTACACTAGGTCACTTCGTTATGCAGCATATGCTGAATGCTGTTACAGGAAAGGGAACACATGAAGATGTTTGGTATGTTGATTCAGGTGCATCCAATCATATGACCAGCCATGCAGAATGGTTTGGAGAGATGCAGGATTTGCAGAATGCAAGTTATGTGCAGACGGGTGATGACTCATGCCACCCAATTTCACACATTGGAAAAGTTCCCTTGTCCTTGCATGATGGTAAGACAAAGAGTCTTTCAGATGTATTACATGTACCATCTATTACAAAGAACTTGGTGTCAGTCGGTCAAATGGTAGAGCAAGGGCTGCAAGTCAGATTTAATGCAAAGGGCTGCTTTGTAGATGACTTCAATGACAAGTGCAGGTTGGTAGCAAAGGGAAGTAGAGTTGGACGTATGTTCACTCTAGATGCTGGAATTCCTACTATGAATGCGGCTATGTATGCCAAAGGAAAAGGTGTTGTTGCAGACATTGAAATTTGGCACAAACGCATTGGACATGCAAATGTACAAAGGCTGAAATTAATGCAGTCCAAAGGGTTGGTTACATGTTTGCCTACATTTAAAGTTGCAGAATTTCAGAAGGTATGTGAAGCATGTCAGTTTGGTAAGCAGGCAAGACAACCTTTTTCACATGACAGAGATGTAAGCAGAAATATCCTTGATGTTGTGCATACAGATATTTGGGGGCCTACACAAAATGTATCTCTTGGAGGCAGTTCATACTTTGTCACATTCATTGATGATTGTTCTAGAAAGCTGTGGGTATATTTTATGAAGGAAAAGAGTGAAGCTTTTGAGCACTTTAGGACTTTCAAGGCTGCAGTTGAAAGAGAAACAGGCTTGAAAGTAAAGTGCCTGAGGTCAGATGGAGGGGGAGAGTACCTCTCAAATGAGTTCAGTGATTTTCTGAGGTCTCATGGGATAAAGAGACAGTTCACATGCAGGTATACCCCACAGCAAAATGGGGTTGCAGAAATGAAAAACAGGCATATTGCAGAAGTTGCACGCGCCTTGATGGCTGAAAAGAATATGCCTAAGCATTTTTGGTCTGAGGCTGTTCATACTGCTGTTTATATTATGAACAGAACTCCCACAGCTGCAGTTCATGGTATGACCCCCGAAGAATGTTTTACAGGTAAGAAGCCTGATGTTTCACACTTGAAAGTATTTGGCTGCATTGCGTATGTTCATGTGCCAGATGAGTTGCGGAAGAAACTGGATCCAAAGGCTGAAAAGTGTATCTTTATTGGATACTCTTTAGAGCAGAAAGGGTATCGCTGTTACAACCCTGTCACATGTAAGTTCAGAGTGAGCAGGGATGTCATCTTTGATGAAATGAGCAGTTGGTATGCATCTAGTGGTGATGCATTGGATGTTGATGATGATCATGACACTCATGTGCAGGCTGAAAGGCAAGAATCACAGACTCTTAGTGGACCAGAGACATCATCTGGTAGTCCTTGGTCTGGGAGACTAAGGAGTACCTCTACATCTTTGAGTGCATCTAGTAGCACTACAGGTAAAGACAAAGGAAAGAATAAAGTGTCAGAAGGCATTGATGCAGTTCTTGATGGAGACTCCAGTGGCTCAGAGAGCTTGGATGATGAGCTTGGCATTCCTTCAGTGAGGACTCCAGGTGTGCAGAGAGCACGTGTTAATGCAAAGACTCCATTGAGTGATCCAGTGGTACGCAGGTCTAGCAGGGTGAGATACCCTGTTAAAAGATTTGGTTTTGAGGGTTATGCAGCTCACCATTATGCTTATATGGTGAAACTAGTTGAGGATGTTGAGCCCACATGTTTTGAGGAGGCTGTTGGTCATGCTCATTGGGATGCAGCAATGGATGAGGAGATGGCTGCATTAGAGGCCAATGAGACTTGGGATCTAGTATCATTGCCAAAGGGAAAGAAAGCTATTGGATGTAAGTGGGTTTATAAGATTAAGCACAATGCAGATGGTTCTATTAGCAGGTACAAAGCTAGGCTGGTTGCAAAAGGCTATGCCCAAACATATGGCATAGATTATGATGAAACCTTCAGTCCAGTTGCTAGGATGGCAACTGTCAGATGTGTGATTGCTTTGGCAGCAGCCAAAGGTTGGAGGTTGCAGCAAATGGATGTAAAGAATGCCTTCTTGCATGGTGATTTGCAGGAAGAAG
Organism: Lygodium microphyllum; assembly: GCF_053477565.2. Taxonomy (NCBI): domain Eukaryota; kingdom Viridiplantae; phylum Streptophyta; class Polypodiopsida; order Schizaeales; family Lygodiaceae; genus Lygodium; species Lygodium microphyllum. The sequence continues at coordinate 64,125,348 of NC_141141.1, forward strand.
TGTATATGGATCAGCCAGCAGGTTATGAAGATTTAGAGCATCCCACGTATGTGTGCATGTTGAAGAAGGCACTCTATGGGCTCAAGCAAGCACCAAGAGCATGGTCTGACAAGATCAGAGAGTATCTTGTCAATATTGGCTTTTATGTTTCTGATGCTGATCACTCACTTTATGTGAGAAAGGGAGATGTAGGTTTGGTCATCATAGTCATCTATGTGGATGACTTGATTATTACAGGTGATAGTGATAGTGGGATTGCTGAAGTCAAGGGCTATTTGAAGATGAAGTTTGAGATGAAGGATTTAGGTGAGCTAAGGTACTTCCTTGGCATTGAGGTGATCAGATGTGATGATGGTATATGGCTGTTCCAAAGACAGTATGGCTTGGATATGTTGTCCAAGTATGGTATGACTGCATGCAAACCACTTTCAGTCCCATTGGAGCAGAATGTAAAGCTGAGTGCTGATGTTGGGGATGAGATAGAAGACCCTACTATGTTCAGGAGGATAGTGGGGAGTTTGATCTACATGACCATTACAAGGCCAGACTTGAGCTATACTGTTGGTTTTGTGAGTCAGTTTATGCAAGTACCTAGAAAGCCACATTTGGATGCAGTCAGACACATATTGAGATATGTGAAGTCCACATTACATTATGGACTTTTCTATGAGGCAGGTACAGATGTACATGTGTTTGGATACACAGATGCAGATTGGGCTGGTAGTATGTCTGATAGAAGATCTACCAACGGATACATGTTCTCTCTTGGTAGTGCAGCAGTTGCATGGAGCAGCAAAAAGCAATCTACAGTTGCTTTGTCGAGTACAGAGGCTGAGTATAGAGGTGCTGTTGTTGCAGCATGTGAGGTAGTATGGCTGCAAAAGCTATTGGCTGATTTGGATGTCCAGGTGGAAGGTCCAGTTGTCATTTATTGTGACAATATGAGCAGTATACAGTTGGCTAGGAACCCTGTGTTCCATGCCAGGACAAAACATATTGAGGTACACTACCACTTTGTGAGAGAGAAGATACTAGCAGGTGAGATTGACTTGGTGTATGTCAGCACATAGGATCAGATAGCTGACATCTTCACGAAGGCCTTGGGTACAGAGAAGCTTCAAAAGTTTCGAAGCTTACTTGGAATTACAGAGATGCAGTTGAGCTTGAGGGGGAGTGTTGAGATGACAAGCTCAACATATGCGGACATTGATGATGGACCGCCTGGTTAGATGGGTCCACACATCTACACTTAGCACGTCGGTGGTCATTATGACTCTCACATGGCCACTGACTCATCACTTATTATATTCAGGTTGTTACACCTATTTACAGCTGGCATAGTTATAGCGCCAGTCGACTAGTGTAGTCGGTTATGCATTGTTTGACTTAGTAGGCCACTTTCCTTTTATGTTGTATCTTATCTATACTTTGTGTACATTGTAAAGAGTGTGGAAGAAGAAGAAGAAATCAGCAAGAAAACGTTTTGGCCTCCATCTCTCTTCTTGTCTCTTGAGTGAGCTTCTCCTTGTGCATTCTGTGTGTGTTCGGCGCAGCATCTTGAGCAACCCCCTCCACCACGCGATTCTTGACATTCCATGGGAGTGTCGGGCGGAGCTTTCTAGACATCCTTTCCGATGGACTCCTAAGACATGTCCGGGATGATACTAGTGGACAAATACACATATCTACTTCAGCGTTTAGCCAAGTGGCCAAATCACTTTACTTCTTTACCAATATTCACAGTCACAAGACAATCATTGATAAAAAGAAGTCTTATTCCAGTCATATGGGCATAGCCCTTTCGAAGTACAATTATTTCTTGGGGTGATGGAACAAGCTGATACATTAATTCGAGGAGAATAAGATGTTGTTGCATTCAGCTATACTATAACTGAGTAATAGTACAGATTGGGGTCATCGATTTTTAGGAATCGATAGGTCATTGGAAGATTAGGGTACCTTTTCCTTTGATATCGGTTCCTCTCATGACGCCCCAACACCTTGAACTTGTCGGTAGGGATTACTCAAGTCACTTCCTTATACACATATGCGTTCTGCTTGACCCTTTGATCTTCGATATGTAGAGTTGCGTTTGTGTGAGCCTCAACAAAGATGAACAACTTCACGATCTTTAAGTCCTCCATCCACTTGATTCTCTTCAAGTTGATTCGAAGGTATGCAAGTTGGTGGGCAGCTATGTAATAGATCCTTGAAACACCCATCCATCTCTGTTCCATGTACAAGGGTGATGGATTGTAGATGCGGTCTAGGATGTTCATCATATTAATCCGTCGTCGATAATCTGAGGCATGCATCGTGGTCATAAACATGACCTGGAACACCATAAACCTGTTCTATGCTTCATGACTCTGCAAGATGGCATCGATAGGTAAGGAAATGTTCTTAACAGCAACATTTGCTTTACTTCTTCTTATTAAGTTTTCTTATAAAGATAGATCCTTTGTTGGTTCGCTTTGATACCAACTGTAATCCATCGGAAAGAGGGTCTAGAAGGCTCCGCCCGGCACTCCTATGGAATGTTACGGGGTTTGCGATCTAGGTCTTTGCGTGTTTGCCACATAGCAGAAGTATTCCGGCCGTTCCCACTTAGGACCGACCTGAATCAAGGTTTCCTCTTGTGGTCAAATTCCTAGAGAGTAACTACGTCGAACCCCAGGCGAACCACTTTATGCAGAAACTTCAAGGTCAAAGTGGATTCATGCTGCACTTGGTTCAAGGAGAATGGAAAATGAGAGAAAATGCAAAGATGGACCTCTCTGCCCATAAGGCATAGTCCTATTCCATTCCCCTAAAACAACATAAATCCGGGTTCTAGCAACCTTAACTCTAGGTCAGTGTTTCCTGCTCTTCATTCTGTTCGAGAAAACTTCCTTGCTATCCATTTCACTTGAGAAAAGTTCCCGGCCAACTGGGACCACCCATCCATAGGACAGACCCATGGCCACATCCACCGCACTTTCCTCATGGTTGTTTTAGTTGTCTAATTACCTACCACATTTAGTTGGACACGCATAAAACAGCTTCCTTAATTAGCCAGCTAGACACTGGTTCCTTCACATAATCTTAGCACTTAACATAGAAAAACAGTGCCAAACAAGTTCCTTTTCAACAGGTTGTCTTACTTATCTTTGGAATACATCCATAAAATCCAGCCCGTAGGCTAATCCATAATCCACCCGAAGGCAATCCATAATCAGCTCGAAGGCTATCCATCAATCCCCCAACAGAGAGACCTCTCCTAGCGGGTTCACTCCACATTCCTGGCCTTGCTACCAACCCCCTTGGTTAAGGTCAGGCAGATAGTTGGGGGTAACTGAAGCTGCCTCTCCCTTCAGGCCTTCAACCTGAAGCATTAATTAATTTTTCATCTTTTAGTTCCTTGAGCAAACAATGCAAACAGTGCTCCTAAATTGTTATAAGCACAATCAATCCAGTGGTCCTTTATTTGGCCAACTGCTAAGGAGTGAATCCTTATCTCCGAATGCATCCAGCATTCGATCCGGGATCAATTGCGACAAGGCAAGATCCCCAAGGGTTTGTTTGTTCTCCTTTTTGTGCTTGGGTTAGGGCCATATCCTGTTAATCCAACTTAACCAACACCTTAGGTTTCATAAATTAACAGTAAATCCTGGCGACCATGTAGCTCTAACTTGATTGATCCTTTGCTTACCAAGCAAATACATATCTTCCCTTAGCTTGGCAAATCAGCCCAAAAAAGGTGATGTAGCAGGATGACTACTCATCCTCTTGCAAGTTAGACTTGTGCTAAAACCTGCCAACCTCATTCCAAGGAATGGCAGATCCATTTTGTGATTAAACCACAAAGCCATGCGATGTTGCAACTTGTTGCTCAAGTGTCGCATCTATCCCATGGGATCATTTCACCCATTGAATGGCATTTCCTCGTCAAGGACTTTTGTTTAGACAAGACGCAGGGTTTGGGGTTTCTTCTTACCAACCCAACCCCAATTGTACTAGACCGACAATGTTTGGTCCTAGGGTTTCCAAACTCAATCTGAGTTTTAGCATTAGGTCGAACGATCCTTAGGGTAGAAACCCTAGATCGTTGTTTGCATGAGCATCCAATTGACCCAAACATTCCATGAATGTGGGTAGGACCTTTGGGTTTGAAGGCTTCGACTTCGTGTCCAAGTACGATACTAGGCTACATTTTTGACGTGACAAGTCCTAGCTGGTACTTGCGGTTTTATCGTATCAACTATTTATGTCTATATGAAACCCTAACAGTTATAATATCACAAGTGATTTGGGTAAATTGACCTACTTGTCTTGCGACAAGGACGATCCTTTCCTAGAGATGCTAAACTAGTTTGCAAGACGTCACAATACATGTAAACATGTGAATCATTACTTCTACGCACCAAAAAGGTTTACAATAACCCTAAATTTTCGTGCTAAAGTCATTACGCATGATAATTTGGAGAGTAACTTACATAGGAACTATTAGGTTTTACATCAACGAATCATGCCTACAACCGTTTTGTCCTTGCTTTAGAATTTCATGCTTTGACAAGCCATGCAATCCTTTCCAAATGCAACTCGATGAAATGAAATTTATGAATATGTAACATGCGACCCTTTTCTAAATACAACATTGTTAATGAAGTTCATGTGACATGCAACCTTTAATCCGTTCGACAACATCTTTGTTTGCAACGTGCAATGTCTATTGTTTCATTTTCATGCTGTGCAACGGATGTTAACAATTCTTTTCATGCGAGTCATAACCAGAAAGTTATTGACTAAATGCAAGATACTCTTTTCCTTCACGGCCAATGCACTTGACAATTTCCTCTTTAACCCTAGGCAATATGTGTTTTAGACTTTCACTTTGAAATGCACGACAAGGCAATTTGTGACTAAGTTCATAGGGCGAGTAAGATTTAAATTCATAACCTTGGAGATGTAACGATCCAATTGCATGATATGCACCAATCCTTATCTATCGTTCAAAGAGATAATTTATCAAATGTACTTTTATCCCTACCACATGAATTAATGATAAACATAAAATGCATTCTTCCTATGGAATTAAGCATGTTTAAAGTATTTCTTGTACGTGGGATTAAATCCATAAAACCTGGGCTTGTGGATCCGCGGTGATATTCGCGTGTAAGTTCGGGGAGGAACCTCCCATGGGTGCACCTTGCGTCTTCTTGGGAGCCATTGTAGTCATGATAATGGACTCTATGAATTCCCTCTAGCCTTTACTCTAGCTCTCCAAGACTGCCTAGAGGTTGATACCTTCTCCTCGCATAGGAATAGGAGCTTAATGAACCCGGTTTTAAAATCGGGGAAGGCACGTAGGAACAAGGCCTATGTCCCTTATCCTTAGAAGCTTCTTAAAGAAGCTTCCAAGAAGCTTCTGATCTCTGAGCAGGGCCGACGTGGAAGAAAGGTAATGATTAAGGGGGGGTAATAATTTGGTGGAAAGAAGACGTCGAATGGGGAGGTTGACTCGGTGGTGGCAACGTGGAGCTACGGCTGACAGAGCCGAGCTGCAACGGCGGCAGCAGGTGGCAGAATCTGGGCGTGGTGGTGGTCACGACAGCCTTATCCTTGCCCCCCTCCTTTGTTCCTCCTCTCCCTAGCTCATGCCAGAGGGGTGTCACGACCGCAGCGGCAGAATCATCCTCTCCCTTCTCTCATCATCCGTGTCACGGCAGCCTCCCTCTTCAACACGACAGCCTTTCTTCCTTCTCGCCTCCCCCAATTCCTAAGGGGTGTTTATATAGGCCAAGGGGGGGAAAGGGAAGCTCCACCATGTGGGTTATGCATGGCTCCCCCTCATGCAACCCACACCACACCTACTTAGGCCATTCCTCCCCACACTCCCTCTCCTCCAGCCATGCATCGGCAAGGGGAAGGGATAATTATTAAAAAAATTGACTTAAATTTCATCATTTATCCCAATTTCCCCTTCAAAAAGGGTGATCTCCCACGGGCTTTTATGTTCTTCAACCCCGGCCTTGATTTAACAATGCGGAGGCCTCACTTTTGCGCGTGCGGGGTACGGATTTAAGCTGCCGATAATTACGATGTGGGAGATAACCTTGCACGGGTTTTACGCGGCATGTGGGGATTCAAGTTAAATAATATTTTTGAGCAGAAATATTACATTCTCTCCCCCTTGGAGGAATCAGGATGTCCTCATCTCGAGAAGAACTGGGGGTATTGTTGGTTGAGAGTACTTTCATTTATCCAAGTGGCATCCTCCTCGGGATAATCCTTCCATTGGACGAGACATTCTCTCAAGGTTCTGGATCTCAATTGTCTCTCCCTAACATCTAAGATCCTGCCAGGCTGTTGCTCAAGGACTCCTTGGCTAGGCATTACAACTTGTTGATCATCAAGTACATGGCTAGGATTAGGTACATACTTCTTTAGTAGGCTGATGTGGAATACATTATGAACCTTTAGGTTCTCAGGGAGTTGCAATCTATAAGCATTGGGTCCTAGGCACTTGAGTATCTTGTAGGGTCCACAATACCTTGGACTTAGCTTCTTGTAATCTCCTAAGGATAGGGAACTCTTCTTTGGGTGTACGCGAATGAAGACCATGTCTCCTTCCTCGAAGATTCTATCTTGACGTTTCAAATCCGCGTAGGCCTTCTGTCTATCCTTGGCGGCTTGGATATCCTATCTTATTGACTTCATTTGGTCATCCATATCTTCCAGCATTTGCCTTGAAGCTTCAACTCTTAGGGTTGGGTCTGAGAAGTTTAAAGGGCTTCGATAGTCATGCCCATACAATGCTTGAAAAGGGGTCATCTAAATGCTTTGTTGGTAAGATGCATTGTAGGCAAACTCAACTAGGGGCAAGTATTGAATCCACCTTTTTGGTTCACGGTAGTAGTGTGCCCTTAGCATATCCTCAATGACTTGGTTGACTCGCTCCGTTTGACCATTAGTTTGGGGATCGTAAGCTGCACTAAAACAGAGTTGAGTCTCAATGGCATCAAAGATAGCTCTCCAGAAGTGTGATGTGAAGAGAGAATCACGATCACTAATGATTCTTTTGGCCAACCCATGTAGCTTGAATATCATCTTGATGAATGACCTTGCAATGTCTGAGGCTTTATAGTTTGTCTTAACAAAAATAAGGTTTGCAACCTTAGTAAGCATATCAACCACAACCATAATGGGTTGTATCCTCCCTGAACTTGGGGTAGGCCAATGACAAAGTCCATACTGATGAATTTCCATTTCATTTGGGAAATGTCAAGTGGTTGCAACTTTCCTGGCATTTTGACATTTCAGCTTTAATATGTTGACAAGACAAACACTCAGTGACATATTTGAGAACATCACCCTTAAGCCTTATTTTTGCACATGTGGGGTACGGATTTAGGCAAATAGAGCATAATGTATTCCATATCAGTCTATTGAAAAAGTATGTACCTAATCCTAACCACGTGCTTGACGACCAACAAGTTGTAATGCCTAATCAAGGAGTCCTTGAACTAAGGCCTGACACAATCTCACATGTTAGGGAGAGACAATTAAGATCCAGAACTCTGAGAGAATGCCTCGTCCAATGGAAAGACTATCCCAAAGAAGATGCCAACTGGGTAGATGAAGGCACACTCAACCATCAATATCCCCAGTTTATCTCGAGATGAGGACATCTCGATTCCTCCAAGGGGGAGAGAATGTAATATTTCTGTTAAAAATATTATATGGCCATGTGAAATCTCGGGAAAATGACAATGTTGCATTGTGGTTTGGAACGGGTTAGTCTTTACTAATACACTCTCCATTGTGCCCAAACGAGACATGGCTTAACGAAACCGCATACTTTGCATGAGAACCTCCTCTTGGGAGGAGGATATGGGATTAATATTGGATTTAATGCAAAAAAAAAACCTCTTTCCCCCAGCCGAAGCGTGGCTGAGGGAAGAGGATGGTTCTAATTGGAGAATGTGGAGGTGGAGGGGAGGGACTGGATGCAGGATCCACGTGGGAGAGGGAGGCCCTACCCCCCCCCTCTTCCCATAAATACCTCCTCCTCTAATGATCAAGGGGGGAGGTCGTGAGGCTGATAGACCATGAGGGAGAGAAGAAGGCTGTGACGACGACTGTGGGAGGACCATTGAGTGGAAAAGGGAGAGGGAGGCTACTTGCTGTCATTGCTAGAGAAGGAGGAGAGAGGCTGCGTAAGCCTGCAAAAGACGGTATTGGAAGAGGAGAAGCTCTCGTGCGCCACAAGTCGTGGAGAACACCACCCTCATGCCACTGCCTGACGCCTGATGGCTGCCGCCAGCTCCGCCATAGGCTATCCCGCCAGCTCCACCACAGGATATCCCACCGCCACCATCCTCCCTCAGATCCACCCGCGAACGACGTCATCTATTCTCCACGTCCTTACATAGCTGTCAGAAGCTTCATAAAAGCTTCTCTAGGAAGCTTTTTAAGGGGGGCTAATTAAGCCCCCTTTCACCCCCCTCATATCCCTTTTTACACTACACCCCCCTCCCCCCCCCCGTTTTTTTAAAACCCTTAAGCCCCCCTTCCCGTGGAGGCCCTTAAAGCCTTCTACCCCCTTGTGTTGGCCTTCAAATTTTCCCCCTCCCGGTTTTTACCGTTTTTTTAACGGCCTTCCATCCTCCCTCGTGTTTCCTTTTTACACACCTTTTTCCCCCGTGCTATAAACCCTTGTGTTACCCTTCAAATTTTCCCCCTGGGTTTGAAAACCCCTAAGTCCTTTCACTCCCGTGCCCAAAGACCTCCCAAGGTTCATATGTTTGCGAAATCACACTCAGACGCAACCTTTTTGCCGTGTATATACCCTATAGGGCCTTTTTAGGCATTGTAAACCTTTCCCTCCCGAAGAAGCTAAGACCTTAAAGGTCTTATTAGCCCCTTTTCGTGGTCAATTCTTTAAACGGCTCCTTGCCTCGAAAGAGAGAAGAAGAGTATTGAAGCAACGGTGGAATTCCGAAAAGGAGAGTAAAAATGCCTTCACGTTCGAAGGATTACAATTGCGATGCCGCCTAAGAAAGTCCAAGGAGTAGTTGCGGGAGGGTCGTCTCCCGGTATCCATGTGGATATCTCACCCCAAAACCAGGTTTTTCCTTCTTGATTTTATATCGGTTTTAATTCAATCATGCAAGATGAATTGTTAGGGACAAGATATATTTTGTCCTAGTTATTTACGATGAAGGAATTTAGTTTAATTGGACATGCAAAATGGATAATGTATAAAACATAGTTTTCCTTCAAATAGCATTATGCATTGAAACGAATTATGAGCAAGATTATTTACCCACTAAAGTAGTATATTTTGGCTAAATCTTGAAGGTATAAAAACTGCATCTTGCACCATTAACCCCTTTTTTTTTCAATGAATCATCATAGAAGATGAAATTCATGAAAGGTTTCTTACGTTGCTTAAACTCTAGGAAGTTATCATTGCTAACTGCATATCTTTGCAAGGGAAAGATTGTTTATTTGGCATGAGTTTTGTTCGCAAGGGAAAAAAGAAGATTAATTGAATTTACCTAACCTCGAAGCAATAAAGTTTAGGACTGAAAAATCAATTGTCACATAGATACCAAATCGTGCCGAGGTGATCTCGATATTACCTTCTAAAAGTTAACCGAATTAATATAAACTTAGAAATACCTATGCTGTGAAATATGCATTGGGAATGATTTAAAATCCAAGAAACGTTTATACCTTAAATACTTTCCCACCTTCCCTGATTGTAGGGTCAATAAATCGTAACGTAAAAGAACTAAGGTTTGTCCCTGAGGTTCTTAAAGAAAATAATAAAAGGAGACCCTAGGTCTGACAAACGTTAGCTTAAAGAAACTGAAACGGATTGCTTCATCGCATATTACGATGCAGGACTTGCGGGCAAGTACGAAATCATATGGTCTTGTGATTGATTCACAAGAAGAAAGGTTAAATACCCTCAACAAGGATGGCGGATCCTTATGCAAGTTATCTTGCAAAAGGATGTATTCTTTGATATCCTTCTAAGTAAGGAAGGTTAAAAACCAGAAACTAAAGTATCCAATGAACTTTAGGGTTGACCAAGTTGGGTTAATAGGGTATGCCCTAACCCAAAATATAAAGGATCTTGCCAAGCTGCAAGGTACCCCGGATCGAGTGCTAGATGCATTCAAAAGGAGAGATTCCTTCCTTAGCAGTTTGCCAACAACAAGATCGACTAATGGAAATGTTTATGCTTGCTAGAGATTTTAAAGCACTGTTTGACTTATGAATTACAAATTAAATGAATATCTATACTTCAGGTTGAAGGCCTAAAGGGAGAGGCAGTTTCAGTTACCCCCGATTGCCTGCCCGACCCTAACCAACGGGATTGTTGATTGTGCCACGAACGTGGACTGAACCCGCCGCGAGAGGTCTCTCCGTTGAGCACTACTTGGAGCAGGAGGACGCTTGGGTGCCGGGGGGCTCTGGCCGTAAATCCCTCGCCTTCCGGGTCCTGCGTAAGAGGCTAACGTGACTCGAGATTGGATCTCGACGCCCGCATACTAGTCTATGGGCGGAAGCTTGGAATAGTGATCCCTATGGATTACTAGATAGCCTTCGGGCGGATTATGGACAAGCTACCGGCGAAACTCCTTGTATTTCAAAGATAAATATGATGATATGTTAATAAGGAACTTGTTTGATATTGTTTTTCTATGTCACATGATAAGATTACGTGAAGGAACCAATGCTTAACAGTTTAACTAAAGAAGCTGATTGTTACATGTCCAACTAATGTGTTAGATAATTACATAACTAAAACAAATCAAGGAAAGTGTCGAGGATGGGCCATGGGTCTGTCCTACGGTTGGGTGACAGTGCTGCCGCAAGGGTGTGGTCGTCCGTGCTCCGACGTGATGCCGCAGTTGGATAAAATGTATCGACAACAGCCTTCACCACTGGCTGGAATGCGCACATTGGGATGTTCATCAAGGCGCCCGGGAGGGAAGGGCGAACCCTTCTCATCCCCACGGCGACAAACTATTCGCGCTCTGGCGGCCGAGCCCTGCCTCATCTTCTGGGCTGTGCAGGCTTGTCTGAATTGGAATGTCCAGGCAAGATGTACGAACTATAGAACAGAGAATCAATCACAAGACCATATGACTTCGTACTTGCCGCGCAAGTCATGCATCGTAATATGCGATGAAGCAATCCGTTTCAGTTTCTTTAAGCTAACGTTTGTCAGACCTAGGGTCTCCTTTTATTATTTTCTTTAAGAACCTCAGGGAGAAACCGTAGTTCTTTTATGTTACGATTTATTGACCCTACAATCATGGAAGGTGGGCAAGTATTTAAGGTATAAACATTTCTTGGATTTTAAATCATTCCCAATGCATATTTCGCAGCATAGGTATTTCTAAGGTTATATTAATTTGGTTAACTTTTAGAAGGCAATATTGAGATCACTTCTGCACAATTTTCTATCTATGTGTCAATGTGCATGCCCGTGAAGCCGAGCAAGCTCCAGCGACGAGGAGCTTGCTAGCTCCTCTATCCCCTTTCCCCCTTCCAGTACGATGCACTGCCGAGAGAGGGAATAATATAAACTTAGAAATACCTATGCTGCGAAATATGCATTGGGAATGATTTAAGTCCAAGAAACATTTATATCTTCAATACTTGCCCACCTTCCCTGATTGTAGGGTCAATAAATCGTAAACGTAAAAGAACTAGGGTTTGTCCCTGAGGTTCTTAAAGAAAATAATAAAAGGAGACCCTAGGTCTAACAAACGTCAGCTTAAAGAAACTGAAACGAATTGCTTCATCGCATATTATGATGCAGGACTTGCGTGGCAAGTACGAAGTCATATGGTCTTGTGATTGATTCACAAGAAGAAATGTTAAATACCCTCAACAAGGATGGCGGATCCTTACGCAAGTTATCTTGCAAAAGGATGTATTCTTTGATATCCTTCTAAGTAAGGAAGGTTAAAAAACCAGAAACTAAAGTATCCAATGAACTTTAGGGTTGACCAAGTTGGGTTAATAGGGTACGTGCTAACCCAGAATATAAAGGATCTTGCCAAGCTGCAAGGTACCTCGGATCGAGTGCTAGATGCATTCAAAAGGAGAGATTCCTTCCTTAGCAGTTTGCCAACAACAAGATCGACTAATGGAAATGTTTGTGTTTGCTAGAGATTTTAGAGCACTGTTTGACTTATGAATTACAAATTAAATGAATATCTATACTTCAGGTTGAAGGCCTGAAAGGGAGAGGCAGCTTCAGTTACCCCCGACTGCCTACCTGACCCTAACCAAGGGGGTTGTTGACCGCGCCGGGAATGTGGACCAAACCCGCCGCGAGAGGTCTCTCCGTTGAGCACTACTTGGAGCAGGAGGACACTTGGGTGCCAGGGGGGCTCTGGCCATAAATCCCTCACCTTCCAGGTCCTACGCAAGAGGCTAACGTGACTCGATATTGGATCTCGAGGCCCGCATACTAGTCTACGGGCGGAAACTTGGAATACTGATCCCTGTGGATTGCTAGATAGCCTTCGGGCGGATTATGGACAAGCCTATGGGCGGAAACTCCTTGTATTTCAAATATAAATATGATGATATGTTTAATAAAGAACTTGTTTGATATTGTTTTTCTATGTCACGTGATAAGATTATGTGAAGGAACCAGTGCTTAACGGTTTAATTAAAGAAGCTGATTGTTACATATCCAACTAACGTGTTAGATAATTACCTAACTAAAACAAACCGAGGAAAGTGCAGTGGATGGGCCATGGGTCCGTCCTACGGTTGGGTGGTCCTGGTTGGCCGGGAACTTTTCTCAAATCACAAGGAACAACATGATGGTTGTCAAAAAGGCATGAATAACGAAAGCGTTGACCTAGAGTTATGTCTTACCCAATTTATGCTGTTTTAGGGGAACGGAATGGGACTATGCCTGATGACAGAGAGGTTGAGCTTTGCATTCCCTCTCGTTTCCCATTCTCTTTGAACCAAGTGCGGTGTGAATCCGCTTCGGATCTGACGTTTTTGTGTAAAGTAGTTCACTTGGGTCCGAAGCTAGTTGCTGTTAGGAGATGACCAATTAGGAAAACCCTAATTCCGATGGATCCTAAGTGGGAATGACTAGAATACTTCCACTACGTGGCAGATGCGGAAAGCCCTAGATCGCAAACCCTATAGCATTCCATGGGAGTGCCGAGCGGAGCTTTCTAGACATCCTTTCCGATGGACTGCTAAGACGTGTCCATGATGATACTAGTGGACACGTTATAGTTGGTATCAGAGCCGACCAACAACGAAATTACTTTTATGAAATCTCAATGAAATGAAGTAAAAAAATTGTTGTTGTCCAAACATTTTCTTATCTTCGATGCTGTCTTGCAGAATTACGAAGCGTGGAACAAGTTTTTGGTATTTTGAGTCATGTTTATGACTGCAATGCATTCTTCGCTTTATAGACAAAGAATTGGGATGATGAACATCCTGGAGTAGATCTATAATCCATCACCTTTGTACATGGAACAAAGATGGATGGGTGCTTCAGGAATCTACTATATAGCCGCCCACCGGTTTGCTTATCTACAGACCAACCTAAAGAGGATCAAGTGGTTGGAAGACTTGAAAGTCGTGAAGCTATTCGTTTTTGTGGAAGCTCATGTAAATTTGACTTTACATATTCGAGGTTGGAGGGTTGAAATGAACTCATATGTATATGAGGAAGTAACTCGTGTAATCCCCGCCGACAGGATTAAAGTGTTGGGCCACCATGAGAAGTATGGATTCCAACGGAAAGGATATCCTGAACTTCCAATGACTTATCGATTCCTAAAGATCCATGACCCAAAACCTTACTATTACACAGTTCCTGTAGATAAATGCAATACAACGTTGTTCTCCCCAAACTAAATGTAACAATTGGCTTATCATCACATGAAACGTTGTATTTGAAAGGGCTATGCCCATGTAAATACAAATAAAGACTTATTTTTATCAATGTCTGGCTGTGCATAAGAGTTAATAAAAAGTTAAGTAGCTACATTGTTTACGAGATAGCTGAATTAAAGATAAGCTAACGTCGATTATCATATAATAACGTTAAGAAAATCTTTATTCAGGCACAACCCCAAGTACAGGTTCCTAATTCGCCTCCTACATCAAGTACTGCTGTGATCCAGGAGAAGAAGTTCCTTCTCAGGCAGATTAAGCCACCCAAGTTTGACGAGAGAGAAAGATTTGTCCAGGCTGATGCTGAAATTTGGATTGAATCCATGGAGGATTACTTCGAAGTAGCCGGTATTTCACCCGCCAATCAGGCTATGCTCGCCAAGTTAAAGCTCACCGGCGAAGCCAGACTTTGGTGGAAGCAATGGTGCAGGGATCAAGGGATCGCAGAGGGATTCATTACCTTGGAGAAGCTGAAGATATCTGTTAAAAATCAAGCTCACCGTCAGTGTGTCTTCATCTATGACCGACATCTGTGACAGCTAGTGTGTACAGCTGTCTACATGTGACTACATTAAATAAGTCGGGTTAGTAGTCAGTCAGTGACCTAACTAGAGTTAGTCAGTCTAGTCTACATTTACACTAGGTCACTTTATCTTGTAGTGTGTGTGTGCTTTTCAGTTTAGAGTGTGTGGAAATGAAGAAATGAGCTTGAGAGCCTGAAGGCTCATGGATATGGAGTCTTTCCCTTTCTCTCTCTCTACTCTTTGAACATGGTATCAGAGCTTCATCCATGAGGTTGTGGAGGATGGGCATGACAACTTGCAGTGCAAAGGAGATGGAAGTAAGGAATGAGGAAGAAGCTGGACACTTGCAAATGAAGCCATAGTCAAAGGAAGGAATCAGTGTGGACTGCCTTCTGAAAATCGTGGACTGCCTCCTGAAAAACAGCAACCTGTGTCTGAAAATCGTGGATTGCCTCCTGAAAATCAGCAACCTGTATCTGAAAGTCTGCACCTGCTGATCTGAATGGACAGCAACCTGTATCTGAAAATCTGCGCCTGCTGATCTGAATGGACAGCAACCTGTATCTGAAAATCTACGCCTGCTGATCTGAGTGGACAGCAACCTGTCAATCTTCAGTGGGGCACTTGGACAAGGTTCATAGAGCATGTATGCTCACTATTGAAGGTATTTGAAGTGTGCAAGAAGTAAATGCTTGTGTGGGAGCTCTGTTATGAGCTGGAGTGACAGACACAGACCTTAATCATTTCTGAACTGCTGTAAACATGAATGAACGGCATGCATTCAGTCATTACTGACACACAGGAGCCTTGTACTACACTCAGAAGGCATCTTTGGAGCACAAGAATGTGTCAAAGCATGTATACGTTGGATCAAATGTCTTGGAGCTGAGATCTCTTGACAGAATACTCATATCTGAAAATCAATGACACGCTAAAAACTGTCATACACAGTCAATGACAGAATACTCAGATCTGAAAATCAATGACAGGTTGAAAACTGTCATACATAGTCAATGACAAAATACTCAGATCTGAAAATCAATGACAGGCTAAAAACTGTCATACACAGTCAATGACAGAATACTCAGATCTAAAAATCAATGACAGGATGAAAACTGTCAAACACAGTCAATGACAGAATACTCAGATCTGAAAATCAATGACAGGCTGAAAACTATCATACACAGTCAATGACAAGTATTGTGCATTACTGAAGCAATACAGGTCATCTTGGGGGTTCCATCATCTATATGAACTGGCCTATACATGCTGAATGCATGGAGAATTGAAGCAAGCAATGAGCATCATTGAAAACTGAATTTTGAAGCTGAAATAAATGCAATTACACTGTCGTGGTTAATTACAAACAGCTCATGAGGTTTATGCCATTGGTCAATGAAGATAGGTTGTCTATGCCTACTCAGATGCTCATGTATTGAACTTGCCACTACAAAGTAAATGTATGACATGGTCAAAAGACATTTTAGAGCTGCTTGGAGCTTGATATGCTGAATTCTGGTTGACTGCAACCTGAAACTGAATTTGTTGACACACTCAGCTTTGGACTTGAAATTGCTGCTGGTTACTCACAGTTTACAATTTTCAGACTGCATGTATGTACCCTGGCAGTGAGGTTACATAAGCTTAAGCTGAAGCAAATACATAGCTTATGTATTGACAGCTATATCTATAGTTGAGACCACTTGTTTGAGGGTTGTTTTGGGGTGTCAGTGGGCTAAAATACCCTGGTTTTTTCTGCAATTTAGTGCAGAAAACTGTCATAAACTGTTACGGACTGAACTTAGTCAGTCATACTTATTGGACTGCAGGGAGTCAGGCACTTGATAGACAGTCTATTGCATCATGGCTAATGCACATGGGACTGACAATATCACTCAGATAGTTGGAGAGAAGTTGGATAATAAGAACTTTACATTATGGAAATTCAGAATGAAAAACTTTCTGGTTGGCAGAGGTTATTGGGATTTATGTACAGGAGATGAAGTTGCTCCTGAGTTGCCTGCACACAATCCAACAAATGAACAGAAAAGAGCCTACAGGCTATGGAATGAAAGAGCATGCAAGGTGTTGCATTGGTTTTCCTTATGTATATCTGATGCTATGGTAATTCAAATCACTGGATGTGAGACTCTGAAGGATGCTTGGGACATACTGATGAAAAATTATGGAACCATGACTGTCAAGATTGTGGGAGAGAAGGAAGGAGTCTCACTTGTAGCTTTCTTGCTTGCACAATGGGGGAAGACACACAAGGGTGGAGGCTGAAAACAATTTTCCTCTCGTTAGTTGTGTAAGACAAAAGAACTCTCATACAAAGAAATAGAAGAACCCTATATATGGGTCTCAAACCAAACTCAACTAACTAAGGTGGCATACTAACTGAGCCACGAACTAGAGTAGATAAGGGTAGCTATCATGTAGCTATTATTCATGGGCGGTGTACCAACCGCGTCTGCAACTGACAAGTCGGTGACATAAATACACAACGGTCACCTTGGCGTATCACGAGTGGAGCTCGATATCTCAACACTCCCCCTCGAGCTCAATCCCAATTCCTGCACACCAAGCAGGTCTCTGAACTTGCGCAGCTTCTCTACGCCCAATGCCTTCGTGAATATGTCAGCTACCTGATCCTCTGTGCTGACATAAACTAGATCAATAAGACCTAGTAAAACCCTCTCTCGCACATAGTGATAATGCACCTCAATGTGCTTTGTTCTAGCATGATAGACTGGGTTATTTGCCAAGTGTATACTACTCATGTTGTCACAATAAATGACAACTGGCCCATCTGTAGACTGATGCATATCATAAAGTAGCTTATGCAACCAAGCTACCTCACATGCAGCCATTGCTGCACCCCTGTACTCAGCCTCTGTGCTCGACAAGGCAACTGTAGGCTGTTTCTTGCTGCTCCAAGTGACTGCCGCACTCCCAAAAGAGAACACATATCCACTGGTAGATCGTCTATCAGAAATACTACCAGCCCAATCAGCATCAATGTATCCATGCAGCTGTATCTGAACCCCAGTTTCATAAAATAGTCCATACTACAATGTGGACTTCATATACCTGAGTATGCATCTAGCCGCATCCAAATGTGGTTTCCTTGGAGCCTGCATAAACTGACTTACCAATCCAACAACATAGCTCAAATCTGGCCTGGTAATAGTCATATAAATCAAGCTTCCTACTATGCGTCTGTACATAGTAGGGTCTTCCAGAAGCTCACCTGCATCTGTGCTCAGCTTCACATTCTGCTCCAAAGGAACTGAAATAGGCTTACAGCCTGTCATCCCATATTTGGACAGCATGTCCAATCCATACTGCCTCTGCAAGAGCTGTATCCCACTTGGTGATCTAATCACCTCAATGCCCAAGAAATAACGCAGCTCTCCCAAATCCTTCATCTCAAACTTTTGCTTCAATAGCATTTTCACATGAAGGATATCTTCATCACTGTCACCTGTCATAATCAAATCATCAACATAAATGACAAGTAGCATAATACCTTTCTCTGTTTTTCTCACATAAAGTGAGAAATCTGCCTTGGAAATCTGAAAGCCAATAGTGACAAGATACTGTCCTATCTTGTCAGACCATGCTCTAGGTGCTTGCTTCAAGCCATACAAAGCTTTCTTCAACCTGCAAACAAACTCAGGATGAACAGCATGCACATAACTTGGTGGCTGCTCCATATAGACCTCTTCTTGCAAATCACCATGCAAGAAGGCATTCTTTACATCCATCTGATGTAAAGACCATCCCTGTAACGTGTCCACTAGAATCCTCTAGGACACGTCTTAGCAGTCCATCGGAAAGGTTGTCTAGAAAACTCCACCTGGCACTCCCACGGAATGTTGCGGGTTTTGCAATCTAGGACTTTCCGCGTCTGCCACGTAACGGAAGCGTCCTGGCCGTTCCCACTAGGATCGACTGGAATTGTTTGGTCATTGTACTAACAGCGACTAGCGTCAGACCTGATCGAACTACTTTACGTAGAAACGCCAGGTCTGAAGCGGATTCATGCTGCACTTGGTTCAAGGAGAATGGGAAACGAGAGGGATGCAAGGCTCGACCTCTCTGCCAAAAGGCATAGTCCCATTCCGTTCCCCTAAAACAGCGTGAATCGGGTAATCGGTAATTCCAAGTCATCGTTCTCTCTACTTGTTTCGGTGATGTTGATCATCCTTCTGTTCGTCGAAGACTTTGAGAAAAGTTCCCGGCTAACCGGGACCACCCATCCATAGGACAGACCCATGGTCCATCCTCCGCACTTTCCTCGGTTTGTTTTAGTTATGTAATTACCTACCACATTAGTTTGACATATACAAACAGCTTCTTTGAATTAACCCTGTTATGCACCGGTTCCTTCACGTAATCTTATCACAGGACATAAAGAAAACAATGCCAAACAACTTCTTTATTATCATTTTATCCTTTTATCTTTGAAATACAAGGAGTTCCGCCCGTAGGCATATTCATAATCCGCCCGAAGGCTATCCAGTAATCCACCAGGGATCACTAATCCAAGTTTCCGCCCGTAGACTAGTATGCGGGCCTCGAGATCCAATCTCGAGTCACGTTAGTCTCTTGTGCAGGGCCGGGAAGGCGAGGGATTTACAGCCAGAGCCCCCCCTGGCACCCAAGCGTCCTCCTGCTCCAAGTAGAACTCAACGGAGAGACCTCTCACGGCGGGTTCGGTCCACGTTCCCGGCGCGGTTCACAACCCCCTTGGTTAGGGTTAGGCAGGCAGTCGGGGGTAACTGAAGCTGCCTCTCCCTTCAAGCTTCAACCTGAAGTATTTAGATATGTTTTCCTCCTTTAGTTCATTGAGCAAACAATGCAAACAGTGCTTTTCTAACGGTTACAAGCACAAACAAATTCCAATGGTCGTTGTGGCTGGCAAACTGTCAAGGAGTGACTTCCTTTCCTCCGAATGCAATCTGCATTCGTTCCGGAATCAATTGCAACTTGGCAAGATTCCTATCATTCTTGGGTTAGGGTCATACCCTACCCATACTTTAGTGTTTAGTTGTGGTAGGTTCCAGCGACCATGTCGCTTTGGTTTATAGTCTGGTCATTTGCTTCAAGGAAAATACTTAACTTTCCTTTTCCTTGGCAAATTATTCCAAAAGTGAGTAACAGGATGATTAGACATCCTCCGTATCATTCCTAATTAGGTTGGCCCATGGTTCTGGAAATATGCAACTCTGTCGGAGTTTCGTCATGATCCTTAGGATAACCTTAGATCATTTCATACATGAACATCCAAATGCTTCGACATTTTGTGAACGTGTGTAGGATCCTTAGAATCACGGTTTTTGTCTGAAGCTAGGTCAAATTGCACTAAACCCTAGTTAACACTTAGGATTCCTATTATATCGACTCAATCATGTCCATACGAATCCTTGTGGTTCAGATTACTTAGTCAATTCAATTATACCTATCTTGCGACGAGGATGATCCTTCTAAAGGTGATAAACTAAATCTAACGGAGAGCAATAGATACAATTCCACCAATACGCATAAACATGCGATTGATTGCCTCTACGTATCACATGGTTCATGATAACTTAATCTTTCCTTGGTAAGGTAAAATGCTTGCCAATCTGTACGCTAACTTTCCTTGGTCCCGCTAGGATTTACCAATTAATCATGCCTACTACTTTGTAGTCTATACTTTCGAATCCTATGCTTTGACGAACCATGCAATCTTTCCTAAATGCGGTTTCTAATGAATGACGTTATCGCATGATGACTATGCAATATGCAACATTCTCCTAGCTACGAAGTGGTTAATGAAACTTATACAAAGCTAGTGTTAACTTATTCCATCTTACATGCTATTTGCAAGTCCATACGTTCACTTTAGTACTCTATTCTTTCCGGAAAATACCTTATGGTGTTAACCCTTTTCCTATGAAGTCATTGCGAGAAGTATGTTGCCTAATGTGCAGCACACACTTATTCCTACCATGTCTAGGACGGAAGATAATGTACTTATAAATTCCATTTCTTTGCCTAAGTTTAGACTCATTACCTTGATGATGTACCAAAAACTACATGCAACTAGCCTTCTACTCGTTCAAATTCATGACATATATCAATCTTACCTAATGTTCAAGAGATGCCTTAACACATGTATTTCTTTCCAATTTCCGTATGCATTAAAATTAAACGTAAAAAAATGCAATTCCTTTTATGAGCTAAGCGCGCCTAATCATGCGAGAATAACTCGAAGGAACCTGGACTTGAGGAGTCGGGGAGATGTCCACTTGTACATTCGGAGATGAGCCTTCCGCGGTCGCACCTTGCGATCTTTTTGGGGCCATCGTAGACATAAATCCGACTTCCGATTCGCCTTTGGGATCTACGGAGTGACGGCCCTCGGAATGCGGCCTTCCAACCTTTGCCTTTATCCTTGTAGGCGGAAGATTTCTTTACTCGATGTTGCTTGTGGCAAAAGCTTTAGGAGTCTTTCAAGAAACTCGAATCGGCACGGAATTTAATCTCGGTCAGCTTGCGGCTTTAAAAATCTATCTGCGAAATCCTTGTCGATGGGTCTCGTGGGGTCTTTACGGTCCTCACCTCCTCCTGTTCAAAGTTCCGGGGAGGGTATGAAAAGACCTTCTTGGCAAAGTGGTGGGAAGGGCCTTTGGGAAGGGACCTTTGGAAAGATGGTGGGAAGGGCCTTTGGGAAGATGGTGCGAAGGGGGCTTAAGGAGGCCCCCTCCTTAGAAGCTTCTGCTTCCACAGAAGCACGTGGGGGAAGGGGGGGTCGTGATCCACGTGGCGGGGCGGCCTGAGCTGGCCGTGTTCAGGGCGGCAGGGGTGGCGGTTCGTGGCGTGGCTGGCGGACCAGCAGCTGGCGGCAGCGCGGCAGCTCCCGTTCGTTGGCGGCGACCTCCACTTCCACGGCTCGTCGTCTCCTTCAGCTCTTCTCCCACAGCACCTCCCTTTCTCTCCCTCTCTCACAGGCCTCCCTTCTCTCCTTCTCTAGCACACCCCCTTGATGGGGGGTGTTTATATAGGAATGGGGGTGGGGAAGAGGGTCTCCACCCACGTGGAGAACTTCCTCATGCAATCCCTCACTTGGCCATCCCCCCTCCACACTCCCTCTCCTCCAGCCATGCATCGGCTGGGGGAAGGGGTAATAGTAAAAAAAATTTGCCTTAATTTAATTAAATTGTCCCTCCCAAGAGGGTGTTTTTGCGGGTCTTGCGGTTTTGATCTCCCGGTCTTGATTTACCAAAGCGGAGGATCCCATTTCACGCGCTCTGGTCACACATTACACTGTCAATAATTTCAATGCAAGAGATACCCTTTGCACAAGGTTTACACGGTGTGCGGAAGGTTAATATTTACAGTACGGATATGCGGAAATATTACATTCTCTCCCCCTTAGAAGAATCGAGATGTCCTCATCTCGAGATAAACTGGGGATATTGAAGATTGAGAGAGCTTTCATCCATCCAGGTAGCATCCTCTTCGGGATAATCTTTCCACTGGACGATGCATTCCCTCAAGGTTCTAGATCTCAACTGTCTCTCCCTGACATCTAAAATCTTTTCCGGCCTTAGTTCAAGGATTCCTTGGCTAGGCATTACAATTTCTTGGTCATCAAGTACATGATTTGGGTTGGGTACATACTTTTTTAAGAGACTAATATGGAATACATTGTGAACCTTTAGGTTATCAGGAAGTTGCAATTTATAAGCATTGGGTCCTAGGCATTTGAGGATTTTATACGGCCCGCAATACCTTGGACTTAGCTTCTTGCATTTTCCTAGAGATAAAGAACTCTTTTTCGGCCGTACACGAATGAAGACCATGTCTCCTTCTCCGAAGATCCTCTCTTGGTGCTTCAAATCCGCATATGCCTTTTGTCTGTCTTTGGCTGCTTGTATGTCTTGTCTTATTGACCTTATTTGGTCATCCATGTCCTCCAACATTTGTCTTGAAGCTTCCACTCTCAGGGTAGGATCAGAAAAATTTAGAGGACTTCGATAATCATGACCATACAATGCCTGAAAAGGAGTCATTTGAATGCTCTGCTGATAAGAAGCATTGTAAGCAAATTCTACTAACGGCAAATATTGAATCCATCTCTTTGGCTCTCGACAGGAGTAGGCCCTAAGAATATCCTCAATGATTTGATTTACCCGCTCTGTTTGTCCATCTGTTTGGGGATGGTAGGCAGTGCTAAAATAGAGTTGAGTCCCAATAGCTTCAAAGATAGCTTTCCAGAAGTGAGAAGTGAAAAGAGAATCTCTATCGCTAATGATCCTTCTAGGTAAACCATGTAGCTTGAATATTTCTTTGATAAACACTCTTGCGATATCGGAGGCTTTATAGTTTGTCTTTACTGGAATCAGGTGTGCAACCTTAGTAAGCATGTCAACTACAACCATAATGGAGTTGTATCCTCCTTGGACTTGGGGTAAGCCCACCACAAAATCCATACTGATGAATTCCCATTTCATTTGGGGAATGTCAAGTGGTTGCAATTTTCCTGGCATCATGACATGTTCAGCCTTGATACGTTGGCAAGACAAACATTCGGTGACATATTTGAGGACGTCACCTTTGAGCCTCTCCCAATAATAGCTCTTCCTGACTGCATTAAGAGTTTTTGCATAGCCAGGATGTCCGGCGAAAGGGGAATCATGAGCTTCCCACAATATCTTCTGCTTAAGTGACTGGCTTGCTGGTATACATAGCCTTGTTCTATAGTAAATAAGTCCATTGTCAATAGAAAATTCATGATACTTTGCTTGCAACTTCGGATTCTGATCCTTGGTAGATATTTCTTTTATCATTGCTTGGTAGGCTAAGTCATGGCATGCTTCCTCTCTAGCTAATTCGAGTACTGGGTTGCTTGGCATAGATACCTTTGTAGCCAGAGATCTGGCCGTTGATGGATCCTGCAAGATTAGGGAGTTTAGGAATGCCTTGCGACTGAGTGCATCGGCAACTACATTCTCTTTCCCTGGTCGATACTTGATTTCAAAATCATATTCCTCCAATACTTCAATCCATCAACGTTGCCTCATGTTGAGCTCGTTCTGGGTAAAAATCCATTTGAGACTCTTATGATCGGTTACTAGAGTGAACTTATTTCCCAACAGGTAGTGTCTCCAAAGCTTTAGATCATGGATGACAGCTAATAACTCCAGATCATGAGTGGCATAATTCTTTTCGTGACTCTTTAATTTCCTTGAAGAATATGCTACTGGATGACCTTCCTGCATAAGAACACACCCCAAGGCAAGAATGCTAGCATCAGTTACTACCTCGAACTCCTTACTGAGATCAGGAAGTCTCAGAATAGGTGCTGATACCAAACATTGCTTCAATTGGTCGAAACTATTTTGCTCTGGAGTTGACCATGTAATAGAAGTCTGCTTCTTTAGTAAGTCAGTGAGAGGTGCTGCAATCAAAGCAAAGTTTTTGATAAAGACCCTATACCATCCTGTCAAGCCAAGAAAGCTACGTATCTCTTTGACAGATACTGGTATTGGCCATTCAAGCACATCTCTGACTTTGGCTGGATCTACTGATATTCCGTCTGATGATACTATGAATCCTAGATATTCAATCTGACGTTTGAAGAATGCACACTTCTTTATTTTTGCATACAGCTTATGAGACCTCATTGTCTCCAAAACAATCCGTAGTTGAGGTTCATGATCTTCTTCCTGTTTAGAATAGACTAAAATGTCGTCGAAGAAGACAAGTACGAAATCATCAAGATATGGCCTAAAAATATCCTGCATTAACCTATTGAAAGTGGCAGGTGCATTTGTAAGTCCGAATGACATAACCAAGAATTCAAAGTGCCCATATCTTGTATTGAAGGCCGTTTTTGGAATATCCTCATCCTTGATCCTGATTTGATAGTAGCCTGACCTGAGATCAATTTTGGAAAAGATCTTTGCACCTTGAAGGCGATCAAGAAGCTCATCTATTCTAGGAATAGGATACTTGTTCTTGACTGTTGATTGATTCAACCCACGGTAATCAATACATAGTCGAAGTGTCCCATCTTTCTTTTTCTGGAATAGGACTGGAGCTCCCCATGGTGAATTGCTAGGCCGGATGTAGCCCTGATCTAACAGTTGCTTGAGTTGTTCCTTCAACTCAATAGCTTCCGGAATAGACATTCTATAAGGTCTCTTTGCAATTGGCGCAGCTCCAGGTATTAGCCTTATTTCATGATCAACTTCTCTTGGAGGTGGAAGTTCAGTTAATTCCTCAGGGAATACGTCAGCATATTCTTTTAGCCAAGAGGGTCCCTCATGAGACTCTTGCTTTTGATCCAACTTGTTGAGTTTGATCAAGTAAACAGGTAATCCTTTCCTAACCCCTTTTATGATCCGCGATACCTTGGCTAGCTGGATTCTCGGCACTCCTACCTCACCTTGAGTCGTAACAAACTCTCTGTCAGAGTTTCGAAAGGAAACTTGACCCTTTCCACAGTGGATGTGGGCGTCATTGGGCTTAAGCCAATCCATTCCGAGTAGACACTTATGGATGCCTAAGTTCATGACTCTGAATTTGACTGAGGTTTTCTTTCCTCCCAGATAGAACTCCTCCTTAGCAGTTTGCCTAGCACAAGTTACCTCACGACCGTTTGCCAATTCCACAAGCAGGGTAGGTGCTTCTACTGTGGCTATTCCTAATCTCTTAGCACACGCTGGTGAGATAAAGGAATGTGTACTGCCACAATCAATCAAGGTTTTGAACCCTTTACCTTGATAGTCCGACGGCGTTTGAATTACGGAGAACTGGCGATTCGGGCCCTTCCTGTGTAAAGCGGCATGGACTGTTGCTCTTTCGAATTCCGCTTCCATAGTCGGGTCTTCCTCTTCTTCCGCATTACATCTTTGCCTAGTGGTAATGCAGGCAGCTCTTCCTCTACCACGGGTGGCGGCTCCCTGCCCGCGGCCAGTACCTTGACGGTGTCCCTCGCTAAGCTTGGGACATTCCTTTCTGAAGTGACCAAGTTCGTTGCAGTGGAAACATCGGAGGTTTCAGCCATTACTGTGAGTAGGAACAAAGCTGTTGACGTTATTTGTCCTTGCTTTCTTTCTTTGTCCCTGATTGTGGCCTTGAACTCTCTTAACCTGAGGTCTGAATGCTCCTCTGCTTGGGTTGCTATAAGTCCAGTTCTTAATACTCCTTGGTTTAGCTTGCACTTCCTGAATTATAGGTGCTGCTCGAATGAATGCATCCTGAAGATCTGATGGTCTCATAGATTCGAGACGGGTATTTACAGGTGGATTTAAGCCTGCGCAAAATTTGGACACCTGATGTGTCGTGTCCATTCGTGGCGCATACTTTAAGAGTGAGACAAACTTAGAGTAGTATGCGTCAAGCGTGAGTCCTAACTGTTTTAGCTCATAGAACTCATTCATTTTCTGTGTACGATATGCGGGTGGTAAATATCTCCCTTGCACGGCTTGCTTTAACTTCTCCCAGGTAACGGATCCCTCTGAAATCCCTTGATCCCTGCACCATTGTTTCCACCATAGTCTAGCTTCATCGATGAGTTTTAATTTGGCGAGCATGGCCTGATTAGCAGGTGCAGTGCCAGCGGCTTCGAAGTAGTCCTCCATAGATTCAATCCAAATCTCAGCGTCTGATTGGACGAATCTGCCTCTCCCGTCAAACTCAAGTGGCTTTATCTGTTTGAGGAGGAACTTCTTCTCCTGGATCACAGTCGTACTTGCCGTAGGGGGTGAATTTGGAACTTGTACCTGGGGTTGCGCCTGGGTAAAAGTTTTCTTAACATTATTATATAATAATTGACATTAGCTTATCCTTAGTTCAACTATTTCGTAACTCATGAAGTTACTTAACTTTTTTCAACAACTTTGATGCACAATCGGATAGTGATAAAAGAAGTCCTTATTTATATTTATATGGCGTAGCCCCATACAACATCTCCAGTCATTACATCTAGTTTGGGGAGAACAACATAGTATTGGATTTGTCTACAGGAATTGTGTAATAGTAGGGTTTTGGGTCATGTATCTTTAGGAATCGATAATTCATCGGAAGTTCGGGATATCCTTTCCGCTGGAAACCATACTTCCCATGGCGGCCCAATACCTTAACTCTATCAGCTGGAATTACACGGGTTACTTCCTCATAAACATATGAGTTTAATTCAACTCTACGACCTCGAATATGCAAAGTCGAATTCACGTGAGCTTCCACAAAAATGAACAGTTTCACGACTTTCAAATCTTCCAACTATTTGATCCTCTTCAGGTTGGTTTGTAGATAAGCGAATCGGTGGGCAGCTATGTAGTAGATTCCTGAAGACCCAGTCCATCTTCGCTCTATATATAGAGGTGATGGGTTATAAATCTGCTCCAAGATGTTCATCATTTCAATTCTCTGCCTATAATGCGGAGAATGCATCGCAGTCATGAACATGATCCGGAACACCAAAAACTTGTTCCACGCCTCGTAATTCTGCAAGACAGTATTGAAGATGAGAAAATGTTTGGACAGGAACAATTTATTTACTTCACTTCTAATGAAATCTTATGAAAGCAATTCCATTGTAAGTCGGCTCTGATGCCAACTGTAACGTGTCCACTAGAATCCTCTAGGACACGTCTTAGCAGTCCATCGGAAAGATTGTCTAGAAAACTCCACCCGGCACTCCCACGGAATGTTGCGGGTTTTGCAATCTAGGACTTTCCGCGTCTGCCACGTAACGGAAGCGTCCTGGCCGTTCCCACTAGGATCGACTGGAATTGTTTGGTCATTGTACTAACAGCGACTAGCGTCAGACCTGATCGAACTACTTTACGTAGAAACGCCCGGTCTGAAGCGGATTCATGCTGCACTTGGTTCAAGGAGAATGGGAAACGAGAGGGATGCAAGGCTCGACCTCTCTGCCAAAAGGCATAGTCCTATTCCGTTCCCCTAAAACAGCGTGAGTCGGGTAATCGGTAATTCCAAGTCATCGTTCTCTCTACTTGTTTCGGTGATGTTGATCATCCTTCTGTTCGTCGAAGACTTTGAGAAAAGTTCCCGGCTAACCGGGACCACCCATCCATAGGACGGACCCATGGTCCATCCTCCGCACTTTCCTCGGTTTGTTTTAGTTATGTAATTACCTACCACATTAGTTTGACATATACAAACAGCTTCTTTGAATTAACCCTGTTATGCACCGGTTCCTTCACGTAATCTTATCACAGGACATAAAGAAAACAATGCCAAACAACTTCTTTATTATCATTTTATCATTTTATCTTTGAAATACAAGGAGTTCCGCCCGTAGGCATATTCATAATCCGTCCGAAGGCTATCCAGTAATCCACCAGGGATCACTAATCCAAGTTTCCGCCCGTAGACTAGTATGCGGGCCTCGAGATCCAATCTCGAGTCACGTTAGTCTCTTGTGCAGGGTCGGGAAGGCGAGGGATTTACAGCCAGAGCCCCCCCTGGCACCCAAGCGTCCTCCTGCTCCAAGTAGAACTCAACGGAGAGACCTCTCACGGCGGGTTCGGTCCACGTTCCTGGCGCGGTTCACAACCCCCTTGGTTAGGGTTAGGCAGGCAGTCGGGGGTAACTGAAGCTGCCTCTCCCTTCAAGCTTCAACCTGAAGTATTTAGATATGTTTTCCTCCTTTAGTTCATTGAGCAAACAATGCAAACAGTGCTTTTCTAACGGTTACAAGCACAAACAAATTCCAATGGTCGTTGTGGCTGGCAAACTGTCAAGGAGTGACTTCCTTTCCTCCGAATGCAATCTGCATTCGTTCCGGAATCAATTGCAACTTGGCAAGATTCCTATCATTCTTGGGTTAGGGTCATACCCTACCCATACTTTAGTGTTTAGTTGTGGTAGGTTCCAGCGACCATGTCGCTTTGGTTTATAGTCTGGTCATTTGCTTCAAGGCAAATACTTAACTTTCCTTTTCCTTGGCAAATTATTCCAAAAGTGAGTAACAGGATGATTAGACATCCTCCGAATCATTCCTAATTAGGTTGGCCCATGGTTCTGGAAATATGCAACTCTGTCGGAGTTTCGTCATGATCCTTAGGATAACCTTAGATCATTTCCTACATGAACATCCAAATGCTTCGACATTTTGTGAACGTGTGTAGGATCCTTAGAATCACGGTTTTTGTCTGAAGCTAGGTCAAATTGCACTAAACCCTAGTTAACACTTATGATTCCTATCATATCGACTCAATCATGTCCATACGAATCCTTGTGGTTCAGATTACTTAGTCAATTCAATTATACCTATCTTGCGACGAGGATGATCCTTCTAAAGGTGATAAACTAAATCTAACGGAGAGCAATAGATACAATTCCACCAATACGCGTAAACATGTGATTGATTGCCTCTACGTATCACATGGTTCATGATAACTTAATCTTTCCTTGGTAAGGTAAAATGCTTGCCAATCTGTACGCTAAATTTCCTAGGTCCCGCTAGGATTTACCAATTAATCATGCCTACTACTTTGTAGTCTATACTTTCGAATCCTATGCTTTGACGAACCATGCAATCTTTCCTAAATGCGGTTTCTAATGAATGACGTTACCGCATGATGACTATGCAATATGCAACATTCTCCTAGCTACGAAGTGGTTAATGAAACTTATACAAAGCTAGTGTTAACTTATTCCATCTTACATGCTATTTGCAAGTCCATACGTTCACTTTAGTACTCTATTCTTTCCGGAAAATACCTTATGGTGTTAACCCTTTTCCTATGAAGTCATTGCGAGAAGTATGTTGCCTAATGTGCAGCACACACTTATTCCTACCATGTCTAGGACGGAAGATAATGTACTTATAAATTCCATTTCTTTGCCTAAGTTTAGACTCATTACCTTGATGATGTACCAAAAACTACATGCAACTAGCCTTCTACTCGTTCAAATTCACGACATATATCAATCTTACCTAATGTTCAAGAGATGCCTTAACACATGTATTTCTTTCCAATTTCCGTATGCATTAAAATTAAACGTAAAAAAATGCAATTCCTTTTATGAGCTAAGCGCGCCTAATCATGCGAGAATAACTCGAAGGAACCTGGACTTGAGGAGTCGGGGAGATGTCCACTTGTACATTCGGAGATGAGCCTTCCGCGGTCGCACCTTGCGATCTTTTTGGGGCCATCGTAGACATAAATCCGACTTCCGATTCGCCTTTGGGATCTACGGAGTGACGGCCCTCGGAATGCGGCCTTCCAACCTTTGCCTTTATCCTTGTAGGCGGAAGATTTCTTTACGCGATGTTGCTTGTGGCAAAAGCTTTAGGAGTCTTTCAAGAAACTCGAATCGGCACGGAATTCAATCTCCGTCGGCTTGCGGCTTTAAAAATCTATCTGCGAAATCCTTGTCGATGGGTCTCGTGGGGTCTTTACGGTCCTCACCTCCTCCTGTTCAAAGTTCCGGGGAGGGTATGAAAAGACCTTCTTGGCAAAGTGGTGGGAAGGGCCTTTGGGAAGGGACCTTTGGAAAGATGGTGGGAAGGGCCTTTGGGAAGATGGTGGGAAGGGGGCTTAAGGAGGCCCCCTCCTTAGAAGCTTCTGCTTCCACAGAAGCACGTGGGGAAAGGGGGGGTCGTGATCCACGTGGCGGGGCGGCCTGAGCTGGCCGTGGTCAGGGCGGCAGGGGTGGCGGTTCGTGGCGTGGCTGGCGGACCAGCAGCTGGCGGCAGCGCGGCAGCTCCCGTTCGTTGGCGGCGACCTCCACTTCCACGGCCCGTCGTCTCCTTCAGCTGTTCTCCCACAGCACCTCCCTTTCTCTCCCTCTCTCACAGGCCTCCCTTCTCTCCTTCTCTAGCACACCCCCTTGATGGGGGGTGTTTATATAGGAATGGGGGTGGGGAAGAGGGTCTCCACCCACGTGGAGAACTTCCTCATGCAATCCCTCACTTGGCCATCCCCCCTCCACACTCCCTCTCCTCCAGCCATGCATCGGCTGGGGGAAGGGGTAATAGTAAAAAAAATTTGCCTTAATTTAATTAAATTGTCCCTCCCAAGAGGGTGTTTTTGCGGGTCTTGCGGTTCTGATCTCCCGGTCTTGATTTACCAAAGCGGAGGATCCCATTTCACGCGCGCTGGTCACACATTACACTGTCAATAATTTCAATGCAAGAGATACCCTTTGCACAAGGTTTACACGGTGTGCGGAAGGTTAATATTTACGGTACGGATACGCGGAAATATTACAATCGCTTTGATGCAGCCATAGCAATGACTGCTCTTACGGTTGCCATCCTTGCAACCGGACTGAATGTTTCTTCATAGTCAATGCCATATGTTTGTGCATACCCCTTGACTACTAATCTTGCCTTGTATCTATTCACAGAACCATCTGCATTGTGCTTCACCTTATAAACCCACTTACAACCAATTGCATTCTTACCTTTAGGCAAAGGTACTAACTCCCATGTAGCATTTGCTTCCAAGGCATCCATTTCTTCATCCATGGCTTTCTCCCATTTTTCTTTTCCCATGGCTTCCTCAAAAGAAGTGGGTTCTGGTTCCTGTATCACTTTGACCATATATGCATAGTGAATGGCTGTAAATCCATCATATTTTAGCCTATCCACAGGATACCTAGCTCTCGTAGACCTGCGCAAAGTAGGTTCACTCCCAGGTGCTCTCAAAACATCCCTGGTCTTCCTTACTCCAGGTGTAACAATAGAAGGAATACCCAACTCATCATCAATGCTCTGTTCTGAGCCACTGGATTCACCATCCACATAAGAGTGACCTGCATTCACATCAAACATGGGCTGATCAACCTTCTCTTTTCCTTTTCATGATACCTGCATACCACTATCTGCATTGCTTTGAGAAGATTCTCCTGATCTCAATCTGCCTGTCCATGGCGAAGAATGCGAACCACTGCTAGAGGACGCTCCAGGTCCACTAATATTTTGTGACTGCTGCTGTGAATTCTGTGCAGCATTACCATTTTGTGCATCTACATCATCAATCACATTTACTGGTTTATACCAGCTACTCATCTCATCAAAAACAACATCTCTGCTCACTGTAAACTTACGAGTAGAAGGGTTATAGCATCTATACCCTTTTGCTGCAGAGAGTAACCAATAAAGATGCACTTCTCAGCTTTTGGATCCAACTTGGATCTCAGCTCATCTGGCACATGTACATAGGCAATGCAACAAAAAATTTTCAACTGAGAAATATCTGGTTTCCTACTAGTATACCTCTCCTCTGGAGTCATTCCATGTATTGCTGCAGTGGGATTCCTGTTCATTATGTAGACTGCTGTAGCAACTGCTTCAGCCCAATAAAAATCTGGCAAGTCTTTTTCATTGAGCATGGCACGAGATATCTCTCCAATATGCCTTTTTTTCCTTTCTGCAATTCCATTTTGTTGTGGGGTATAACTGCATGAATATTGCTGCTTTATGCCATGCTCCTGCAAGAACTTTGCAAACTCATTTGAGAGGTACTCTCCCCCTCCATCTGACCTTAGGCATTTTATTTGCAGACCTGTTTCTTTTTCAGCCATAGCTTTAAGGGTTTTGAAATGCCCAAAAACTTCACTTTTCTTTTTCATAAAATACACCCAAACTTTTCTGCTATAGTCATCAATAAAAGTGAAAAAATAATGACAGTCTCCAAGAGATGCAGCTTTAGTAATCCACACATCAGAGTGGATTAATTCCAATGGCTTCTCACTCTCTTGAACATGTCTAGGAAATGGTTTCCTTGCCTGTTTTCCAAACTGACAGGCTTCACATACCTTATGCGTTTCTGCAACCTTGAATTTTGGCAATCCTGCAACAATATTTTGGGCCTGCATTGATTTAAGTCGCTGTACATTAACATGACCAATGCGTTTATGCCAGATATCAACATTTGCAACTACACCGGTCCCATGTGCAAACATTGATGCACTCAATTCAGACATGTCTGCATCCAACGTAAACATTCTGCCCTTCTTCTTTCCTTTTGCTATCAAGCGACCTCTATTTTTCATATCCTCAACAAAGCATCCATGAGGATTAAATCTGACCTGCAAGCCCTGCTCAACCATTTGACCGACAGAAACCAGATTCTTGGTGATATTCCGGACATGAAATACATCGGACAGGTATTTCTTTTTCCCATCCTGCATAGACAAGGGAATTTTTCCAATCTGCACAATAGGATGTGCAGTATCATCACCAGTCTCCACAAATCCTGGTTTTTCCATTTTCCTTGCATCCTCCATCCATTCTACATGACCTGTCATGTGGTTTGATGCACCTGAGTCAACATACCATACATCATTGCTTTCTTCTGCACTTGTCACAGAATTGTTCATGTGCTGCACCATGAACAAATGCTCATTTCTGTCATCACCCTGTCTGCTAGAAGATGCATAATTCCCTTGTTGCAGTTTTCCATTTATGATGTCATTCTGCTTTTTATAGCAGTCTTTAGCCATATGACCCATTTTACCACAGTAGTAGCATTCAACATTACTGTTTGCATTTTGACCTCTTTGCCATCCACCACGACCTCTTTGGCTCCCCCTGCCTCTAGAGTTACCACGTCCTCCTCCATAGGACTGGTTTTCTTGAGTTTGCTGCATATTCTGATTTCTACCACGGCCTCCAAATCGGCCTCCTCTACCTCTGCCTCTACCTCTTCCAGCATTTGAGTAGAAGACAGCTTCTTTTGAAGTTCCTCCTGAAGAAGATGCACCACCATTTCTCTATTCCTCAGAAATTAGAAGAGCAATCAACTCCTCAAAATCAGGAAATCTTTCACGAACTGAAATGGATATTCGGAACTGTGCATAATCCTTTCCTAGACCATTCAAGGTCACAGAAACTAAATCATCATCTTCCACTGGTGACCCAATGGAAGCAAGTGCATCTGCAATTTTCTTCACCTTCATGTGGTAGTCGTTGATGCTCATATTTTCTCTTTGCACATTATGCAACTCTTGCTTGAGCTGCATTTTCCTGGCTTGCGTATTTGTGCTATACATTTTTGACAAAGTATCCCATGCCTCCTTTGGCGTACTTGCATCCTGAATATGCACAATCATAGAGTCTGAAATTCTGATAGACAGCCAATACATAACTTTCCTGGCTCTCTCATGCCATGCTTTAAATGCCTGCATTTGCTGTTGATTGGGAACATCAGGAAGAACTGGTTCTTCTTCATTTCCTGCAACAAATTCCCAATATCCTTTTCCCATAAGGAAATTCGTCATTCTAAACTTCCATGCCTTGAAGTTGTTCTTGTCAAGCTTTTTAGTTACAATCCTGTGAAAGAGAATCAGACGCCATTACAGAACACTGTGAAAAATTCTGTCACTGCAAAAACTCAGCTTCACCCTCACAAGGGCAAATCTGCAAAACTGGCGAAAGTGGTATTTGACCACACAGTCACTTCCTAGTGACGATTTTGCATAAACAGGAACCAAGGATGATTCTGAAACTCCCAATGTCTCTGCGCACAAGCATACGATGCAATTTCTACAGTAACTTTTCACCGACCTGTAGAACAGTGGCTGAACAGCATAAAACTGAGCCTTTTCCTGAGTGCGTGCAGAAAACTTCCACCTCCAAAACAGGCCCCGAAATGGCCTCAAATAAAAAAAACAAGGTCGCCAGGGGCTAAAGCCCTTTCCCGCAGCATATACTGCCCTCTTGCTTCACTGCGAAGGGCGTCTCAACCTGAGACAATGCACCCCTGCAATTTTCGGCTGTGCTACCTGTAGAGATCTGCTCCCAAAACAGAAAATGAAAGCAACACTGCTCCTCTTACCAGAACACCGTGAGCTTGGCTTGCTTTCTTGAGCTCCTTACCACGAACAAGGCTCTGATACCATGTCAAGATTGTGGGAGAGAAGGAAGGAGTCTCACTTGTAGCTTTCTTGCTTGCACAATGGGGGAAGACACACAAGGGTGGAGGCTGAAAACAGTTTTCCTCTCGTTAGTTGTGTAAGCCAAAAGAACTCTCATACAAAGAAATAGAAGAACCCTATATATGGGTCTCAAACCAAACTCAACTAACTAAGGTGGCATACTAACTGAGCCACGAACTAGAGTAGATAAGGGTAGCTATCATGTAGCTATTATTCATGGGTGGTGTACCAACCGCGTCTGCAACTGACAAGTCGGTGACATAAATACACAACGGTCACCCTGGCGTATCACGAGTGGAGCTCGATATCTCAACAATGACACATGCAAGAAAGATCCAGTTGAAACAGCAATTCAACAATATGTCTAGGAATGGCAAGAGAATCCAAACGTATACCACGGAGATTAAGACCATAGCTGATCAACTTGCTACTATTGGCTCAAGTGTATCAGAAGATGATATGATTGTTCTTGCTTTGAATGGCTTAAGCAAAGAGTACAAAGCTTTTGACACTTCCATTTATGTCAGAGAAGAGCCCCCTAGCTGGGAAGAGCTAGTTGCTTTGTTGCTGCATGAGGAAGTCAAACTTGGTTTGAATACAAATTCTAGTGCATCTCAGAGTAGAGACACTGTGCTGTACTCTAGCCAGCGTGGCAGAGGATCCAGAGGCTGTGGTTCATATCGAGGTCGTGGCGACACTCGTAATGCTTAAGGACAGCAGCAGCAGCAAGGAAATTGGCATGGTGCCAATACACAGGGCCAGCGAGGATCTGGTGGTTTTAGAGGTAGGGGGAGATCACCCCGAGGTAGAGGTGGTGGTTCTGGTTCATGGCAGTCGTCTGACCAGTCCAATAGGGACAAGGACTGCCATTATTGTGGCCGGTATGGGCATATTGCAAAGGATTGTTACAAGAAGCAAGGAGATATGAAGGCAAAGGGCAGACATCATGGGCACTATGCATCTTCCAGTGGTACTCATGATGAGTCAGTTGATAGACTCTTTGCCATGCAGCATGTGTCCAAGACTGCGTCAAGGCAGAACAGAGATGACAGGTGGTACATTGACTCTGGTGCGTCAAACCACATGACCCCGCATGGAGAGTGGTTTGATGAGATGGTTGCAGGTACACATGGTCATGTATGTACTGGGGATGACACCCAACATGACATAAAGCATAAAGGGATTGTTCCTCTTATGATGCCTGATGGTAAGAAGAAAGGCCTGCATGATGTATTACATGTCCCGACCATAACAAAAAATTTGTTGTCTGTGGGTCAAATGGCAGAACAGAATCTACAAGTGAGGTTTAACAAGGATGGATGTTTCATTGAGGAGTATGGAAATGGCTGCAAGCTAATTGCCAAGGGCAGAAGGGATGGCAGGATGTTTACTTTGGAAGCGACCATTCCTGAACTTAAAGCAGCCATGTTTGCACATGATGAGAGTGCCATTCGGGATGTAGAGATTTGGCACAAGCGGATTGGACATGTCAATGTACAAAAGCTGAAATCTATGCAGCAGAAAGAAGTAGTACTTGGATTACCTAAATTCAAGTATAATGATTTTGGTCATGTATGCCCTGCATGTCAGTTTGGGAAGCAAGCACAGTTTCCTTTCACGAGACATGTAAAAAACAGCACTAGGCCTTTACAGTTGGTACACTCTGATGTCTGGGGTCCTTCACATAATGCTTCCTTTGGCGGTGCACGATATTATGTCTCATTTATTGATGATTTTAGCAGGTACACTTGGCTTTATATCTTGAAACATAAGGATGATGTGTTTGATGCATTCAAAGACTTCAAGAAACATACTGAAAATGAATTGGGCTGTTACATATCATGTTTGAGATCAGATGGAGGAGGTGAATATGTCTCAAACTACTTTGACAGGTATCTTGCTAAACATGGGATCAGAAGACAGCTCACATGCAGTTATACACCGCAGCAAAACGGTGTTGCAGAGAGGAAAAACAGGGTTTTGATGGAGTCAGCTAGAGCTATGCTGAATGAAAAATGTCTGCCAAATGGTTATTAGGCTGAAGTAGTGGTGACTGTTGTATATGTGTTGAATCGAACCCCTATAGCAGGGATTCATGATGTCACTCCGTATGAACGGCTGTATGGTCATAAACCTGATATTTCACACTTGAAGGTATTTGGCAGCATTGCATATGTGC
The DNA here is from genome assembly GCF_053477565.2 of Lygodium microphyllum. Taxonomy (NCBI): domain Eukaryota; kingdom Viridiplantae; phylum Streptophyta; class Polypodiopsida; order Schizaeales; family Lygodiaceae; genus Lygodium; species Lygodium microphyllum. The sequence continues at coordinate 64,161,915 of NC_141141.1, forward strand.
ATATACCGGATGAGAAGAGGAAGAAATTGGATCCTAAGGCAGTGAAAAGTGTGTTTATTGGATATGCACAGGAACGGAAAGCTTATAAGTGTTATGTACCTTCTACGCATGAGACACTCATAAGCAGAGATGTGGTATTTGATGAGTTAGCATCTTGGTATGGGAATCCTGTTGCAGTGCCTACTGATGGCTCACCCAGTATGAGTCATGCTGAAAATACTCCTGCAGAGAGTACTTCCATGACTGGTTAGACAGGTGATGTATCATCTACAGTGAGTCCTTGGACAGGACGATTATGGAGTCGCACTACTGCATCCACTGACAGGGATATGTCAGTGAGGGGGAGAACAGATAAGGGAAAAGAAAAGGTTTTTGAAGATATAACAGGTCCACTCACTGCAGGTTATGATTCATCTAGCAGTGACAGCTTAGATAGTGAATTGGGGATTCCGTCTGTTATGACGCCAGGTGCTAGACAAAGCCGTTATGTGCTGCCTCATGAGAGGCAATCTCACAATGAGCCACAGCTCAGGAGATCAGAGAGGGTCAGATGACCTGTTGACATGTATACTTACACTGGATATTCAGCCCGTCATTATGCTTATATGACGAAAGTAACAGGTTTTAGAGAACCAAGTAAGTTTGATGAGGCAGTTTCAGATAAGAATTGGCGTGCTGCTATGGATGAGGAATATTCAGCTTTGGCTGAAAATTGTACATGGGATTTGGTACAGTTCCTTGAGGGCAAAACACCTATTGGATGCAAGTGGGTGTATAAGGTAAAATGTAAATTATATGGATCATTGGAAAGATATAAGGCCAGGCTGGTTGCAAAAGGGTATGCGCAGCAGTATGGTCTTGATTATGAGGAGACTTTCAGCCCTGTAGCAAAGATGGCTACAGTTAGAACTGTGATTGCTTTGGCAGCAGCTAGAGGCTGGAAACTATGGCAGATGGATGTAAAGAATGCATTTCTCAATGGAGAATTATAGGAAGAGGTTTACATGGAACAGCCTGAAGGCTATGTACATCCAGAATTTCCAACACATGTATGTCGGCTGAAAAAGGCATTATATGGGTTGAAATAGGCACCCAGAGCATGGAATGCTCGCATCAGCAGTTATTTACAGCAACATGGTTTCCGATTGGGAGATGCTGATCATAGTCTGTTTGCGAAGAAGACAGATAGTGGCTATGTTTTTCGAGTTGTCTATGTTGATGACTTAATCATTACAGGAGATGATGAAAATGGGATTGCAGAAATAAAGACATGTTTATAGGCTGAGTTTAAGGTCAAGGATCTTGGAGAGCTGAAATATTTTTTGGGGATTGAGGTTGTCTCTACACCTCAAGGCATATGGCTGCTACAGAAGTAGTATGCTCATGACATGTTATAGAAATATGGTATGGCTGATTGCAAGCCTATGGATACGCCTTTGGAGCAGAATGTCAAGCTGCAGATTGATGTTGGGACAGAGGTTGAGAATGTTACTATGTATAGACAGATGGTAGGCAGCTTGATCTATCTCACAATCACTAGACCTGACTTGAGTTATGCTGTGGGGCTGATGAGTCAGTTCATGTAGAAGCCTCGCAAACCACACTTGGATGCAGTCAGAAGAATTCTGAGATATGGAAAGGGTACCACAGATCATGGGCTATTTTATGCATATGGGAAAACCCTTGACTTGATGGGGTACACTGATGCTGACTGGGCTGGTTGCACATATGACAGGAGGTCAACCAGTGGCTATGCATTTGGATTGGGTAGTAGCATGATCAGTTGGCAGAATCAGAAACAGCCTACAATTGCATTGTCTAGTACGGAAGCAGAGTATCGTGGTGCGGCCTTAGCGGCCTGTGAAGCTAAGTGGTTACAGAAGTTACTGAATGACTTGGGAGTACACTTGGACAGCAAAGTCAAGCTGTACTGTGACAATTTGAGTAGTGTTATGTTAGCAAGCAATCCTGTTTATCATGCAAGATCAAAACACATGGAGGCTCACTACCATTTCATCAGGGAAATGGTTTTAGCAGATCAGATTGACTTGGAGCATGTGAAGACTGAAGATCAGCTAGCAGACATCTTTACCAAATCACTTGGTAAAGATAAGTTCATTCACTTTAGACAGCTACTTGGAGTGATGCAGATGATTTGAGTTTTGTTTTTGAGCTTGAGGGGGAGTGTTAGAAATCAAGCTCACCGTCAGTGTGTCTTCATCTATGACCGACATCTGTGACAGCTAGTGTGTTCAGCTGTCTACATATGACTACATTAAATAAGTCGGGTTAGTAGTCAGTCAGTGACCTAACTAGAGTTAGTCAGTCTAGTCTACATTTACACTAGGTCACTTTATCTTGTAGTGTGTGTGTGCTTTTCAGTTTAGAGTGTGTGGAAATGAATGAATGAGCTTGAGAGCCTAAAGGCTTATGGATATGGAGTCTTTTCCTTTCTCTCTCTCTACTCTTTGAACAGAATCTACGTGTCCATCGGATCTTCAGGATGCACTCATTCGAGCGGCGCCTATAATTCAGGAGGTGCAAGCTAGACCAAGGGGTAACAAAACTTGGTCTTATAATGACTCGAACAGAGGAGTATTCAAACCTTAAGTGAAGAGAGTTCAAGATCATAATCAGGGACAAAGAAAGAAAGCAAGGATGAATAACATCAACAACTTTGTTCCTACTCAAAGTAATGGCTGAAACCTCCGTTGTTTCCATTGCAACGAACCCGGTCACTTCAAGAGGCAATGTCCCAAGCTTGGTGGAGGACATCGCCAAGCGCCTTTCCAAGGAACAGGCCGTGGTCAAGAAACCGCAACCCAAGGAAGAGGAAGAACCGCCTGCATTGCCAATAGGCAAATGTGCGAAGGAGGGGAAGAAGAAGATCCGACCATGGAAGCAGAGTTCAAAAGAGCGACAGTCCATGCCGCTTTACATAAGAAAGGGCTGAATCGCCAGTTCTCGATGATTCAGACACCGTCGGACTAGCATTTCTTTATCTCACTAGCATGTGCAAAAAGATTAGGAATAGCCACAGTAGAAGCATCTACCCTGCTTGTAGAATTCGCAAATGGTCGTGAGGTAACTTGTACCAGGCAAACTACTAAGGTGGAATTCTTTCTGGGAGGAAAGAAGACTTCGGTCAAATTCAGAGTCATGAATTTAGGTATCCATGAGTGTCTACTCGGAATGGATTGGCTTAAACCTAATGACGCCCACATTCACTGTGGAAAGGGTCAAGTTTCCTTTTGAAACTCTGAAAGGGAATTAGTCACAACTCAAGGCGAGGCTGGAGTGCCAAAAATCAAATTGGCCAAAGTATCTCGGATCATAAAAGGAGTTAGAAAAGGATTACCTGTTTACTTGATCAAACTCAACAAGTTAGATCAAAAGCAAGAGTCTCATGAAGGACCTTCTTAGCTAAAGGAATACGCGGACGTATTCCCTGAAGAGTTGACCGAACTTCCGCCTCAAAGAGAAGTAGATCATGAGATTAGGTCAGTGCTTGCCTGGAGCTGCACTAATTGCAAAGAGACCTTATAGAATGTCTATAACAGAAGCAATTGAGTTGAAGGAAAGCCCTAGATCGCATACCCCATAGCGTTCCATGTTGAGATGACAAGCTCAACACATGCGGACATTGATGATGGACCGCCTGGTTAGATGGGTCCACACGTCTACACTTAGCACGTCGGTGGTCATTATGACTCTCACATGGCCACTGACTCATCACTTATTATATTCAGGTTGTTACACCTATTTACAGGCTGGCATAGTTATAGCGCCAGTCGACTAGTGTAGTCGGTTATGCATTGTTTGACGTAGTAGGCCACTTTCCTTTTATGTTGTATCTTATCTATACTTTGTGTACATTGTAAAGAGTGTGGAAGAAGAAGAAGAAATCAGCAAGAAAACGTTTTGGCCTCCATCTCTCTTCTTGTCTCTTGAGTGAGCTTCTCCTTGTGCATTCTGTGTGTGTTCGGCGCAGCATCTTGAGCAACCCCCTCCACCACGCGATTCTTGACATGGTATCAGAGCCGCGCCATTGAGAGAGGTTGATTTCGAAGGTTGAAGTGAAGGAGAAGAAGCAAGGTTCGAGCAAGCAAGCTACGGGTAAGAATCTCTCCCATTCTTCCACTCCTTCTCTTGGATAGTACCTGTGGAGGCACCGGAAGCAGGGCAGAGAAAAAATCTCAAATTGTAGTGAGATTTGGTGTGCGCGAAGAGCGCTGTATATTCCGCAGAGATTTTGGGCATTTGAGGCCGTTTCAGGGCCCGTTTTAGAGCCGCAAGGTTGCGGACAGCAGTTTCAGGGTACACTGTGACTTCGACTGTATTGACCGAACGTGGGTGCACAGGTTACAGATTTCAGATCTTTAAGTTCAAAGGTGTTTATCAGTGAGTAAACACAAGGTTTATCTGCAAACTGGTTGCAGATTGCATGTATTGTTGAGCAGACAGTAAAAAAGGCTGTCTGGTGTATTGCTGTGCACTACAGGTCAAGGGTTGCAGAAGATTTGCTTGCTGTTTGGTATTAGTTTTGTGATAATGGCAGAGAATAGTGGAAGCCCCATCATTGAGAAGCTCGACAAGGACAACTACCCATCATGGAAGTTTCGTGTCACGGACTTCCTTATTGGAAAAGGCCTCTACGAGTTCGTTTCAGGTGAAGAAAAGGAGCCGGAGGTGAGTGATCCTCCAACTGCAGAAGAGACAAAGGCATGGAAGGAATGGAATGCAAATGATAAAAAGGTCATGTATTGGTTGTCTGCAGTAATTGACAATAATATGCTGGGACACATTAGAAATGCAGAGAATTCATATGCAGCTTGGACCATACTTGAAAGTATGTTTTCTGTAAATACAAAGGCACGAAAGATTCAACTCAAGCAAGAGTTGAATACATTAAAGAAAGGGAAGATGTCTATCAATGAGTATGCACTGAAGGTAAGAAGCATTGCAGATGCATTGGCAGCGATTGATGCAATGCCCGATGATGATGATTTGGTGTCGTCTACCTTGGGTGGACTTAACAATGAAAAGGCTTGGAAGTCTTTTGTAACTTCTATATATGTCAGAAAGCCATTTCCAGATTTCGATGAGTTGGTCTCCCTTATGATCACTGAAGAGATCAACATGCAGAGTGAGACATCTGAAAGAAGTGGTGAACAGGTCCAAGCTTTCTACTCCAGTTCAGGAAGGGGACGTGGCAGGTTCTCTTCAAGAGGCCGTGGTATAGGACGTGGTAGTGACAACCAGCAAAACAGATTGAATCAACAATTTGGCGATATGCAGGTTTCAGGAGGTCGTGGTAACTTTAGAGGCAGGGGGAGCTTTAGAGGAAGAGGTGGATGGCAGAACAGAGGTTCTAACAACTCTGGTATTGTGTGCCACTACTGTGGCAAAACAGGTCATATTGCAGTCCAATGTTATGCTAAGAGAGATGATATCCGCAGTGGTAAGTTGCAGCAAGGAAACTATGCATCGTCTTCATGACAGAATGAAGACAAAAATGAACGTTTGTTCGTTATGCAGCATATGCTGAATGCTGTTACAGGAAAGGGAACACATGAAGATGTTTGGTATGTTGATTCAGGTGCATCCAATCATATGACCAGCCATGCAGAATGGTTTGGAGAGATGCAGGATTTGCAGAATGCAAGTTATGTGCAGACGGGTGATGACTCATGCCACCCAATTTCACACATTGGAAAAGTTCCCTTGTCCTTGCATGATGGTAAGACAAAGAGTCTTTCAGATGTATTACATGTACCATCTATTACAAAGAACTTGGTGTCAGTCGGTCAAATGGTAGAGCAAGGGCTGCAAGTCAGATTTAATGCAAAGGGCTGCTTTGTAGATGACTTCAATGACAAGTGCAGGTTGGTAGCAAAGGGAAGTAGAGTTGGACGTATGTTCACTCTAGATGCTGGAATTCCTACTATGAATGCGGCTATGTATGCCAAAGGAAAAGGTGTTGTTGCAGACATTGAAATTTGGCACAAACGCATTGGACATGCAAATGTACAAAGGCTGAAATTAATGCAGTCCAAAGGGTTGGTTACATGTTTGCCTACATTTAAAGTTGCAGAATTTCAGAAGGTATGTGAAGCATGTCAGTTTGGTAAGCAGGCAAGACAACCTTTTTCACATGACAGAGATGTAAGCAGAAATATCCTTGATGTTGTGCATACAGATATTTGGGGGCCTACACAAAATGTATCTCTTGGAGGCAGTTCATACTTTGTCACATTCATTGATGATTGTTCTAGAAAGCTGTGGGTATATTTTATGAAGGAAAAGAGTGAAGCTTTTGAGCACTTTAGGACTTTCAAGGCTGCAGTTGAAAGAGAAACATGCTTGAAAGTAAAGTGCCTGAGGTCAGATGGAGGGGGAGAGTACCTCTCAAATGAGTTCAGTGATTTTCTGAGGTCTCATGGGATAAAGAGACAGTTCACATGCAGGTATACCCCACAGCAAAATGGGGTTGCAGAAATGAAAAACAGGCATATTGCAGAAGTTGCACGCGCCTTGATGGCTGAAAAGAATATGCCTAAGCATTTTTGGTCTGAGGCTGTTCATACTGCTGTTTATATTATGAACAGAACTCCCACAGCTGCAGTTCATGGTATGACCCCCGAAGAATGTTTTACAGGTAAGAAGCCTGATGTTTCACACTTGAAAGTATTTGGCTGCATTGCGTATGTTCATGTGCCAGATGAGTTGCGGAAGAAACTGGATCCAAAGGCTGAAAAGTGTATCTTTATTGGATACTCTTTAGAGCAGAAAGGGTATCGCTGTTACAACCCTGTCACATGTAAGTTCAGAGTGAGCAGGGATGTCATCTTTGATGAAATGAGCAGTTGGTATGCATCTAGTGGTGATGCATTGGATGTTGATGATGATCATGACACTCATGTGCAGGCTGAAAGGCAAGAATCACAGACTCTTAGTGGACCAGAGACATCATCTGGTAGTCCTTGGTCTGGGAGACTAAGGAGTACCTCTACATCTTTGAGTGCATCTAGTAGCACTACAGGTAAAGACAAAGGAAAGAATAAAGTGTCAGAAGGCATTGATGCAGTTCTTGATGGAGACTCCAGTGGCTCAGAGAGCTTGGATGATGAGCTTGGCATTCCTTCAGTGAGGACTCCAGGTGTGCAGAGAGCACGTGTTAATGCAAAGACTCCATTGAGTGATCCAGTGGTACGCAGGTCTAGCAGGGTGAGATACCCTGTTAAAAGATTTGGTTTTGAGGGTTATGCAGCTCACCATTATGCTTATATGGTGAAACTAGTTGAGGATGTTGAGCCCACATGTTTTGAGGAGGCTGTTGGTCATGCTCATTGGGATGCAGCAATGGATGAGGAGATGGCTGCATTAGAGGCTAATGAGACTTGGGATCTAGTATCATTGCCAAAGGGAAAGAAAGCTATTGGATGTAAGTGGGTTTATAAGATTAAGCACAATGCAGATGGTTCTATTAGCAGGTACAAAGCTAGGCTGGTTGCAAAAGGCTATGCCCAAACATATGGCATAGATTATGATGAAACCTTCAGTCCAGTTGCTAGGATGGCAACTGTCAGATGTGTGATTGCTTTGGCAGCAGCCAAAGGTTGGAGGTTGCAGCAAATGGATGTAAAGAATGCCTTCTTGCATGGTGATTTGCAGGAAGAAGTGTATATGGATCAGCCAGCAGGTTATGAAGATTTAGAGCATCCCACGTATGTGTGCATGTTGAAGAAGGCACTCTATGGGCTCAAGCAAGCACCAAGAGCATGGTCTGACAAGATCAGAGAGTATCTTGTCAATATTGGCTTTTATGTTTCTGATGCTGATCACTCACTTTATGTGAGAAAGGGAGATGTAGGTTTGGTCATCATAGTCATCTATGTGGATGACTTGATTATTACAGGTGATAGTGATAGTGGGATTGCTGAAGTCAAGGGCTATTTGAAGATGAAGTTTGAGATGAAGGATTTAGGTGAGCTAAGGTACTTCCTTTGCATTGAGGTGATCAGATGTGATGATGGTATATGGCTGTTCCAAAGACAGTATGGCTTGGATATGTTGTCCAAGTATGGTATGACTGCATGCAAACCACTTTCAGTCCCATTGGAGCAGAATGTAAAGCTGAGTGTTGATGTTGGGGATGAGATAGAAGACCCTACTATGTTCAGGAGGATAGTGGGGAGTTTGATCTACATGACCATTACAAGGCCAGACTTGAGCTATACTGTTGGTCTTGTGAGTCAGTTTATGCAAGTACCTAGAAAGCCACATTTGGATGCAGTCAGACACATATTGAGATATGTGAAGTCCACATTACATTATGGACTTTTCTATGAGGCAGGTACAGATGTACATGTGTTTGGATACACAAATGCAGATTGGGCTGGTAGTATGTCTGATAGAAGATCTACCAACGGATACATGTTCTCTCTTGGTAGTGCAGCAGTTGCATGGAGCAGCAAAAAGCAATCTACAGTTGCTTTGTCGAGTACAGAGGCTGAGTATAGAGGTGCTGCTGTTGCAGCATGTGAGGTAGTATGGCTGCAAAAGCTATTGGCTGATTTGGATGTCCAGGTGGAAGGTCCAGTTGTCATTTATTGTGACAATATGAGCAGTATACAGTTGGCTAGGAACCCTGTGTTCCATGCCAGGACAAAACATATTGAGGTACACTACCACTTTGTGAGAGAGAAGGTACTAGCAGGTGAGATTGACTTGGTGTATGTCAGCACATAGGATCAGATAGCTGACATCTTCACGAAGGCCTTGGGTACAGAGAAGCTTCAAAAGTTTCGAAGCTTACTTGGAATTACAGAGATGCAGTTGAGCTTGAGGGGGAGTGTTGAGATGACAAGCTCAACATATGCGGACATTGGTGATGGACCGCCTGGTTAGATGGATCCACACATCTACACTTAGCACGTCGGTGGTCATTATGACTCTCACATGGCCACTGACTCATCACTTATTATATTCAGGTTGTTACACCTATTTACAGCTGGCATAGTTATAGCGCCAGTCGACTAGTGTAGTCGGTTATGCATTGTTTGACTTAGTAGGCCACTTTCCTTTTATGTTGTATCTTATCTATACTTTGTGTACATTGTAAAGAGTGTGGAAGAAGAAGAAGAAATCAGCAAGAAAACGTTTTGGCCTCCATCTCTCTTCTTGTCTCTTGAGTGAGCTTCTCCTTGTGCATTCTGTGTGTGTTCGGCGCAGCATCTTGAGCAACCCCCTCCACCACGCGATTCTTGACATTCCATGGGAGTGTCGGGCGGAGCTTTCTAGACATCCTTTTCGATGGACTCCTAAGACATGTCCGGGATGATACTAGTGGACAAATACACATATCTACTTCAGCGTTTAGCCAAGTGGCCAAATCACTTTACTTCTTTACCAATATTCACAGTCACAAGACAATCATTGATAAAAAGAAATCTTATTCCAGTCATATGGGCATAGCCCTTTCGAAGTACAATTATTTCTTGGGGTGATGGAACAAGCTGATACATTAATTCGAGGAGAATAAGATGTTGTTGCATTCAGCTATACTATAACTGAGTAATAGTACAGATTGGGGTCATCGATTTTTAGGAATCGATAGGTCATTGGAAGATTAGGGTACCTTTTCCTTTGATATGCGTTCCTCTCATGACGCCCCAACACCTTGATCTTGTCGGTAGGGATTACTCAAGTCACTTCCTTATACACATATGCGTTCTGCTTGACCCTTTGATCTTGGACATGTAGAGTTGCGTTTGTGTGAGCCTCAACAAAGATGAACAACTTCACGATCTTTAAGTCCTCCATCCACTTGATTCTCTTCAAGTTGATTCGAAGGTATGCAAGTTGGTGGGCAGCTATGTAATAGATCCTTGAAACACCCATCCATCTCTGTTCCATGTACAAGGGTGATGGATTGTAGATGCGGTCTAGGATGTTCATCATATTAATCCGTCGTCGATAATCTGAGGCATGCATCGTGGTCATAAACATAACCTGGAACACCATAAACCTGTTCTATGCTTCATGACTCTGCAAGATGGCATCGATAGGTAAGGAAATGTTCTTAACAGCAACATTTGCTTTACTTCTTCTTATTAAGTTTTCTTATAAAGATAGATCCTTTGTTGGTTCGCTTTGATACCAACTGTAATCCATCGGAAAGAGGGTCTAGAAGGCTCCGCCCGGCACTCCTATGGAATGTTACGGGGTTTGCGATCTAGGTCTTTGCGTGTTTGCCACATAGCAGAAGTATTCCGGCCGTTCCCACTTAGGACCGACCTGAATCAAGGTTTCCTCTTGTGGTCAAATTCCTAGAGAGTAACTACGTCGAACCCCAGGCGAACCACTTTATGCAGAAACTTCAAGGTCAAAGTGGATTCATGCTGCACTTGGTTCAAGGAGAATGGAAAATGAGAGAAAATGCAAAGATGGACCTCTCTGCCCATAAGGCATAGTCCTATTCCGTTCCCCTAAAACAACATAAATCCGGGTTCTAGCAACCTTAACTCTAGGTCAGTGTTTCCTGCTCTTCATTCTGTTCGAGAAAACTTCCTTGCTATCCATTTCACTTGAGAAAAGTTCCCGGCCAACTGGGACCACCCATCCATAGGAGGACCCATGGCCACATCCACCGCACTTTCCTCATGGTTGTTTTAGTTGTCTAATTACCTACCACATTTAGTTGGACACGCATAAAACAGCTTCCTTAATTAGCCAGTTAGACACTGGTTCCTTCACATAATATTAGCACTTAACATAGAAAAACAGTGCCAAACAAGTTCTTTTCAACAGGTTGTCTTACTTATCTTTGGAATACATCCATAAAATCCAGCCCGTAGGCTAATCCATAATCCACCCGAAGGCAATCCATAATCAGCTCGAAGGCTATCCATCAATCCCCCAATAGAGAGACCTCTCCTAGCGGGTTCACTCCACATTCCTGGCCTGGCTACCAAACCCCTTGGTTAAGGTCAGGCAGATAGTCGGGGGTAACTGAAGCTGCCTCTCCCTTCAGGCCTTCAACCTGAAGCATTAATTAATTTTTCATCTTTTAGTTCCTTGAGCAAACAATGCAAACAGTGCTCCTAAATTGTTATAAGCACAATCAATCCAGTGGTCCTTTATTTGGCCAACTGCTAAGGAGTGAATCCTTATCTCCGAATGCATCCAGCATTCGATCCGGGATCAATTGCGACAAGGCAAGATCCCCAAGGGTTTGTTTGTTCTCCTTTTTGTGCTTGGGTTAGGGCCATATCCTGTTAATCCAACTTAACCAACACCTTAGGTTTCATAAATTAACAGTAAATCCTGGCGACCATGTCACTCTAACTTGATTGATCCTTTGCTTACCAAGCAAATACATATCTTCCCTTAGCTTGGCAAATCAGCCCAAAAAAGGTGATGTAGCAGGATGACTACTCATCCTCTTGCAAGTTAGACTTGTGCTAAAACCTGCCAACCTCATTCCAAGGAATGGCAGATCCATTTTGTGATTAAACCACAAAGCCATGCGATGTTGCAACTTGTTGCTCAAGTGTCGCATCTATCCCATGGGATCATTTCACCCATTGAATGGCATTTCCTGGTCAAGGACTTTTGTTTAGACAAGACGCAGGGTTTGGGGTTTCTTCTTACCAACCCGACCCCAATTGTACTAGACCGACAATGTTTGGTCCTAGGGTTTCCAAACTCAATCTGAGTTTTAGCATTAGGTCGAACGATCCTTAGGGTAGAAACCCTAGATCGTTGTTTGCATGAGCATCCAATTGACCCAAACATTCCATGAATGTGGGTAGGACCTTTGGGTTTGAAGGCTTCGACTTCGTGTCCAAGTACGATACTAGGCTACATTTTTGACGTGCCAAGTCCTAGCTGGTACTTGCGGTTTTATCGTATCAACTATTTATGTCTATATGAAACCCTAACAGTTATAATATCACAAGTGATTTGGGTAAATTGACCTACTTGTCTTGCGACAAGGACGATCCTTTCCTAGAGATGCTAAACTAGTTTGCAAGACGTCAAAATACATGTAAACATGTGAATCATTACTTCTACGCACCAAAAAGGTTTACAATAACCCTAAATTTTCGTGCTAAAGTCATTACGCATGATAATTTGGAGAGTAACTTACATAGGAACTATTAGGTTTTACATCAACGAATCATGCCTACAACCGTTTTGTCCTTGCTTTAGAATTTCATGCTTTGACAAGCCATGCAATCCTTTCCAAATGCAACTCGATGAAATGAAATTTACGAATATGTAACATGCGACCCTTTTCTAAATACAACATTGTTAATGAAATTCATGTGACATGCAACCTTTAATCCGTTCGACAACATCTTTGTTTGCAACGTGCAATGTCTATTGTTTCATTTTCATGCTGTGCAACGGATGTTAACAATTCTTTTCATGCGAGTCATAACCAGAAAGTTATTGACTAAATGCAAGATACTCTTTTCCTTCACGGCCAATGCACTTGACAATTTCCTCTTTAACCCTAGGCAATATGTGTTTTAGACTTTCACTTTGAAATGCACGACAAGGCAATTTGTGACTAAGTTCATAGGGCGAGTAAGATTTAAATTCATAACCTTGGAGATGTAACGATCCAATTGCATGATATGCACCAATCCTTATCTATCGTTCAAAGAGATAATTTATCAAATGTACTTTTATCCCTACCACATGAATTAATGATAAACATAAAATGCATTCTTCCTATGGAATTAAGCATGTTTAAAGTATTTCTTGTACGTGGGATTAAATCCATAAAACCTGGGCTTGTGGATCCGCGGTGATATTCGCGTGTAAGTTCGGGGAGGAACCTCCCGTGGGTGCACCTTGCGTCTTCTTGGGAGCCATTGTAGTCATGATAATGGACTCTGTGAATTCCCTCTAGCCTTTACTCTCGCTCTCCAAGACTGCCTAGAGGTCGATACCTTCTCCTCGCATAGGAATAGGAGCTTAATGAACCCGGTTTTAAAATCGGGGAAGGCACGTAGGAACAAGGCCTATGTCCCTTATCCTTAGAAGCTTCTTAAAGAAGCTTCCAAGAAGCTTCTGATCTCTGAGCAGGGCCGACGTGGAAGAAAGGTAATGATTAAGGGGGGGTAATAATTTGGTGGAAAGAAGACGCCGAATGGGGAGGTTGACTCGGTGGTGGCAACGTGGAGCTACGGCTGACAGAGCCGAGCTGCAACGGCGGCAGCAGGTGGCAGAATCTGGGCGTGGTGGTGGTCACGACAGCCTTATCCTTGCCCCCTTCCTTTGTTCCTCCTCTCCCTAGCTCATGCCAGAGGGGTGTCACGACCGCAGCGGCAGAATCGTCCTCTCCCTTCTCTCATCATCCGTGTCACGGCAGCCTCCCTCTTCAACACGACAGCCTTTCTTCCTTCTTGCCTCCCCCAATTCCTAAGGGGTGTTTATATAGGCCAAGGGGGGGAAAGGGAAGCTCCACCATGTGGGTTATGCATGGCTCCCCCTCATGCAACCCACACCACACCTACTTAGGCCATTCCTCCCCACACTCCCTCTCCTCCAGCCATGCATCGGCAAGGGGAAGGGATAATTATAAAAAAAATTGACTTAAATTTCATCATTTATCCCAATTTCCCCTTCAAAAAGGGCGATCTCCCACGGGCTTTTATGTTCTTCAACCCCGGCCTTGATTTAACAATGCGGAGGCCTCACTTTTGCGCGTGCGGGGTACGGATTTAAGCTGCCGATAATTACGATGTGGGAGATAACCTTGCACGGGTTTCACGCGGCATGCGAGGATTCAAGTTAAATAATATTTTTGAGCAGAAATATTACATTCTCTCCCCCTTGGAGGAATCAGGATGTCCTCATCTCGAGAAGAACTGGGGGTATTGTTGGTTGAGAGTACTTTCATTTATCCAAGTGGCATCCTCCTCGGGATAATCCTTCCATTGGACGAGACATTCTCTCAAGGTTCTGGATCTCAATTGTCTCTCCCTAACATCTAAGATCCTGCCAGGCTGTTGCTCAAGGACTCCTTGGCTAGGCATTACAACTTGTTGATCATCAAGTACATGGCTAGGATTAGGTACATACTTCTTTAGTAGGCTGATGTGGAATACATTATGAACCTTTAGGTTCTCAGGGAGTTGCAATCTATAAGCATTGGGTCCTAGGCACTTGAGTATCTTGTAGGGTCCACAATACCTTGGACTTAGCTTCTTGTAATCTCCTAAGGATAGGGAACTCTTCTTTGGGTGTACGCGAATGAAGACCATGTCTCCTTCCTCGAAGATTCTATCTTGACGTTTCAAATCCGCGTAGGCCTTGTGTCTATCCTTGGCGGCTTGGATGTCCTATCTTATTGACTTCATTTGGTCATCCATATCTTCCAGCATTTGCCTTGAAGCTTCAACTCTTAGGGTTGGGTCTGAGAAGTTTAAAGGGCTTCGATAGTCATGCCCATACAATGCTTGAAAAGGGGTCATCTAAATGCTTTGTTGGTAAGATGCATTGTAGGCAAACTCAACTAGGGGCAAGTATTGAATCCACCTTTTTGGTTCACGGTAGTAGTGTGCCCTTAGCATATCCTCAATGACTTGGTTGACTCGCTCCGTTTGACCATTAGTTTGGGGATCGTAAGCTGCACTAAAACAGAGTTGAGTCTCAATGGCATCAAAGATAGCTCTCCAAAAGTGTGATGTGAAGAGAGAATCACGATCACTAATGATTCTTTTGGCCAACCCATGTAGCTTGAATATCATCTTGATGAATGACCTTGCAATGTCTGAGGCTTTATAGTTTGTCTTAACAAAAATAAGGTTTGCAACCTTAGTAAGCATATCAACCACAACCATAATGGGTTGTATCCTCCTTGAACTTGGGGTAGGCCAATGACAAAGTCCATACTGATGAATTTCCATTTCATTTGGGAAATGTCAAGTGGTTGCAACTTTCCTGGCATTTTGACATTTCAGCTTTAATATGTTGACAAGACAAACACTCAGTGACATATTTGAGAACATCACCCTTAAGCCTTATTTTTGCACATGTGGGGTACGGATTTAGGCAAATAGAGCATAATGTATTCCATATCAGTCTATTGAAAAAGTATGTACCTAATCCTAACCACGTGCTTGACGACCAACAAGTTGTAATGCCTAGTCAAGGAGTCCTTGAACTAAGGCCTGACACAATCTCAGATGTTAGGGAGAGACAATTAAGATCCAGAACTCTGAGAGAATGCCTCGTCCAATGGAAAGACTATCCCAAAGAAGATGCCAACTGGGTAGATGAAGGCACACTCAACCATCAATATCCCCAGTTTATCTCGAGATGAGGACATCTCGATTCCTCCAAGGGGGAGAGAATGTAATATTTCTGTTAAAAATATTATATGGCCATGTGAAATCTCGGGAAAATGACAATGTTGCATTGTGGTTTGGAACGGGTTAGTCTTTACTAATACACTCTCCATTGTGCCCAAACGAGACATGGCTTAACGAAACCGCATACTTTGCATGAGAACCTCCTCTTGGGAGGAGGATATGGGATTAATATTGGATTTAATGCAAAAAAAAAAAACCTCTTTCCCCCAGCCGAAGCGTGGCTCAGGGAAGAGGATGGTTCTAATTGGAGAATGTGGAGGTGGAGGGGAGGGACTGGATGCAGGATCCACGTGGGAGAGGGAGGCCCTACCCCCCCTCTTCCCATAAATACCTCCTCCTCTAATGATCAAGGGGGGAGGTCGTGAGGCTGATAGACCATGAGGGAGAGAAGAAGGCTGTGACGACGACTGTGGGAGGACCATTGAGTGGAAAAGGGAGAGGGAGGCTACTTGCTGTCATTGCTAGAGAAGGAGGAGAGAGGCTGCGTAAGCCTGCAAAAGACGGTATTGGAAGAGGAGAAGCTCTCGTGCACCACAAGTCGTGGAGAACACCACCCTCATGCCACTGCCTGACGCCTGATGGCTGCCGCCAGCTCCGCCATAGGTTATCCCGCCAGCTCCACCACAGGATATCCCACCGCCACCATCCTCCCTCAGATCCACCCGCGAACGGCGTCATCTATTCTCCACGTCCTTACATAGCTGTCAGAAGCTTCATAGAAGCTTCTCTAGGAAGCTTTTTAAGGGGGGCTAATTAAGCCCCCTTTCACCCCCCTCATATCCCTTTTTACACTACACCCCCCTCCCCCCCCCGTTTTTTTAAAACCCTTAAGCCCCCCTTCCCGTGGAGGCCCTTAAAGCCTTCTACCCCCTTGTGTTGGCCTTCAAATTTTCCCCCTCTCGGTTTTTACCATTTTTTTAACGGCCTTCCATCCTCCCTCGTGTTCCCTTTTTACACACCTTTTTCCCCCGTGCTATAAACCCTTGTGTTACCCTTCAAATTTTCCCCCTGGGTTTGAAAACCCCTAAGTCCTTTCACTCCCGTGCCCAAAGATCTCCCAAGGTTCATATGTTTGCGAAATCACACTCAGAAGCAACCTTTTTGCCGTGTATATACCCTATAGGGCCTTTTTAGGCATTGTAAACCTTTCCCTCCCGAAGAAGCTAAGACCTTAAAGGTCTTATTAGCCCCTTCTCGTGGTCAATTCTTTAAACGGCTCCTTGCCTCGAAAGAGAGAAGAAGAGTATTGAAGCAACGGTGGAATTCCGAAAAGGAGAGTAAAAATGCCTTCACGTTCGAAGGATTACAATTGCGATGCCGCCTAAGAAAGTCCAAGGAGTAGTTGCGGGAGGGTCGTCTCCCGGTATCCATGTGGATATCTCACCCCAAAACCAGGTTTTTCCTTCTTGATTTTATATCGGTTTTAATTCAATCATGCAAGATGAATTGTTAGGGACAAGATATATTTTGTCCTAGTTATTTACGATGAAGGAATTTAGTTTAATTGGACATGCAAAATGGATAATGTATAAAACATAGTTTTCCTTCAAATAGCATTATGCATTGAAACGAATTATGAGCAAGATTATTTACCCACTAAAGTAGTATATTTTGGCTAAATCTTGAAGGTATAAAAACTGCATCTTGCACCATTAACCCCTTTTTTTTTCAATGAATCATCATAGAAGATGAAATTCATGAAAGGTTTCTTACGTTGCTTAAACTCTAGGAAGTTATCATTGCTAACTGCATATCTTTGCAAGGGAAAGATTGTTTATTTGGCATGAGTTTTGTTCGCAAGGGAAAAAAGAAGATTAATTGAATTTACCTAACCTCGAAGCAATAAAGTTTAGGACTGAAAAATCAATTGTCACATAGATACCAAATCGTGCCGAGGTGATCTCGATATTACCTTCTAAAAGTTAACCGAATTAATATAAACTTAGAAATACCTATGCTGTGAAATATGCATTGGGAATGATTTAAAATCCAAGAAACGTTTATACCTTAAATACTTTCCCACCTTCCCTGATTGTAGGGTCAATAAATCGTAACGTAAAAGAACTAAGGTTTGTCCCTAAGGTTCTTAAAGAAAATAATAAAAGGAGACCCTAGGTCTGACAAACGTTAGCTTAAAGAAACTGAAACGGATTGCTTCATCGCATATTACGATGCAGGACTTGCGGGCAAGTATGAAATCATATGGTCTTGTGATTGATTCACAAGAAGAAAGGTTAAATACCCTCAACAAGGATGGCGGATCCTTACGCAAGTTATCTTGCAAAAGGATGTATTCTTTGATACCCTTCTAAGTAAGGAAGGTTAAAAACCAGAAACTAAAGTATCCAATGAACTTTAGGGTTGACCAAGTTGGGTTAATAGGGTATGCCCTAACCCAAAATATAAAGGATCTTGCCAAGCTGCAAGGTACCCCGGATCGAGTGCTAGATGCATTCAAAAGGAGAGATTCCTTCCTTAGCAGTTTGCCAACAACAAGATCGACTAATGGAAATGTTTATGCTTGCTAGAGATTTTAAAGCACTGTTTGACTTATGAATTACAAATTAAATGAATATCTATACTTCAGGTTGAAGGCGTAAAGGGAGAGGCAGTTTCAGTTACCCCCGATTGCCTGCTTGACCCTAACCAACGGGATTGTTGATTGTGCCACGAACGTGGACTGAACCCGCCGCGAGAGGTCTCTCCGTTGAGCACTACTTGGAGCAGGAGGACGCTTGGGTGCCGGGGGGCTCTGGCCGTAAATCCCTCGCCTTCCGGGTCCTGCGTAAGAGGCTAACGTGACTCGAGATTGGATCTCGAGGCCCGCATACTAGTCTATGGGCGGAAGCTTGGAATAGTGATCCCTATGGATTACTGGATAGCCTTCGGGCAGATTATGGACAAGCTACCGGCGAAACTCCTTGTATTTCAAAGATAAATATGATGATATGTTAATAAGGAACTTGTTTGATATTGTTTTTCTATGTCACGTGATAAGATTACGTGAAGGAACCAATGCTTAACAGTTTAACTAAAAAAGCTGATTGTTACATGTCCAACTAATGTGTTAGATAATTACATAACTAAAACAAATCAAGGAAAGTGTCGAGGATGGGCCATGGGTCTGTCCTACGGTTGGGTGACAGTGCTGCCGCAAGGGTGTGGTCGTCTGCGCTCCGACGTGATGCCGCAGTTGGATAAAATGTATCGACAGCAACCTTCACCACTGGCTGGAATGCGCACATTGGGATGTTCATCAAGGTGCCCGGGAGGGAAGGGCGAACCCTTCTCATCCCCACGGCGACAAACTATTCGCGCTCTGGCGGCCGAGCCCTGCCTCATCTTCTGGGCTGTGCCGGCTTGTCTGAATTGGAATGTCCAGGCAAGATGTACGAACTATAGAACAGAGAATAAATCACAAGACCATATGACTTCGTACTTGCCGCGCAAGTCCTACATCGTAATATGCGATGAAGCAATCCGTTTCAGTTTCTTTAAGCTAACGTTTGTCAGACCTAGGGTCTCCTTTTATTATTTTCTTTAAGAACCTCAGGGAGAAACCGTAGTTCTTTTATGTTACGATTTATTGACCCTACAATCATGGAAGGTGGGCAAGTATTTAAGGTATAAACATTTCTTGGATTTTAAATCATTCCCAATGCATATTTCGCAGCATAGGTATTTCTAAGTTTATATTAATTTGGTTAACTTTTAGAAGGCAATATTGAGATCACTTCTGCACAATTTTCTATCTATGTGTCAATGTGCATGCCCGTGAAGCCGAGCAAGCTCCAGCGACGAGGAGCTTGCTAGCTCCTCTATCCCCTTTCCCCCTTCCAGTACGATGCACCGCCGAGAGAGGGAATAATATAAACTTAGAAATACCTATGCTGCGAAATATGCATTGGGAATGATTTAAGTCCAAGAAACATTTATATCTTCAATACTTGCCCACCTTCCCTGATTGTAGGGTCAATAAATCGTAAACGTAAAAGAACTAGGGTTTGTCCCTGAGGTTCTTAAAGAAAATAATAAAAGGAGACCCTAGGTCTGACAAACGTCAGCTTAAAGAAACTGAAACGAATTGCTTCATCGCATATTATGATGCAGGACTTGCGTGGCAAGTACGAAGTCATATGGTCTTGTGATTGATTCACAAGAAGAAATGTTAAATACCCTCAACAAGGATGGCGGATCCTTACGCAAGTTATCTTGCAAAAGGATGTATTCTTTGATATCCTTCTAAGTAAGGAAGGTTAAAAAACCAGAAACTAAAGTATCCAATGAACTTTAGGGTTGACCAAGTTGGGTTAATAGGGTACGTGCTAACCC
Source organism: Lygodium microphyllum (assembly GCF_053477565.2). NCBI lineage: Eukaryota > Viridiplantae > Streptophyta > Polypodiopsida > Schizaeales > Lygodiaceae > Lygodium > Lygodium microphyllum. The sequence goes on from NC_141141.1 coordinate 64,181,639, forward strand.
AGAATATAAAGGATCTTGCCAAGCTGCAAGGTACCTCGGATCGAGTGCTAGATGCATTCAAAAGGAGAGATTCCTTCCTTAGTAGTTTGCCAACAACAAGATCGACTAATGGAAATGTTTGTGCTTGCTAGAGATTTTAGAGCAGTGTTTGACTTATGAATTACAAATTAAATGAATATCTATACTTCAGGTTGAAGGCCTGAAAGGGAGAGGCAGCTTCAGTTACCCCCGACTGCCTACCTGACCCTAACCAAGGGGGTTGTTGACCGCGCCGGGAATGTGGACCAAACCCGCCGCGAGAGGTCTCTCCGTTGAGCACTACTTGGAGCAGGAGGACACTTGGGTGCCAGGGGGGCTCTGGCCATAAATCCCTCGCCTTCCAGGTCCTACGCAAGAGGCTAACGTGACTCGATATTGGATCTCGAGGCCCGCATACTAGTCTACGGGTGGAAACTTGGAATACTCATCCCTGTGGATTGCTAGATAGCCTTCGGGCGGATTATGGACAAGCCTATGGGCGGAAACTCCTTGTATTTCAAATATAAATATGATGATATGTTTAATAAAGAACTTGTTTGATATTGTTTTTCTATGTCACGTGATAAGATTATGTGAAGGAACCAGTGCTTAACGGTTTAATTAAAGAAGCTGATTGTTAAATATCCAACTAACGTGTTAGATAATTACCTAACTAAAACAAACCGAGGAAAGTGCAGTGGATGGGCCATGGGTCCGTCCTACGGTTGGGTGGTCCCGGTTGGCCGGGAACTTTTCTCAAATCACAAGGAACAACATGATGGTTGTCAAAAAGGCATGAATAACGAAAACGTTGACCTAGAGTTATGTCTTACCCAATTTATGCTGTTTTAGGGGAACGGAATGGGACTATGCCTGATGACAGAGAGGTTGAGCTTTGCATTCCCTCTCGTTTCCCATTCTCTTTGAACCAAGTGCGGTGTGAATCCGCTTCGGATCTGACGTTTTTGTGTAAAGTAGTTCACTTGGGTCCGAAGCTAGTTGCTGTTAGGAGATGACCAATCAGGAAAACCCTAATTCCGATGGATCCTAAGTGGGAATGACTAGAATACTTCCACTACGTGGTAGATGCGGAAAGCCCTAGATCGCAAACCCTATAGCATTCCATGGGAGTGCCGAGCGGAGCTTTCTAGACATCCTTTCCGATGGACTGCTAAGACGTGTCCATGATGATACTAGTGGACACGTTTGCAGAATTACGAAGCGTGGAACAAGTTTTTGGTATTTTGAGTCATGTTTATGACTGCAATGCATTCTTCGCTTTATAGACAAAGAATTGGGATGATGAACATCCTGGAGTAGATCTATAATCCATCACCTTTGTACATGGAACAAAGATGGATGGGTGCTTCAGGAATCTACTATATAGCCGCCCACCGGTTTGCTTATCTACAGACCAACCTAAAGAGGATCAAGTGGTTGGAAGACTTGAAAGTCGTGAAGCTATTCGTTTTTGTGGAAGCTCATGTAAATTTGACTTTACATATTCGAGGTTGGAGGGTTGAAATGAACTCATATGTATATGAGGAAGTAATTCGTGTAATCCCCGCTGACAGGATTAAAGTGTTGGGCCACCATGAGAAGTATGGATTCCAAGGGAAAGGATATCCTGAACTTCCAATGACTTATCGATTCCTAAAGATCCATGACCCAAAACCTTACTATTACACAGTTCCTGTAGATAAATGCAATACAACGTTGTTCTCCCCAAACTAAATGTAACAATTGGCTTATCATCACATGAAACGTTGTATTTGAAAGGGCTATGCCCATGTAAATACAAATAAAGACTTATTTTTATCAATGTCTGGCTGTGCATAAGAGTTAATAAAAAGTTAAGTAGCTACATTGTTTACGAGATAGCTGAATTAAAGATAAGCTAACGTCGATTATCATATAATAACGTTAAGAAAATCTTTATTCAGGCACAACCCCAAGTACAGGTTCCTAATTCGCCTCCTACATCAAGTACTGCTGTGATCCAGGAGAAGAAGTTTCTTCTCAGGCAGATTAAGACACCCAAGTTTGACGAGAGAGAAAGATTTGTCCAGGCTGATGCTGAAATTTGGATTGAATCCATGGAGGATTACTTCGAAGCAGCCGGTATTGCACCCGCCAATCAGGCTATGCTCGCCAAGTTAAAGCTCACCGGCGAAGCCAGACTTTGGTGGAAGCAATGGTACAGGGATCAAGGGATCGCAGAGGGATTCATTACCTTGGAGAAGCTGAAGATATCTGTTAGAAATCAAGCTCATCGTCAGCGTGTCTTCATCTATGACCGACATCTGTGACAGCTAGTGTGTACAGCTGTCTACATGTGACTACATTAAATAAGTCGGGTTAGTAGTCAGTTAGTGACCTAACTAGAGTTAGTCAGTCTAGTCTACATTTACACTAGGTCACTTTATCTTGTAGTGTGTGTGTGCTTTTCAGTTTAGAGTGTGTGGAAATGAAGAAATGAGCTTGAGAGCCTGAAGGCTCATGGATATGGAGTCTTTCCCTTTCTCTCTCTCTACTCTTTGAACATGGTATCAGAGCTTCATCCATGAGGCTGTGGAGGATGGGCATGACAACTTGCAGTGCAAAGGAGATGGAAGTAAGGAATGAGGAAGAAGCTGGACACTTGCAAATGAAGCCATAGTCAAAGGAAGGAATCAGTGTGGACTGCCTTCTGAAAATCGTGGACTGCCTCCTGAAAAACAGCAACCTGTGTCTGAAAATCGTGGATTGCCTCCTGAAAATCAGCAACCTGTATCTGAAAGTCTGCACCTGCTGATCTGAATGGACAGCAACCTGTATCTGAAAATCTGCGCCTGCTGATCTGAATGGACAGCAACCTGTATCTGAAAATCTATGCCTGCTGATCTGAGTGGACAGCAACCTGTCAATCTTCAGTGGGGCACTTGGACAAGGTTCATAGAGCATGTATGCTCACTATTGAAGGTATTTGAAGTGTGCAAGAAGTAAATGCTTGTGTGGGAGCTCTGTTATGAGCTGGAGTGACAGACACAGACCTTAATCATTTCTGAACTGCTGTAAACATGAATGAACGGCATGCATTCAGTCATTACTGACACACAGGAGCCTTGTACTACACTCAGAAGGCATCTTTGGAGCACAAGAATGTGTCAAAGCATGTATACGTTGGATCAAATGTCTTGGAGCTGAGATCTCTTGACAGAATACTCAGATCTGAAAATCAATGACACGCTAAAAACTGTCATACACAGTCAATGACAGAATACTCAGATCTGAAAATCAATGACAGGTTGAAAACTGTCATACATAGTCAATGACAAAATACTCAGATCTGAAAATCAATGACAGGCTAAAAACTGTCATACACAGTCAATGACAGAATACTCAGATCTAAAAATCAATGACAGGATGAAAACTGTCATACACAGTCAATGACAGAATACTCAGATCTGAAAATCAATGACAGGCTGAAAACTATCATACACAGTCAATGACAAGTATTGTGCATTACTGAAGCAATACAGGTCATCTTGGGGGTTCCATCATCTATATGAACTGGCCTATACATGCTGAATGCATGGAGAATTGAAGCAAGCAATGAGCATCATTGAAAACTGAATTTTGAAGCTGAAATAAATGCAATTACACTGTCCTCGTTAATTACAAATAGCTCATGAGGTTTATGCCATTGGTCAATGAAGATAGGTTGTCTATGCCTACTCAGATGCTCATGTATTGAACTTGCCACTACAAAGTAAATGTATGACATGGTCAAAAGACATTTTGGAGCTGCTTGGAGCTTGATATGCTGAATTCTGGTTGACTGCAACCTGAAACTGAATTTGTTGACACACTCAGTTTTGGACTTGAAATTGCTGCTGGTTACTCACAGTTTACAATTTTCAGATTGCATGTATGTACCCTGGCAGTGAGGTTACATAAGCTTAAGCTGAAGCAAATACATAGCTTATGTATTGACAGTTATATCTATAGTTGAGACCACTTGTTTGAGGGTTGTTTTGGGGTGTCAGTGGGCTAAAATACCCTGGTTTTTTTCTGCAATTTAGTGCAGAAAACTGTCATAAACTGTTACGGACTGAACTTAGTCAGTCATACTTATTGGACTGCAGGGAGTCAGGCACTTGATAGACAGTCTATTGCATCATGGCTAATGCACATGGGACTGACAATATCACTCAGATAGTTGGAGAGAAGTTGGATAAGAACTTTACATTATGGAAATTCAGAATGAAAAACTTTCTGGTTGGCAGAGGTTATTGGGATTTATGTACAGGAGATGAAGTTGCTCCTGAGTTGCCTGCACACAATCCAACAAATGAACAGAAAAGAGCCTACAGGCTATGGAATGAAAGAGCATGCAAGGTGTTGCATTGGTTTTCCTTATGTATATCTGATGCTATGGTAATTCAAATCACTGGATGTGAGACTCTGAAGGATGCTTGGGACATACTGATGAAAAATTATGGAACCATGACTGTCAAGATTGTGGGAGAGAAGGAAGGAGTCTCACTTGTAGCTTTCTTGCTTGCACAATGGGGGAAGACACACAAGGGTGGAGGCTGAAAACAATTTTCCTCTCGTTAGTTGTGTAAGCCAAAAGAACTCTCATACAAAGAAATAGAAGAACCCTATATATGGGTCTCAAACCAAACTCAACTAACTAAGGTGGCATACTAACTGAGCCACGAACTAGAGTAGATAAGGGTAGCTATCATGTAGCTATTATTCATGGGCGGTGTACCAACCGCGTCTGCAACTGACAAGTCGGTGACATAAATACACAACGGTCACCCTGGCGTATCACGAGTGGAGCTCGATATCTCAACACTCCCCCTCGAGCTCAATCCCAATTCCTGCACACCAAGCAGGTCTCTGAACTTGCGCAGCTTCTCTGCGCCCAATGCCTTCGTGAATATATCAGCTACCTGATCCTCTGTGCTGACATAAACTAGATCAATAAGACCTAGTAAAACCCTCTCTCGCACATAGTGATAATGCACCTCAATGTGCTTTGTTCTAGCATGATAGACTGGGTTATTTGCCAAGTGTATACTACTCATGTTGTCACAATAAATGACAACTGGCCCATCTGTAGACTGATGCATATCATAAAGTAGCTTATGCAACCAAGCTACCTCACATGCAGCCATTGTTGCACCCCTGTACTCAGCCTCTGTGCTCGACAAGGCAACTGTAGGCTGTTTCTTGCTGCTCCAAGTGACTGCCGCACTCCCAAAAGAGAACACATATCCACTGGTAGATCGTCTATCAGAAATACTACCAGCCCAATCAGCATCAATGTATCCATGCAGCTGTATCTGAACCCCAGTTTCATAAAATAGTCCATACTGCAATGTGGACTTCACATACCTGAGTATGCATCTAGCCGCATCCAAATGTGGTTTCCTTGGAGCCTGCATAAACTGACTTACCAATCCAACAACATAGCTCAAATCTGGCCTGGTAATAGTCATATAAATCAAGCTTCCTACTATGCGTCTGTACATAGTAGGGTCTTCCAGAAGCTCACCTGCATTTGTGCTCAGCTTCACATTCTGCTCCAAAGGAACTGAAATAGGCTTACAGCCTGTCATCCCATATTTGGACAGCATGTCCAATCCATACTGCCTCTGCAAGAGCTGTATCCCACTTGGTGATCTAATCACCTCAATGCCCAAGAAATAACGCAGCTCTCCCAAATCCTTCATCTCAAACTTTTGCTTCAATAGCATTTTCACATGAAGGATATCTTCATCACTGTCACCTGTCATAATCAAATCATCAACATAAATGACAAGTAGCATAATACCTTTCTCTGTTTTTCTCACATAAAGTGAGAAATCTGCCTTGGAAATCTGAAAGCCAATAGTGACAAGATACTGTCCTATCTTGTCAGACCATGCTCTAGGTGCTTGCTTCAAGCCATACAAAGCTTTCTTCAACCTGCAAACAAACTCAGGATGAACAGCATGCACATAACTTGGTGGCTGCTCCATATAGACCTCTTCTTGCAAATCACCATGCAAGAAGGCATTCTTTACATCCATCTGATGTAAAGATCATCCCTGTAACGTGTCCACTAGAATCCTCTAGGACACGTCTTAGCAGTCCATCGGAAAGTTTGTCTAGAAAACTCCACCTGGCACTCCCACGGAATGTTGCGGGTTTTGCAATCTAGGACTTTCCGCGTCTGCCACGTAATGGAAGCGTCCTGGCCGTTCCCACTAGGATCGACTGGAATTGTTTGGTCATTGTACTAACAGCGACTAGCGTCAGACCTGATCGAACTACTTTACGTAGAAACGCCAGGTCTGAAGCGGATTCATGCTGCACTTGGTTCAAGGAGAATGGGAAACGAGAGGGATGCAAGGCTCGACCTCTCTGCCAAAAGGCATAGTCCCATTCCGTTCCCCTAAAACAGCGTGAATCGGGTAATCGGTAATTCCAAGTCATCGTTCTCTCTACTTGTTTCGGTGATGTTGATCATCCTTCTGTTCGTCGAAGACTTTGAGAAAAGTTCCCGGCTAACCGGGACCACCCATCCATAGGACGGACCCATGGTCCATCCTCCGCACTTTCCTCGGTTTGTTTTAGTTATGTAATTACCTACCACATTAGTTTGACATATACAAACAGCTTCTTTGAATTAACCCTGTTATGCACCGGTTCCTTCACGTAATCTTATCACAGGACATAAAGAAAACAATGCCAAACAACTTCTTTATTATCATTTTATCCTTTTATCTTTGAAATACAAGGAGTTCCGCCCGTAGGCATATTCATAATCCGCCCGAAGGCTATCCAGTAATCCACCAGGGATCACTAATCCAAGTTTCCGCCCGTAGACTAGTATGCGGGCCTCGAGATCCAATCTCGAGTCATGTTAGTCTCTTGTGCAGGGCCGGGAAGGCGAGGGATTTACAGCCAGAGCCCCCCCTGGCACCCAAGCGTCCTCCTGCTCCAAGTAGAACTCAACGGAGAGACCTCTCACGGCGGGTTCGGTCCACGTTCCCGGCGCGGTTCACAACCCCCTTGGTTAGGGTTAGGCAGGCAGTCGGGGGTAACTGAAGCTGCCTCTCCCTTCAAGCTTCAACCTGAAGTATTTAGATATGTTTTCCTCCTTTAGTTCATTGAGCAAACAATGCAAACAGTGCTTTTCTAACAGTTACAAGCACAAACAAATTCCAGTGGTCGTTGTGGCTGGCAAACTGTCAAGGAGTGACTTCCTTTCCTCCGAATGCAATCTGCATTCGTTCCGGAATCAATTGCAACTTGGCAAGATTCCTATCATTCTTGGGTTAGGGTCATACCCTACCCATACTTTAGTGTTTAGTTGTGGTAGGTTCCAGCGACCATGTCGCTTTGGTTTATAGTCTGGTCATTTGCTTCAAGGAAAATACTTAACTTTCCTTTTCCTTGGCAAATTATTCCAAAAGTGAGTAACAGGATGATTAGACATCCTCCGAATCATTCCTAATTAGGTTGGCCCATGGTTCTGGAAATATGCAACTCTGTCGGAGTTTCGTCATGATCCTTAGGATAACCTTAGATCATTTCATACATGAACATCCAAATGCTTCGACATTTTGTGAACTTGTGTAGGATCCTTAGAATCACGGTTTTTGTCTGAAGCTAGGTCAAATTGCACTAAACCCTAGTTAACACTTAGGATTCCTATCATATCGACTCAATCATGTCCATACGAATCCTTGTGGTTCAGATTACTTAGTCAATTCAATTATACCTATCTTGCAACGAGGATGATCCTTCTAAAGGTGATAAACTAAATCTAACGGAGAGCAATAGATACAATTCCACCAATACGCGTAAACATGCGATTGATTGCCTCTACGTATCACATGGTTCATGATAACTTAATCTTTCCTTGGTAAGGTAAAATGCTTGCCAATCTGTACGCTAACTTTCCTAGGTCCTGCTAGGATTTACCAATTAATCATGCCTACTACTTTGTAGTCTATACTTTCGAATCCTATGCTTTGACGAACCATGCAATCTTTCCTAAATGCGGTTTCTAATGAATGACATTATCGCATGATGACTATGCAATATGCAACATTCTCCTAGCTACGAAGTGGTTAATGAAACTTATACAAAGCTAGTGTTAACTTATTCCATCTTACATGCTATTTGCAAGTCCATACGTTCACTTTAGTACTCTATTCTTTCCGGAAAATACCTTATGGTGTTAACCCTTTTCCTATGAAGTCATTGCGAGAAGTATGTTGCCTAATGTGCAGCACACACTTATTCCTACCATGTCTAGGACGGAAGATAATGTACTTATAAATTCCATTTCTTTGCCTAAGTTTAGACTCATTACCTTGATGATGTACCAAAAACTACATGCAACTAGCCTTCTACTCGTTCAAATTCACGACATGTATCAATCTTACCTAATGTTCAAGAGATGCCTTAACACATGTATTCTTTCCAATTTCCGTATGCATTAAAATTAAACGTAAAAAAATGCAATTCCTTTTATGAGCTAAGCGCGCCTAATCATGCGAGAATAACTCGAAGGAACCTGGACTTGAGGAGTCGGGGAGATGTCCACTTGTACATTCGGAGATGAGCCTTCCGCGGTGGCACCTTGCGATCTTTTTGGGGCCATCGTAGACGTAAATCCGACTTCCGATTCGCCTTTGGGATCTATGGAGTGACGGCCCTCGGAATGCGGCCTTCCAACCTTTGCCTTTATCCTTGTAGGCAGAAGATTTCTTTACGCGATCTTGCTTGTGGCAAAAGCTTTAGGAGTCTTTCAAGAAACTCGAATCGGCACGGAATTTAATCTCGGTCAGCTTGCGGCTTTAAAAATCTATCTGCGAAATCCTTGTCGATGGGTCTCGTGGGGTCTTTACGGTCCTCACCTCCTCCTGTTCAAAGTTCCGGGGAGGGTATGAAAAGACCTTCTTGGCAAAGTGGTGGGAAGGGCCTTTGGGAAGGGACCTTTGGAAAGATGGTGGGAAGGGCCTTTGGGAAGATGGTGGGAAGGGGGCTTAAGGAGGCCCCCTCCTTAGAAGCTTCTAAGAAGCTTCTGCTTCCAGAGAAGCACGTGGGGGAAGGGGGGGTCGTGATCCACGTGGCGGGGTGGCCTGAGCTGGCCGTGGTCAGGGCGGCAATGGTGGCGGTTCGTGGCGTGGCTGGCGGACCAGCAGCTGGCGGCAGCGCGGCAGCTCCCGTTCGTTGGCGGCGACCTCCACTTCCACGGCCCGTCGTCTCCTTCAGCTCTTCTCCCACAGCACCTCCCTTTCTCTCCCTCTCTCACAGGCCTCCCTTCTCTCCTTCTCTAGCACACCCCCTTGATGGGGGGTGTTTATATAGGAATGGGGGTGGGGAAGAGGGTCTCCACCCACGTGGAGAACTTCCTCATGCAATCCCTCACTTGGCCATCCCCCCTCCACACTCCCTCTCCTCCAGCCATGCATCGGCTGGGGGAAGGGGTAATAGTAAAAAAAATTTGCCTTAATTTAATTAAATTGTCCCTCCCAAGAGGGTGTTTTTGCGGGTCTTGCGGTTTTGATCTCCCGGTCTTGATTTACCAAAGCGGAGGATCCCATTTCACGCACGCTGGTCACACATTACACTGTCAATAATTTCAATGCAAGAGATACCCTTTGCACAAGGTTTACACGGTGTGCGGAAGGTTAATATTTACGGTACGGATACGCGGAAATATTACAATCCCTTTGATGCAGCCATAGCAATGACTGCTCTTACGGTTGCCATCCTTGCAACCGGACTGAATGTTTCTTCATAGTCAATGCCATATGTTTGTGCATACCCCTTGACTACTAATCTTGCCTTGTATCTATTCACAGAACCATCTGCATTGTGCTTCACCTTATAAACCCACTTACAACCAATTGCATTCTTACCTTTAGGCAAAGGTACTAACTCCCATGTAGCATTTGCTTCCAAGGCATCCATTTCTTCATCCATGGCTTTCTCCCGTTTTTCTTTTCCCATGGCTTCCTCAAAAGAAGTGGGTTCTGGTTCCTGTATCACTTTGACCATATATGCATAGTGAATGGCTGTAAATCCATCATATTTCAGCCTATCCACAGGATACCTAGCTCTCGTAGACCTGCGCAAAGTAGGTTCACTCCCAGGTGCTCTCAAAACATCCCTGGTCTTCCTTACTCCAGGTGTAACAATAGAAGGAATACCCAACTCATCATCAATGCTCTGTTCTGAGCCACTGGATTCACCATCCACATAAGAGTGACCTGCATTCACATCAAACATGGGCTGATCAACCTTCTCTTTTCCTTTTCATGATACCTGCATACCACTATCTGCATTGCTTTGAGAAGATTCTCCTGATCTCAATCTTCCTGTCCATGGCGAAGAATGTGAACCACTGCTAGAGGATGCTCCAGGTCCACTAATATTTTGTGACTGCTGCTGTGAATTCTGTGCAGCATTACCATTTTGTGCATCTACATCATCAATCACATTTACTGGTTTATACCAGCTACTCATCTCATCAAAAACAACATCTCTGCTCACTGTAAACTTACGAGTAGAAGGGTTATAGCATCTATACCCTTTTTGCTGCAGAGAGTAACCAATAAAGATGCACTTCTCAGCTTTTGGATCCAACTTGGATCTCAGCTCATCTGGCACATGTACATAGGCAATGCAACAAAAAATTTTCAAATGAGAAATATCTGGTTTCCTACTAGTATACCTCTCCTCTGGAGTCATTCCATGTATTGCTGCAGTGGGAGTCCTGTTCATTATGTAGACTGCTGTAGCAACTGCTTCAGCCCAATAAAAATCTGGCAAGTCTTTTTCATTGAGCATGGCACGAGATACCTCTCCAATATGCCTTTTTTTCCTTTCTGCAATTCCATTTTGTTGTGGGGTATAACTGCATGAATATTGCTGCTTTATGCCATGCTCCTACAAGAACTTTGCAAACTCATTTGAGAGGTACTCTCCCCCTCCATCTGACCTTAGGCATTTTATTTGCAGACCTGTTTCTTTTTCAGCCATAGCTTTAAGGGTTTTGAAATGCCCAAAAACTTCACTTTTCTTTTTCATAAAATACACCCAAACTTTTCTGCTATAGTCATCAATAAAAGTGACAAAATAATGACAGTCTCCAAGAGATGCAGCTTTAGTAATCCACACATTAGAGTGGATTAATTCCAATGGCTTCTCACTCTCTTGAACATGTCTAGGAAATGGTTTCCTTGCCTGTTTTCCAAACTGACAGGCTTCACATACCTTATGCGTTTCTGCAACCTTGAATTTTGGCAATCCTGCAACAATATTTTGGGCCTGCATTGATTTAAGTCGCTGTACATTAACATGACCAATGCGTTTATGCCAGATATCAACATTTGCAACTACACCGGTCCCATGTGCAAACATTGATGCACTCAATTCAGACATGTTTGCATCCAACGTAAACATTCTGCCCTTCTTCTTTCCTTTTGCTATCAAGCGACCTTTATTTTTCATATCCTCAACAAAGCATCCATGAGGATTAAATTTGACCTGCAAGCCCTGCTCAACCATTTGACCGACAGAAACCAGATTCTTGGTGATATTCCGGACATGAAATACATCGGACAGGTATTTCTTTTTCCCATCCTGCATAGACAAGGGAATTTTTCCAATCTGCACAATAGGATGTGCAGTATCATCACCAGTCTCCACAAATCCTGGTTTTTCCATTTTCCTTGCATCCTCCATCCATTCTACATGACCTGTCATGTGGTTTGATGCACCTGAGTCAACATACCATACATCATTGCTTTCTTCTGCACTTGTCACAGAATTGTTCATGTGCTGCACCATGAACAAATGCTCATTTCTGTCATCACCCTGTCTGCTAGAAGATGCATAATTCCCTTGTTGCAGTTTTCCATTTATGATGTCATTCTGCTTTTTATAGCAGTCTTTAGCCATATGACCCATTTTACCACAGTAGTAGCATTCAACATTACTGTTTGCATTTTGACCTCTTTGCCATCCACCACGACCTCTTTGGCTCCCCCTGCCTCTAGAGTTACCACGTCCTCCTCCATAGGACTGGTTTTCTTGAGTTTGCTGCATATTCTGATTTCTACCACGGCCTCCAAATCGGCCTCCTCTACCTCTGCCTCTACCTCTTCCAGCATTTGAGTAGAAGACAGCTTCTTTTGAAGTTCCTCCTGAAGAAGATGCACCACCATTTCTCTATTCCTCAGAAATTAGAAGAGCAATCAACTCCTCAAAATCAGGAAATCTTTCACGAACTGAAATGGATGTTCGGAACTGTGCATAATCCTTTCCTAGACCATTCAAGGTCACAGAAACTAAATCATCATCTTCCACTGGTGACCCAATGGAAGCAAGTGCATCTGCAATTTTCTTCACCTTCATGTGGTAGTCGTTGATGCTCATATTTTCTCTTTACACATTATGCAACTCTTGCTTGAGCTGCATTTTCCTGGCTTGCGTATTTGTGCTATACATTTTTGACAAAGTATCCCATGCCTCCTTTGGCGTACTTGCAACCTGAATATGCACAATCATAGAGTCTGAAATTCTGATAGACAGCCAATACATAACTTTCCTGGCTCTCTCATGCCATGCTTTAAATGCCTGCATTTGCTGTTGATTGGGAACATCAGGAAGAACTGGTTCTTCTTCATTTCCTGCAACAAATTCCCAATATCCTTTTCCCATAAGGAAATTCGTCATTCTAAACTTCCATGCCTTGAAGTTGTTCTTGTCAAGCTTTTTAGTTACAATCCTGTGAAAGAGAATCAGACGCCATTACAGAACACTGTGAAAAATTCTGTCACTGCAAAAACTCAGCTTCACCCTCACAAGGGCAAATCTGCAAAACTGGCGAAAGTGGTATTTGACCACACAGTCACTTCCTAGTGACGATTTTGCATAAACAGGAACCAAGGATGATTCTGAAACTCCCAATGTCTCTGCGCACAAGCATACGATGCAATTTCTACAGTAACTTTTCACCGACCTGTAGAACAGTGGCTGAACAGCATAAAACTGAGCCTTTTCCTGAGTGCGTGCAGAAAACTTCCACCTCCAAAACAGGCCCCGAAATGGCCTCAAATAAAAAAAACAAGGTCGCCAGGGGCTAAAGCCCTTTCCCGCAGCATATACTGCCCTCTTGCTTCACCGCGAAGGGCGTCTCAACCTGAGACAATGCACCCCTGCAATTTTCGGCTGTGCTACCTGTAGAGATCTGCTCCCAAAACAGAAAATGAAAGCAACACTGCTCCTCTTACCAGAACACCGTGAGCTTGGCTTGCTTTCTTGAGCTCCTTACCACGAACAAGGCTCTGATACCATGTCAAGATTGTGGGAGAGAAGGAATGAGTCTCACTTGTAGCTTTCTTGCTTGCACAATGGGGGAAGACACACAAGGGTGGAGGCTGAAAATAGTTTTCCTCTCGTTAGTTGTGTAAGCCAAAAGAACTCTCATACAAAGAAATAGAAGAACCCTATATATGGGTCTCAAACCAAACTCAACTAACTAAGGTGGCATACTAACTGAGCCACGAACTAGAGTAGATAAGGGTAGCTATCATGTAGCTATTATTCATGGGTGGTGTACCAACCGCGTCTGCAACTGACAAGTCGGTGACATAAATACACAACGGTCACCCTGGCGTATCACGAGTGGAGCTCGATATCTCAACAATGACACATGCAAGAAAGATCCAGTTGAAACAGCAGTTCAACAACATGTCTAGGAATGGCAAGAGAATCCAAACGTATACCACGGAGATTAAGACCATAGCTGATCAACTTGCTACTATTGGCTCAAGTGTATCAGAAGATGATATGATTGTTCTTGCTTTGAATGGCTTAAGCAAAGAGTACAAAGCTTTTGACACTTCCATTTATGTCAGAGAAGAGCCCCCTAGCTGGGAAGAGCTAGTTGCTTTGTTGCTGCATGAGGAAGTCAAACTTGGTTTGAATACAAATTCTAGTGCATCTCAGAGTAGAGACACTGTGTTGTACTCTAGCCAGTGTGGTAGAGGATCCAGAGGCTGTGGTTCATATCGAGGTCGTGGCGACACTCGTAATGCCTAAGGACAGCAGCAGCAGCAAGGAAATTGGCATGGTGCCAATACACAGGGCCAGCGAGGATCTGGTGGTTTTAGAGGTAGGGGGAGATCACCCGGAGGTAGAGGTGGTGGTTCTGGTTCATGGCAGTCGTCTGACCAGTCCAATAGGGACAAGGACTGCCATTATTGTGGCCGGTATGGGCATATTGCAAAGGATTGTTACAAGAAGCAAGGAGATATGAAGGCAAAGGACAGACATCATGGGCACTATGCATCTTCCAGTGGTACTCATGATGAGTCAGTTGATAGACTCTTTGCCATGCAGCATGTGTCCAAGACTGCGTCAAGGCAGAACAGAGATGACAGGTGGTACATTGACTCTAGTGCGTCAAACCACATGACCCCGCATGGAGAGTGGTTTGATGAGATGGTTGCAGGTACACATGGTCATGTATGTACTGGGGATGACACCCAACATGACATAAAGCATAAAGGGATTGTTCCTCTTATGATGCCTGATGGTAAGAAGAAAGGCCTGCATGATGTATTACATGTCCCGACCATAACAAAAAATTTGTTGTCTGTGGGTCAAATGGCAGAACAGAATCTACAAGTGAGGTTTAACAAGGATGGATGTTTCATTGAGGAGTATGGAAATGGCTGCAAGCTAATTGCCAAGGGCAGAAGGGATGGCAGGATGTTTACTTTGGAAGCGACCATTCCTGAACTTAAAGCAGCCATGTTTGCACATGATGAGAGTGCCATTCGGGATGTAGAGATTTGGCACAAGCGGATTGGACATGTCAATGTACAAAAGCTGAAATCTATGCAGCAGAAAGAAGTAGTACTTGGATTACCTAAATTCAAGTATAATGATTTTGGTCATGTATGCCCTGCATGTCAGTTTGGGAAGCAAGCACAGTTTCCTTTCATGAGACATGTAAAAAACAGCACTAGGCCTTTACAGTTGGTACACTCTGATGTCTGGGGTCCTTCACATAATGCTTCCTTTGGCGGTGCACGATATTATGTCTCATTTATTGATGATTTTAGCAGGTACACTTGGCTTTATATCTTGAAGCATAAGGATGATGTGTTTGATGCATTCAAAGACTTCAAGAAACATACTGAAAATGAATTGGGCTGTTACATATCATGTTTGAGATCAGATGGAGGAGGTGAATATGTCTCAAACTACTTTGACAGGTATCTTGCTAAACATGGGATCAGAAGACAGCTCACATGCAGTTATACACCGCAGCAAAACGGTGTTGCAGAGAGGAAAAACAGGGTTTTGATGGAGTCAGCTAGAGCTATGCTGAATGAAAAATGTCTGCCAAATGGTTATTAGGCTGAAGTAGTGGTGACTGTTGTATATGTGTTGAATCGAACCCCTATAGCAGGGATTCATGATGTCACTCCGTATGAACGGCTCTATGGTCATAAACCTGATATTTCACACTTGAAGGTATTTGGCAGCATTGCATATGTGCATATACCGGATGAGAAGAGGAAGAAATTGGATCCTAAGGCAGTGAAAAGTGTGTTTATTGGATATGCACAGGAACGGAAAGCTTATAAGTGTTATGTACCTTCTACGCATGAGACACTCATAAGCAGAGATGTGGTATTTGATGAGTTAGCATCTTGGTATGGGAATCCTGTTGCAGTGCCTACTGATGGCTCACCCAGTATGAGTCATGCTGAAAATACTCCTGCAGAGAGTACTTCCATGACTGGTTAGACAGGTGATGTATCATCTACAGTGAGTCCTTGGACAGGACGATTATGGAGTCGCACTACTGCATCCACTGACAGGGATATGTCAGTGAGGGGGAGAACAGATAAGGGAAAAGAAACAGTTTTTGAAGATATAACAGGTCCACTCACTGCAGGTTATGATTCATCTAGCAGTGACAGCTTAGATAGTGAATTGGGGATTCCGTCTGTTATGACGCCAGGTGCTAGACAAAGCCGTTATGTGCCGCCTCATGAGAGGCAATCTCACAATGAGCCACAGCTCAGGAGATCAGAGAGGGTCAGATGACCTGTTGACATGTATACTTACACTGGATATTCAGCCTGTCATTATGCTTATATGACGAAAGTAACAGGTTTTAGAGAACCAAGTAAGTTTGATGAGGCAGTTTCAGATAAGAATTGGCGTGCTGCTATGGATGAGGAATATTCAGCTTTGGCTGAAAATTGTACATGGGATTTGGTACAGTTCCTTGAGGGCAAAACACCTATTGGATGCAAGTGGGTGTATAAGGTAAAATGTAAATTATATGGATCATTGGAAAGATATAAGGCCAGGCTGGTTGCAAAAGGGTATGCGCAGCAGTATGGTCTTGATTATGAGGAGACTTTCAGCCCTATAGCAAAGATGGCTACAGTTAGAACTGTGATTGCTTTGGCAGCAGCTAGAGGCTGGAAACTATGGCAGATGGATGTAAAGAATGCATTTCTCAATGGAGAATTATAGGAAGAGGTTTACATGGAACAGCCTGAAGGCTATGTACATCCAGAATTTCCAACACATGTATGTCGGCTGAAAAAGGCATTATATGGGTTGAAATAGGCACCCAGAGCATGGAATGCTCACATCAGCAGTTATTTACAGCAACATGGTTTCCGATTGGGAGATGCTGATCATAGTCTGTTTGCGAAGAAGACAGATAGTGGCTATGTTTTTCGAGTTGTCTATGTTGATGACTTAATCATTACAGGAGATGATGAAAATGGGATTGCAGAAATAAAGACATGTTTATAGGCTGAGTTTAAGGTCAAGGATCTTGGAGAGCTGAAATATTTTTTGGGGATTGAGGTTGTCTCTACACCTCAAGGCATATGGCTGCTACAGAAGTAGTATGCTCATGACATGTTATAGAAATATGGTATGGCTGATTGCAAGCCTATGGATACGCCTTTGGAGCAGAATGTCAAGCTGTAGATTGATGTTGGGACAGAGGTTGAGAATGTTACTATGTATAGACAGATGGTAGGCAGCTTGATCTATCTCACAATCACTAGACCTGACTTGAGTTATGCTGTGGGGCTGATCAGTCAGTTCATGTAGAAGCCTCGCAAACCACACTTGGATGCAGTCAGAAGAATTCTGAGATATGGAAAGGGTACCACAGATCATGGGCTATTTTATGCATATGGGAAAACCCTTGACTTGATGGGGTACACTGATGCTGACTGGGCTGGTTGCACATATGACAGGAGGTCAACCAGTGGCTATGCATTTGGATTAGGTAGTAGCATGATCAGTTGGCAGAATCAGAAACAGCCTACAATTGCATTGTCTAGTACGGAAGCAGAGTATCGTGGTGCGGCCTTAGCGGCCTGTGAAGCTAAGTGGTTACAGAAGTTACTGAATGACTTGGGAGTACACTTGGACAGCAAAGTCAAGCTGTACTGTGACAATTTGAGTAGTGTTATGTTAGCAAGCAATCCTGTTTATCATGCAAGATCAAAACACATGGAGGCTCACTACCATTTCATCAGGGAAATGGTTTTAGCAGATCAGATTGACTTGGAGCATGTGAAGACTGAAGATCAGCTAGCAGACATCTTTACCAAATCACTTGGTAAAGATAAGTTCATTCACTTTAGACAGCTACTTGGAGTGATGCAGATGATTTGAGTTTTGTTTTTGAGCTTGAGGGGGAGTGTTAGAAATCAAGCTCACCGTCAGTGTGTCTTCATCTATGACCGACATCTGTGACAGCTAGTGTGTTCAGCTGTCTACATATGACTACATTAAATAAGTCGGGTTAGTAGTCAGTCAGTGACCTAACTAGAGTTAGTCAGTCTAGTCTACATTTACACTAGGTCACTTTATCTTGTAGTGTGTGTGTGCTTTTCAGTTTAGAGTGTGTGGAAATGAATGAATGAGCTTGAGAGCCTAAAGGCTTATGGATATGGAGTCTTTCCCTTTCTCTCTCTCTACTCTTTGAACAGAATCTACGTGTCCATCGGATCTTCAGGATGCACTCATTCGAGCGGCGCCTATAATTCAGGAGGTGCAAGCTAGACCAAGGGGTAACAAAACTTGGTCTTATAATGACTCGAACAGAGGAGTATTCAAACCTTAAGTGAAGAGAGTTCAAGATCATAATCAGGGACAAAGAAAGAAAGCAAGGATGAATAACATCAACAACTTTGTTCCTACTCAAAGTAATGGCTGAAACCTCCGTTGTTTCCATTGCAACGAACCCGGTCACTTCAAGAGGCAATGTCCCAAGCTTGGTGGAGGACATCGCCAAGCGCCTTTCCAAGGAACAGGCCGTGGTCAAGAAACCGCAACCCAAGGAAGAGGAAGAACCGCCTGCATTGCCAATAGGCAAATGTGCGAAGGAGGGGAAGAAGAAGATCCGACCATGGAAGCAGAGTTCAAAAGAGCGACAGTCCATGCCGCTTTACATAAGAAAGGGCTGAATCGCCAGTTCTCGATGATTCAGACACCGTCGGACTAGCATTTCTTTATCTCACTAGCATGTGCAAAAAGATTAGGAATAGCCACAGTAGAAGCATCTACCCTGCTTGTAGAATTCGCAAATGGTCGTGAGGTAACTTGTACCAGGCAAACTACTAAGGTGGAATTCTTTCTGGGAGGAAAGAAGACTTCGGTCAAATTCAGAGTCATGAATTTAGGTATCCATGAGTGTCTACTCGGAATGGATTGGCTTAAACCTAATGACGCCCACATTCACTGTGGAAAGGGTCAAGTTTCCTTTTGAAACTCTGAAAGGGAATTAGTCACAACTCAAGGCGAGGCTGGAGTGCCAAAAATCAAATTGGCCAAAGTATCTCGGATCATAAAAGGAGTTAGAAAAGGATTACCTGTTTACTTGATCAAACTCAACAAGTTAGATCAAAAGCAAGAGTCTCATGAAGGACCTTCTTAGCTAAAGGAATACGCGGACGTATTCCCTGAAGAGTTGACCGAACTTCCGCCTCAAAGAGAAGTAGATCATGAGATTAGGTCAGTGCTTGCCTGGAGCTGCACTAATTGCAAAGAGACCTTATAGAATGTCTATAACAGAAGCAATTGAGTTGAAGGAAAGCCCTAGATCGCATACCCCATAGCATTCCATGTTGAGATGACAAGCTCAACACATGCGGACATTGATGATGGACCGCCTGGTTAGATGGGTCCACACGTCTACACTTAGCACGTCGGTGGTCATTATGACTCTCACATGGCCACTGACTCATCACTTATTATATTCAGGTTGTTACACCTATTTACAGGCTGGCATAGTTATAGCGCCAGTCGACTAGTGTAGTCAGTTATGCATTGTTTGACGTAGTAGGCCACTTTCCTTTTATGTTGTATCTTATCTATACTTTGTGTACATTGTAAAGAGTGTGGAAGAAGAAGAAGAAATCAGCAAGAAAACGTTTTGGCCTCCATCTCTCTTCTTGTCTCTTGAGTGAGCTTCTCCTTGTGCATTCTGTGTGTGTTCGGCGCAGCATCTTGAGCAACCCCCTCCACCACACGATTCTTGACATGGTATCAGAGCCGCGCCATTGAGAGAGGTTGATTTCGAAGGTTGAAGTGAAGGAGAAGAAGCAAGGTTCGAGCAAGCAAGCTACGGGTAAGAATCTCTCCCATTCTTCCACTCCTTCTCTTGGATAGTGCCTGTGGAGGCACCGGAAGCAGGGCAGAGCAAAAATCTCAGATTGCAGTGAGATTTGGTGTGCGCGAAGAGCGCTGTATATTCCGCAGAGATTTTGGGCATTTGAGGCCGTTTCAGGGCCCGTTTTAGAGCCGCAAGGTTGCGGACAGCAGTTTCAGGGTACACTGTGACTTCGACTGTATTGATCGAACGTGGGTGCACAGGTTACAGATTTCAGATCTTTAAGTTCAAAGGTGTTTATCAGTGAGTAAACACAAGGTTTATCTGCAAACTGGTTGCAGATTGCATGTATTGTTGAGCAGACAGTAAAAAAGGCTGTCTGGTGTATTGCTGTGCACTACAGGTCAAGGGTTGCAGAAGATTTGCTTGCTGTTTGGTATTAGTTTTGTGATAATGGCAGAGAATAGTGGAAGCCCCATCATTGAGAATCTCGACAAGGACAACTACCCATCATGGAAGTTTCGTGTCACGGACTTCCTTATTGGAAAAGGCCTCTACGAGTTCGTTTCAGGTGAAGAAAAGGAGCCGGAGGTGAGTGATCCTCCAACTGCAGAAGAGACAAAGGCACGGAAGGAATGGAATGCAAATGATAAAAAGGTCATGTATTGGTTGTCTGCAGTAATTGACAATAATATGCTGGGACACATTAGAAATGCAGAGAATTCATATGCAGCTTGGACCATACTTGAAAGTATGTTTTCTGTAAATACAAAGGCACGAAAGATTCAACTCAAGCAAGAGTTGAATACATTAAAGAAAGGGAAGATGTCTATCAATGAGTATGCACTGAAGGTAAGAAGCATTGCAGATGCATTGGCAGCGATTGATGCAATGCCCGATGATGATGATTTGGTGTCGTCTACCTTGGGTGGACTTAACAATGAAAAGGCTTGGAAGTCTTTTGTAACTTCTGTATATGTCAGAAAGCCATTTCCAGATTTCGATGAGTTGGTCTCCCTTATGATCACTGAAGAGATCAACATGCAGAGTGAGACATCTGAAAGAAGTGGTGAATAGGTCCAAGCTTTCTACTCCAGTTCAGGAAGGGGACGTGGCAGGTTCTCTTCAAGAGGCCGTGGTATAGGACGTGGTAGTGACAACCAGCAAAACAGATTGAATCAACAATTTGGCGATATGCAGGTTTCAGGAGGTCGTGGTAACTTTAGAGGCAGGGGGAGCTTTAGAGGAAGAGGTGGATGGCAGAACAGAGGTTCTAACAACTCTGGTATTGTGTGCCACTACTGTGGCAAAACAGGTCATATTGCAGTCCAATGTTATGCTAAGAGAGATGATATCCGCAGTGGTA
This sequence comes from Lygodium microphyllum, assembly GCF_053477565.2. Taxonomy (NCBI): domain Eukaryota; kingdom Viridiplantae; phylum Streptophyta; class Polypodiopsida; order Schizaeales; family Lygodiaceae; genus Lygodium; species Lygodium microphyllum. The sequence continues at coordinate 64,202,692 of NC_141141.1, forward strand.
AGTTGCAGCAAGGAAACTATGCATCGTCTTCACGACAGAATGAAGACAAAAATGAACGTTTGTTCGTTATGCAGCATATGCTGAATGCTGTTACAGGAAAGGGAACACATGAAGATGTTTGGTATGTTGATTCAGGTGCATCCAATCATATGACCAGCCATGCAGAATGGTTTGGAGAGATGCAGGATTTGCAGAATGCAGGTTATGTGCAGACGGGTGATGACTCATGCCACCCAATTTCACACATTGGAAAAGTTCCCTTGTCCTTGCATGATGGTAAGACAAAGAGTCTTTCAGATGTATTACATGTACCATCTATTACAAAGAACTTGGTGTCAGTCGGTCAAATGGTAGAGCAAGGGCTGCAAGTCAGATTTAATGCAAAGGGCTGCTTTGTAGATGACTTCAATGACAAGTGCAGGTTGGTAGCAAAGGGAAGTAGAGTTGGACGTATGTTCACTCTAGATGCTGGAATTCCTACTATGAATGCGGCTATGTATGCCAAAGGAAAAGGTGTTGTTGCAGACATTGAAATTTGGCACAAACGCATTGGACATGCAAATGTACAAAGGCTGAAATTAATGCAGTCCAAAGGGTTGGTTACATGTTTGCCTACATTTAAAGTTGCAGAATTTCAGAAGGTATGTGAAGCATGTCAGTTTGGTAAGCAGGCAAGACAACCTTTTTCACATGACAGAGATGTAAGCAGAAATATCCTTGATGTTGTGCATACAGATATTTGGGGGCCTACACAAAATGTATCTCTTGGAGGCAGTTCATACTTTGTCACATTCATTGATGATTGTTCTAGAAAGCTGTGGGTATATTTTATGAAGGAAAAGAGTGAAGCTTTTGAGCACTTTAGGACTTTCAAGGCTGCAGTTGAAAGAGAAACAGGCTTGAAAGTAAAGTGCCTGAGGTCAGATGGAGGGGGAGAGTACCTCTCAAATGAGTTCAGTGATTTTCTGAGGTCTCATGGGATAAAGAGACAGTTCACATGCAGGTATACCCCACAGCAAAATGGGGTTGCAGAAATGAAAAACAGGCATATTGCAGAAGTTGCACGCGCCTTGATGGCTGAAAAGAATATGCCTAAGCATTTTTGGTCTGAGGCTGTTCATACTGATGTTTATATTATGAACAGAACTCCCACAGCTGCAGTTCATGGTATGACCCCCGAAGAATGTTTTACAGGTAAGAAGCCTGATGTTTCACACTTGAAAGTATTTGGCTGCATTGCGTATGTTCATGTGCCAGATGAGTTGCGGAAGAAACTGGATCCAAAGGCTGAAAAGTGTATCTTTATTGGATACTCTTTAGAGCAGAAAGGGTATCGCTGTTACAACCCTGTCACATGTAAGTTCAGAGTGAGCAGGGATGTCATCTTTGATGAAATGAGCAGTTGGTATGCATCTAGTGGTGATGCATTGGATGTTGATGATGATCATGACACTCATGTGCAGGCTGAAAGGCAAGAATCACAGACTCTTAGTGGACCAGAGACATCATCTGGTAGTCCTTGGTCTGGGAGACTAAGGAGTACCTCTACATCTTTGAGTGCATCTAGTAGCACTACAGGTAAAGACAAAGGAAAGAATAAAGTGTCAGAAGGCATTGATGCAGTTCTTGATGGAGACTCCAGTGGCTCAGAGAGCTTGGATGATGAGCTTGGCATTCCTTCAGTGAGGACTCCAGGTGTGCAGAGAGCACGTGTTAATGCAAAGACTCCATTGAGTGATCCAGTGGTACGCAGGTCTAGCAGGGTGAGATACCCTGTTAAAAGATTTGGTTTTGAGGGTTATGCAGCTCACCATTATGCTTATATGGTGAAACTAGTTGAGGATGTTGAGCCCACATGTTTTGAGGAGGCTGTTGGTCATGCTCATTGGGATGCAGCAATGGATGATGAGATGGCTGCATTAGAGGCTAATGAGACTTGGGATCTAGTATCATTGCCAAAGGGAAAGAAAGCTATTGGATGTAAGTGGGTTTATAAGATTAAGCACAATGCAGATGGTTCTATTAGCAGGTACAAAGCTAGGCTGGTTGCAAAAGGCTATGCCCAAACATATGGCATAGATTATGATGAAACCTTCAGTCCAGTTGCTAGGATGGCAACTGTCAGATGTGTGATTGCTTTGGCAGCAGCCAAAGGTTGGAGGTTGCAGCAAATGGATGTAAAGAATGCCTTCTTGCATGGTGATTTGCAGGAAGAAGTGTATATGGATCAGCCAGCAGGTTATGAAGATTTAGAGCATCCCACGTATGTGTGCATGTTGAAGAAGGCACTCTATGGGCTCAAGCAAGCACCAAGAGCATGGTCTGACAAGATTAGAGAGTATCTTGTCAATATTGGCTTTTATGTTTCTGATGCTGATCACTCACTTTATGTGAGAAAGGGAGATGTAGGTTTGGTCATCATAGTCATCTATGTGGATGACTTGATTATTACAGGTGATAGTGATAGTGGGATTGCTGAAGTCAAGGGCTATTTGAAGATGAAGTTTGAGATGAAGGATTTAGGTGAGCTAAGGTACTTCCTTGGCATTGAGGTGATCAGATGTGATGATGGTATATGGTTGTTCCAAAGACAGTATGGCTTGGATATGTTGTCCAAGTATGGTATGACTACATGCAAACCACTTTCAGTCCCATTGGAGCAGAATGTAAAGCTGAGTGTTGATGTTGGGGATGAGATAGAAGACCCTACTATGTTCAGGAGGATAGTGGGGAGTTTGATCTACATGACCATTACAAGGCCAGACTTGAGCTATACTGTTGGTCTTGTGAGTCAGTTTATGCAAGTACCTAGAAAGCCACATTTGGATGCAGTCAGACACATATTGAGATATGTGAAGTCCACATTACATTATGGACTTTTCTATGAGGCAGGTACAGATGTACATGTGTTTGGATACACAAATGCAGATTGGGCTGGTAGTATGTCTGATAGAAGATCTACCAACGGATACATGTTCTCTCTTGGTAGTGCAGCAGTTGCATGGAGCAGCAAAAAGCAATCTACAGTTGCTTTGTCGAGTACAGAGGCTGAGTATAGAGGTGCTGCTGTTGCAGCATGTGAGGTAGTATGGCTGCAAAAGCTATTGGCTGATTTGGATGTCCAGGTGGAAGGTCCAGTTGTCATTTATTGTGACAATATGAGCAGTATACAGTTGGCTAGGAACCCTGTGTTCCATGCCAGGACAAAACATATTGAGGTACACTACCACTTTGTGAGAGAGAAGGTACTAGCAGGTGAGATTGACTTGGTGTATGTCAGCACATAGGATCAGATAGCTGACATCTTCACGAAGGCCTTGGGTACAGAGAAGCTTCAAAAGTTTCGAAGCTTACTTGGAATTACAGAGATGCAGTTGAGCTTGAGGGGGAGTGTTGAGATGACAAGCTCAACATATGCGGACATTGGTGATGGACCGCCTGGTTAGATGGATCCACACATCTACACTTAGCACGTCGGTGGTCATTATGACTCTCACATGGCCACTGACTCATCACTTATTATATTCAGGTTGTTACACCTATTTACAGCTGGCATAGTTATAGCGCCAGTCGACTAGTGTAGTCGGTTATGCATTGTTTGACTTAGTAGGCCACTTTCCTTTTATGTTGTATCTTATCTATACTTTGTGTACATTGTAAAGAGTGTGGAAGAAGAAGAAGAAATCAGCAAGAAAACGTTTTGGCCTCCATCTCTCTTCTTGTCTCTTGAGTGAGCTTCTCCTTGTGCATTCTGTGTGTGTTCGGCGCAGCATCTTGAGAAACCCCCACCACCACGCGATTCTTGACATTCCATGGGAGTGTCGGGCGGAGCTTTCTAGACATCCTTTCCGATGGACTCCTAAGACATGTCCGGGATGATACTAGTGGACAAATACACATATCTACTTCAGCGTTTAGCCAAGTGGCCAAATCACTTTACTTCTTTACCAATATTCACAGTCACAAGACAATCATTGATAAAAAGAAGTCTTATTCCAGTCATATGGGCATAGCCCTTTCGAAGTACAATTATTTCTTGGGGTGATGGAACAAGCTGATACATTAATTCGAGGAGAATAAGATGTTGTTGCATTCAGCTATACTATAACTGAGTAATAGTACAGATTGGGGTCATCGATTTTTAGGAATCGATAGGTCATTGGAAGATTAGGGTACCTTTTCCTTTGATATCCGTTCCTCTCATGACGCCCCAACACCTTGATCTTGTCGGTAGGGATTACTCAAGTCACTTCCTTATACACATATGCGTTCTGCTTGACCCTTTGATCTTCGACATGTAGAGTTGCGTTTGTGTGAGCCTCAACAAAGATGAACAACTTCACGATCTTTAAGTCCTCCATCCACTTGATTCTCTTCAAGTTGATTCGAAGGTATGCAAGTTGGTGGGCAGCTATGTAATAGATCCTTGAAACACCCATCCATCTCTGTTCCATGTACAAGGGTGATGGATTGTAGATGCGGTCTAGGATGTTCATCATATTAATCCGTCGTCGATAATCTGAGGCATGCATCGTGGTCATAAACATGACCTGGAACACCATAAACCTGTTCTATGCTTCATGACTCTGCAAGATGGCATCGATAGGTAAGGAAATGTTCTTAACAGCAACATTTGCTTTACTTCTTCTTATTAAGTTTTCTTATAAAGATAGATCCTTTGTTGGTTCGCTTTGATACCAACTGTAATCCATCGGAAAGAGGGTCTAGAAGGCTCCGCCCGGCACTCCTATGGAATGTTACGGGGTTTGCGATCTAGGTCTTTGCGTGTTTGCCACATAGCAGAAGTATTCCGGCCGTTCCCACTTAGGACCGACCTGAATCAAGGTTTCCTCTTGTGGTCAAATTCCTAGAGAGTAACTACGTTGAACCCCAGGCGAACCACTTTATGCAGAAACTTCAAGGTCAAAGTGGATTCATGCTGCACTTGGTTCAAGGAGAATGGAAAATGAGAGAAAATGCAAAGATGGACCTCTCTGCCCATAAGGCATAGTCCTATTCCGTTCCCCTAAAACAACATAAATCCGGGTTCTAGCAACCTTAACTCTAGGTCAGTGTTTCCTGCTCTTCATTCTGTTCGAGAAAACTTCCTTGCTATCCATTTCACTTGAGAAAAGTTCCCGGCCAACTGGGACCACCCATCCATAGGACGGACCCATGGCCACATCCACCGCACTTTCCTCATGGTTGTTTTAGTTGTCTAATTACCTACCACATTTAGTTGGACACGCATAAAACAACTTCCTTAATTAGCCAGTTAGACACTGGTTCCTTCACATAATCTTAGCACTTAACATAGAAAAACAGTGCCAAACAAGTTCTTTTCAACAGGTTGTCTTACTTATCTTTGGAATACATCCATAAAATCCAGCCCGTAGGCTAATCCATAATCCACCCGAAGGCAATCCATAATCAGCTCGAAGGCTATCCATCAATCCCCCAATAGAGAGACCTCTCCTAGCGGGTTCACTCCACATTCCTGGCCTGGCTACCAACCCCCTTGGTTAAGGTCAGGCAGATAGTCGGGGGTAACTGAAGCTGCCTCTCCCTTCAGGCCTTCAACCTGAAGCATTAATTAATTTTTCATCTTTTAGTTCCTTGAGCAAACAATGCAAACAGTGCTCCTAAATTGTTATAAGCACAATCAATCCAGTGGTCCTTTATTTGGCCAACTGCTAAGGAGTGAATCCTTATCTCCGAATGCATCCAGCATTCGATCCGGGATCAATTGAGACAAGGCAAGATCCCCAAGGGTTTGTTTGTTCTCCTTTTTGTGCTTGGGTTAGGGCCATATCCTGTTAATCCAACTTAACCAACACCTTAGGTTTCATAAATTAACAGTAAATCCTGTTGAGATATCGAGCTCCACTCGTGATACGCCAGGGTGACCGTTGTATATTTATGTCACCGACTTGTCAGTTGCAGACGCGGTTGGTACACCGCCCATGAATAATAGCTACATGATAGCTATCCTTATCTACTCTAGTTCGTGGCTCAGTTAGTATGCCACCTTAGTTAGTTGAGTTTGGTTTTGAGACCCATATATAGGGTTCTTCTATTTCTTTGTACTAGAGTTCTTTTGGCTTACACAACTAAGAAGAGGAAAACTGTTTTCAGCCTCCACCCTTGTGTGTCTTCCCCCATTGTGCAAGCAAGAAAGCTTCAAGCGAGACTCCTTCCTTCTCTCCCACAATCTTGACATGGTATCAGAGCCTTGTTCGTGGTAAGGAGCTCAAGAAAGCAAGCCAAGCTCGCGGTGGTCTGGTAAGAGGAGCAGTATTGCTTTCATTTCCTGTTTTGGGAGCAGATCTCTGCAGGTAGCACAGCCGGAAATTGCAGGAGTGCATTGTCTCAGGTTGAGACGCCCTTCGCGGTGAAGCAAGAGGGCAGTATATGCTGCGGGCGAGGGCTTTAGCCCTCGGCGACCTTGTTTTTTTGATTTGAGGCCATTTCGGGGCCTGTTTTGCAGACGGAAGTTTTCTGCACGCACTCAGGAAAAGGCTCAGTTTTATGCTGTGCGACCACTGTTCTACAGGTCGGTGAAAAGTTACTGTAGAAATTGCATCGTATGCTTGTGCGCAGAGACATTGGGAGTTTCAGAATCATCCTTGGTTCCTGTTTATGCAAAATCGTCACTAGGAAGTGACTGTGTGGTCAAATACCACTTTCGCCAGTTTTGCAGATTTGCCCTTGTGAGGGTGAAGCTGTGTTTTTTGCAGTGACAGAATTTCTTGCAGTATTCTGTAATGGCGTCTGATTCTCTTTCACAGATTGTCACTGAAAAGCTTGACAAGAACAACTTCCAGGCATGGAAGTTTAGAATGACGAATTTCCTTATGGGAAAAGGATATTGGGAATTTGTTGCAGGAAATGAAGAAGAACCAGTTCTTCCTGATGTTCCCAATCAACAACAAATGCAGGCATTTAAAACATGGCATGAGAGAGCCAGGAAAGTTATGTATTGGCTGTCTATCAGCATTTCAGACTCTATGATTGTGCATATTCAGGATGCAAGTACGCCAAAGGAGGCATGGGATACTTTGTCAAAAATGTATAGCACAAATACGCATGCCAGGAAAATGCAGCTCAAGCAAGAGTTGCACAATGTGCAAAGACAAAATATAAGCATCAACGACTACCACATGAAGGTGAAGAAGATTGCAGATGCACTTGCTTCCATTGGGTCGCCAGTGGAAGATGATGATTTAGTTTCCGTGACCTTGAATGGTTTAGGAAAGGATTATGCACAGTTTCGGACATCCATTTCAGTTCGTGAAAGATTTCCTGATTTTGAGGAGTTGATTGCTCTTCTAATTTCTGAGGAGCAGAGAAATGGTGGTGCATCTTCTTCAGGAGGAACTTCAAAAGAAGCTGTCTTCTACTCAAATGCTGGAAGAGGTAGAGGCAGAGGTAGAGGAGGCCGATTTGGAGGCCGTGGTAGAAATCAGAATATGCAGCAAACTCAAGAAAACCAGTCCTATGGAGGAGGACGTGGTAACTCTAGAGGCAGGGGGAGCCAAAGAGGTCGTGGTGGATGGCAAAGAGGTCAAAATGCAAACAGTAATGTTGAATGCTACTATTGTGGTAAAATGGGTCATATGGCTAAAGACTGCTATAAAAAGCAGAATGACATCATGAATGGAAAACTGCAACAAGGGAATTATGCATCTTCTAACAGACAGGGTGATGACAGAAATGAGCATTTGTTCATGGTGCAGCACATGAACAACTCTGTGACAAGTGCAGAAGAAAGCAATGATGTATGGTATGTTGACTCAGGTGCATCAAACCACATGACAGGTCATGCAGAATGGATGGAGGATGCAAGGAAAATGGAAAAACCAGGATTTGTGGAGACTGGTGATGATACTGCACATCCTATTGTGAAGATTGGAAAAATTCCTTTGTCTATGCAGGATGGGAAAAAGAAATACCTGTCCGATGTATTTCATGTCCCGAATATCACCAAGAATCTGGTTTCAGTTGGTCAAATGGTTGAACAGGGCTTGCAGGTCAGATTTAATCCTCATGGATGCTTTGTTGAGGATATGAAAAATAAAGGTCGCTTGATAGCAAAAGGAAAGAAGAAGGGCAGAATGTTTACATTGGATGCAGACATGTCTGAATTGAGTGCAGCAATGTTTGCACATGGGACCGGTGTAGTTGCAGATATTGATATCTGGCATAAACGCATTGGTCATGTTAATGTACAGCGACTTAAATCAATGCAGGCCCAAAATATTGTTGCAGGATTGCCCAAATTCAAGGTTGCAGAAATGCATAAGGTATGTGAAGCCTGTCAGTTTGGAAAACAGGCAAGGAAACCATTTCCTAGACATGTTCAAGAGAGTGAGAAGCCATTGGAATTAATCCACTCTGATGTGTGGACTACTAAAGCTGCATCTCTTGGAGGCTGTCATTATTTTGTCACTTTTATTGATGACTATAGCAGGAAAGTTTGGGTGTATTTTATGAAAAAGAAAAGTGAAGTTTTTGGGCATTTCAAAACCCTTAAAGCTATGGCTGAAAAAGAAACAGGTCTGCAAATAAAATGCCTGAGGTCAGATGGAGGGGGAGAGTACCTCTCAAATGAGTTTGCAAAGTTCTTGCAGGAGCATGGCATAAAGCAGCAATATTCATGCAGTTATACCCCACAACAAAATGGAATTGCAGAAAGGAAAAACAGGCATATTGGAGAGGTATCTCGTGCCATGCTCAATGAAAAAGACTTGCCAGATTTTTATTGGGCTGAAGCAGTTGCTACAGCAGTCTACATAATGAACAGGACTCCCACTGCAGCAATACATGGAATGACTCCAGAGGAGAGGTATACTGGTAGGAAACCAGATATTTCTCATTTGAAAATTTTTGGTTGCATTGCCTATGTACATGTGCCAGATGAGCTGAGATCCAAGTTGGATCCAAAAGCTGAGAAGTGCGTCTTTATTGGTTACTCTCTGCAGCAAAAAGGGTATAGATGCTATAACCCTTCTACTCGTAAGTTTACAGTGAGCAGAGATGTTGTTTTTGATGAGATGAGTAGCTGGTATAAACCAGTAAATGTGATTGATGATGAAGATGCACAAAATGGTAATGCTACACAGAATTCACAGCAGCAGTCACAAAATATTAGTGGACCTGGAGCGTCCTCTAGCAGTGGTTCACATTCTTCGCCATGGACAGGCAGATTGAGATCAGGAGAATCTTCTCAAAGCAATGCAGATAGTGGTATGCAGGTATCACGAAAAGGAAAAGAGAAGGTTGATCAGCCCATGTTTGATGTGAATGCAGGTCACTCTTATGTGGATGGTGAATCCAGTGGCTCAGAACAGAGCATTGATGATGAGTTGGGTATTCCTTCTATTGTTACACCTGGAGTAAGGAAGACCAGGGATGTTTTGAGAGCACCTGGGAGTGAACCTACTTTGCGCAGGTCTACAAGAGCTAGGTATCCTGTGGATAGGCTGAAATATGATGGATTTACAGCCATTCACTATGCATATATGGTCAAAGTGATACAGGAACCAGAACCCACATCTTTTGAGCAAGCCATGGGAAAAGAAAAATGGGAGAAAGCCATGGATGAAGAAATGGATGCCTTGGAAGCAAATGCTACATGGGAGTTAGTACCTTTGCCTAAAGGTAAGAATGCAATTGGCTGTAAGTGGGTTTATAAGGTGAAGCACAATGCTGATGGTTCTGTGAACAGATACAAGGCAAGATTAGTAGTCAAGGGGTATGCACAAACATATGGCATTGACTATGAAGAAACATTCAGTCCGGTTGCAAGGATGGCAACCGTAAGAGCAGTCATTGCTATGGCTGCATCAAAGGGATGGTCTTTACATCAGATGGATGTAAAGAATGCCTTCTTGCATGGTGATTTGCAAGAAGAGGTCTATATGGAGCAGCCACCAGGTTATGTGCATGCTGTTCATCCTGAGTTTGTTTGCAGGTTGAAGAAAGCCTTGTATGGCTTGAAGCAAGCACCTAGAGCATGGTCTGACAAGATAGGACAGTATCTTGTCACTATTGGCTTTCAGATTTCCAAGGCAGATTTCTCACTTTATGTGAGAAAGACAGAGAAAGGTATTATGCTGCTTGTCATTTATGTTGATGATTTGATTATGACAGGTGACAGTGATGAAGATATCCTTCATGTGAAAATGCTATTGAAGCAAAAGTTTGAGATGAAGGATTTGGGAGAGCTGCGTTATTTCTTGGGCATTGAGGTGATTAGATCACCAAGTGGGATACAGCTCTTGCAGAGGCAGTATGGATTGGACATGTTGTCCAAATATGGAATGACAGGCTGTAAGCCTATTTCAGTTCCTTTGGAGCAAAATGTGAAGCTGAGCACAGATGCAGGTGAGCTTCTAGAAGACCCTACTATGTACAGACGCATAGTAGGAAGTTTGATTTATATGACTATTACCAGGCCAGATTTGAGCTATGCTGTTGGATTGGTAAGTCAGTTTATGCAGGCTCCAAGGAAACCACATTTGGATGCGGCTAGACGCATACTTAGGTATGTGAAGTCCACATTGCAGTATGGACTATTTTATGAGACTGGGGTTCAAATACAGTTGCATGGATACACTGATGCTGATTGGGCTGGTAGTATTTCTGATAGACGATCTACCAGTGGATATGTATTCTCTTTTGGGAGTGCTGCAGTCACTTGGAGCAGCAAGAAACAGCCTACAGTTGCCTTGTCGAGCACAGAGGCTGAGTACAGGGGTGCAGCAATGGCTGCATGTGAGGTAGCTTGGTTGCATAAGCTACTTTATGATATGCATCAGTCTACAGATGGGCCAGTTGTCATTTATTGTGACAACATGAGTAGTATACACTTGGCAAATAACCCAGTCTATCATGCTAGAACAAAGCACATTGAGGTGCATTATCACTATGTGCGAGAGAGGGTTTTACTAGGTCTTATTGATCTAGTTTATGTCAGCACAGAGGATCAGGTAGCTGACATATTCACGAAGGCATTGGGCGTAGAGAAGCTGCGCAAGTTCAGAGACCTGCTTGGTGTGCAGGAATTGGGATTGAGCTCGAGGGGGAGTGTTGAGATATCGAGCTCCACTCGTGATACGCCAGGGTGACCGTTGTATATTTATGTCACCGACTTGTCAGTTGCAGACGCGGTTGGTACACCGCCCATGAATAATAGCTACATGATAGCTATCCTTATCTACTCTAGTTCGTGGCTCAGTTAGTATGCCACCTTAGTTAGTTGAGTTTGGTTTTGAGACCCATATATAGGGTTCTTCTATTTCTTTGTACTAGAGTTCTTTTGGCTTACACAACTAAGAAGAGGAAAACTGTTTTCAGCCTCCACCCTTGTGTGTCTTCCCCCATTGTGCAAGCAAGAAAGCTTCAAGCGAGACTCCTTCCTTCTCTCCCACAATCTTGACAAATCCTGGCGACCATGTCGCTCTAACTTGATTGATCCTTTGCTTACCAAGCAAATACATATCTTCCCTTAGCTTGGCAAATCAGCCCAAAAAAGGTGATGTAGCAGGATGACTACTCATCCTCTTGCAAGTTAGACTTGTGCTAAAACCTGCCAACCTCATTCCAAGGAATGGCAGATCCATTTTGTGATTAAACCACAAAGCCATGCGATGTTGCAACTTGTTGCTCAAGTGTCGCATCTATCCCATGGGATCATTTCACCCATTGAATGGCATTTCCTCGTCAAGGACTTTTGTTTAGACAAGACGCAGGGTTTGGGGTTTCTTCTTACCAACCCAACCCCAATTGTACTAGACCGACAATGTTTGGTCCTAGGGTTTCCAAACTCAATTTGAGTTTTAGCATTAGGTCGAACGATCCTTAGGGTAGAAACCCTAGATCGTTGTTTGCATGAGCATCCAATTGACCCAAACATTCCACGAATGTGGGTAGGACCTTTGGGTTTGAAGGCTTCGACTTCGTGTCCAAGTACGATACTAGGCTACATTTTTGACGTGCCAAGTCCTAGCTGGTACTTGCGGTTTTATCGTATCAACTATTTATGTCTATATGAAACCCTAACAGTTATAATATCACAAGTGATTTGGGTAAATTGACCTACTTGTCTTGCGACAAGGACGATCCTTTCCTAGAGATGCTAAACTAGTTTGCAAGACGTCAAAATACATGTAAACATGTGAATCATTACTTCTACGCACCAAAAAGGTTTACAATAACCCTAAATTTTCATGCTAAAGTCATTACGCATGATAATTTGGAGAGTAACTTACATAGGAACTATTAGGTTTTACATCAACGAATCATGCCTACAACCGTTTTGTCCTTGCTTTAGAATTTCATGCTTTGACAAGCCATGCAATCCTTTCCAAATGCAACTCGATGAAATGAAATTTACGAATATGTAACATGCGACCCTTTTCTAAATACAACATTGTTAATGAAGTTCATGTGACATGCAACCTTTAATCCGTTCGACAACATCTTTGTTTGCAACGTGCAATGTCTATTGTTTCATTTTCATGCTGTGCAACGGATGTTAACAATTCTTTTCATGCGAGTCATAACCAGAAATTTATTGACTAAATGCAAGATACTCTTTTCCTTCACGGCCAATGCACTTGACAATTTCCTCTTTAACCCTAGGCAATATGTGTTTTAGACTTTCACTTTGAAATGCACGACAAGGCAATTTGTGACTAAGTTCATAGGGCGAGTAAGATTTAAATTCATAACCTTGGAGATGTAACGATCCAATTGCATGATATGCACCAATCCTTATCTATCGTTCAAAGAGATAATTTATCAAATGTACTTTTATCCCTACCACATGAATTAATGATAAACATAAAATGCATTCTTCCTATGGAATTAAGCATGTTTAAAGTATTTCTTGTACGTGGGATTAAATCCATAAAACCTGGGCTTGTGGATCCGCGGTGATATTCGCGTGTAAGTTCGGGGAGGAACCTCCCGTGGGTGCACCTTGCGTCTTCTTGGGAGCCATTGTAGTCATGATAATGGACTCTGTGAATTCCCTCTAGCCTTTACTCTCGCTCTCCAAGACTGCCTAGAGGTCGATACCTTCTCCTCGCATAGGAATAGGAGCTTAATGAACCCGGTTTTAAAATCGGGGAAGGCACGTAGGAACAAGGCCTATGTCCCTTATCCTTAGAAGCTTCTTAAAGAAGCTTCCAAGAAGCTTCTGATCTCTGAGCAGGGCCGACGTGGAAGAAAGGTAATGATTAAGGGGGGGTAATAATTTGGTGGAAAGAAGACGCCGAATGGGGAGGTTGACTCGGTGGTGGCAACGTGGAGCTACGGCTGACAGAGCCGAGCTGCAACGGCGGCAGCAGGTGGCAGAATCTGGGCGTGGTGGTGGTCACGACAGCCTTATCCTTGCCCCCCTCCTTTGTTCCTCCTCTCCCTAGCTCATGCCAGAGGGGTGTCACGACCGCAGCGGCAGAATCGTCCCCTCCCTTCTCTCATCATCCGTGTCACGGCAGCCTCCCTCTTCAACACGACAGCCTTTCTTCCTTCTCGCCTCCCCCAATTCCTAAGGGGTGTTTATATAGGCCAAGGGGGGGAAAGGGAAGCTCCACCATGTGGGTTATGCATGGCTCCCCCTCATGCAACCCACACCACACCTACTTAGGCCATTCCTCCCCACACTCCCTCTCCTCCAGCCATGCATCGGCAAGGGGAAGGGATAATTATAAAAAAAATTGACTTAAATTTCATCATTTATCCCAATTTCCCCTTCAAAAAGGGTGATCTCCCACGGGCTTTTATGTTCTTCAACCCCGGCCTTGATTTAACAATGCGGAGGCCTCACTTTTGCGCGTGCGGGGTACGGATTTAAGCTGCCGATAATTACGATGTGGGAGATAACCTTGCACGGGTTTTACGCGGCATGCGAGGATTCAAGTTAAATAATATTTTTGAGCAGAAATATTACATTCTCTCCCCCTTGGAGGAATCAGGATGTCCTCATCTCGAGAAGAACTGGGGGTATTGTTGGTTGAGAGTACTTTCATTTATCCAAGTGGCATCCTCCTCGGGATAATCCTTCCATTGGACGAGACATTCTCTCAAGGTTCTGGATCTCAATTGTCTCTCCCTAACATCTAAGATCCTGCCAGGCTGTTGCTCAAGGACTCCTTGGCTAGGCATTACAACTTGTTGATCATCAAGTACATGGCTAGGATTAGGTACATACTTCTTTAGTAGGCTGATGTGGAATACATTATGAACCTTTAGGTTCTCAGGGAGTTGCAATCTATAAGCATTGGGTCCTAGGCACTTGAGTATCTTGTAGGGTCCACAATACCTTGGACTTAGCTTCTTGTAATCTCCTAAGGATAGGGAACTCTTCTTTGGGTGTACGCGAATGAAGACCATGTCTCCTTCCTCGAAGATTTTATCTTGACGTTTCAAATCCGCGTAGGCCTTCTGTCTATCCTTGGCGGCTTGGATGTCCTATCTTATTGACTTCATTTGGTCATCCATATCTTCCAGCATTTGCCTTGAAGCTTCAACTCTTAGGGTTGGGTCTGAGAAGTTTAAAGGGCTTCGATAGTCATGCCCATACAATGCTTGAAAAGGGGTCATCTAAATGCTTTGTTGGTAAGATGCATTGTAGGCAAACTCAACTAGGGGCAAGTATTGAATCCACCTTTTTGGTTCACGGTAGTAGTGTGCCCTTAGCATATCCTCAATGACTTGGTTGACTCGCTCCGTTTGACCATTAGTTTGGGGATCGTAAGCTGCACTAAAACAGAGTTGAGTCTCAATGGCATCAAAGATAGCTCTCCAGAAGTGTGATGTGAAGAGAGAATCACGATCACTAATGATTCTTTTGGCCAACCCATGTAGCTTGAATATCATCTTGATGAATGACCTTGCAATGTCTGAGGCTTTATAGTTTGTCTTAACAAAAATAAGGTTTGCAACCTTAGTAAGCATATCAACCACAACCATAATGGGTTGTATCCTCCCTGAACTTGGGGTAGGCCAATGACAAAGTCCATACTGATGAATTTCCATTTCATTTGGGAAATGTCAAGTGGTTGCAACTTTCCTGGCATTTTGACATTTCAGCTTTAATATGTTGACAAGACAAACACTCAGTGACATATTTGAGAACATCACCCTTAAGCCTTATTTTTGCACATGTGGGGTACGGATTTAGGCAAATAGAGCATAATGTATTCCATATCAGTCTATTGAAAAAGTATGTACCTAATCCTAACCACGTGCTTGACGACCAACAAGTTGTAATGCCTAGTCAAGGAGTCCTTGAACTAAGGCCTGACACAATCTCAGATGTTAGGGAGAGACAATTAAGATCCAGAACTCTGAGAGAATGCCTCGTCCAATGGAAAGACTATCCCAAAGAAGATGCCAACTGGGTAGATGAAGGCACACTCAACCATCAATATCCCCAGTTTATCTTGAGATGAGGACATCTCGATTCCTCCAAGGGGGAGAGAATGTAATATTTCTGTTAAAAATATTATATGGCCATGTGAAATCTCGGGAAAATGACAATGTTGCATTGTGGTTTGGAACGGGTTAGTCTTTACTAATACACTCTCCATTGTGCCCAAACGAGACATGGCTTAACGAAACCGCATACTTTGCATGAGAACCTCCTCTTGGGAGGAGGATATGGGATTAATATTGGATTTAATGCAAAAAAAAAAACCTCTTTCCCCCAGCCGAAGCGTGGCTCAGGGAAGAGGATGGTTCTAATTGGAGAATGTGGAGGTGGAGGGGAGGGACTGGATGCAGGATCCACGTGGGAGAGGGAGGCCCTACCCCCCCCCTCTTCCCATAAATACCTCCTCCTCTAATGATCAAGGGGGGAGGTCGTGAGGCTGATAGACCATGAGGGAGAGAAGAAGGCTGTGACGACGACTGTGGGAGGACCATTGAGTGGAAAAGGGAGAGGGAGGCTACTTGCTGTCATTGCTAGAGAAGGAGGAGAGAGGCTGCGTAAGCCTGCAAAAGACGGTATTGGAAGAGGAGAAGCTCTCGTGCGCCACAAGTCGTGGAGAACACCACCCTCATGCCACTGCCTGACGCCTGATGGCTGCCGCCAGCTCCGCCATAGGTTATCCCGCCAGCTCCACCACAGGATATCCCACCGCCACCATCCTCCCTCAGATCCACCCGCGAACGGCGTCATCTATTCTCCACGTCCTTACATAGCTGTCAGAAGCTTCATAGAAGCTTCTCTAGGAAGCTTTTTAAGGGGGGCTAATTAAGCCCCCTTTCACCCCCCTCATATCCCTTTTTACACTACACCCCCCTCCCCCCCCCCCGTTTTTTTAAAACCCTTAAGCCCCCCTTCCCATGGAGGCCCTTAAAGCCTTCTACCCCCTTGTGTTGGCCTTCAAATTTTCCCCCTCTCGGTTTTTACCGTTTTTTTAACGGCCTTCCATCCTCCCTCGTGTTCCCTTTTTACACACCTTTTTCCCCCGTGCTATAAACCCTTGTGTTACCCTTCAAATTTTCCCCCTGGGTTTGAAAACCCCTAAGTCCTTTCACTCCCGTGCCCAAAGATCTCCCAAGGTTCATATGTTTGTGAAATCACACTCAGACGCAACCTTTTTGCCGTGTATATACCCTATAGGGCCTTTTTAGGCATTGTAAACCTTTCCCTCCCGAAGAAGCTAAGACCTTAAAGGTCTTATTAGCCCCTTCTCGTGGTCAATTCTTTAAACGGCTCCTTGCCTCGAAAGAGAGAAGAAGAGTATTGAAGCAACGGTGGAATTCCGAAAAGGAGAGTAAAAATGCCTTCACGTTCGAAGGATTACAATTGCGATGCTGCCTAAGAAAGTCCAAGGAGTAGTTGCGGGAGGGTCGTCTCCCGGTATCCATGTGGATATCTCACCCCAAAACCAGGTTTTTCCTTCTTGATTTTATATCGGTTTTAATTCAATCATGCAAGATGAATTGTTAGGGACAAGATATATTTTGTCCTAGTTATTTACGATGAAGGAATTTAGTTTAATTGGACATGCAAAATGGATAATGTATAAAACATAGTTTTCCTTCAAATAGCATTATGCATTGAAACGAATTATGAGCAAGATTATTTACCCACTAAAGTAGTATATTTTGGCTAAATCTTGAAGGTATAAAAACTGCATCTTGCACCATTAACCCCTTTTTTTTTCAATGAATCATCATAGAAGATGATATTCATGAAAGGTTTCTTACGTTGCTTAAACTCTAGGAAGTTATCATTGCTAACTGCATATCTTTGCAAGGGAAAGATTGTTTATTTGGCATGAGTTTTGTTCGCAAGGGAAAAAAGAAGATTAATTGAATTTACCTAACCTCGAAGCAATAAAGTTTAGGACTGAAAAATCAATTGTCACATAGATACCAAATCGTGCCGAGGTGATCTCGATATTACCTTCTAAAAGTTAACCGAATTAATATAAACTTAGAAATACCTATGCTGTGAAATATGCATTGGGAATGATTTAAAATCCAAGAAACGTTTATACCTTAAATACTTTCCCACCTTCCCTGATTGTAGGGTCAATAAATCGTAACGTAAAAGAACTAAGGTTTGTCCCTGAGGTTCTTAAAGAAAATAATAAAAGGAGACCCTAGGTCTGACAAACGTTAGCTTAAAGAAACTGAAACGGATTGCTTCATCGCATATTACGATGCAGGACTTGCGGGCAAGTACGAAATCATATGGTCTTGTGATTGATTCACAAGAAGAAAGGTTAAATACCCTCAACAAGGATGGCGGATCCTTACGCAAGTTATCTTGCAAAAGGATGTATTCTTTGATATCCTTCTAAGTAAGGAAGGTTAAAAACCAGAAACTAAAGTATCCAATGAACTTTAGGGTTGACCAAGTTGGGTTAATAGGGTATGCCCTAACCCAAAATATAAAGGATCTTGCCAAGCTGCAAGGTACCCCGGATCGAGTGCTAGATGCGTTCAAAAGGAGAGATTCCTTCCTTAGCAGTTTGCCAACAACAAGATCGACTAATGGAAATGTTTATGCTTGCTAGAGATTTTAAAGCACTGTTTGACTTATGAATTACAAATTAAATGAATATCTATACTTCAGGTTGAAGGCCTAAAGGGAGAGGCAGTTTCAGTTACCCCCGATTGCCTGCCTGACCCTAACCAACGGGATTGTTGATTGTGCCACGAACGTGGACTGAACCCGCCGCGAGAGGTCTCTCCGTTGAGCACTACTTGGAGCAGGAGGATGCTTGGGTGCCGGGGGGCTCTCGCCGTAAATCCCTCACCTTCCGGGTCCTGCGTAAGAGGCTAACGTGACTCGAGATTGGATCTCGAGGCCCGCATACTAGTCTATGGGCGGAAGCTTGGAATAGTGATCCCTATGGATTACTGGATAGCCTTCGGGCGGATTATGGACAAGCTACCGGCGAAACTCCTTGTATTTCAGAGATAAATATGATGATATGTTAATAAGGAACTTGTTTGATATTGTTTTTCTATGTCACGTGATAAGATTACGTGAAGGAACCAATGCTTAACAGTTTAACTAAAGAAGCTGATTGTTACATGTCCAACTAATGTGTTAGATAATTACATAACTAAAACAAATCAAGGAAAGTGTCGAGGATGGGCCATGGGTCTGTCCTACGGTTGGGTGACAGTGCTGCCGCAAGGGTGTGGTCGTCCGCGCTCCGACGTGATGCCGCAGTTGGATAAAATGTATCGACAACAGCCTTCACCACTGGCTGGAATGCGCACATTGGGATGTTCATCAAGGCGCCCGGGAGGGAAGGGCGAACCCTTCTCATCCCCACGGCGACAAACTATTCGCGCTCTGGCGGCTGAGCCCTGCCTCATCTTCTGGGCTGTGCAGGCTTGTCTGAATTGGAATGTCCAAGCAAGATGTACGAACTATAGAACAGAGAATCAATCACAAGACCATATGACTTCGTACTTGCCGCGCAAGTCCTGCATCGTAATATGCGATGAAGCAATCCGTTTCAGTTTCTTTAAGCTAACGTTTGTCAGACCTAGGGTCTCCTTTTATTATTTTCTTTAAGAACCTCAGGGAGAAACCGTAGTTCTTTTATGTTACGATTTATTGACCCTACAATCATGGAAGGTGGGCAAGTATTTAAGGTATAAACATTTCTTGGATTTTAAATCATTCCCAATGCATATTTCGCAGCATAGGTATTTCTAAGTTTATATTAATTTGGTTAACTTTTAGAAGGCAATATTGAGATCACTTCTGCACAATTTTCTATCTATGTGTCAATGTGCATGCCCGTGAAGCCGAGCAAGCTCCAGCGACGAAGAGCTTGCTAGCTCCTCTATCCCCTTTCCCCCTTCCAGTACGATGCACCGCCGAGAGAGGGAATAATATAAACTTAGAAATACCTATGCTGCGAAATATGCATTGGGAATGATTTAAGTCCAAGAAACATTTATATCTTCAATACTTGCCCACCTTCCCTGATTGTAGGGTCAATAAATCGTAAACGTAAAAGAACTAGGGTTTGTCCCTGAGGTTCTTAAAGAAAATAATAAAAGGAGACCCTAGGTCTGACAAACGTCAGCTTAAAGAAACTGAAACGAATTGCTTCATCGCATATTATGATGCAGGACTTGCGTGGCAAGTACGAAGTCATATGGTCTTGTGATTGATTCACAAGAAGAAATGTTAAATACCCTCAACAAGGATGGCGGATCCTTACGCAAGTTATCTTGCAAAAGGATGTATTCTTTGATATCCTTTTAAGTAAGGAAGGTTAAAAAACCAGAAACTAAAGTATCCAATGAACTTTAGGGTTGACCAAGTTGGGTTAATAGGGTACGTGCTAACCCAGAATATAAAGGATCTTGCCAAGCTGCAAGGTACCTCGGATCGAGTGCTAGATGCATTCAAAAGGAGAGATTCCTTCCTTAGCAGTTTGCCAACAACAAGATCGACTAATGGAAATGTTTGTGCTTGCTAGAGATTTTAGAGCACTGTTTGACTTATGAATTACAAATTAAATGAATATCTATACTTCAGGTTGAAGGCCTGAAAGGGAGAGGCAGCTTCAGTTACCCCCGACTGCCTACCTGACCCTAACCAAGGGGGTTGTTGACCGCGCCGGGATTGTGGACCAAACCCGCCGCGAGAGGTCTCTCCGTTGAGCAGTACTTGGAGCAGGAGGATACTTGGGTGCCAGGGGGGCTCTGGCCATAAATCCCTCGCCTTCCAGGTCCTACGCAAGAGGCTAACGTGACTCGATATTGGATCTCGAGGCCCGCATACTAGTCTACGGGCGGAAACTTGGAATACTGATCCCTGTGGATTGCTAGATAGCCTTCGGGCGGATTATGGACAAGCCTATGGGCGGAAACTCCTTGTATTTCAAATATAAATATGATGATATGTTTAATAAAGAACTTGTTTGATATTGTTTTTCTATGTCACGTGATAAGATTATGTGAAGGAACCAGTGCTTAACGGTTTAATTAAAGAAGCTGATTGTTACATATCCAACTAACGTGTTAGATAATTACCTAACTAAAACAAACCGAGGAAAGTGCAGTGGATGGGCCATGGGTCCGTCCTACGGTTGGGTGGTCCCGGTTGGCCGGGAACTTTTCTCAAATCACAAGGAACAACATGATGGTTGTCAAAAAGGCATGAATAACGAAAGCGTTGACCTAGAGTTATGTCTTACCCAATTTATGCTGTTTTAGGGGAACGGAATGGGACTATGCCTAATGACAGAGAGGTTGAGCTTTGCATTCCCTCTCGTTTCCCATTCTCTTTGAACCAAGTGCGGTGTGAATCCGCTTCGGATCTGACGTTTTTGTGTAAAGTAGTTCACTTGGGTCCGAAGCTAGTTGCTGTTAGGAGATGACCAATCAGGAAAACCCTAATTCCGATGGATCCTAAGTGGGAATGACTAGAATACTTCCACTACGTGGCAGATGCGGAAAGCCCTAGATCGCAAACCCTATAGCATTCCATGGGAGTGCCGAGCGAAGCTTTCTAGACATCCTTTCCGATGGACTGCTAAGACGTGTCCATGATGATACTAGTGGACACGTTTGCAGAATTACGAAGCGTGAAACAAGTTTTTGGTATTTTGAGTCATGTTTATGACTGCAATGCATTCTTCGCTTTATAGACAAAGAATTGGGATGTTGAACATCCTGGAGTAGATCTATAATCCATCACCTTTGTACATGGAACAAAGATGGATGGGTGCTTCAGGAATCTACTATATAGCCGCCCACCGGTTTGCTTATCTACAGACCAACCTAAAGAGGATCAAGTGGTTGGAAGACTTGAAAGTCGTGAAGCTATTCGTTTTTGTGGAAGCTCATGTAAATTTGACTTTACATATTCGAGGTTGGAGGGTTGAAATGAACTCATATGTATATGAGGAAGTAACTCGTGTAATCCCCGCCGACAGGATTAAAGTGTTGGGCCACCATGAGAAGTATGGATTCCAACGGAAAGGATATCCTGAACTTCCAATGACTTATCGATTCCTAAAGATCCATGACCCAAAACCTTACTATTACACAGTTCCTGTAGATAAATGCAATACAACGTTGTTCTCCCCAAACTAAATGTAACAATTGGCTTATCATCACATGAAACGTTGTATTTGAAAGGGCTATGCCCATGTAAATACAAATAAAGACTTATTTTTATCAATGTCTGGCTGTGCATAAGAGTTAATAAAAAGTTAAGTAGCTACATTGTTTACGAGATAGCTGAATTAAAGATAAGCTAACGTCGATTATCATATAATAACGTTAAGAAAATCTTTATTCAGGCACAACCCCAAGTACAGGTTCCTAATTCGCCTCCTACATCAAGTACTGCTGTGATCCACGAGAAGAAGTTTCTTCTCAGGCAGATTAAGACACCCAAGTTTGACGAGAGAGAAAGATTTGTCCAGGCTGATGCTGAAATTTGGATTGAATCCATGGAGGATTACTTCGAAGCAGCCGGTATTGCACCCGCCAATCAGGCTATGCTCGCCAAGTTAAAGCTCACCGGCGAAGCCAGACTTTGGTGGAAGCAATGGTGCAGGGATCAAGGGATCGCAGAGGGATTCATTACCTTGGAGAAGCTGAAGATATCTGTTAGAAATCAAGCTCACCGTCAGCGTGTCTTCATCTATGACCGACATCTGTGACAGCTAGTGTGTACAGCTGTCTACATGTGACTACATTAAATAAGTCGGGTTAGTAGTCAGTTAGTGACCTAACTAGAGTTAGTCAGTCTAGTCTACATTTACACTAGGTCACTTTATCTTGTAGTGTGTGTGTGTGCTTTTCAGTTTAGAGTGTGTGGAAATGAAGAAATGAGCTTGAGAGCCTGAAGGCTCATGGATATGGAGTCTTTCCCTTTCTCTCTCTCTACTCTTTGAACATGGTATCAGAGCTTCATCCATGAGGCTGTGGAGGATGGGCATGACAACTTGCAGTGCAAAGGAGATGGAAGTAAGGAATGAGGAAGAAGCTGGACACTTGCAAATGAAGCCATAGTCAAAGGAAGGAATCAGTGTGGACTGCCTTCTGAAAATCGTGGACTGCCTCCTGAAAAACAGCAACCTGTGTCTGAAAATCGTGGATTGCCTCCTGAAAATCAGCAACCTGTATCTGAAAGTCTGCACCTGCTGATCTGAATGGATAGCAACCTGTATCTGAAAATCTGCGCCTGCTGATCTGAATGGACAGCAACCTGTATCTGAAAATCTACGCCTGCTGATCTGAGTGGACAGCAACCTGTCAATCTTCAGTGGGGCACTTGGACAAGGTTCATAGAGCATGTATGCTCACTATTGAAGGTATTTGAAGTGTGCAAGAAGTAAATGCTTGTGTGGGAGCTCTGTTATGAGCTGGAGTGACAGACACAGACCTTAATCATTTCTGAACTGCTGTAAACATGAATGAACGGCATGCATTCAGTCATTACTGACACACAGGAGCCTTGTACTACACTCAGAAGGCATCTTTGGAGCACAAGAATGTGTCAAAGCATGTATACGTTGGATCAAATGTCTTGGAGCTGAGATCTCTTGACAGAATACTCAAATCTGAAAATCAATGACACGCTAAAAACTGTCATACACAGTCAATGACAGAATACTCAGATCTGAAAATCAATGACAGGTTGAAAACTGTCATACATAGTCAATGACAAAATACTCAGATCTGAAAATCAATGACAGGCTAAAAACTGTCATACACAGTCAATGACAGAATACTCAGATCTAAAAATCAATGACAGGATGAAAACTGTCATACATAGTCAATGACAGAATACTCAGATCTGAAAATCAATGACAGGCTGAAAACTATCATACACAGTCAATGACAAGTATTGTGCATTACTGAAGCAATACAGGTCATCTTGGGGGTTCCATCATCTATATGAACTGGCCTATACATGCTGAATGCATGGAGAATTGAAGCAAGCAATGAGCATCATTGAAAACTGAATTTTGAAGCTGAAATAAATGCAATTACACTGTCCTGGTTAATTACAAATAGCTCATGAGGTTTATGCCATTGGTCAATGAAGATAGGTTGTCTATGCCTACTCAGATGCTCATGTATTGAACTTGCCACTACAAAGTAAATGTATGACATGGTCAAAAGACATTTTGGAGCTGCTTGGAGCTTGATATGCTGAATTCTGGTTGACTGCAACCTGAAACTGAATTTGTTGACACACTCAGTTTTGGACTTGAAATTGCTGCTGGTTACTCACAGTTTACAATTTTCAGATTGCATGTATGTACCCTGGCAGTGAGGTTACATAAGCTTAAGCTGAAGCAAATACATAGCTTATGTATTGACAGTTATATCTATAGTTGAGACCACTTGTTTGAGGGTTGTTTTGGGGTGTCAGTGGGCTAAAATACCCTGGTTTTTTTCTGCAATTTAGTGCAGAAAACTGTCATAAACTGTTACGGACTGAACTTAGTCAGTCATACTTATTGGACTGCAGGGAGTCAGGCACTTGATAGACAGTCTATTGCATCATGGCTAATGCACATGGGATTGACAATATCACTCAGATAGTTGGAGAGAAGTTGGATAATAAGAACTTTACATTATGGAAATTCAGAATGAAAAACTTTCTGGTTGGCAGAGGTTATTGAGATTTATGTACAGGAGATGAAGTTGCTCCTGAGTTGCCTGCACACAATCCAACAAATGAACAGAAAAGAGCCTACAGGCTATGGAATGAAAGAGCATGCAAGGTGTTGCATTGGTTTTCCTTATGTATATCTGATGCTATGGTAATTCAAATCACTGGATGTGAGACTCTGAAGGATGCTTGGGACATACTGATGAAAAATTATGGAACCATGACTGTCAAGATTGTGGGAGAGAAGGAAGGAGTCTCACTTGTAGCTTTCTTGCTTGCACAATGGGGGAAGACACACAAGGGTGGAGGCTGAAAACAATTTTCCTCTCGTTAGTTGTGTAAGCCAAAAGAACTCTCATACAAAGAAATAGAAGAACCCTATATATGGGTCTCAAACCAAACTCAACTAACTAAGGTGGCATACTAACTGAGCCACGAACTAGAGTAGATAAGGGTACTATCATGTAGCTATTATTCATGGGCGGTGTACCAACCGCGTCTGCAACTGACAAGTCGGTGACATAAATACACAACGGTCACCCTGGCGTATCACGAGTGGAGCTCGATATCTCAACAATGACACATGCAAGAAAGATCCAGTTGAAACAGCAGTTCAACAACATGTCTAGGAATGGCAAGAGCATCCAAACGTATACCACGGAGATTAAGACCATAGCTGATCAACTTGCTACTATTGGCTTAAGTGTATCAGAAGATGATATGATTGCTGTTGCTTTGAATGGCTTAAGCAAAGAGTACAAAGCTTTTGACACTTCCATTTATGTCAGAGAAGAGCCCCCTAGCTGGGAAGAGCTAGTTGCTTTGTTGCTGCATGAGGAAGTCAAACTTGGTTTGAATACAAATTCTAGTGCATCTCAGAGTAGAGACACTGTGTTGTACTCTAGCTAGCGTGGCAGAGGATCCAGAGGCTGTGGTTCATATCGAGGTCGTGGCGACACTCGTAATGCCTAAGGACAGCAGCAGCAGCAAGGAAATTGGCATGGTGCCAATACACAGGGCCAGCGAGGATCCGATGGTTTTAGAGGTAGGGGGAGATCACCCCGAGGTAGAGGTGGTGGTTCTGGTTCATGGCAGTCGTCTGACCAGTCCAATAGGGACAAGGACTACCATTATTGTGGCCGGTATGGGCATATTGCAAAGGATTGTTACAAGAAGCAAGGAGATATGAAGGCAAAGGGCAGACATCATGGGCACTATGCATCTTCCAGTGGTGCTCATGATGAGTCAGTTGATAGACTCTTTGCCATGCAGCATGTGTCCAAGACTGCGTCAAGGCAGAACAGAGATGACAGGTGGTACATTGACTCTGGTGCGTCAAACCACATGACCCCGCATGGAGAGTGGTTTGATGAGATGGTTGCAGGTACACATGGTCATGTATGTACTGGGGATGACACCCAACATGACATAAAGCATAAAGGGATTGTTCCTCTTATGATGCCTGATGGTAAGAAGAAAGGCCTGCATGATGTATTACATGTCCCGACCATAACAAAAAATTTGTTGTCTGTGGGTCAAATGGCAGAACAGAATCTACAAGTGAGGTTTAACAAGGATGGATGTTTCATTGAGGAGTATGGAAATGGCTGCAAGCTAATTGCCAAGGGCAGAAGGGATGGCATGATGTTTACTTTGGAAGCGACCATTCCTGAACTTAAAGCAGCCATGTTTGCACATGATGAGAGTGCCATTCGGGATGTAGAGATTTGGCACAAGCGGATTGGACATGTCAATGTACAAAAGCTGAAATCTATGCAGCAGAAAGAAGTAGTACTTGGATTACCTAAATTCAAGTATAATGATTTTGGTCATGTATGCCCTGCATGTCAGTTTGGGAAGCAAGCACAGTTTCCTTTCATGAGACATGTAAAAAACAGCACTAGGCCTTTACAGTTGGTACACTCTGATGTCTGGGGTCCTTCACATAATGCTTCCTTTGGCGGTGCACGATATTATGTCTCATTTATTGATGATTTCAGCAGGTACACTTGGCTTTATATCTTGAAACATAAGGATGATGTGTTTGATGCATTCAAAGACTTCAAGAAACATACTGAAAATAAATTGGGTTGTTACATATCATGTTTGAGATCAGATGGAGGAGGTGAATATGTCTCAAACTACTTTGACAGGTATCTTGCTAAACATGGGATCAGAAGACAGCTCACATGCAGTTATACACCGCAGCAAAACGGTGTTGCAGAGAGGAAAAACAGGGTTTTGATGGAGTCAGCTAGAGCTATGCTGAATGAAAAATGTCTGCCAAATGGTTATTAGGCTGAAGTAGTGGTGACTGTTGTATATGTGTTGAATCGAACCCCTATAGCAGGGATTCATGATGTCACTTCGTATGAACGGCTGTATGGTCATAAACCTGATATTTCACACTTGAAGGTATTTGGCAGCATTGCATATGTGCATATACCGGATGAGAAGAGGAAGAAATTGGATCCTAAGGCAGTGAAAAGTGTGTTTATTGGATATGCACAGGAACGGAAAGCTTATAAGTGTTATGTACCTTCTACGCATGAGACACTCATAAGCAGAGATGTGGTATTTGAGGAGTTAGCATCTTGGTATGGGAATCCTGTTGCAGTGCCTACTGATGGCTCACCCAGTATGAGTCATGCTGAAAATACTCCTGCAGAGAGTACTTCCATGACTGGTCAGACAGGTGATGTATCATCTACAGTGAGTCCTTGGACAGGACGATTATGGAGTCGCACTATTGCATCCACTGACAGGGATATGTCAGTGAGGGGGAGAACAGATAAGGGAAAAGAAAAGGTTTTTGAAGATATAACAGGTCCACTCACTGCAGGTTATGATTCATCTAGCAGTGACAGCTTAGATAGTGAATTGGGGATTCCGTCTGTTATGACGCCAGGTGCTAGACAAAGCCGTTATGTGCCGCCTCATGAGAGGCAAGCTCACAATGAGCCACAGCTCAGGAGATCAGAGAGGGTCAGATGACCTGTTGACATGTATACTTACACTGGATATTCAGCCCGTCATTATGCTTATATGACGAAAGTAACATGTTTTAGACAACCAAGTAAGTTTGATGAGGCAGTTTCAGATAAGAATTGGCGTGCTGCTATGGATGAGGAATATTCAGCTTTGGCTGAAAATTGTACATGGGATTTGGTACAGTTCCTTGAGGGCAAAACACCTATTGGATGCAAGTGGGTGTATAAGGTAAAATGTAAATTATATGGATCATTGGAAATATATAAGGCCAGGCTGGTTGCAAAAGGGTATGCGCAGCAATATGGTCTTGATTATGAGGAGACTTTCAGCCCTGTAGCAAAGATGGCTACAGTTAGAACTGTGATTGCTTTGGCAGCAGCCAGAGGCTAGAAACTATGGCAGATGGATGTAAAGAATGCATTTCTCAATGGAGAATTACAGGAAGAGGTTTACATGGAACAGCCTGAAGGCTATGTACATCCAGAATTTCCAACACATGTATGTCGGCTGAAAAAGGCATTATATGGGTTGAAATAGGCACCCAGAGCATGGAATGCTCGCATCAGCAGTTATTTATAGCAACATGGTTTCCGATTGGGAGATGCTGATCATAGCCTGTTTGCGAAGAAGACAGATAGTGGCTATGTTTTTCGAGTTGTCTATGTTGATGACTTAATCATTACAGGAGATGATGAAAATGGGATTGCAGAAATAAAGACATGTTTATAGGCTGAGTTTAAGGTCAAGGATCTTGGAGAGCTGAAATATTTTTTGGGGATTGAGGTTGTCTCTACACCTCAAGGCATATGGCTGCTACAGAAGTAGTATGCTCATGACATGTTATAGAAATATGGTATGGCTGATTGCAAGCCTATGGATACGCCTTTGGAGCAGAATGTCAAGCTGCAGATTGATGTTGGGACAGAGGTTGAGAATGTTACTATGTATAGACAGATGGTAGGTAGCTTGATCTATCTCACAATCACTAGACCTGACCTGAGTTATGCTGTGGGGCTAATCAGTCAGTTCATGTAGAAGCCTCGCAAACCACACTTGGATGCAGTCAGAAGAATTCTGAGATATGGAAAGGGTACCACAGATCATGGGCTATTTTATGCATATGGGAAAACCCTTGACTTGATGGGGTACACTGATGCTGACTGGGCTGGTTGCACATATGACAGGAGGTCAACCAGTGGCTATGCATTTGGATTGGGTAGTAGCATGATCAGTTGGCAGAGTAAGAAACAGCCTACAATTGCATTGTCTAGTACGGAAGCAGAGTATCGTGGTGCGGCCTTAGCGGCCTGTGAAGCTAAGTGGTTACAGAAGTTACTGAATGACTTGGGAGTACACTTGGACAGCAAAGTCAAGCTGTACTGTGACAATTTGAGTAGTGTTATGTTAGCAAGCAATCCTGTTTATCATGCAAGATCAAAACACATGGAGGCTCACTACCATTTCATCAGGGAAATGGTTTTAGCAGATCAGATTGACTTGGAGCATGTGAAGACTGAAGATCAGCTAACAAACATCTTTACCAAATCACTTGGTAAAGATAAGTTCATTCACTTTAGACAGCTACTTGGAGTGATGCAGATGATTTGAGTTTTGTTTTTGAGCTTGAGGGGGAGTGTTAGAAATCAAGCTCACCGTCAGTGT
Organism: Lygodium microphyllum; assembly: GCF_053477565.2. Taxonomy (NCBI): domain Eukaryota; kingdom Viridiplantae; phylum Streptophyta; class Polypodiopsida; order Schizaeales; family Lygodiaceae; genus Lygodium; species Lygodium microphyllum. The sequence continues at coordinate 64,231,481 of NC_141141.1, forward strand.
GTCTTCATCTATGACCGACATCTGTGACAGCTAGTGTGTTCAGCTGTCTACATATGACTACATTAAATAAGTCGGGTTAGTAGTCAGTCAGTGACCTAACTAGAGTTAGTCAGTCTAGTCTACATTTACACTAGGTCACTTTATCTTGTAGTGTGTGTGTGCTTTTCAGTTTAGAGTGTGTGGAAATGAATGAATGAGCTTGAGAGCCTAAAGGCTCATGGATATGGAGTCTTTCCCTTTCTCTCTCTCTACTCTTTGAACAGAATCTACGTGTCCATCAGATCTTCAGGATGCACTCATTCGAGCGGCGCCTATAATTCAGGAGGTGCAAGCTAGACCAAGGGGTAACAAAACTTGGTCTTATAATGACTCGAACAAAGGAGCATTCAAACCTTAAGTGAAGAGAGTTCAAGATCATAATCAGGGGCAAAGAAAGAAAGCAAGGATGAATAACATCAACAACTTTGTTCCTACTCAAAGTAATGGCTGAAACCTCCGTTGTTTCCATTGCAACGAACCCGGTCACTTCAAGAGGCAATGTCCCAAGCTTGGTGGAGGACATCGCCAAGCGCCTTTCCAAGGAACAGGCCGTGGTCAAGAAACCGCAACCCAAGGAAGAGGAAGAACCGCCTGCATTGCCAATAGGCAAATGTGCGAAGGAGGGGAAGAAGAAGATCCGACCATGGAAGCAGAGTTCAAAAGAGCGACAATCCATGCCGCTTTACACAAGAAAGGGCTGAATCGCCAGTTCTCGATGATTCAGACACCGTCGGACTAGCATTTCTTTATCTCACTAGCATGTGCAAAAAGATTAGGAATAGCCACAGTAGAAGCATCTACCCTGCTTGTAGAATTCGCAAATGGTCGTGAGGTAACTTGTACCAGGCAAACTACTAAGGTGGAATTCTTTCTGGGAGGAAAGAAGACTTCGGTCAAATTCAGAGTCATGAATTTAGGTATCCATGAGTGTCTACTCGGAATGGATTGGCTTAAACCTAACGACGCCCACATTCACTGTGGAAAGGGTCAAGTTTCCTTTTGAAACTCTGAAAGGGAATTAGTCACAACTCAAGGCGAGGCTGGAGTGCCAAAAATCAAATTGGCCAAAGTATCTCGGATCATAAAAGGAGTTAGAAAAGGATTACCTGTTTACTTGATCAAACTCAACAAGTTAGATCAAAAGCAAGAGTCTCATGAAGGACCTTCTTAGCTAAAGGAATACGCGGACGTATTCCCTGAAGAGTTGACCAAACTTCCACCTCAAAGAGAAGTAGATCATGAGATTAGGTCAGTGTTTGCCTGGAGCTGCACTAATTGCAAAGAGACCTTATAGAATGTCTATAACAGAAGCAATTGAGTTGAAGGAAAGCCCTAGATCGCATACCCCATAGCATTCCATGTTGAGATTGTTGAGATATCGAGCTCCACTCGTGATACACCAGGGTGACCGTTGTGTATTTATGTCACCGACTTGTCAGTTGCAGACGCGGTTGGTACACCGCCCATGAATAATAGCTACATGATAGCTATCCTTATCTACTCTAGTACGTGGCTCAGTTAGTATGCCACCTTAGTTAGTTGAGTTTGGTTTGAGACCCATATATAGGGTTCTTCTATTTCTTTGTACTTGAGTTCTTTTGGCTTACACAACTAAGAAGAGGAAAACTGTTTTTAGCCTCCACCCTTGTGTGTCTTCCCCCATTGTGCAAGCAAGAAAGCTTCAAGCGAGACTCCTTCCTTCTCTCCCACAATCTTGACAGAGATGACAAGCTCAACACATGCGGACATTGATGATGGACCGCCTGGTTAGATGGGTCCACACGTCTACACTTAGCACATCGGTGGTCATTATGACTCTCACATGGCCACTGACTCATCACTTATTATATTCAGGTTGTTATACCTATTTACAGGCTGGCATAGTTATAGCGCCAGTCGACTAGTGTAGTCGGTTATGCATTGTTTGACTTAGTAGGCCACTTTCCTTTTATGTTGTATCTTATCTATACTTTGTGTACATTGTAAAGAGTGTGGAAGAAGAAGAAGAAATCAGCAAGAAAACGTTTTGGCCTCCATCTCTCTTCTTGTCTCTTGAGTGAGCTTCTCCTTGTGCATTCTGTGTGTGTTCGGCGCAGCATCTTGAGCAACCCCCTCCACCACGTGATTCTTGACATGGTATCAGAGCCGCGCCATTGAGAGAGGCTGATTTTGAAGGTTGAAGTGAAGGAGAAGAAGCAAGGTTCGAGCAAGCAAGCTACGGGTAAGAATCTCTCCCATTCTTCCACTCCTTCTCTTGGATAGTGCCTGTGGAGGCACCGAAAGCAGGGCAGAGCAAAAATCTCAGATTGCAGTGAGATTTGGTGTGCGCGAAGAGCGCTGTATATTCCGCAGAGATTTTGGGCATTTGAGGCCGTTTCAGGGCCCGTTTTAGAGCCGCAAGGTTGCGGACAGCAGTTTCGGGGTACACTGTGACTTCGACTGTATTGACCGAACGTGGGTGCACAGGTTACAGATTTCAGATCTGTAAGCTCAAAGGTGTTTATCAGTGAGTAAACACAAGGTTTATCTGCAAACTGGTTGCAGATTGCATGTATTGTTGAGCAGACAGTAAAAAAGGCTGTCTGGTGTATTGCTGTGCACTACAGGTCAAGGGTTGCAGAAGACTTGCTTGCTGTTTGGTATTAGTTTTGTGATAATGGCAGAGAATAGTGGAAGCCCCATCATTGAGAAGCTCGACAAGGACAACTACCCATCATGGAAGTTTCGTGTCACGGACTTCCTTATTGGAAAAGGCCTCTACGAGTTCGTTTCAGGTGAAGAAAAGGAGCCGGAGGTGAGTGATCCTCCAACTGCAGAAGAGACAAAGGCACGGAAGGAATGGAATGCAAATGATAAAAAGGTCATGTATTGGTTGTCTGCAGTAATTGACAATAATATGCTGGGACACATTAGAAATGCAGAGAATTCATATGCAGCTTGGACCATACTTGAAAGTATGTTTTCTGTAAATACAAAGGCATGAAAGATTCAACTCAAGCAAGAGTTGAATACATTAAAGAAAGGGAAGATGTCTATCAATGAGTATGCACTGAAGGTAATAAGCATTGCAGATGCATTGGCAGCAATTGATGCAATGCCCGATGATGATGATTTGGTGTCGTCTACCTTGGGTGGACTTAACAATGAAAAGGCTTGGAAGTCTTTTGTAACTTCTGTATATGTCAGAAAGCCATTTCCAGATTTCGATGAGTTGGTCTCCCTTATGATCACTGAAGAGATCAACATGCAGAGTGAGACATCTGAAAGAAGTGGTGAACAGGTCCAAGCTTTCTACTCCAGTTCAGGAAGGGGATGTGGCAGGTTCTCTTCAAGAGGCCATGGTACAGGACGTGGTAGTGACAACCAGCAAAACAGATATAATCAGCAATTTGGCGATATGCAGGTTTCAGGAGGTCGTGGTAACTTTAGAGGCAGGGGGAGCTTTAGAGGAAGAGGTGGATGGCAGAACAGAGGTTCTAACAACTCTGGTATTGTGTGCCACTACTGTGGCAAAACAGGTCATATTGCAATCCAATGTTATGCTAAGAGAGATGATATCCGCAGTGGTAAGTTGCAGCAAGGAAACTATGCATCGTCTTCACGACAGAATGAAGACAAAAATGAACGTTTGTTCGTTATGCAGCATATGCTGAATGCTGTTACAGGAAAGGGAACACATGAAGATGTTTGGTATGTTGATTCAGGTGCATCCAATCATATGAACAGCCATGCAGAATGGTTTGGAGAGATGCAGGATTTGCAGAATGCAGGTTATGTGCAGACGGGTGATGACTCATGCCACCCAATTTCACACATTGGAAAAGTTCCCTTGTCCTTGCATGATGGTAAGACAAAGAGTTTTTCAGATGTATTACATGTACCATCTATTACAAAGAACTTGGTGTCAGTCGGTCAAATGGTAGAGCAAGGGCTGCAAGTCAGATTTAATGCAAAGGGCTACTTTGTAGATGACTTCAATGACAAGTGCAGGTTGGTAGCAAAGGGAAGTAGAGTTGGACGTATGTTCACTCTAGATGCTGGAATTCCTACTATGAATGCGGCTATGTATGCCAAAGGAAAAGGTGTTGTTGCAGACATTGAAATTTGGCACAAACGCATTGGACATGCAAATGTACAAAGGCTAAAATTAATGCAGTCCAAAGGGTTGGTTACAGGTTTGCCTACATTTAAAGTTGCAGAATTTCAGAAGGTATGTGAAGCATGTCAGTTTGGTAAGCAGGCAAGACAACCTTTTTCACATGACAGAGATGTAAGCAGAAATATCCTTGATGTTGTGCATACAGACATTTGGGGGCCTACACAAAATGTATCTCTTGGAGGCAGTTCATACTTTGTCACATTCATTGATGATTGTTCTAGAAAGCTGTGGGTATATTTTATGAAGGAAAAGAGTGAAGCTTTTGAGCACTTTAGAACTTTCAAGGCTGCAGTTGAAAGAGAAACAGGCTTGAAAGTAAAGTGCCTGAGGTCAGATGGAGGGGGAGAGTACCTCTCAAATGAGTTCAGTGATTTTCTGAGGTCTCATGGGATAAAGAGACAGTTCACATGCAGGTATACCCCACAGCAAAATGGGGTTGCAGAAATGAAAAACAGGCATATTGTAGAAGTTGCACGCGCCTTGATGGCTGAAAAGAATATGCCTAAGCATTTTTGGTCTGAGGCTGTTCATACTGCTGTTTATATGATGAACAGAACTCCCACAGCTGCAGTTCATGGTATGACCCCCGAAGAATGTTTTACAGGTAAGAAGCCTGATGTTTCACACTTGAAAGTATTTGGCTGCATTGCGTATGTTCATGTGCCAGATGAGTTGCGGAAGAAACTGGATCCAAAGGCTGAAAAGTGTATCTTTATTGGATACTCTTTAGAGCAGAAAGGGTATCGCTATTACAACCCTGTCACATGTAAGTTCAGAGTGAGCAGGGATGTCATCTTTGATGAAATGAGCAGTTGGTATGCATCTAGTGGTGATGCATTGGATGTTGATGATGATCATGACACTCATGTGCAGGCTGAAAGGCAAGAATCATAGACTCTTAGTGGACCAGAGACATCATCTGGTAGTCCTTGGTCTGGGAGACTAAGGAGTACCTCTACATCTTCGAGTGCATCTAGTAGCACTACAGGTAAAGACAAAGGAAAGAATAAAGTGTCAGAAGGCATTGATGCAGTTCTTGATGGAGACTCCAGTGGCTCAGAGAGCTTGGATGATGAGCTTGGCATTCCTTCAGTGAGGACTCCAGGTGTGCAGAGAGCACGTGCTAATGCAAAGACTCCATTGAGTGATCCAGTGGTACGCAGGTCTAGCAGGGTGAGATACCCTGTTAAAAGATTTGGTTTTGAGGGTTATGCAGCTCACCATTATGCTTATATGGTGAAACTAGTTGAGGATGTTGAGCCCACATGTTTTGAGGAGGCTGTTGGTCATGCTCATTGGGATGCAGCAATGGATGAGGAGATGGCTGCATTAGAGGCCAATAAGACTTGGGATCTAGTATCATTGCCAAAGGGAAAGAAAGCTATTGGATGTAAGTGGGTTTATAAGATTAAGCACAATGCAGATGGTTCTATTAGCAGGTACAAAGCTAGGCTGGTTGCAAAAGGCTATGCCCAAACATATGGCATAGATTATGATGAAACCTTCAGTCCAGTTGCTAGGATGGCAACTGTCAGATGTGTGATTGCTTTGGCAGCAGCCAAAGGTTGGAGGTTGCAGCAAATGGATGTAAAGAATGCCTTCTTGCATGGTGATTTGCAGGAAGAAGTGTATATGGATCAGCCAGCAGGTTATGAAGATTTAGAGCATCCCACGTATGTGTGCATGTTGAAGAAGGCACTCTATGGGCTCAAGAAAGCACCAAGAGCATGGTCTGACAAGATCAGAGAGTATCTTGTCAATATTGGCTTTTATGTTTCTGATGCTGATCACTCACTTTATGTGAGAAAGGGAGATGTAGGTTTGGTCATCATAGTCATCTATGTGGATGACTTGATTATTACAGGTGATAGTGATAGTGGGATTGCTGAAGTCAAGGGCTATTTGAAGATGAAGTTTGAGATGAAGGATTTAGGTGAGCTAAGGTACTTCCTTGGCATTGAGGTGATCAGATGTGATGATGGTATATGGCTGTTCCAAAGGCAGTATGGCTTGGATATGTTGTCCAAGTATGGTATGACTGCATGCAAACCACTTTCAGTCCCATTGGAGCAGAATGTAAAGCTGAGTGCTGATGTTGGGGATGAGATAGAAGACCCTACTATGTTCAGGAGGATAGTGGGGAGTTTGATCTACATAACCATTACAAGGCCAGACTTGAGCTATACTGTTGGTCTTGTGAGTCAGTTTATGCAAGTACCTAGAAAGCCACATTTGGATGCAGTCAGACACATATTGAGATATGTGAAGTCCACATTACATTATGGACTTTTCTATGAGGCAGGTACAGATGTACATGTGTTTGGATACACAGATGCAGATTGGGCTGGTAGTATGTCTGATAGAAGATCTACCAGCGGATACATGTTCTCTCTTGGTAGTGCAGCAATTGCATGGAGCAGCAAAAAGCAATCTACAGTTGCTTTGTCGAGTACAGAGGCTGAGTATAGAGGTGCTGCTGTTGCAGCATGTGAGGTAGTATGGCTGCAAAAGCTATTGGCTGATTTGGATGTCCAGGTGGAAGGTCCAGTTGTCATTTATTGTGACAATATGAGCAGTATACAGTTGGCTAGGAACCCTGTGTTCCATGCCAGGACAAAACATATTGAGGTACACTACCACTTTGTGAGAGAGAAGGTACTAGCAGGTGAGATTGACTTGGTGTATGTCAGCACATAGGATCAGATAGTTGACATCTTCACGAAGGCCTTGGGTACAGAGAAGCTTCAAAAGTTTCGAAGCTTACTTGGAATTACAAAGATGCAGTTGAGCTTGAGGGGGAGTGTTGAGATGACAAGCTCAACATATGCGGACATTGATGATGGACCGCCTGGTTAGATGGGTCCACACATCTACACTTAGCACGTCGGTGGTCATTATGACTCTCACATGGCCACTGACTCATCACTTATTATATTCAGGTTGTTACACCTATTTACAGCTGGCATAGTTATAGCGCCAGTCGACTAGTGTAGTCGGTTATGCATTGTTTGACTTAGTAGGCCACTTTCCTTTTATGTTGTATCTTATCTATACTTTGTGTACATTGTAAAGAGTGTGGAAGAAGAAGAAGAAATCAGCAAGAAAACGTTTTGGCCTCCATCTCTCTTCTTGTCTCTTGAGTGAGCTTCTCCTTGTGCATTCTGTGTGTGTTCGGCGCAGCATCTTGAGCAACCCCCTCCACCACGCGATTCTTGACATTCCATGGGAGTGTCGGGCGGAGCTTTCTAGACATCCTTTCCGATGGACTCCTAAGACATGTCCGGGATGATACTAGTGGACAAATACACATATCTACTTCAGCGTTTAGCCAAGTGGCCAAATCACTTTACTTCTTTACCAATATTCACAGTCACAAGACAATCATTGATAAAAAGAAGTCTTATTCCAGTCATATGGGCATAGCCCTTTCGAAGTACAATTATTTCTTGGGGTGATGGAACAAGCTGATACATTAATTTGAGGAGAATAAGATGTTGTTGCATTCAGCTATACTATAACTGAGTAATAGTACAGATTGGGGTCATCGATTTTTAGGAATCGATAGGTCATTGGAAGATTAGGGTACCTTTTCCTTTGATATCCGTTCCTCTCATGACGCCCCAACACCTTGATCTTGTCGGTAGGGATTACTCAAGTCACTTCCTTATACACATATGCGTTCTGCTTGACCCTTTGATCTTCGACATGTAGAGTTGCGTTTGTGTGAGCCTCAACAAAGATGAACAACTTCACGATCTTTAAGTCCTCCATCCACTTGATTCTCTTCAAGTTGATTCGAAGGTATGCAAGTTGGTGGGCAGCTATGTAATAGATCCTTGAAACACCCATCCATCTCTGTTCCATGTACAAGGGTGATGGATTGTAGATGCGGTCTAGGATGTTCATCATATTAATCCGTCGTCGATAATCTGAGGCATGCATCGTGGTCATAAACATGACCTGGAACACCATAAACCTGTTCTATGCTTCATGACTCTGCAAGATGGCATCGATAGGTAAGGAAATGTTCTTAACAGCAACATTTGCTTTACTTCTTCTTATTAAGTTTTCTTATAAAGATAGATCCTTTGTTGGTTCGCTTTGATACCAACTGTAATCCATCGGAAAGAGGGTCTAGAAGGCTCCGCCCGGCACTCCTATGGAATGTTACGGGGTTTGCGATCTAGGTCTTTGCGTGTTTGCCACATAGCAGAAGTATTCCGGCCGTTCCCACTTAGGACCGACCTGAATCAAGGTTTCCTCTTGTGGTCAAATTCCTAGAGAGTAACTACGTCGAACCCCAGGCGAACCACTTTATGCAAAAACTTCAAGGTCAAAGTGGATTCATGCTGCACTTGGTTCAAGGAGAATGGAAAATGAGAGAAAATGCAAAGATGGACCTCTCTGCCCATAAGGCATAGTCCTATTCCGTTCCCCTAAAACAAAATAAATCCGGGTTCTAGCAACCTTAACTCTAGGTCAGTGTTTCCTGCTCTTCATTCTATTCGAGAAAACTTCCTTGCTATCCATTTCACTTGAGAAAAGTTCCCGGCCAACTGGGACCACCCATCCATAGGACGGACCCATGGCCACATCCACCGCACTTTCCTCATGGTTGTTTTAGTTGTCTAATTACCTACCACATTTAGTTGGACACGCATAAAACAACTTCCTTAATTAGCCAGTTAGACACTGGTTCCTTCACATAATCTTAGCACTTAACATAGAAAAACAGTGCCAAACAAGTTCCTTTTCAACAGGTTGTCTTACTTATCTTTGGAATACATCCATAAAATCCAGCCCGTAGGCTAATCCATAATCCACCAGAAGGCAATCCATAATCAGCTCGAAGGCTATCCATCAATCCCCCAACAGAGAGACCTCTCCTAGCGGGTTCACTCCACATTCCTGGCCTGGCTACCAACCCCCTTGGTTAAGGTCAGGCAGATAGTCGGGGGTAACTGAAGCTGCCTCTCCCTTCAGGCCTTCAACCTGAAGCATTAATTAATTTTTCATCTTTTAGTTCCTTGAGCAAACAATGCAAACAGTGCTCCTAAATTGTTATAAGCACAATCAATCCAGTGGTCCTTTATTTGGCCAACTGCTAAGGAGTGAATCCTTATCTCCGAATGCATCCAACATTCGATCCGGGATCAATTGCGACAAGGCAAGATCCCCAAGGGTTTGTTTGTTCTCCTTTTTGTGCTTGGGTTAGGGCCATATCCTGTTAATCCAACTTAACCAACACCTTAGGTTTCATAAATTAACAGTAAATCCTGGCGACCATGTCGCTCTAACTTGATTGATCCTTTGCTTACCAAGCAAATACATATCTTCCCTTAGCTTGGCAAATCAGCCCAAAAAAGGTGATGTAGCAGGATGACTACTCATCCTCTTGCAAGTTAGACTTGTGCTAAAACCTGCCAACCTCATTCCAAGGAATGGCAGATCCATTTTGTGATTAAACCACAAAGCCATGCGATGTTGCAACTTGTTGCTCAAGTGTCGCATCTATCCCATGGGATCATTTCACCCATTGAATGGCATTTCCTGGTCAAGGACTTTTGTTTAGACAAGACGCAGGGTTTGGGGTTTCTTCTTACCAACCCAACCCCAATTGTACTAGACCGACAATGTTTGGTCCTAGGGTTTCCAAACTCAATCTTAGTTTTAGCATTAGGTCGAACGATCCTTAGGGTAGAAACCCTAGATCGTTGTTTGCATGAGCATCCAATTGACCCAAACATTCCATGAATGTGGGTAGGACCTTTGGGTTTGAAGGCTTCGACTTCGTGTCCAAGTACGATACTAGGCTACATTTTTGACGTGCCAAGTCCTAGCTGGTACTTGCGGTTTTATCGTATCAACTATTTATGTCTATATGAAACCCTAACAGTTATAATATCACAAGTGATTTGGGTAAATTGACCTACTTGTCTTGCGACAAGGACGATCCTTTCCTAGAGATGCTAAACTAGTTTGCAAGACGTCACAATACATGTAAACATGTGAATCATTACTTCTACGCACCAAAAAGGTTTACAATAACCCTAAATTTTCGTGCTAAAGTCATTACGCATGATAATTTGGAGAGTAACTTACATAGGAACTATTAGGTTTTACATCAACGAATCATGCCTACAACCGTTTTGTCCTTGCTTTAGAATTTCATGCTTTGACAAGCCATGCAATCCTTTCCAAATGCAACTCGATGAAATGAAATTTACGAATATGTAACATGCGACCCTTTTCTAAATACAACATTGTTAATGAAGTTCATGTGACATGCAACCTTTAATCCGTTCGACAACATCTTTGTTTGCAACGTGCAATGTCTATTGTTTCATTTTCATGCTGTGCAACGGATGTTAACAATTCTTTTCATGCGAGTCATAACCAGAAAGTTATTGACTAAATGCAAGATACTCTTTTCCTTCACGGCCAATGCACTTGACAATTTCCTCTTTAACCCTAGGCAATATGTGTTTTAGACTTTCACTTTGAAATGCACGACAAGGCAATTTGTGACTAAGTTCATAGGGCGAGTAAGATTTAAATTCATAACCTTGGAGATGTAACGATCCAATTGCATGATATGCACCAATCCTTATCTATCGTTCAAAGAGATAATTTATCAAATGTACTTTTATCCCTACCACATGAATTAATGATAAACATAAAATGCATTCTTCCTATGGAATTAAGCATGTTTAAAGTATTTCTTGTACGTGGGATTAAATCCATAAAACCTGGGCTTGTGGATCCGCGGTGATATTCGCGTGTAAGTTCGGGGAGGAACCTCCCGTGGGTGCACCTTGCGTCTTCTTGGGAGCCATTGTAGTCATGATAATGGACTCTGTGAATTCCCTCTAGCCTTTACTCTCGCTCTCCAAGACTGCCTAGAGGTCGATACCTTCTCCTCGCATAGGAATAGGAGCTTAATGAACCCGGTTTTAAAATCGGGGAAGGCACGTAGGAACAAGGCCTATGTCCCTTATCCTTAGAAGCTTCTTAAAGAAGCTTCCAAGAAGCTTCTGATCTCTGAGCAGGGCCGACGTGGAAGAAAGGTAATGATTGAGGGGGGGTAATAATTTGGTGGAAAGAAGACGTCGAATGGGGAGGTTGACTCGGTGGTGGCAACGTGGAGCTACGGCTGACAGAGCCGAGCTGCAACGGCGGCAGCAGGTGGCAGAATCTGGGCGTGGTGGTGGTCACGACAGCCTTATCCTTGCCCCCCTCCTTTGTTCCTCCTCTCCCTAGCTCATGCCAGAGGGGTGTCACGACCGCAGCGGCAGAATCGTCCTCTCCCTTCTCTCATCATCCGTGTCACGGCAGCCTCCCTCTTCAACACGACAACCTTTCTTCCTTCTCGCCTCCCCCAATGCCTAAGGGGTGTTTATATAGGCCAAGGGGGGGAAAGGGAAGCTCCACCATGTGGGTTATGCATGGCTCCCCCTCATGCAACCCACACCACACCTACTTAGGCCATTCCTCCCCACACTCCCTCTCCTCCAGCCATGCATCGGCAAGGGGAAGGGATAATTATAAAAAAAATTGACTTAAATTTCATCATTTATCCCAATTTCCCCTTCAAAAAGGGTGATCTCCCACGGGCTTTTATGTTCTTCAACCCCGGCCTTGATTTAACAATGCGGAGGCCTCACTTTTGCGCGTGCGGGGTACGGATTTAAGCTGCCGATAATTACGATGTGGGAGATAACCTTGCACGGGTTTTACGCGGCATGCGGGGATTCAAGTTAAATAATATTTTTGAGCAGAAATATTACATTCTCTCCCCCTTGGAGGAATCAGGATGTCCTCATCTCGAGAAGAACTGGGGGTATTGTTGGTTGAGAGTACTTTCATTTATCCAAGTGGCATCCTCCTCGGGATAATCCTTCCATTGGACGAGACATTCTCTCAAGGTTCTGGATCTCAATTGTCTCTCCCTAACATCTAAGATCCTGCCAGGCTGTTGCTCAAGGACTCCTTGGCTAGGCATTACAACTTGTTGATCATCAAGTACATGGCTAGGATTAGGTACATACTTCTTTAGTAGGCTGATGTGGAATACATTATGAACCTTTAGGTTCTCAGGGAGTTGCAATCTATAAGCATTGGGTCCTAGGCACTTGAGTATCTTGTAGGGTCCACAATACCTTGGACTTAGCTTCTTGTAATCTCCTAAGGATAGGGAACTCTTCTTTGGGTGTACGCGAATGAAGACCATGTCTCCTTCCTCGAAGATTCTATCTTGACGTTTCAAATCCGCATAGGCCTTCTGTCTATCCTTGGCGGCTTGGATGTCCTATCTTATTGACTTCATTTGGTCATCCATATCTTCCAGCATTTGCCTTGAAGCTTCAACTCTTAGGGTTGGGTCTGAGAAGTTTAAAGGGCTTCGATAGTCATGCCCATACAATGCTTGAAAAGGGGTCATCTAAATGCTTTGTTGGTAAGATGCATTGTAGGCAAACTCAACTAGGGGCAAGTATTGAATCCACCTTTTTGGTTCACGGTAGTAGTGTGCCCTTAGCATATCCTCAATGACTTGGTTGACTCGCTCCGTTTGACCATTAGTTTGGGGATCGTAAGCTGCACTAAAACAGAGTTGAGTCTCAATGGCATCAAAGATAGCTTTCCAGAAGTGTGATGTGAAGAGAGAATCACGATCACTAATGATTCTTTTGGCCAACCCATGTAGCTTGAATATCATCTTGATGAATGACCTTGCAATGTCTGAGGCTTTATAGTTTGTCTTAACAAAAATAAGGTTTGCAACCTTAGTAAGCATATCAACCACAACCATAATGGGTTGTATCCTCCCTGAACTTGGGGTAGGCCAATGACAAAGTCCATACTGATGAATTTCCATTTCATTTGGGAAATGTCAAGTGGTTGCAACTTTCCTGGCATTTTGACATTTCAGCTTTAATATGTTGACAAGACAAACACTCAGTGACATATTTGAGAACATCACCCTTAAGCCTTATTTTTGCACATGTGGGGTACGGATTTAGGCAAATAGAGCATAATGTATTCCATATCAGTCTATTGAAAAAGTATGTACCTAATCCTAACCACGTGCTTGACGACCAACAAGTTATAATGCCTAGTCAAGGAGTCCTTGAACTAAGGCCTGACACAATCTCAGATGTTAGGGAGAGACAATTAAGATCCAGAACTCTGAGAGAATGCCTCGTCCAATGGAAAGACTATCCCAAAGAAGATGCCAACTGGGTAGATGAAGGCACACTCAACCATCAATATCCCCAGTTTATCTCGAGATGAGGACATCTCGATTCCTCCAAGGGGGAGAGAATGTAATATTTCTGTTAAAAATATTATATGGCCATGTGAAATCTCGGGAAAATGACAATGTTGCATTGTGGTTTGGAACGGGTTAGTCTTTACTAATACACTCTCCATTGTGCCCAAACGAGACATGGCTTAACGAAACCGCATACTTTGCATGAGAACCTCCTCTTGGGAGGAGGATATGGGATTAATATTGGATTTAATGCAAAAAAAAAAAACCTCTTTCCCCCAGCCGAAGCGTGGCTCAGGGAAGAGGATGGTTCTAATTGGAGAATGTGGAGGTGGAGGGGAGGGACTGGATGCAGGATCCACGTGGGAGAGGGAGGCCCTACCCCCCCCTCTTCCCATAAATACCTCCTCCTCTAATGATCAAGGGGGGAGGTCGTGAGGCTGATAGACCATGAGGGAGAGAAGAAGGCTGTGACGACGACTGTGGGAGGACCATTGAGTGGAAAAGGGAGAGGGAGGCTACTTGCTGTCATTGCTAGAGAAGGAGGAGAGAGGCTGCGTAAGCCTGCAAAAGACGGTATTGGAAGAGGAGAAGCTCTCGTGCGCCACAAGTCGTGGAGAACACCACCCTCATGCCACTGCCTGACGCCTGATGGCTGCCGCCAGCTCCGCCATAGGTTATCCCGCCAGCTCCACCACAGGATATCCCACCGCCACCATCCTCCCTCAGATCCACCCGCGAACGGCGTCATCTATTCTCCACGTCCTTACATAGCTGTCAGAAGCTTCTCTAGGAAGCTTTTTAAGGGGGGCTAATTAAGCCCCCTTTCACCCCCCTCATATCCCTTTTTACACTACACCCCCCTCCCCCCCCCCGTTTTTTTAAAACCCTTAAGCCCCCCTTCCCGTGGAGGCCCTTAAAGCCTTCTACCCCCTTGTGTTGGCCTTCAAATTTTCCCCCTCTCGGTTTTTACCGTTTTTTTAACGGCCTTCCATCCTCCCTCGTGTTCCCTTTTTACACACCTTTTTCCCCCGTGCTATAAACCCTTGTGTTACCCTTCAAATTTTCCCCCTGGGTTTGAAAACCCCTAAGTCCTTTCACTCCCGTGCCCAAAGATCTCCCAAGGTTCATATGTTTGCGAAATCACACTCAGACGCAACCTTTTTGCCGTGTATATACCCTATAGGGCCTTTTTAGGCATTGTAAACCTTTCCCTCCCGAAGAAGCTAAGACCTTAAAGGTCTTATTAGCCCCTTCTCGTGGTCAATTCTTTAAACGGCTCCTTGCCTCGAAAGAGAGAAGAAGAGTATTGAAGCAACGGTGGAATTCCGAAAAGGAGAGTAAAAATGCCTTCACGTTCGAAGGATTACAATTGCGATGCTGCCTAAGAAAGTCCAAGGAGTAGTTGCGGGAGGGTCGTCTCCCGGTATCCATGTGGATATCTCACCCCAAAACCAGGTTTTTCCTTCTTGATTTTATATCGGTTTTAATTCAATCATGCAAGATGAATTGTTAGGGACAAGATATATTTTGTCCTAGTTATTTACGATGAAGGAATTTAGTTTAATTGGACATGCAAAATGGATAATGTATAAAACATAGTTTTCCTTCAAATAGCATTATGCATTGAAACGAATTATGAGCAAGATTATTTACCCACTAAAGTAGTATATTTTGGCTAAATCTTGAAGGTATAAAAACTGCACCTTGCACCATTAACCCCTTTTTTTTTCAATGAATCATCATAGAAGATGAAATTCATGAAAGGTTTCTTACGTTGCTTAAACTCTAGGAAGTTATCATTGCTAACTGCATATCTTTGCAAGGGAAAGATTGTTTATTTGGCATGAGTTTTGTTCGCAAGGGAAAAAAGAAGATTAATTGAATTTACCTAACCTCGAAGCAATAAAGTTTAGGACTGAAAAATCAATTGTCACATAGATACCAAATCGTGCCGAGGTGATCTCGATATTACCTTCTAAAAGTTAACCGAATTAATATAAACTTAGAAATACCTATGCTGTGAAATATGCATTGGGAATGATTTAAAATCCAAGAAACGTTTATACCTTAAATACTTTCCCACCTTCCCTGATTGTAGGGTCAATAAATCGTAACGTAAAAGAACTAAGGTTTGTCCCTGAGGTTCTTAAAGAAAATAATAAAAGGAGACCCTAGGTCTGACAAACGTTAGCTTAAAGAAACTGAAACGGATTGCTTCATCGCATATTACGATGCAGGACTTGCGGGCAAGTACGAAATCATATGGTCTTGTGATTGATTCACAAGAAGAAAGGTTAAATACCCTCAACAAGGATGGCGGATCCTTACGCAAGTTATCTTGCAAAAGGATGTATTCTTTGATATCCTTCTAAGTAAGGAAGGTTAAAAACCAGAAACTAAAGTATCCAATGAACTTTAGGGTTGACCAAGTTGGGTTAATAGGGTATGCCCTAACCCAAAATATAAAGGATCTTGCCAAGCTGCAAGGTACCCCGGATCGAGTGCTAGATGCGTTCAAAAGGAGAGATTCCTTCCTTAGCAGTTTGCCAACAACAAGATCGACTAATGGAAATGTTTATGCTTGCTAGAGATTTTAAAGCACTGTTTGACTTATGAATTACAAATTAAATGAATATCTATACTTCAGGTTGAAGGCCTAAAGGGAGAGGCAGTTTCAGTTACCCCCGATTGCCTGCCTGACCCTAACCAACGGGATTGTTGATTGCGCCACGAACGTGGACTGAACCCGCCGCGAGAGGTCTCTCCGTTGAGCACTACTTGGAGCAGGAGGACGCTTGGGTGCCGGGGGGCTCTGGCCGTAAATCCCTCGCCTTCCGGGTCCTGCGTAAGAGGCTAACGTGACTCGAGATTGGATCTCGAGGCCCGCATACTAGTCTATGGGCGGAAGCTTGGAATAGTGATCCCTATGGATTACTGGATAGCCTTCGGGCGGATTATGGACAAGCTACCGGCGAAACTCCTTGTATTTCAAAGATAAATATGATGATATGTTAATAAGGAACTTGTTTGATATTGTTTTTCTATGTCACGTGATAAGATTACGTGAAGGAACCAATGCTTAACAGTTTAACTAAAGAAGCTGATTGTTACATGTCCAACTAATGTGTTAGATAATTACATAACTAAAACAAATCAAGGAAAGTGTGGAGGATGGGCCATGGGTCTGTCCTATGGTTGGGTGACAGTGCTGCCGCAAGGGTGTGGTCGTCCGCGCTCCGACGTGATGCCGCAGTTGGATAAAATGTATCGACAGCAGCCTTCACCACTGGCTGGAATGCGCACATTGGGATGTTCATCAAGGCGCCCGGGAGGGAAGGGCGAACCCTTCTCATCCCCACGGCGACAAACTATTCGCGCTCTGGCGGCCGAGCCCTGCCTCATCTTCTGGGCTATGCAGGCTTGTCTGAATTGGAATGTCCAGGCAAGATGTACGAACTATAGAACAGAGAATCAATCACAAGACCATATGACTTCGTACTTGCCGCGCAAGTCCTGCATCGTAATATGCGATGAAGCAATCCGTTTCAGTTTCTTTAAGCTAACGTTTGTCAGACCTAGGGTCTCCTTTTATTATTTTCTTTAAGAACCTCAGGGAGAAACCGTAGTTCTTTTATGTTACGATTTATTGACCCTACAATCATGGAAGGTGGGCAAGTATTTAAGGTATAAACATTTCTTGGATTTTAAATCATTCCCAATGCATATTTCGCAGCATAGGTATTTCTAAGTTTATATTAATTTGGTTAACTTTTAGAAGGCAATATTGAGATCACTTCTGCACAATTTTCTATCTATGTGTCAATGTGCATGCCCGTGAAGCCGAGCAAGCTCCAGCGACGAGGAGCTTGCTAGCTCCTCTATCCCCTTTCCCCCTTCCAGTACGATGCACCGCCGAGAGAGGGAATAATATAAACTTAGAAATACCTATGCTGCGAAATATGCCTTGGGAATGATTTAAGTCCAAGAAACATTTATATCTTCAATACTTGCCCACCTTCCCTGATTGTAGGGTCAATAAATCGTAAACGTAAAAGAACTAGGGTTTGTCCCTGAGGTTCTTAAAGAAAATAATAAAAGGAGACCCTAGGTTTGACAAACGTCAGCTTAAAGAAACTGAAACGAATTGCTTCATCGCATATTATGATGCAGGACTTGCGTGGCAAGTACGAAGTCATATGGTCTTGTGATTGATTCACAAGAAGAAATGTTAAATACCCTCAACAAGGATGGTGGATCCTTACGCAAGTTATCTTGCAAAAGGATGTATTCTTTGATATCCTTCTAAGTAAGGAAGGTTAAAAAACGAGAAACTAAAGTATCCAATGAACTTTAGGGTTGACCAAGTTGGGTTAATAGGGTACGTGCTAACCCAGAATATAAAGGATCTTGCCAAGCTGCAAGGTACCTCGGATCGAGTGCTAGATGCATTCAAAAGGAGAGATTCCTTCCTTAGCAGTTTGCCAACAACAAGATCGACTAATGGAAATGTTTGTGCTTGCTAGAGATTTTAGAGCACTGTTTGACTTATGAATTACAAATTAAATGAATATCTATACTTCAGGTTGAAGGCCTGAAAGGGAGAGGCAGCTTCAGTTACCCCCGACTGCCTACCTGACCCTAACCAAGGGGGTTGTTGACCGCGCCGGGAATGTGGACCAAACCCGCCGCGAGAGGTCTCTCCGTTGAGCAGTACTTGGAGCAGGAGGACACTTGGGTGCCAGGGGGGCTCTGGCCATAAATCCCTCGCCTTCCAGGTCCTACGCAAGAGGCTAACGTGACTCGATATTGGATCTCGAGGCCCGCATACTAGTCTACGGGCGGAAACTTGGAATACTGATCCCTGTGGATTGCTAGATAGCCTTCGGGCGGATTATGGACAAGCCTATGGGCGGAAACTCCTTGTATTTCAAATATAAATATGATGATATGTTTAATAAAGAACTTGTTTGATATTGTTTTTCTATGTCACGTGATAAGATTATGTGAAGGAACCAGTGCTTAACGGTTTAACTAAAGAAGCTGATTGTTACATATCCAACTAACGTGTTAGATAATTACCTAACTAAAACAAATCGAGGAAAGTGCAATGGATGGGCCATGGGTCCGTCCTACGGTTGGGTGGTCCCGGTTGGCCGGGAACTTTTCTCAAATCACAAGGAACAACATGATGGTTGTCAAAAAGGCATGAATAACGAAAGCGTTGACCTAGAGTTATGTCTTACCCAATTTATGCTGTTTTAGGGGAACGGAATGGGACTATGCCTGATGACAGAGAGGTTGAGCTTTGCATTCCCTCTCGTTTCCCATTCTCTTTGAACCAAGTGCGGTGTGAATCCGCTTCGGATCTGACGTTTTTGTGTAAAGTAGTTCACTTGGGTCCGAAGCTAGTTGCTGTTAGGAGATGACCAATCAGGAAAACCCTAATTCCGATGGATCCTAAGTGGGAATGACTAGAATACTTCCACTACGTGGCAGATGCGGAAAGCCCTAGATCGCAAACCCTATAGCATTCCATGGGAGTGCCGAGCGGAGCTTTCTAGACATCCTTTCCGATGGACTGCTAAGACGTGTCCATGATGATACTAGTGGACACGTTATAGTTGGTATCAGAGCCGACCAACAACGAAATTACTTTTATGAAATCTCAATGAAATGAAGTAAAAAAATTGTTGCTGTCCAAACATTTTCTTATCTTCGATGCTGTCTTGCAGAATTACGAAGCGTGGAACAAGTTTTTGGTATTTTGAGTCATGTTTATGACTGCAATGCATTCTTCGCTTTATAGACAAAGAATTGGGATGATGAACATCCTGGAGTAGATCTATAATCCATCACCTTTGTACATGGAACAAAGATGGATGGGTGCTTCAGGAATCTACTATATAGCCGCCCACCGGTTTGCTTATCTACAGACCAACCTAAAGAGGATCAAGTGGTTGGAAGACTTGAAAGTCGTGAAGCTATTCGTTTTTGTGGAAGCTCATGTAAATTTGACTTTACATATTCGAGGTTGGAGGGTTGAAATGAACTCATATGTATATGAGGAAGTAACTCGTGTAATCCCCGCCGATAGGATTAAAGTGTTGGGCCACCATGAGAAGTATGGATTCCAACGGAAAGGATATCCTGAACTTCCAATGACTTATCGATTCCTAAAGATCCATGACCCAAAACCTTACTATTACACAGTTCCTGTAGATAAATGCAATACAACGTTGTTCTCCCCAAACTAAATGTAACAATTGGCTTATCATCACATGAAACGTTGTATTTGAAAGGGCTATGCCCATGTAAATACAAATAAAGACTTATTTTTATCAATGTCTGGCTGTGCATAAGAGTTAATAAAAAGTTAAGTAGCTACATTGTTTACGAGATAGCTGAATTAAAGATAAGCTAACGTCGATTATCATATAATAACGTTAAGAAAATCTTTATTCAGGCACAACCCCAAGTACAGGTTCCTAATTCGCCTCCTACATCAAGTACTGCTGTGATCCAGGAGAAGAAGTTCCTTCTCAGGCAGATTAAGCCACCCAAGTTTGATGAGAGAGAAAGATTTGTCCAGGCTGATGCTGAAATTTGGATTGAATCCATGGAGGATTACTTCGAAGCAGCCGGTATTGCACCCGCCAATCAGGCTATGCTCGCCAAGTTAAAGCTCACCGGCGAAGCCAGACTTTGGTGGAAGCAATGGTGCAGGGATCAAGGGATCGCAGAGGGATTCATTACCTTGGAGAAGCTGAAGATATCTGTTAGAAATCAAGCTCACCGTCAACGTGTCTTCATCTATGACCGACATCTGTGACAGCTAGTGTGTACAGCTGTCTACATGTGACTACATTAAATAAGTCGGGTTAGTAGTCAGTCAGTGACCTAACTAGAGTTAGTCAGTCTAGTCTACATTTACACTAGGTCACTTTATCTTGTAGTGTGTGTGTGCTTTTCAGTTTAGAGTGTGTGGAAATGAAGAAATGAGCTTGAGAGCCTGAAGGCTCATGGATATGGAGTCTTTTCCTTTCTCTCTCTCTACTCTTTGAACATGGTATCAGAGCTTCATCCATGAGGCTGTGGAGGATGGGCATGACAACTTGCAGTGCAAAGGAGATGGAAGTAAGGAATGAGGAAGAAGCTGGACACTTGCAAATGAAGCCATAGTCAAAGGAAGGAATCAGTGTGGACTGCCTTCTGAAAATCGTGGACTGCCTCCTGAAAAACAGCAACCTGTGTCTGAAAATCGTGGATTGCCTCCTGAAAATCAGCAACCTGTATCTGAAAGTCTGCACCTGCTGATCTGAATGGACAGCAACCTGTATCTGAAAATCTGTGCCTGCTGATCTGAATGGACAGCAACCTGTATTTGAAAATCTACGCCTGCTGATCTGAGTGGACAGCAACCTGTCAATCTTCAGTGGGGCACTTGGACAAGGTTCATAGAGCATGTATGCTCACTATTGAAGGTATTTGAAGTGTGCAAGAAGTAAATGCTTGTGTGGGAGCTCTGTTATGAGCTGGAGTGACAGACACAGACCTTAATCATTTCTGAACTGCTGTAAACATGAATGAACGGCATGCATTCAGTCATTACTGACACACAGGAGCCTTGTACTACACTCAGAAGGCATCTTTGGAGCACAAGAATGTGTCAAAGCATGTATACGTTGGATCAAATGTCTTGGAGCTGAGATCTCTTGACAGAATACTCAGATCTGAAAATCAATGACACGCTAAAAACTGTCATACACAGTCAATGACAGAATACTCAGATCTAAAAATCAATGACAGGTTGAAAACTGTCATACATAGTCAATGACAAAATACTCAGATCTGAAAATCAATGACAGGCTAAAAACTGTCATACACAGTCAATGACAGAATACTCAGATCTAAAAATCAATGACAGGATGAAAACTGTCATACACAGTCAATGGCAGAATACTCAGATCTGAAAATCAATGACAGGCTGAAAACTATCATACACAGTCAATGACAAGTATTGTGCATTACTGAAGCAATACAGGTCATCTTGGGGGTTCCATCATCTATATGAACTGGCCTATACATGCTGAATGCATGGAGAATTGAAGCAAGCAATGAGCATCATTGAAAACTGAATTTTGAAGCTGAAATAAATGCAATTACACTGTCCTGGTTAATTACAAATAGCTCATGAGGTTTATGCCATTGGTCAATGAAGATAGGTTGTCTATGCCTACTCAGATGCTCATGTATTGAACTTGCCACTACAAAGTAAATGTATGACATGGTCAAAAGACATTTTGGAGCTGCTTGGAGCTTGATATGCTGAATTCTGGTTGACTGCAACCTGAAACTGAATTTGTTGACACACTCAGTTTTGGACTTGAAATTGCTGCTGGTTACTCACAGTTTACAATTTTCAGATTGCATGTATGTACCCTGGCAGTGAGGTTACATAAGCTTAAGCTGAAGCAAATACATAGCTTATGTATTGACAGTTATATCTATAGTTGAGACCACTTGTTTGAGGGTTGTTTTGGGGTGTCAGTGGGCTAAAATACCCTGGTTTTTTTCTGCAATTTAGTGCAGAAAACTGTCATAAACTGTTACGGACTGAACTTAGTCAGTCATACTTATTGGACTGCAGGGAGTCAGGCACTTGATAGACAGTCTATTGCATCATGGCTAATGCACATGGGACTGACAATATCACTCAGATAGTTGGAGAGAAGTTGGATAATAAGAACTTTACATTATGGAAATTCAGAATGAAAAACTTTCTGGTTGGCAGAGGTTATTGGGATTTATGTACAGGAGATGAAGTTGCTCCTGAGTTGCCTGCACACAATCCAACAAATGAACAGAAAAGAGCCTGCAGGCTATGGAATGAAAGAGCATGCAAGGTGTTGCATTGGTTTTCCTTATGTATATCTGATGCTATGGTAATTCAAATCACTGGATGTGAGACTCTGAAGGATGCTTGGGACATACTGATGAAAAATTATGGAACCATGACTGTCAAGATTGTGGGAGAGAAGGAAGGAGTCTCACTTGTAGCTTTCTTGCTTGCACAATGGGGGAAGACACACAAGGGTGGAGGCTGAAAACAATTTTCCTCTCGTTAGTTGTGTAAGCCAAAAGAACTCTCATACAAAGAAATAGAAGAACCCTATATATGGGTCTCAAACCAAACTCAACTAACTAAGGTGGCATACTAACTGAGCCACGAACTAGAGTAGATAAGGGTAGCTATCATGTAGCTATTATTCATGGGCGGTGTACCAACCGCGTCTGCAACTGACAAGTCGGTGACATAAATACACAATGGTCACCCTGGCGTATCACGAGTGGAGCTCGATATCTCAACACTCCCCTTCGAGCTCAATCCCAATTCCTGCACACCAAGCAGGTCTCTGAACTTGCGCAGCTTCTCTGCGCCCAATGCCTTCGTGAATATGTCAGCTACCTGATCCTCTGTGCTGACATAAACTAGATCAATAAGACCTAGTAAAACCCTCTCTCGCACATAGTGATAATGCACCTCAATGTGCTTTGTTCTAGCATGATAGACTGGGTTATTTGCCAAGTGTATACTACTCATGTTGTCACAATAAATGACAACTGGCCCATCTGTAGACTGATGCATATCATAAAGTAGCTTATGCAACCAAGCTACCTCACATGCAGCCATTGCTGCACCCCTGTACTCAGCCTCTGTGCTCGACAAGGCAACTGTAGGCTGTTTCTTGCTGCTCCAAGTGACTGCAGCACTCCCAAAAGAGAACACATATCCACTGGTAGATCGTCTATCAGAAATACTACCAGCCCAATCAGCATCAATGTATACATGCAGCTGTATCTGAACCCCAGTTTCATAAAATAGTCCATACTGCAATGTGGACTTCACATACCTGAGTATGCATCTAGCCGCATCCAAATGTGGTTTCCTTGGAGCCTGCATAAACTGACTTACCAATCCAACAACATAGCTCAAATCTGGCCTGGTAATAGTCATATAAATCAAGCTTCCTACTATGCGTCTGTACATAGTAGGGTCTTCCAGAAGCTCACCTGCATCTGTGCTCAGCTTCACATTCTGCTCCAAAGGAACTGAAATAGGCTTACAGCCTGTCATCCCATATTTGGACAGCATGTCCAATCCATACTGCCTCTGCAAGAGTTGTATCCCACTTGGTGATCTAATCACCTCAATGCCCAAGAAATAACGCAGCTCTCCCAAATCCTTCATCTCAAACTTTTGCTTCAATAGCATTTTCACATGAAGGATATCTTCATCACTGTCACCTGTCATAATCAAATCATCAACATAAATGACAAGTAGCATAATACCTTTCTCTGTTTTTCTCACATAAAGTGAGAAATCTGCCTTGGAAATCTGAAAGCCAATAGTGACAAGATACTGTCCTATCTTGTCAGACCATGCTCTAGGTGCTTGCTTCAAGCCATACAAATCTTTCTTCAACCTGCAAACAAACTCAGGATGAACAGCATGCACATAACTTGGTGGCTGCTCCATATAGACCTCTTCTTGCAAATCACCATGCAAGAAGGCATTCTTTACATCCATCTGATGTAAAGACCATCCCTGTAACGTGTCCACTAGAATCCTCTACGACACGTCTTAGCAGTCCATCGGAAAGGTTGTCTAGAAAACTCCACCCGGCACTCCCACGGAATGTTGCGGGTTTTGCAATCTAGGACTTTCCGCGTCTGCCACGTAACGGAAGCGTCCTGGCCGTTCCCACTAGGATCGCCTGGAATTGTTTGGTCATTGTACTAACAGCGACTAGCGTCGGACCTGATCGAACTACTTTACGTAGAAACGCCAGGTCTGAAGCGGATTCATGCTGCACTTGGTTCAAGGAGAATGGGAAACGAGAGGGATGCAAGGCTCGACCTCTCTGCCAAAAGGCATAGTCCCATTCCGTTCCCCTAAAACAGCGTGAATCGGGTAATCGGTAATTCCAAGTCATCGTTCTCTCTACTTGTTTCGGTGATGTTGATCATCCTTCTGTTCGTCGAAGACTTTGAGAAAAGTTCCCGGCTAACCGGGACCACCCATCCATAGGACGGACCCATGGTCCATCCTCCGCACTTTCCTCGGTTTGTTTTAGTTATGTAATTACCTACCACATTAGTTTGACATATACAAACAGCTTCTTTGAATTAACCCTGTTATGCACCGGTTCCTTCACGTAATCTTATCACAGGACATAAAGAAAACAATGCCAAACAACTTCTTTATTATCATTTTATCCTTTTATCTTTGAAATACAAGGAGTTCCGCCCGTAGGCATATTCATAATCCGCCCGAAGGCTATCCAGTAATCCACCAGGGATCACTAATCCAAGTTTCCGCCCGTAGACTAGTATGCGGGCCTCGAGATCCAATCTCGAGTCACGTTAGTCTCTTGTGCAGGGCCGGGAAGGCGAGGGATTTACAGCCAGAGCCCCCCCTGGCACCCAAGCGTCCTCCTGCTCCAAGTAGAACTCAACGGAGAGACCTCTCACGGCGGGTTCGGTCCACGTTCCCGGCGCGGTTCACAACCCCCTTGGTTAGGGTTAGGCAGGCAGTCGGGGGTAACTGAAGCTGCCTCTCCCTTCAAGATTCAACCTGAAGTATTTAGATATGTTTTCCTCCTTTAGTTCATTGAGCAAACAATGCAAACAGTGCTTTTCTAACGGTTACAAGCACAAACAAATTCCAATGGTCGTTGTGGCTGGCAAACTGTCAAGGAGTGACTTCCTTTCCTCCGAATGCAATCTGCATTCGTTCCGGAATCAATTGCAACTTGGCAAGATTCCTATCATTCTTGGGTTAGGGTCATACCCTACCCATACTTTAGTGTTTAGTTGTGGTAGGTTCCAGCGACCATGTCGCTTTGGTTTATAGTCTGGTCATTTGCTTCAAGGAAAATACTTAACTTTCCTTTTCCTTGGCAAATTATTCCAAAAGTGAGTAACAGGATGATTAGACATCCTCCGAATCATTCCTAATTAGGTTGGCCCATGGTTCTGGAAATATGCAACTCTGTCGGAGTTTCGTCATGATCCTTAGGATAACCTTAGATCATTTCATACATGAACATCCAAATGCTTCGACATTTTGTGAACGTGTGTAGGATCCTTAGAATCACGGTTTTTGTCTGAAGCTAGGTCAAATTTCACTAAACCCTAGTTAACACTTAGGATTCCTATCATATCGACTCAATCATGTCCATACGAATCCTTGTGGTTCAGATTACTTAGTCAATTCAATTATACCTATCTTGCGACGAGGATGATCCTTCTAAAGGTGATAAACTAAATCTAACGGAGAGCAATAGATACAATTCCACCAATACGCGTAAACATGCGATTGATTGCCTCTACGTATCACATGGTTCATGATAACTTAATCTTTCCTTGGTAAGGTAAAATGCTTGCCAATCTGTACGCTAACTTTCCTAGGTCCTGCTAGGATTTACCAATTAATCATGCCTACTACTTTGTAGTCTATACTTTCGAATCCTATGCTTTGACGAACCATGCAATCTTTCCTAAATGCGGTTTCTAATGAATGACGTTATCGCATGATGACTATGCAATATGCAACATTCTCCTAGCTACGAAGTGGTTAATGAAACTTATACAAAGCTAGTGTTAACTTATTCCATCTTACATGCTATTTGCAAGTCCATACGTTCACTTTAGTACTCTATTCTTTCCGGAAAATACCTTATGGTGTTAACCCTTTTCCTATGAAGTCATTGCGAGAAGTATGTTGCCTAATGTGCAGCACACACTTATTCCTACCATGTCTAGGACGGAAGATAATGTACTTATAAATTCCATTTCTTTGCCTAAGTTTAGACTCATTACCTTGATGATGTACCAAAAACTACATGCAACTAGCCTTCTACTCGTTCAAATTCACGACATATATCAATCTTACCTAATGTTCAAGAGATGCCTTAACACATGTATTTCTTTCCAATTTCCGTATGCATTAAAATTAAACGTAAAAAAATGCAATTCCTTTTATGAGCTAAGCGCGCCTAATCATGCGAGAATAACTCGAAGGAACCTGGACTTGAGGAGTCGGGGAGATGTCCACTTGTACATTCGGAGATGAGCCTTCCGCGGTCGCACCTTGCGATCTTTTTGGGGCCATCGTAGACGTAAATCGGACTTCCGATTCGCCTTTGGGATCTACGGAGTGACGGCCTTCGGAATGCGGCCTTCCAACCTTTGCCTTTATCCTTGTAGGCGGAAGATTTCTTTACGCGATGTTGCTTGTGGCAAAAGCTTTAGGAGTCTTTCAAGAAACTCGAATCGGCACGGAATTTAATCTCGGTCAGCTTGCGGCTTTAAAAATCTATCTGCGAAATCCTTGTCGATGGGTCTCGTGGGGTCTTTACGGTCCTCACCTCCTCCTCTTCAAAGTTCCGGGGAGGGTATGAAAAGGCCTTCTTGGCAAAGTGGTGGGAAGGGCCTTTGGGAAGGGACCTTTGGAAAGATGGTGGGAAGGGCCTTTGGGAAGATGGTGGGAAGGGGGCTTAAGGAGGCCCCCTCCTTAGAAGCTTCTAAGAAGCTTCTGCTTCCACAGAAGCACGTGGGGGAAGGGGGGGTCGTGATCCATGTGGCGGGGCGGCCTGAGCTGGCCGTGGTCAGGGCGGCAGGGGTGGCGGTTCGTGGCGTGGCTAGCGGACCAGCAGCTGGCGGCAGCGCGGCAGCTCTCGTTCGTTGGCGGCGACCTCCACTTCCACGGCCCGTCGTCTCCTTCAGCTCTTCTCCCACAGCACCTCCCTTTCTCTCCCTCTCTCACAGGCCTCCCTTCTCTCCTTCTCTAGCACACCCCCTTGATGGGGGGTGTTTATATAGGAATGGGGGTGGGGAAGAGGGTCTCCACCCACGTGGAGAACTTCCTCATGCAATCCCTCACTTGGCCATCCCCCCTCCACACTCCCTCTCCTCCAGCCATGCATCGGCTGGGGGAAGGGGTAATAGTAAAAATTTTTTGCCTTAATTTAATTAAATTGTCCCTCCCAAGAGGGTGTTTTTGCGGGTCTTGCGGTTTTGATCTCCCGGTCTTGATTTACCAAAGCGGAGGATCCCATTTCACGCGCGCTGGTCACACATTACACTGTCAATAATTTCAATGCAAGAGATACCCTTTGCACAAGGTTTACACGGTGTGCGGAAGGTTAATATTTACGGTACGGATACGCGGAAATATTACATTCTCTCCCCCTTAGAAGAATCGAGATGTCCTCATCTCGAGATAAACTGGGGATATTGAAGATTGAGAGAGCTTTCATCCATCCAGGTAGCATCCTCTTCGGGATAATCTTTCCACTGGACGAGGCATTCCCTCAAGGTTCTAGATCTCAACTGTCTCTCCCTGACATCTAAAATCTTTTCCGGCCTTAGTTCAAGGATTCCTTGGCTAGGCATTACAATTTCTTGGTCATCAAGTACATGATTTGGGTTGGGTACATACTTTTTTAAGAGACTAATATGGAATACATTGTGAACCTTTAGGTTATCAGGAAGTTGCAATTTATAAGCATTGGGTCCTAGGCATTTGAGGATTTTATACGGCCCGCAATACCTTGGACTTAGCTTCTTACATTTTCCTAGAGATAAAGAATTCTTTTTCGGCCGTACACGAATGAAGACCATGTCTCCTTCTCCGAAGATCCTCTCTTGGCGCTTCAAATCCGCATATGCCTTTTGTCTGTCTTTGGCTGCTTGTATGTCTTGTCTTATTAACCTTATTTGGTCATCCATGTCCTCCAACATTTGTCTTGAAGCTTCCACTCTCAGGGTAGGATCAGAAAAATTTAGAGGACTTCGACAATCATGACCATACAATGCCTGAAAAGGAGTCATTTGAATGCTCTGCTGATAAGAAGCATTGTAAGAAAATTCTACTAACGGCAAATATTGAATCCATCTCTTTGGCTCTCGACAGCAGTAGGCCCTAAGAATATCCTCAATGATTTGATTTACCCACTCTGTTTGTCCATCTGTTTGGGGATGGTAGGCAGTGCTAAAACAGAGTTGAGTCCCAATAGCTTCAAAGATAGCTTTCCAGAAGTGAGAAGTGAAAAGAGAATCTCTATCGCTAATGATCCTTCTAGGTAAACCATGTAGCTTGAATATTTCTTTGATAAACACTCTTGCGATATCGGAGGCTTTATAGTTTGTCTTTACTGGAATCAGGTGTGCAACCTTAGTAAGCATGTCAACTACAACCATAATGGAGTTGTATCCTCCT
Organism: Lygodium microphyllum; assembly: GCF_053477565.2. Classification (NCBI taxonomy): domain Eukaryota; kingdom Viridiplantae; phylum Streptophyta; class Polypodiopsida; order Schizaeales; family Lygodiaceae; genus Lygodium; species Lygodium microphyllum. Next base: position 64,260,233 of record NC_141141.1, read on the forward strand.
TGGACTTGGGGTAAGCCCACCACAAAATCCATACTGATGAATTCCCATTTCATTTGGGGAATGTCAAGTGGTTGCAATTTTCCTAGCATCATGACATGTTCAGCCTTGATACGTTGGCAAGACAAACATTCGGTGACATATTTGAGGACGTCACCTTTGAGCCTCTCCCAATAATAGCTCTTCCTGACTGCATTAAGAGTTTTTGCATAGCCAGGATGTCCGGCGAAAGGGGAATCATGAGCTTCCCACAATATCTTCTGCTTAAGTGACTGGCTTGCTGGTATACATAGCCTTGTTCTATAGTAAATAAGTCCATTGTCAATAGAAAATTCATGATACTTTGCTTGCAACTTTGGATTCTGATCCTTGGTAGATATTTCTTTTATCATTGCTTGGTAGGCTAAGTCATGGCATGCTTCCTCTCTAGCTAATTCGAGTACTGGGTTGCTTGGCATAGATACCTTTGTAGCCAGAGATCTGGCCGTTGATGGATCCTGCAAGATTAGGGAGTTTAGGAATGCCTTGCGACTGAGTGCATCGGCAACTACATTCTCTTTCCCTGGTCGATACTTGATTTCAAAATCATATTCCTCCAATACTTCAATCCATCAACGTTGCCTCATGTTGAGCTCGTTCTGGGTAAAAATCCATTTGAGACTCTTATGATCGGTTACTAGAGTGAACTTATTTCCCAACAGGTAGTGTCTCCAAAGCTTTAGATCATGGATGACAGCTAATAACTCCAGATCATGAGTGGCATAATTCTTTTCGTGACTCTTCAATTTCCTTGAAGAATATGCTACTGGATGACCTTCCTGCATAAGAACACACCCCAAGGCAAGAATGCTAGCATCAGTTACTACCTCGAACTCCTTACTGAGATCAGGAAGTCTCAGAATAGGTGCTGATACCAAACATTGCTTCAGTTGGTCGAAACTATTTTGCTCTGGAGTTGACCATGTAATAGAAGTCTGCTTCTTTAGTAAGTCAGTAAGAGGTGCTGCAATCAAAGCATAGTTTTTGATAAAGACCCTATACCATCCTGTCAAGCCAAGAAAGCTACGTATCTCTTTGACAGATACTGGTATTGGCCATTCAAGCACATCTCTGACTTTGGCTGGATCTACTGATATTCCTTCTGATGATACTATGAATCCTAGATATTCAATCTGACGTTTGAAGAATGCACACTTCTTCATTTTTGCATACAGCTTATGAGACCTCATTGTCTCCAAAACAATCCGTAGTTGAGGTTCATGATCTTCTTCATGTTTAGAATAGACTAAAATGTCGTCGAAGAAGACAAGTACGAAATCATCAAGATATGGCCTAAAAATATCCTGCATTAACCTATTGAAAGTGGCAGGTGCATTTGTAAGTCCGAATGACATAACCAAGAATTCAAAGTGCCCATATCTTGTATTGAAGGCCGTTTTTGGAATATCCTCATCCTTGATCCTGATTTGATAGTAGCCTGACCTGAGATCAATTTTGGAAAAGATCTTTGCACCTTGAAGGCGATCAAGAAGCTCATCTATTCTAGGAATAGGATACTTGTTCTTGACTGTTGATTGATTCAACCCACGGTAATCAATACATAGTCGAAGTGTCCCATCTTTCTTTTTCTGGAATAGGACTGGAGCTCCCCATGGTGAATTGCTAGGCCGGATGTAGCCCTGATCTAACAGTTGCTTGAGTTGTTCCTTCAACTCAATAGCTTCCAGAATAGACATTCTATAAGGTCTCTTTGCAATTGGCGCAGCTCCAGTTATTAGCCTTATTTCATGATCAACTTCTCTTGGAGGTGGAAGTTCAGTTAATTCCTCAGGGAATACGTCAGCATATTCTTTTAGCCAAGAGGGTCCCTCATGAGACTCTTGCTTTTGATCCAACTTGTTGAGTTTGATCAAGTAAACAGGTAATCCTTTCCTAACCCCTTTTATGATCCGCGATACCTTGGCTAGCTGGATTCTCGGCACTCCTGCCTCACCTTGAGTCGTAACAAACTCTCTGTCAGAGTTTCGAAAGGAAACTTGACCCTTTCCACAGTGGATGTGGGCGTCATTGGGCTTAAGCCAATCCATTCCGAGTAGACACTTATGGATGCCTAAGTTCATGACTCTGAATTTGACTGAGGTTTTCTTTCCTCCCAGATAGAACTCCTCCTTAGCAGTTTGCCTAGCACAAGTTACCTCACGATCGTTTGCCAATTCCACAAGCAGGGTAGGTGCTTCTACTGTGGCTATTCCTAATCTCTTAGCACACGCTGGTGAGATAAAGGAATGTGTACTGCCACAATCAATCAAGGTTTTGAACCCTTTACCTTGATAGTCCGACGGCGTTTGAATTACCGAGAACTGGCGATTCGGGCCCTTCCTGTGTAAAGCGGCATGGACTGTTGCTCTTTCGAATTCCGCTTCCATAGTCGGGTCTTCCTCTTCTTCCGCATTACATCTTTGCCTAGTGGTAATGCAGGCAGCTCTTCCTCTACCACGGGTGGCGGCTCCCTGCCCGCGGCCAGTACCTTGACGGTGTCCCTCGCTAAGCTTGGGACATTCCTTTCTGAAGTGACCAAGTTCGTTGCAGTGGAAACATCGGAGGTTTCGGCCATTACTGTGAGTAGGAACAAAGCTGTTGACGTTATTTGTCCTTGCTTTCTTTCTTTGTCCCTGATTGTGGCCTTGAACTCTCTTAACCTGAGGTCTGAATGCTCCTCTGCTTGGGTTGCTATAAGTCCAGTTCTTAATACTCCTTGGTTTAGCTTGCACTTCCTGAATTATAGGTGCTGCTCGAATGAGTGCATCCTGAAGATCTGATGGTCTCATAGATTCGAGACGGGTATTTACAGGTGGATTTAAGCCTGCGCAAAATTTGGACACCTGCTGTGTCGTGTCCATTCGTGGCGCATACTTTAAGAGTGAGACAAACTTAGAGTAGTATGCGTCAAGCGTGAGTCCTAACTGTTTTAGCTCATAGAACTCATTCATTTTCTGTGTACGATATGCGGGTGGTAAATATCTCCCTTGCACGGCTTGCTTTAACTTCTCCCAGGTAACGGATCCCTCTGAAATCCCTTGATCCCTGCACCATTGTTTCCACCATAGTCTAGCTTCACCGGTGAGTTTTAATTTGGCGAGCATGGCCTGATTAGCAGGTGCAGTGCCAGCGGCTTCGAAGTAGTCCTCCATAGATTCAATCCAAATCTCAGCGTCTGATTGGATGAATCTGCCTCTCCCGTCAAACTCAGGTGGCTTTATCTGTTTGAGGAGGAACTTCTTCTCCTGGATCACAGTCGTACTTGCCGTAGGGGGTGAATTTGGAACTTGTACCTAGGGTTGCGCCTGGGTAAAAGTTTTCTTAACATTATTATATAATAATTGACATTAGCTTATCCTTAGTTCAACTATTTCGTAACTCATGAAGTTACTTAACTTTTTTCAACAACTTTGATGCACAATCGGATAGTGATAAAAGAAGTCCTTATTTATATTTATATGGCGTAGCCCCATACAACATCTCCAGTCATTACATCTAGTTTGGGGAGAACAACATAGTATTGGATTTGTCTACAGGAACTGTGTAATAGTAGGGTTTTGGGTCATGTATCTTTAGGAATCGATAATTCATCGGAAGTTCGGGATATCCTTTCCGCTGGAAACCATACTTCCCATGGCGGCCCAATACCTTAACTCTATCAGCTGGAATTACACGGGTTACTTCCTCATAAACATATGAGTTTAATTCAACTCTACGACCTCGAATATGCAAAGTCGAATTCACGTGAGCTTCCACAAAAATGAACAGCTTCACGACTTTCAAATCTTCCAACTATTTGATCCTCTTCAGGTTGGTTTGTAGATAAGCGAATCGGTGGGCAGCTATGTAGTAGATTCCTGAAGACCCAGTCCATCTTCGCTCTATATATAGAGGTGATGGGTTATAAATCTGCTCCAAGATGTTCATCATTTCAATTCTCTGCCTATAATGCGGAGAATGCATCGCAGTCATGAACATGATCCGGAACACCAAAAACTTGTTCCACGCCTCGTAATTCTGCAAGACAGTATTGAAGATGAGAAAATGTTTGGACAGGAACAATTTCTTTACTTCACTTCTAATGAAATCTTATGAAAGCAATTCCATTGTAAGTCGGCTCTGATGCCAACTGTAACGTGTCCACTAGAATCCTCTAGGACATGTCTTAGCAGTCCATCGGAAAGATTGTCTAGAAAACTCCACCCGGCACTCCCACGGAATGTTGCGGGTTTTGCAATCTAGGACTTTCCGCGTCTGCCACGTAACGGAAGCGTCCTGGCCGTTCCCACTAGGATCGACTAGAATTGTTTGGTCATTGTACTAACAGCGACTAGCGTCAGACCTGATCGAACTACTTTACGTAGAAACGCCAGGTCTGAAGCGGATTCATGCTGCACTTGGTTCAAGGAGAATGGGAAATGAGAGGGATGCAAGGCTCGACCTCTCTGCCAAAAGGCATAGTCCCATTCCGTTCCCCTAAAACAGTGTGAATCGGGTAATCGGTAATTCCAAGTCATCGTTCTCTCTACTTGTTTCGGTGATGTTGATCATCCTTCTGTTCGTCAAAGACTTTGAGAAAAGTTCTCGGCTAACCGGGACCACCCATCCATAGGACGGACCCATGGTCCATCCTCCGCACTTTCCTCGGTATGTTTTAGTTATGTAATTACCTACCACATTAGTTTGACATATACAAACAGCTTCTTTGAATTAACCCTGTTATGCACCGGTTCCTTCACGTAATCTTATCACAGGACATAAAGAAAACAATGCCAAACAACTTCTTTATTATCATTTTATCCTTTTATCTTTGAAATACAAGGAGTTCCGCCCGTAGGCATATTCATAATCCGCCCGAAGGCTATCCAGTAATCCACCAGGGATCACTAATCCAAGTTTCCGCCCGTAGACTAGTATGCGGGCCTCGAGATCCAATCTCGAGTCACGTTAGTCTCTCGTGCAGGGCCGGGAAGGCGAGGGATTTACAACCAGAGCCCCCCCTGGCACCCAAGCGTCCTCCTGCTCCAAGTAGAACTCAACGGAGAGACCTCTCACAGCGGGTTCGGTCCACGTTCCCAGCGCGGTTCACAACCCCCTTGGTTAGGGTTAGGCAGGCAGTCGGGGGTAACTGAAGCTGCCTCTCCCTTCAGGCTTCAACCTGAAGTATTTAGATATGTTTTCCTCCTTTAGTTCATTGAGCAAACAATGCAAACAATGCTTTTCTAACGGTTACAAGCACAAACAAATTCCAATGGTCGTTGTGGCTGGCAAACTGTCAAGGAGTGACTTCCTTTCCTCCGAATGCAATCTGCATTCGTTCCGAAATCAATTGCAACTTGGCAAGATTCCTATCATTCTTGGGTTAGGGTCATACCCTACCCATACTTTAGTGTTTAGTTGTGGTAGGTTCCAGCGACCATGTCGCTTTGGTTTATAGTCTGGTCATTTGCTTCAAGGCAAATACTTAACTTTCCTTTTCCTTGGCAAATTATTCCAAAAGTGAGTAACAGGATGATTAGACATCCTCCGAATCATTCCTAATTAGGTTGGCCCATGGTTCTGGAAATATGCAACTCTGTCGGAGTTTCGTCATGATCCTTAGGATAACCTTAGATCATTTCATACATGAACATCCAAATGCTTCGACATTTTGTGAACGTGTGTAGGATCCTTAGAATCACGGTTTTTGTCTGAAGCTAGGTCAAATTGCACTAAACCCTAGTTAACACTTAGGATTCCTATCATATCGACTCAATCATGTCCATACGAATCCTTGTGGTTCAGATTACTTAGTCAATTCAATTATACCTATCTTGCGACGAGGATGATCCTTCTAAAGGTGATAAACTAAATCTAACGGAGAGCAATAGATACAATTCCACCAATACGCGTAAACATGCGATTGATTGCCTCTACGTATCACATGGTTCATGATAACTTAATCTTTCCTTGGTAAGGTAAAATGCTTGCCAATCTGTACGCTAACTTTCCTAGGTCCTGCTAGGATTTACCAATTAATCATGCCTACTACTTTGTAGTCTATACTTTCGAATCCTATGCTTTGACGAACCATGCAATCTTTCCTAAATGCGGTTTCTAATGAATGACGTTATCGCATGATGACTATGCAATATGCAACATTCTCCTAGCTACGAAGTGGTTAATGAAACTTATACAAAGCTAGTGTTAACTTATTCCATCTTACATGCTATTTGCAAGTCCATACGTTCACTTTAGTACTCTATTCTTTCCGGAAAATACCTTATGGTGTTAACCCTTTTCCTATGAAGTCATTGCGAGAAGTATGTTGCCTAATGTGCAGCACACACTTATTCCTACCATGTCTAGGACGGAAGATAATGTACTTATAAATTCCATTTCTTTGCCTAAGTTTAGACTCATTACCTTGATGATGTACCAAAAACTACATGCAACTAGCCTTCTACTCGTTCAAATTCACGACATATATCAATCTTACCTAATGTTCAAGAGATGCCTTAACACATGTATTTCTTTCCAATTTCCATATGCATTAAAATTAAACGTAAAAAAATGCAATTCCTTTTATGAGCTAAGCGCGCCTAATCATGCGAGAATAACTCGAAGGAACCTGGACTTGAGGAGTCGGGGAGATGTCCACTTGTACATTCGGAGATGAGCCTTCCGCGGTCGCACCTTGCGATCTTTTTGGGGCCATCGTAGACGTAAATCCGACTTCCGATTCGCCTTTGGGATCTACGGAGTGACGGCCCTCGGAATGCGGCCTTCTAACCTTTGCCTTTATCCTTGTAGGCGGAAGATTTCTTTACGCGATGTTGCTTGTGGCAAAAGCTTTAGGAGTCTTTCAAGAAACTCGAATCGGCACGAAATTTAATCTCGGTCGGCTTGCGGCTTTAAAAATCTATCTGCGAAATCCTTGTCGATGGGTCTCGTGGGGTCTTTACGGTCCTCACCTCCTCCTGTTCAAAGTTCCGGGGAGGGTATGAAAAGACCTTCTTGGCAAAGTGGTGGGAAGGGCCTTTGGGAAGGGACCTTTGGAAAGATGGTGGGAAGGGCCTTTGGGAAGATGGTGGGAAGGGGGCTTAAGGAGGCCCCCTCCTTAGAAGCTTCTAAGAAGCTTCTGCTTCCACAGAAGCAGTGGGGGAAGGGGGGGTCGTGATCCACGTGGCGGGGCGGCCTGAGCTGGCCGTGGTCAGGGCGGCAGGGGTGGCGGTTCGTGGCGTGGCTGGCGGACCAGCAGCTGGCGGCAGCGCGGCAGCTCCCGTTCGTTGGCGGCGACCTCCACTTCCACGGCCTGTCGTCTCCTTCAGCTCTTCTCCCACAGCACCTCCCTTTCTCTCCCTCTCTCACAGGCCTCCCTTCTCTCCTTCTCTAGCACACCCCCTTGATGGGGGGTGTTTATATAGGAATGGGGGTGGGGAAGAGGGTCTCCACCCACGTGGAGAACTTCCTCATGCAATCCCTCACTTGGCCATCCCCCCTCCACACTCCCTCTCCTCCAGCCATGCATCGGCTGGGGGAAGGGGTAATAATAAAATTTTTTTGCCTTAATTTAATTAAATTGTCCCTCCCAAGAGGGTGTTTTTGCGGGTCTTGCGGTTTTGATCTCCCGGTCTTGATTTACCAAAGCGGAGGATCCCATTTCACGCGCGCTGGTCACACATTACACTGTCAATAATTTCAATGCAAGAGATACCCTTTGCACAAGGTTTACACGGTGTGCGGAAGGTTAATATTTACGGTACGGATACGCGGAAATATTACAATCCCTTTGATGCAGCCATAGCAATGACTGCTCTTACGGTTGCCATCCTTGCAACCGGACTGAATGTTTCTTCATAGTCAATGCCATATGTTTGTGCATACCCCTTGACTACTAATCTTGCCTTGTATCTATTCACAGAACCATCTGCATTGTGCTTCACCTTATAAACCCACTTACAACCAATTGCATTCTTACCTTTAGGCAAAGGTACTAACTCCCATGTAGCATTTGCTTCCAAGGCATCCATTTCTTCATCCATGGCTTTCTCCCATTTTTCTTTTCCCATGGCTTCCTCAAAAGAAGTGGGTTCTGGTTCCTGTATCACTTTGACCATATATGCATAGTGAATGGCTGTAAATCCATCATATTTCAGCCTATCCACAGGATACCTAGCTCTCGTAGACCTGCGCAAAGTAGGTTCACTCCCAGGTGCTCTCAAAACATCCCTGGTCTTCCTTACTCCAGGTGTAACAATAGAAGGAATACCCAACTCATCATCAATGCTCTGTTCTGAGCCACTGGATTCACCATCCACATAAGAGTGACCTGCATTCACATCAAACATGGGCTGATCAACCTTCTCTTTTCCTTTTCATGATACCTGCATACCACTATCTGCATTGCTTTGAGAAGATTCTCCTGATCTCAATCTGCCTGTCCATGGCGAAGAATGTGAACCACTGCTAGAGGACGCTCCAGGTCCACTAATATTTTGTGACTGCTGCTGTGAATTCTGTGCAGTATTACCATTTTGTGCATCTACATCATCAATCACATTTACTGGTTTATACCAGCTACTCATCTCATCAAAAACAACATCTCTGCTCACTGTAAACTTACGAGTAGAAGGGTTATAGCATCTATACCCTTTTTGCTGCAGAGAGTAACCAATAAAGATGCACTTCTCAGCTTTTGGATCCAACTTGGATCTCAGCTCATCTGGCACATGTACATAGGCAATGCAACCAAAAATTTTCAAATGAGAAATATCTGGTTTCCTACCAGTATACCTCTCCTCTGGAGTCATTCCATGTATTGCTGCAGTGGGAGTCCTGTTCATTATGTAGACTGCTGTAGCAACTGCTTCAGCCCAATAAAATTCTGGCAAGTCTTTTTCATTGAGCATGGCACGAGATACCTCTCCAATATGCATGTTTTTCCTTTCTGCAATTCCATTTTGTTGTGGGGTATAACTGCATGAATATTGCTGCTTTATGCCATGCTCCTGCAAGAACTTTGCAAACTCATTTGAGAGGTACTCTCCCCCTCCATCTGACCTTAGGCATTCTATTTGCAGACCTGTTTCTTTTTCAGCCATAGCTTTAAGGGTTTTGAAATGCCCAAAAACTTCACTTTTCTTTTTCATAAAATACACCCAAACTTTTCTGCTATAGTCATCAATAAAAGTGACAAAATAATGACAGCCTCCAAGAGATGCAGCTTTAGTAATCCACACATCAGAGTGAATTAATTCCAATGGCTTCTCACTCTCTTGAACATGTCTAGGAAATGGTTTCCTTGCCTGTTTTCCAAACTGACAGGCTTCACATACCTTATGCATTTCTGCAACCTTGAATTTTGGCAATCCTGCAACAATATTTTGGGCCTGCATTGATTTAAGTCGCTGTACATTAACATGACCAATGCGTTTATGCCAGATATCAATATCTGCAACTACACCGGTCCCATGTGCAAACATTGCTGCACTCAATTCAGACATGTCTGCATCCAACGTAAACATTCTGCCCTTCTTCTTTCCTTTTGCTATCAAGCGACCTTTATTTTTCATATCCTCAACAAAGCATCCATGAGGATTAAATCTGACCTGCAAGCCCTGCTCAACCATTTGACAGACAGAAACCAGATTCTTGGTGATATTCGGGACATGAAATACATCGGACAGGTATTTCTTTTTCCCATCCTGCATAGACAAGGGAATTTTTCCAATCTGCACAATAGGATGTGCAGTATCATCACCAGTCTCCACAAATCCTAGTTTTTCCATTTTCCTTGCATCCTCCATCCATTCTGCATGACCTGTCATGTGGTTTGATGCACCTAAGTCAACATACCATACATCATTGCTTTCTTCTGCACTTGTCACAGAATTGTTCATGTGCTGCACCATGAACAAATGCTCATTTCTGTCATCACCCTGTCTGCTAGAAGATGCATAATTCCCTTGTTGCAGTTTTCCATTTATGATGTCATTCTGCTTTTTATAGCAGTCTTTAGCCATATGACCCATTTTACCACAGTAGTAGCATTCAACATTACTGTTTGCATTTTGACCTCTTTGCCATCCACCACGACCTCTTTGGCTCCCCCTGCCTCTAGAGTTACCACGTCCTCCTCCATAGGACTGGTTTTCTTGAGTTTGTTGCACATTCTGATTTCCACCACGGCCTCCAAATCGGCCTCCTCTACCTCTGCCTCTACCTCTTCCAGCATTTGAGTAGAAGACAGCTTCTTTTGAAGTTCCTCCTGAAGAAGATGCACCACCATTTCTCTGTTCCTCAGAAATTAGAAGAGCAATCAACTCCTCAAAATCAGGAAATCTTTCACGAACTGAAATGGATGTTTGGAACTGTGCATAATCCTTTCCTAGACCATTCAAGGTCACAGAAACTAAATCATCATCTTCCACTGGTGACCCAATGGAAGCAAGTGCATCTGCAATCTTCTTCACCTTCATGTGGTAGTCGTTGATGCTCATATTTTCTCTTTGCACATTATGCAACTCTTGCTTGAGCTGCATTTTCCTGGCTTGCGTATTTGTGCTATACATTTTTGACAAAGTATCCCATGCCTCCTTTGGCGTACTTGCATCCTGAATATGCACAATCATAGAGTCTGAAATGCTGATAGACAGCCAATACATAACTTTCGTGGCTCTCTCATGCCATGCTTTCAATGCCTGCATTTGCTGTTGATTGGGAACATCAGGAAGAACTGGTTCTTCTTCATTTCCTGCAACAAATTCCCAATATCCTTTTCCCATAAGGAAATTCGTCATTCTAAACTTCCATGCCTTGAAGTTGTTCTTGTCAAGCTTTTCAGTTACAATCTGTGAAAGAGAATCAGACGCCATTACAGAACACTCCGAAAAATTCTGTCACTGCAAAAACTCAGCTTCACCCTCACAAGGGAAAATCTGCAAAACTGGCGAAAGTGGTATTTGACCACACAGTCACTTCCTAGTGACGATTTTGCATAAACAGGAACCAAGGATGATTCTGAAACTCCCAATGTCTCTGCGCACAAGCATACGATGCAATTTCTACAGTAACTTTTCACCGACTTGTAGAACAGTGGCTGAACAACATAAAACTGAGCCTTTTCCTGAGTGCGTGCAGAAAACTTCCGCCTCCAAAACAGGCCCCGAAATGGCCTCAAATAAAAAAAACAAGGTCGCCAGGGGCTAAAGCCCTTTCCCGCAGCATATACTGCCCTCTTGCTTCACCGCGAAGGGCGTCTCAACCTGAGACAATGCACCCCTGCAATTTTCGGCTGTGCTACCTGTAGAGATCTGCTCCCAAAACAGAAAATGAAAGCAACACTGCTCCTCTTACCAGAACACCGTGAGCTTGGCTTGCTTTCTTGAGCTCCTTACCACGAACAAGGCTCTGATACCATGTCAAGATTGTGGGAGAGAAGGAAGGAGTCTCACTTGTAGCTTTCTTGCTTGCACAATGGGGGAAGACACACAAGGGTGGAGGCTGAAAACAGTTTTCCTCTCGTTAGTTGTGTAAGCCAAAAGAACTCTCATACAAAGAAATAGAAGAACCCTATATATGGGTCTCAAACCAAACTCAACTAACTAAGGTGGCATACTAACTGAGCCACGAACTAGAGTAGATAAGGGTAGCTATCATGTAGCTATTATTCATGGGTGGTGTACCAACCGCGTCTGCAACTGACAAGTCGGTGACATAAATACACAACGCTCACCCTGGCGTATCACGAGTGGAGCTCGATATCTCAACAATGACACATGCAAGAAAGATCCAGTTGAAACAGCAGTTCAACAACATGTCTAGGAATGGCAAGAGCATCCAAACGTATACCACGGAGATTAAGACCATAGCTGATCAACTTGCTACTATTGGCTCAAGTGTATCAGAAGATGATATGATTGTTGTTGCTTTGAATGGCTTAAGCAAAGAGTACAAAGCTTTTGACACTTCCATTTATGTCAGAGAAGAGCCCCCTAGCTGGGAAGAGCTAGTTGCTTTGTTGCTGCATGAGGAAGTCAAACTTGGTTTGAATACAAATTCTAGTGCATCTCAGAGTAGAGACACTGTGTTGTACTCTAGCCAGCGTGGCAGAGGATCCAGAGGCTGTGGTTCATATCGAGGTCGTGGCGACACTCGTAATGCCTAAGGACAGCAGCAGCAGCAAGGAAATTGGCATGGTGCCAATACACAGGGCCAGCGAGGATCCGATGGTTTTAGAGGTAGGGGGAGATCACCCCGAGGTAGAGGTGGTGGTTCTGGTTCATGGCAGTCGTCTGACCAGTCCAATAGGGACAAGGACTGCCATTATTGTGGCCGGTATGGGCATATTGCAAAGGATTGTTACAAGAAGCAAGGAGATATGAAGGCAAAGGGCAGACATCATGGGCACTATGCATCTTCCAGTGGTGCTCATGATGAGTCAGTTGATAGACTCTTTGCCATGCAGCATGTGTCCAAGACTGCGTCAAGGCAGAACAGAGATGACAGGTGGTACATTGACTCTGGTGCGTCAAACCACATGACCCCGCATGGAGAGTGGTTTGATGATATGGTTGCAGGTACACATGGTCATGTATGTACTGGGGATGACACCCAACATGACATAAAACATAAAGGGATTGTTCCTCTTATGATGCCTGATGGTAAGAAGAAAGGCCTGCATGATGTATTACATGTCCCGACCATAACAAAAAATTTGTTGTCTGTGGGTCAAATGGCAGAACAGAATCTACAAGTGAGATTTAACAAGGATGGATGTTTCATTGAGGAGTATGGAAATGGCTGCAAGCTAATTGCCAAGGGCAGAAGGGATGGCATGATGTTTACTTTGGAAGCGACCATTCCTGAACTTAAAGCAGCCATGTTTGCACATGATGAGAGTGCCATTCGGGATGTAGAGATTTGGCACAAGCGGATTGGACATGTCAATGTACAAAAGCTGAAATCTATGCAGCAGAAAGAAGTAGTACTTGGATTACCTAAATTCAAGTATAATGATTTTGGTCATGTATGCCCTGCATGTCAGTTTGGGAAGCAAGCACAGTTTCCTTTCATGAGACATGTAAAAAACAGCACTAGGCCTTTACAGTTGGTACACTCTGATGTCTGGGGTCCTTCACATAATGCTTCCTTTGGCGGTGCACGATATTATGTCTCATTTATTGATGATTTCAGCAGGTACACTTGGCTTTATATCTTGAAACATAAGGATGATGTGTTTGATGCATTCAAAGACTTCAAGAAACATACTGAAAATGAATTGGGTTGTTACATATCATGTTTGAGATCAGATGGAGGAGGTGAATATGTCTCAAACTACTTTGACAGGTATCTTGCTAAACATGGGATCAGAAGACAGCTCACATGCAGTTATACACCGCAGCAAAACGGTGTTGCAGAGAGGAAAAACAGGGTTTTGATGGAGTCAGCTAGAGCTATGCTGAATGAAAAATGTCTGCCAAATGGTTATTAGGCTGAAGTAGTGGTGACTGTTGTATATGTGTTGAATCGAACCCCTATAGCAGGGATTCATGATGTCACTTCGTATGAACGGCTGTATGGTCATAAACCTGATATTTCACACTTGAAGGTATTTGGCAGCATTGCATATGTGCATATACCGGATGAGAAGAGGAAGAAATTGGATCCTAAGGCAGTGAAAAGTGTGTTTATTGGATATGCACAGGAACGGAAAGCTTATAAGTGTTATGTACCTTCTACGCATGAGACACTCATAAGCAGAGATGTGGTATTTGACGAGTTAGCATCTTGGTATGGGAATCCTGTTGCAGTGCCTACTGATGGCTCACCCAGTATGAGTCATGCTGAAAATACTCCTGCAGAGAGTACTTCCATGACTGGTCAGACAGGTGATGTATCATCTACAGTGAGTCCTTAGACAGGACGATTATGGAGTCGCACTACTGCATCCACTGACAGGGATATGTCAGTGAGGGGGAGAACAGATAAGGGAAAAGAAAAGGTTTTTGAAGATATAACAGGTCCACTCACTACAGGTTATGATTCATCTAGCAGTGACAGCTTAGATAGTGAATTGGGGATTCCGTCTGTTATGACGCCAGGTGCTAGACAAAGCCGTTATGTGCCGCCTCATGAGAGGCAAGCTCACAATGAGCCACAGCTCAGGAGATCAAAGAGGGTCAGATGACCTGTTGACATGTATACTTACACTGGATATTCAGCCCGTCATTATGCTTATATGACGAAAGTAACAGGTTTTAGAGAACCAAGTAAGTTTGATGAGGCAGTTTCAAATAAGAATTGGCGTGCTGCTATGGATGAGGAATATTCAGCTTTGGCTGAAAATTGTACATGGGATTTGGTACAGTTCCTTGAGGGCAAAACACCTATTGGATGCAAGTGGGTGTATAAGGTAAAATGTAAATTATATGGATCATTGGAAAGATATAAGGCCAGGCTGGTTGCAAAAGGGTATGCGCAGCAGTATGGTCTTGATTATGAGGAGACTTTCAGCCCTGTAGCAAAGATGGCTACAGTTAGAACTGTGATTGCTTTGGCAGCAGCTAGAGGCTGGAAACTATGGCAGATGGATGTAAAGAATGCATTTCTCAATGGAGAATTACAGGAAGAGGTTTACATGGAACAGCCTGAAGGCTATGTACATCCAGAATTTCCAACACATGTATGTCGGCTGAAAAAGGCATTATATGGGTTGAAATAGGCACCCAGAGCATGGAATGCTCGCATCAGCAGTTATTTACAGCAACATGGTTTCCGATTGGGAGATGCTGATCATAGTCTGTTTGCGAAGAAGACAGATAGTGGCTATGTTTTTCGAGTTGTCTATGTTGATGACTTAATCATTACAGGAGATGATGAAAATGGGATTGCAGAAATAAAGACATGTTTATAGGCTGAGTTTAAGGTCAAGGATCTTGGAGAGCTGAAATATTTTTTGGGGATTGAGGTTGTCTCTACACCTCAAGGCATATGGCTGCTACAGAAGTAGTATGCTCATGACATGTTATAGAAATATGGTATGGCTGATTGCAAGCCTATGGATACGCCTTTGGAGCAGAATGTCAAGCTGCAGATTGATGTTGGGACAGAGGTTGAGAATGTTACTATGTATAGATAGATGGTAGGCAGCTTGATCTATCTCACAATCACTAGACCTGACTTGAGTTATGCTGTGGGGCTAATCAGTCAGTTCATGTAGAAGCCTCGCAAACCACACTTGGATGCAGTCAGAAGAATTCTGAGATATGGAAAGGGTACACTGATGCTGACTGGGCTGGTTGCACATATGACAGGAGGTCAACCAGTG
This sequence comes from Lygodium microphyllum, assembly GCF_053477565.2. NCBI lineage: Eukaryota > Viridiplantae > Streptophyta > Polypodiopsida > Schizaeales > Lygodiaceae > Lygodium > Lygodium microphyllum. Next base: position 64,275,579 of record NC_141141.1, read on the forward strand.
GCTATGCATTTGGATTGGGTAGTAGCATGATCAGTTGGCAGAGTAAGAAACAGCCTACAATTGCATTGTCTAGTATGGAAGCAGAGTATCGTGGTGCGGCCTTAGCGGCCTGTGAAGCTAAGTGGTTACAGAAGTTACTGAATGACTTGGGAGTACACTTGGACAGCAAAGTCAAGCTGTACTGTGACAATTTGAGTAGTGTTATGTTAGCAAGCAATCCTGTTTATCATGCAAGATCAAAACACATGGAGGCTCACTACCATTTCATCAGGGAAATGGTTTTAGCAGATCAGATTGACTTGGAGCATGTGAAGACTGAAGATCAGCTAACAAACATCTTTACCAAATCACTTGGTAAAGATAAGTTCATTCACTTTAGACAACTACTTGGAGTGATGCAGATGATTTGAGTTTTGTTTTTGAGCTTGAGGGGGAGTGTTAGAAATCAAGCTCACCGTCAATGTGTCTTCATCTATGACCGACATCTGTGACAGCTAGTGTGTTCAGCTGTCTACATATGACTACATTAAATAAGTCGGGTTAGTAGTCAGTCAGTGACCTAACTAGAGTTAGTCAGTCTAGTCTACATTTACACTAGGTCACTTTATCTTGTAGTGTGTGTGTGCTTTTCAGTTTAGAGTGTGTGGAAATGAATGAATGAGCTTGAGAGCCTAAAGGCTCATGGATATGGAGTCTTTCCCTTTCTCTCTCTCTACTCTTTGAACAGAATCTACGTGTCCATCAGATCTTCAGGATGCACTCATTTGAGCGGCGCCTATAATTCAGGAGGTGCAAGCTAGACCAAGGGGTAACAAAACTTGGTCTTATAATGACTCGAACAAAGGAGCATTCAAACCTTAAGTGAAGAGAGTTCAAGATCATAATCAGGGACAAAGAAAGAAAGCAAGGATGAATAACATCAACAACTTTGTTCCTACTCAAAGTAATGGCTGAAACCTCCGTTGTTTCCATTGCAACGAACCCGGTCACTTCAAGAGGCAATGTCCCAAGCTTGGTGGAGGACATCGCCAAGCGCCTTTCCAAGGAACAGGCCGTGGTCAAGAAACCGCAACCCAAGGAAGAGGAAGAACCGCCTGCATTGCCAATAGGCAAATGTGCGAAGGAGGGGAAGAAGAAGATCCGACCATGGAAGCAGAGTTCAAAAGAGCGACAGTCCATGCCGCTTTACACAAGAAAGGGCTGAATCGCCAGTTCTCGATGATTCAGACACCGTCGGACTAGCATTTCTTTATCTCACTAGCATGTGCAAAAAGATTAGGAATAGCCACAGTAGAAGCATCTACCCTGCTTGTAGAATTCGCAAATGGTCGTGAGGTAACTTGTACCAGGCAAACTACTAAGGTGGAATTCTTTCTGGGAGGAAAGAAGACTTCGGTCAAATTCAGAGTCATGAATTTAGGTATCCATGAGTGTCTACTCGGAATGGATTGGCTTAAACCTAACGACGCCCACATTCACTGTGGAAAGGGTCAAGTTTCCTTTTGAAACTCTGAAAGGGAATTAGTCACAACTCAAGGCGAGGCTGGAGTGCCAAAAATCAAATTGGCCAAAGTATCTCGGATCATAAAAGGAGTTAGAAAAGGATTACCTGTTTACTTGATCAAACTCAACAAGTTAGATCAAAAGCAAGAGTCTCATGAAGGACCTTCTTAGCTAAAGGAATACGCGGACGTATTCCCTGAAGAGTTGACCAAACTTCCGCCTCAAAGAGAAGTAGATCATGAGATTAGGACGGACCCATGGCCACATCCACCGCACTTTCCTCATGGTTGTTTTAGTTGTCTAATTACCTACCACATTTAGTTGGACACGCATAAAACAGCTTCCTTAATTAGCCAGTTAGACACTGGTTCCTTCACATAATCTTAGCACTTAACATAGAAAAACAGTGCCAAACAAGTTCCTTTTCAACAGGTTGTCTTACTTATCTTTGGAATACATCCATAAAATCCAGCCCGTAGGCTAATCCATAATCCACCAGAAGGCAATCCATAATCAGCTCGAAGGCTATCCATCAATCCCCCAACAGAGAGACCTCTCCTAGCGGGTTCACTCCACATTCCTGGCCTGGCTACCAACCCCCTTGGTTAAGGTCAGGCAGATAGTCGGGGGTAACTGAAGCTGCCTCTCCCTTCAGGCCTTCAACCTGAAGCATTAATTAATTTTTCATCTTTTAGTTCCTTGAGCAAACAATGCAAACAGTGCTCCTAAATTGTTATAAGCACAATCAATCCAGTGGTCCTTTATTTGGCCAACTGCTAAGGAGTGAATCCTTATCTCCAAAATGCATCCAGCATTTGATCCGGGATCAATTGCGACAAGGCAAGATCCCCAAGGGTTTGTTTGTTCTCCTTTTTGTGCTTGGGTTAGGGCCATATCCTGTTAATCCAACTTAACCAACACCTTAGGTTTCATAAATTAACAGTAAATCCTGGCGACCATGTCGCTCTAACTTGATTGATCCTTTGCTTACCAAGCAAATACATATCTTCCCTTAGCTTGGCAAATCAGCCCAAAAAAGGTGATGTAGCAGGATGACTACTCATCCTCTTGCAAGTTAGACTTGTGCTAAAACCTGCCAACCTCATTCCAAGGAATGGCAGATCCATTTTGTGATTAAACCACAAAGCCATGCGATGTTGCAACTTGTTGCTCAAGTGTCGCATCTATCCCATGGGATCATTTCACCCATTGAATGGCATTTCCTGGTCAAGGACTTTTGTTTAGACAAGACGCAGGGTTTGGGGTTTCTTCTTACCAACCCAACCCCAATTGTACTAGACCGACAATGTTTGGTCCTAGGGTTTCCAAACTCAATCTGAGTTTTAGCATTAGGTCGAACGATCCTTAGGGTAGAAACCCTAGATCGTTGTTTGCATGAGCAGCCACCCAAACATTCCATGAATGTGGGTAGGACCTTTGGGTTTGAAGGCTTCAACTTCGTGTCCAAGTACGATACTAGGCTACATTTTTGACGTGCCAAGTCCTAGCTGGTACTTGCGGTTTTATCGTATCAACTATTTATGTCTATATGAAACCCTAACAGTTATAATATCACAAGTGATTTGGGTAAATTGACCTACTTGTCTTGCGACAAGGACGATCCTTTCCTAGAGATGCTAAACTAGTTTGCAAGACGTCACAATACATGTAAACATGTGAATCATTACTTCTACGCACCAAAAAGGTTTACAATAACCCTAAATTTTCGTGCTAAAGTCATTACGCATGATAATTTGGAGAGTAACTTACATAGGAACTATTAGGTTTTACATCAACGAATCATGCCTACAACCGTTTTGTCCTTGCTTTAGAATTTCATGCTTTGACAAGCCATGCAATCCTTTCCAAATGCAACTCGATGAAATGAAATTTACGAATATGTAACATGCGACCCTTTTCTAAATACAACATTGTTAATGAAGTTCATGTGACATGCAACCTTTAATCCGTTCGACAACATCTTTGTTTGCAACGTGCAATGTCTATTGTTTCATTTTCATGCTGTGCAACGGATGTTAACAATTCTTTTCATGCGAGTCATAACCAGAAAGTTATTGACTAAATGCAAGATACTCTTTTCCTTCACGGCCAATGCACTTGACAATTTCCTCTTTAACCCTAGGCAATATGTGTTTTAGACTTTCACTTTGAAATGCACGACAAGGCAATTTGTGACTAAGTTCATAGGGTGAGTAAGATTTAAATTCATAACCTTGGAGATGTAACGATCCAATTGCATGATATGCACCAATCCTTATCTATCGTTCAAAGAGATAATTTATCAAATGTACTTTTATCCCTACCACATGAATTAATGATAAACATAAAATGCATTCTTCCTATGGAATTAAGCATGTTTAAAGTATTTCTTGTACGTGGGATTAAATCCATAAAACCTGGGCTTGTGGATCCGCGGTGATATTCGCGTGTAAGTTCGGGGAGGAACCTCCCGTGGGTGCACCTTGCGTCTTCTTGGGAGCCATTGTAGTCATGATAATGGACTTTGTGAATTCCCTCTAGCCTTTACTCTCGCTCTCCAAGACTGCCTAGAGGTCGATACCTTCTCCTCGCATAGGAATAGGAGCTTAATGAACCCGGTTTTAAAATCGGGGAAGGCACGTAGGAACAAGGCCTATGTCCCTTATCCTTAGAAGCTTCTTAAAGAAGCTTCCAAGAAGCTTCTGATCTCTGAGCAGGGCCGACGTGGAAGAAAGGTAATGATTGAGGGGGGGTAATAATTTGGTGGAAAGAAGACGTCGAATGGGGAGGTTGACTCGGTGGTGGCAACGTGGAGCTACGGCTGACAGAGCCGAGCTGCAACGGTGGCAGCAGGTGGCAGAATCTGGGCGTGGTGGTGGTCACGACAGCCTTATCCTTGCCCCCCTCCTTTGTTCCTCCTCTCCCTAGCTCATGCCAGAGGGGTGTCACGACCGCAGCGGCAGAATCATCCTCTCCCTTCTCTCATCATCCGTGTCACGGCAGCCTCCCTCTTCAACACGACAGCCTTTCTTCCTTCTTGCCTCCCCCAATTCCTAAGGGGTGTTTATATAGGCCAAGGGGGGGAAAGGGAAGCTCCACCATGTGGGTTATGCATGGCTCCCCCTCATGCAACCCACACCACACCTACTTAGGCCATTCCTCCCCACACTCCCTCTCCTCCAGCCATGCATCGGCAAGGGGAAGGGATAATTATAAAAAAAATTGACTTAAATTTCATCATTTATCCCAATTTCCCCTTCAAAAAGGGTGATCTCCCACGGGCTTTTATGTTCTTCAACCCCGGTCTTGATTTAACAATGCGGAGGCCTCACTTTTGCGCGTGCGGGGTACGGATTTAAGCTGCCGATAATTACGATGTGGGAGATAACCTTGCACGGGTTTTACGCGGCATGCGGGGATTCAAGTTAAATAATATTTTTGAGTAGAAATATTACATTCTCTCCCCCTTGGAGGAATCAGGATGTCCTCATCTCGAGAAGAACTGGGGGTATTGTTGGTTGAGAGTACTTTCATTTATCCAAGTGGCATCCTCCTCGGGATAATCCTTCCATTGGACGAGACATTCTCTCAAGGTTCTGGATCTCAATTGTCTCTCCCTAACATCTAAGATCCTGCCAGGCTGTTGCTCAAGGACTCCTTGGCTAGGCATTACAAGTTGTTGATCATCAAGTACATGGCTAGGATTAGGTACATACTTCTTTAGTAGGCTGATGTGGAATACATTATGAACCTTTAGGTTCTCAGGGAGTTGCAATCTATAAGCATTGGGTCCTAGGCACTTGAGTATCTTGTAGGGTCCACAATACCTTGGACTTAGCTTCTTGTAATCTCCTAAGGATAGGGAACTCTTCTTTGGGTGTACGCGAATGAAGACCATGTCTCCTTCCTCGAAGATTCTATCTTGACGTTCAAATCCGCGTAGGCCTTCTGTCTATCCTTGGCAGCTTGGATGTCCTATCTTATTGACTTCATTTGGTCATCCATATCTTCCAGCATTTGCCTTGAAGCTTCAACTCTTAGGGTTGGGTCTGAGAAGTTTAAAGGGCTTCGATAGTCATGCCCATACAATGCTTGAAAAGGGGTCATCTAAATGCTTTGTTGGTAAGATGCATTGTAGGCAAACTCAACTAGGGGCAAGTATTGAATCCACCTTTTTGGTTCACGGTAGTAGTGTGCCCTTAGCATATCCTCAATGACTTGGTTGACTCGCTCCGTTTGACCATTAGTTTGGGGATCGTAAGCTGCACTAAAACAGAGTTGAGTCTCAATGGCATCAAAGATAGCTCTCCAGAAGTGTGATGTGAAGAGAGAATCACGATCACTAATGATTCTTTTGGCCAACCCATGTAGCTTGAATATCATCTTGATGAATGACCTTGCAATGTCTGAGGCTTTATAGTTTGTCTTAACAAAAATAAGGTTTGCAACCTTAGTAAGCATATCAACCACAACCATAATGGGTTGTATCCTCCCTGAACTTGGGGTAGGCCAATGACAAAGTCCATACTGATGAATTTCCATTTCATTTGGGAAATGTCAAGTGGTTGCACCTTTCCTGGCATTTTGACATTTCAGCTTTAATATGTTGACAAGACAAACACTCAGTGACATATTTGAGAACATCACCCTTAAGCCTCTACCAATAGTAGCTCTTCCTGACTACATTGAGGGCCTTGACATAGCCAGGATGTCCTGAGAAAGGGGAATCATGAGCTTCCCAAAGTATCTTCTACTTGAGTGGCTTGCTTGCCGGTATACATAATCTCCTTTTATAGTAGACAAGTCCACTATTGATAGAGAATTCTTGATACCTAGCCTATAGCTTCGGGTCTTGATCCTTGATAGGGATCTCCCTTAGCATCTTCTGATAGGTTGGATCATGGCAAGCTTCTTCTCTAGCTAGCTTGAGTATTGGGTTCTTTGGCATGGAAACCTTTGTGGCTAGAGATCTAGCTATTGATGGATTTTGCAAGATTAGATAATTAAGGAATGCCTTGCGACTGAGTGCATTGGCAACTACATTCTCCTTTCTAGGCTGGTATTTGATTTCAAAATCATACTCCTCCAGCACTTCAATCTACCGATGTTGCCTCATGTTGAGTTCGTTCTGCATAAAGGTCCACTTGAGACTTTTATGATCCGTTAGGGTAAACTTTTTACCCAACAGGTAGTGTCTCCAAAGCTTGAGGGCATGGATGACAGCTAACAGCTCTAGATCATGGGTAGCATAATTCTTCTCGTGGCTCTTCAGTTTCCTTGAAGAGTACGCTACAGGATGACCTGCTTGCATAAGCACACATCCTAGGGCAAGTGTGCTAGCATCAGTTACTACTTCGAACTCCTTACTAAGGTCAGGAAGTTTCAGGATAGGTGCTGATACCAAACTTTACTTTAGTCTATCAAAGCTAGATTGTTTAGCAGTTGACCATGCAATCGTTGTTTGCTTCTTCAGTAGATCCATCAGAGGTGCTGCAATCAGAGCATAGTTTTTGATAAGGACCCTATACCATCCTGTCAATCCAAGAAAACTACGTATTTCTTTGACAGTTGTTGGTATTGGCCATTCTAGAACATCTCTGACTTTGGCCGGATCCACTGAGATTCCCTCCGCTGACATGATGAAACCCAGATATTCAATCTGACGTTTGAAGAATGCACACTTCTTCATCTTGGCATAAAGCTTGTGTGCCCTCATTGTCTCAAGGACAATCCGAAGTTGGGGTTCATGATCTTCTTCCTGTTTGGAGTAGACTAAGGTATCATCGAAGAAGACAAGTACGAAGTCATCAAGATATGGCCTAAAGATATCCTGCATTAACCTGTTGAAGGTGGCAGGTGCATTTGTCAGCCCGAATGACATGACTAGGAACTCAAAGTGTCCATATCTTGTGTTGAATGTCGTCTTTGGGATATCTTCTTCCATGATCCTTATCTGATAGTATCCAGACTTGAGATCAATCTTGGAGAAGATCTTCGCACCTTGAAAATGGTCAAGAAGTTCATCTATTCTTAGAATAGGGTACTTGTTCTTAATGGTTGATTGATTCAACCCTCTGTAATTAATATACAGCCGAAGCATTCCATCTTTCTTCTTCTGGAATAGCACTAGAGCTCCCCATGGTGAACTGCTGGGATGGATGTAGCCCTGATCTAATAGTTACTTGAGTTGCTCCTTCAACTCAATCGCTTCCAGGATGGACATTCTATAAGGCCTCTTTGCAATTGGCACAGCTCCCGGCACTAGCTTGATCTCATGATCAACTTCCCTTTGAGACGGAAGTTCTTTATTAGACTCATGATTCTAATCTAGCTTGTTAAGCTTAATCAAGTAGACAGGTAGCCCCTTTCTAACTCCCTTTATAATCTGAGATGCTTTGGCCAATTGAATTTTCGGCTTTCCAGCCTCTCCTTGAGTTGTGACGAATTTCCCTTCAAAGTTTCAAAAGGAAACTTGGCCCTTTCCACAATGAATGTGGGCGTCATTAGGTTTAAGCCAATCCATCCCGAGCAAACACTCATGGATACCTAGGTTCATGACCCTGAATCTGACCGAAGGCGACTTTCCTCCCAGTAAGAATTCCACATTACATTACATATCTACTTCAGCTTTTAGCCAAGTGGCCAAATCACTTTACTTCTTTATCAATATTCACAGTCAAGACAATCATTGATAAAAAGAAGTCTTATTCCATTCATATGGGCATAGCCCTTTCGAAGTACAATTATTTCTTGGGGCGATGGAACAAGATGATACATTAATTCGAGGAGAATAAGATATTGTTGCATTCAGCTACTAGAATTGAGTAATAGTACGGATTGGGGTCATCAATTTTTTGGAATCGATAGGTCATTGGAAGATTAGGGTACCTTTTCCTTTGATATACGTTCCTCTCATGACGTCCCAACACCTTGATCTTGTCGGCAGGGATTACTCGAGTCACTTCCTTGTACACATATGCGTTTTGCTTGACCCTTCCACCTCCGACATGTAGATTTGCGTTTGCGTGAGCCTCAACAAAGATGAACAGCTTCACGATCTTTAAGTCCTCCATCCACTTGTTTCTCTTCAAGTTGATTCGAAGGTACGCAAGTTGGTGGGCAGTTATGTAATAGATCCCTGAAACACCCATCCATCTCCATTCCATCTACAAGGGTGATGGATTGTAGATGAGGTCTAGGATTTTCATCATATCGATCCTTTGTCGATAATCGGAGGCATGCATCACGGTCATAAACATGACCTAGAACACCATAAACCTATTCCATGCTTCATGACTCTACAAGACGGCATCGATAGGTAAGGAAATGTTATTAACAGCAACATTTTTCTTTACTTCTTCTTATTAGGTTTTCTTATAAAGACAGATCCTTCGTTGGTTTTCTCTGATACCAACTATAACATGTTTGCTTGTTTGCTTGCAGGACACGTCTTAGCAACCCATCGAAAAGAGGGTCTAGAATGCTCAGTCCGACACTCCCATGGAATGTTATGGGGTTTGCGATCTAGGTATTTTCGAGTCTACCACGTAGCGGAAGTACTCCGGCCGTTCCCACTTAGGACCTACCTGAATCAGGGTTTCCTCTTGTGGTGAAATTCCTAGAGAGTAACTAGCGTCGAACCCCAGGCGAAGGTGAACCACTTTACGCAGAAACATCAAGGTCGAAGCGGATTCATGCTACACTTGGTTCAATGAGAATGGGAAATGAGAGGGAATGCAAAGCTCGACCTCTCTGCCCATAAGGCATAATCCCATTCCGTTTCCCTAAAACAACATAAATCGGGGTTCTAGCAACCTGAACTCTAGGTCAGCATTGCCTGCTCTTCATTCCCTTTGAGAAAAGTTCCTTGCTGTCCATTTCGCTTGAGAAAAGTTCCCGGCCTCCACAGCACTTTTCTCAGGGTTGTTTTAGTTGTCTAATTACCTACCACATTTAGTTGGACACGCATAAAACAACTTCCTTAATTAGCCAGTTAGACACCAGTTCCTTCATGTAATCTTAGCACTTGACATAGAAAAACAGTGCCAAACAAGTTCCTTTTCAATAGGTTGTCTTACTTATCTTTGGAATACATCCATAAAATCCAACCCGTAGGCTAATCCATAATCCGCCCGAAGGCAATCCATAATCAGCCCAAAGGCTATCCACCAATCCACAGGGATTACTAATCCAAGATTCTGCCCGTAGACTAGTATGCGGCCCTCGAGATCCAATCTCGAGTCGTGTTGGCCTCTTGTGCAGGGCCCGAAAGGCAAGGGATTTACGACAAGAGCCCTCCTGGCACCCAAGCGTCCTCCTACTCCAAGTAGTGCCCAACGGGGAGAGACCTCTCCCGGTGGGTTCGGTCCACGTTCCCGATGTGACTAAAACCCCCTTGGTTAGGGTCAAGCAGACAGTCGGGGGTAACTGAAGCTGCCTCTCCCTTCAGACCTTCAACCTAAATCATTAATTAACTTTCCATCTTTTAGTTCCTTGAGCAAAAAATGCAAACAGTGCTCCTAAACTGTTACAAGCACAATCAATCCAGTGGTCATTTATTTGGCCAATTGCTAAGGAGTGAATCCTTATCTCCGAATGCATCCAGCATTCGATCCGGGATCAATTGCGACTTGGCAAGATCCCCAAGGGTTTGTTTGTTCTCCTTTTTGTGCTTGGGTTAGGGCCATATCCTGTTAACCCAACTTAACCAACACCTTAGGTTTCAAAAAACACCAAGTAAATACATATCTTCCCTTAACTTGGCAAATCAGCCCAAGAAAGGTGATGTAATAGGATGACTGCTCATCCTCTTGCAAGTTAGACTTACGCTAAAACCTGCCAATCTCATTCCAAAGAATGGAAAATCCATCTTGTGATTAAACCCCAAAGCTGTGCGATGTTGCAACTTGTTGCTCAAGTGTCACATCTATCCCATGGGATCATTTCACCCATTGAACGACGTTTCCTGGTCAAGGACTTTTGTTTAGACAAGATGCAGGGTTTGGGGTGTCTTCTTACCAACCCAACCCTAATTGTACTAGGCCGACAACGTTTGGTCCTAGGGTCTCCAAACGCAATCCGAGTTTTAGCATTAGGTCAAATGATCCTTAGGGTAGAAACCCTAGATCGTTGTTTGCATGAGCATCCAATTGACCCAAACATTCTGTGAATGTGGGTAGGACCTTTGGGTTTGAAGGCTTCAACTTGGCGTCCAAGTATGATACTAGGCTGCATTTCTGACGTGCCAAGCCCTAGCTGGTACTTGTGGTTTTTATCGCATCGACTAGTTATGTCTATACGAAACCCTAACGGTTATAATATCACAAGTGATTTGGGTAAATTGACCTACTTATCTTGCGACAAGGACGATCCTTTCCTAGAGATGCAAAACTAGTTTGCAAGACATCACAATACATGTAAACATGTGAATCATTACTTCTATGCACCAAAAAGGTTTGCAATAACCCTAACTTTTCGTGCTAAAGTCATTACGTATGATAATTTGGAGAGTAACTTACATAGGAACTATTAGGTTTTACATCAAAGAATCATGCCTACAACCGTTTTGTCCTTGCTTTAGAATTTCATGCTTTGACAAGCCATGCAATCCTTTCCAAATGCAACTCGATGAAATGAAATTTACGAATATGTAACATGCGACCCTTTTCTAAATACAACATTGTTAATGAAGTTAATGTGACATGCAACCTTTAATCCATTTGACAACATCTTTGCTTGCAACGTGCAATGTCTATTGTTTCGTTTTCATGCTGTGCAATGGACGTTAACAATTCTTTCCATGCGAGTCATAACCAAAAAGTTATTGACTAAATGCAAGATACTCTTTCCTTCACGGCCAATGCACTTGACAATTTCCTATTTAACCCTAGGAAATATGTGTTTTAGACTTTCACTTTGAAATGCACGACAAGGCAATTTGCGACTAAGTTCATAGGGCGAGTAAGATTTAAATTCATAACCTTGGAGATGCAACGATCCAATTGCATGATATGCACCAATCCTTATCTATCATTCAAAGAGATAATTTATCAAATGTACTTTTATCCCTACCACATGAATTAACGATAAACATAAAATGCATTCTTCCTATGGAATTAAGCATGTTTAAAGTATTTCTTGTACGTGGGATTAAATCCATAAAACCTGGGCTTGTGGATCCGCGGTGATATTCGAGTGTAAGTTCGGGGAGGAACCTCCCGTGGGTGCACCTTGCATCTTCTTGGGAGCCATTGTAGTCATGATAATGGACTCTGCGAATTCCCTCTAGCCTTTACTCTCGCTCTCCGAGACTACCTGGAGGTCGATACCTTCTCCTCGCGTAGGAATAGGAGCTTAATGAACCCGGTTTTAAAATCGGGGAAGGCACATAGGAACAAGGCCTATGTCCCTTATCCTTAGAAGCTTCTTAAAGAAGCTTCCAAGAAGCTTCTGATCTTTGAGCAGAGCCGACGTGGAAGAAAGGTAATGATTGAGGGGGGTAATAATTTGGTGGAAAGAAGACGACGAATGGGGAGGTTGACTCGATGGTGGCAACGTGGAGCTAGGGGCGGCAACTGAGCTGCGACGACGGCAGCAGGCGGCGGTCATGGCAGCCTTATCCTTGCCCCCCTCCTTTGTTCCTCCTCTCCCTATCTCGTGCCGCAGGGGTGTCACGACGGCAGTGGTAGAATCGTCCTCTCCCTTCTCTCCTTGTTCGTGTCATGGCAGCCTCCCTCTTCAGCACGATATCCTTTCTTCCTTCTATCCTCCCCCAATGCCTAAGGGGTGTTTATATAGGCCAAGGGGGGGAAAGGGAAGCTCCACCACGCGGGTTATGCATGGCTCCCCCTCATGCAACCCACACCACACCTACTTAGGCCATTCCTCCCCACACTCCCTCTCCTCCAGCCATGCATCGGATGGGGGAAGGGATAATTATAAAAAAAATTGACTTAAATTTCATCATTTATCCCAATTTCCCCTTCAAAAAGGATGTTCTCCCGCGGGTTTTTATGGTCTTCAACCCCGGCCTCGATTTAACAATGCGGAGGCCTTATTTTTGCACGTGTGGGGTACGGATTTAGGCTGTCGATAATTACGATGTGGGAGATAACCTTGCATGGGTTTTACGCGGTGTGCGGGGAGTCAAGTTCAATAATATTTTTGAGTAGAAATATTGATGGACCTAAAAACGGGCCGGCACTGGCTCATGCACTAGCCGGACCTCGTCACTATGCGCAAGACAACCCCTCGGCCTCGCGGCCAGGAGCGTCTATCAAAATCTCTGCCTTCCTAAACATTGCGTTTGTAATACGTTGTAGTCCAACTGATCCTAACCCAATATTGCTCCTCAGAGGGAGTCCCTTTCACATAGCCAAAAGGCTCGAATCACATACACATGGGGTTCCCCCTACGGCTGAATGCCGTCAACCCTCTGCGACTCTCCTGCACCTTGGGGATTGGCCCCTCGATGCGCCGCTCAACATTTAGACATTTCGCACAAACGTCACTCAAGGTACCAAATAAGCGTATCCAGGAATGTACCATTGTCCTTACTTGACTTCCCCTTTAACCCTCATCTATCCTACAGCATAGGAACCTCACGCTCTCAACGGTGGGTCACAGGCCTACTGAAAACAATTGCTATGCATGTCCAGGAGCTAACTCTGATACTTTTAATTTCCTCTAAATGATCATGCAAAGAGGTGGATGCCTAGTGCTCAAACATTTTAAAAAACCAGTAGCATGCAAGTGCAAAACATCTCCTTCATGCTTTTCTTTCTAACCGTTTTGTGCTTCGCTGCAACACCTAGCACCGAAGTGATCTTCGTGCTACTAGGTTTTAATTTTTATCATTATTATTCCGTCCTAGATGCAATGCATATAAAATCAGCAAATTATTCCTCATGCTCAGCGGCATTTAACCATTTTTTCCACAACTCTACCCTTTCCCGTTTTGATAGTGCATCATTACATTCATTTCTTTTAGGGTTTCCTTGTCATTTTATGTGGAGAAAGGAAGGAAACACGCACTAAAACATATAAACAAGGCTGAACTGAAGCATAACTTCATGCCCCAGCCTTGCTATACATCAACAAACATAAATCCTATTTTTCTATATTTTTCGTAGCCCCAAATGTATTTTTCCCCTATTTTTCATGGTTTTTTTATCATTTTCCCGCCATTTTCTTCATTTTCTTGTATTTTTTAAATTGCTGAAAATGAAAACCAGTTTGTGGGCTGTGACCCTTAGTTCATTTGCAACAAAATTGAAAGATTAGTTGATGTGTATCGACGGTTTTCCCCATTTATATGCCCAAAACCCTTGTTTTTCCCCATTTTTCATGCGTTTTCGGGTTTCTTGACATTATTTCGAGCCATGAAATGCATGTTTTTCATAATTTCTGGTTATAAACAGTAAGAACTCAGAAGAATCAGCAGCATAATCAAATCTTAGTCCATATGAACAGCATTCCATCAATCAAAAGCATAAAACACTAAATTTTCTTTGTAATTTTTTAGTTTACCGCTTAAACGCGTGTTTCGGGTTTCTTTTCCATGGCTGTAGATTTGGAAAACAGCAACACTTCATGTCCAGCATCATCACAAATCACCATTCTCAGCCCGTGTAGCAATCCGGTCCATGCCGGACAAGCCTCCATCATTCTTTCTTCATTGCTCCTTCCCACACATGAACTGTCTCTTAGAAGAGAGAGAGGGAGGAGAGAGAAAGACTGAAATCAGAAATTTCAAACCAGGCCACCATTCGACGGGCAAAGGGCGGCGATATGATCAGCATACGGAGTGTAGGCAAGGGCCAATGTCAAATAGGGGGGTTGTTTGCAGGCAGGGATCTCCATTGATCAACATTGAGCGCAAAAATCGGCGCCATTCCTGATCACGTATTCTTCTTCTCCTCACGATTTTTTTTCATCTCAAATGTCAAGTGGCATCAAATGCCCCAACTCCCCAAAGGTCATGACCACTTCACCAAATTTTGTCCACCTTTTCAAATCTTGACCGATTTCTTGGCCATGTCCCCGTCCGGACTCGGAATCAAGCTCTGAAAAATCCTGGGCGTCCGGCTTAGCATCCCGCATTGGCCAGTAGCTCGTTTGAAACCCGCACGACTGTCTGAAAAATTATGAAAAATCAACAAGTGTCGCTCGGGCGCCTTTAAAGCACTTTGGCGCTTAAAATCGTCCTAGATCGAGCCGCCGCCTTTGACAGTGAATATTTTTCCCTTGATATTCATAATTTTTAGCTATTTTTAAGCACTTCCTGTCACCTAAATTCCGCTCTCATTGGCGACCACGGGATAGGGCGATTCAGCCCGTCAAATCCACGAACATATCTGCACATAAACAACCAAAGAAGCATCAAACTGATACAAAACAATTATCATCATAAAACTCAGCACAATGCTCCCCCCACCCCTGGCAGAACTAAGGCATAACATCCACAAGGAGTAGGCCTAGCATCATTTAATAGAAGATCCAAAGCGAATCACTAACCAGTTGCTCCAACACAGCCAAACAAAAAAAACCTATCAAAGAGGTTGCCCTAAGTGGTAGTCTGAACTACTGACCAACTAAAGACAACACAACTAGGAGCTCCTACAAGGCGAGGACTCCTATAGCCTGAGCAAGGGATATTTTCTTTCAGTATATCTCTTCTTTGAGGGTTTTTATTGGATGAACATACTTGGGCATGTAAAAAGGAGGGAGCTGAGCGTAGTGACCCAAGGAGAACAGGGCATCGGTCTCAGGACCTGTCTCGGCACCCAAGAACCTACCAAGCCCTCGCAAGGCGACACTTAATCCTTTTCTAACGCTCACTTTTATTTTCGCTCCAACCTTCCTGGTTTTGATATTACTTTTTCCAGCAAGAAGCCACCCCTAGGAAGACAAGGTATCGGCCCCGGGTCTGACTCGTCCCCAGGAACCTACCAGGCCTTCGCAAGGCAATGATCAACTGCTTATATATTTTCATTTCTTTTCTTTTCATTGATAGGGGTTAGAACCCCTTTTTACACACCTTCGCATTTATATTCATCTTTTAGGATATTCAGGATTTCTTGACATCATTATTATTATCTTCTAGCAGGCTTCTCTAACTGCCTCACTACTAACAGAAACTCCTAGAACGGCTGCCTAGCAGGTTAGCAGAACAGAGCCACTAGGACTTCCTTCTAAAACAGGTCTTTCAATGTCTAACAATGTCTTTACAGGAGGCAATGACTACTCCGACCTCCCTCAAACATACTTAGCCTAAACCTGGGACTTCATGCCTTGGTTGCCGGTCCAAAAAAAAAATGTGCCCCCTCGACAAGTACAAATACACATATAACAGGAAAGAAAGGTACTCGTAAAGGAGAAATATCACCTGGAGTGGCCACAAGAAGCTTCCATCGCAGCAAAGGCTCCTCCAGGCTCCACAAAATTCCACAACCCGCGAAACCTGTCCAGCACAACACTAAACAAAAACCCAATTAAACGCACCCGCACTAGACAGGTAAATGGCCCTCTTGGCCTAATGAATTCAGACATGACTTTGCTACAAAACTGAATCGGCCCTCTTGGCCTAATGAAATCAAACAATACTATGCAGAACATCCACCTGGAAACAACCATGATAGACATCAAAGCATACTATTCCCAGGGGAACAGGGCTTGTAGCCCTAAACTAGGTGCAGTAGATTATAACCTATCCCTCCTGCGTATATCGCAAGAGGTGTTCGCATCACATGTCATCGAATCAGTCTATGGGTCCGAGATAATAAAGGTAGATGAGTCTCGCTTACCCTCTGCATCACCCAAATCAACCATCGTCTGCCAAAGAGGGCATGTTCAGAAAGCATACCCCACAAACGACCAGGTCCTGTCTCACCATCAATAGATATATCGGGACAAGGGCCACAATTAAAGAAGAGGTCCTCTTCATACGCAAGATTAGCCAATGAATCGGCAAACTGATTCCAATTCCGTGGAATCAGCTGAAAAGATACTCTATCGAATTCGTCTAGCAGGGCTATAGCAGTGTGATGGTACATACAAAGGATCGGGTTCCGTACCATGTACGTCCCATTGAGTTGATTTAAAACCAACTGAGAGTCCCCTTTTATCAACAACTGGCGGATACCACCCTTTTTTGCAATATTCAAACCCATGATCAGGGCTTTGTATTCGGCCATATTATTAGTAAAATTCGCCCCGAGATAAGCAGCTAACTTCATGACAATGCGTCGTCGGGGGTCGCGGATGACAACTCCTACACTTCCTTTTTTGCATGCACCCCTGGACGCCCCATCAAAGTACAAGGTGTACGTCCATAAAGGGTTTACATATTCTGCCATCCTGAACTCTACTCGTAATTATGGTAATCGAAATTCAGCATATTCAACGGGTGGACTGTAGGCTCCATCCCTCCATCATCATTGAATTCGACAGGGATGCTCGTCAAAATTTGTAGGCAGTGATGGCAGAAGACCTTGATTTCCCAAATAAATGTCCCGCCTTCTTGCTCAATCACCTTGTATCCTTTGCTCCACCAAATGAGCTTTCCCTGATGATACCTCTGTTCCAAATATGGGTGTTCTACATAAGGGATCAGACGACCCATCAACCTCTATCACGATTTCCTTGCAGATGTTTGATCGATCTTTCCTAGACCTGCAAGGCAGTCATAGCATTAGTGCAATCAGAAGTAATAAGGTTTAATCTTATTAAGATTAACCTTATTTTTAAATTCTATCCCCTCAAGGTCAGCTAACAACACTGTAGATTTATTCTTTCCTATCCTAACGATCTTATAGGGCCCATCCCATTTGGGTTCTAGCTTGCCTGGGAATAATTCACGTCGTGCGTCATAATACAGAACAAGCTGTCCTTTCTTGAAGGTGTACTTCTTGGCTTTAAGGTCGTGTAGCTTCTTCATTCGGCGTTTCGCCACTTCTTGGTGCAATAAGCTCTGCAACTTAAGCTCATCTAAATGTGCCAGTGTCGTCAAGCGCTCAAAAAGAGCGTCTTCATTGCTCAAAGAATGATTGATGGCGAACCGAAGAGTCGGCAGCTCAATCTCTAAAGGCAAGACACACTCCTCCCCATATACTAACTTGAACGGGGTATGGCCAGTGGCTCGTTTGAAAGTCGTATTATAGGCCCACACTGCCACGTATAACTTTTTATCCCAATCCCGTTTCTTTTCCGACACAGTTTTGGACAGGATGCCCACAAGCTGCTTGTTGGTGCTTTCGACTTGCCCATTGGCTTGCGGATTATATGGGGTTGTCTTGTTATGCTTGATGTTCCACAACTCTGTCAAACCTTTGATCACCTTATTCAGGAAATGGGTTCCGCGGTCCGACACTAATTCTTTCGGCGGACCAAACCGGCATATTATCTGCTCTAAAAGGAAACTAGCAGTTTCTTTAGCATCATCTTTCCTTGTTGCACGTGCTTCTGACCACTTTGTGAAGTAGTCAGTTGCTACAATGATGTACCGCTTTTGCGTAGTCGATGACGGAGTAATAGGACCCACAAAGTCGATTCCCCACTTCTCAAATGGAAGTATCGCCATAATAGGGGTGAGTGGTCGTTTCCTATTCTCTCGACTATCATGTCGTTGGCAAATATCGCATCTCTTAACATACGCAAACGCATCCTGGAAGATGGCAGGCCACCAATAACCTGCTCTTAAAGCCTTTTGTGCTGTAAGCCGTCCAGCAAAATGGCCACCGCAAGCAGAATCATGGCACTCTTCCAAAATGAATGGCACCTCGTCAGGCGTCACACATCGACGATAGATATCATCAACCCCTTGCCGATATAATGTACCTGCGATCAAGGCAAACTTTAACGCTTGCTGCTTAATTTTCCTTTTCTCAGCCTTAGATAGTTCGGATCCCGCCGCTCCTGTTGATAAATAATGCATTATTGCAGCATACCAGGAGGGAATAGATGCCGTATCTATTTTAAATATCATCTCCATGTCACTACCTTCAGCCACAGATTCTTTCGGCTCCCCAAAGTCCACTAGACATTCCACGATGCCTTGCAACCTTGGTGGCTTACTCTTGATTTCATAATCAAATTCCTGCAAAGTGATCAACCACTTCGCTAAACGATCAGGCGGCTGTAACTTATTCATCAATAGTCGAAGTCCCTCCGCCTTCGTATAAAGCACGACTTTCTCATAGAGAATGTAATGCCTGAACTTCTTGGTCCCAAAGACCATCGCTAGACACAGCTTCTCCATGTAGGTGTAATTGATTTCGGATACCCCCAGCTTCCGACTAGCAAAAGCAATCGGGTGGTACCACTTCTCTTCCCAAAATTGGGCTAAACAGCAGCTGATACTATACATGGTGGCTGCTGAGAATATATAGAACACCTCACCTCTTTTAGGTGCTTTTAAAACGGGCTCTCTTGCTAGCTCTTGTTTCACATCCTCGAATGCTACCTTACAAGGGTCACCCCACACAAACGAACAGCTAAAGGACAATAAATTTGTAAGTGGCAACGTTCTTTCTGCTAAGGCGTTAATGAATCTACGGTAGTAACCAACCGAAGACAGAAAGCTATGAACTTCTTTCGGAGTGCGTGGTGGACCCATGGCAACTATAACTTTGACCTTCTCGGGGTCTGTCGCAATTCCTACCGAACTGACCACATGGCCCAGCAATAGCCCATAAGGTACTCCAAAAGCACACTTCCGTGGGTTTAGGGCGATGCAAAATTGTCTACAGCGCTCAAAGCATTTTCTCAAAATGATCAACTGCCTTTCTCTCACGGTTGCGGCCCCTAAGTCATCAATAAACACCCTCAACTCTTTAGGGGATATGTCACCGAATGTCTTATCGACTGTTCGTTGCCACGAACCAGGCGCATTGCATAAACCAAAAGCCATCACGTGGTAAGCAAAAGTGCCAAATACAGTGATAAAAGTTGTTTTCAACTTGTCCTCTTCTGCAATTGCCATTTGGTTGTATGCTGCAAAGCAATCCATAAACGAATATATCTCCCTACCCGCTAATTGATCCAAAATCTGGTCAATAAATGGCAATGGGTAGTAGTCCTTAACTGTCTGCTTATTTAGCTCCCTAAAGTCTATACATAAACAGATTTGATTATTCTTCTTCTTTCTAATCACAACTGGCGAACACCATTCCGTGTGTTGCACAGGAAAAATCAAACCCGCTTTTCGAAGCTTCTGTAACTCTTCAAACAGCCCGTCCCTCAATTCGAAAGGCATACGCCTTACTTTCTGCCGTACAGGACGACTGCCCTCTTTCAACGGAATTGTATGAACAGCAAGACTAGGAGGAATGCCTCTCAACTCATCATAACTCCAGGCAAAAATATCACGGAATTCCTGGATTAAGGCCACATAGTCCTCCCTTTCTGCTGTGCTGAGCATAGAGCCTAATTTGATTGGCCGCGAATCATCAAGCGTACCAAGGTCTAGCTCGATAACATCTGCATCTCTTATACGATCTCGGGCCTCTATCGGCTCGTTCAAAGTGATCTGATAGATGTCCTCCGTGGTGGATCCCTCTTTGGACTCATCACTCGATGATGTCTCACTAGCAGATAAATCTTCTAATGTCTCCAATTCTGTAGAAGATAGAGGAGCTCTCTCACTCTGCGGGGACTCAAGGTAAGCATCAATCACCACACGCTGGGCACCTCTGCCGAATATTAATCGACCGGCAGGTATATCCACTTGGCAATCCGCTTGCAAGATCCAAGGTCGTCCAAGTAATACTTGGTAACTTGGCCGCCCTACAAAACGAATCACCCTAAAGTCCAACAGGCATTCTACATTTGCAACAGTGACATGGACCTTAGTAATGCAGCCTTCCGGCTGTCTCAAACTGTCATCTGCCATTCTGAGAATTGTGGAAGTATCTTTCTGAATCGCAAGACCCAACCTTTCCATCAGTTCAGAACTCATAATGTTAACAGATGATCCCGTGTCGACAATAGCATAATCTACTAATATCCCATCGACATAGGCTGCAACCCTTGGGCAATGCTTCTCAGCATGCTCGAACCAGTCATCACCAACTCGCGCAATACCCAAAGGTTCTACGATATACCCGGTACGTAGGATCTTTCTAAATTCCTTGCGTACTCCTGGGGAAAGCTTAATAAGCTGCAAAAGGTTCACATCCGGTTTGACTTCGCAAAGAGAGCCCGCCAAATCGAATTCATGATAGTTCGATAGAGCTCGCTTTTCACGCCAAACCATCCGCTCTTTAGGTCGCTGAACTGGCTTTATTGCCTCTTTCTTAACTTTCACCTTCTTCTTTGGTGGTTCCTTATCGGCTTTACTCTCTACGGGCTTCAAAGGTCCCCCTTTTAGGGCAGGATCCAAAACTTGCGTTCCTTTGTCGCCTTGTTTAGGGTTTCCGTCGACAGGCTTATCCTTGTCGGCTTCTCTACCCTTTTGACCTCTTGTAAGAACAGCTCGTAGATTAGAGGTTTCAGCATCATTAACGCGTACAGCCTCAATCAAACTAACCCCACTACCACTTGGTAGCTCCTCCACTGTAGTCTTTGGTCGTTGAAGTATTTGTTTAGGCCCATTTTCTGGCTGGGAATCATTTCCTTGGGCACGATGATTAATAGGCCCTGGTTGCCGACTACCACGCTGGAGAGAACTGATCTTACTCCAGCAAGTAGTTGCTAGATGGCCGGATTTTCCACAAATGTCGCACTTAACATTTGGGCAATTTCTTGGATAGTGCTGCCCGCCACACCATTTGCAACTAAACCTCCACGGTGCACCCTCCTCTGGGTATCTACTTCCTATCAAATTTTGTTGTTTTTTAAGGAAGTTGACATCAACGGCTATTTGTCGATACTGCTCCGTAATCATGTCGGTATAATGCTTCATCATGTCCTTAACCTCGCCAAGAACATTGGAAGAACTCGACTCATAGCCTTGGTCATTACCATGTCGTTCAATCGGCCTAACAATTCGATTAGGCACAGGCTGTTGAGTCACAGGCATGGTATTAGAATTGACCGCCTGGCCTCCACCATTTGGAGCCATTTGACTGCCCGTCGGCATCGACATGCTAGGGGGAGCTGGTAATAAAGGGACATTCTGTATCATGTTCCCTCTCCCATTAGGGTTAGCCATCGCTATCCCTTGGCCACTACTGCCATTGGCTATTGCCATATTGTTTCCCAATACTACACCCATATTCGAATTGCCTCGAGAAGCATAGGCTGCTTGTAGTCGGGATTCCACCTCTTGTGCTCGTGTAATGGCAGTATCTATATCCCCCAAGGGGACACTACTCAACTGCAATTGGATATTAAAGTCCAAACCATGTAGGAAATATTGCAATTGGGCAGCTGCGGGGATAGGGATAGAGGTGTCCAACTTATGGAAGACCTCTTTTATCTTCTTCGCATAAGCACAAATATCCTCGTGTGGATCTTGGCGGGTCACGTTGAGTACACGCAACCAATATTGCCCACCCCTTTCAGGGGCAAACTCCCTTCGAAAAGCTCCATAAAATGCATCAATGTTCAATATAGTTCCGGCTTCTAAACCATGATACCATATAGCGGCTCTTCCTTTGAGAGTCATGTTGAAGAACATCATTAAATGTCCTTCCTCTTGAATGCGACAGTTAAACATCAACTTTTGAAACTCCCTAATGTGGAGTTCTGCATCTTCCTCAACTAGCCCATTAAAAATGGGTAGCGGGTAACCTAGAGCCGGCAAATCCGTCGTTCCTGCTGGAATTGCAATAGGCTGCGCCATGACGAGGATTGGATTTGCACTAGGAATAGGGACCAGTGGGGTTACACCTCCCGTACTTGACGTGGACTGGCTTATGGAAGGAAGGGGAGCACTAGAGCTTCCACCTTCTCCTAACTTACTGCTTGTGGTCCTAAGACCACTAGATCCACTCCCTCGTAAGGGTTCAGCACCGCTACGCTTAGGGGAATATCTCCTAAAAATTTCAGCACGTCGCCTAGCTCTTTGGTCTCTTTCTTGCTTTTGGATTTCTGCTAGACGATGCTTATCAATAAATAACGGATCAAGCTCAGTATCCTCTGGCATAAACTGCTAGTTGGTCCTTAAACAACCAGGATTCGAGAACCGCCACTTTTAAGCAGCTCCCGGCAGACGCACCACTGATGGACCTAAAAACGGGCCGGCACTAGCTCATGCACTAGCCGGACCTCGTCACTATGCGCAAGACAACCCCTCGGCCTCGCGGCCAGGAGCGTCTATCAAAATCTCTGCCTTCCTAAACATTGCGTTTGTAATACGTTGTAGTCCAACTGATCCTAACCCAATATTGCTCCTCAGAGGGAGTCCCTTTCACATAGCCAAAAGGCTCGAATCACATACACATGGGGTTCCCCCTACGGCTGAATGCCGTCAACCCTCTGCGACTCTCCTACACCTTGGGGATTGGCCCCTCGATGCGCCGCTCAACATTTAGACATTTCGCACAAACGTCACTCAAGGTACCAAATAAGCGTATCCAGGAATGTACCATTGTCCTTACTTGACTTCCCCTTTAACCCTCGTCTATCCTACAGCATAGGAACCTCACGCTCTCAACGGTGGGTCATAGGCCTACTGAAAACAATTGCTATGCATGTCCAGGAGCTAACTCTGATACTTTTAATTTCCTCTAAATGATCATGCAAAGAGGTGGATGCCTAGTGCTCAAACATTTTAAAAAACCAGTAGCATGCAAGTGCAAAACATCTCCTTCATGCTTTTCTTTCTAACCGTTTTGTGCTTCGCTGCAACACCTAGCACCGAAGTGATCTTCGTGCTACTAGGTTTTAATTTTTATCATTATTATTCCGTCCTAGATGCAATGCATATAAAATCAGCAAATTATTCCTCATGCTCAGCGGCATTTAACCATTTTTTCCACAACTCTACCCTTCCCCGTTTTGATAGTGCATCATTACATTCATTTCTTTTAGGGTTTCCTTGTCATTTTATGTGGAGAAAGGAAGGAAACACCCACTAAAACATATAAACAAGGCTGAACTGAAGCATAACTTCATGCCCCAGCCTTGCTATACATCAACAAACGTAAATCCTATTTTTCTATATTTTTCGTAGCCCCAAATGTATTTTTCCCCTATTTTTCATGGTTTTTTTATCATTTTCCCGCCATTTTCTTCATTTTCTTGTATTTTTTAAATTGCTGAAAATGAAAACCAGTTTGTGGGCTGTGACCCTTAGTTCATTTGCAACAAAATTGAAAGATTAGTTGATGTGTATCGACGGTTTTCCCCATTTATATGCCCAAAACCCTTGTTTTTCCCCATTTTTCATGCGTTTTCGGGTTTCTTGACATTATTTCGAGCCATGAAATGCATGTTTTTCATAATTTCTGGTTATAAACAGTAAGGACTCAGAAGAATTAGCAGCATAATCAAATCTTAGTCCATATGAACAGCATTCCATTAATCAAAAGCATAAAACACTAAATTTTCTTTGTAATTTTTTAGTTTACCGCTTAAACGCGTGTTTCGGGTTTCTTTTCCATGGCTGTAGATTTGGAAAACAGCAACACTTCATGTCCAGCATCATCACAAATCACCATTCTCAGCCCGTGTAGCAATCCGGTCCATGCCGGACAAGCCTCCATCATTCTTTCTTCATTGCTCCTTCCCACACATGAACTGCCTCTTAGAAGAGAGAGAGGGAGGAGAGAGAAAGACTGAAATCAGAAATTTCAAACCAGGCCACCATTCGACGGGCGAAGGGCAGCGATATGATCAGCATACGGAGTGTAGGCAAGGGCCAATGTCAAATAGGGGGGTTGTTTGCAGGCAGGGATCTCCATTGATCAACATTGAGCGCAAAAATCGGCGCCATTCCTGATCACGTATTCTTCTTCTCCTCACGATTTTTTTTCATCTCAAATGTCAAGTGGCATCAAATGCCCCAACTCCCCAAAGGTCATGACCACTTGACCAAATTTTGTCCACGTTTTCAAATCTTGACCGATTTCGTGGCCATGTCCCCGTCCGGACTCGGAATCGAGCTCTGAAAAATCCTGGGCGTCCGGCTTAGCATCCCGCATTGGCCAGTAGCTCGTTTAAAACCCCCACGACTGTCTGAAAAATTATGAAAAATCAACAAGTGTCGCTCGGGCGCCTTTAAAGCACTTTGGCGCTTAAAATCGTCCTAGATCGAGCCGCCGCCTTTGACAGTGAATATTTTTCCCTTGATATTCATAATTTTTAGCTATTTTTAAGCACTTCCCGTCACCTAAATTCCGCTCTCAAATATTACAATAAAATCAGGATGATTCAACATGAAAATTCCACATCAGTCCATACATAACTGCTTGCTATAATAAATTACAACTAGGTACAATGAGAGAAAAATGTAGGCAAAATCAATGCACCAAGTCAACCACTGACTGTCAAAGAATAACCAGCATCAAGCAGGCATAAATTAGCATATGAAAGTCATATGGACATCAAGCAAAACACTTACGCATGTCAAATGAATCCATTAGTAAGCCGGCACACCCCGTGTGTAATAGGGCAAAGTGTACACAACACTGGCAAGAACTGACACAAACA
Source organism: Lygodium microphyllum (assembly GCF_053477565.2). Taxonomy (NCBI): domain Eukaryota; kingdom Viridiplantae; phylum Streptophyta; class Polypodiopsida; order Schizaeales; family Lygodiaceae; genus Lygodium; species Lygodium microphyllum. The sequence goes on from NC_141141.1 coordinate 64,300,674, forward strand.
AGTGTATGCTCAGGGTGTGCAAAGCCCAAATCAGCCCAAGTACATGTATGCGGACCACAACATATCAACCATGCAATATCCAAGTGAAAGAAGATCCCAGTCTTAGAAGACTCAAAGCTCAATAGCATAAACCACCTGCTCAATGTTTGTCAAACATCCAACAATGCTCCCACTAGCACAAAAGCCGTATGGATCAAGCCAAGAAGCTCAAGAAGGGCATATGAGAGTACCAGTGACGAAAGATCCAAGATCAGACATCAATAAGACATCATGAGCATATAGGCTATGTAGCCTCCAATTAGAGGATTCATAGACATCAACTGTATCCCAAATACAACTCTGGGAAGCCAAGAAATATCCCAAGTAAGTTTCCGAAAGCCCGATGCAAGCCAAGACAAGGCACTAGTAGCAATCAGCTCCAAACAATGTAAGTAGCATGTAGTAGTGGCATAGGCCAAGCATGTTAAGACCGGTCAGACATAGGTAACATACATGCCATATGTACATCCAAGATGGAGCATCAAATGCATTCCAAAGCCAATATCAAGCTCTAATGAAGATCTATAACCAAAGATAAGCTCGATGGCATACCCCAAAGGTCAATATTTCATTGCATATCCCAAAGAAATAGCCCGAAACCAATAGGCATAACCAAACTGGATGTAAAATAACCTGTCAACCAAGGTAGCATAAATCCCAATCAACAACAAAGTTTTTCCATCCAAATCAAGGCTTAATAGCTCTCAAATAGAATATCCAAGCATAAACCATGATGACCAAGCATCAATACATCCAATAGGACACTCGAATGTCAACAAAGAGCATTATGCATAAGCCGTCCCTGATAAAACCTTTCTGTCCAAACAATGTACAACAATAAATTTCTGCATAAATTGAGCTATCGAAGCTTAAACCAAGTCCCAAAGCATCTCAAAACATTGGGCAAACATCCCCAAAGTATCTGGGCATCAAATATCAAGCCTCGAGAGCATCACACAAGCTAAGAGCATGACATTTTCTTGTTGTAAATCAACTCAGATCTATTGCACAAAACGTTGTGATCAGAATTTGGCAGATCTGACATCGCCATCATGTCCAAAGTGTGCCAAAACCCCAAGTTAGACTCTTACCTTGCCTAAATCAGATCCTGAATGCCCGAGATATGAGAAAAAATGGGATTTTTGAGCCACATTTTGAAACAGGTGCAAAAAAAACGTGAGCTGATTGTGGGACCTGCTAGTTATGCTAAAGATAAGGGGAAAAATGGGTACATACAAGGTTCCCAATGAAGCCAAGGAACACCTGCAAAGATGCTATGAGGGCTGAGGAGAGGCGGGAGATGAAATCTTACCTCAGGGGAAAGAAGCCATGGCTGACATTGAAGCTCCAAGCTCTAGGTTTTCAATCCGAGCTAAAGTAATGCCAGGCCAAGCTCCATGATCAAGCTCTAATCCAAAGCTCTGATACTAGTTGAAAGGTGAGAAGGATTGAAGCTTTGTTGGAAGTGAGCTATGGCAGAGAGCAAGAGCAAGAAGAGAGAGAGACACAAATGGGAACTCCAACAGTCACAATGTGTGACCGGGCCTTCCTTTATTCAAACTGTCACAAAAAGAATAAAGAATAAAGTGACGATGACGGGGGCTCGCCACCTGTAGTGTGCAGTGGTAGTAGTGTCAGTGTAGTAATACATGGGCGGCTAGGCAGAGGCGCCTTTACCTCCAACACTACAGAGAGGGAGATATTCTGTTCTGAAGGTATCAAAACTCATTCTTCTAAGGATCGTTGTTGTGCTATCATTATAATAATGCTAGCTTCTGATGGTTTCAATAGTGTATGTTGTGAAGAATACTCAATCCACCAACTTCTAGTGGGTTTCTAATTGGACAAAGAGGAGATTGTCAGTACACCATGCATCCCACGTGTCTTGTTGTTGAGTATCTACGAACAAATTCCAGCTCTTTTCTTTCTTGTTTTCATGAACCTCCATTGACCATGACTCCCGAAGCTTCTTGACTATCTCCCACTTGATGATATCTTGAAAATCTTCAATAAATGCCAAATCCTTCATTGATACTCATTCTGTCTATTCTACTCTTCAACTTTGTGGGAGGAACTTTGCTACTGTGATGCAAGTTTCTATTGCTTCAATAGAAAGAGGAAATAGTCCACCACATAGAACCTCCATCATGATGGTAATATGTTTCTGCCATTGTGAAATTAAATTATTACAAAAAGTGGCTTTGGAAATGAGAATCTCCAAATCTTTAGTTATAGAAGGAACTTTGCAAGAATCCATTGAATTCTTCTCTTCTTGGCAATGCCATTTCCTTCATTTTTAGTCTCTTCTGATGCTTGTTGATGGCAGTTTTCCTTGGCTACGCACCAAAAACATGGAGCTCCAAGAGAGACACCAAGGAAAAGGGGTTTCTACTGCAATAAAATCTATCTCATAACATCAGCAACCGTCCTTTTCATCTTTTATATTATCTCAATAAAGAAAACAACACCAGGGACAAAAAATCTTCATGCAGCTTCGTAGAACAATTCTCCCATAGCTTTTAACTTCAACAAAATCCATCATTCTTTTTATATTCTTCATAAAAATCATCAACCAACAAAGGGAACACAAAAGAAACACCAATTTGAATGGAAAAATATCACATATGATTCATCTTCATTGTCTTCATAGTTTTCTCTCACAGTCTCTCACATAAAGATACATTGTCTTGCATAGAATTGGCTATCTCTGACTCTCTCTTTCTCTCTCAATCAATAGTACATCATATCCTTACTACAATACTCTACAATCACTCATAATAATCATTCTTTGGTCGTAAATACCCCTTCCAAAAGGTATATCTAATATGAAAGGTCGCCAGAGCCACTACAGTGATTTCTCATAGCTCACTACTGTCACTTCACTCCAGTTTTCTCTTGAGTCTTCAAGGTGCTTCTTACACTTTCTTGAGCTCTTTTGAGCTTATATTCACCTCTTTTCAAAGCTAGAAAACTATCCCAAAATCACACATACATTCCACATAACACTTATAGAGGCATACAGAACAGAACATAACAGGAACAGAGCAGGAGAACAGGGGCTCTGCAGAAGCTCATCAGAGGGCTACAGAAGATCAACAAAAAACAGCAGAACCACATAACTTATACTAAAACCATTCCAAACTATCAAAAACCTATTCAATGAGCTTTCAAAATACCTCAACTTCCATTAATTATTAATCCATGCTTCATACAGAAGAAAATTAGAACAAAACAGAAGCTAAATAGAAGGTATCAGAACCTTAATAAAACATATCAAAACATCACAGAGCCTCATGTTTCTACTAAAAATCATCATGAGCTTCCAAAACATAATCAATATCATCCAAAAAACTCTCAAAATCTTCCAAAATAACTAATCATCATTCAAAATCCATAAAAAATCAACCACTCAGACCTGAAAAACAACAAAAATCAGTCAAAAAACCTAGTCAATTCAACATTCAACAAGTGCTCTTCATGAAATATACCAATAGCTTCCTTGAATAATCATCAATAAAAATAATAAAATATTTATTTCCACTAAGATATTTATTATTTTTAGACCCCCAAATATTTTTATATACAACATCAATTATGTTTTTACTCACATCTCTATCATGCGAAAAGGGTTATCTTGCCTCCTTACCAAATGTATGCTTCACACACTTTATCAAATTCTATAACTCTAAAAATAGGTAACCTGTAACCAATCCTTTAGACTACATTAATTTAAGCTCTTTGCACATTTTCATGTCCAATATAATTGTGCTATATTTCAATGTTTGCACCTACTCCTTTTCCCTTAGCATACATAACAGTATTAATTACAAAAATTTTAGCATCTAAAGTGATAATGTGGCCAACTTCATTTTGTGACCAACCAACACTTATCATTAAAGTCTTCTACCAAAAAACATTTTGTATTAAATAAAACCTGCAATCCTTACTCTACCATTTGGCCAACAAATACTAAATTCTTTGTGATTGATGACACACGTAATACATATAATAGACTCTTTGTCTAGCCATCATGCAAGGACAAGGAAACCTTTCCAATGTGTGAAATTGGGTGGTATGAATCATCACCCATCTACACATAACTTGGATTTTATAAGTCATGTATCTCTCGAAACCATCCAACACAACTGGTCATTTGATTAGATACGCATGAATTAACATACCATACATTAGCATGTATCCCCTTTCTTGTAATAGCATTCATCATATGCTACATAACAAACATATGCTCATTTTTGTTTTCATTCTTTCATGAAGATGATGCATATTTTTATTATTGTAATTTCATTAGGAAAAATATGGACTCTCCTTTTTGCCCCTTAAGGGGTTTCTCTCACCTCTCTCTCTCTAAAAAGAGATTCCAAAATAATATTAAAATAAGAGATCTTCTACAATCAAGAAAATCTCATATTTGTATTTTCAATAGATTTTGCCTATTATTTTATTTTCAAATTATAGAATAAGGTCACTTTTTCTCAAAATCCTCATGACTAAAAAAATACAATTCTATTTTTTTGTAAAAACAGAGCCAATCATTAATATACGACTCTTTAATGGCATCATGACTTTTCAACATGAAGATATATTAGAATCATTCTCATTCTTGCTTCTTAAAAGAGCGGAAGTTAAACAACGATATAAAATGATGTACACATCATATTTTAAGATTATTTTTTACCCAAAGATACCTTTTTGACTCGAGAGTTTCCTTGTAACTTTTTATTGTTTTTGGACAAGTACATGCCCATTTCTGGGCATTTTTTCATTCCCTCTCAAAGCTCTAGTTTTGTCTGAATTTTTGTGTACTCTTCTCCTTCCCTCCAGAATATGGTTTCTTGCATACAAATTCTTCTGAAGCAATACTCAGTACTATCTACAACACTCTCTACCCTGCTACAAGCGATTTCAGGAGTGGTTTTGATAGCATTTGCTGAAATCAAATAATCTCTATCTGCAACAATCTCTACCTTGCTATAAGCAATCTCCCTCCTCAATACTATACTATAAGATATCTTCCTCTTCAACATTCTATACTACTGCAAGCAATCAAGTGATAATGGAGATATCTTTATTTTTTAAATCTCTGTGATGCTGTTATTCTTCATAGTTGTTGTTTAATCCTTAAGTGTTAATTAATAGAGAGAGAGAGAGAGAGAGAGAGAGAGAGAGAGAGAGAGAGATAATATTTTGGATAGAACAGAAGATAAGATTGGATATTGATTAGAGGTAGATTAAAAACTAAGATTATAGGCAGATTAGGGGTTGATTAGGGTCTATCATGACTAAAATCAAGAGAAAGAGACAAGATCCAACTATGTAAAAAATAACACAGATATAGTGAATCAAAGAGGTGTAAGTGTGTGATTTGAGCCAATCCAGAATTAGTTGGATGTTGAGCTGCTGCTCCCAGATATTTAGACATTCTTGCTATTGATCAGAAAATTGGCATCGACTCCTTAGCTTACTATATTAATCAATGGGGTGTAATTGTGTAATGTTACAATTGGCATATATTTTTCTTTACAGGATGTAGGTGTAGGACGTACCAAGAGAAAGAGAGATATTCACTTTCAATTGGAGGATGAATATGCACCAATGTTCAAAAGAACTGCAAAAAGGGATGATGCAATAAGATACATGATGCAACAAGAAAGGAATTCAAGGAAAAAAAACGTGGACGTTTGGGTTGATGGGTGCATTTATCCACTCCATCCAGTCACTCAAAGGCCACCACAATTTGAAGGGCTTACATCATTTGTAAAGTTCGTTTGTAAAGGCAATGAAGGATTGTATGGATACACATGCAGACTTGTCACACAAGGATTAGCAGGGGCTCATCAAGCCTTGACAAATATGCAGACAAGATTACAAGGGAATATGCAGTCTTTGATGGAAAAGGATAGATTATTGGCTGAGAAGGATAGGGAGAACCAGAGCCTACAACAAGCAATGTTTGTCATTGAAGATGCTATGCAGGCTACACACGTGCAAAATATGGAGTTACAATCTAAAGTTATGGACTTGGAGAAGGAGAATCGAAACATAAAGAGGAAGCTCACAAAAACTTTGGAGATTGGGCCCACTTTAAAAACCAAAGAAGCATATCGGCGCATCCGATTAGTTAAACCAATTCACCAATTAACCAAAGGAAGTGGACAATATCATAGATGGATATATGCTCAATTTGCTACAATAAGAAATATGTTCCCTCATGCAGAGAATGATACTATTGCTAAAATCCTAAGCAAGGATATGGTCAAAAATGCATTGGAAAATCGTAAATTCAGGGACATTGTAGATGGTGTCACAAGTGAACATCTTAGGGATGTGAGCAACTTGTTTACTGCTACAGATACTTAGGGGTTATGTGACAAGGTGGAAATGAGTTCAGAGTCATATAGTATGCTCTACCAACAATTGGATACAGGATTTAAGCAAGTTTTCAAAACTAAGCGAGTAATACCTCTGCCAAAACCATTTCACGTGAAGAAGGCTCGAAAACAACTAAATGAGAAAGTTTTAGAACTAATTAGTGAGCCAACACATTTGGAAAATACACACATATTGAAGAATGGTTCCAAAGAAGTTGCATTTGTAGTGAATGCATCCAACAACTTTGTATTGGATATATGTAGGGTTCAGATTGCTATGGTCAAGTTCTGCAATATGTCTATGGAAGAATGTAGAGACAAGCTTAAGTTTGTCCTCAAACTTGATGAGAGATATTATTAAGGGGGAATGTGGGGCGATGGTCAAGCCAAGCCTTGCTTGCTCTCCAAGAAGCAGTTGAAAGTTACATGATTGATCTAATGTGTAATTCTCAAGTTTTAGCCATTCATGCTCGACGTATCACTATTAAGCGCATAAATATGGTTCTTATTCATAGGATCTGCAACAACAAGGATGCATTTAATCTTAATGTCAATAATATGCTTTGAGAAGCTACCTTGTAATTGGATCTATGTTTTTAGCTCAGGTTTGGTTGTAGATTGTAAGGAGCTTAGTTTTGGTTTATCTTTCCAATAGACCTTCAAGTATTTGATAGTAGTGGTCTACAAAATGGAGCTAAATTTTGCCTAGCTCTAGCTGTCCTTCGTGCAATGCACTATCTATCGTGTATTTGATGGTTTCGTCATGCCAAATCTGATATTTGTTATTCTATTTTTCCATGATTTGCATTGTGCATATTTCCAAGTTTCTTATTTTGAAAGCAGTTTTGTTAAGGATAAATTCAATGCGCAATCACGCATACATCAGTGATCATTTGTACATGGGCCGATGCACTATATCTTTACTGTATTTAGCGATTTGGCAACATTATATCCGATATGTGATATTCTATTTGACCCATGCTTCTTTTTTTTTTGAATTTTTAAGTTTCTAATATTTCACGTAGTTTGGTTGATAACACATTTAGTATGTAGTTACGTACACTCGGTGCACTGGTGAGTTTTTCTATTATCTGTGAAGTATAATCCAGTTAATGCATTTTCAAAAAATGATTGAACTGTCAATTTTATAAATCAAAATCTGGTGAAACTTCACCCACATGCCGAGCATCATAAAAACTCATGGATATTTAAAACTTTGAATCTGCAAATGCCAGCCTTTGGAAAGGTGTCCTAGAGACTTCTGATGAGGCCAATTTTTTTTCGGTAGTTGATGTAACCTAGAGGAGTTCACAGGTAAAATCTCACATCAATCGGATCATTGGTCATATTTTTCCAAAACCTAGATACATTAATTCAGATTTAATGGTTTTTTGAAAGTTCTGTTATAAGTTTAAAGTTTCATCTCATTTTACATATTTCACTTTTGAGTTTTGGGTTTTCTCTCCTAGAGAAGACATGGCATGCACTAAACAAGTGGCCCGGAGACACCCCCCTAGAAATCCTATGCAAAGGCCACCTCCCCCAGCTCCACCACCACCACCATGCCAGCATTGCAAGCATCGATGGAAGCCAAGCACAGTGGCTCTTTGTGAGATTCGCCATTTCCAGAAGACCACGAAACCTCTTGATACCAAATGCTCCATTCCAGAAGCTAGTGCGTGAGATTATGGACGACATACTCATTAAGATTAGTAGGAGGCACTTCCCAGATGGAACATGCTTGCAACAACCCGATCGCTAGACTACCCAAGCCCTCCTTGCACTATAGGAAGCTGTCGAAGCTTGCGTCATCGACTTGTTCGGAGACTCAGTCTATGCAACAGAACATGCAAGGAGAGTCACCATCACCGATAGGGATTTGTAGATAGTGAACTTCTTCTGGCGATGGAAGGATAGTCCTCGCGAAGATCAGCAATGATAGGGATGTACTACCAAAACATATATGAAATGTAGCTTTCAAAGAGATTTTGTAAAACCCTGGTTGTAATGGATCCCATGTAAAATGTTATGAATATGAATACAATTTTTTTGGCGTGTCTCATTTTTGTTTATTCACTTGTTATTTGTTTTATTTATGTCTTTGAGTTATTATTACATGTATTCGAATGAATACATATTGCGCACGAAATCGATAAAGCACTACGTATTAAATTTAGGGTACAAATCGTGTTGCATATAAATCTAATAAATATAATATAATATTTAAGTAAAAAACAATAACAAACGACGCATATGACAAACTACATTGCACGCAAATCCAACAAATATCGATTTTCATTACTTCAAGAGAAGATTACAAATTACATTACATTGGTGATGAGATATCATTTGGCACTAAGTACATCTACTCTGTCCTAGGCTTCTTTGAGCTAGACTCCCCATGGTCTTGATCATAGCCAGCAACACATTTTGCCCTAGTAGTTCCTGTCAAATGACATTGGGATCTTCAATACTAGCAACCATGCCACGGGCCACCATGGAAAAAAGTGGCCCAGACCTAGTACCAGAGAATAAGTAGAGAAGCTTCGAACGTCCAAGCAACACTACTTTCTCCAAGCTAGAGTTCGTTGGGATGGTCTTAAAGGGCCCAGCCTTTGTTAGTGTCCTCAACTTCAAGAAGTTCTCAGAAAAAGCCAGAGAGCATATCTTATGGAATACAAAAATGTCGCTCACAAGCTGGCCGATATACTCCTTCAATGCCGAGCCCTGCACCCTTCCTTAGCTACCAAATCGACCACCTTGTCTAGATAAAAATTCATCTATATAGACAATGTCTTGCATCACACAAGTTCAGTGTCAGACTCACTGTGTCAAACTTACTATGCATGGAGTGTGGTAAAGATATATGCATCGGATTTGCGTCAAAATTTACTAGTAGGGCCCCTAGGGCATTGAGACTGTGCACATCCAATTTTGCTGAGATCGGGTCCCCAGAGTTGCCCTGGCTGAAGGCTCGCATTTGCACATCAAATTTTGCCGGGATCGGGCCCCTAGAGCTACCCTGGCCCGAAGGCTCATGTCTGGGGGACCTGAATCTGCAAATTTTGCTGCGATCGGGCCCCAAAACTGCTCTGGCCGAAGGCTCGCATTTGGGGGACCTAAATCTACAGATTTAGGAGGCTCGCGTTTGCAGATTCAGGTCCCCTAGATGCGAGCCTCCACCCAGGGCAGCTCTAGGGGCCCGATCCTGGTAAAATTTGATGTGCACACTCTCGATGCCCTAGGGGATATGCGTATTAAATTTTACCGGGATCAGGCCCCCAGAGCTACCCTGGCCGGAGGCTCGCATTTGGGGGCCTGAATCTACACTGCCTTGGCCGGAGGCTTGCAGCTGGGGGCCTGAATCTACACTTGCATCTAGGGGCTTGAATCTGTAGATTCAAGCCCCCATATGCGAGCCTCGGGCGGTGTGCCAATCTGGGTAGTATCTATCGGTGTAGCACCCATAGGGATGCCACCTGCAGATGGCTAAGCAAAAGCCAGAGTAACTGGAGTAGACGTCCCCACAGGTGTGACAAATCCTAGAGGTGATGCAACTCCAGTAGAACGATGAGATGGAGACACTGCATTCGTGCCTCCACAACATCTATCTAAGCTACGCTCCTTGGAACTGCCACGAGAGCGAGGAGTTGCACCTGTATCCCATACTGACCGGAGGCTCACTGCCTTTGTATCTCTATAGCACCCCCTTGACCTTGAAGCACTCCCTCCCTTTGGCCCAAGTCTGGAGCATCGACCTCGTCTACTCGAAGCTGAAGCATCTGATCGCGCCGAAGTAGATCTAGAAGAGCGGCTTGATGATGTTCGAGACAGCTCCTCGTCCGCCATGTCTCTGAATCTCGCCATCTGATATGGAGACATGTGCGTGAAGATATCCTACAACTCCTCATTGCTCATCCCTCGACTCATCTTGAAAAGGTCACCTGCACAGACAAAAAATGATGTTAGTATAATCAATTTAAATCATACAAAGCATGGTAATATAAATCCTAAAAAAATTTCTCACTTAAAATGAATATTTCATGTATCCTTATAAGCGATTAGTCAGCAAATTGAGTAAGTGGATGCTCAGATATAAAGTATCCTATGGTCCCTTGTCAATCTCCTGACACAACTCTGCATACACTGGAAGGTCAATAGACATGTCACAACAAAAGGATGAGTCCATCTCGTTCTCAAAGAATTCTTGGACACCTGTATTTCCATCATTGTTAGCCGATGTTGGCTCCTCTACATGCTCCAAGCTTTCGGTGGCCTCCACCCCTTGCAATATCGACCCCTCTATTTGCATATTGTTCTCATCTATGCTCGGAACATTGCTTTGATCATATACTCTCGCACTTTGGGGAGTTGAAGGTATAACATACCACCATCGAGGTTGTCGGGGGTTTTGATAGAAGGTTACATGTTCACAAATATGTACAAGAGAGATTAAACTATTGTGACATGTACCATGTCGTAATACAATTAACAAACAAATGAGTTTATGCACATGTTCACAATGGACCGGCAACACTAAGGTATCGTGTAAATCCGTCCATTTTTTTTCGAAATCTATTTCGAGAAATCTAGATGGACCTTGTCGAACTATTGCTCCAACTCCTTCAAGTACTACTTTGAACCACTGCACATCGAATAGTATCATGGAGAAGCTATGATAATCCACCGTAATAATACTTTGCAAGTTCTCAAAATACTGCATCTCATCTATAACCGTGTTTGGATCCGTTGCTCGTCGTCGACTCTCCTGCTTGAACCTTGCCATGATACCACAGTTCATTGTGGAGTGCATTTTGTCAATACACTCCACGTAAAAATACCATCCGCACGACCACACTACACTATATATTTTGTATTGTACATTGAAACACTCAAATTAATTGTTGCATATAAAATATAGATATGACAAATCCTAAACACGTCATCACCTTTGGACTACATTCCCTCCAGAATTTCCACTTCTCCATTGAGACCTCCGCCCCTTTGCAAGACGCTGCAGTCAAAGCTCCATGCAACCATTACGTTGACATGAACTGCGGCATCTCCTTCATGCCCTCGAGATATCGAATCAGTCGATGGCGCGTACTACGTCGAAATTCAGTTCGCACTTCCTCTCGATCTTGCCTAGCGATTTGGTACTTGGCGAGCCACATCTCCATAAAGGCATGGTGCAACATACAAAAGTAATTCACATTCTCCTCCATTGTAGCATCCATTCTTTCTTATACCCCATTTTCAACCACCACATCTCCGGTCAGTCTATCATCGTCCTTCAGTAACCATAGCATTTTTGTTGTCTGGATCCACCGTTGGTAGCCATTGTGAAATATGCACTAGCACCTGAGACACCAACCAACCTTCAGCCATGCTATCTTCTAGTCGAGCTCATTGTCACACAAAGCCTTTCGGGGTTTTCATGAAGCGCTCCAAGAAGAACATCCATCGCCTATGGACAAGTCCAGCAATCTCCACTTCATCTAGAAGATGCACAAGAAGGTGGATTTGTATCGTGAGCATGCTGGTAGGCAGGTATTTCTCAAAGAGACAAACCGTCTCCACTACTCCCCGCCTCGTGGATTCAATAGAGGACATCTTAATCTCCTTCTATGAGATCCATTGCACCAAATTCGACAACCTATAAATGGCCTCGTGTATTTCTTGAGTAAGGCATCCTCCGATCGCGATCGATAGTACAAACTGCCACAAATGAGAAAGCATTATGAACAATGGCTACACTCGAAATAGCAAAATGTGTACACCAATTACAATCCATTCGTAGTACAAACCTGACATATCTTATGCCAGTCATGGGATTTTATCCTTGATAATTGGTCGTCTTTAGAAAATGGAGACCTGAGAGAACGTATCATACCCATCGGAGTGCGCATAGACTTGATTACTTGCTTCACAATGTGCTCTTCTTTAGTGGACAAAACCCAAGGAGTGCAAGGTAGCTGCACGCGACCATCAGCACTTGATTGCGGCCAAAGCGCCTCCATCTTGCCTACCTTCTTCAAATCCATTCGTGCCCCTATAGTGTCTCTCTTTCCTGTGATGTGGTCCCATAGCAAGCTGCCCACATTCTTGAAAATATGCATGGGATCCAACAAGTGGTTGATCTGTAAGTGGGTCCAATATGGCAACTCGTAGAAAATTGAGAACTGCCGCATTCCATTTGTATGTGACTCCATGTGGACCACTTTCAGCTCATACAAGCTTTTGGCATTCATACGTGTTGGAGGTCATCCAAGAAAACCTTCCCTGAGTTCATGACCCTCTGATAAGAAAGCGGCGTATCCTTGATATATCATCTTCTTCATGGTTTATGATCTTCCGGAGTCTAACTGTGGCTCGCACAATGGACATCCATGATAACCTGAGGTAACTAGACCTGTTTCAACACCTCTATCTAGTGAATACAAACTTGAACAAGATAAAATATAGATATTACCAACGAGAACAGAAGCTTATTTACCTGAGCACTCTCCGAATCCCGGAAAGTCATGCATCGTCCACATGAGAATGGCTCGAATATTTGCGGACCGTCGACCATTGCACTTGCTCATATCTTGCACGGTGATCCCCTTTTTCCACAAAATCTTAAGCTCATCGACTAATGGACGAAGATACACATCCATATTTTTGACTTTGTAGTGGCGGGGACGAGTAAGCTAAGGATGAGATGTTCTTTTTTTGTAAAAAGCCATGGAGGGATATTGTAGTTGACAAGGACTATAGGCCACACACTGTAAGAAGTTGAGCATAGACCGAATGGGCTCACGCCATCCATTGCAAGACCGAGCCGAAGATTCCTTGGCTCTCGGGCAAAGCCTAGGAAGGTAGAGTCAATGTGGCTCCATGCGCGTGAATCCACTGAACTCCATCTGTGGACCTATTCTGCGCATGCCACATTGTTAAGCTTGCCATGCCGGACGTACGAAACATGTGGTTTATGTGGGGGATTAGCGAAAAGTGTCTAAGAACTTTTTGAGGGATGGTTTGCCCTTGCAAGTCCTGTCGATACCTGTGAGCACCACACTTTGGACATGTCTCCATAGTCTCGTATTCTCCTCGAAACAGTATGCAATCGTTGATACATGCATGGATGCTATTGTAGTCCATGCCAAGCTTTCATAAAATATGTCGTGCATGATCACGAGACTTAGGCATGGTATTTGCAGGTGGTAATATACACCCTCACCCTCTCTTTCTCTCTTTCCCTATTATGTTTAACATCTTTTTCTCTCTCCTCTCATTCTCTCATTTTGTTCTCTCTCCTCTCCCTCTCTCATTTCCTTTTGCTCTCTTCCTCTGCCTCTCTCATTTCTTCTCCCTCCCTCACCCTCACCCTCTCTTTCTCTATTTTCCTATTATGTTTAATGTTTTTTCTCTCTTTTCCTCTCCCTCCCCCCGTCTTTCTGTCTCCCTCCCTCTCCCTCTCCTTCTTTTTCTCTCTTTCAATGTTTCCCTCTCACTCTCCCTCTCCCTCTCCCTCTCTCATTTCCTCTCCCTCTCTCAATACACACGAATTATACCAAAAAAAAGTAAAAGAGAGAGAGAAAACTCCCTCTCCCTCTCCCTTTCCCTCTCTTCCTCCCTCTCCCTCTCCCTCTCCCTCTCCCTCTCTTTCTCTCTCATTTCCTCTCCCTCTCTCAATACATATGGATTATACCAAAAACAAGTAAAAGAGAGAGAGAAAGCTTCCTCTCCCTCTCTCATTTTCTCTCCCTCTCTTTCTCTCTTCCCCTATTATGTTTAATGTTTTTTCTCTCTCCTCTCCCTCTCTCATTTCCTTTTCTATCTTCCTCTCCCTCCCTCACACTTACCCTCGCCCTCTCTTTCTTTCTTTCTCTATTATGTTGAACATCTTTTCTATCTTTTTCTCTCTCCTCTCCTCTCATTTTTTTCTCTATCCTCTCCCTCTCTCATTTCTTCTCCCTCCCTCACCCTCACTCTCTCTTTCTCTCTTTCCCTATTATGTTTAACATCTTTTCTCTCTTTTTCTCTCTCCTCTCCTTCTCTCATTTTTTTCTCTCTCCTCTCCCTCTCTCATTTCCTTTTGCTCTCTTCCTCTCCCTCTCTCATTTCTTCTCCCTCCCTCACCCTCTCCCTCTCTTTCTCTCTTTCCCTATTATGTTTAATGTTTCTTCTCTCTTTTCCTCTCCCTCCCCCTCTCTTTCTCTCTCCCTCCCTCTCCCTCTCCTTCTCTTTCTCTCTTTCAATGTTTTCATCTCCCTCTCCCTCTCCCTCTCCCTCTCTCATTTTCTCTCCCTCCCCTTCTATTTCTCTCTCCCTCCCTCTCCCTCTCCCTCTCCCTCCCTCTTCCTTTCCCATTTTCTCCCTCTCTCATTTCCTCTCCCTCTCTCAATACACACGAATTATACCAAAAAAAAGTAAAAGAGAGAGAGAAAACTCCCTCTCTCTCTCATTTTCTCTCTCTCTCCCTCTCTCATTTCCTCTCTCTCTCTCTCTCCCTCTCTTTCTCTCTCATTTCCTCTCCCTCCCCCTCCCCCTCCCCCTGTCCCTCCCTCTCTCTTTCTCTCTCTCTCTCTCCCTCTCCCTCTCTCATTTCCTCTTCCTCCCTCTCCCTCTCCCTCTCTTTCTCTCTCATGTCCTCTCCCTCACAATACACACGAATTATACCTCATTTCCTCCCCTTACCTCTCCCTCTCCCTTCTTTCTCTCTCATTTCCTCTCCCTTTCTCAATACACACGAATTATACCAAAAACAAGTAAAAGAGAGAGAGAAAACTCCCTCTCCCTCTCTCATTTTCTCTCCCTCCCCTCTCCCTTTCCCTCTCTTTCTCTCTCCCTCCCTCTCCCATTTTCTCCCTCTCCCTCTCATTTCCTCTCTGTCCCTCTCCCTTTCCCTCTCTTTCTCTCTCATTTCCTCTCCCTCTCTCAATACACATGAATTATACAAAAAACAAGTAAAAGAGAGAGAGAAAACACAAAAGAAAAGCAACAATGGACAATGCACTCACCGCAAAGGCTCGAGGAAGGGTTTAGCAGCTCCTCTTCACCCTCCATACACCTCCTCTTCTTCGCGAAGAACGGTGGCGGCAGCGGTGGCGGTGGCAGTGAGAAGCCTTCTTTCTCTCTTTCTCTCCCTCTCAGCAAGATGGTCGCTCTCCCTCCCTCTTGTCGCTCTCTCTTTCGTGAATGCGCAAAAAATGACATGCTCAAGTTTCGGCCCATATTTTTTTCCTCTGGGTACCGTCGCTATTTGTGTCGCTATTAGCGTCACATTTGCAATGCTAATAGCAATGCAAATAGCGACACCGCTATTTGTCATCGCTAACGCGCGTCGCTATAGCCTCATATCCTTGTAGTGTATGCAGAGGGGTAATAGCCATGAATCCAAAGTTATTGGGTTAAACTGCTACGACTCAAGGGTGCTTGATGCTCGATGAAGCTCTCTTGGATGCGCATCTTTAGGTTGTTTCTTAAAGATTCATTATTGTAAGAAGATTTCTTTTATCATTATTGAGCTCTAGGCTCTCACCTAGTTTGAGTGTATGTATCTATTTTATGTTGGGGGTAAAGGCACCTCTACCTAGCCGCCCGTTACTACAAAAGAAAGGCCCTATAGACGCGTACTGTACACGCGAAATAGCGGGCACATTTATCAGTGCGTCTATTCGCGCTAGTATATAGAACGCGTCTATATGCCCGTGTTTTTAAACGTGCCTATAGATGCAAAAATAAACGCACATATTTTTCAGTTCTCATAAAGTCCCTAAATATGACCAAACATCTTAACAACTAGTATTTTTTTTAAATACATTACCAACTTTACTTCTTTCTGAGTATTACAAATATATATCCAATGAGATCGGCCCTTGCTAGACTATCTACCTCTAGGTCTATGTTACCAATAGGAAATGAAACAAATAAGTCTATTCCACTGTCAGATGTATTGCTATACTCAATTTCTTCATCATCTTCTGCAACCATATTGTTATCCTCTTCTGCATTTCCTTAAACATCCTCACGGGGATCATCTTGCACTGCATCATGTAGATCATCGATCATGGCATCATCATTGATTGTTGGATTGTCATCAACTATCTCTATGTTGGTAGCATTGCCATATATTGGTTTTGAACGATTAGACATGGGGATGACGTGCCACCATAGGTTATTTTTTACCATTGGGTGATACACAACCTGCATTTTAAAAACAAAAAGTAAGCAACTTAGTTATTTATTGTATTTTGAAAATGTATCAGGAAGTAATATATATGAAAATAAATAGCTTCTAATATACCTGCTTGCATTGTTGAGGTAGTATGAATGTGTCATTCTTGCC
The DNA here is from genome assembly GCF_053477565.2 of Lygodium microphyllum. NCBI lineage: Eukaryota > Viridiplantae > Streptophyta > Polypodiopsida > Schizaeales > Lygodiaceae > Lygodium > Lygodium microphyllum. The sequence goes on from NC_141141.1 coordinate 64,317,435, forward strand.
TTGGTGAAATTTTGTAGAGTCGATCATTACAAAACCACTTGGACGACGTCTAATTGTGCAATGCTCACCCGTTGTTACTACTTTAAACCACCTCACATCTAGTACATATATAGAAAATCGCCTAAAGTCAAGCTTCAAAATATATTGGATCAAGCCACAATAATCTTCCATGGTGCCATTGGTATCCTAGAAGTTTGCAAGGATACCACAATCTTAAGTATTTCTCTTATCATCTATACATTGAGTTCGAAAATGTTTGCCTTCACACCAAATAGCATTGAATAATGTGCACTAGTAGTACATTGTTGAGATCATATTAATGATTTAGTTAAAGATGAAACATGTGAAATTATTATATTATATATAACTAAAGATAATTTAATTATAAGTATGTCTCACCTTTGATAAGCAACCTCGTGCGTATTCCCACTCCTCTTGCGATATATCCATCGCCTCCTCTTTTTCCATCTTCCCCATTTTTTCATGTAGCCAATCTATATCAATATGACGTGGAAGTGCACTCAAATATTCTGGATATGGGACATTACGTCCATGTCTAGCATGAAAATGCTTGCCTTTCGCTTACTCTTCTTGTCCTTAATGCTTCTTTATATAGTGTCACCCATTTGCTCATTACTTCGCTGTTAAGCACACAAAGTACATTTAACTTACGAAGTTTCTCTTTCATTAGCACTTTGCTCCTTTCTTTTCCTTGAGGTATTATAGAGGTCATCCTCAAATCTTCATCATCTTTCCATAGTCGTGGTAAAGATGGGTCCACTTTAGTAAGATATTCAAAGATTTGTACAAGCGATGATTGCACTAACCAACCCTCAGCCATGCTTCCCTCGGGCCGTGCATTTTGCCTTACAAAATCTTTTAGGGTTTTCATAAAGCGCTCTAGAAAAAACATCCACCTTGCATGAACTACCCCACAAATTGTGATCTCATCAATCAGATGTACGAGTAAGTGTACTTGAGTAGTCAAAATGGAGCGAGGAAAAGTTTCCTCCACCAAATAAACCACCTCAATGGATAATACTCGAGCCTCTTGCAACGTATTTGGATCGATTTTCTTCAAATTCACAAATCTACTAATATGCAATTGAGAATGATGATTAGTTTTGTCCATTAATTCAAGCAGGTTTACTATGTGATGTACATAATATGTAAACTAAAAAATAAGTATAAAGTATATATACCTCGCGAGCTCACCCATCTTGTAAATCATATCACGTACATTTTTCGAAACACAATGGGATATGCTAGTAGGAAGGATGAATTGTATGTAAATATTCATACATTGTTAATTAGTCTACATAGTTACTCCACTAATTAATATATGTATGGCTATGAAAATTCTTACCTGAATCATTTTGTGCCAATCGTGAGACTTTAAACCGGATAGTTTCTCCACACCTCTTTTCTTTTTCTTTATGAAGGCTTCCTTGAGGCATCTCATATACCGTGTGGGAGTTTGAAAGCTACATATCTACTGCTTCATCATCTTTTCTTCGGTCTTCGACAACATCCAAGGTGCACGCGGTAACTCGATCTTTCCTCTGGGTCCGATGCGTGGCCAAGCTCGTCTCATACATCCAATGCTACATAAATCCTCCCTTACATTGACAGAATCACGAGCCCCGATTAAGTAATCCCATAATGTAGAGGCAACATTCTTGAATATATGCATGGGGTCCAACAGGTGATTGATCTTGAGTTCAGTTCAATATGGGAGATGAAAAAATATAGAGAATCTAAGGCACAATCAGTATATTATTTCTTTTTCTCATAATGGAGTGTACTTTAAAGACAAACAAAAGAAGTAAACTAGTTACTGACTCATGCCGAATGGAGGATGATCATTGGTGTGTGTCCAAGTGTCCTTCCAATCTTGAATGGTCAGAGATTGTGGAGTTCTTTCATTAGTGTGGGGTGCATATTTAGGGTGGTCAATAGGAAGAAAACGATGATGATTGTCATAGATAACCTTCTTCAAGCGTGTCGGTCTAGAAGAAACCAGAGAGGGACCGCAAATTGGACATGCATGATATCTTGATGTAGTTAAACCTGTAAAAACAAGTGGGTTAATGATGACATATATTTGATTAAGGGTAAAAATGAATAAAATAGAGTATGCAACTACCTGAACACTCTCCATAGCCTGGAAAGTCATGCATGGTCCATAACAATATGCCCTTTAAACTAAAATCTCTAGAGGACAATGATGCACTCACATCTTGCACCTCAATATCTCTCCATAGCATTTCTAGCTCCTCGATCAAAGGATCTAAGTAAATGTCAATGTTTTTTACTTTGTGTTTTCCAGGAATCAAAAGGGACATCATTACATGTCCTTTTTTTATTGCCATGGACGGAGGGATATTATAGTTCACCAATACCACTGGCCATACACTATATGAGGTGCTTTTAATGCCAAATGGATTTATTCCATCTAATCCTAGACCAAATCTCAAATTTTTGGGCTCTTCTTTAAAAGTAGGCCACAAATTGTCTACGTGTTGCCAAGCTGGTGTGTCTGAAGGAATTCTCCACTTTCCATCACTTGAATGGTGACTAGCATGCCATGACATGAGTCTCGTAATAGATTCACACTTAAACATAAGTTGAATATGTGGAATAATAGGAAAATATTGCAAAACCTTACGAGGCACATCCATTGATTTCATCTCCTGGTTGTATCTTGGTTCACCACAAATAGGACATTGTCGTGCAGATACATGATCCCCACAAAACAAGATGCAATCATTAACACATGCATGGATTTTAATGTGATTGAGACCTCCAAGAGATGTCAAGAAACGTCTTGCTTGCTCCCTTCTAGTTGGTAATTTATTTTCATTTGGAAGCATTTGTGACAATAACCTGTATATATTGTGCAAATAGAGTTAACAAACTGCAAATATTGTCTAGAAGCATTTATGAATTAATATCAAATGATACATAATTCAATAATGCATTCAAGCTAGCATTACTCCATCCATAAATGGTTTGTAAGTTCAGTATCTTGAGAAATGCACGTAGAACAGAGTAGGTGCAACCTTTGTACAATGAAGTTTTTGCTATGTGTAGTAGGTCATCTGTCTCTCTAGTAGCGCCCTCCCCCCGAACCTCATGGGAAAATAAATCGTGCACCATGTTGTCCAAAATCTCTTCCTCCAAAACTTAATGGGGCATTTGAAGAGGGCTGCTATTGTCATCATCAGTTTCTACTCTTCTTGAGGACTCTACCTCCTCGCGTCGATGCTTCGCAGCCTCTCGATGCCCTGGAGGGACATTTCAGGATGTGGCACCGCATCCTACTCAATAAAAAAAATGAGATTTTGTTTAATGGTGAAGACACAACATAGACTAATAATATTTGTCCAAATAAAGCAATAAAAATTACTGGGTCTTTTTCTTGGTCCCACTCTTCGTACATGCTGAGGTGTGACATTGTGGTTTGACGTACTCAAAAAAAGCATCCTCGATAACGATCACACATATATTTTATTTCTCGTCGTAGCCAAGCATCTCGATTGTGAAGATGCAATGTCTCATCCTCACTGGAGGATGTACTGTTTATTAACTCAGCATGTCCCATACTAGTAGAAGATGATGACATAATTACACCTGAATCATAAGGACATATATGATTTCATTTGGTATATATGTCATATTCCCTAAATGCATTGATACTTACAACATGGAGGCAAACATTTTGATATTGAAAGACTAGGAAAGTCATGTTGATTCAAAAACAACCAAAAGCTAGCATCTAATCAGTTTAATTGTAACTACGCGTCTATCAGCGCGTGTAATATGTCTTATCTGCACATATACACACGCAATTACATGCGCTTAGAGACGCGCCATGCAAATATACTTTTTTTTTTTAAAAAAATGTGGCTTTTTTTCAAACCAGTGCTTTTCTACGTTTTTTGCGTGTTTTCTGCAGCTCGAGCTCGACATCACTAATCATGTCTATCTATCACTTCATGAAAACAATGAGGGAAGGAAATAAGAGTAAAAAGAGGACAGGAGGAAGGAAGACCCAAAGATTAAAGAACAAGAGCCAAATAGCAAGGAAGAGAAGAAGATTCAAGCAACTTACCAAGGGAAGGGAGAAGGAGGATAAGGAGCTTGCAACCTAGCCGCCACCCGTCGGAACAAGCAAAGAAGGTGAGTTCTTATTCTCTTTCTCAATCTTGTTTGCTTTCTCTGTCTGTTTGTCTCTCTCTCTCTCTCTCTCTCTCTCTCTCTTTACGTGCTATAGACTGTCATCTTCTATGGAGGTTTTTTTACGCATTTTTTATAACAGTTTGCAAAATATGATCTGACTGTGCGCGTCTGTCAGCGCGTCTAGATGAGAGTGTAGATGTAGGTATAGACGCAGGAATAGATGCGCTAACAAATGCGGGTCTAGACATAGATATAGACACAGCATGTAATATGTTTTATTTGCACAGGGTAGTAATGGATTTTTGCTTGTGTAGATGTGGAATATTGGATCTTCCAACACTGATCCTGAGTTGGAACGCATGAATAACAATTTAGCGGAGTTTTCTAGAGGTGTTAGTAGCTTTTTTGGAGGTTTTTAGAACAAGGAGCAATTCATGGGGGAGATGACCAATTATCTTGGTCGCCCTCCCACTGCAGAGGAGGTTTTTAGTGTCATGTCTAGGACACCTATCACATCTTTTCCTAACACTGCCGCACAAATACCAAACCTTGACACATCGAACCTTTGTATACCTCTACTAATAGGTACTCCACGCACTATGCATATACACAGACTAGTTGATGCACAGGGATCAGCTGAAGTACTTGGATCGGCCGAAGCACGTGCATCTGCAGAAGCACGTGCATCTAGTGAGGTAGAGGGTAGTGCCCGTCGAGGGAGGAGGGAGAGTCGTGCAAGAGGACGAGGAGGTCGAGGGCTTTGTGGGGGTTGCCTAGGAGGTGGCTCTTGATCACCCTCACCGAGAAATGAGAGAGGTGAGCCTTCACAAATGTACTACTCTGTCATGGTGGTATCTTGCATAACCCTGAAGGGAGGAAAGTGATAGCCTACTTGAGGAGTGTCGTGCATGCCACATACAAAGATTGTATGATTCCCTTGAAGTACCAAAAAATGGTTTGTGGCAAGAGCTGCTGCGGGCAGTACATAGAAGGTACCCTAATCCCGAGAATTCACGATTCTCAGATGATTGGGGATGGTCAAAGGTGAGAGACGGGCTTCATAACAAGAGGTCTCACCTTATGACGCGCGCCAAGGAGTCACTGCGGAGACAAGAGTAGGGGCACCCTGGATATGGCCAACCACCCAATTGCCATTGCAGGGAGTGGAAAGAGGCCAAGAGGAGAGTAGTAGAGAAAAGGGCAAGTCGCTAGCATACAGAGGCGCGACGTATCCAGATGGCAACCATGGGATTGTCGCATTATGGATCGGGTGGCAGGGAGTCATGGGAGGCTGAGTTTGTAAGTATTATTTGATTTCTTTTTTTAAATTAAATTTTGTAATTTGTTTCAATTCATTCTGTAGTGTGTTCTAATATGTTGTATGTTCAAATTATTTTTTAGTATCATATCGTTAGTAGGATGCCTACTTTTAGAGAGGTAGGCTATCATCGAGGTCATAACCGGGCGTCCACTTGGTAGCATTTCTACAAGGAGGGACTCATCACAGAGGAGCAATATAATCGTGCTATGAGGATTCCACAACCAGAAGAGATATGTTTTATTTTTTACACGAAAAGTATAGGTAACTCTAATTTATTGTTTGTAATGGTATTTATATACCTTTATCCTTTGTGTAGGCGGACCCTGATGTAGTTGAGGATAGCGAAGGGGGGACTAGCAATAGCGGTGGCGGCAGCAGCAGCGGCGCCGGCAGCGGTGGTGGTAGCGACGATGATGCCTCTTCTGAGGAGATGTAGAGGAGCCCCATGCATACATGCCTCCCCTTGGCTTGTAGTTTTCATTTTTGATATGTATTACTTTCAGCTAGTGCTTACGACCATGACCATGCTTGAGGTCACAAGCACTAGAACTCATCATGTAAAAACGTTTCATCTATATATATGAAATGTCGTGTTCTACATACATTGTTTTGTTTTCAGTACAAAAATCTTCGAACTAATCTTTCTATGCTTTCCCTAAGCATACAATTTGATGTTGATGGGGGGAAAAGAATACATGCTCTCTGGTTTTTTTTCCATACCTCTGTTTTGTGCATCTATCAGTGCGTCTAAATTACAGGAAAAATGCGCGTCTATTATCGTAAAAAAATTTGCAGAGTACACGCCTTTTTAGACACGCAGTTACATGTGTGTATAGACGTAGAATATGAATATATCTACTTTTTTATCAAAGTTATTATATATTTACGGAGCGCATCAATATGCGTGTCTATATGCGCATGTAAGTTTCACTATAAGCGCGCTTTTAGACGCGAAATTTTAGACGCGGCAGTAGATGCACTAATAAACGTGCTCGACATTTTTTAACACAGTTCAAATATTTCATCTACAAGCGCGTCTATGGAGCCTTTTTGTTGTAGTGCGTGTATTACTACACTGATAGTCACCGCCACTACACATTGCAAGTGGCGGGCGCCCGTCACCATCACTTTATTCTTTATTCTTTTAGTGACAGTTTGAATAAAGGAAGGCCCGGTCACACATTGTGACTGTTGGAGTTTCCATTTCTAGTCTCTCCCTTTCTTGCTTTTGCTCTCCCGTTATAGCTCTCAAGTCCAACCTTCGATCCGTCGCTCCCTTTCAACTGGTATCAGAGCTTTGCTTTTCAACTCTTGAGCTTGGTTCGTGGCATTCTCAGCATTCCATCGACTCCCTACTTGCATTGGGTCTCCTACCCGGTAGCCATATCCGACTCCTTCAAGCTCCTGTCACTCCCCAGCTTCCCGAGCACCTCCCCAGCAATGTTGGGCACCTTCAGGGCATTACATCAAAGGTATGAGTTGAAACAAAATCACCTGAAACGAAATCATAAAGGTTTTTTCCATTAAGGAAGTTTGTCACACGAAACTTCCATGAAGGATAGTTGTTCTTGTCCAAAGGGCTTTTCTACATAATATACAATACTTTTCTCCCACACTAAATCTCATACCAATTTGAAATTTTCACTCTCCCTTGGTTTTGGTGTCTCCACAGGTACTATCCAAGAGAAACAGTGGAAGAATGGGAGATCTTCTTACTTGTTTCTTGGTTATTGGAATCTTTGCTTCTTGTCCTTCACTTCAACTTTAAAAAATAGTCTCTCTCAATGGCACTACTCTGATACCATGTCAAGAATTGCATGATGGAAGGACTTGCTTGAGTTGCTGCACCAAATACACACCATACACATTAGAAGAAACTCACTTAAGAACACAAGAAGAAAGATGGATGCCAAAACGTTTTCTTGTTGTTTCTTGTTCTTCTTTCATACAATACAATATACACAAAGTATAGATAAGATACAACATAAAGGAAAGTGATCTACTAAGTCAAACAATGCATAATTGACTATACTAATCGATTAGTGCTATAACTATGCCAACTGTAGGTAGATGCAATAAACTAAATATAATAAGTGATAAGTCAGTGGCTATGTGATAATAATAATGACCACTTATATGCTAAGTGTAGATGCATGGACCCATTTAGCTAGGCAATCCATCGTCAACATCCATACGTATTGAGGTTGCCATCTAAATAGAATAGCATGCTCGAGGGAACTTGAGGACGAAGAGAGTGTGATGGGGACATACTTTGCTATGTGTATAAATGATGCCAGGAGGCATATTCCACGGTGGATTCCGTAAACTTAGATGTCCGGGGCTCATACGCAAAGAGGATTCTTTGTGCGAGAAGTTGATGGGGACGCCTGTCCTTTTCGGGCGTTTCATTAATTTAGTGTGTACATGGGTGATTCCATAGCGGGTGATTCCGCAAAATGCATATTAAATTAATAAACGTTTATGAGTTTAGAGTGCGCACTCGTAATAAATTAAGGTTAGGATTTATTTCTAACCAGTTGATTTATTTATGTAGCTGAAGACTGCTAGGTATTCACTTTTGTCGGTTTAATTGTGTTATTTTACTAACGATTGTGAATGCTTCAGTTGATGTGTAGAGATAGCAGCAGTGGCGGAGGAAAGCATTGGAGTCTAGCGGGTTTTCGACCTTTGGACTATATTTTGATAGGCGCCACGCCTATATTTTGTTATGTCTATAGAGACATCGATTATTTATTATTATTTTGTATGCGCTTATGCGCCTGGATATGTTATTTCTATTTGGACATTGAGATTGGGCGTGCCAGACACTATGGGCACCGTCCATTAGCTTTATTTTCTTATTTTTGGTAGAAAGCAAACTCAAAAGCTAAAAGCTTGTCATATTTTTGTAATTGGGCTATTTTTGAGCATAAAGATTGAAAATATATATTAAATACATGCTTTGTGAAGCGCTCACACAAGGCGTGGGGGAGATTGAACCCAATTTGTCTCTTGTCTCATGTCGTGCTTGCTTTTACATTGGTCTTTGTGCTAAAAAGTAGAGTACTTTGTTCTTGGGGACCTTTGGGAATTCACTACGTGAGCTATCTGCGACCGATCTGCGCACCAGTGGTATCAGAGCGGAGCAGAGATCAAGAGCTTCCAATCGCTACCAATCTCGGGCGAAGGCGGAGCTCCAGGAACAAACGGCCTCTACAGTCAATCTCGTCGCGAATTGTCGATACAGGCAGACTTCTGGCGATCAAGAACCCCTATTTCCACTATCAGATCGCGAAGGACCAATCTCTGTCGGCGGAGGACCACTCATACATGTTCTTCATCAAGTCGTTGCAAACAGAGATAAGATTTCTTCTTAATCAAGTTTAGTTTGACCTTAAAGCTTAGTCTTAAGCTTAAGAAGCTTTATAAGCTTCAAATCGTCAAATCGATTGGCAAGAAGACATCTCCGAAATTTCCGCGTCAGTAAAAAAACGGCCCCCCCCCCACGATTCAAAAACGGCAGCCTGCTAGTCCACCAATTAAGCTCTTAAGCTTAATCACCAAGTCTAATTAAGCTAAATCATACAAATCTCTGCAAGTCACACAGATCTGACAAGTCAAAATACTCCGGGTCTCGCACTACAGAAGTCAAGTTCAGCAAGTCACTTGGAATCAAGTCCTGCAAGTTCTGCAAGTCGGCCTAAGTCCAGCAAGTCAACAACCCTGCAAGTCTGTTAAGTCTGCAACTCTGCAAGTCAGACTAAATCAGAACTGACTAACGCTCGAAACTCATAGAAGACTTGTTCGTTTGCAAAAACTCTGAACTGGAAAGTTGTTCGCAGCAAGCTGTTTTACCTATCTACAAGTTCGTTGAAGTACTTTCAGCAAACGGAGACAGAAATATTTCAGAATTTCTGAAAATTGAAGAAGAAAATACCAAAAAAAAAACATAGCCTTGTAACCCCAAATTTGAGCTACGCTCATCCCACTAACTGATTTTGAGTGAGAAAGGTTTGTTGAGTTTTACAGGATGACTACCCCACATATGGATGATCCTATGGCTGAAGACGATCTACCCGAGCCTACCATGGAACAAAAGCTGGATCTTATCATGCTGCAATTGGACGAAGAGTGAAGAGCTAGGCAAGCCTTGCAAGCGCAATTGACAAAGCTACAAGGAGCGTCCACTGATAAAGAAGAACCTCAAGCTGAAGATCTGATTCGCCGTACCATCGACGCCACTCTTGAAGCACAAACCATTCGCAAGGAATCCAAGATAAGTAAACGAAGTTTCAAGTTTCGCACTTTCAATGGCATAAGAGAAGGAAAGACTGTTTTATCATTCATTAGCCAGTTTGATGACTATTTCCATGAGGAAATTTATCCCGAGAAAGATAAAATCAAGTGTGTTACTAATCATCTGATAGACAGAGCATCACTTTGGTGGACTGTAGTCCGTAAGAGCATAGAATGTCCTGCTACATGGGAAGATTTCAAGAAGAAGTTCATGCAAAATTTCCTACCACCGCAATTTCATGAGAAGGCTATCAAGCAATGGGATTTACTCCAACAGCGCGATCGTGAGCCTATTCCACAGTATACAGAGCGTTTTTGGAATGTACTCCTACAGCTACGCATGCTTGAAGACGTACCAGAGACGACACATAAGCGGAAGTACATGTCTGGACTTCTTGGACATTACTACGCTGAGGTGAATATGTTCAAGCCTGCTACCCTTGAAGATGCCATCTCCTTAGCTCACGACACTAAAGATAAGTTACGTGGAAGAGATCGACGACCACAGCCATTCCAAGCAAACGGTAATTATGGATCTAAACAATTCAATTCCAATTTCAGAAGGTTTAATTCAGGTCGTTTTTCATCACTATCTTTCCGCAAGAATTGGCCTAAACCACCTGCATTACCATCCACTGTCAATCCAAATCCTAAGCCTATTTCACAAGCAAATCCAAATATACCCAGACTCCCAGCCATTGCAAATAATGTGACCAAAGCCAAGCCCATCGTATGCTACAAGTGTCACCAGCCAGGACATCTCGCAGCAAATTGTCATTCAAAGAAGCCATCAGCACATATCAACTACCTTGGAGCTATGGATGAAGACGAGCATGAGGATATGCCGGATTTCACTGAAGAAGAAGATGATCCTACTACTACTTCCGACACTCTACCAGGTATGCCTACTTTACATTCATTGTTGACTATGAAATGTATGGTGCATGGAAAAGAAAGAATTATATTGCATGATGACGGTAGTACCCATGACTTTATTTCAGCAAAATTGGTAAAGGAATTGAAATTGCATACAGTACCTACGCACTATCGCATAAAAGCTGCATTTTTAGGCACTAGGTACAATGGCACACAAGAAGTTCAAGATTTAGAAATTCAAATTGGTCCATATATTGAAAGAAGAAATTTCTTAGTTGTCCCATTACAGTCTAGCGACATTATTCTAGGAATGCCATGGAGACATCAACATAATCCCAATATAGATTATTCCACACACACAATGAATATAAATTTTCAAGGAAAATCTATTACATTATTTGGTATGCATGCATCTCATATGTTTCCACTGCTTTCGCATACCCAAGCAAAACGTGCACTACGCAAGAATACTAAATCATATCTCATTTGGGTGAATGAATTGCACGCAAAAGAAACTCATATGCACCCTAGACATAAGGAATTTCTTGCATATTTTAAGGATTGTTTTGCAGAAGACCTACCACCAGGTTTACCTCCATCACGTCCAGAAGATCATAAGATTGACCTAATACCTGGCACACAACCACCTTGCAAAGCCCCATATAGGCACAATCAAATAGAGCAAAAAGAAATCCAGAGTCAAGTAGAATAATTACTAAATAGAGGTTTAATTCGACCTAGCAGTTCTCCATTCGGTGCACCTGTGCTCTTAGTCAAGAAAAAGAATAATACTTATCGGATGTGTATTGACTACCGAGCATTAAACAAGATCACTGTAAAGAATAGGTATCCTATACCTAGAGTTGATGACCTTATGGACAAACTGCAAGGATCTTCTATATTTAGTAAAATTGACCTTAAATCTGGATATCATCAGGTGAGGCTAGATAGATCCGACATATTTAAGACTGCATTCAGGACACAGTTTGGCCATTACGAATTCTTAGTTATGCCATTTGGATTAACTAATGCACCTGCTACTTTCAGTAGAATGATGGACCGTATTTTTCTAAAATATCAATATTGTGTGATTGTTTTCTTTGATGATATTTTAGTGTTCAGTCAAAGTGAAAAAGAGCATTATGAGCATTTATCATTAGTTTTTCAATTACTGAAAGAAAATCAATTGTTTGCAAATCCTGACAAGAGTGAATTCTTTAAGACAGAAATAGAATATCTAGGTCATATTGTATCAAAAGAAGGAATAAAAGTTGATCCTAAGAAAATTGACGCAATATTGCATTGGCCTATTCCTAAAAATGTACATGAATTACGCTCATTCCTTGGTCTTGCTAGTTTCTATAGGAAGTTTGTACGTAATTTCTCATTACTTGCTTTACCACTGACCAAACTTCTTAAGAAAGGTATTGTTTATCAATGGACTGAAAACCAGCAGAAATCCTTTGATTTACTTAAATGTGCATTGACCAATGCCCCTGTCCTACAATTGCCTGACTTTAATAGACCATTCTTTCTAGTTGTGACCGATGCTAGCAGATCAGGAATAGGAGCCGTGCTAATGCAAGACAACCATCCAATAGCATATTCTAGTTCTAAGCTGAAACCCTCTGAGCTTAAATATTCCACTTATGACAAGGAACTCTTAGCAGTTGTACAAGCATTAAAACAATGGAAGCATTATTTAATGGGTTCAGAATTCATGATAAAGACCGACCAGCAAAGCATTAGACATCTACTTAGCCAACCCCAAATTTCTGACCGTCATATCAAATGGGCTTCATTCATTCAAAGTTTCCATCCTATCATTCAATACCAACCTAGAAAAGAAAATGTAGTTGCTGATGCATTGAGTAGAAGACCTGCACTTCATAACCTTTCTATCATATCTTTTGATTCTTTAATTGCTATGAAAGACACATATCACCAGGATATTACTTTTCATTCTGATTGGCAAAAATTAGTTCAAAATAATTTCATTCCTGTTGATTCATTGTCATATAATGATGGATTCATGTTCTTTGAAAAGAGACTGTGTGTTACTATTCCATTCCGATCTTTTGTTTTGAATGAAATTCATTGTCCCCCATATCAAGGTCATAGAGGTATCATTTCTACATTACGCATGTTAACTGAAGATTTTTATTGGCCGCATATGGATGCAGATGTATCTAATTTCGTTTCTGAATGTTTGATTTGTCAAAGAATAAAAAGACATCATGGTAAACAGTATGGGTTATTAATGCCTTTATCTATTCCATCTAAACCTTGGGAACATATATCTATGGATTTCATTACTGGCTTACCAAATACTAAATCTAACCATGACATGATTTGGACAATTGTAGATAGATTTAGTAAGCAAGCATATTTCATTGCATGTAAGAAAACTTTAATAGCATCACAAGCAGCACAGTTATTTTTGAAAACTGTTTTTACTAACCATGGATTGCCGAAAGTGATTATTTCAGATAGAGATTCTAGATTTTGTAATAATTTTTGGATTACACTGTTTGCAAATCTAGGCACAAAGATTGATTTCTCATCTGCATTTCATCCAGAAACAAATGGACAAACAGAAGCCACAAATAGCACCATTCTAGATCTTTTACATGCATACACTATCTCTAAACCTCAGACATGGGATACTCATTTACATTTATTACAATTTGCATATAACAATACACCGCACACATCTACAAAGAAAGCACCTTTTGAAGTTATTTATGGATATAGATTATCTACACCTATTGCCTCTTTGTCTAATAGAATACAAAGTGCCGATGATATTGCTGTTATGCATAACACTATTTTTGATGAAGTAAAGGATATGATTGCTAAAGCCCAACAATCATATACCAAACAAGCCAACAAGAAAAGACAAGCCATGAATTTCAAAGTTGATGATTATGTTTGGCTTAGAATAGAAAAGCGTAGACTGCAAAGTGTAGATAGACATCCAGTTGTCAAATTAGCCCCTAGATTCTACGGCCCATTTAGAATCATTCATAAGATTAATGACAATGCATTCAAGTTAGAACTGCCATCCCATTGGAAAATTCATAATACATTTCATATTAGTTTATTGAGACCATTTAGAGGACAATTACCTATCCACCCTGTCTATGAAAACCCACCTTTACTAGAAGAAGAGACTGAAATACTTGAACCAGAAGCCATTATAGACACTAACTACATGACCACTAGAACTGGCCGAAGGTATTCTAGATATCTAGTGAAATTTAAGAACCATCCTGTAGAGGAAGCACAATGGATGCACGTTAGAGACCTAAATGCTTTCCCCACTCTGTTAGCTCCACATTGAGCTAATAGCAATTGAGGTCAATTGCTATCCCACCCCGGGGGTATGATGCCAGGAGGCATATTCCACGGTGGATTCCGTGAGGTTTTACGGTGGATTCCGTAAACTTAGATGTCCGGGGCTCATACGCAAAGAGGATTCTTTGTGCGAGAAGTTGATGGGGACGCCTGTCCTTTTCGGGCGTTTCATTAATTTAGTGTGTACATGGGTGATTCCATAGCGGGTGATTCCGCAAAATGCATATTAAATTAATAAACGTTTATGAGTTTAGAGTGCGCACTCGTAATAAATTAAGGTTAGGATTTATTTCTAACTAGTTGATTTATTTATGTAGCTGAAGACTGCTAGGTATTCACTTTTGTCGGTTTAATTGTGTTATTTTACTAACGATTGTGAATGCTTCAGTTGATGTGTAGAGATAGCAGCAGTGGCGGAGGAAAGCATTGGAGTCTAGCGGGTTTTCGACCTTTGGACTATATTTTGATAGGCGCCACGCCTATATTTTGTTATGTCTATAGAGACATCGATTATTTATTATTATTTTGTATGTGCTTATGCGCCTGGATATGTTATTTCTATTTGGACATTGAGATTGGGCGTGCCAGACACTATGGGCATCGTCCATTAGCTTTATTTTCTTATTTTTGGTAGAAAGCAAACTCAAAAGCTAAAAGCTTGTCATATTTTTGTAATTGGGCTATTTTTGAGCATAAAGATTGAAAATATATATTAAATACATGCTTTGTGAAGCGCTCACACAAGGCATGGGGGAGATTGAACCCAATTTGTCTCTTGTCTCATGTCGTGCTTGCTTTTACATTGGTCTTTGTGCTAAAAAGTAGAGTACTTTGTTCTTGGGGACCTTTGGGAATTCACTACGTGAGCTACCTGCGTCCGATCTGCGCACCAATAAAAAACACTTATTTCATACCTTCTATGCTTATTTATAAAACCTCTAATGTATAAGTTGTGTCCTCAATATAATGCAACTGTATTAAGTCTATGCCAACTCTAGCCTTCCCTATGTGAAAAATATCTAAGAAAATGATTTTGAAAACTTCTTCTATTAAACTCACATGATATACTTATGAGGTTATGAATCTATTCACAAGAGACCATAATCCAAATATAGACAGAGCTTGCATGTAAGGTCATCAAAGACACTTCTATAAACTTAGTGGTAATGTTTTTGGTGAGACTAATGTGAAGTGGCACAATCAAATTGCAAGATGGGAGACTTATAGGTTTTTCAAGATTTATAGACTCTTTGGATTGCAAAGTTAAGTTTCATGAGAGATCCTAGATATGGTAATGAGTGAGTTTCCTGATAGAGCTACAAGCATTATAAAGTAGAAGATGCATATTGTGGAAGAGTAGATCTTGGATGAGTCAATCTAAGATGTGATTCTATGAGAAGTAGACATGATGCAAATAGCTATGTGGGTCATTGCTAGAGGGAATTTATACATGAACTTCAAGAGGAAGTTGATCCAATCATGTGTGGAGATAGAATATATTGTAGATACCTTGCCAGAGGATACTGCAAATGTAGTGCTAAAAGATAATACCGATGTTGAACCAAAAGATATCGATGAAACACATATTCTCTCTAGTGATGCTTATGATCCACTGAAGATGATGGATTGTATTGATGAAATAGATGCTTTGCAAGTGGAAGAAGAAGTGCAGAAGGCTGATTATTTTTAGGTTGAAGAGAAGTTTGATGAAGAATTGAATATGTTTGATGCAGAGATGATTGAGCATGTAGCATATATGTGGTCAATTCTATTTCAACAAGGAACTTTGAAAAGATGCTACAAGAACACACTAATATGGATAATTAAAAACTTGGATCCATAGATGTTATTAGTAGAGAGCATGTAGGTAAGGTTAAAATTCCTAGAGATAAAGGAGATCAGGATGATTGACTAAACAAAACCATATGCAGGATATAGATGGAGACTATGGAATAATGATGATTGTGATTTCCTAGAGATTTTTATAGATTTCATTGTAGAGTTATATGTGGATTCCAATTTGGATTATGAAGCTAGAGGGGGTGGGGATGCTTCACCAACATTACATGATATATTGCAGGATATTCAAGGATGGTTAGATTATCAAGAAATAAAACCAAGTTTTTGGAGAAAGATGGATGATAGTATTGATGCATTTCCCTACCATTCATGTGGGTGGTAGAGTAATCCAAAGCATAATACCTTGGGAAACACATATAAAGATTTTTTATCTAGGTGGCCTATGATATTTTGCACACCTACTGCCTAACAATACTAAATTTATCATAGTGCCTTACTCAGCTCAAGCTGTGTTTGATCGGGTTCTATTTAAGGAAAGCACTAGTGAGAATATCAGACTACAAATTAAGTTGTAGAGTATTTATTAAAGTCAATAAGACGCAGTGAGCTTTACTTAAGATTTAAAGCTTACTTTTAGACTCAAAAGCAAGGTCACATGGAAAAAACATAGATCTATGCACAAAGGAAAGAATGGCTATAAATAGCCAAGGAGATAGCTGTTAGAAGTCCTAGACAAAATTATAAAGAAGAGTATGCAGAGGGGTAATAACCATGAATCCAAAGTTATTGGGTTAAACTGCTATGACTCAAGGGCGCTTGATGCCCGATGAAGCTCTCTTGGATGCGCATCTTCAGCTTGTTTCTTGGAGATTCATTATTGTAAGAAGATTTCTTATATCATTATTGAGCTCTAGGCTCTCACCTAGTTTGAGTGTATGTACATCTATTTTAATCTTCAAAACAAAAGTGTTCCTTGGTTTCTACACTCTCTTGCTCTCTTGTCTTGTGATTCTTGTTCGAGAACCCTGGTGGTTAGTGGCTATTCATGAACCCCTTTGGCAACTAGGCATTAATTCCAAGGAGAGATTATCACTAAGATGAATTTTATGA
Source organism: Lygodium microphyllum (assembly GCF_053477565.2). Taxonomy (NCBI): domain Eukaryota; kingdom Viridiplantae; phylum Streptophyta; class Polypodiopsida; order Schizaeales; family Lygodiaceae; genus Lygodium; species Lygodium microphyllum. The sequence continues at coordinate 64,334,377 of NC_141141.1, forward strand.
ATGATACTAAGGCTCATAATATCATGAAGGACAAAGGGAGTTATCAAGAGCCTAGAAAGAGTACCAACTACCACCTAAAGTTAGTAAAGCTTGCCAACAAGCAAGATGGATCATTCTATTTTAAATGTTGTAAACACAAATACGAAGGCCAAGCATAGTGTTGTGGGACACATTAGTAGTACCTGACCCTTATACATGTATACCAAACTCCAAGTTACTCCAAGCTTACTATGGTGCAAATTTGGTAAAAGTCCTCATGCACCCTTCACTTTGTAATTACACAATCCCTACCTTCTAGGAAACCCATCCCCATAGCCTACAAAGCATGCCATGCCCTTGTTGCATTCCCTTTGCAACCATTACTACAATTGTCTCTCATTGATATTATAGAATGGATGTATGCTTGAGTTGGGAAAATGGAGAGTGTGAGATGTGAAAGGAAGTAAGCTAAAAAATCCCCATGGTGGTAGCATTCAATGACATCAAGTCTTTGGTCCTATAGCTTCTTATTAAGATATCAACAATATGCTTTATATTGGCATGCTTTAGAATTGTACAAGGTGCAACTACAAACATTGTTATATGAAGGGTTGATTCAACAACGGGAGAGGAAACAAGTTGTCCTATAGACCTCAGCACATCCTTAGGAGTGTTAATTGATCCTCTCTAAGTATTGCTCTAAAAGTCATAGATTGAGACATGGGAGGTATCCCTTGGATAGAAGGTGGATCTTTTTCGAGTCATCCCGAATGCCATAGTGACCTTCCCTCCCTCTTTAAAGTGATCACTTTTCAAAGATGCAAGCATAATATTTTATCACAACATCACTTGGAATTATAGAGAGGGATATGAACATGGTTTTACAGAGGACCTAAGTGCAAACATAGAATTATATAGGGATATGACATGAGTATCCCCCTCCACAAGACTTTGCTATTTCTATGAATGTTCCTCTGGAGTAAGGTTTGTTAACATGATTTGTCGAGCTATTGGAGCTAAGGCATCAAGTGAGAAGATTCTCCCAGACATAATCTTAATGGTTACACAAAGTGATATGGGTAATGATTTTAATTGTTACACTAAGTGATTTAGGTAATGTATTTGCAAGAAGTGGCTTCCTATTGCCCTTAAGAAGACAAGCTAGATATGTGGAGGAGCGTGTAAATGGTCTTATATTGAGGCTAAGGTTGTACAAAAGAAAGCTACTACTGTGAAGTGACCTGAGTTGATTCTTTTTGTTTTTTTCCGGTTTTATGGCGCAAAGTTACATTTAACATGTCTATTTTCAGTAGATCTTGGGGGACACTTTCCCTTTCGACTTGCTGGTTCAAGGGTCGACTTGCTATCACCAGATCGTTGACTTGCCACGGAAGGAAGGCAGTCACGACTTGCGCTGTTTGTCTAACAAGAAAATCGTGTTAGAGTAAGCTAATATTTACAAGCGCCCAATTTGAAACCCTCACTTCAAAGCTTTTATGCAATACCAGGGACTTGGATTTTGTTATCCGTGATATTCTTTGTTTTCAAAGAGCACCTTTGAAAGAGCGGGCAGCTGGGATGTTTTTTCAAGAGTGCAACTTGAAGGGTATGGTATATGAGTCGCGTGCTTCGACCTCGTAACTTGTAAGTGACCATGTGGCAAAATGACCCTGTAGGCAGTGTAGGGCACGGCGGGCGCACCATTCTGTTGCCACAAACGTTTGACCTCTTCTTCTCCGCGTACCATACCGGACCGTATAAAACGGGTGCTAATTGCAGCAGGTCTACCAGCTCAATCGACGCTGTGATCGCTCGAGCTTCCGTTCTTCGTCTTCGCCACGTTCTACATAACTTGACGTGCCGGCAATATTCTCGCACCAGCTACTTGGTGCTAGCCTACAACAACTACAAAAACAACCCGGCTGATTTCCCTATCGTTCGTCGTCCATTGGTATATATATACATCTATATATATAATCCTATGGCTCCGGTCACGTCGTCGTTCGTGCTCTCTCACATAGCTGAGCTCCTGCTGCCCTCAGACGAGGTGCAGAAGATGGGACTCACGGACCTGCCCCTTGACAAGTCCATCACGAGCGTGGAGCTGCCCGAGGTGCAGTGCTCCTTTCCTTCGCAGACAATCCACCCAGATTACCTGCAGCTGAAGCAGCTATCGCAGGAGTGGCTCCTGTCTCGTTTCGGGGAGCTGCTGCTAGTGGACGGCGCAGGTCAAGGTGGCGGCGGCTTCGCGGAGAGCGTGGCCCTCAAGTCGCGCTTCGACATCCTGGTGACGCTGTCGTACGCTAACGGTCTGAGCTCGCGCATGCCGGCCATCATCAAGTTCATGGCGTGGCTGCACATGGTGGACAACCTCCTGGATGAGCCCCAGGAGATGGCCGCCGACTCCTCGGCCGCTGCGCTCCTGGGGGCGAGGATCATGGCTGTGCTGGAGGATCGTGCAGATGAGGAATCTGCCGCAGCAGTGGCAGCTACTTGTACACAGCTCTCGGCGCGCGCGCGCCTGGCCATCCGCCTCATAGAGGAGTCGGCGCGTGAGGTGTGGTCGGATCTGCGGAGCGGCATGCCCCTGGGCCAGCAGCAGCGTTTCGTGGGCACCTTCCGCGACTTCCTTTGGGCCACTGCCACACAGGTGGGCTATCGGCAGAGCAGGCGCCTGGCTGACGTGGAGGAGTACACGCGGCTGCGGAGGGACTCCAGCTGCTGGAGAGCCTGCGACGTCCTGATCGAGTTCGCCCTCGGCATCGAGCTGGACAAGCGCACGCTGGCCCACCCGCTCCTTCTCCGCCTCAGGGACGCCACTCTCTACCACATCTGCTGGCTCAACGACCTCCTCTCCTTCGAGAAGGAATACAAGGACGGCGACTTCTTCAATCTCGTCTCCATCCTCTACTACAACCGCCTCAAGGACTCCGTCGAGGCTGCTGATAGGAGCACTGCCAGACGTGGCACTCACGCCGGTGCTGTCACTCCTCCCGACCTCCACCAAATCATGTTGGACGTCTCTCAGCTCGTCAAGGACATGGACGAGGACTGCGTGCGACTCGTCCGGGAAATCCGCAGCGGTTCTGATCCCTCCTTGTATGTAAGTGAGGAGCTGGACGCCTACATCCAGAGCCTCACCTACTGGCTGGGCGGCAACCTCTCCTTCCACTTCGCCGGCATGCGCCACGGACTTTACACCGCCAGCTACGCCTCTAAGAATCTGCTCGCGCGCATGCCCGACGCCCTCGCGGACAAGCTCGAGCTCTCCACCTGCGAGGCCATTGTAGCTGCAACGGCTACTCCCTATCTCGCCCACCGCCAATTACCAGCCGCTCAGGCAGCCTAAGTAGAAGCTTATAGTTACTAACCTTGACCATTAGTAGGTCCATTTGCTCCGTGCGGCCTCCTCAAAATTAATCGACTAGAGAACTCTAGTAGGATGACCACATTCCGTCTTAACTTTAAAGTTTAAGTCAGTGCGTGAGACACTGAGACGCGTCCTCCTCTATCGCCTAGGTCAACTCACTCTAATGACTGATCCATTCATTAATTGGTTCTACGCACTGCGACTTCAAGTGGTACTGGTAGAATCATGTAGACCTCGCCGAGTAATGTAAACATCATCTCCCATAAACACAAACAAGACCTGGTCGGTACTGCGGTTTCACTACTCGTAATTGTCTACTTTCTTAATCCTTTTCTTAGTGGCCTGCGCCACACTAGCGCTCTATTTGTTTTGGTATGCCAAATTGGTGCGTATGTCACAGTCGACCAGGCCGACTGCCCAGTATAAGCGCATTCTCTGCATGTTGCTGCATTCAGATCGTCGTGCCACTCATTGTGCTCTGTACTTGTAAACGTTGATAAAGGTTTTACTTGTTTTTTTCACTTGATGAACTAGGGGCACAAGGGTTTCTCTTTTTATAAACGTTTCCAAACTGCACAACGTATTGCGACTAGCTTTGCTTCATGATATACTACATCCATTATCCATGGTTGGAACTTGGCCCTTTGAGCCGCATTAGTCGGATTCTATCAAGTGCTTGCAAGTATATGTCCACATGATGATGACCTTCTATTACTTGCGTTCTTGTAACTATTATCAATAACTTTTGTCACTTTTGTGACCATAAATATTGATAAATGAAGGAGATAAGTGCTTCAAAGAACAACCCATGTAGATACTTATCCCACTTTTCTCAATGAAAACATAATAATTAACCGCTTATAACACACATATGCCTTTTTTAAACTTTTATGGCTATGTGAAATGGGATACCGAGATCATCCAAGCTCTTGGGTAGATGCACTAGACTTTGTCCCATGTGAAGGACTACACAAAAGTGATATTCTAAGCACATAAGTTAAACCCCATCTTGAACCTCTGTGTCACAAGGCATCCTCACCTTGATACACTTAGGGAGTCCTTGAATGCCTTAAAGAAGATATTGAAGGAAAAACATATTGCCAATGGTAACATGGCAAAGGACCTTCAAACATGAGCCCTTTAAAGAATGAATGAACTTCAATTTTTGTGCACTTCAGGTGTTACTAAAAGGTATTGCTAGGATATATTACTAGTTTTCCAAAAGGTTCTTAACTAGCACAACATCATGTAGGCTCACAAATCCAACCATCAACAAGGAAAGTGTAGGGTGGGGTAGGAAGATTAGGGTATCAACTTTGGACCATCTTACCTTATTTGAGACATGGAATGATTAATGGAAAACTGAACCATACGAAGATAACGGTATTTGAATTTCTAGGATTTTGCAATGATGTACCATGTCATATGATGACTTGAAAAGTAACCTAGATGATGCTAGGTGGATATGCCATCTTAGGTACCTATATCAGTGGTTATATTAATGTAATTTTTTAAAAGTTACCATTTTTTATTCTAACGCTCATAAAATAACATCATATTTGGGAATATGGAAATTTTCCATAATTTTGGGGCATGTGGTCAAATCTTTGGATTCGTCGTAACTTGAACACTATAACTCCAAATTGAGCATTCTATAGCTCAATAGATTCTATTTTTCAAGCGCTTTCCAATGATAGGTCACATCATATGGTTTTGAGAAACTTATGGGCATGTTATCTGGGTGCCACCTTTTTAGTATTCAAAAAATGGGAATTGGGAGATTCCCAAACTCATTGATATTGTGTTAAATAGACTTAACCAAAACTTACCCCTACACTACTTACTTTTTCCACTATAATATATAGACCCAATACCAACGTTTAAAGTGAAAAAATTAGTCATAGAAAATTTTGCCCTCATCATCACTATTTTCATCGCTAAAAACCTATCTCTATAGTGACACATATATCAATGCATATATAGTGACACATATATCAATGCATATACAAATGCTATTATCGACATAAATAGTGATAATTGCTATAAATTTGTGACACTAATAGTAACAATTGTTAGTAATTTTTGCGATGTAGATAGTGAAATTACAGACCAAAAAATATTTCTGGATGGCATGGTATACAACTATGCTACCCTTCTACCCACATAGATTGAATATTCTTCCATAAAATTAGTTACTATCGAATATACCCCTAAGTTCCAAGAATTATACATCATGATTTGCTACTAAAAACAAGGAATCCATTGATTGAATACGTGAACAAATGTGATGATAACATTGTGTCCATAGTACTACATTGAATAACAGGGAAGAATAATAATAATAGAGGAAAGTATCTTTAGAACTCATTCAATGTGAGCCACATACAATGAAGGAAAAACATGTATTAAAGTAGCTAGATACAATCAATCAAAACAAGTATGTGTGAAGCACAAGGCAAAAAAAGAAAGGTGCTCCATAAATATAAGCTCTAGCTATATTTGGTCACCATCCAATAGCTTGTCTTGATACAACATATCATTGAAAGGGCTTTATAACATAACAAAAGATCAATCTAGAGTAGACAATGCATCACAAGAACTAAAAATCACTACATTAAAGAGACATGTCATATTAGACTTCCATGTACATATAACTTATTGATAAGTAAAGTCAAACCATATCTTTTTACATGTCGTGTCTGCAAGTCTATAGGATAGTGATTTATAATGGAGTGCTTTAGGAAAAAAAAAATTAGTATTGTTAAGTCCTTCTCTTCATGACTATCACCCCCCTCAATGGTGTTAACATCACCTCTTTAGCTTTGTTAAAGGGTTCTCTCTCATCCTTGGCCCATTGACCTCTTCCTTTTGTTCTTGTCTCCCCAACATCTTCTTCATGATCTTTCTTCTTGTGCTAGCCAAACTCCTTCTTTTTTTGTGGATATAGTTGCGCATAATCAACAAAATTATTCCTCTCAATCTATTAAATAGTGACCCTAAACCTCTATCTATTGAGGAGATAATATGGCTGAGGGTGAAGATTAGCAAACCGATGAGAAATAAGGATGACGACAAGGAAGACAAAGGATAGAATGAGCATGCTCAAAAGGCATATGAGTAATTGAAGATCTTGAAGTTTAGACTAGATAGAAGGGAGGCCCAAAACATTTCCCGCTGACACCCATAGTGGGCTAATCTAGCTTATATGTGGTGGAAGAAGGCTAACAAGGTCATGACTGCTAAAATGGTCAAGACACTATGACAATGCTTAAGCACCTAGATAAAGAAAGAGTGATGCAAAGTGAGTAGATGCCTTCATGATGGGATTAGAAGAATACTAAGTGCATCACTCTTGATGTGTTATTCAACCAACCTCTTTAGAATGTTGACTTCCCTTTGTACTTGGAAAAGATCCTATATATGCACTTTGTGATAGCTCACTAGGGGACTTCTCATCAAAGGAAAGACACCATAATATTGTGGACATATGATGCATAGTATGACAATCACTCAACATGATTTGTAGTTGGCACTACAAGGCATCACATTGGAATTACATCTAAGAGAGGAGGCCTTAGAGTGAAAACATATTAACCCTCACAAAATAGCATTCCATGGATAGCTAACTTAGCACAAATTTTAGATGTGTTAACTAGATTCAAGGAGAATTAACAATAAATATATTATTTATCATGCTATATATAATTGGAAATCTCCTGAAACAAAGAATCTTAATGTAGAGTATTTGAAAGGTTTCAATTTGATTTGCAAAAAATTTATTGTGCATCCATTTTTTAAAAACTACTTTGTAGCCTACTACTAACAATCCAAATAACATAAGTGTGTTAACATGCTTTCACCCCTTGACAAACAAGCTAGCATAAAGAAATTTGGAGTTTTAGCAAATCTTGTAGTCCTAAATGCCACCACAAGTGCATGCGCACATTGAAGAGTAGATTTAGACACTCATAAGGACTACTGAGCATATAGAGCACCACATCTTGGATAGCGCTTCTCAAGAGGCATTACTATGAGATCACTTCATGACCTCCATACTCCATTCCCATGGCATCAAGTATAATGTAGATGTCCCCATGAGCTCAACCAACAAGTTTAGCCCCAATACTTGGGATATAATGGATACATGATACTATGCAATGGCATAGGGGCTGCAACCCATATACTCTAAACATAATTTAGCAACATCTTTCTCTTAGATACCTTAAAAATTCATGGAGCATTTAATCTCCTCAGGTGACTTTGAGCTTTGTTGAAGAGTCCATTATGTTATCCATACGTTTTCCATGCTTTCCATTCCTTCATCAATGTTGCATATGGCATACATGACGGGCTTCATTATATGATATGCATCAATGAAAAACCACCACCACTTATCCTTGTTCAAACAATTAGAACAAGACTTAGCAGCCTTATTCTTGACTCCCACACTTTGTTCAGCCTTCTACTCAATGCCAAGTACTCAACTTCTCTTGAGAAGAAACTTGACAACTCTCTTCAATGATCAACATAATGCTAGCAAACCAAGATATATCTTAGTTTTCATACTAGTCTTTCACTACTAAATTAAGTAAGTGTTACAAACACTACAAATAATCTTTAGATATCGCTCTTCTATAAGTCTAGTTGTATTTTAACATGTCTTTGCATTATCCCTAACAACTTGCACCGCATGACAATGCTCTATATCTTCAATAGTGTTGAATAAAATCTTCGCAATGTATTCCCTTGACTTGATTTTTCCTATGCTATATATGGCCTTTAAGAATGTCTCTCCCCTTTGTAAAACCAACACAACGTTTATCAATGGTCATTGTTGAATATTATACCAACCATATGATATAATAGTACATCTAATCAAGCCTAAGATACATAGAACGACCCTTTCAACCCGCTTCTTCACCTCTAAGTGGCACTTATCAAGAACATCGTACCATATGGACTGATAAGACAATAGGATCCCAATATTAGTGAGTTTGGGAATCTCCCAATTCCCATTTTTTGAATACTAAAAAGGTGGCACCCGGATAACATGCCTATAAGTTTCTCAAAACCATATGATGTGAACTATCATTGGAAAGTTCTTGAAAAATGGAATCTATTGAGCTATAGAGCGCTCAATTTGGAGTTATAGTGTTCAAGTTATGACAAATCCAAAGATTTGACCATGTGTCCCAAACTTATGGGAAATTCCCATATTCCCCAATATGGTGTTTAGGGAAAATCCAACCTCAAACTCCCCAACTTTCTTCCATACATATTTCTAGTGATCACTATCCACAATTATCATTGCAATAGCCAAGGCCTTTTGTGCTTCTCCTAATTGTATCACACAAAAACTATTATGGAGAGAGGTTTGATAGACACTCACTTTGTTCTTCAACTAACATTTTTTCTTATCATGTTTCACTCAAAACTCTTTAGGGTTAGAAGTATGGGGTGTCTAAGATAGAGAGACATTTGACTAATTGACAATATCATTGTGTGCCAATGGCACATTAATGAACTAATGAGTGCAAGAGTAGTAAAGATTACCTAACATAGCACATGGGTGGAGAGAATGTCACAGCAAGTAGCGGGCTATACAAGAAAGGGAGCGAAAGTCATCAAGGGTTGTAAGTACATGCATAGTCCAAGAGTTCAAGGGTCATAGGGCTCTTATGATTCATTGTTGAATCCTTCATGAGTCCGTTCAGTGGTGGCAAGTCTCTTTTGATTGGCAACCTGAGTGCTCTCTATCAGTAGAGTTACACTTATATTGTTTACAATCCCCACATGTGGCAGTATTACTGTCATTGTGTTGATGATTCTTTGATCCAACACTACTCATTTCCCAAAGTTCTGTGTCACTACCCACCATTGCTTGTCTCTAATAGATATATTGTTCTTATGTTAGTAATTTATTTTGGGTTGATCTTTTGAGTATACTAGTATTTGATCTCATTGTTGTGACTATGCCTAGCTCTACACCCTGGATGCATCAAGTGTGATGTTGGTATCAACCTATGTTGGTTCATCCTCTATTCTTTGAAGGTAGTGCTTGGACTCAATTACAAGAACCTTGAAGAAAAATCTTAGCTCTCTAAGATCACCCATCTCTGTAGGAAGGACCCATCAGGGACCTTGCCTTCTCATTTTCTCAAGGGTGTGCTTTAGTTATCTAAATATTCTAACACATTTATTTTTCACATGAAAGTATAGAGTTATTAATTAATCATGAAACATTGGCCGCTGTTGAGATATCGAGCTCCACTCGTGATACGCCAGGGTGACCGTTGTGTATTTATGTCACCGACTTGTTAGTTGCAGACGCGGTTGGTACACCGCCCATGAATAATAGCTACATGATAGCTATCCTTATCTACTCTAGTTCGTGGCTCAGTTAGTATGCCACCTTAGTTAGTTGAGTTTGGTTTGAGACCCATATAGAGGGTTCTTCTATTTCTTTGTACTTGAGTTCTTTTGGCTTACACAACTAAGAAGAGGAAAATTGTTTTCAGCCTCCACCCTTGTGTGTCTTCCCCCATTGTGCAAGCAAGAAAGCTTCAAGCGAGACTCCTTCCTTCTCTCCCACAATCTTGACAGCCGCTTTCACGTAGTTTATCATCATTGACAGAAAGATGATGTCAAACAATCCTTTGAAAGCAATTGCAAAAAAATATATTTATCCTACACATTCTCTAATATGCAATGCCACCTTGGCATTTCATCTCCTAATCTAGGACTTGTCTCCAACCTTAGGCTCATGATCCACCAATCCATCCTTATCTAGCATCAAGACCTTCCAAGAAGGCTATCCTTGGCTTATAAGGGTTAGGTGAATCCTTGATATAGGCCTAAGGGATTTATGGCAAGAGCCACCCTATCACCCTTGTCACCTCCTAACCTAACATCCTCTCTATGGAGACACCTCTCACATTTTGGGTTGGTCCTGACCTCTAGTGTGGTCAAATAACCCCTTGGTGAAGAGCTCCCACCACTAACATTGGGGTAGCTTTAGTGTGTAATAACATTTTCACCCATGAGGCACAAGAACTTTATAAAAATACAAAATCAAGCACTCTTATCATCAAGAGGTAGAAGAACATTCATTTCCTCATAGCACTAGTCCAAACAACCACTTTGAATATGCTTTAAGAATCAATCATGGGTAAGGAAAATATATCTTTCCAATTTAGCAAAACCTTATCTTAAAAGACAAGTCATCAAGCCAAAATAACGTCATTTGGATATATCACAAAAGAAAATGCAATCCCCAACAACTTATTCTTCTTTAGTGCAATCTCAAAATGATACATGCAAATCATATGCTAAAGATACACATCTCTAGCATTGTTTTTACATTGCAAGCTTTCCTTCAAACGATTCAACAATTTTTTATGCATAATCCCTTTTGTCATTGTATTAAGAGGCATCTATCGTTGTTTCTATCTTCCACACCTAGGTCATCGAAATTCTCTATAACATTAGCAATTTGAGTATTACTTGGCAATATGAGTTACTACTTCTGAATACAATTCCATGCATAGTTCTTTGCATTTTAATCCCATGAAAAACCTTTGTTTTTATGAAATAGAAAATTAACCTAGTTATTAAGCTAAAATTTATGAGAAAATAGATTCTTATACTTGGTTCATATGATATCATAATACCAACTCCACTTTATAATCAACCATAGGCAATGGAAAGGAATACAGGGGGCACATGTGGTCCTCAAAAGTCAAGGTCCTAATGTGCTCACCAAATGGAATAGTAAGGCCAAAATGTTTTCACATAGTGGTCCTTTAGATTCAAGTCTTTCCAAGATTCAGTAACTTCCCCGAGTATCTTGACCATACAAATCTTTTAGTAGTTGTATGATTGTACATGAATGTTGTCCTTCAAGCCATCCCTCCTAGATGATGGGGATGAAAGACATTTCTATTTTCCTCTAATCGTTCCTTTCGTTTTCTCTATTCTCTCCCTCTCTCCCTATTTGCTTTACCTCTTACCTCTCTATCACTCTCTTTCTTCTCCTCTATCCTCTTTCCTTTCTCTCTTTCATTGCTATTACTATATCTCTCTCTCCTCTTCTCCTCCCCTATCTTCCTTCTCTCTCTCTACCCATTTCTTCTTCTCCTCTATCTTCCTCTCTCTCCCTCTTCTCTCCTTCTCCTCCCCTATCTTCTTCTTCCCTCTTTATCCATCTCTTCTTCTCCTCTCTCCTTCTCTCCTTCCCTTCTTCTCCTCTCTCTTCTTCCCTTCTACTACTCCTCTCCTTCTTCTCCCCCCTCTCCTCTTCTTTTGCTCTTCTTCCACTTAATTATCTCTCCTTATTCTCACTATCTTCTCCTCTTTGTCTCCATCTTTCTTTCTCACTATGCCTCTTCTCTCTCTCTCTCTCTCTCTCTCTCTCTCTCTCTCTCTCTCTCTCTCTCTCTCTCTCTCTCTCTCCCCCCCCCAATAGTGCACCGGTCAGCCCAAAAGAACACCATCCCCTATGCCTTATAACACTAAGGCTATTAGATAGCCTTTGGATGGCACTTTTTCTACATGCCATTGTCTACATCCCCCCTCTCTCTGTTGGTGATATCCCCAAGACAATCCAATTTGAATGGTGGTGAGAAGACTTTGATGCCATTGGAGTTGATGATGCTCTCATAGTTGGCATCAATCATCGCAAGGGCTTGAGAGGTGGCGATGAACTAGTAGAGATCATCTATGTTCAAAAAAAAATTCTTTTAAAGAAAAATTTCAAAGGTTCAGTTTTAAACTCCCCCTTGTTAGCCCTCTTTCATGTGAGTGCAATATCTTTGTGATGGATGTAACATATGATACATATGAAAAGCACTTTATTTGACCATCAAGCAAGAATAAAGTAGCTTTTCCAATGTGTAAAATCAAATGTGAAAAATTATCACCCATCTCTACACAACTTGGACTTTGTAAATCCTACATCTCTCCAAGCCATTCAACATGACTCATCATATCATTAGATGCACTAGAATCAAATATACCATACATAATCACTTGTCTAATTTCTTATAGTAGTGTTCATCATATGATGCATAGCAAAAGGATGCTCATTTTCTTCATCATTCATCTTGAGGATGATACATAATTGCCTTGTTGTAATGCATGAGACAAGACTGGTCATAATCTTATAAAAATCAATACACTCTCTTATTGAAAATTGGGAAACATAGAGTAGATAAAGAAGACAATAATAAATATGTGTTATATGTTTCATAGAGTTACAACAAGGAGCAGCTTACAGCATATGCAAAATAGGCACTCCCACGAGGAGTTTGATCCACCCAATCACACCCAAAGTATATTGATGTACATGAGGGATCTCAATCACAATGAAAATCACAATCTTTCTCTCAATTTCACTCACAATCTCATTCTTATTCAGAATCCCATTCTTGAATTTCATAGAAGAAGAAGAAGAAGAAGGTGTAGCTCTTGAGCGATTGTTCTATAAATGGTTTCATGCACCTAAAAAGTGATTCTTTTAAAGGTTACATTTTTCAAAGAAAAGAATGGGTGTGATTTTCCAAAATTGGAATGTCCATGAAAGTTTGACAAGAAAACCAAAAAAGGAAAAAATTAATGTGTTTTTTGTATTGGAAATATTTTATTTTTCATTTTAAGAGGTAAGTATCTTTAAATTGGTCAAGGACTAGACCAAGCTTAAGAAAGAATAAAATAATCCCCTTGATGTCTTCTTCAAACTATGTGAGCCAACCTTCAACCAAATTATGTTGTATTTAGACATTTTTGCTCAAAGAGAAGACATGTTTTTATTATTAGAGAAATGTTAATAGAAAATGTGATATTATCAAAGTTTCTCCCACCTCTCAAAATTACCTAAAAATCACTTCTAATCACTATACACACATATGTTACAAAAAAATTGTAGTATGTCTTTATTAGGGCATGTCACGATTTACCACAATGAACGATATCCTTCTTATCAGAACTATGATATGCCCATCATATTGAATTTTTTTCTTATATGTGCGTTGATAGTGTTTGAAAATGATTTTTAGGTCATTTTAAGTGTTTTGAAAAATTTTGGTGCTGGCAAAATTTTTGTAAAAAATTTTCAAACTTTTAGGCATAAGACCTGTTTTAGAAACTAATTTGTGATCAAATGGAGCATAACTTAGTCAAAGTTCCTCTCATGGAGTTTGAAGAGAAGATCAAGGATAATATTTTCTCATCTTACATGCTCGGTCCAATTCTTCACGGTTTTGGAGATATGAGCGTTTGAAAATGAAAAAACAAAGGCTTTCTTTTTGTGCTTTCTTTTTATATTATGATTTTTATGCTCTCTTTTCATTTTTGGCAAGTCACATGCAAGTGATGATTTGGGATGATTGCATCAATTTTGGTACATGCTTCTTTTGAAAAACACACCGTTCTTGGAAAATCCTATTTTGGAGACGCGAAGTCATTTTGGCAGAAAGGATAAACAAGCATTTATCTTCATTACATCTTTTTCTTCCAAAATCTAAGATTGAGATTATGATTTGATGGAGATTGTGAGTGAGAGTGAGATTGCAAATCTTTCATGCAGATGAAATTAGCTTGGGGGAGGAGGTTCAAACTCCACATCAGAGTACATTTTCTGATTGTGCTATCTATTGCTCCTCTATTTTCTTCAAACTATAACACAAATTTCTCTTTTTTTCCTAATTATCTCTCTATAAAAAAATTGTGTTGATTTTTATCACATTGTGACTAGTCATGTTGCAATAACAATAAACTACAATATGATTTTTTTTTTCATAAAATGATATATAATACTAAAATTTTCTAGAATCTTTATTATGTCATCCAATTCTTCCTTCAGAGCTTATGTTTCCTCTAATTACCATGGTCTCCTAAAATTTTCATGTCATTAAATCCTTGATATAATCAATGTTACTAGGTACCACGAGTATGTCCCATACTACAATCTCTTGAAGAGGATCTACCATGTCTTCTTCCTTGACCTTGAGTAAAATGCTTGGAATTTTTTGTCACTTCTTTTTAATAATTCACCTTGCATGTTAATCTATTTAATTATCATAAGGGAGAAAAAGTCATTAAAATTTGAAGATGGCTTTTGTACATATACAAAAGAAATAAGAGTTTACTAGGCCTTTTTATTACTAAAACCACCCAAAGTAGATGAAATCAAATCATTATCTCACCTTCAAAGTATACTTATTTACAACCATTTTCGTTTCTTCAAACTATTCAACTCTAGATTGAGCTAAATCTTCCATGTTTTTATATTCAATGGAAATATTATTTTGTAAGAGATGGAAAATAGGATACATAGGGATAGATATAAAAGGGGAAGGTACCAATCATTTTTTATCTAATTTTGACATAAGTACAAGTATGAAATCTAATTTTGACGTAAGTCTAATTTTGACATATGAAATCTCTTCCTGTCCTTTCATGGCTGCCAGGCATCTCTTTCCTTTGTTCCTATATTTCTCTCTCCATTTTTTATTTTTCTCTCTCCTCATCTAGATTTTCTCTCTCCTCTATACTCTTCTTCTCTCTTTCTTGTAGATTTCTCTCTCCTCTGAGGTCCCTTCATGACAAGTGATATCAGAGCATAGGCTTTTGATCCATTTGATTTTCTCAAATTTAGACATATTTTTTCCAATTTTCCACTATCAAATCTTGGATAGTATGTACAAGAGCCACATGGTAAGCACTTGCAAGTATTCTACTTGGAGCAGAGACTAATCTTGAAGCTCTAAAAAAGATCTTGGAGAGATTAAGCTAGATTGTGGCTAAAGTGGCAAGTCGTATTGCATCTATTACAGGCTATTTTGAAGGTAACTTGGTAAAATAGGAATTAATTGAACCTAGGAAAAGAATAAAATGTGGTTACTTTTCAAAGAGAGGGTTCTGTTTTCCCTTTCTTGAAACTTTCTTGCAGGTTTCATGGATTATGTAGCCAAGATCTCTTCCTATCTCTCAAACCCTTGCTCTTCTTGACAAAGCAATACTTGATCAAGTTTCTATACTTCATATCCTTCATAATGATTACCAATAAGATTTAGGAAAGCTTAGCCATGGTGCATAGAATAGAC
Organism: Lygodium microphyllum; assembly: GCF_053477565.2. Lineage (NCBI taxonomy): Eukaryota > Viridiplantae > Streptophyta > Polypodiopsida > Schizaeales > Lygodiaceae > Lygodium > Lygodium microphyllum. The sequence goes on from NC_141141.1 coordinate 64,349,827, forward strand.
CCAAAAAATGGAACACATTTTTTAACCTAATGTCCGCTTGATTCTTGCTCATGGTTCCTATTCTCAGGTCGCCATGGTGTTTCTGTTGGTCACTAGCAAGTGAAAACTCTTAGAAATCATCAAGATTTGTGCTCCATTCTTCTTCTTCTTGCTCTCTTGAAATCCTAATTGTGCAATCCATGGGTAGCCATTAAATATTGAACAAAGATTTTCAATTTCAAAGGGCTTTTGCTTCATTTTATCTCTAGAATCTATCTATAACAAGATTCTCTCAAGATTTGATCAAGATTAGACATTGGAGCTTTCTTCATTTCTTCAAGCTTCCGTGGAGTATAAATTTGGGGATTCTTCATCAAGCTTTACATTCTTTGTTTCTAAAGTATAACCTGAAGCCTTTTCTACATGGTTTACTTCTTCATGGCCAACATTGAAGGTTGAAGGTTAGTTTTCTTCCATTGAAGCAACATAAAGCTTCTTCTAATGAATTAAGAAGGGTATCTTTGAATATTTTCTTCTTCAAGTTCCTCAACACTTGCAATATCAAGAGGCATTCTCTAATGTTGAATGCTCAATTATAAGCTTCAACCATAGCTATTAGTTCAACAACTCTATTGTCTTCTTTTAAGCAAGGCTCTTCAACCTTGGTAAGATTGAAGATTGTGGAGCTATGGGCTTCAATTTAGAAGAAACATTGTTGGCATTACAAATTTTTATGTTGGCATTTGTTGATTCATCTTGGTAGTGATCCACTTCATGCACTAATTATAGGACACTACTCCTATATTACAGTCATTAAAATGGGTGGTTTGGGACATTGACTTCTCTTCATTGATAATAGATTAATGACTTGGTATCCTACAGAGTGCCCATAGATCAATGAATCTATAGGGTTAAATAGGGTCAAAGGTGGATTTATAGATCTCTTACAAGATCATCTAAACAAGGTAGGTTGTGGATAGTTTCAATCAACAAGTTTGGGCTATCATATCCTTTTCTAACCTGCTTCAGAATTTATTGTTGAGTCTTTCTTCGAAGAACAAGAAACTGTTTGCTTTAATTTGAACCAAGAAGTTTGTCAATAAGATCTTTCAGTCAAAAGTTATGGCTAGTTTAGTACTTCTAGGTACAACATGACTACCTTTCCATAGGCAGGGAAATAGAGTATTATGAATCTTATGAGAGATATCGATTATAATACATGCTCTCATGACTTATGATGACTCTTAAATGGCATTGGAAATGATAGATGTGAGTTTGGTTGAGCAAGTAATTATCCATCAGTTGCAACCACTTACTTCTCAGTTAGTTCAGCAAGGTGTAGGCTCTTATGAATCCCTATGATAACATAGTCTTAGAAGGATGTATATGTAATGTTAAAGCTAAAAGTATGTTATTTGTATTACTAACCATGAAAAAAATATAGTTTTAAACTGATTTTTGGGTATCAATGAAGTATTTTTGCAGCAATGGTACTACTGTTCTACAATCTCTTCAAGGTAGGGATGTATTACATTAGCTTGTATAATTGCTTAATCAGTCATCTGAGTAGAAGTTAGAATATGCATTAGTATTTCTTTCCACTCTCTTTGCTGAAATTGATACTAATAAGTGCGCTACTATAGTTCATACACCTCCATTGGTTAGGAAGGGATCATAGGCTTCATTAGAAGAACAACTAGCATGGAAAATCTTAGATGTTTTCTATCTTCATCTTGATTCGTCTTTGTATCTACCATGAGGATATTAGAATTTGTAGAGATGGCTATAAATCTTTTTCTTAAGCATGTTGCATGGAAAAAAAAAAGCTTGCATTGAATGCTACTTGGTGCAATCAGTTGAATGATAGTGCTCAGCCTACTCTACAAGATGTGGTTACTTTTTTTGGAGCATTTTGATGTTGGTCTTACGTCTAAACTTGTAGAGTTAAACCATCAACAACAAGTATAGTTTGTACAAAGCCATGATGGAGAGGATTATTCCGTTGACTTTGAACAACAAATCAATGGGAATTGGCCAAATGCACTACTAAATTCTTTGTTTCTTCAAGGTAATGATGATGAAGTAGACAATGGATTTTATGATATGTAAGAGAAAGAGCATGAAGAGGCTAGTGACCAAGATGAAGATCATGAAGACTAACCATATGAAGAAGACCAAGAAGATAAGTAGAGAATCCTCTAGCGTGAAGGTACCAATTATTTTGCATCTAGTTTTGACTTACGTACAAGTATTTTCTTGTTTCATCTCTCTCTTCCTATCCTTTCATGGTTGCTAGCCATCTCTTTCCTTCTTTCATGTCTTTATCTCTCCATTTCTAATTTTTCTCTCTCCTCATCTAGATTTTCTCTCTCATCTACACTATTCTTCTCTTTTTGTAATCTTCTCTCCCCTCTTTCTCTCTCCTCTTAGGTCCCTTCATGACAATTTTTTAAGGTGATCCAAGCTACATGTGAACTTTATGCATTTCTAGTATATATGAGCCAAATATTATCAATGACTTTGGATAATAAATACATTACCTTTTTATATTTTTCATTCCATTTTTCCGGTATCTTGAATTCTTCTTCAGTGGGACAATCACTTTTCTCTAATTCTTTTCCTTGACATGAAAGAAACTCATATATGCATTTCTCAATAAGAAAGTTCGCTACATAAAACTTTCATGGTAGATAATATCTCTTTTTTAGCATCTCAATAATAGGATTTTCACTATTCTCGCTAATTTTGATAGAATTCAGTATTAAATATCAAGGAAATATTTTGAAACCTTTCATAAAAAGTTCACAATGATAGATTATGTAGCATTTCCATTGACTCCTCAATAATACACACAATCTGCAATTTGTTTGCAAATAAACCTTGTGTTTTCTTTCTAACAAACATCGCAATACTTATAGATTTGAAATATATAACCTATATACCTAAGAATAACCAATCTAAAACTGTTATCTATAACCTTGCAAGGCCAAAATGATCTTAGATAACCAAAAACATTATTCTGAAATCTTTGACATGTGTGCGTAAGAATGACCATGACGCAACCAAAATTATAATATACCCTTTGCGCAACTACATTGGGGGTTAATATTGTTGTGCACAACTTTTTGTAGCTAAAATGGGGGTTAGAATGGTCTCAGATAGCCAAAAATACCGTTTTTCTTACACATCAATTCCCATAATAATTTGATATTTTTGCTCTACCTATTTCAACTATTTTTTGCACATGTTTGCACAAGTAGTATCCAAGGGAAAGAGTGAAAGAATCTTTGGGGCAGGGGCAAGGGGGGGTCACTCATAAATATATGTATGTATAACATGAGTTCAAAATAAGGGATTTGTAAAATACCATTTGTATACATTTTTTACATATAGAAGGGTGTCATATAAAGGGGTTACTTATAGATTGAATAAAAAAGGGTTGTGTTTTATTTTTAAAAAGTCATAGATTAGAATATTCAAAAATAGGCCATGAACTCATGTTATATAGAGGACACACACACACACACACACACACACACACACACACATACATACATACATACATACATACATACATACATACATACATATAGTGAACCCTATGAGGAGAGAAATGATGAGCTTTTTACTGCTGTCGTGCCACTATGCGGACATAGTGTGGAAAACCTTGGAGTACATAGTGTACAAAAACAACACTGCGAACTGGGGAGAAGACGAAGAAGGAGCGATTTGGGAGAATTTTGATCAAGCATCCTAGGGTTTTACCCCCTTTTGGAGCTAATAGAACCATTAGATTTGAAATCTGAGTAGCAGAGAAGAAGCTAGTATTTGGTGCATATTTTTGGCTTACCAAGGAGCTTCAAGAGATCTAATACTTGGAGGCTACTAAGAGTGGTTGTTGGTTATTGGATGTATGTGGAAGCACTGATCCAATATTGTTTGGACTACTGTGTAGTGAAGATCCATTTAGTAATTTTGACACTCATTTAAGTGCCATTTTCAAAGTCCCCTTTTCAAATTAACAAAAGACATTATGCACATACATTATATAATAGTTTAGCATGTACTCATTGAACAATATTAAAAAGTTTATTTTCAATGAACAAGGAGGTGTGTTTAAACTCATATGATCTAATACTATTTTATGCATACATTGGGTGAACTAGTATTGAGAGAGAGAGAGAGAGAGAGAGAGAGAGAGAGAGAGAGAGAGAGAGAGAGAGAGAGAGAGAGAGAGAGAGAGAGAGAACATGTGTGCATGCATGTGAGATTTTGACTAGAGAGTGTATGTGAATGAGTGTCCATATATGAGTAAGAAAGAAATTATCTATGTGTACATGTATGTGCACACACACTTACATATGAGTCATTGGCTAAGGGAGTGAGTTAGCACATGGATGCATTCATTTATATGTGTTGAGAAGTATACAGAAGTATGTGTGTGTGCATACATATATGTGTGCATTATGCGAGGAGTGTGATTGTATGTGTGGAGTGTGAGTGAGATGGTATGGATATATGTGTAAATGTGTACGTGTGTGTGGAGAGTGAGTATGTGTGCTTGTGTGTGGAGAGTGATTGAGTATGTGTCTATTTATAGGTATTTATGTTCGAATGGGTGTAAAGAAAGCAAATATATCTTTAGATAATAATTTCAATACTAGTCTAAGAGTTGACACACATCCAACAATGAGAATATTAAGCTTATAGGAGAGAGAGAGAGAGAGAGAGAGAGAGAGTTGACATGTCAATAATTTCTCCAAAAGACAAAGTAGAATTTAAAATGTAAACCTCAAGAGATGAAAATGAGATAGATCATATAAGTGAAATGGTTTTTATATAAATTCATCAAGAGTTATAAGTATATCAAAACTCAAAGTAGCATAAAACCTCTTCTAGTACCAATATCTTTAAGTGCACAAACTCCAATGTATCTGAACTCTTTACAATTCACCATGATTCCTTTGAATGTCTTGTAAGGTGAAGTTTTTGGATAGACAACATGCTCTACATTTTCTCTCTCTTTACAACTAAGCTATTGATGTATCCTATAATGTTTTCCATGTTTACATCTCCATGGAAATGGAGGAGGTCATCAAGATTTTCAACTTTAGGATCGAGGACCTCCACTATTGAGTGTATCTTTACCCTTTGATTCTTAGAATACATTTCTCTCCAAGAGTCCTAATCTGACTCTAAACCATAGTAGTATAACAAGAATTGGGATCACTTGATGTTGCCTTGTACAAACAAACCAAATCCAGAATTTGGAATATTTGAAGTCTCGATTTCATACTTCACACCATCTAAATAAAATGTTTTCTTTCAAGGGGGTAATAGATTCATTACGAAATTCACTTGACTTGAATCTACCATGACTCAATATTGCCTTTGATAGACCCTCTTCTAACATGGTTTTTTCTACCAAGAGAAGTGGATTTTATTAGCTTTCTAATAAAAATATCATTAACACTAGTCTTGTAGTAAAAAGACAGTTTTATGGCAAATAGGACCCTCTACAAAAAATTCCCTTTCTCATCAATAAGAAAGATTAAGAAGAAATGGTTTGGAAAAATGTGATCAAGACAAGTTTATAGTTGAAAAAAAAAGGTCAAAATAAGCTAGAAAGTGTATATTTTTAGGTTCATCTTAAAGACTATTTTTGCATGAAGTAAAAAACTTTTAGTATTCCTAATCAAGACCATCTTAGAAATTTTTTTATCAGGCTTAAACTTTTATGAAAATAAAATTTTGATATGCATAGTATGTATTCCCATTGAGATATTTGAAACTAGATAATAATTGTCAACTTTTTAAGAGCTTCAAACACTGTTGTTGAGTACTATTTTGATCAATTTTCATGCACATTTGAGAATCCATTTTTAAATAGAAAATGACATCTCACTTGAAACTTGTTTTAAATCTTTTACTCTACTATCTTACAATGTTGGGAAAGTTCCATCCACTTTGGTATCATATGGGCATGTTATTTCAAATATGGTGAAATAGGACTTGAGTCACTAAAATAGCTTGCATCCACTTTTGTGGCAAATTGTAAAATGCATGTTAAAAGAGTTATGGAAGATAAAACCATTTCCTATCTATATATGATTGTACCAATTTTGTAGCTTCGATATGTATGCTTTTGCTAATATATCATTTATATAAGATCCACAATCATAATCTAATTTTATAGCATAAGTAATATATGTTGATCAAACATATTTTTAATGCTTATTACCTTGGGGAGAGGGGGGTCACTCATAAATATATGTGCATATCATGTGGATCAAACATAAGGGATTTTTCAAATACTATTTATTTACATATATTTTACATACATAAGGGCACCATATAAAGGGGTTATTTATAGCTTGAATAGAAAATGATTATATTTTATTTAAGTTTTTTATAGATATGGGTATTTATAAATAGGCTTTGAATACATGTGATATAGAGGATATATATATATATATAGTGAATCTCCTGATCTTATTACTCTCTTTGAGAGCTCAACCCAATTCATAGTAAGCCTTGTTTGTTATACATAACCTTGAAAATCCTTGTGAACAAGAAGGGTTTGCTTGTATGAATTGTAATGTATATGATTTGCATGATCATTTAAGCGACACTTATTTTATTGATTATGAATAGAATGACTAGATACACATGAGCTTAAATAATTGTAATTAACTTCAGGGATATCTTCTACCAAGAATTGATGTGTGAAGCTCTTCCACTCCTCTATGACATCTTGAAAATACTTGTTTTATTGATGAACCTTTGTGATCCCGAGCTAACCAAACTTGTAAAAGCATATCATCTTATTGATGTCATTTAATTCCTTTGGTCGAAGAAGATAAGGCAACAACTCCAAGCATAAAATATCATTTGATTGACCAATAAAAGAATGAGAAAAAATGCATTTCTCCCTTGATTTTTTCATCCTTTGAATGGACAATTATCAATGAGAAGAGTATTCTTTGTTTTGCATATATTCTAATATTGATTGCAAGCTTTTAAATTAGAACTTCTAATTAAACCATGATTTTGGAAGCATCAAATCAGTATTTAGGTATACTTTTAAATTTCTCAGATAAATCAATTGAATATCAGTATTAAATATCAATATCAATACACAAATAAATATCAATCCGAGGTATATAGAAGGAGAGGATGAGAGTTGGATTTTAGAGCCCATTTTGAAGTGGAAAAGTGGCCCAAGAAGAGGCATAAAAGACCAATTTTTCATGAAAAATGAAACGGTTGCGGATAGATGAGCTAGAGCTTTCCTAGAGTGAGTTTGATGCTAGGAATCCAAGCAAGTCTCGGATTGTTGATTGGAGTCTGTTTGATCCCCCATTTAATCCCTGCAAGGTTTCGCATTATGAAGCAACTATGTGATCCAGGAGCTGAAAAGTGCATCATGAAGACCCGTTTATAGCTTTGGATGTCACGAAGCTAGTCAGCTACTAGTGTAATAAACCCCCCTATTCGTGTCCCATAGGACCCCCCTAAAAATAATTAAAATTATATATATATATTTTAGCTTCCCCCCTATCGACGCTGCTAGCTGGAAGGAGGGAGGGGAGGTTGAAGAGGATGACGACAATGATAATGAAGATGATGATGAGGAGGAGGAGGACACCTAGACTACCATCCTCCCTAACCCTCTCGACCATCAGCCTGCAGCTGAGAGTCTGCGGCCAGCTGGGGAGCTAAGAACCCCTGCCACCATGCACAATGCTGACAGGTGGTGGATAGGGTAAGACACCACCACCACCACCCCATACCACCTTTCCCCCACCTCCCTCCCATTATAAAATCCCCCCGTCCCATCAAAATAAAAAACCAAGGAAAAGATGCTCAATGTGTTGCTCAGAGAGAGAGAGAAAGAGAGAGAGAGAGAGAGAGAGAGAAGGTTCTAGAAGGGTCTTTTCCCCCCTCCTTAGAGGAAGATCACACACACCTCCCCTTCCCTTCTATCCCATGAACCTTTTCCCCCATTTGCCCCTCTATTGAGTAAGAGGCTCCTGAAGTCCCTACGGGGGGGTTGCATTTAAAGAGAGAAAGATCAAGAATGGCCCCCAAGTAGAGAATGCCATGTGCAGATGGCAATTCCACAATCCGTAACAAATCTTCGGGCAAGGGCATCACTGTTAATACAACTATGGTACCGAATATAAGTAATACATTTCCAACTTGTTAGATGCTTGCTTTGATTCTCGTATGAGATACATTAGGCCCCGTACTATACCACATGAGAATAGTTCATTGAAAATGATGAATTTCATCTCAAATACTTGAAAGATTGAATTTTCAAAATGCATGTATCAAGAGAAGTTAATTGCACCTGGATGCTATGCGATAAATACATAGTGTAAACACCATGTAAGGTTCCAAAGTATTGTCGAGTTCCCTTTCTTGCAAATAATAGGTATGTTTTCACCATATTGAGGGTATATGTTGTAGCTTGCACACCTGATGGATTGCATTGTAGGCAATCTAGTGTAAAAGAAATTAATTTTTAAACCTCTAGATTTTTGTCCAAGATCTTGCTAATATCATGAATTGATAGCTCATGTTTGATAGATTGGGATCTTGAGGATGTGCATAGTTAGTACAAACAATGATCATAAGGATTAAAACTAAGATGTTGTGAGATTCGTATGATAACTAGTACTTTCATCAATCCAATTCTAGGTTAGGCTAGATACAAACAACAATTCCTGGCCTCAAAGGCAAGTAGAGAGCTCAAGGAATAGGAAACCCTAAGTCAAAGGAAAGACCAATACTTTTATACTTATTAGGAAGAAGGTTGGGTTGTTGATCAATGTAAGTGATCAATAGAACTTACATATTGTATAGTTGTATGAGACCTTAAGATATGCCTTAGCTGAAGGAAGGGAGTATTAAGTAAAATTTTGCATAGTATCGCTCTTAGATCCCAAGGGGGAAACCGAATATGTGGATGAAAATGTTATTGCGTCTATTCTTGCATTGTTTGGAAAAATACAATTGGTTTAGCTGGTTGATCAAACAACATCCTAAATGCTTTTATACTCAATTGATTGTTGGATTGTTGTTTGGATGATTATTCCAAGTGCTTGTGATTGATGGTAAATTCATGGGAAGGGTCTGTGTGATGAAAAATTTCCATGGGGATAAAGGAATGTTTTCCTAGAAAATGATATTAGGACTCACTACCTTGATTGTGCTTGATTCTCAAATGATTTAATGAAGGAAATATTTTTTGCAGGGGTGGATCACCTCCACGATCACACCGCGGATAAACCCAAAAAGGGCACTACTCGATTCATGGGCCGAAGGTGGAGTAGTGAAAAGGCCAACCATGGGAATAATGTTTCATTTCTAGGTAGCTTGCGGGTCAGGTGGAGCTTTGGACACCCCTTGCGAAGTCTAGACTAGAGTTCAAGACCTCCGTGGCCCCAACGTCTATGGCATTGGAAGATCCTATTCTAGATAAAGGATGGAAATTGTGGTACCATGTGATTTGGACCAGCTACTTTTGCACGGAAAAAGGGACATAGAATTTCTCCTATATGGACAAGAGGTAAATATTAACTTAAAGATAAGTTAAGGAACTTGTTTGTCAAAAGGACTGCTTGCTCTATTTTTGTGTCGGTGCTATAAATTACGCGAATGAATCGTGTTTCCTAAAAGGCTTAATTAAGGAAGCTGAATTTAAATGTCACACATAAATGTGATAGGACCTAATTAAGTAACTAAAGAGCACCTATTGAGGGAAGCGGGTGCGAGGAACCCCTGATGGGTCCTCTCACAAGGTTTTATCGACCCTTAGGAATTGTTAGGTTAGAACCCCAATTCATGCCGCTTTAGGGGACCAGAATGGGACTTTGCCCTACACGTAGAGAGGTTGAGCGGCGCATCCCTCTTATTTCCTATTCTCTATGAACCAAGTGCGACATGGATGCGCTTCAGCTTGGGTATCTCTGCATAAAGTAGGATGTCCAAGACTGATGCTAGAATGATGTTAGGAGACCTTGACCACTAGGAACCCAAATTTAAATTCGATCCGAATGGGTTTGGCTGTGAACATTTTTTTGCGAGGGGAACTCAAGAAACCCTAGGTGACAAACTCCCTAACATTCCATGGGAGTAGCGAGCAGTGTCTCTTAGATGATGGACCGCTAAAAATTTACCTGGACAGCCGATTGGTAAGCTAGGCTTGAATATGGTGGAAGCAATGGTGCAAAGATCAAGGTATTTCTAAAGTCACTGTCACTTTGGGTTCAATTGAAAGACGATATACGTAGACAATACCTTCCGCCAACCTACTAGACTTTGAGGATAAATAAATTCTTCAAGCTAAAGTAGTAGGAGTTAACCTCGGAAGCCTACTACTCAAAGTTTGTATCCCTACTAAAATACGCACCACCTATGGATATTGTGCAACAAGTATCCAAGGTTTGCCATGGCCTGAATACTCCTCTCGATGACTGTCTTCAAGCAATGCATCCAATAGACTTGCAAGATGCATTACTTCGAGCAAAGCCAATCATCCAAGAACTTAAATCAGGCAATTGTGACAAAGATGATTCCTGAGAGATCAGGACAAGAGATGCCACACGTGCGGAGAGATAGGGCACATCCGTAAGAGATGTCCCAACCATTGATGCTTCCACTGCAATGAGCCAGGGCACATCCAAGAATAATTCCCAGACTATAGTCTAGAAGATATTAAGCCTCCAAGAAAATGAAGCTACACAAGTGTAGTCTTTGGATATATAGAGGAATCAGATGAAGAGGAAGACCTAGAATCCACTACACCTCTTCAAGATTATTAGAAATCCTAGAATATTTTATCAACATGCAATACAACTTGTATTAGGATATACCTTACTCTTGTAACTACAGTTAACCCCAGAAATATGATTGCATCAATTTTGAGCCTAGAACTTACAAGTGATCAAAGATACTTTAGCAAGGAATGACAATTATAACTTGCAATGAATTTCTCTTAAGTTGTTCCTTCTCAACTAATATAGATTGGGTCTTACTAGAATGTGGAAGCTTGGGAGTATTCTTTAGTATTACAAGCAAAGCCGATTATCCATGGATCTTAGTCCAAATCTAAAAAGAGGAAAATTTGGAAATAAAGTTCCCAAGATAAAGAACCACTTCGGTCTGCTAAAAGGATCCTAGGGCAATTTGGTTTAAAGAAGAAAATCCTACCAAAGATAACCAAGAATCTTGTGACCACAAGTGATAAAGTTTCACAATGTTTCTATTGCAAGGAGCTAGGTCATTTCAAATGGGAATGTCCAAAGCACCCTAAACAACGATGCTCTTAGTGCCACAACATTGGACATATCCACGTCAATTGTCCCAACAAGACTCAAAGAGAACTTGAACTTACAAGAAATGAAGTTATACAAGCTTCAGTGATCTAGGACCTACCAAGAAATTATCAAATACATAGGGAAAAAAACCTAGAAGATATTCATGAGATGTAACTACAATAAAATTGCCTCTTGTAATCCACACTCGGATATATCAAATACAATAAGTTGTTGTTTTAAAAGAGTGCATGCTTATGAGTGGTTAGAGTGTGGCAACGAATACGTGATGGGTCCTAACCCATAGGTTCCAAAATAAAACCCACAGTTTCTTTCGAGATGAGGATATCTCGAGTTCTATAAGGGGGAGAGGATGTAATAAACCCCCCTATTCACATCCCATAGGACCCCCCCAAAAATAATTAAAATTATTTAATTTTTTTTTCTTTCTCCCACCTATCAATGCCACCAGCTGGCAAGAGGGAGGAGAAGTTGAAGAGGACTATGACGATGATAATGATGATGATGAGGATGAGGATGAGGGGGAGGCCATGTGGCCAACCCCCCCTAGCCATGTCGGCTCTGTCCGCGGCCACTTGGTGGCTGAGAACCCCCATCGCCATGCACAATGCCAACAGGTGGTCGGTGGGGTAAGACACCACCAGCACCACCACCCCATACCACCTTTTCCCCACTTCCCTCCCATTATTAAATCCCCCCATCAGAAGGAAAAACAAAGGAGAAGACACTCGGCATGTTGCTGAGACACAAAGAGAGAGAGAGAGAGAGAAGGTTCTAGAAGGGTCTTTTTCCCCCTCTTTAGAGGAAGATCACACACACCTCCCCTTCCCTTCTATCTGACGAACCTTTCCTCCCATTTACCCCTCTATTGAGCAAGAGGCTACTAAAGTCCTTGCAAGGGGGTTGCACTTCAAGAGAGGAAGATCGAGAATGGCCCCCAAGCGGATAATGTCACATGCAGATAGCAATCCCACAACCTGAAATAAAGCTTCGAACAAGGGTATCACTTTAATCCAACTACGGTACCGGATATAAGTAATAAATTTCCAACTTGTTAGATGCTTGCTTTGATTCCCGCATGAGATACATTAGGCCCCGTACTATACCACATGAGAGTAGTTCATTGAAAAGGATCTCAAATATTCGAAAGATTTAGTTTTCAAAATGCATGTATCAAGAGAAGTTAATTCCACCTAGATCTTATGCGATAAATTCATGCGTAGCGTAAATAGCATATAAGGTTCCAAAGTATTGTTGACTCCCCTTTCTTGCAAATAGTAGGTATGTTTTCACCACATCGAAGGTATATGTTGTAGCTTGCACACCTGATGGATTGCATGGTAGGCAGTCTAGTCTAAAATAAATTCATTTTTGAAACTCTAGATTTTTCCCAAGCTCTTGCTAATATCACGATCTGATAGCTCATGTTTGATAAATTGGGATCTTGATGATGTGCATAGTTAGTACAAACAATGATCATAAGGATTAAAACTAAGATGCCTTGAGATCCGTCTAATAACTAGTACTTTCATCAATCCAATTCGGGGTTAGGCTAATATACAAACAATAACTCCCGACCTTAAAGCCAAGTAGAGAGCTCAAGGAATAAGAAACCCTAAGTCAAAGGAAAGACCGATACTTTTATACTTATTGGGAAGAAGGTTGGGTTGTCGATCAATGTAAGTGATCAATAGAACTTACATCTTGTATAGTTGTATGAGAGCTTAGCATCTGCCTTAGTGGAAGGAAGTGAGTGTTAAGTAAAATTTTGCATAGTATCACGCTTAGATCCCAAGGGGGAGAGCGAATATGTGGATGAAAATGTTATCACGTCTATTTTTGCATTGTTTGGCAAAATACAATTGGTTTTGTTGGTTGATTAAACAACATCCTAAATGCTTTTACATTCAAGTGATTGTTGGATTGTCATTTTGATGATTATTCCAAGTGCTTATGATTGATGGTAAATTCATGGCAGGGGTCTATGATGACAAGTGTCCATGGGGATACACTACAAGGGAATGGGGCAATAGCAACGCCGATTAGCGACGGCAGATATCGGCGTCGCTATTGGCGTCGCAATTGGCGTCGCTATATGCGTCGCTATTTGCGTCGCATTTGCGATGCCAATAAATGCGACGCAAATAGCGACGCATATAGGGACGCCAATTGCGACGCCGCAGGGAAAAAAAGCGCGGCCGAAACCAGAGTGCCGTTTTCATTTTCTTTTCTTCGCCTTTTGAGAGCAAGGGCGAGGCAGAGAGCGAGGGAGAGAGCCAAGGCTTTGTGATAGAAGAGGAGGAAGAGACTTGCTGCCGCCGCCGCCGCCGCCACCGCCACCGTCGTTGTTCGCGAAGGAGAGGAGGAGCCCTCGTTGCAAAGAGAAGCCGCCCACGCTCACCATATCTCATTGGTGAGTCTCCCTCTCTCTTTCTTTTACTTGTTGAAGGCTTAAATCGTTCTCTTTTGTTTGTTTAGGAGAGGAAATGAAAGAGAAGGAGAGGGAGAGGGAGAGAGAGGGAGAGAGAGGGAGAGAAAGAGAGGGAGAGGGAGAGAAAGAGAGGGAGAGTGCATTCTCTCTCTCTCTCTCTCCCTTTTGCTTGTTTAATGTTTAAATTACTTTCTTCTTTGCTTGTTTAGGAGAGGAAATGAGAGAGTAAGAGAGAAAGAGAGGGAGAGGGAGAGGGAGAGGGAAAGAAAGAGAAAGAGAAATAGAGGGAGAGGGAGAGGGAGGGGGAGGAAATAGGAGAGAGAGAGAAAGAGAAAGAGAGGGAGAAGGAGGGAGAGTGCATTCTCTCTCTCCCTCCCTCTCCCTTTTGCTTGTTTAATGTTTGAATCACTTTATTTTTTGCTTGTTTAGGAGAGGAAATGAGAGAGAAAGAGAGTGAGAGGGAGAGGAAGGGGAAGGAAATGAGAGGGATAGAAAGAGAAAGAGAGGGAGAGTGCATTGTATCTCTCCCTCTCCCTTTTGCTTGGAGGATGTTTAAATCACTTTATTTTTTGCTTGTTTAGGAAATGAGAGAGAAAGAGAGATAGAGAAGGAGAGGGATAAAAAGAGAAAGAGAGGGAGAGGGAGAGGGAGAGGGAGGGGGAGGGGAAGGAAATGAGAGAGGGAGAGAAAGAGGGAGAGGGAGGGAGAGGGAGCGAGGGAGAGGGAGAGGGAGAAAGAGGGAGGGAGAGGGAGAGGGAGGGGGAGGGAGGAAACGAGAGAGGGAGAGAAAGAGAATGAGAGGGAGAGGGAGAGGGTGAGAGAAAGAGAGGAAGAGAGGGAGAGGGAGAGAAAGAGAGGGAGAGGGAAGAGAAGGAAATTTAAGATAATATACGTATTGATAATGGTATGCCATGTGCTTTGCATACGGCCACGTACTTCATCAAAATGAACCCAAAATTATTGTTATAGAAGAAGAAACCCTTAAATTGAGTATATGATAATTTCTCTCAGGTCTTATGACTATGAGTAGAATTGATTGAAATAAATTTTATTACTATATTTATAAAATTTCATAGATGGCGCGCATTAATTTTAAAATGGATTACTTATACTCAAAGCTGAGATATAACAAAAAATTATCTACCAGGACAAACAAATCGTTGAGCATGATACAAGGCCGAGATATAACATCGGAAAATCTCTCGACTACTATATACAATGCAAGGTTTATGGTCAACTTGCAACTTGACATACATCTCCATAAAGCTATCCATTTAAGCCTCGTTTGCTGTAATGTAGATAAGATAGCAAACGAAGAAGGTCCTATTGTTCAAGACCGCGAGTCGTATCTTAATCAGCGTGTCCCATGTCCTTGCTCTCAATGCAAGTTGGCAACTAGATGAAAACGCCGATTGTCTATAGAACACGTACAACGATTTGGCGAGTTTCAATCTGAGATCATTGATCAGGCGATTGCAGACTTTCAGCAAATGGTAATTTGAAGTTAGCATTTTTCATGCATTGTACTCTCAAGCTAATTGAAAACCATACACAATAAGATTGGGTCTTCTTGGCAAATTTTGTATCCAGGGGGGTGATGTCTCGACCCAAGGGGGAGTGCACCCTTTGCGGCCAATTAGAAGAGTTCGTGGATGTGCGATGGATGGATTGCAGGAGCCAATCGACCACTCGCAAGGCCCATCTATACCGTCAATGCCAGAGGAGATAGACAACCTTCCCGACTTGCCTACAATCTTGGAGCCTGAGATGGAGGCAATGATCGATGCATTGATTCCCATGGATGTTGAGACATCTGACCCGCTTAGAGAGGAAGCATCCATACCATTATATGATGGGTGCCGAGTATCTCGGTTGAAGACATTGCTTGCACTCTTAAGTGTGCAAGCAAAATACGGTTGGAGCGATACGAGTGTGACTGAGTTATTCAGGTACCTTGCACACAGACTTCATTGTTTTTTTTTAAACAGTATTATTGCAAACATGGATGGATTTTTCAAGGTGTTTTATGATTTTTTCAGGTTATTGAAATATCATATATTGCCACCTGCAAACACCATGCCTGAGTCTCGTGATGATGCACGACATGTTTTACGAAAGCTTGGCATGGACTACAATAACATCCATGCATGTATCAACGACTGCATATTGTTTCGAGATGAATACGAGACTATGGAGACATGTCCAAAGTGTGGTGCTCACAGGTATCGACAGGACTTGCAAGGGCAGACCATTCCTCAAAAAGTCCTCAGACACTTTTCGCTCATCCCCCGCATAAACCACATGTTTCGCACGTCTGCCATGGCAAGCTTGATAACGTGGCATGTGCAGAATAGGTCCACGGATGGAGTGCAACGAATATCAGCAGATTCGCGCGCATGGAGCCACATTGACTCTACCTTCCTAGGCTTTGGGCGAGAGCCAAGGAATCTTCGGCTCGGTCTCGCCATGGATGGTGTGAACCCATTTGGTCTGCGCTCGACTTCTTACAGTGTGTGGCCTATAGTGCTTGTCAACTACAACATTCCTCCATGGCTTTCTACGAAGAAAGGACATCTCATCCTTAGCTTGCTCGTCCCGGGCCGCTACAAAGTAAAAAATATGGACGTGTATCTTCGTCCATTAGTCGATGAGCTTAAGATTTTGTGGGAGGAGGGGGTCACGGTGCAAGATATGAGCAGGCGCGATGGTCGGCGGTCAGCCAACATTCGAGCCATTCTCATGTGGACGATGCATGACTTTCCGGGATTGGGAGAGTGCTCAGGTGAGCAGACCTTTGTTCTCACCGGTAATATCTATATTTTATTTCATTCAATCAAGTATTCACTAGGTCGTGGATCGCCTTGCAGGTCTCGTTACCTCAGGTTATCATGCATGTCCATTGTGTGGGCCACAGTTAGACTCCCGAAGGTCACGAACCATGAAGAAGATGGTATATCAAGGACACGCCGCTTTCTTGCCGGAGGATCATGAACTCAGGGAAGGTTTTCTTGGACGACCTCCAGCACGTATGAACGCTGCAAGCTGGTACGAGCTGAAAATGGTAAACCCGGATTCACATCCAAATGGAATGCGACGGTTCTTAGTTTTCTACGAGTTGCCATATTGGACCCACTTACAGGTCAACCACTTGTTGGATCCCATGCTTATTTTCAAAAATGTGGGCAGCTTGCTATGGGACCACATCACAGGAAAGAGAGACACTATAGGATCACGAATGGATTTAAAGGAGGTAGGTAAGATGGAGGCGCTTTGGCCGCAGTCGAGTGCTGAAGGGGGAGTGCAGCTTCCTCGTGCTCCCTGGGTTTTGTCTACCAAAGAAGAGCGCATTGTGAAGCAAGTAATCAAGTCTATCCGCACTCCGACGGGTATGATGCGTTCTCTCAGGTTCGCATTTTCTAAAGATGACCAGATTTCTGGGCTAAAATCCCATGATTGGCATAAGATATGTCAGGTTTGTGAACAGAATGGATTTTAATTAGCGTGGACATTTTGAAATTTGAAAAGTGACCATTATTCTTAATGCTTTCTCATTTGTGGCAGTTTGTCCTACCGATCGCGATTGCAGGATGCCTAACTCCAAAAATTCGCGGGGCCATTTACAAGCTGTCGACTTTGGTGCAATGGATCTCACAGAAAGAGATTAAGACGTCCTCTATTGAATCCGCAAGGCGGGGAGCAGTTGAGACGGTCTGTCTCTTTGAGAAATACCTGCCCACTAGCATGCTCACGATACAAGTTCACCTTCTTGTGCATCTTGTGGATGAAGTGGAGATTGCTAGACTTGTCCATACGTGATGGATGTTCTTCCTGGAGCGCTTCATGAAAACCCTGAAAGGCTTTGTGCGACAACGAGCTCGTCCGGAAGGTAGCATGGCGGAAGGTTGGTTGGTGTCAGAGGCGTTAGTGCATATCTCACAATGGGACCATAGAATACTTCATTCTTGGAGAATTGTATTACTCAATTCGTTGTTTAGTTCTTCCATAAAGGTAGATAAGATATGCATTTTAAGAGGGATTTTTCAAAAATGATTTATATTAATATGCTTTTATAGTTTAAATTGATTATTCTAACATTATTTTTTATCTATGCAGGTATCGACATTTTCAGGATGAGTCGATGGATGAGCGATGAGGAGTTTCAGGAGATGATGGCACGTATGTCTCCAAATTAGCTCGCGAGATTCAGAGAGATAGCAGATTAGGAGCTGTCTCGTTCTTCGTCAGGGCGCTCTGCTAGATCAGCTTCAGCGCGATCAGATGCTTCAGCTTCAAGCAGACGATCTCGACGCTCGCGACTTGGGCCAGAGGGAGGGACTGCGACTGCAGGAGGATCAGGGGGGTGCTGCTGTGGAGACACGGACGCGGTGTCTTCGTCTCGTCGTTCAGCTGGAGCTCGGTCACCTCCAGGATTTGTCATACCTGTGGGGACGTCCACTCCAGTTACTCCGGCTTTTGCGCACCCGTCGGCAGATGTCACGCCTTTTGGTGGCACCCCCTCTGGTGGCACTCCTTTTGGTGGCACCCCCTCTGGTGGCACTCCTTTTGGTGGCACACCCTCTAGTGGCACCCCTTTGAGTGGCACTCCGAGAGAGGGTACCCCCGTCGGTACACCGGATGTTCAGGGGTCTCCTGGATATGCCCAGGAGCGTGGACGGAGATGGGAGAGGGCCCATACAAGGCACACTCCTAGGGATTATGGATACCTAGTGGATGGCAGGTTAGGAGCCATCATCATGAATGATGAGGGGAGGAGGGTGATGGCTTGCATGAGGGAGTTGTGCCAACAAGTTTTTCGGCACAACGTCCTGGATCATTGGAGGAACATACCGGAGGGGAGCAAGGAGTACATAGTAGCATCCTTGCACGAGGAGTTCCCGGTGCCAGCTGCAGTGGATAGATTCTCTACGGGCTGGATGATGGATTGCATGCGTGCATACATGTCACATAGACGATCTGACGCACGCAAGGCAATCAAGAGTGGGGCTCCAAAGCCCGAGTGGTTAGATACAGACGATTGGCGCCGACTGAGGGAGGAGGCTACAAATTCGCCAGGACGTTGGAGTCAGCAACGGGAGGCGGCGAGGGCACGAATCGAGACCGGATCGGTACATCATCTTGGGAGTGGCGGCCACAGGACATATTTGGAGGACTTTGTAAGTTTCTCTTTTGTTTTGCTTATTTGTTTTTTTGAGATATTCTTTGTACTGACAATCATGTTTCTAACAGTTAGCATTTTGTTTTCTTTGCAGCACTCCATTACAAATCGCGATCCGCAAGGCCTTGAGACTCGATATGCGGAGAGGCATGGTCTCAGATCATTGATCGATCGATTGTATAGATGCGGCGGCCCAGTAAGTCACTCATCTTTCTTGTCCGTAGTTACTATGAGATATTTGAATGCATTATTGTATGGTGGATTGATATGTTGTTTCTTTTTCTGCAGAATCCGTTTGATGCTCCTTTACAGCAGGAAGAGATTTCGGGGGACGACGATTTGTAGCTCGCCCTTGGATCCTTAGAGCTCATATACCTTTAGTTTTTAGTCGCCCGATCTATGTAGACATTTTCTATGTATTAGTGATATTGTTTTATGATTGTACCAATCGCATTTTATGCGATATCATGTATTTATTTCATCCATCAGTTTTATGATTTCAGTATACATTCTTTTTGTTTGCAAACGCTTTTGTATGCAGCAGTGCAGAAACTATTTTGTATGGCTCTCATACAGCACACAGTGCTATATGTGGCAGAGCAACTTGCTGCCCTGCCACAAATTTTTTTTTTCTCTGTTACCGTCGCTATTTGCGTCGCAAATTTACTGTACGCGTCGCTATTGTCGTCGCTATCAGCATCGCAAATTCTCTGTAACCGTCGCTATATGCGTCGCTATTTACGTCGCAAAAGCGACGCATATAGCGACGGTTATAGCGACGATTCTATGGCGTCGTCAATAACGACGCTTTTTGCGATGACGGGGCCAAATTTTGTTGTTTGTATTTTCGTCGCTTTAAACGTCGCTATAAGGTCTATATCTTGTAGTGATAAAGGAAATTTTTCTTGGAAGATGATATTAGGACTGATTACATTGACTATGCTTCATTCTTTAAGGAACTTGTTTGTCAAAAGGATGCTTGCTCTGTTTTTATGTCCATGCTATAAATTACACAAACGAACCTTGTTAAAACTGAAAGGCTTAATTAAGGAAGCTAATTTTAAATGTCACACATAAATGTCATAGGACCTAATTAAATAACTAAAGAACTCCTATTGAGTGAAGCAGTGTCGCAGTGCGTAGGATTGAAGCTCACCACAAGGGTTTGGCAAGTACGTTTGACAATATAGATGGAGATGTGTCTTCAAGAGATAAGTAGATTACAATGAATATTTAAAGGTTCAAGAGATACTTCATGGTCAATCACAAGGGTTTGAGAGAAAAGAATGTATGGGGGTTCAAGAGCTTAGACTCTTGAGATGGTAGAGATAAGAGAAGAATTGAAGGTTTCAAGCCAAGTCCTTGAAGATGTTAATAGAGCTTCCAACTGCATGTTCTTAGCAAAGATCACAAGAGTATTATCTCATAAGTTCTAATTCAAATCAATCTTGTTTTCTTAACTGTAAGAGAAATAAAAAAATCAAGTACAATATGCTATCATGTATCATAAACAACTCTGCATCCCATCATTCATACATGAGGCCATAGCATGAATCAACTTTGCATGATTACATTCAATGTAGACTATTAGGGACAAAAGCTTATGAGTCAATTACAAGGCTTGTAGGGCAAAGAGAGTTGCTTCAAGAGAGCTTCAAATTGAGTTCTTCATAAGGATAAGTTACCACAACCAAGAAATCAGAGAAAAAGGTCCTCTTAATTCAATTCAAAGCATCTATGAATGATCTACAAACATTTCCCTATCATAGGGGCACATAATACTTACATATTTTGACAAGATGTCTTCTGTAGAGTAAGAAATGAATGTAAGTAAGAAATGAATTAAAAGAACACTGATCTAACTAATTCTCTAAATATGACTGAAGATATCAACCCCAAATCAGCCCACGGAAGAGAAGGGGTTCAAAGAAATAGAAGACATAAATGAATACTCATAGAAAGAAATGAAAAATGTGTAAGAATGATAACAGAGATGAGGCCTGTCAATTTATTCCTGCATTATAAGAAGATAAAACTCTTGTAGAAAAAAACGTGTGTAAAAGAATACCTTCCTCTATGTTGCTCAGATTGCCAATTTGATACCTCCATTGGCTCCGAAAGGGGGGTAAAATAGCAGGACACCTGCCCATAATTAAGCCTGATCACTCTTTCTTCATCTTCCACTTTGGAGTGTTGTTCACTGCCTGAAAATAGCAATCGCGCATCGCATGATTTTTCCAATTTCTCTTTTTACATAAAATCCTCTCAAATTAGCTAAAAGCTACAAGCTTTCTTTTACGTGTTATCCTAATCTAGAAGTTGTCTATAGTTTTATGGATTTGTACAAGAGATAATATCTAAAATATTAAAAATTGGCTAAAACTTATCCAAAAATCTAATATTTTTGAACCATGGACACTAACACTAATTTCTAAAATGGCATTGGCTTTCTAAATCAATAAGAAAGCCACACTCTAGATTTTGTTTTACTCGGTGTGCACATAGCGGTACGACATCTACCCCTCCTAACTTGCACATCCTTTGGCATGTGCCAAAGTCTTATAGATTTGCAGTGTCACAAGAAGTATCTTCTACCATGTCAATGTCTTCATCTTCTACCTCTTCTTCTTCCTCTATGTCTTCATGTCTTGAATTATATGCAAGTCTTCTAACTCATATGTTGAAATTTCTCTTCATTTGAAGATCTTGATTCTTTTTCCAACTACAGGTATCTTCATGCTTGTCCCATCCAATTCAACGAATGAATATATGGCATTCTGATGAATGACCTTTATCACATATGTACCAAACCAACACTTTACCATCTTCCTAGAAGGACTGTATTGATAGTCTAGGCTGCTGTCAAAGACAAGCACCTAATCATTTTCTTGAATTGCTCTTGGCCAAAGTCGATGTCATTTATAAAATCTTCTTTTGTTTTTTAGTCTTGTTGTTTTTAACTTCTTAATGGCTTATTGAACATCTTTAGGCCTTCTTTCTAGTTGCCATATGCATAAAGTCAGCAACTCTTCTCTACTAATGCCTTCCTCCCAAGGTAGAAGACTCCATGTGAGAAGAGATTCTTCCATTGGCATAATTGGTTATTGTCCATGCATAATTTCAGTTGGCATATAGCTAGTCATTGTACAATGAGTAGTCTGGTCAGCCCATAATGTAAAAGGTAGCATTTTAGGCCATTCTTTGATCTTTCCTCTACAAGACTTTGCTAGAACTTTGAGAATAGGCTGGTGCCCTCTCTTAATTTTCCCATTTTCTTCAGGGTTGTAGGCTGATGTTAAAGCCAACTCAATACCCAATTGAGCAAATAAGTGCTTCATTAGGATCCAACTCTCCTCTATTTGTAGTTACTTTACCCACACAACCACGTCAGCAAAACACTTCAAGAAAAAGACGACAAATAGCTTGAGTGGTCTTAGTTGTTAAGGCTTTGCCTTCAACTTGATTGGTTAGATCCTTTCTTGCAAGCACTAAATATTGCATATTCCATATTCCGGTAGGCATAGTTATAAGATCAATAACCCATCCATAATGTATAGACAAAGGATAAGTTGGTTGTAACCCATCTTGATGCTTGACCATAGAATACATCTGACACACATAACAGGTTTCAAGAAAATGTGCTATGTCCCGATACATGTTTTGTCACCAATATTTTTCTTTGACTTTACTAAAGGTTCCCCATATGCCTCTATGGACAACCCACAGGCTTTCATGAAATTCCTTCATTACCTGTTGTTGCAATGTTTTGTTACCTAAAACTTGGACAGACACTCTTTCTTCTTCTTTGCGTGCTTTCATAGATACCCTTCTTTAAGAAAAAAGCCATAATCTTTCCTCAATATGCTTGAAATCTTCATCAGTCCAAGACTCCTCTTCTTCATTGTGCTCAAATATTGGCTAATCTTCAGGGAATCTTCTTCATAATCATCATCAAGGAAATGAACTTGAGCAATGCAATGAGCATGCTGGCTTCTATTTGACCACCCTTTTTCCATAGATAAATCTTTGATCTTTGTTGATGTATGTTGATTTACAACAGTACCTTTTCCTGCTCTTACTGTACTTATTGTTATACCATTAAAAAGATCAGCTTCACCTGCAAGATTCAGCTTTGGGTTTGTATATGCAGCAACTGAAAATGTACTTTCAACAGCCATGGAATGAAATTCAGAAAGTATAGATTCTTTAGATTCATCTTCTTCCATCAGCTCTTCTTCATTGTCATATCTTACACATGATAACATGTCAGCAACTAGATTTTCCTTTCCTGCAATATGCTTTAATTTGGGGTTGAGAGATTTAATATATGCAATCCATCTTAGCATAGCAATATCGGGTGTAGAGCTATTGGCAATCATGCCCAAGAGTGGAAGACAACCAGTCTCTACCAATATGGAAGCACCTATAAAGTATTCACGATCACACTTTAATGTTGTTACAACTCTCCACAATTCCCTATTTACTTGTGCATACCTTCTTTGACGTTCATTGAGAACCTTTTCTCCAAAACGAATTGCATACCTATTACCTTCAAGGCCTTCTGGCCAATAACCCATCCTATCCCAATGGGACTTGTATCCACAGTAAGGATGATGGGTTGACCATTTGAATAATCACCCCTTTTGAGAGTGGGGGCTGAAATTAACAACTTCTTTAGTTTGCGTATAGTAAATGTATGCTTTTCCCCCCAAGAGAATCTTTGGATTTTTCTTAATAATTGATAAAGATTTTTGACGACATGAGAAAAATGTGGTATCCATATGAGATAGAATACACATGCACCAAGAAATCTTCTCTCCTCTGAGATATTTGTGCATTTTTCTTGCATCTATTTTGATTGGTGAAGGTTTACGTCCGTAGGGGTCACACAGATGTTCGACCACTAGGGCTTCTTCTACTCCAAAAATTGACTTAGCTCCAAAAAGGGCAAGATTACCTCTTCTAGCCTTGTCAAAATCCTGTCACAATCATGAATATGGTTAACTACAAATGTCTTGCAGCCATCTTTATCAAGCTCCTCATTCTTTTTATTGACTTCATATCCCTTGATAGGTACAACATCAAGAAATGGAAGAGTAAGTTGTGGAATAAAGTCCCTTTAATACTAAGTTGTGGAATAAAGTCCCTTAATACTTTGTACATGGCATTCATCATATGGGCTATAGAGTTTGTTGCACCTTGTGGTAGAGTACATATGCAGACCAATCCAAGAGATGTCTTCATTGTGGTAATGTCTCGGCTTTCTAATGAAAGTTGAAATTGGTCATATCATGAATATAGGTCGCCCATAGAATAAATTGCTCTACCTGCGAAAGCTTCACCAAACTTGTCAACAATTGGACCGCAACCAACATTTTGGATTGTGACACGCGATTAACAAGATGTAGATCTTGGATGAATCGTAAAGATCCATTTTTCTTGGGTACGGTAAACCATCGATTTGAGTAAGGTGTTGAAGAAGGTTCTAAAATCTTCATTCAGATCTTCTCATTTAGAAGTTCCAATAATTAGGAAAAATGCGCCCTTGGAACGGGAATGGACTTGAGGTTCCAAGGCACATGTGGGACCGTAAAAATTACCATAGGAGCCACAATATTTGGATCCATACAACCTACTTCACTCGGTTGAAATACAAAAGCTTTTTCATGTTTCGTTAGCATTTTCATAAAAAATTTATTTTCAGCTGATGGAAATAAATTTCACCTATTTTGAGCTCTTTTATATTTTTAGATGTGAACTTGTGACCAATGTTGGAAGGATCACGAAGACTTGGCTGATTTCCTACCCTATCAGCCAGCCCTTCACTTTTAGGAGGCAATGGGACTACCATAGGCTTGACTTTCTTATCCACCATCTTGTATTTTGTCTCCACTTGCGCTTCAGCCTTGTTGAGTAAACTAATGTCTTCATGCTCAACAAATTCTTGAATTGTTTGATAAAAATCCAATGTACATACTTCTATGGACTAATTTTTAGCGTGATTTTTTGTATGAGTAGCTGCATATATTTTAGCCGATGTGTTAGTAGTAATCAGTCCAAAAAAAATGCCTGAAATATCTTCATTTTCAGTCATCATATCATAAGTTTTCAGTTCCCTTTTTACATGACATAAATATTTTATTTCAACTTTGGTCATGGTTGGAAGAGACATATAATAGCCCATACTATTGGCTATATATACATACAGATTTGTTAGAGATGCAATTTCTGTAGCATAAGGAGGTTCAATCTTTTTACATGATGCACTGTCATAGCCTCCTTTTACAACAATGTAGCCCAAAAACCCTTGAATTCTCGGGCATTAGGAGGCACAGGATAGTTACGTAGTCGATCTTTGTTTCGATGATGGTTAACACACATAGTAAGAAATTGGACAACTCGTTCATTATCCTTGCTTTGGATTCGAGCATAGGAAGAAGCATCATCAATAGATTTTGTTTCCAAGCAAGCTTCAAAAATGTAATGTTGCCCAAGAATGACAGGGTAACTACAAGAGTCTTGAACAAAAAAGTGAAAATTGTTTTTTATGTCTCCAATAGTTACTTGCATATTAGGACATGTAGTATATAACTCTCGAGAAGAGTTGTTTGCATCTCTCATTCGCCAACCTGGATTAATATCTATGGGCCATCCGTCACTTTCATAGAGACTCCTTGCCATAATGTTTATCTTCAAGCCATGATCTAAGAGTGCAATACATGGAATTCCTTTTTCTCCAATTTTGATGACTGTCTCTACTGTTGCTCTTGCCCAATGCGTACGGAAGTAGTGACTGCTTGGAATGAACCGAGCCTCTTTCTCCTCATGCATGTGCTATAGACGACCTTCTTTTTGAGAGGTGGGCTATCCAACTGGTTTGGCCCAACCGACCATTACATTTTTAGCTTTCACTTCTTTAATTTTTGCATTCATGCTTTCTTTATCTTCGGCTTCAATTGCTACAATAAATTCTTTAATCGCTTCAAGATGAATTCCTTGTGAAGTCAACTTCTCATCATCCTACACAAAAACTCGAAGAACTTGCAAAAAAGCATGCACTGTTTCTTCAGCTTCATCACCAACATATTATCTTTTCCTTTTGATTAAATTAATAATTATATCATAGAATTCATGTTTTGTAATTCCAATAATTTCACCTAAGGTGAATTCAATTTTTCTTCCTAGAATTCGTTCTTCTAGGACTTGTTTGAGATCGGTTCCAGATTCTAGCAGATTGCAATTTGTAGCCGAGCTGCTTGCCTTTCTTCTTTCCTTCGGTCTTCTTTGTTTGTGGTGCATCTTCCATCTCTTGATCTAGGGTTATATTTTCATCAATCTTTGGTTGTTCAGGCGTTTTTCTAGTTACCCATTTCGGAGGGCTAGAAGAGGAAGACCCTGGTTTATCTTCTCTTCTTCTCTTTTCTTCAATCAAGACTTCTTTATGATTGATGTCAGCCAAATGTGCAAAGGCAGAAAAAGAATCTACTGATTCTTTCCAACCAATTATGCTAAACATGCAAAACCTACAACTTGGCGATTTAAAAAAAATTATGCAGCTTTGGGGTTTTGTCGCGTATGTATGCTGTTCATATGGATTGAAATATGATAAGAAAATCATTCTCAGTAAGATCAATCAATCTAAACTAGGAAATTAGTAAATATCCATAATTATTTATAAAAATAAAAAAATAAAAAATAGATTTTTTGAATCCAAAAAATAAGAAAAAATAAGATTTATGTTTGTGAATGTACGGTAGAGCTGAAGAATGAGGTTTAACTCAGCCCTATCTCTATGTTAAAGTGGGGTTTTATTACTTTCATGAAAAAAAATTACATGAAAAGTATGGCTTGAACTACCACTGAATGCATAACTCTAAATAGTAGGGAGAAGGGGCACATTAAGTATTTAAAGTACATTCGATTTTAATATTTTATGATGCATGGAATATAGGATATGCTGTTTTCTAAAATGATAAGGATTGAGTAGCACGGGAATGCTTGGTGCTAGTCCTAAGCAACTCCGTAATAGGTAGTGGATTAGAAGACAGACATCAAAAGAACTATTTTTGCACTCTCACAATGTTGATTGTTAATGAATAAACTTGTTTGAGCATGATAGTCATACACAATTGCATTGCATGCACCATATGGTATCATCTTGGATACATAATAGCACTTGTTTTATGCATGACGATCTACGATGAGAGTGTAAGGTACCCTAAGCTATAGGGTTAAAGGTTCGGTTCCTTGGGGGATACTTAGTGAGGACTATCTATTATCTCCTAGATCGAACAATAAAAAGAGTGGAGCTTGTTTTGAATGTGTTTCATGTTTTACGGTGCATCTTGGGCCAATCCCTAAGGTGTAGGAGAGTCGTAGTGGAGCCGCGGTAATTAGTCGAGTGACACTATCTTTGTATGTACTTACATAGTACATATGACACCAATATGTATAGGGACTCCCTCTAAGGAGTGTCGGGAAGTATTATCCATTGGACTACAAATCGGGTACAAATACAAAATTCTGTATTCAAGGTTATGGTAGTATACCCCTTAGATGCTCTTGGTTGTGATGCCATGTGGGGGTGTTTGAGGTGAGTAGTAGAGGCTCGGCTAGTGCCATAGAGCTAGTGTAAGATCCATTTTAGGTTTCGAAAGAGGATATTCTAGAAGAATTGAGTTTGCTTGGACAAACTAATTTTTTAATAAAAGGTCGTGAGTCAAGCATTTCAAACAATAAAGAAATAACTAGGTGTATATGGACAAGAAAATAACACATTTATCACTTTAAGAAAACAAAAAATAACATAGACTAATTTCATTTGAAAGGTAGAATCCAAGTGGAAACACACAAGCGGAAGCAAGAGCAAAGCAAGAGCTATGGTAAAGAGAGAGAGAGAGAGAGAGAGAGAGAGAGAGAGAGAGAGAGAGAGAGAGCACCATATGTGGGAATTCCAACAGTCACAATGTGTGACCAAATGTCACTAAAATAATAAAGAATGAAGTGATAGTGATAGGGGCTTGCCACTTGCAGTGCAAGCTATGTCAACTACTAAATACACTTTATATTCCTCTAAATTAACTATTAGAGTAGTACTCCAATCATTCTACATGTTGTGGTTGTTAAATTTAATGTCGTCCCTACATTTATGACAATTGTATTTCAATAGTTACCACTTCATTTCTTGTAGCAAAATATGCATTTTCAATGGCAAAATCACCCTCCTCTATCTTTCATCATCCCCTATATCCTCAAAGCATGCTCTTGATAACATGGCAAAATCACCCTCCTCTGTCTTTCATCATCCTCTACATCCTCAAAGCATGCTCTTGATAACATGTCAGCAATTGGGTTGCTACTCCATGCAATAAGTTGTGACTTTATAAAAGCAATCCACCATATCATAGTAATATTGGTAATCATCCCAAATGGTAAGTAATCCATTTGTATAACCATAGGCACACCATGACAGTACTCTCAATCACACTTGAGGGTTGTGCCAACACCCTATAGATTTCTTTTCATCTGTGGAGTTGTAAAATTGGTAATCATCCCAAATGGTAAGTAATCCATTTGTATAACCATAGGCACACCATGACAGTACTCTCAATCACACTTGAGGGTTGTGCCAACTCCCTATAGCTTTCTTTTCATCTGTGGGTACCTTCTTTGCCTCTCATTCAATACCTTTGTACAGATCTAATAGTATACCTATTATCGTGTCTAATCCTCAACCCAATGTAGATCGCGTTAGTATCAACTCTAAGGATAATACGTCTTCCTTCCTTAAAGTTAGTGCAAACTTCAACAACCTCTTCAACTTCTTCATACCTTTACTATGCATATTTTCCCAATGGAGCTTCTGTGCTTCCATTAATAATTGATAGAGATCATAAGTCCCATGTGAAAGTAAGGAATCCATATGAAATTAAAAAACACATGCACCTAAAAGCCTCTTGGCCTCTGATACACTAGAGTAAGTATTCCATAGCCTATTGATACCATCAATTTTTTCCAATGATGAAGGATTTCTAGCATAGAGTCCACACATACAGCCTGCAATCAACATTTTCTCAATATCAAATACAAAATTTTGACTTGATAGAGTTAAATGTGCATTCTCTAACTGAGCCAAAATCTTCCCATAATTAGCATCATGCCTAGCAAAACAAACAACATGCAACCATTTTTATCCAACTCATTCTTCTCTTCCACTCTACACCCCTTAATTGGCACATCATGAAGAAATAGCACATAGTAAGTTGAGGTGTGTAGTCTTTCAAAACCTTATTCATTGCATTCATCATGTGAGCTCTAGAGTTTGCAGGCCTTTGTGGAAGGATACACATCTAAACTAATTCCAATTGCATCTTCATGGTATTGATATCTCCACTTTCCACTACCAACTAAAACTAATCATAGCCTAAGTACGAATCCCCCAATGAATAAATAACTCTTCTAGCAAATGCCTCTACAAACTCATCTACTATATGTCCTACAACAACATTTTGTATTGTTACTTTGTTGATTGGCTACATATCTTGAATGAACCACAATGCACCTTTTTTCTTGGGCATAGTAAAGTATATGTACAACCATCATTAAGAATTGTACTGCTCTTCTGCCATGTCTCCTCCTAACACAAGTATATGTAGAACCATCATCAAGAACTTTGGTCTCCATTCTCACAATTGTGATGCATGGTTATCCCAACATAACTAGATAACGTCATGTATCCTACATTAAAAAATATTCGCCATCTTGTATATCCCCAATAGTCACTTGGACATTTGAGCATACAACATAAATCTCTCCAGTGGAGTTATTTGTGGCTCACATTCTCTACCCCATTCTCTACATGTCATGACCGTTACTTCGGACCCCTGATCGAGTAATGCGTGGAGTCTCTCTCTCCCCAATTTTCACAATAGTCTCTATAGTACCTCTATGCCCAATGCATGTACGATAGTGATATCTAGGAATGAAACCAAAAGTCTCAATCTCAATAGACTGTATTTGCATAATATCCCCATTAATAGTGCTACTACGAACAACATTTTCAGCCACCACCAATCCATTGATTTTCACACCCTTATTTTACCCATTTGCAATTGCACCTATTTCAAAACAACAATGCATTCATGATTTGAATACAAATGTATCCCTGGCAAACCCATCCCATCTTCAATGTGCATTAGTTATTAAGTGGTCTCTGCCAAAAATTTCCTCATTCTCTTAATAATATCTATGAAAATTCATCATATTATTCATGCATAGTAATCCCTAGCACTTTGCCAAATGTAAACTCCACCTTGCTATTTAGAATCTACTCCTTAAGCACTTTCTTGATCCTAGCCAGCGTAGTCTCAATGTTGGATTGTAAATTATGACCAAGGTACTTACTCTTTTTCTTCCCTTCCTATTTCTTATCCTACATTACATCTTCCATTATGTGTTTAGGAATAACCTTTTCAACCATCTTCTATTGTTCCTCTTTCTATGTGTCATTTTGTTTGAGGTATGTGCTTCATTTTCATCTCTCTTTTTTAAATCTTCCACAACTATATTAGTATTTTGCACTTTTATCAGGTATGCATAAATTGAAATCAATTCCATGAGAGCATCCAAACATATCATGATGTGTATACTCTGACTAGCACTTGATAAATCAACCCTAGAAACCTTCCATTCATTAGAAAATCCAAGGCACAAGTCCAAATTCCAGTCTTAATACTCATACATTTTCATGGAGATTCCTCAATATGTAAGCCATATATGGCAGCATCTACCATTGCAAATGGATTTCTTGCTACCTATTAGGAATTGCATGGTGAGAGGACTTTCTTGAGTTGATATGTCAAACACACATTGTACACACAAGGGGAAGCTCACTCAAGAGCACAGGAAGAGAGATGGAGGCCAAAATGTTTTCTTACTGGTTTTTTATTTTTCGTTTTACATGCAATACAATGTATACAAAGTATAAATAAGATACAACATAAAGGAAAGTGGCCTACTCTATCAAACAGTGCATAATTGACTATACTAATCGATTAGTAATATAATTATGCCAACTATAGGTAGGTGCAACAAACTAAATATTATAAGTGATAAGCCAGTTGCCATGTGAGAATCATAATGACCACCGATATTCTAAGTATAGATGTGGTTAAGAGTTCAAATCTCTTTTGGTTTGGTTGTGAATCCATCTAACCAGGCACTTCATCATCAACAGTTGCATGTGTTGAGCTTGCCATCTGAACACTCTCCCTCAATCTCAATTATATCTCTACAACTCTAAGTAAGCTTCAAATTTTTCAAACCTTTGCACCGGCCAATGCCTAATGTCACCTACCTAATCTTGTGTGCTAACATATACCAAGTCAATCTCACTTCCAAGTATTTTATGTCTTACAAAGTGGTAATGCATCTCATTCTATTTTATCCTAGCATGGAATACTAGGTTCCTAGCTAGCTATATATTTCTCATGTTATCACAATGAATGACAATTTACTATGCACAAATGGCACACTACAATTGGTTTCTAATTTCCGTAAGTATTGAGCTAGGTCACATGGTGCTCAACATTAAATTATTGATCAAGATAGTCAATCTTATAGTGTTGGTGCATCACCAATTAATCTTTAGAGAAATAAAGAAAATAATTTTGCAATTTTTGTAAAAAATGATGAGAAGCAATGTTGTATTATTGAGTGACAACTCAATTTAGGCCTAATTTTCTTGGTAACCATTCCCCATAAACTATTTGTAATTTCTCACGAAGTATATATATGTCCTGAATATGGCTATTAGTAATTTCCAAGTATGAAATGTGAGGAACCAAGTTCCCTAGTTTTATGGCCTAGAATTCCCTACTATGTTGTATGGAAAATATGATTCCCTAGTTATATGCTCATTATATGACCTAAAAATCCCTAGTTTAAGATGTGGGAAATTAAATTTCCTAGTTATATGGCCTACAAATCCCTAGTTTAAGATGTGGGGAATAAATTCCCTAGTTATATATAAGGAGTTCATATATGCATATCTAGGATTCCCTAGCATGGAATGTGGGAAAATTAATCCCCTAGTTAGACATAGGTAATCTATATACACGTACTCAAGTGACACCAAATGCACGGATAGAGGCTTGCATGTACATGGCCTCTCTCATTGCTAAGCCTATTATGCAATATGCAAACATCTAGTTAGACTTGATATTAAAGAAGAAATCCATTTGCGATGGAAATGGCGAACATGTTCTTGCTATTATCCACACAAATAACCGAATACAAGGAACACCAATTGTGAGATACCTTCTCCAAAAGACAGACCAAAAACATGTAACAAACAAGAGCTTTCTCTCTGCTGCTCAAAACACAAATCGGATGGCTGCGTTCTAATCCTCTAGCAAATCATCAAGCTTCTCTTGAAGCTCAGGATCTACTACTTGTAGAAACAATTCAATTTTTTGACTTGCAAGAGCTTGTTGTTTTGCAAAATCTAATTGCTCAAATCGACTTTCTCTTAACAATTATGTAGCTACAAGACCCTTATTGGGTTGGAGCCACAAGACCCATAAGGTAAAATCTTAGCTCCGACCTCCTAAAATGGTGTTAAACCTGGTAACTAATCCTACCAATATTGGGAGGGTCACAATTTAATCAGCTCTATCTAATGTTGAAAAGTTACCTGACTTATCCGGTCCACCCATCTATAGACGTTCCGTTGTCAGGATCGGAACCTCCCACTTTCCTCGATGGGGTTTGCTTAGTTTTCTAATTGTTAAAGCATACTACCATACTGTTTGGACTTATAAAATCAACTTCCTTTTCTTACTCTGTTAATTTGGGTTCATTAAACTCAATCTTTAGCACATAACAAACAATTCAAAAATCAGATACTTTATTTCACCGTCACTCCGCAGAGTGATACAAAAATTGTCTTTCCGTAGAAAGACACTATCCATAAGCCTAGGATAGGACCTTCCTATCCCTCAGGATTGGGCTATATGTGATTGCACTCCATCTGTGGTCAACAAGAAATTCACTAGCTTAGAGCCCCTCTAAGCTTCCTTGAGCCTCAGGAGCCATCCTACATAACAGGGGAACTTACTACTTGGCCCTTTGTCCTCTTAGGTGCTCAAGTGATCAAAAACCAAAAACACCTATCTCCCTCACAAGCATAGGACCCCCACTTGCATAGGTGAGTTTTTCCAAAAACACCTACCTCCCTCGGGAGCATAGGATCCCCACCCTCAGGAGAGTTTTTCCACACTTCGTAGAGTGTTTAGGGAGCATTGGGTTAGGGACTCCAATGTCCCAAACCACCACAATCCACAACTCGTGCGGCTGTGCAAGCTTGAAATCATAAGAGCCATAAATCATCATTCACAAATCCAAAAATAGTCATAACCATAAAACATTTGTAACACAGTTGTCAATGTATGCGATGCATAGAATCTATCCCCTTCATCAATTTTCTTGTTCCTTCTTAAAAAGCATTTGATAATACTAACATGCTTTTACAAGTTTAAGTTCTTACTAATCATGATCCTTTTCTTATGTACTAACTTGATTATCTTTGTTTGGCCATCCATCGTGATTACGGTTTATAGCCGCAACCTTGGTTTGTTGTGGAATAACTAGTCCTTTGGGTTGAATGGATTCAGGATTAACTTCTGCTTGCACTTCAGTAGTGACTACGTCTTCACATTGGGGAGTTCTCTGAGCATGACCTTGCTTAGCATCTCGAGGTCTCTTGGGAGCCATGGAAGAAGCTTGATGGATTCGAGCAGTGCCTTCATGTAGGGTTAGAGAGAGAGAGAGAGAGAGAGAGAGAGAGAGGCTGATTACAGTAGTTCATCGCATCAACAACAACTGAGAGTTTTCTACATGGATTGTTGTGTGTGTGTATGTGTCGTGTGTTACCTCCCTAACATGACACTCTACCCCTGTTTATATAGTAATTGGGGGGGTAAAGAGAGGATGATTTCTTTTCTAGCATTTTTCGATGATGTCATTAATGATAAAGAGAGAACACTTTTCTTTTAGCATTTTTGATGATGTCATTGATGATGTCAGGGAGGGGACTCTGTTTGGCAGCGCAAAGATAAAATTTGACAAATATATGGATGATACAGCAACCAAGGCATATACCTTGGCATCTTGGCCTTGACATACTTGGCAACTGGCTACGAAGGCTTCGTTGGCACTATTGGCTGCATGTAAGAAGCTCCCACTAGCTTGTAGGAAAATCTTCCCGGGAGGTCACCCACCCCGGCAGTATCGTCACTTGAGTGCACTTAACTGCCAAGTAACTATCCACTAGGCTTGTTCTTTTTGCTATTCTATACTACAAACATAGTTTTAATAAGCTAGTTTTAGGAGGATTTTCCAAGTCTTTCTTCCATGAAGTGGCATATAATACCTCATTAATAATAACAATTATCTTCATAAGTAGAGCCAGTTTCATAACTAGAGCTAGTTTTTTAAAAATGTGCAACATTAATAACTTTTCTTTGAAATGTATACACACATTGTTTATTAAATAAACTAAGTAATGGGGGCATTACATTCTTCCCTCCTTAGAGAAATCAAGATTTCCTCTTCTCGAGAGAAACTGGGGGTCTTCTTTCATAAGGGTTGCCTCACCGATCCAAGTGGCATCCTCTTTAGGATAATCCTTCCTTATGCTAGGTGTTCTCTTAGGATTCCGCTTCTTAGAGGTTCTCCCTTGTACCTGGAATCATCTTGGGTTGCATTTTCAGAATTCCTTGAGCAAGCACGACTATTGTTTTGT
This sequence comes from Lygodium microphyllum, assembly GCF_053477565.2. Classification (NCBI taxonomy): domain Eukaryota; kingdom Viridiplantae; phylum Streptophyta; class Polypodiopsida; order Schizaeales; family Lygodiaceae; genus Lygodium; species Lygodium microphyllum. Next base: position 64,384,557 of record NC_141141.1, read on the forward strand.
CATTAAGCACATGTTCGAGGTTTGGTACATAAGGTTTCAGTAGGCTTACATGAAATACATTGTGAATCTTGAGATGGGGTGGCAATTTAAGCTTGTAGGCTTGCCTTCCCATTACTTTGATTACTTCATATGGTCAACAGTACCTTGGAGTAAGATTTTTGTATTTTCCCAAGGATCATGAGCTCTTTTCAGGTCTTACCCTTAGAAACACCATGTTACCTTCCTTGAATGTTCTTATGGATCTTTCAAGATCTGCATAGGACTTTTGTTGATCTTGAGCAACTTGGGTGTTATATGGATCAAATTGATTTGTTGATTCATCACTTCAAGCATAGCCTTAGAAGTGTTAGACTTTAATCTTGACTTCTCTATCTTTGGTATGACTGTACCCGACACTTAGCATGTCCAACTTTACACATGCTGACATTAAATAAGTTGGTGTTTAGCTTAGCTGTCTTTGGTGTGAATGGTCCTGTTGTGACCTTAAGTTGTCAGTACTCTCTTTAGTTATGTGTTATGGATCATGAAGAAAAATGTGTGAGCTCTCCACTCTTCACTATTGGCTCCAACCCTTCTCTCACTTTCATCATGGTATGAGAGCTATGAATGGGCTCTCTGAAGGATGGCATTGGTGGAGCAGACCCTGAAGCTTGAAGACAAAGTATATCTCTTGAAGAAGTAGGCTGCCATTGATCTCATGTGAAAGGTATGCATTTGAGTTTGAGTCTCTAGACTATCAGAGCTTGTTGGGGGTTGCTCAAGGGATCAAGAACATGTATTAGAGACTATGTATGATGTCATTCATGCTTAGCATGAGCAGCTAAATACAGATGTGGAGCTAGAATTTTTGCACCTACTTTTTTATGGGAAGGATTGGATAGCTTAACTCATCCAATGGTGCACTCTATTGCTCATGAAGGAGGAGCAATGCTATGTAAAGCTTGGAGAAGCTTGTTCGAGCATGGTAAAGTGGATGCTAATCTTCACAACCAACAGGTCTAAGGTAAAACTATATTTAGATGGATCATGTATTTGAGCTTGGCTGCTATCTATACTTTGTTGGTCCAACCCAAGCCATAGGAAGGGTGGATAGTGCGCTACTACTTGATGAATCACTTGTCAAGGGGTATGCAAGAACCCATGGTATTGATGCTTTTTCTTGAGCTCATTTTTGAGCTACATGGTTATGTATAGATCTCAAAATAGGGAGAGACTTGTTGCTAAACTTTCAGGGACAGATACTCTTGAAGTTTGGAAGATATCTGACATGTACAATGAACTCTTTTGAAGCATAGACATACTTGGCAAGGTACAAGTGTTATGTCTCATGCTTTTGAGCTTGGGTTTGGAGTGTCAATTACTCAAATTTGAAGGGAATAATAGAAAAAAATTTGTCCAGAAGTTTCCAATACTACTATTGGGCATTGTTTGGTCCACAAATGCCTTTGGAATGATGCATATGATCATCAAGAATGCTTGGTAAATGTCTGTGCAACACCCATGTACACCTCGACATGACCAAAAGGGATTAAAACTTCAGTTCTCGAATGACTTTACAGATTTGAAAATTATAGGCTAAAATTTTAAATTGAATGTATAACAATTATCACTTGAAGGTTAAAGCATTTTGACATTCACTTGTACCCGTAAGACTTGAGTCATGCCATTGGAGCTATAGGTGTGTTGTGGATACTGTGAGCATTAAATGCCTAAAATTTGGACTAATGTACTACTAGTTATAGTAGGGTATTGACTATTTTTATTAGTTGGAAGGATATTTAGCTTTCATACATGATGTACATGCACTGCAGTGTGCCCAATTGGACATGTATGGATACCTGCATGTAATAGCATCTGTCTGAGATGTCTTGGGGCTGTTTGAGGCACATACACTCTATTGTTTGGTTGGAAGAGAAGCTCTTGGTCACTATCATTTGATGCTTACATATTTCTTTTCTGTACATGAACAATCTACTCGATTACATGTTGGTTATGCAGTGAATGCAGTCTATATATGCAGGAGGCTACAATACCTAAGTGATTGCCAAACTGACAAGAGGTGAATGTACCATTGATTTTCGACTGAAACAGTACTTGTCTAAGCAAAGGGTGTGCTGAAAACTGTCATAAAAAGTTGTAGGCTGAAAGTGAACTGTCAAAAAGATTTGGTTTGCATGTAGCCAGGAAAGGTTTACACTATGGAAAATACTGAGACGACAAACAATATTACCAAGATTGTGGGGGAAAAGCTTGGCAGCAACAATTATGCCATATGGAAGTTTTGTATGGAGAAATTCTTAATAGGGAAAGGCTAGTGGGAGCTAGTGACTGGAGTTAAGATTGAGCCCAAGATGCCTATAGGTGACAGGCATCCAACACAAGACCAGCTGTGAGCTCATCGAGCATGGACAAAGAGAGCACGCAGGGCTTTGCACTGGCTGTCCCTATGTATATCAAATGCCATGGTAATGCAGATAATGAATTGCAGCTCTCCTAAGGATGCATGGGACATTTTGACCAGGTATTATGGCACCACTACAAGTTCCAGGAAGATACAGTTAAAGCATAAATTTAACAACATGGAGAGAAAGGGTAGGTCCATACAGGACTATGTGATAGAGATCAAGACCATTGTGGATCAGCTAGCATCTGTTGGTCCTTAGGTTGAAAATGAAGATATGGTTGCTGTGACTTTGAATGGCTTGGGTCCAGAGTATAAGTCTTTTGATACTTCAGTGTCTGTGGGGGACTGAAATGCTGGATTTCAATGAGCTGGTTGCATTGCATATCCATGAGGAGGTTAAACTTGGCTTGGGTACAGGCTCTAGTAGCACAAAAAGCAAGGATGCAATCTTTTATTTCAATCAATGCGAGCGTGGTAGCTATGGTACAGGCTATGGTTCTGGAAGAGGAGACCAGAAAAATGCATCCTATGGCAATAATAACTAGCAGGGATCAAATGCAAGAGGAGGTGGAAACTTTAGAGGCAGGGGGAGATCTAGCTCTCGTGGTAGAGGCTCTTGGCATCAGCAGTAGTTGCCCATCTAACAGTCCGAATAAGGATAAGGATTGTCATTACTGCAAAAAGCATGGTCTTATTCCAAAGGATTGCTGGAAGAAGCAGAACAATCAAAAGGGCAAACAGCATGGACACTTTGGTTTCGTCCAGTCAGGCAGCTGATGCTTCAAGAGATAGACTATTTGCCATGTAGTATGTGAAAGACAAGGTTGCTGAAAAATCCATTGATGATGTAGTATGGTACATTGATTCAATGGCATTGAATCACTTGACCCCTCATGGTGATTGGTTCACTGACATGGTAGCTTAGAGAAATGCCTATGTATGCATAGGTGATGACACGTAGCATAGCATTGAGCATAAAGGCAAACTTGTCCCTTGTGATTCATGATGGCGAGAAGAAGGACTTATATGATGTACTACATGTCCCATCTATTACAAAGAACTTATTGTCTGTGGGCCAAATGACCAAGCAGAACTTGCGGGTTAGGTTCAATAAGCATGGGTGCTTTATTGAAGAATTTGGCAATGGATGCAAGTTGATTGCTCGTGGTCACAAGAATGGCAGGATGTTTACTCTTGATGCCACTTTGCCAGAGCTGAATTTAGCTATGTTTGCCCATGGTTCTAGCACTATTAGAGATTTGGAAATTTGGCATAATAGAGTGGGGCATGTTAACTTGCAGAGGCTGCAAATGATGCAGAAAAAACAGCTTGTTGCAGGTTTATCCAAGTTTGCATATTCTGACATTTGTCATGTTTGCAATGCTTGCTAGTTTGATAAATAGGCTAGTTTGCCATTTTTCAAGCATGTAAGGCAGAGCACATGTCCATTGCAGTTATTGCATTCTGATGTCTGGGGGTCAGCCCATAATGCATCTATGGGAGGCTCCAGGTACTATGTGACATTTATTGATGATTACAGACGCTATACTTGGATGTATATACTGAAGTAAAAAGATGAAGTGCTAGCTATTTTTCAGTAGTTTAAGAAGCAGGTAAAGAAAGAGTTTGACTACTATATCTCTTGCTTAAGATCAGACAGCGGTGGTGAGTATGTGCCAAATATTGTTGAGAGTTTTTTGGCTGAAAATGGCATATGTAGGCAACTTACCTACAGCTATACTCCACAGCAAAATGGAGTGGTAGAACGTAAGAATAGGGTGTTGATGGAAGCTACTCGTGCGATGAAGGATAAGAAGAGTATGCCATTGTATTATTGGGTAGAGGTTGTTATGACAGCCACCTACATTCTTAACAAGACTCGCACTATAGGTATTCATGATGTGACACCTTTCAGAGGCTGTATGGCTACAAGGTAGATATAAGTCACATGAAGGTATTTGGTTGCATGTCTTATGTGCATATCCCCGATTAGAAGAGGAGGAAGCTGGATCCTAAAACACATAAATGTGTCTTTCTTGGACATTCGCAAGAGAAGAAGGCATACAAATGCTATGATCCCTCTACATGTGAGACACTTGTGAGCAGGGATGTGATTTTTTATGAGATGGCCTCTTGGTATGCATCACCTACAATATGCCTTCTACATAGGTGTCTATAGTTGATTTGCAGTAGAGTATTGCATTGTCAGGTCCTACAGTGACATGTTTCTTCTCTTGTGTCTCCTTGGACAGGTAGATTGAGGAGGACTATAACACCATCCACGGATGACATTATGTCAGTGAGGGGAAGACATGATGTATTGGGCAGCAAAGGGAAGGAAAAAGCCTTTGAGGATGCATCTGATTTGATGACACCTAGTATCATGACTTCAAGCTATGACTCTGTTGGAACTTTAGATACTGAGCTTGGCATTCTGACTGTCTATATGCGTGGCACGAGGCACAACAGGTACATTTTGCCTCATGAGAGAGGGGAATCAAGCAGTGCACCACAGCTTAGATGCTTGTAGAGAGTCAGGTACCTTGTTGACAGGTTGACTTACAATGGTTACTCTGCAAAGCACTATGCTTATATGATAAAGGTGATGGAGATTAAAGAACCAAGTACATATGCTGAAGTAGTGAAAGATGAGCATTGGATGCCTTGGCTCAAAATGCAACATGGGATCTTGTGCCACTACCTGTAGGGAAAAAGACCATTGGCTGCAAATGGGTCTACAAGATCAAATGCAAGTCGGATGGTAGTGTTGAAAGGTACAAAGCCACGCTGGTTGCTAAGGGATATGCTCAACATTACGGACTTGATTATGAGGAAACATTCAGCCCTATTGCCAAGATAGCAACTATACGCACAATGATTTCATTGGTTGCTGCTAAAGGCTATAAATTGTAGCAGATGGACGTTAAGAATGCATTTCTTAATGGTGACTTGGTAGAGGATGTCTACATGGATCAACCCAAAGGGTATGTTCACCCTGATTTTTAGCATTATTTGTGTAAGTTGAAAAATTTATTGTATGGGCTAAAGTAGGATTCGAGAGCCTGGCATGCAAGGATCAGTAACTACTTGTAGAGCTTGGGATTTATTATGGGCAAAGCTGATCACAGCCTATTTATGAAAAAGACCGTAGTGCTAGTCATATATGTGGGTGATTTGATAATTACTAGGGATGATGACTTGGGCATACAGCATGTTATGGAAATGCTAAAATCAGAATTTGACATGAAAGACTTAGGTGATTTGAAGTATTTCTTGGGCTGAGGTGGTGAAAGCTGAAAATGGTTTATGGCTGATGTAGAAGCACTATGCCATGGAAATTCTAAAGAAGTATGGCATGGCTGAATGCGAGCCATTGGATACAGCTCATGAGCAAAATGTCAAGCTAGACATGAGCACTGGAGCTAAATTTGAGGATGTAACTACGTACAGGTAGATGGTTGGAAGTTTGATCTACTTGACCATCACTAGGCCTGACTTGAGGTATGTTGTAGGACTCATAAGCTAGTTCATGTAGAAGCCCAGAAAGTTGCATTTGGATGCTATTAGGCATATTATGAGATATGTTAAGTCCATTGTAGATTATAAGCTATTCTATGTGAGAGATAAGCCCTTGAAATTGGTTGGATACATGGATGCAGATTGGGCAGGATGCTCATATGACCGTAGATCTACAAGTGGCTATACTTTTGGCTTCGGAAGCAGAATAATCAGCTGGAGCAGCAAGAAGCAACCTATAGTTGCTTTGTCAAGTATTAAGGTTGAGTACAGGGGTGCTGCATTGGAAGCACGTGAGATTGCATGGGTGCTCAAGCTTATGACTGATTTGGACATATAGGAGGATGCTCCAGTGACTTTACTATATGAAAATATTAGTAGTGTACTCCTGGCTACGAACTAGTATACCGTGATAGGACTAAACACATTGAGGTACACTATCACTTCATCAAAGAGATGGTTCTTGCAAGGAGATTTGATGTCATGCATGTGAAGATTGATGAACAGGTTGTGGATATCTTTACCAAGTCTTTGGGTAAAGATAAGTTCAGTGTTTTCAGACATCTACTTGGTGTATAGATGCTATCTTGAGCTTGATGGGGAGTGTTAAACTTTAAGCTCGACTTCTCTATCTTTGGTATGACTGTACCCAACAATTAGCATGTCCAACTGTACACATGCTAACATTGAATAAGTTGGTGTTTAGCTCAGCTATCTTTGGTGTGAATGGTCTTGTTGTGACCTTAGGTTGTCAGTACTCTCTTTAGTTATGTGTTATTGATAATGAAGAAAAGTGTGTGAGCTCTTTGCTCTTCACTATTGGCTCCAACCCTTCTCTCACTTTCATCAAGAAGCCTCTACCTTAAGAGTGGGATCTGAGAAGTTGAGAGGTGTATGACATTCTTGACCATACAAGGCTTGAAATGGTGACATCTTGATTGTTTGTTGAAAGGTAGTGTTATAGGCAAACTCTAGCAAATGTAAATATTCAATCCACCATTTTGGTTCTTTTTCACATTAAGACCTTAGAATATCTTCAACAATCTAGTTCACCCTCTCAGTTTGGCCATCAGTTTGAGGATGATAAGCAATATTGAAGCATAGCTACATTCCAAACACTTGGAATAGGCAAGTCCAAAACTTAGAGATGAACATGGAGTCTTGGTCACTGATTATGCTCTTTGGCAATCCATGTAACCTAAATACTTCTTTGATAAAGACTAAAGCAATGTCAGATGACTTATAGGTTGTTTTGAATCGGATTAAGTGTGCAAATTTTGTCAATCTATCAGCCACTACCATGATGGAGTCATATCCACTAGTAGCAGTAGATAATCCAACAACAAAGACTATACTTATTGAGTTCCATTTCATTTTTGGAATGTCCAAGGGTTGTAACTCTCCAAGAATCTTGATTCTTTTTGCCTTGACTCTTTGACAAGTCAAGCACTAAGTTACATACTTTAATACATCCCTTTTTAATCCTGGCCAGTGATAGATCTTATGAATTGCATTGAGTATCTTGGCATACACTGGATGTCCTGTAGTGGGACTGTCATGTGCTTCCCATAAGATCTTGGCCTTCACTTCTAAACTTTTTGGGACACAAAGGCAATCATGGTAATATAGACAACCATTACTAGCACGATAATCTTTAATCTTAGACATTTCTTTGTCAAATCTTTCTCCTTGAAGTACCTTAGCCATGAGTCCTTCATATTCCTTATCCTGAGAAATAGCTTGGCGTACAAGCTCAAGTATAGGGTTATCACGTATGGATACGGTTCTTATGCTTCAAACTTCTACAACACTGTTAAGAAAGGATTTTTGGCTTAATGCATCTGCAATAACATTGTCCTTCCTTAGACGATATTTGATTTCAAACTCTTGCAGTATCTCTATCCATCTTCTTTGCCTCATGTTCAGGTCAACTTGGGTGAAGATCCACGTAAGACTTTTATGATCTGTCATAGTTGGACTCATAGGGTTTCAATTTTCTAGAAGTATAGAGCACTAATCTTCCTTCTTGTACTAGTACCCCACCAATTGCAAGTCCACTTGCATCAGTGATCACCTGAAATGGTTAACTGAAATCAAGGAGTTTTAATACAGGTGTAGTGGTTACAACTTCTTTAAGCTTATCAAAGCTTTCTTGATGGTCAATGGCCCAAATGATTACTGTATTTTTCTTCAAAATATTTGTCAAGGGTGCAACAATGAGGGAATAATCCTTGATGAAGATTCGGTACCATCCTACCACTCCCAAAAATCCTTGGATTTCTTTTATTGTCTTAGGTATTGGCCATTCTAGGATATATTTTACTTTCGTAGAGTCTATAAAGATTCCATTAGCGGAAACAATGTATCCAAGATAGTCAATCCTATTAGTGAGAAATACACATTTACTCATCTTGGCATAGAGATGATTTTCACGGAGTGTTACTAGGGCAATCTTTAAGTCACCTTCATGTTCCTCTATTGATTTGGAGTATACTGGTATATTGTCAAATAATACTAGTGCATATCCAAATCATCCAATAACTTTTTCAACCATACCACCTCACACATACTAACATAGAGCCTCGCGGGGTTCACTATATATATATCCTCTATATCACGTGCGTTCATGGCCTATTTATAAATATCCTAATCTGTGAACTTTTCTTGAATAAAATACAACCCTTTTCTATTCAATCTATAAGTAACCCCTTTATATGACACCCTTCTATATGTAAAAAATGCATATAACTGGTGTTTTAAAAACCCCTTATTTTGAACTCACGTTATATATACATATATTCATGAGTGACCCCCCCCCCCCCCCCCTCGAGCATAGAGTAGCACCTCTATACTTAGCCTCCATACTTGATAAAGTAGCTATAGGTTACTTTTTGCTGCTCCTCTAATTAATTGCTATACTATCAAGGGAAAATAAGGCTCTGATAGTAGATCTTCTATCGGACATTATACCAACATAATCTATGTCTATGTATCCAAACACTTATCTATTTTACTTGCCTCATAAAAAAATCCATAATACAAAGTGGACTTCACATACTTCAATATGTGTCTAACTGTATCCAAATGAGGCTTTCTAGGCATTTTCTTAAACTAACTAACAAGGCAAATATCAAGTTTGGCCTTGTGATAGTCATATAAATTTGACTCTAGACTGTTCTTCTAAACATAGTAGAGTCTTCTATCAACATTCAACTTCATATTTTGACTCTAGACTATTCTTCTAAACATAGTAGAGTCTTCTATCTCATCCCCAATATCAACATTCAACTTCATATTTTGCTTCAATGGAACTGAAAGAGGGGTACATGCTATCATACTATACTTTGACAACATATCCAAGTCAAACTATCTTTGAGATAGCAAAATACCATCATACTATCTAATCATCTCAATACCAAGAAAGTACCTCAACTCACCTAAATCATTCATCTCAAACTTATTCTTGAAATGATCCTTGACTTTAGAAATCCCACTTATGTATAATTTTGTAGACCCACTTATAATTTTGTAGAACCATCTTCATTATGTAAACCTTTATCAACGTTTACAAGTAGAGAGCACAACGAGTGGCACGACGATCTGAATGCAGCAACATGCTGAGAATGCGCTTGTACTGGGCAGTCGGCCTGGTCGACTGTGACATACGCACCAATTTGACATACCAAAACAAATAGAGCGCTAATGTGGCGCAGGCCACTAAGAAAAGGATTAAGGAAGTCGACAATTACGAGTAGTGAAACCGCAGTACCGACCAGGTTTTGTTTCTGTTTATGGGAGACGATGTTTACATTGTTCGGCGAGGTCTACATGATTCTACCACTTGAATTCGTAGTGCGTAGAACCAGTTAATGAATGGATCGGTCATTAGAGTTACTTGATCTAGGCAATAGAGGAGCACGCGTCTCACGCACTGACTTAAAGTTAGACGGAATGTGGTGATCCAACTAGAGTTCTCTAGTCGATTAATTTTGAGGAGGCCGGACTGAGCAAGTGGGATCTACTAATCATTAAGGGTAGTAGCTATAAGCTTCTACTTAGGCTGCCTGAGCGGCTGGTAATTGGCGGTGGGCGAGATGGGGAGTAGCCGTTGCAGCTACAATGGCCTCGCAGGTGGAGAGCTCGAGCTTGTGCGCGAGGGCATCGGGCATGCGAGCGAGCAGATTCTTAGAGGCGTAGCTGGCGGTGTAAAGTCCGTGGCGCATGCCGGCGAAGTGGAAGGAGAGGTTGCCGCCCAGCCAGTAGGTGAGGCTCTGGATGTAGGCGTCCAGCTCCTCACTTACATACAAGGAGGGATCAGAGCCGCTGCGGATTTCCCGGACGAGTCGCACGCACTCCTCGTCCATGTCCTTGACAAGCTGAGAGACGTCGAACATGATTTGGTGGAGGTCGGGAGGAGTGACAGCACCGGCGTGAGTGCCACTGGCATTGCTTATGGCAGCAGCCTCGACGGAGTCCTTGAGGCGGTTGTAGTAGAGGATGGAGACGAGGTTGAAGAAGTCGCCGTCCTTGTATTCCTTCTCGAAGGAGAGGAGGTCGTTGAGCCAGCAGATGTGGTAGAGAGTGGCATCTCTCAGGCGGAGAAGGAGCGGGTGGGCCAGCGTGCGCTCGTCCAGCTCGATGCCGAGGGCGAACTCGATCAGGACGTCGCAGGCTCTCCAGCAGCTGGAGTCCCTCCGCAGCCGCGTGTACTCCTCCACGTCAGCCAGGCGCCTGCTCTGCCGATAGCCCACCTGGGTGGCAGTGGCCCGAAGGAAGTCGCGGAAGGTGCCCACGAAACGCTGCTGCTGGTCCATGGGCATGCCGCTCCGCAGATCCGACCACACCTCACGCGCTGACTCCTCGATGAGGCGGATGGCCAGGCGCGCACGCGCCGAGAGCCTTGTGGAAGTAGCTGCTACTGCTGTGGCAGACTCCTCATCTGCACGATCCTCGAGCACAGCCATGATCCTCGCCCCCAGGAGCGCAGCGGCCGAGGAGTCGGCGGCCATCTCCTGGGGCTCGTCCAGGAGGTTGTCCACCATGTGCAACCACGCCATGAACTTGATGATGGCCGGCATGCGCGAGCTCAGACCGTTGGCGTACGACAGCGTTACCAGGACGTCGAAGCGCGACTTGAGGGCCACGCTCTCCGCGAAGCCACCGCCGCCTTGACCTGCGCCGTCGACCAGCAGCATGTCCCCGAAACGAGACAGGAGCCACTCCTGCGATAGCTGCTTCAGCTGCAGGTAATCCGGGTGGATTGTCTGCGAAGGAAAGGAGCACTGCACCTCGGGCAGCTCCACGCTCGTAATGGACTTGTCAAGGGGCAGGTCCGTGAGTCCCATCTTCTGCACCGCATCTGAGGGCAGCAGGAGCTCAGCTATGTGAGAGAGCACGAACGACGACGTGACCGGAGCCATAGGATTATATATATAGATGTATATATATAACAATGGACGACGAACGATAGGGAAATCAGCGGGATTGCTTTTGTAGTTGATGTAGGCTAGCACCAAGTAGGTGATGCGAGTATATTGCCCGCACGTCAAGTTATGTGGAACGTAGCGCCGAAGACGAAGAACGGAAGCTCAAGCGATCACAGAGTCGATCGAGCTGGTAGACCTGCTGCAATTAGCACCCGTTTTATTACGGTCCGGTATGGTACACGGAGAGGAAAGGAAGAGGTCAAACGTTTGTGGCGACAGAATGGTGCGCCCGCCGTGCCCTACACTGCCTACAGGGTCATTTTGGCACATGGTCACTTATGAGGTCGAGCACGCGACTCATATACCTATAGGCTATTACCATACACTTCAAGTTGCACTCTTGAAAAAACATCCCAGCTGCCTGTCTTTCAAAGATGCTCTTTGAAAACAAAGAATATCAATCATTATTATTCCATAGTCTCCATCTATATCTTGCATATGGTTTTGTTTAGTCAAATCATCCTGCTCTTCTTTATCCTAGGAATTTTAACCCTACCTACATGCTCTCTACTCATAACGTCTGTGGATCCAAGTTTTTAACTATCCATATTAGTGTGTTCTTGTAGCATCTTTTCAAAATTCCTTGTTAAAGTATCATTGACCACACATATGCTACATGCTCAATCATCTCTACATCAAACATTCAATTCTTCATCAAACTTCTCTTCAAGCTGAAAATAATCAGTCATTTGCATTTCTTCTTCTACTTGCAAAGCATCCGTTTCATCAATACAATTCATCATCTTGAGTGGATCATAAGCATCACTAGAGAGAATCTGTGTGCCATTGATATATTTTGGTTCAACATCCATGTTATCTTTTATCATCACATTTGCAGTATCCTCTGGCAAGATATCTACAATATATTCTATCTCCGTACATGATTGGATCAACTTCCTCTTGAAGTTCATATATAAATTCCCTCCATCAATAACCCACATAACTATTTGTATCATGTCTACTTCTCATAGAATCACATCCTAGATTGGCTCATCCAAGATCTACTCTTCCACCATTTGCATCTTCTGATTTATAATGCTTGTAACTCCATCAAGAAACTCACTCGCTACCATATCTAGGATCTGTCATAGGGTAAACTCAACTTTGCAATCCAAAGACTCTATAAGTCTTGAAAAACCTATAAAGTCTCACATCTTGCAATTTTATATTGCCACTTCACATTGGCCTCACCAAATGTCAAAGGGGATCATGAATTGCCACTAAGTGCCAGGGTTCTCAAAAAGGAATTTCAAAGACAAGGGAGCAAGTGAGTGTAGAGACCAAGAAACACTTTTATATTCAATATTAGAACACCTATACATACACTTAGACTAGGTGAAAGCCTAAAACTCTATAATGATATAATAATCTTATTACAATAATGAATCTCCAAGAAATAATTGGAAGATGTGCATCCAAGAGAGCTTCACCAAGCATCAAGCATCCTCAGGTTGTCACAGTTAAAGACACTTAGATATGTAGGCCTTTAGAATGCAAGGTGATCATTGAGAGTTTTGCATAACCTAATCCCTTACCAACGTCCTCACCTCCTACCATCTAAAATAAAGAGGGGGTGTTTTTGCATCACCTTTATGTTTGATGACATTCTAATCAAGTTGGCGCGACATCTATTGAAGATGGTAGAGATTATTTATATTATCATGAGTCTCAAAAAAGGGGCTTTAATCTAGTCTATTTTGGAGCCTCCACCCATAGAGGGTTCATGTGAGCACTAAATCACTAAATCTCATGATCTTGATAGGATTTTTTTCATGGCTTCCTCACTTTTTTCCCACTCTCCATTATCTAGACTCAAGCATATATATGAACTTGTGATATAAGGAAGAGTAACATTTAGATAATATGTGATACTAGAAAGGAAGAATATTCCTAATAGAAATGATGCAAGGCTATGTCTTGGTGGAAATCATAACCATGGTTCTCTTATGAACTTGTTAGGGACTATATAGCAAGGAAAACAATACACAATGGCTAAGTTGAAGGTGCAATAAAGTGCACATTTAGAATATGTTAAAATGCATGGATCTAGAGCATGGCTATGGTGTATGATAGATGTAAATAAGACCCATGAAGACATAGAGTTGACAATTATTTATTACACAAGTGAATTAGGTTCCAAGATTGAGACTTGGACTCATAAAGAAAATCTTGTATATGTAGACAATGACACATACACTTGAGTGAAAGGACAAAAGTACTATGGCATTGCATTCAAATGATAGGCAAGTAGAATGCTTTATAGCTTGAGGATAGGTAGCACTTTCCACCAGTGTGCTTATGGGATTGAGCAAGCCTGCAATATCCTTAGCCCAAGTACTCTAAACAAAAGGGCTACACTGGGTGTGATTGCCTAATTCTCAACACACCTCCTCAATCACAACTAGAAAGGCACAAAGTGTGTACAAGCTTTAGTGAGTCACCACATGCAAAGTGTGGGCACTCCACAAATATGGTAACATCCAGAGGCTGTCACAAAACAAAGCTAAGTGTGGGTACCAAAAACATGGTGGACATCCAGATGCTGTAGTAAGGGCTTTACAAAGTGTATAGAGGCTGTAATGTCAAATTACATGAGGAGTTCACAAAGCTTGAACAGAAGCATTAAGGCAAGGTTATACAAGGCTTTAAAAAAGTCTATCAGAAAGTTGGGAATAGAAGGACTAGTGAGGCTTGTCCTTCTGCTCCTAATGGTCTTATTATTATTATTATAATAATTATTATTATTCTCCATGGTCTTCTTCTTCTTTCACGGCTACAGGATAGGCCTTTCGAGACCTCTTTTTGGCATGACAGAACTTCTCAGCAAGTCCGATCTTTTTGCCAAAGTCACAAATTAGCTAGTTCCTTTTGCCTTTGTTCTCGTACTGACATACAATAATTATCCCTCTTTTGCAGTTTCTTCTTTTCCTTTGATCTTATTTTCTTCTTCTAACAAAGAGGCTTTAATGTCAACCAATTTAGGGTTTGGCATGTTGATTAAATTGGTTGAAACATTATCAAATTATGGAAGTAAACTTTTTAACAAGACACCAATATAAATATCTTCATCCATTTTTAGATTTATTTCTACAAGTTGGGTTAGAATACATTCCATCTAGTTCAAATGAGATGCCAAGGATTTATTAGGCTTCATGTCTAGTCTAAAGAATTCAATTAGAAGTCCATACTTACAAGTCTTTGAGTAGGCACTAAACAATGTGTCCAATCTATCCCATCTCTCACCCGATGTACCACATGCATCCATGCTTGATCTGCAAGTTGGTTGCTTGATATTCAAGCAGGTAGGTTGATTTTAAGATTGCTCCAAATCTTCTTCTTGAAGGTTTATACTTGTTGGAAATTCAAATCTAAGGGAACGAGGCTTTAGTTGACTAAAAACAGTGGAAGAAATGAAGTGGAAAAGAGCTTGAAGAGTACTTGGCTATGGCAGATTAGGGTTTTTAGAATAGGGATCTGATTTTTTTGTTGGGGAAGCTTGTACAATGGATCATTTGAGAAACCCTTTTAGTGGGAGATAGCATAGGTATGGATCTTGCAATGCCCTATGGTGATGGACAACATCACGCTGCACTGAATGAGAATCGATAGTACAAACAAAATTCAACACAATTCAAACAGGGACTTCAAATTTGAGTAATGCTAGGCTATGTGGTCAGCAATGTCAAGCTTTGAGGTGAGAGAGAGGAGCTCTAGGAGTAGGGAGAGAAATCTTCAGAAGGAAGCTTGTTAAGATCTTGCTTGCTTGAAGATATCTAAGAGCTCAATGCAGGGCAGGTGCAGTTTGGCTATGGCTGCCAAGAGGTAGAGGATATAAATGAAGTGAGAAATGGATGGATAGGAGCAAAGAGGAGGTGAAAGAAGAGCTTGCTGAGCTTAGCCATGCTCACTATGGCTTTGATACCATGTTAAAATTCATGGATCTAGAGCATGGCTATGGTGGAGGATAGATGTAAATAAGACCCATGAAGACATAGAGTTGATAACTATTTATTACACAAGTGAATTAGATTCCAAGATTGAGGCTTGGACTCATAAAGACAATCTTCTGTACTTAGACAATGACATGGATACTTGAGTGAAAGGACAAAGGTACTATGACATTGCATTCAAATGATAGGCAAGTACCATGCTTTATAGCTTCAGGATAGGTAGCACTTTTGCACCACTCTACTTATGGGATTGAGCAAGCTTGCATATCCTTAGCCCAACTGCTTCATATAAAGGGGGCTACACTGGGTGTGATTAGCTAGTTCACAATAGAATAATCTTGAGAGTAGGAGGAATAGCTTGATCTTTTGCCCCCAAACTCTAAGCTTGGCCTTCCCCTTTGTATTTATGAAGGTATTAAGGTGGAATTATGGATGGTGTTGAGCTTTGACATTTTCATTTATTTAAATCTATATATATTTGGTGAACTCATGCTAAAACTATGCAAATATATATAGGAGATACTTTTATATCCTTTGAGCTATATTTTTGGATGAATTATAGATTAGAGTACACTTGGAAGTTGTCTAAACTCTAATGCATACATTCTAAAGAATCTTAGAACTCTAAAAATTGATGACATATCCAATAGATACATAAATTAGAAAAAGAATTAACTTCTTAGGAGTTTAGTAGAAAATGCATTAGGAGTACTAGCAAAGAAGAAAAAGGATAACTTCAAATTTTGAGAATCTAATAATATGAAACTTTGACAAAATTCAAACAATTTTTTATGAGTAGTAATGAGAAGAGGAGATATATAAGATGAAGTTTATTAGAAATTGACCATGTCTCCTCTATAGACACCATATCGCATTTTGAGAAAGTGGAAAATATAATGTGGAGAGCCCTCTAAAACACTCAAGAAAAATGCCTAGTTGAGCTAGGGTGGAATTTGTAATGATTAAGACATGCATAAGGGTGATGGAACATGAGCATAGATTGTGTGTAAAATATCATTTCAAGGATATTCCTAGAGCCACTTCAATCAAAAGCTTGCAGATAAAGTGGATTTGTAAGAATTGGTACCCTTAGAGTCTATAAGGCATCATGCTAAGTTTGTGAGTATGTGATTGTTGACATCATGACTTGCAATATTAAATCCCCAAAATTAGGTCTTATACAAATAGAGGATATATCTAAATCATAAAAATTTATCTCAATATCTTGATTAATGTTATAGAGGAAAAAAATTTTAAGGGTGTAAATTTAATAGCCAACTTCATGGGGGTGAAATTTTTTGTGTGGCTTATCATTAAAGAGGCAAGGGACTACACATGAAATATTTAGGAAATTGCTTGAAAGGAGCCATAGTTTTGGAGTTATAAAGGACACCATATTTTGGAATTTCTAAGGAAAACCATTGATTTGGAAGCTAAAAATGCCTTTGAAACACCATTTTAGAGAATTTGGGAATCTCCCAAGTCCCACTTTCAAGTAAAGATTTGGCCATGTGGCTAAATCTTAACCCATGCTTCAAATTGGGACTTGGAAAGACAACCTACATAGTAAATAGGATAGACTCCACTTTCAACCAAGGGGACAATATTTGATCATGTGGCTAAATATTAACTATATTGGGAATTCCCTAATATAGTTTTTGAGCATATAGCATGCTATGAGATTTAGTATACTCCTTGTTCTAGCTTATGTTAGATATGATCAATGCCCCTTTCTCATAAGATGCCCCCAATGATCTATGGTGCTCTAAGTTATAAGGACCCCATTATGAGCAAAAGCTATGTGTGAGCATAGACGTTGATGTTAAGTCATCTGACCTGTATGTTAGATGAGGTCCATGTCATTGGATGGTAAAAAGGTAACCTTTGTTGGTCTATCCTTTGGGCTACATAGAGTAGTCATGCTGGCAGGCGAGCGGAGGGAGTGGGGGTTTTGAGGGTTATGGAAACAACACTTGCCTAGGAGGGGAGCTAAACGTAAATGAAATATTCCTTTGAATATGTCTGTGACAACTAGGAAAGGTTTGTAATATGGTCTAATAGGCTGACCAAGCTGCCTTGTCTAATTATGAAAGAAAGACTCCTCCAAATCCATTTATTAATCTATCTTTCACCCAATCAGAGTTCTTTCAACTTTGGTTGCCTCTTTTTAGACTATTTTCATGTATTGAGAGGTTTTTCCTTCATTATAAGAGAGTAGTCCCTCCTACATGATATTTCTTAGATGCTTAACACTCAATAATAATATTCTATAAACTATATTGTTTAAGACAATGAGCTATTTAATATCTTACTTTAGGAAAGACAAATCCTAGTAACTTGACATACATGTAATTCATGGCAGTGCTTGCATGTGACTTACGTCTAAGATTCATGATGGTCAATGATTAATTTTTAAATGAATTGCTCTATTATTGACTAGAGTCATTCATTTGATATTCCAATTTTTTTCACTACAAGGAAATGGAAGCATAACAATGGTAACTTTTGATGAAATTTAGGGATGTCGCTAAAAGCATTGATATCAGATGTGCATTGACACTTTTGGAAACGCTTTGCAAAGCAAATAGTGATGCTTTGTGAAGAAAATACCAATGCAATCTGTGCTAGAATACTATGGAAAGGAAAGCACCAAGAGAGCTGAGTGAAGCATTTTTGGGTTCTAATGAGTGTGAAGAGTAAAAGAGAGAGAAAGAAAGCTCAAAGAAAGGGAGGTTTTGAGAGAGAGAGAGAGAGAGAGAGAGAGAGAGAGAGAGAGAGAGAGAGAGAGAGAGAGAGGTCACCATAAATGTTTATGAAGAGGGAGGAGATGGCTGTGAAGGCGGATTAGAGAAGGAGGGAAGACACGAAGGAGAAGATGGTGATGATCATGAAGGGATTCTTCTTCAAGCTTTGGGCTAAGTGCATTCTCTCTTCTCTCTTTGTTTTTGTATTTTCTTCTCCTCTCTTTCTTTTCGTTTGTGGAGAGATGCATAGAGAGGGAGGGAGGTAGGGAGAGAGAGAGAGAGAGAGAGAATGGGAGAGAGAAATAAAGAGAGGGAGGGAGAGAAATAAAGAGAGAGAGGGAGAGAGAAAAATAGAGAGAGCGATAGAGAGGGAGAAATAAATAAAATAGAGAGAGGGAGGGAGAAAAAGAGAAATAGAGAGAGGGAGAGGGATAAAAGAAGAGGAAAAACAGAGAGAGGGAGGGAGAGAGAAAAATACATAGTGATTGAAATATAGAGAGAGAGGGAGAGGAAGAGAGGGAAATAAAGAGAGGAAGGGGGTGGAAGAGAGAGATAAATAGAGGGAGGGAGAGTGTTGAGGGTTGATATGACTATGTTTTGGAAAAATTTTTGTTGGATTTTTGGGTGATTTTTATATGATTTGAATGATAATTGATTGGTTTGAAAGTGTTTGAGAGAGTTTTGGATAAGGTTGACTAGGTTTGAGACACTCATGATTGATTTTTTTAGTGGAGATATAATGTGCTGAAAGGTTCTGTTGAGTGTTTAAAAGATTATGATTGGTTCTGTTTAGCTTATATTTTGTTCTGATTTATTTCTATATGAGAAGTTAGAATAATGATTGATGCTGTTGAAGGGTGTCTTGAAGCTTATTGAATGATTCTTGATGGTTTTGAATAGTTTTAGTTAGGCCAAATTATTTTTGATGACCTTCTATATGATATTGTAGACCTTCTATTGACCTTCTATAGTAGAGCTTCTATAGATCATATGTATGCCTCTGTAAGTGTTATATGGAATGAATGTGTAGCTTAGGAAAGCTTTCTAATCTTGAGAAGAGATGAATACAAGTTCAAAATAGCTCAAAGAAGTGGATGAAGTGGCTATTGAAGACTCAAGTAAAGACTAAAGTGACAGTAACATTGTTGAGCTATGAAAGGACATTGTAGTGGCTTTGGTGAATCTTCATATTAGACATACCTCTTAGAAGGGGTATCCACAACCAAAGAGTGATTATGGGGGGTTATTCTTCATTATTCCAATGTATTATTGAGAGAGAGCATATGTGAGAGAGAGTGTGTATGAGACATAGCCGATTTTCTATGAGAAACATTGTATCTATATGAGAGAGACTATGAAGAAATTGAAGATAAAATCTATGTGATGAAAATTCATTCAAAGTGGAGCATTTTTTTTTGTTCTCTTGTTCTTTTGATGGGTTATATGAAGAATGTGTTGAATTTTTTTTGTGATAAATCCATGGGAGAATTATCATATGATGATGCATGAAGATTTGAGAAGATTGGTGTTGTTTTTCTTCTTGCAGTTGATTAAATTATGAATTATCATGTGCTAATATGTGAAGATTTGAGAAGATTGATGTTGTTTTTCTTCTTTTGGTTGATTAAATTATGAAGAACATGCTTGTTGATGATACAAGATAGATTTCTTGCAGTAGATTCCCTATTTTTCTTGTTGTTCCTCTTAGGGCCCCATGTTTTTTGTATGCAGCAGGGGAAATCTGCCATCAATAAGCACAACAACAGAGGCTGATAATAGAAGAAGTGAAGAAAAGTAACAGAAGATTTAAGAATTCCTACAGCTATTGAAGAGTCAGAGATCTTCATTGCCAAAGCCACTTTCTACAAGTGCATCCCTTAATGGCGTAGGTATATTCACAAAGCAAGAAGGAAATGAGTTGGAATTTGTTCGTGGATGCTAAAAACAATAAGATACATGGGATACTTGGTGCATTGACAACCTTCTATTTGTCCAATTGGCAACCCAGTGGAAGCTAGTAGACAAAGTGTTCTTCACAACTTATGCTATTAAAACCCTCCGAAGTTGGTGCTATCAAGACAATGGCACTATGGCAATCCTCAAAAGAATGAGTTTTGATACCTTTAGAACTTAATATCTTCCCCTTTACAGTGTAATAAAAGATGAATTCAAAGACCATTAGGCTTATATGATAAGGGTGGTTGAGGATATTGAGGCCACTTATTTTGAGGATACTATTGATCATGCTCATTGGGATGCAACAAATGGATAGGGAGATTGCGTTCTGTGCGTGCGGAATGCTAGTATATATATATGAGACATGCTATCATATATCATGTCAGAGGAATCTAATTTTTAGCAACAGGAGCACCGGCAGCACCAAGCTGATTGATAATGTCTTTAAAAGCCTCGATATGAGAGTGCATAGAAGTACCAACCTTATATTGAAGATTCTTCAAACGAGTTTGGAGATATAAAATTTCGGTGACCGATTTCTTCTCAAACGTTGAGATAGGATACGCCCAAGCATCATGAGAGGTTTCCAGATGAAAGACATCCAACATAAGTGAGTCAGGAAGTGCAGACAATATATAACGACAAGCCGCTTTATCACGATGAATCCAATCAGTATGATCAATTTTCCATTGTTCAAATAACGGGCCATCAGTAATCAGAGAATTGTCATTCATCTGAAGGAGAGAAGTGCTTGAAAGAACAACCAAGGTAGATATTTATCCCACTTTTCTCAATGACAACATAATAATTAACTACTTATAACACGGGTATTCCTTTTTTAAAACTTTTATGGCTATGTGAAATGGGATACCAAAAACATCCAAGCTCTTTGGTAGATGCACTACACTTGTCCCATGTGAAGGGCTACACAAAAGTGATATTCAAAGCACATAAGTTGAACCCCATCCTGAAGCTTTGTGTCGCAAGGCATCCTCACCTTGATACACTTAGATAGTCCTTGAATGGTTAAAAGAAGATTTTGAAAGAAAAACACATTGCCAATGGTAACATGGCAAAGGGCCTTCAAACATGAGCCCTTTAAAGAATGAGGGAACTGCAACTTTTTTGCACTTTGGGTGTTACTAAATTAAAGTTATTTCTAGGGTATATTACTAGTTTTCCAAAAGGTTTCTAAGTAGCACAACATCATGTAGGCTCACAAATCCAACCCTCAAGGAAAGTGTAGGGTGGGGTAGCAACATTAGGGTGTGTACTTTGGCCATCTTACCTCATTTGAGACCTAGAGTGATTAATGGAAAATCGAACCATACGAAGATCATGGTATTTCAATTTCTAGGAGTTTTGCACGACGTACCATGTCATATGGTGACTCGAAAAGTAACCTAGATGGTGCTAGGTGGATATGCCATCTTAGCTACCTAAATCAAGGTACCCTTCCATCACATAGAAAACCTCACTTGTCTTTTGAGCTATCAAGATCTCGATATGTTGAACGTCACATAGCTATGATGACATTGTCGATATACTCACCAGTATGTTCAACATTGTTATCAGCATGCATACGAATGATATTTAAAAAGTATTAGTGGTACCTATATCGGTGGTTATACTAACGTAATTTTTCAAAAGATTACCACTATTCTAACGCTCATAAAATAAACTTAACCAAAACTTACCCGTACACTACTTATTTTTCCCACTATAATATATTGACCCAATACCAACGTTTAAAGCGGAAAAATTAGTCCCGAAAAAAATTGCCCTCATCACCACTATTACCATCTCTATTTTCATTGCTAAAAACCTATCTCTATAGCGACACATATATCAATGCATATATAACGACACATATATCAACGCATATACCGATGCTATTATCGACATAAATAGTGATAATTGCTATAAATTGTGACACAAATAGTGATAGTTTCCAGTAATTTTGCAATGCAAATAGTGAAATTACAAGCGAAAAAATATTTTTGGATGGCATGGTATACAACTGTGTTGCCCTTCTACCCACATAGATTGAATATTCTTTCATAATTCAATTATAATCTAATATATTGCTAAGTTCAAAGAATTATACATCATGATCTGCTAAAAACAAGGAATCTATTGATTGAATATATGAACAAATGCAATGATAACATCATGTCCATAGTACGTACTACATTGAATAATAGGAAAGAAGAAGAATAATAGAGAAAAATGTCTTTACAACTCACTCAATGTGAGCCACATACAATGAAGGAAAAACATGTATTGAAAAAGCTAGATACAATCGATCAAAAAAAGTATGTGTGGAGCACAAGGCAAAAGAAAAAACGTGCTCCATAAATATAAGCTCTATATTTGGTCACCATCCAATAGCTTGTCTTGATACAACAGATCATCGAAAGGAATTTCTAACATACCAAGAGATCAATCTAGAGCACACAATGCATCACAAGAACTAAATATTCACTACATTAAATAGACGTGTCATATTACCATGTACATATAACTTGTTGATAAGTAAAGTCAGACCATACCTTTTACATATCATATCTTCAAGCATATAGGCTTTAGTTAAAACAACAAATTAGTAGTGTTAGAATTAGCTTATTTCTACGAGAAATATACGAAATAAGAATATTAACATATCTAATGAAGAACTTATAAAATCCTCCAGGTAGGTCCACCAATGGTGGTCACGCCGAATATGTGATGTATGAATAATGTGTCCAATTGTGCTTGCACTACCTCTTACTACTACCATCATCACCTTGGAGAGTCTGCAACCTCCTCTCTGAGCCATTCTGAGGTGTGTAGGTGCACATCAACTCCATCATATGTCTTGTGGAGAAACAATCAGCACTGAGAAGATACTAGAAACTCTTTATGAAAGCATGCTATCACATAGTTCCTACTACTCTTAGGTACATTGTGCAAATGATCCAATACATTGTGTCCAAAAACACGTTGGCACACACTACAACAGAAACGAGGCATAGACGCGCATGTTAGACGCGCAAAGTCGGGCGCGTCTATCATAGCGTCTATAACTGCGTGTAAACGTGCGTGTAAATAGATGCGAATTGTGCGTCTATATATCCGCGCAAATAGACGCTAATATAGACGTGCCAGTAGACACACAATTATTTAACCACCTAAAATTGCAATTCACATAGTTAAAAAACCAAATTTAATAATTATTTAACCACCTGAAATTGATTCTTGAGCATACACGTGTGCGTATGATAAAAACCATAGAATTAAGAAATATACACATTGAATCATTGAATTTAAAAAATAGAGTTAATGATTACTCGAAGTACCATTGGCATCCTCAAAGTGAGCAAGGACACCACAATCTTGGGTATTTCTCTTTTCATCTTTATGTTGAGTTCGAAGATGTTTACCCTCACACCAAAGTGCATTGAATAATGTGCACTAGTCGTAAAAGATAAAAGATCAAACTAGACATGCTGGACCCTCACGAGGTGTTCAAATAACTAGACATGCTGGACCCTCACGAGGTGTTTGTAGCAAAATATACTGGGTAGATGAAAGAGCCCTTAAGCTATGGTACACTTACTTGGGCCTTAAAACAAAGATCATCATTAATCCTACTCTAGACTTGGATAAAAGTGCCAATGAAGACTCGAGCGTTTTATGGCTCGAGACTCAATCTATGAATGGAAAAACATCACGTCCACATCTAGGTTCTATCCCACCCTTCAAGTTAAAAAAGGGCATGGGATTTGGAATTCCTGGCTTTTTAAAAGGCAAGTCAAAACCATTGAATAGTTTGATGGAAGGCCCTCCCTTTTTCTATTTTGAAAATGTTGAGAACATTTCCAATTCAGAGTGGGAGACCATCAAACGACATTTTAATGTCATAGATCTAGAGTTCACAGACTCTAGATATTTTTCAGCATGCTTTAGGCTGAGGTGGTTATGTTTATAACCTTCCAGTAGATGGAAGAAGGTTGATCCTTCCCCCTGCTCCCATGAAAATCTTTGAGGTGCTTCCGAAAACAAAGAAGTATTGGCCCCCATGGGATCCGAGAGAGAAGTTGAATTGCATAAACACACGGGGTGCCCCTAGCACTATATGTGGATTGATCAGAAAAATATTTTCTTCCCACAAAGAAAGCAAGATACCTTCTTATCTTCAACATGAGATTGTCCTGGCATGCAAAATATTGAACTTGGTTTGGGTCAGCTCAGGCCAAGCTGTCCCACTTGAACCCCATGAGATTGACCTGGTGCTTGGATATGATCGTGGCCACACTTGAGGCTGCTCTACCCTTTCAGATCGGTATGATGCATTGGGCAACTCATTTCACGTCAATACTATTGCGTACAGTCTTTCACCACTGAAAGAATTATATCTGCAAGGTTTAACAGTTCTGTCCTTATTCTCGAGCCTTGGTGGGAAAGAAGTGGCATTGCACAAATTGGGTATAATTTTGAAGGCTGTTGTTATTGTGGAGATCAATGAATGTAAAAACATAATACCCAGCTAGTGGAACAAAACCTTCCAAACAGGCCGATTTCAAATGGAGGATGGTGTTAGAGATCTTACTGATGATAAGCTGGCTAAGATTGTGGATGCAGTGGGAAAGATTGTGGATGCCAATTCATAGCATGAGTAGATTGATGTAAATCAGTTGGCTTGTGCAGATGCAAGCTATTCCAATCATGTCAAGGTGCACTTATAGCTCACATATCTTTGATTGATTGATGGATAATATGCCTTTCTCTATCTCTTTCGTGTACACCTTCATACATTATCTTTCTCTTGCTAAAAACCATTCCTGCTTTATCCACCTATTGATACGTAAGTGGGATAATATGCAATTGTAAGTGGGATGGTCTAGTAAGTCACTACATATATATGTGCCAATTGACTTGCCAATGTGTTATCTCTTGCTCCTCAAGCTTTGTTATATATGTCACCACATAGGTCAATTGATTCCCTAAATGCATGCATTGATTGGATAGGGCATGCCCTATACAAATGTGATTGGATAGGGCATGATGATTGGATGTATATATAAATCAAAGGTTGACTTGTGCATTTGCAATATGTCACCACATAGGTCAATTGATTCCCTAATTATGCATGCATTGATTCCTTAAATTGTTCAAGCGCGTCTGTAAGTGCGTGTAACAGGAATTATCTGCGCATATACACGCGCCATTATATGCGCTGACAGACGCGCCACGCAAGTATATAAAAATTTAAAAAAAGTTGTGGCTTTCTTTTCAAACCTGTGCTTTCCTGCGTTTTTTTCACGTTTTCTACAGTTCGAGCTCGACATCAGTACTCGTGTCTATCTATCACTTCATGAAGACAATGAGGCAAGGAAATAAGAGTAAAAACAGGACAGGAGGAAAGAAGAGCCAAAGAGTAAAGAAGAGCCAAAGAGTAAAGACTTGTGCATTTGCAATATGTCACCACATAGGTCAATTGATTCCCTAATTATGCATGCATTGATTCCTTAAATTGTTCAAGCACGTTTGTAAGCGCGTGTAATAGGAATTATCTGCGCATATACACGCGCCATTATATGCGCTGACAGACGCGCCACGCAAGTATATAAAAAGTTAAAAAAAGTTGTGGCTTTCTTTTCAAACCTGTGCTTTCCTGCGTTTTTTTCACGTTTTCTACAGTTCGAGCTCAACATCAGTACTCGTGTCTATCTATCACTTCATGAAGACAATGAGGCAAGGAAATAAGAGTAAAAATAGGACAGGAGGAAAGAAGAGCCAAAGAGTAAAGAAGAAGAGCCAAACAACAAGGAAGAGAACAAGATTGAAGCAACTTACCAAGGGAAGGGATAAGGAGGACAAGGAGCTTGCAACCTAGCCGCCGCCACCTGTTGGAACAAGCAAAGAAGGTGAGTTCTTCTTCTCTCTCTCAATCTTGTTTGGTTTCTCTGTTTGTTTGTCTCTCTCTTCTCTCTCTTCACGTGCTAGATCTTGTCATCTATGGAGGTTTTTTAGCTTTGTTTTTTAAGAAAGTTTAAGAAGAAATGGTGCGACTGTGCACGTCTATCAGCGCGTCCAGATGACACTGTAGATGCGACTGTAGACGCGGAAATAGACGTGCCGACAAACGCCCACAGAGACATGCTGACAGACGCAGACACAGACGCAGGTATAGACGCGGACAGAGACGCAGGTATAGACGTTGTATGTAATATGTTTTATCTACATAGGATAATATGATTTTTCTTGTGTAGATGTGGAATCTTGGATCCTCCAGCATCCCATTCAACAAGGAGCAATTCATGGGGGAGATGACCAATTATCTTGGTCGCCCTCCCACTGCAGATGAGATTTTCAGTGTGATGTCTGGGACACCTATCACATCTTTGCCTACACAGGGATCAGCTGAGGTACATGGATCGGTCGAAGCACGTGCATCTGCAGAAGCACGTGTATTGAGTGAGGTAGAGGGTAGTGTACGTCGAGGGAGGAGGGAGAGTGGTGCGGGAGAACGAGGAGGTCGAGGACTTTGTGGGGGTTGCCTAGGTGGTGGCTCTCGATCACCCTCACTGGAAAATGAGAGAGGTGAGTCTCCACAAATGTACTACTCTATCACTGATGTTGGTGGTATCTTGCATGACTTTGAGGGGAGGGAAGTGATAGCCTACTTGAGGAGTGTCGTGCATGCCACATACAAAGATTGCATGATTCCCTTCAAGCACCAGAAAAATGGTTTGTGGCAAGAGGTGCTGCAAGCAGTACATAAAAGGTACCCTAATCCGGAGAATTCACGATTCTCAGATGATTAGGGATGGTCAAAGGTGAGAGACGCGCTTCATAACAAGAGGTCTCACCTTATGACGCGCACCAAGGAGTCATTGCGGAGACAAGAGCAGGGGTGCCCTGGATATGGCCAACCACCCATTTGCCACCGCAAGGAGTGGAAAGAGGCCAAGAAGAGAGCAGCAGAGAAAATGACAAGTCGCCAGCATGCAGAGGCGCGACGTATCCAGATGGCAACCATGGGATCGTCGCATTATGGATTGGGTGGCAGGGAGTCATGGGAGGCTGAGTTTGTAAGTATTATTTGATTTTTTAAAAAAATTAAATTCTGTAATTTGTTTCACTTCATTATGTAGTGTGTTTTAATACATTGTATGTTCAAATTGTTTTGTAGTATCATATCGTTGGTAGGATGCCTACTCCTAGAGAGGTAGGCTACCATCAAGGTCATAACCGGGCGTCCACTTGGCAGCATTCCTATGAGGAGGGACTCATCACGGAGGAGCAATATAATCGCACCATGAGGATTCCACCACCAGAAGAGGTATGTTTTATTTTTTACATGAAAAGTATAGATAACTCTAATTTATTGTTTGTAATGGTATTTATATACCTTAATCCTTTGTGTAGGTGAACCCTGATGCAGTTGAGGATAGCAAAGGGGGGACTAGCAGTAGCGGTGGCGGCAACGGTAGCGGCACAGGCAGCGGTGGTGGTAGCGATGATGATGCCTCTTCTGAGTAGATATAGAGGAGCCCCATGCATGCATGCCTCCCCTTGGCGTGTAATTTTCATTTTTGATATGTATTACTTTTAGCTAGTTCTTGCGACCATGACGTCACAAGCACTAGAACTCACTGATGTAAAAACATTTCATCTATATATATGAAATTTCGTGTGCTACATACATTGCTTTGTTTTTAGTATCCAATCTTCGAAATAATCTTTCTCTATTATCCCTAAGCATACAATTTGGTGTTGATAGGGGGAAAAAACCAGAGAGCATGTGGCTTTGCAACATGCTCTCCAGTTTTTTTTTCATACCTCTGTTTTGCGCATCTATCAGCGCATCTAAATTGCAGGATAAATGCGTGTCTATTTTCGTCATAAACTTTCAAAGTAAATGCGGTTTTAGACGCGTAAATACACGCTTGTATAGACGCACAATATGAATATGTTCACTTTTTTAAAAATATGATTATACATTTATGTAGCGCGTTTATACGCGCATCTAAAGGCGCATCTAAGTGTGCGTGTAACGCTGATGATAAGCGCGCTTTTAGACGCGATTTTGTAGACGCGCAAATAGACGCGTTAATAAACGCGCCCGACATTTTTTTTCACAATTCAAATATTGCATCTACAAGCGCGTCTATGAACCCTTTTTGTTGTAGTGACAACTCATGCATATGCACAATTAGTCTCTTACCCTCACTACAAGGATTTAAACCTATAGCGATGGCAGATAGCGACGCAAGTAGCGGCGTCACTATTTGCGTCGCATGTAAATAGCGATGCCCCACAGGGAAAAAAATAGGCCGAAACCAAGTGCGGGCTTATTTTGTGTATTTTCGTCTACTGTTTTGAGAGGGAGAGCGAGAGAGAGAGAGAGAGAGTGACCGTCGTGAGAGAGGGAGAGGAAGAAGACTTGCCGCCGCTGCCATTCGCGAAGGAGAGGAGGAGCCTTCATCACGAAGAGGAGCTGCCAAACCCTCGCCATATCTCATCAGTGAGTCTATTCTCTCCTTCTTTTGCTTATTTAGGGTTTAATTCTCTTTCTCTTTTGCTTGTTTAGGAGAGGGAATGAGAGAGAAAGAGAGGGAGAGGGAGAGGGAGGGAGAGAAAGAGAAAGAGAGAGGGAGAGAAAGAGAAAGAGAAAGAGAAAGAGAGAGAGAGGGAGAGGGAGAGGGAGGGGGAGAAAATGAGAGAGGGAGAGAAAGACAAAGAGAGGAAGAGGGAGAGGGAGAGGGAAAGGGAGGAAGAGTGCATTCTCTCTCTCCCTCTCCCTTTTGCTTTTATAATTTGTGTATATATATTGAGAGAGGGAGAGGAAATGAGAGAGAAAGAGAGGGAGAGGGAGGGAGAGGGAGGGAGAGGGAGAGGGAGGAAATGGAAGAGGGAGGGGGATGAAATGAGAGAATGAGAGAAAGAGAAAGAGAAAGAGAAAGAGAAAGAGAAAGAGAGGGAGAGGGAGAGGGAGGGGGGAGGAAACGAGAGAGTGAGAGAAAGAGAAAGAGAGGGAGAGGGAGAGGGAGAGGGAGAGGGAGAGGAAGAGGGATGGGGAGGAAATGAGAGAGGGAGAGGGAGGGAGAGTGCATTCTCTCTCTCCCTCTCCCTTTTGCTTTTATAATTTGTGTATATATATTGAGAGAGGGAGAGGAAATGAGAGAGAAAGAGAGGGAGAGGGAGGAAATGGGGGAGGGAGGGAGAGGGGGAGGAAGGGAGAGTGAGAGGGAGGAAATGGAAGAGGGAGGGGGATGAAATGAGAGAACGAGAGAGAGGGGGAGTGTATTCTCTCTTTTATTTATTTAAATTTTGTATAATTTGCATATAATGTGAGAGGGAGAAGAAATGAGGGAGAGGGAGAGGGAGAAAGAGAGTGAAATTAAAGAGAGAGAGAGAGGGAGGAAATGGGAGAGGGAGGGGGAGGAAATGAGAGAGAAAGAGAGGAAGAAAGAGAGGGAATGAGAGAGGGAGAGAGGGAATGAGAGAGGGATAGAGGGAATGAGAGAGGGAGACTAGTGTATTCTCTCTCTCTTTTATTTATTTTTGGTATAATTTGTATGTAATGAGAGAGGGAGAAGAAATGAGGGAGAGGGAGAGGGAGAAAGAGAGGGAGAGGGAGGGGGAGAAGAAATCAGAGAGCGAGGGGGAGGAAGAGAGAGAAAATGAGAGAGGGAGAGGGAGAGGGAGAGGGAGAGGGGGGAGAGACGAAAACATAATAGGGAAATGAGAGAGGGAGAGGGAGGGGGAGAGGAAATGAGAGAAGGAGAGGAAGAGAGCCAAAGGAAATGAGAGAGGGAGAGGAGAGAAAAAAAAGAAGAGAATGAGAGGAGAGAGAAAAAGAGATAAGATGTTAAACATAATAGGCAAATAGAGCAAGAGAGGGTATGGGTGAGGGTGAGGGCAAGGGAGGGAGAGAAAATGAGAGAGGGAGAGGAAGAGAGAAAAAAATGAGAGAGGGAGAGGAGAGAGAAAAAGAGAAAAAATTATTAAAAATAATAGAGAAAAAGAAAAAGAGAGGGTCAGGGTGAAGAAGGGACAGGAAATGAGAGAGGGAGAGAAAGAGAGAAAGGTAAATGAGAGAGGGAGAGGAGAGAGAAGAAAAAATGAGAGAGAGAGAGGAGAGAGAAAAAGAGACAAGGTAGCATTAAGCCTAATAGGGAAAGAGAGATAGAAAGAGAGGGTGAGGGCGAGAGAGGGAGAGGAAGAGAGAAAACGAAATGAGAAAGGGAGAGGAGAGAGAAAAAATGAGAGAGAGAGAGAGAGGAGAGAGAAAAACCATTAAACCTAATAGGGAAAGAGAGAAAGAGAGGGTGAGGACGAGGGAGGGAGAGGAAATGAGAGAGGGAGAGGAGAGAGAAAAAGGAAATGAGAGAGGGAGAGGAGAGAGAAAAGGGAATGAGAGAGAGAGAGGAGAGAGAAAATGGAATGAGAGAGGGCAAGGGAGGGAGAGGAATGAGAGAGAGAGGAGAGAGAAAAAGAGAGAGGGAGGGAGAGGGATGAGAGGGAGAGGAGAGAGAAAAGAAAATTGTACTCGCAAGCTAATTGAATACCATATACAATAAGATTGGGTCTTCCTGGCAAATTTTCTATCCAAGGAGGTGATGTCTCGTCCCAAGGGGGAGTTCACCCTTTGCGGCAAGTACGTGGGCGTGCGATGGATGGAGTGTAGGAGCCAATCCACCACTCGCAAGGCCAATCTATATCGTCAATGTCAGAGGAGACAGACAACCTTCCAGACCTACCTACAATCTTGGAGCCTGAGATGGAGGCAATGATCGATGCATTGATTCCTATGGATGTCGAGACTTCTGATCCGCTTAGAGAGGAAGCATCCATACCATTATATGATGGGTGTCGAGTATCTCGGCTAAAGACACTGCTTGCACTCTTAAGTGTGCAAGCAAAATACGGGTGGAGCGATTCGAGTGTGACCGAGTTGTTCAGGTACCTTGTACATACGCTTCATTGATTTTTTTTTCGACACTATTATTACAAACATTTATGCTTTTTCAAGGTGTTTTATGATTTTTTTCAGGTTATTGAAATATCATATATTACCACCTACAAATATCATGCCTGAGTCTCGTGATGATGCATGACATGTTTTATGGAAGCTTGGCATGGACTACAATAACATCCATGCATGTATCAACGATTGCTGTCTGTTTTGAGGAGAATACGAGACTATGGAGACATGTCCAAAGTGTGGTGCTCACAGGTATCGACAGGACTTGCAAGGGCAAACCATCCCTCAAAAATTTCTCAAACACTTTCCGCTTATCCCCCGCATAAACCACATGTTTCGTACGTCCGGTATGGTGAGCTTGACAACGTGGCATGCGCAAAATAGGTCCATGGATGGAGTTCAACGAATATCAGTGGATTCGCATGCATGGAGCCACATTAACTCTACCTTTCGAGGCTTTGTCCAAGAGCCAAGGAATCTTCAGCTCGGTCTCGCAATGGATGGCGTGAACCCATTCGGTCTGCGCTCAACTTCTTACAATGTGTTGCCTATAGTCCTTGTCAATTACAATATCCCTCCATGGCTTTCTACGAAGAAAGGACATCTCATCCTTAGCTTGCCCGTCCCAGGACACTACAAAGTAAAAAATATGGACATGTATCTTCGTCCATTAGTCGATGAGCTTAAGATTTTGTGGGAGGAGGGGGTCACTATGCAAGATATGAGCAGGCGCGACGGTCGACGGTCAGCCAATATTCGAGCCATTCTCATGTGGATGATGCATGACTTTCCGGGATTGGGAGAGTGCTCAGGTGAGCAAGCCTTCGTTCTCGCTGGTAATATCTATATTTTATCTCATTCAATCAAGTATTCACTAGGTCGTGGTGTTGGAACAGGTATGGTTACCTCAGGTTATCATGCATGTCCATTGTGCGGGCCACAGTTAGACTCCCGAAGGTCACGAACCATGAAGAAGATGGTATATCAAGGACACGCTGCTTTCTTGCCGGAGGATCATGAACTCAAGGAATGTTTCCTTGGACGACCTCCAATATATATGAACGCGCAAGCTGGTACAAGCTGAAAATGGTCCATGCAGAATCACATCCAGATGGAATGTGGCGGTTCTCAGTTTTCTACGAGTTTCCATATTGGATCCACTTATAGGTCAACCACTTGTTGGATCCCATGCATATTTTCAAGAATGTGGGCAGCTTATTCTAGGACCACATCACAGGAAAGAGATACACTATAGGGGCATGAATGGATTTGAAGGAGGTAGGTAAGATGGAGGCGCTTTGGCCGCAGTCAAGTGCTAATGGTCACGTGCAGCTTCCTCGCGCTCCTTGGGTTTTGTCCACTAAAGAAGAGCAGATTGTGAAGCAAGTAATCAAGTCTATCTGCACTCCGACGAGTATGATGCGTTCTCTCAGGTCTGCATTTTTTAAAGACGACCAATTATCAAGGCTAAAATCCCATGACTGGCATAAGATATGTCAAGTTTGTACTACGAATGGATTGTAATTAGCGTGGGCATTTTGCTATTTGGAATCCCAATCATTATTCATAATGCTTTCTCATTTGTGGCAGTTTGTACTACCGATCGCGATCGTAGGATGTCTTACTCCAAAAATACGCAGGGCCATTTACAAGTTGTCGACTTTGGTGCAATGGATCTCATAGAAGGAGATTAAGACGTCCTCTATTGAATCCGCGAGGCGGAGAGTAGTGGAGGCGGTCTGTCTCTTTGAGAAATACCTGCCCACCAGCATGCTCACGATACAAATCCACCTTCTTGTGCATCTTGTGGATGAAGTGGAGATTGTTGGACCTGTCCATACGCGATGGATGTTCTTCTTGGAGCGCTTCATGAAAACCCTGAAAGGCTTTGTGCGACAACGAGGTCGGCTAGAAGGTAGCATGGCCGAAGGTTGGTTGGTGTCTGAGGCGCTAGTGCATATTTCACAATGGCTACCAATGGTGGAACCAGACAATGAAATGCTATGGTCGCTGAAGGACGATGATAGACTAACTAGAGATGTGGTGGCTGGAAATGGGGTAGAAAAAAGAATATATGCCTCAATGGAAGAGAAGGTGAATCGCTTTTGTATGTTGCACCATGCCTCTATGGAGACGTGGCTCGCCAAGTATCAGATCGCTAGGCAAGATCAAGAGGAAGCGCGAGTTGAATTCTGACGTAGTACACGTCATCGACTGATTTGATATCCCGAAAGCATGGAGAAGATGCCGCGGTTTATGTCAACCCGATGGTTGCATAGAGCTTTGACCGCAGCATCTCACGAAGGGACAGAGGTCTCAATGGAGAAGTGGGAATTCTCGAGGGGATGTAGTCCAAAGGTGATGAGGGGTTTAGAATCTGTCGTATCTAAATTTTATATGTGACATCTAATTTGAGTGTTTCAATGTACAGTACAAAATATATAGTGCGGCTTGGTCGTGCAGACGACATTTTCGCGTAGAGCGTATTGACAAAATGTGCTCCAGAATGGACTATGGTATCATGGCAAGGTTCGAGCAAGAGAGCCGACGACGAGCAACAGATCCAAACACGGTTGTGGATGAGATGGAGTATTTTGGGAACTTGCAAAGTATTGTTACAATGGATTACCGTAGCTTCTCCATGATACTATTCGATGTGCAGTGGTTCAAAGTGGTACTTCGAGGAGCTGGAGCAACAGTTCGACGAGGTCTATCTAGATTTCTCGAAATAGATTCCGAAAAAAAATGAATAGATTTGCGCAACACCTTTGTGTTGCCGGCCCATTGTGAACAAGTGCATGGACTCATTTGCTTGCTAATTGTATTACGACATGGTTTATGTCAAAATGGTTTGAACTCTCTTGTACGTATTTGTGAACAGGTAATCTTCTATCCAAACCCCCGACAACCTCGATGGTGGTATGTTATACCTTCAACTCCCCGAAGTGCAAGAGTATATGATCAAAGCAATGTTCCGAGCATAGATGAAGATAATATGCAAATAGAGGGGTCGATATTGCAAGGGGTGGAGGCCGTCGAAAGCTTGGAGCCAGCATCGACTAACAATGATGGAAATACAGGAGTCCAAGAATTCTTTGAGAACGAGATGGACTCATTCTTTTATGGTGACATGTCTATCAACCTTCCAGTGTATGCGGAGTTGTGTCAGGAGATTAACATAGGACCATAGGATACTTCATATTTGGAGCATCCACTTACTCAATTCGTTGACCAATCGCTTATAAGGGTACATAAGATATACATTTTAAGTGAGATTTTTTTAAATGATTTATATTACTGTGATTTGTATGATTTAAATTGATTATTCTAACATCATTTTTTATCTGTGCAGGTGACATTTTCAGGATGAGTCAAGGGATGAGCGATGAGGAGTTACAGGACATCTTCACACGCATGTCTCCAGACCGGATCGCCAGATTATGAGAGATGGCAGACCAGGAGCTGTCTCCGTCTTCGTCAGGGCGCTTTGCTAGATCTGCTTCAATGCGATCGGATGCTTCGGCTTCGAGCAGAAGATCTCGACGCTCACGACTTGGGACAGAGGGAGGGTGTTCATCGGGATCAGGGGGATGTTGCAGAGATACAGAGGCAGTGAGCCCGCGGTCAACACAGGATACAGGTGCAACTCCTCACTCTCATGGCTCAAGTGGATGTTGTGGAAATACGGACGCGGTGTCTCCCTCTCGTCATTCAGCTGGAGCTGTATCACCTCCAAGATTTGTCAGACATGTGGGGACGTCTACTCTAGTTACTCCGGATTTTGCGTAGCCATCAGCACAGGTGGCACCCGTATGGGTGCCACTCCGAGAGATATTACCCCCGTCGGTACACCGGATGCATAGGGGTCTCCTGGATATGCCCAAGAGCGTGGACACAGATGGGAGAGGACCTATCTTAGGCAGACTCCTAGGGGTTATGGATATGTAGTCGATAGTAGGTCACGAGCCATCATCATGAATGATGAGGGGAGGAGGGTGATGGCTTGCATGAGAGAGTTTTGGATCATTGGAAGAACATACCGGAGGGGAGCAAGGACTACATAGTAGTATTGTTGCACGAGGAGTTTCCGGTGCCAGCCGCAGTAGATAGATTCTCTACAGGCTAGATGATAGTTTGCATACGTGCATATATGTCACAAAGACGATCCGACGCATTCAAGGCAATCAAGAGTGGGGCTACAAAGCCCGAGTGGTTAGATGCAGACGACTGGCGCCGACTGAGAGAGGAGGCTATAGATTCTCCAGGACGTTGGAGTCAGCAGCGTGAGGCGGCGAGGGCATGACTCGAGGCTAGAGTGGTCCATCATCTTGGGAGTGGTGGCCAGAGGACATATTTGGAGGACTTTGTAAGTTTTTCTTTTGTTTTGCTTGTTTATTTTTTTGAAATATTCTTTGTGCTGACAATCATGTTTCTAACAGTTAGCATTTTGTTTTATATTTGGAGGACTTTGTAAGTTTTTCTTTTGTTTTTTTTGTTTATTTTTTTGAAATATTCTTTGTACTGACAATCATGTTTCTAACAGTTAGCATTTTGTTTTCTTTGCAGTACTCCATTACAAATCGCGATCCGACTGGCCTTAAGACTCAATATGCAGAGAGGCACGGTCTCAGGGCATTGATCGACCGATTGTATAGATGCGGCGGCCTTGTAAGTCACTCATCTTTCTTGTTCGTAGTTACCATGAGATATTTGAATGCATTATTGTATAGTGGACTGATGTGTTGTTTCTTTTTCTGCAGAGTCCGTTCGATGCTTCTTTGCGGTGGGACGAGCTTTCGGGGGACGAGGATGCGTAGCTCGCCCTTGGATCCCTGGAGCTCACATACCTTTATTTTTGAGTCGCCTAATCTATGTAGACATTTTCTATGTATTAGTGATATCCTGTCATGATTTTACCAATCGCTTTTTATGCGATCATGTATTTATTTCATGTATGAGTTTTATGATTTCAGTATACATTGTTTTTTTTTTGCAAGCACATTATACACAATAGTGTAGAAACTATTTTGTATGGCTCTCATAAAGCACACAGTGCTATGTGTGGCAGGGCAGCTTGCTGCCCTGCCATAATTTTTTTTTCCCTGTTATTGTCGCTATTAGCTTCGCAAATTTTACTGCTCGCATCGCTATTAGCGTCATTACGCACGTCGCAAACCGTCACTATTAGCGTCGATATTGGCGTCACTATCAGCGTCGCATTCTATGGCGTCACCAATAATGACGCTTTTTGCGATGACGGGGTAAATTTTATTGTTTGCATTTTTGTCGCTTTAAACGTCGATATAAGGCCTATATCTTGTAGTGCCTCATTATTCATGTGTACAACACCCAGTGCTCTACTCCAGTAAACAGTACTCACCATAACTTAATAGAAAACATCTAGTGTATGTTCTCTCCCATCTATAACCATGCTCATGAGCATAACTAGGAGACCCTTGTATATCTAATGTACCTACTACAAGAGTAGCACTCATAGGAGTGCCACCCATAGACAACTAAGAAAACTATGTTGTCACAAGAGTGGAAGTGTCTATAGCTGTAGCCATACTGGTGAGTGATGGGTATCCACTCGGTCGATGGGAGGGGGACACTGCATCAATGTCTCCACAGTAAACACCAGAGTCACTCTCTCTAGAAGTGTGATAGAAATGAGTATCAAGCTCCATATCTCTACAATACCCCTTAGAACCACTTTGGGCACAATAAGAAGAGGAAGTTTGTGGCCCCTTAAGCATCGATCATAGCCACCACCTCCACCAGTTAAGTGAAGCATACTTGAGTTGAAGCCCTCTACAACCAACCTAGAGTATCAGCTTTTTCATGTTGGAGTGTGCCAAGATACAACACCCACATGCCGATCCAAATAACTTCATATATCCTATGACCTTGAAAAGCACCATCTGATCTAGAGACATGCATGAAAAATTCTTGTATCTCATTATCTGTAATCTCTCAGCTCATCTTGCTCTCTAGATTGTTCATAGTGACCTAAAGAACCAAAACCAGATGTCAAGATATTCAATACAAAGGCTAAAGTGAAGCACAATTACAAAATATATCTATGGACTTACAAGTAAATTAGAAAACATGCAATATAGTACCAATATAATTCAATAGTGAATGACTTTAACAAAAAGAAGATTCTATTTCGCACTTGAGAATTCTTGCACGCCTATCTCTTTTGTTAGATTGCTTGTGCTTATCTACTCCATATGTCGCAATCCCTTCTCATCTCCACTTCCTACAAATCATTGTCCCCTACCTACATGCTCTCCACATCCACACTAGGGACACTTCTTTCATCATGGACTTGAGCTATCCAAGATGTTACACACACAATATACAACCAAGGAGGTTGTTGTGAATTAGGGTAGAAGTGCATGGAATCAAATCCAAACCTTGAGGGAACACTAGCTGGTGGAGGGTAGTCTGGAAGGGGCTACTAAGTAGAAGCTAGCTCCAGAACCTCAACATTGCCTTGGGTATTGTCCTTGGTTGGGAGCTCCTATGCCACTTCCCCTAGTATGTCCACCACATGACAAGAAGGCTCCATGAACCAACTGTTGCCAAAGGAAGGGGAGCTTGCTACTAGCAAAAGGAGAAAATATGAAGGTAAAATGGTACCCATACATAACCCTGATGGTTTGAATAGGTGGCCACTTTCTTGCACTCATAGAGACATTCCAAGAAGAATCTAGTCCAATTAATTTTATGATGGATGGGGAGGAAAAACATGGAGGACACCTTTTGGGACATACTAAAGGCCTTTGACTACAAGTATAAGGCATCGAGAAGAAACTTCAA
This sequence comes from Lygodium microphyllum, assembly GCF_053477565.2. NCBI lineage: Eukaryota > Viridiplantae > Streptophyta > Polypodiopsida > Schizaeales > Lygodiaceae > Lygodium > Lygodium microphyllum. The sequence goes on from NC_141141.1 coordinate 64,422,413, forward strand.
GGTGTCCTAGTGAGGCTTGTATCTCTCTATAATGGATTTAAACCATACTCCTTCCTATACACACCTCTAAAAAAAGCCTCCATATTTAGAATAGGAAGCAATAAGGGTGCCTCCTCTCAGAGCCACTAGTAGGGAGAAAGAGCTTCTCTTGGACCTGTTGAAGAGTCAAGTCATGGGTGTGGTTGCCTCTCAACATGTGAACATGTATATAACTGTAGTAAGATAAACTTAGCCTCTGGGTTCATAAGTCTACTCTCCCAACGTAGGGCCACAATTCCATCTAAGCATAGAGCTTGTATCCACTCGCAAATTTCCTCCTTGCATTCCAAGAGCAAGGGCATTACCTTATCTAAGGTGGAATGATAGGGGACCATGGCTCCCAAGAGATTGATGATGCCAAGTATGAAAAGAAGAAGATCAAGAGAGCTTGATGAAAGCTAAAGGTGATGATCACAAGTGGAAACATTAGAAGAAAAAACATAACTAATGGAGATAACAAAGGAAAGTTGCTTTTGATGGTGGGTATGAATCCCATGAACCACAAAAGAATGGTTGCAATAATGCATGGATGCCATTATTATCAACAAAATGCCCCATAAGAAACCATGAGTACCACCCTCATGTTGATGCGGCATACTACCCTCAATGGTAGGCATCATGCTGAATAATGAGTGAGAACCTTTAAGAGGGGACAACTCAACATCATTGATCAAATAAGAATCAAATTCTATCTGCACTTTGGTAACCAATGGAACAAAACATCTAGAATGGGAACTAGCTGAAAGGGGAGTAGAACCCACGAGGAAGAAGCATGGCAGTGAGAGCTATGGCGGATGGAGAGCAAGAGCAAGAGAGAGAGAGAGACTCAAAAGTGGAAACTCTAACAACCACAATGTGTGGCCGGGCCTTCCTTTATTCAAATTGTCACAAAAAGAATAAAGAATAAGTGACTGTGATGCGCACCCGCCACCTGTAGTGTGCAATGGCAGGTACTATCAGTGTAGTAAATTGTAGTAATACACATGCGACTAGGTGGAGATGCCTTTACCCCCAACACTAGCCGGTGAGAAGAACCAACACTAGGTCAAAAGAAGACTCTATTTGTAGAGGAAAAGGGCATACCAAGCCAATAGCATGATAGTGCCATAATGAGAATCCATTGACCATGTGAGGCAAGAGACTTCCTTAGAGGTCCATAGGGTAAAAAGCATTAGAGCCAAAGGGTTGAAATATCTAGAACAGACTGCTCTAGTGGTACGTGAGTTTGCTAGGAAATTATTCCATTTGGGTCTTGAAAACTAGAATGGTTTTGCCTCACTCAAATATCCTCTTCTTGTACAAGTGATCTGTTTGATCCTTCTACCAAAGCTATGGCTCTAAAAGGAGATAAGAGCTCTGTAGGTGATCCTCATCTATTTTAGCCAAGGCCTCCAACTAGAATGGGAGAGAATCCCTCTGAAGGAGCTAATCTTCCACCATTACCCATAGACTAGGAACCAAGAATTCCAAGGGTATCATAGCCTGCATGCCAAATGCTAATTTTTACAAAGTCAAGCCAGTTGCTATCTTGAAATATGTGTGACATGCACACAATCTTGTTGACAGCTTAGTATCCCAATCATTTCAATATTTCTCAACCAACTTGGTTAGAAATTTACACAAGGTTTTATTGGTATACTTTGCCAACCCAATTTCCTAAAAATAGTATGGAGAGAACTTATTGTGAATCATGAAGAAGAAAGCAATTAATTTCTTAATGACCTTATTGATAAAGTGAGCATCCCAGTTGTTAACTAGCTCCACCAAACTCTCATAGCCGATTAAAATATCCTTGAATAAGCATTTGGCTATCAACTAAGCCAAATTGTTCACAAGGGCCTAAGCCTCAACCCATTTTGTGCAATAATCCATTGTAGTGAGAATGTACCAATTCATAATGTAATATGCCATTAACTTGATAGGCCCTCGACAAAGTCAAGGCCTCACTTATGAAAGTGCTCTAATAGTAAAATAGGGTGGAGAAGGATGCGATCTCGAGCTAGAGGTTGACCCAATCTTTGACAAGGATCACATTGGAAAACCCATTTGCGTATATCTCCTTGCATGGTAGGCCACCATAGCCCGACTTGATATATTTTTCAAATAGTGACTTCTACTAAAAAATGACCACTAGCAATACATTGATTAGATTTCTCCATGATTGCATTCTTCTCCATTCACAAGACCATTCGCTACAGCACTCCGGAGAAAGTCTCATGATAGAGCTGCCTAAGAATAGCCTCGAATCTATGGCTCCAACGAGCCAAATGCTGTGGGTGGTCCATCGGAAGGTAATCTAGAACTTTGATAGTTTGTAGAATTGCAAGCATTTCATCATACCATGTCCAAGATGGATTGGAGGAGAAAATTTGAACTATTTACCACCACAACAAAGAGGTAGACATCTAAAAAGTCATCATCGACTCTAGAGGGAACTTAACTAGAGCCTAGGTAGGACAATAAGTTTGCCACCACATTCTGAATATCCGCCCTATGAACCACTTTAAAATCAAATTCTTGCAAGAGCAGGATCCATCATGTCAATTAACATGTATGATTCTATTGTTTGATCAATCAAACTACTGTACAATGATGCACATGGAACATGAATGAATGTCCCAACAAGTAGTGCCAAAATTTATTCATAGAGTAGATCATCCTAAATCATTCCTATTCAATAATAGGATAATTATTTTCTACTCTAAAAATGCATCAACTCGCATAGTAGATAGGGTGAAATTAGCTTTTTTCATCCCCTTACATGAGCACATTGCACGACTAGTATGCCCTTTTCATCCTTCTACATGAGCACATTACTAATGGTGCAATCCAAGGCATCTATCAATATATGGAATGGTTTGTTCTAATCCAAAAGGATAAGAATGTGAGCTTTAGATAGCATGAGTCAGAGTGTTGGAATGCCAGATCCACAACCTCATCCCATTTGAATGTTGTTTCGATAACATAAGCCAATTTGCCAAGTGGAATAGCAACATGCACCAATAGCTAGAGATGTCAACCTGCGAGGAGTCCATCGATAATAAATAGTCTATATAATGTGTGCGTTCAAAGGATATTAAGAAACACCATTTCTTTACATGCTATAAGGCCTTAAAATGATCCCTTTTACTTTATGATTCTCACGGATTTTTTTCAAATTGTAATTAAAAACTCCCTTTTGTGAATATAATCCTGTAAATTTTACTAAATGTAATACCCTTTCTTTTCAACTCACGTGGTATATTACATGTTCTATAAGGTGGACTCCTCGGGTGTCAATCATGCCATCAGACCTAGCTGATGATTTAAAGAACATCAAAAGGGATATGAAAGAATTATGAAAAAGATAAGTAAACATAAAATAAAAACATAACCATTGATAGCTTTTATATCTTAAGAATATGTAGAGACTCAAGTAAACATGCAATAATATTCCGAACGTTCATAGCTTTTATACCACATGAATATTCATAGACACATGTGTACATATATGCATACTATAATATCATATAATTGGTTAATAAGTAATTCATACACATAACATACCAACAATAAGCATAACATTAAAGTACATGTTTAAACTAATGACAAAGAAATGCTAATGATATAATTTTACTTAGTTAGGGACAACATAGTCCAAATTGCATCAAACAATAACCATAACATGAGCTAACATTACCCAAGCTAGGATATTAGCCCATTTAAAAAAATCACAGTGTTTAATCTCTATTGTGTAATCCAATGCTTCATATCTAGGATATTTCTAGCCCATGAGAGGACCAAATATCCAATTTATAAAGTGCTTTGTAGTTGCCATGATGTTTGCTCAAAAACAAGAACTAGTATTAGCAAACCATCAAGGATCACCTCTTGCTCTTACTAGAATAAGTAACCCAATCTTATTTGCACATGCTTTGGTTCCTTATTTTAAAGTATCTATTTGCAAAGAATGAAACTTGGCTCATCGAAAGATTCTCAAAACCATCCACTCTATGCAAAGGTACTCTTAGGGTTTTTTTGTAAGAGAGCTCTTCAGCCATGAATGGTGTTATTCCCAAGAGACTCGCTTGAAAGTTGGAAAAGTGAGAAGTGTGATTGGGGTCCTCTATATGTAGTAGTGGATTTTGTAGGGTTTTAAGCCCATCATGCTTTTCCTATACCTCAGGGGCCTAGGGGGGTACCAAAAAACCTAATGGGCCCTCTCAGATATAGAAAATTTCCTCGTTGAACAACATAGAAAGTTTCTCTGTAAATGTTATTAATATAAACTTGTAGAGTTAATGACTCATTATTTTGAGATTGCAAAAACCTAATCACATCATCAAAATTTCTAGTGATAACTAATGAAGGAATCCTTACTGAAGGCTATCAGTAAAATGAAGAACTCATGGTCATAACACATGTATTCCATTACATCTTCACCTACAGCAAGGCCACCATCATTCTACCAAGAGTCCTGAAATGGCTACTAAAGGCTTATCACAAGCAACATAGTTAATGGCAACTTGACCTATTACTAGAATGTGAGACCAAATCCCTAGAAATCGCATGTAAATTTCACTTGAAGGATCCAAAAAGAAGCTAAATGACAATAAGGCATAAGAAATTATGATCAATTGTGGTAGTGCATTGACCCTATCATAGTGGTTAGTTGTTGAGAATAGCAAATGATGCTTGCCCATAGAGGCTAGAAGGTAGAAAAATGATGTATGCTCTAGGAAGAGATGTTCAGAATCCCATATGCATAGTGAGGAGAGTGGTACTATCCAAAAAGCTATAAAGGCATGTATGTGGTTGACAGTCATTACAAGAGAATGATATTGTTCGTTTAAGTCATTGTCAGTTTCATTGTCCATCTTACACAAGAATGTGTTTATGAGTTCAAGCTTCCATCTTGGAACCTAATTCACTTGTATAATAGTTAGTCTATCTAAGCCTATGTCATCATATGAGTTGTGTATTCATCTTCCATCCTCCATAGCTCCTGCCATGCTCTACAAATCCATTTGATAAAGACAAGTACCATTACTCAGATTTGCTACTAAACTCAAGTCATTTACTAGCAAGGAGGGGACTCAAGTTAAAGGACAAGACAAGGACAAGACAAGCATCAAGAATCATCATCAACATAATATCTCTTGATACTACAGAGTGTCTTCACATTACCTTGCACTTCTATTCTTGACACAAAATCTTTCAACTCTTCTGCTGCAAAATCACAGATTTGAGGCTGATTCTTAGTAATGAGAATGCGGAGCATGAAGGTTTTTCTCATGAAGTGCAGCATTACTCTTGCTGCTCATTTCAACTACATAAAAGACTTGTTTATTCCACTTGCAGGGATGGTTGGATTTACTTGTTTTGAAGAGCAATCAACAAATTTATTTGAAGATTTTTAAGACGTTCCAACTGTCTTGGACATCATGATACCTTTTCTTGAGGGGGATGTCAAGAAGAGAAAAGTCAAAGTCAAAGAATTTGCAAGCAAAGTAAAGAGTGAGAAAGTAAGCAAAATGAAGGACAATATGTTGTATGATCTCAGAAGAAAATCCAATGTAATGTCAAGCCATGAGTCTAAGCCTTATGAAATCCCAAAATCTATGTATCCCAAGATTTATGTAATAGTTCAACAAGTCATGTCAAGTCAAAACAATGTATCCATCTCAAACTCACTAAGAAAGAAGACAAAAAGGACCTCACAAAGAAGATTAGAGCACAAGATAATGAAGAACAAATCAAAGATGAAGAGCATGAAGTCCAAGAAGGAGTCCAAGAAGATCAAAGGCACTTAGAATATGGAGAAAAGCAAAGAATGCAAAAGAAGTATGAAGAAGATAAATAAATTTCCACTGCTTATGACAACAAAGAAATTTTTCCATAGTGGATTTGTATTTCTTGTAGTGGATCTTATTTTCCAATACTGGATCTTTATTTCATGCAGTGGATCTTGTTTCCCATAATGGATATAAAATCCCTTACTAAAGATGTAAAGTTTCAAGCCTTAACTTGACTAGGTTGCCAAAGAGCTAGTCTCCCGAGCCATGTCATCATGCAGGGGGGCCAAAAGCCAGCAAGCGTAGAGACTCATCATTTGAGGGGGGTGTTGAGAATAGAAAATGATGCTTGCCCATAGAGGCTAGATATATGACCTAAAGAGGCTATAATATAGACAAATGATGTATGCTCTAGGAAGAGATGTTCAAAATTTCATATGCACAATGAGGAGAGTGGTATTATCCAAAAAGCTATAAAGGCATGTACTTGGTTGACACTCATTACAAGAGAATGCTGCTATTCGTTTGAGTCATTGCCAATGTCATTGTCTATCTTACACAAGAATGTGTTTATGAGTCCAAGCTTCCATCTTGGAATCTAGTTCACTTGTGTAACTATTAGCCTATCTAAGTCCATGTCATCATGAGTTGTGTATTCATCTTCCATCCTACATAGCTCCTGCCATGCTCTAGATCCATGTTTGTCAACATTAGTGTGATAATCCCTCTGCAAAAATTATGCCATCCATGTATGTGCCCCAAACTTAGGTGCCAAAGATCCCACTAGAGAACACGAGACTCAAGAGAAACAGAAGGGATAGAGAGAATAAACTAAAAATCCAATTTCCACTGATGAGCTAGATATGCAAAACAAGAAGCAAAGGGAAGACATTGAGCAATGCTCATACTCAAGGAAATTTGATGAGAGAGAGATGGAAGATATTGAGCTATGATCATCCTTAAGGAAATCTAATGAGGGAGAGAGAGAGAAGAGTATCACATGATTATCAAAGCTTCGAAAAAGATATTTAATAAGGAATGGAAGAAGTTGGAGGTCTAGATGAAGAAAATTCAAGAAGACCATGAAAAAGCAACTAGGCCTCAATCGAAGAAGAATCAAACCGTCTCACAAAATGTGGCTCAAATTCTAGTATAAAAAGGGGAATCTTCTAAGGGAAGAAAATTTCAATGGAGAAATCACAATCCTCTATTTCAGTAACCCTTTTGAGTTAATGACATAGATAGGGAGCATGAAGTCACAAATCAATGAGGTCAAAAGGAGAAAGAGACTATAATAGTGAATCAAGAAAGCAATCCAAACCCTAAGAAATCATCTAAGAGCACACACAACTCCCCCATAGGAGAGTATGGCACAATACATGGAGTAGGAGCTCTAGAGTCACTATATGAAGAACTTCAAAGAGACAATGTTGAAGTAATAATTTCTAGACAATAACTTCAAAAATCATTGATTGTGACCCAATAAGCATATAGAAGTTTGTTGTGAATTTCAAAGACTAAATCAAGAAACTCCAAAATGAACTTAAGGAAAAGGAGTCTAGCTTCATGAAAAGGCCTTTGAGCTTTGAGAAAGAGATGCAAAAATCAAGATTAGGAAGGAAGAGCTAGAGAACATTTGCAAATACATCCTTGAGATGAATCATCGACAACTAATAGAGGTCTCCCTCTAGTTGACCTAAGAAAATGTTAAAATAAAGTTACATGAGAAAAAATGTATCATCTTCAGACACAAAGGTCAATATAAGGCCCTATATGTAGGATTACAAAAAAAATCATTACTAGTCTAATAAGGGTTGTTGCCTAGTGGAAGATGAGACACAAAAATTGTATGAAATGGTCGTGATGGACTTGTCCAATAACCTAAGCATAGCACTATACAATGAAAGTTAATGTAAGGTGTAGTTGGAACTTACAAATTTGTCATGGTGGCTAAAGAGCACACTTGATTTAACGAACTAGTATTGACAACTTACATCTTGTCAGCTTATATCTTGCAAATATAAGACCCCAAAGAGCTCAAAGCTTGATCTTTGGAACCTTAGTGGAGGCATGGAATATATAAAAGAGAAACCTAATGAACGAGGAGAAAAACAAAGAAGACTCGATTTGCTACCTAAAAGAAAAATTATTAAGATCATGAACTAAAAGCAATATGTATTTCGTAATATGAAATATCCCTTCCCAAAATTCCACATTACCATAGAGCCACCCACAATCATAACACCCTCCACTAATTTGCCAAAGCTATCAAGGTTCGATACACAAAAGTTAGAAGAGCTCATTTTAAAAAAAGAACAAGATCCAAATTACAAGAAGACATACATCACCATGAAATAGAACCTAAGAGCATAGTTGTAGAAGATGATGGAGTATTCTATCCCACCAAGCTCCTGGTGCACAAATCGGATGCTGTATACACACGTAGTAAACGCCGAAAGGTCCCAAAGAACAAAGAACTCTACAAAAGCTTCATAAAATCAAGAAGAGAGTTTGCACGACATGAGACAAAAAGACCAATCGGGAAGTGCAATCTCCACCCATGCCTTGTGTGAGCGCTTCACAAGGCATGTATTTATAGATTTATTAATCTCCAAGCTAAAAAATAGTCCACTTTACAATTAACATGCTTTTGGCTTTTGTGTTTACTTTTGCCCAAATAAAGAGTAAAGTGTTTGGGTACCCAAAAATCGGGTTGTGCCCAAATACAATGTCAAATAATTGAATATTTAAATCAAGCGCCTATGCGCATACAAAATAATAGATCTTTATGAAGCGCTTTAATAAATAAGCATACCTAAATAAATATTGACGCCACACCTTTAGTGATAAGGTGCACGCCCATCAAAAAATAAAAATTCTTCTAGTTAATTAGAATTCATACCATCATCCGGTGCTTCCCAACACCACCGCTGCCTGCTCTACACATCAAGTGAAGCATTCACAATTGTTAGAAAATAATAAGATAAAACCCACAAAAGTGAATACCTAGTAGTCTTCAGCTACAAAATAATTAAATAGGTTGGAACTCTGTCCTAACCTTAATTTAATTTGAGTGCACTCTAAACTCATAAACTTCCATTAATTTAATATGTATTTTGTGGAATCACCCACATGCACATTAAATTAATCTGACACCCGAAAAGGACAGGCATCCCTGTCAACTTCTCACACAAGCGCGTCGTGTCGTTTCGTGTCATGGGGGGGGATGTCATGGGGGGGCCGCGTCGCGTCGTGTCATGTCATGGGCGGGGGGGGTGGGGTGGGAATGTCATGGGGGGGAGGGGGGGGGGAGGGGGGGCGGAATTTTTGAGGGGGCGTCATGGTGGGTGGGTGGGTGTGTTAAGGGGAGGGGAGCATGTTGCGTCGTGTCATGTCATGGCGCGGGGGGGGGGGGGGGGGGGGAGGGGGGGGCGTCGCGACATGGTGTGGTGTGTGTTGGGGGAGGGGGGGCGTCGCGGTGGGTGTGTGTATGTGTTAAGGGGAGGGGGGCACGTCGCGTCGTGTCATGTCATGGGGGGGCGGGGAGGGGGGGCGTGTCGCGTCGTGTCGTGTCATAGGGGGTGGGGGGGGATGTCATGGGGGGGCGCATCGCGTCGTGTTGTGTCATGGGTGGGTGAGGGTGGGGTTGGGATGTCATGGGGGGGGGCGCGTCACATCGTGTCGTGTCATGGGTGGGGGAGGGTGGGGTGGGGATGTCGTGTCATGGGTGGGGGAGGGGGGGGAGCACCACGTCGCGACATGATGTGGTGTGTGTTGAGGGGGGAAGGGGGCGCCTCGCATCGTGTCGTGTCATGGGGGGGCGCGTCGCATCGTGTCGTGTCATGGGTGGGGGGGTGGGGTGGGGATGTCATGGGGGGGGGGAGGGTGCGTCGCGTCGTGTCGTGTCATGGGGGGTGGGGGGGATGTCATGGGGGGGGGAAGGGGGGTTATCAGGTTATGTTGGGGAGGGGCGCATCGCGTTGTGTCGTGGCATGGTGGAGGGGAGGAGGCGTCGCGACACCCCGCGTCACCCCCCACGACAGGGCGCACCCCCCCACGACGCGGCGCCTCCCCCCCCACCCCACCTCAAAAAACCTCACTCCATCCACACCACCCCACCACGCCTCCAAAAACCCCGCTCGACCCACCGTGCCCCGCCTCACCCCCCGACGACACAGCACACCCCCCACCCCACCGCACCCCCCACGACGCCCCCCCGCACCCCACCTCGGAAAACCCCGCTCCCTCCACACCACCCCACCACACCTCCGAAAACCCCGCTCGACCCACCCCACCCCGCGTCACCCCCCTCCCCCACAACACAGCACACCCCCCACCCCACCGCACCCCCCCATGACGCCCCCACGCACCCCACCTCGAAAAACCCCGCTCCATCCACGCCACCCCACGACGCCTCTCGAAACCCCGCTCGACCCACCCCACCCCGGGTCACCCCCCCACGACACCGCACACCCCCCCACCCCACCGCACCCCCCACGACACGGCGCATCCCCCCCCACCCCGAAAAACCCCGCTCCATCCACGCCACCCCACCACGCCTACAAAAACCCCGCTCGACCCACCCCACCCCGTGTCACCCCCCCGCGACACGGCACACCCCGCCACCCCACCGCACCCGCCCACGACGCCCCCCTCCATCCCACCTCGAAAATTCTCGCTCCCTCCACACCACCCCACCACGCCTCCGAAAACCCCGCTCGACCCACCCCACCCCACGTCACCCTCCACGACACGACACACCCACCCACCCCACCGCACCCCCCCACGACGCCCCCTGGCACCCCACCTCGAAAAACCCCGCTCCCTCCAAACCACCCCACCACGCCTCCGAAAAACCCCGCTCGACCCACCCCACCCCGCGTCACCCCCCCACTACACAACGCACCCCCCCACCCCACTGCACCCCCCCATGACACCCCCCCACACCCCACCTCGAAAAACCCCGCTCCATCCACACCACTTCACCACGCCTCCAAAAACCCCTCTCGACCCACCTCACCCCGCGTCACCCCCCCACGACACGGCGCACCCCCCACCCCACCGCACCCCCCCATGACGCCCCCCCCACCCCACCTCGAAAAAACCCCGCTCCATCCACGCCACCCCACCACGCCTCCAAAAATCCCGCTCGACCCACCCCACCCCGTGTCGCCCCCCCCCCACGACACGGCACACCCCACCGCACCCCCCCCTCGACGCGGTGCATCCCCCCCGCACCCCACCTCGAAAAACCCCGCTCGACCCACCCCACCTTGCGTCACCACCCATGACACGACGCACCCCACCACCCCACCGCACCACCCCCACGACGCCCCCCCGCACCCCACCTCGAAAAAACCCCGCTCCCTCCACGCCACCCCACCATACCTCCGAAAACCCCGCTCGACCCACGCGACCTCGCATCAGCGCCCCCACGACACAGCACACCCCCTACACCCCACCGCACCCCCCCACGGCACGGCGCATCCCCTCCCCAACCCCACCTTGAAAAACCCCGCTCGACCCACCCCACCGCACCCCCCACGACGCCCCCCCGCACCCCGACCTCGAAAAACCCCGCTCCCTCCACACCACCCCACCACGCCTCCGAAAACCCTGCTCGACCCACCCCACCCCACGTCACCCCCCGCGACATGGCGCACCGCCCCCCACCCCACCGCACCCCCCTCGACGCGGCGCATCCCCCCCCGCACCCCACCTCGAAAAACCCCGCTCCATCCACGCCACCCCACCACGCCTCCAAAAACCCCGCTTGACCCACCCCACCCCGCGTCACCCCCCCACGACACGGCACACCCCCCCTCCACGTGGTGCATCCCCCCCCACGCCACCCCACCACGCCTCCGAAAACCTCGCTCGACCCACCCCACCTCGAAAAACCCCGCTCCATCCACGCCACCCCACCACGCCTCCGAAAACCCCGCTCGACCCACCCCACCCCGCGTCACCCCCCCACGACACGCCACACCCACCCACCCCACCGCACCCCGCCACGACGCCCCCTCGCACTCCACCTCGAAAAACCCCGCTCCCTCCACACCACCCCACCACGCCTCCGAAAACCCCGGTCGACCCACCCCACCCCGCGTCACCCCCCCACGACACGGCGCACCTCCCCACGACACGGCTCACCCCCCACACCCCACCGCACCCCCCCACGACGCAGCGCATACCCCCCCGCGCACCCCACCTCGAAAAACCCCGCTCGATCCACCCAACCCTGCGTCACCCCCCCATGACACGGCACACCCCCCCACCACACCGCACCCCCCCACAACGCCCCCCCGCATCCCACCTCGAAAAACCCCGCTCCCTCCACACCACCCCACCACGCCTCCGAAAACCCCGCTCGACCCATCCCACCCCGCGTCACCCCCCACGACACGGCGCACCCCCCCACCCCACTGCAGCCCCCAGGACACCCCCCCACACCCTACCTCGAAAAACCCCGCTCCATCCACACCACTTCACCATGCCTCCAAAAATCCCTCTCGACCCACCCCACCCCGCGTCACCCCCCGCGACACGGCGCACCGCCCCCCACCCCCCCTCGACGCAGCGCATCCCCCCCCGCACCCCACCTCGAAAAACCCCGCTCCATCCACGCCATCCCACCATGCCTCCAAAAACCCCGCTCGACCCACCCCACCCCGCGTCATCCCCCCACGACATGGCACACCCCCCCTCAACGTGGTGCATCCCCCCCCACCCCACCTCGAAAAACCCCGCTCCATCCACGCCACCCCACCACGCCTCCGAAAACCCCGCTCGACCCACCCCACCCCGCGTCACCCCCCCACGACACGGCACACCTACCCACCCCACTGCACCCTGCCACGACGCCCCCCCGCACCCCACCTCTAAAAACCCCGCTCCCTCCACACCACCCCACCATGCCTCCGAAAACCCCGCTCGACCCACCCCACCCCGCGTCACCCCCCCACGACACGGCGCACCCCCCCCCCATGACACGGCACACCCCCTACACCCCACCGCACCCCCCCACGACGCGGCGCATACCCCCCCGCGCACCCCACCTCGAAAAACCCCGCTCGACCCACCCAACCCCGCGTCACCCCCCCCATGACACGGCACACCCCCCCACCCCACCGCACCCCCCCACAACGCCCCCCTGCATCCCACCTCGAAAAACCCCGCTCCCTCCACACCACCCCACCACGCCTCTGAAAACCCCGCTCGACCCACCCCACCCCGCGTGACCCCCCCCACCCCACTGCACCCCCCACGACGCCCCCCCGCACCCCACCTGGAAAAACCCGCTCTGTCCACACCACCCCACCAGGCCTCGAAAAACCCCGCTCGACCCACCGCACCCCGCGTCACCCCCCGCGACACGGCACACGCCTCCACCCCACCGCACCCCCCCATGACGCGGCGCATCCCCCGCGCACCCCACCTCGAAAAACCCCGCTCGACCCATGTTGTTAGAAATGCGGGATCTAGAGCATGGCAAAACCGGAAGCATTGGAGGATGGAAAAAGAAGTGTAGACTCATGATGGAAAGGACACTGTTTGTTACACAAGTGAATTAGGTTCCAAGATTGAGACTTGGACTCATAAACACAATCTTGTGTATGTGGACAATGACATTGACACTTTACTGAAATGAAAAGAGTACTATCATTGCATTAAGAAAGGAAGCAAGTACAATGCTTTATAGGAAAGTAGGAAACTGCAGTAGGCACCATTGTGCATATGGGATAAGTTAGCCTGCATGTCCTTGACCCTGAGACTCCATACAAAAAGGCTGTTTGAGTGTGATTGCTGATTCTCAACACCCCTCCTCAATCACAACTAGGAAAGGCACAGAGTGTGTAGAGGCTGTAATGAGAACCACCTGCAAAGTGTGGGCATACCACAGACATGGCAAAACACCAGAGGCTGTTGCAGAAAAAGCTAAGTGTGGGTACCATAAACATGGTGGACATCCAGAGGCTGTAACAGGGGCCTCACAAAGTGTACAGCGACTATAATGCCAAGTTACATAAGGAGTTTACAAAGCTTATGGGAGGAAACATTAGGGCAAGGAAAATACAAGGCTATTAAAACAGTCTATCAGAATTATGAGAGTACAAGGACTGATGAGTCTTGTCCTTCCGATCCTGGTGGTCTTCATCTTCATCTTCTTCCTTTGCTCCATTTTCTTCTTCTTCTTTGACTGCGACTAGATAGGCCTTTTGGGATCTCTTTCTTGCGTGGCAGAACTTCTCGGTGTGTCCGGTCCTTTTGCAGAAGTCACAAAAGAGCTGATCCTTCTTGCCTTTGTACCTGTTGCCAACATATAATGCATGCTCATCTCTAGAGGTACTTGGTTCTTCTTTAGTTTTTAGCTTCTTTTCTTCTTCTAACAGTGATGCCTGGATATCAACAAGTTCAGGATTTGGCATGTTGATTAAAGTTGTTGATACATTATTATATTCAGGAGGCAAGCTCTTAAGTAGAACACCGATGCAAACATCTTCGTCCATTTTAATGTTGATTCCTGCAAGTTGGGTTAGGAGTCCTTCCATGTAATTGAGATGTGTGGAAAGTGATGTGCTGGACTTCATTTCAAGCCTGAAGAACTCAATCAGGAGACCATACTTTGATGATTTAGATTGTGCACCGAACAGGGTGTCAAGTCTTTTCCATGTATCCTGTGAGGTCTCATAGTTATCCACATGGTGGATATAACTGTCGTCTAGTTCCAATTTGATAATGGCCTGAGCTCTGTCATCATTCTTTTGCCAAGTAGTTGCAAGGTCCGTGTCTCGAGGTTTCTTCTCTTTGCCATTTGTGATGGCCCAGAGACCCTTCTTCATCAGGATGAGCTTGATGCGGGTTTGCCAAGTGTGGAACCCGACTCCTTTGAATCGAGCATTTGGAGAGTCTTTTCCCATGTTAGATTTACGGGAACAGTAGCAAATCAACTTCAGACTTTATTAGATTTGAGCAACAGAAGAATTGATTGAGAGACACAAGTGTTAAAAAACACTAACTGAGTGTCAATGAATACCAAATCTGCAAAAGTCTTTTACTCTTTTAAAATCCAAGTGATCTTCCCCTTCTTGATTTGATGTTGATGCCTTCAGATCTGAGTGACAGTACTTTAATGAACTTGAGAGAGTATTGCTCAGTGATTAAAATCACTGTTGATAACTTCAGTGAGAGGAACAGTGAAAAATGTCAAGATTTTGAAGCTTTGGCTATGGTGGAATTAGGGTTTCTGAGACAAGGGCCTGGTTTTTTTCAGATTGCAGGAGCTACAGTGGATCATTTTCAAAAAATTTTATATGCCTAGGAAGCTGATTTCATGGGCTACCAAAGCCCTATCATAATCATCAAAAACGTGGACAGTATGCAGCGCGCAGTCACGTCGAACAGCAGCAGGCGCATTTCTGACAGGATTCCGCGATTTTCACAATGCTAAGGCCAGGGCGCAGTAATGTCATCGATTATTGTGCCAGGATGAAGCGCCTTGATCAGAGGAACAACTCCCTAGAAGAAATCGTGGGCTGAAATGGCCTGGTTGAAGAGTTATGGAAGCTCCAAGTAAGGTAAGTCCTGTCTAGCTATGGCAAACACAGAGCAGAGATTGGGGATTTTCACAATGCTGAGCTCCAGATGGTCCAATGTCCTGGATTGATGTGATACAGGGAAGCTTTGTGAGTTGGGGAATACTTTTCCAGAAGGAAGCTCCAAGAGATTTGACCTGTGGAGTGAGATATAAGCAGCTCAATCTGACAGGGTGCTGCTGGCTATAGCTGCCATGGAAGCTTCAGTGAGAGTAGAGTTGGGAGATGAAGTCATGAGCTGACATTGAGCTAGACTGAGGTTGAAAGGAATCAAGAGAGGCTAGACAAGCAATGCCATGCCCAACTGGGCTCTGATACCATGTTAGGAATGCGGGATCTAGAGCATGGCAATACCGGAAGCTATGGAGGATGGAAAAAGAAGTGTAGACTCATGATGGAAAGGACACTGTTTGTTACACAAGTGAATTAGGTTCCAAGATTGAGACTTGGATTCATAAACACAATCTTGTGTATGTGGACAATGACATTGACACTTTACTGAAATGAAAAGAGTACTATCATTGCATTAAGAAAGAAAGCAAGTACAATGCTTTATAGGAAAGTAGGAAACTGCAGTAGGCACCATTGTGCATATGGGATAAGTTAGCCTGCATGTCCTTGACCCTGAGACTCCATACAAAGAGGCTGTTTGAGTGTGATTGCTGATTCTCAACACATGGCACGTCACCTCACCCCCCCACGACATGGTACACCCTCCCTCCTCAGAAATCCCGCTCCGCAATGACACGGCACACACACCACCCACTGCACACAACCCCCCCCCCCCCCGCGACATGGAACCACCCAGGACCTCCTCAAAACCCCCCCCCCCACGACATGGCACCACCCAACCCCCCTGCGACATGGCACACCCTCCCTCCTCAGAAATCCCCGCTCCAACAACCCGCCCGCGCAACATGGCACGCCCTCCCTCTCTCCTCGGAAAACCCCGCTCCACCGAACCCCCCCACAACATGGCACACCCTCTGCTCCCAAAAAACCTCGCATCGTGAGGAGGGGGTATTACGTGAAAGTGAGGCAGAGGGAGGGACCAGGCACGACATACGCAAAGACAATCGCGACGAGGAGAGGAGGCACCGTGTCATGGCAAGGCGAGGGGGTTTCCTACCACGATGTCAGCGTTGGAGAGTCAAGACGTGATCCGAGGGGATTTCCATGCCAGGGTCTCGAAACAAGCATGCAAAAGGGTGCAGCACCAGGACTTCCCAGGAGGTCACCCATCCCAGTACTGTTCTGGCCCAAGCGCGCTTAACTGCGGAGTTCTGATGGGATCCGGTGTACTAGCGCTGGTATGACCGCACCACGAACACAAAGGAATTCCAAAGAGCTCTTGTATACTCGGAAAGTGGCACAAGAGAGCTCAAGAGCGAGGAATGGCGGCATGCCATGCCGTTCATGCCACGGAGGACGCGACTAAACGCGAACCCTAAACCCCGCGCACATGGAGGCGATGCACAAAAGATTGAATGCCACCGTCGCGTGCCATTTCTAACACAAAGGGCAAGCATCCACGTGAAGAGCACCCCGTGCACACATAGGCGACGGCGTAGAAAAGATCGAGCTGTAGAATACGTGCCACGGAGGACACGTGCCCACAGCATGCCACAAGGCGGTGGGGGAGAGGGGGGCATGCCATTCATACCACGAGGACCCTTGATGACACCGTGGGCGAGCATCCACGCGAAGAGAACCTGGGGGATGTCAGGGGTCTCTTCTCTTGAGGGGGCTGATGAGGAGATGGATTTTGGCATTTGTGTCTTTTCAAATGACTTGCATTTCTAGATGGCTTGTCTTTTAACTTACTCTTACTCTTAGTCAAGGATTTAAGCAGAGGAGAGTCGGGGTCAACTAGTGTGATTGCCCTGTCCAAAGTTAACTCAATACATCTCTCTCTTATCCACTATCTGTATGAATGGGGGTAATCTTGGCACTGCAAGGAAAGTTGTAATAAGTTGTTAGAGCATTGATAGTTCGTACTTGAAGGGAGTTAAAACAAAGAAATGGAATGATCATAAAATTTTATGATAATGCAGCAGTTGTAAAAACTGAAAGACACGTTGCTCAAAAAATAATGTGAAAGATACTTACATTAACCCCATCTATCTTGAGAATCTTTGAATCTATTGTCATACAAACATTTGAAATCACTCTCCATCCATAAGAATACATCATTTTGCAAGGGCACTTCTTGTAAGAGAAAGCTATATGGTTTTTGAGGACCAACAAGATCCTCATATGTGGTGTCCAAAAAGGTAACCACCAACTTGTCAACAATGTAAATGGAAACATGTTACTAAAAAAAGACAATAAAATAAAATAAAAAATAAGCCAAAAAGTGAGGATTATTGTATTCAATGCACATTTTGCTTGACCATGGTGGATACCACTAAGAGAGTTTATAAGGATAATTTCTTTAGTGAGAATATCAATATATATTAAGCCCCAATGTTCTCTACAAAGTAAAATGTTAGTAAGAAATGCACATTATAAAGAAGTATACATTAATTCCTTTGCAAAATTGCATACCTTTCCATGTAAGAAAAAAAAATATTGTAGTTTGTGATTGGATCGAATGTTCTCAAAAATAGTTATATGTTTGAACGAGATCTTGAAAAAAAATTCAATTATAATAGTGGATCAATAATAAATATAGTTTTAGAGATTTCTTGGCTGAGAGAAGCAATCAGTGCCCCTAAAACCAATAGCAAAAACAAAGGAATGTCAGTTGTAATGAACAACACTATCATTCCATTTAAAAAAAACTTGAGTCAAAAAGCCTTACCTTATGCAACAAAAGACTATAGAATCTAACAATTGAATATATTTCTTAACAAGCATAGATTTGTCCTTAGCGAAAATACTAAGATAGTCATCTTTTGAAGACGTGCAAGAGACATTCACAACCATTTGCCCATATACCTTCCCCATTCTCTTCAGATTGGCAGGACCAAGGATAACGGTTTTCCTCTTGCAAACTTCATACTCTGACTCTATAATCTCTTGTGGTCATTCTTGATGGGCAGACATTTGTTCGGGTTCTTAATGGGTATACACTTGTTTGGGGGTGCTCTTTGTAGGCTATAAACGTGTCACTTCCTCAATCACTAGCAGTTTCGTCCTCCTAGACAATTTTGGAGCAACATTAAGGATCTCAAATACTTTTTTATCAATAGTGGGCAAGGGTCTCAATACCTTGTCGAACGTATACCTAATTGTGCTAACCATACCATTAGGACCCAAAAACGTTAAAAATAGAAGTTTTGTTAATCCGTGGATTAAGGAAAGGGCCAAAGAGAGTTTGCCACATGGATAAAAATATGGTATTCTTGTCTCCTCTGCTTTTGAGATAGTAGAGTTCATTTTGTGGTTCTCCCCTCCTATTTAGCCAAAATGTTCAAACCCTGACAAGTTTTGGTAGTCCCAACGGCCCCCATTAACTAATAAAAGCAGACAAAACCTCTGGCAAAGACGTGACAAAGTTAAGTTAATTAAGACCATTTTGAGAGTCGGGAGAATTTTCAAAGTTCTTGGCACTCGTAGTATTTTTAATCTATCTCCTTGACCTCTCTCTTTAGGTTTCTTTCTCTCCACATTTTCTGCATACTCGTTGTCTTTTACATGGCATCCACAAGACGTCCTTCTCAGGAGAATTTTCAAAGTTCTTGGCACTCGTAGTATTTTTAATATGTCTCCTTGACCTCTCTCTTTAGGTTTCTTTCTCTACACATTGTATGCACACTCATTGTCTTTTACATGGCATTCACAATATGTCCTTCTCATTCTTGCACCATGTATAGCAAGAGTGAAAATGGAGAATGGGAGCCCAAAACATTTACTATAAATGATTGGGTTACCATGCTACCAACTTGTAGGGGTTCTCATAGAGTGAAAAAAACAAAACAAAGGGATATCAAATATCATTGGAAGGGACGTATCTTTGCCTTCAAAACCACGCCTCAAGGCTAGTTTGCTTTGGTACAACATGTTTGCATGGCTAGAGATATACACTTGGCTCCACGGGAATGTTTTTCGCAACAAGTACACTATAAGTTTGAGTTGTAAAATATACATGAGTATACGGTTTTGTTTGAATGATATGCTAAATAATGGATTATTGGTTGTAGATATCTTTTCATCAACAAGTTTCGAGTGGCAACCTGTGGAGAGCCTCAGCGGAACATTCCATGCCATTCATAAAGAATTTGCAAACATTATTTATGCTACTCAGACCACGAGTTTTTTTTCATGAAAGTGGAATTTTTGTGTATTATGCACAATATGTGGTTCCTTCGAGAGCAGGTGCATATGGATACCTTGAAGATTTGTAGTTACCAAGCCTCTCATCTTTGGAATGGGAGATACCTGATGAAGCAACAATGGAGAGTTTTAAACTCAAAATTGCTCAAGATATTCAAAAGGCTATGACTCCTGGAAGGATCTCCAAAAGAGTACGCTTGTCGTTTTTTTTACCCTTGCTTGTTTTTGTAGCTTGCTTTAAAATAGCATGTTTACAACGGACAAAGGTTTTATGGATAAACATAAATTTTTCAGAGAAAGACTTAAACAAAATTTTAGGTCTATGTTGGAAAGTCAAGGAATCTGACCAAAAAGGTGACTTTTTAAGGTGCAATGTGTACCCTCAATCATTAATTTTATCCTATAATATATCTCGAAAATCCCTTATCACAGGTTTTGATTATAGAAGATACAAACTTAGATTGGGTGCTTGGGTTCCACTAGATTCGGATATTGATTGTAAGACATTGAAATCTACACTGCAAGTTACTGCACAAGAAGTACTAAAAGAGGTGAACACTACTTCAAAGTGGAGTCTTAAGGATGTAAGAGACACCTTGGAGTTTCTAGACAATGTTACTCATGGATATAAGTTCAAGGTAAATGGTGCTGTAATTGGAAAAAGAGCTGAGAGCTCTGTATCATGTATGAGCTATTTGCCTCCTAGTGTTGTGAGTTTCAAACCATAAATATGCATTTTGAATATTTCTTTTGCTGCCAGAAGCATGAAATGATACACATTGAGAAGTACTATTTAAAAAAATCTTAGTATAAGCTTTACAATGATTCTGTGAATGAGAAATTGTCGTTTGTGGACCAAAATGATTTCATTATATCATGAGTTACAAAATTGCAATACAATTTAATAGAAAATACTTGGTACAAGCTTTATAATTCTCAATGATTCTATGAACAAAAAATCTTCTTTCATGGGTAAGATCGATATGACATACCAGCACATTTTGGGTTAGAATATTGCACTACAGATGTATATACACGGGGAATGTTACTTCAATACAAATAGACAATTTGATAATTATAAAGCTATTCTTTAGCTTCTCCATCCTGAAGACTTTCTCCTTCATCCATCATCAGTAGTTTCCTCTTAAGTGTTTTCTTTCATTGCTCGAAGAACTTAATTACCTCATGCACTCTTTTCTCCTTAGGCCTTTAGAGGAGATGGATAGAATTTCAATGGGGAAAGCTTGGGCATGCCCTTCATTTTGTGCACCTTTTGTTTGGACCTTGGAGACTTCTTTTTCTTGGTGGTTGCCATTTTCTTGCCTTTGCCCTTCGTTGTTGCTTGTCCTTTGGAATTTCTAGCTGCTGGGAGAGGGGAATCTGGGTCCACTGGTGTAATTGCCCTATCCAAAACTAGTTCAATACACCTCTCCCGTATCCACCACATGTATGCCTCAAGGTAGTCTCTGCACTGCAACAAAGCACACAAGTTATTTGAAGTAGCAAGAGACTTTCACTATAAAAAGGATAAAGCACAGGAGATTTACATTCACCCCCTCTACATTTCGTAACTTTGAATCTATTATCCTCGAAGCATTTGAAACAACTCTCCAGCCACAACTATGTATGTCATTTTGCAATGGGACCTCTTGAAGCACAAACTTGAAAGGTCTCTGAGGATCAGCAATGCTTTCAAAGCTAGTGTCCAAGTGGGTAGTAACAAGTCTAGCAGCATTGCACATGTTAACTTATTAGCAAATATTATAGACTTTATCCAATAAAGATAAAATAAAGAGTGTTTATTGACAATACATCTTTGATTGGCCATGGATTCTTGAAAGAGAATTCATAAAAATTGACCTCTCTTGTAGGAATATCGATATAGATTAGGCTCCAGTGACCTCTACAAACCAGAACACAAGTGAGCAATAATAACCTTAAAGACAAATCATCAAGAGATAGAATATTGAAGAAAGTACCTTTCAATATATTGAAAAAATATATGATGGCTTGTGACACTATTGAAGTCCTTAAAAAACCTTGCAATATTTGAATCAGATTTTGAAAACAAATCCATGAGAGAAGTGTATCAATAACAAATATACTCTTAGCAATATTAATGCTAAGAGAAGCAACATATGCCATGTATACAAAGTAAAGACTAAATAAGAAAAAGAGTACAATATAAGGACCCTTTGAAAAATTCATTATAAATAAAGAACCAAAAGACCTTACCTCAAACTACAATAAACTACTGAATCTGTAAGTTGGATATCCTTTTTCTCAAATAGGATCTTATCCTCTGGAGAAATGCTGAGGTAGTCTTCTTTCTCAGGACTAACAGAAACATTAATGACCATTTGGCCGTACACTTTTCCCATCCTCTCGTAGTTCACTAGGCCAAGAGTCAAAATCTTTCTCTGGCAGATCAAATCCTCATTTTCTACATACTCCTCCAGCACTTCAATCTACCAATGTTGCCTCATGTTGAGTTCGTTCTGCGTAAAGATCCACTTGAAACTTTTATGATCCGTTAGGGTAAACTTTTTACCCAACAGGTAGTGTCTCCAAAGCTTGAGGGCATGGATGACAGCTAACAGCTCTAGATCACGGGTAGCATAATTCTTCTCGTGGCTCTTCAGTTTCCTTGAAGAGTACGCTACAGGATGACCTACTTGCATAAGCACACATCCTAGGGCAAGTGTGCTAGCATCAATTACTACTTCGAACTCCTTACTAAGGTCAGGAAGTTTCAGGATAGGTGCTGATACCAAACTTTACTTTAGTCTATCAAAGCTAGATTGTTCAGCAGTTGACCATGCAATCATTGTTTGCTTCTTCAGTAGATCCGTCAGAGGTGTTGCAATCAAAGCATAGTTTTTGATAAAGACCCTATACCATCCTGTCAATCCAAGAAAACTACGTATTTCTTTGACAGTTGTTGGTATTGGCCATTCTAGAACATCTCTGACTTTGGCCGGATCCACTTAGATTCCCTCCGCTGACATGATGAATCCCATATATTCAATCTGATGTTTGAAGAATGCACACTTCTTCATCTTGGCATAAAGCTTGTGTGCCCTCATTGTCTCAAGGATAATCCGAAGCTGGGGTTCATGATCTTCTTCCTGTTTGGAGTAGACTAAGGTATCGTTGAAGAAGACAAGTACGAAGTCATCACCTAAAGATATCCTACATTAACCTGTTGAAGGTGGCAGGTGCATTTGTCAGCCCGAATGACATGATTAGGAACTCAACGTGTCCATATCTTGTGTTGAATGTCGTCTTTGGGATATCTTCTTCCTTGATCCTTATCTGATAGTATCCAGACTTGAGATCAATCTTGGAGAAGATCTTCGCACATTGAAGATGGTCAAGAAGTTCATCTATTCTTAGAATAGGGTACTTGTTCTTAATGGTTGATTGATTCAACCCTCTGTAATTAATACACAGCCGAAGCTTTCCATCTTTCTTCTTCTGGAATAGCACTGGAGCTCCCCATGGTGAACTGCTGGGATGGATGTAGCCCTGATCTAATAGTTGCTTGAGTTGCTCCTTCAACTCAATCGCTTCCGGGATGGACATTCTATAAGACCTCTTTGCAATTGGCACAGCTCCCGGCACTAGCTTGATCTCATGATCAACTTCCCTTTGAGACGGAAGTTCTTTATTAGACTCATGATTCTGATCTAGCTTGTTAAGCTTAATCAAGTAGACAGGTAGCCCCTTTCTAACTCCCTTTATAATCTGAGATACTTTGGCCAATTGAATTTTCGGCTTTCCAGCCTCTCCTTGAGTTGTGACGAATTTCCCTTCAGAGTTTCAAAAGGAAACTTGGCCCTTTCCACAATGAATGTGGGCGTCATTAGGTTTAAGCCAATCCATCCCGAGCAAACACTCATGGATACCTAGGTTCATGACCCTGAATCTGACCGAAGGCGACTTTCCTCCCAGTAAGAATTTCACATTACATTACATATCTACTTCAGCTTTTAGCCAAGTGGCCAAATCACTTTACTTCTTTATCAATATTCACAGTCAAGACAATCATTGATAAAAAGAAGTCTTATTCCATTCATATGGGCATAGCCCTTTCGAAGTACAATTATTTCTTGGGGCGATGGAACAAGCTGATACATTAATTCGAGGAGAATAAGATATTGTTGCATTCAGCTACTAGAACTGAGTAATAGTACGGATTGGGGTCATCAATTTTTTGGAATCGATAGGTCATTGGAAGATTAGGGTACCTTTTCCTTTGATATACGTTCCTCTCATGACATCCCAACACCTTGATCTTGTCGGTAGGGATTACTCGAGTCACTTCCTTGTACACATATGCGTTTTTCTTGACCCTTCCACCTCCGACATGTAGATTTGCGTTTGCGTGAGCCTAAAAAAAGATGAACAGCTTCACGATCTTTAAGTCCTCCATCCACTTGTTTCTCTTCAAGTTGATTCGAAGGTACGCAAGTTGGTGGGCAGGTATGTAATAGATCCCTGAAACACCCATCCATCTCCATTCCATCTACAAGGGTGATGGATTGTAGATGAGGTCTAGGATTTTCATCATATCGATCCTTCGTCGATAATCGGAGGCATGCATCACGGTCATAAACATGACCTAGAACACCATAAACCTATTCCATGCTTCATGACTCTACAAGACGGCATCGATAGGTAAGGAAATGTTATTAACACCAACATTTTGCTTTACTTCTTCTTATTAGGTTTTCTTATAAAGACAGATCCTTCGTTGGTTTTCTCTGATACCAACTATAACATGTTTGCTTGTTTGCTTGACACGTCTTAGTAACCCATCGAAAAGAGGGTCTAGAATGCTCCGTCTGACACTCCCATGGAATGTTACGGGGTTTGCGATCTAGGTATTTCCGAGTCTGGCACGTAGCGGAAGTACTCCGGCCGTTCCCACTTAGGACCTACCTGAATCAGGGTTTCCTCTTGTGGTCAAATTCCTAGAGAGTAACTAGCGTCAAACCCCAGGCGAAGGTGGACCACTTTACGCAGAAACATCAAGGTGGAAGCGGATTCATGCTACACTTGGTTCAATGAGAATGGGAAATGAGAGGGAATGCAAAGCTCGACCTCTCTGCCCATAAGGCATAGTCCCATTCCGTTTCCCTAAAACAACATAAATCGGGGTTCTAGCAACCTGAACTCTAGGTCAGCATTGCCTGCTCTTCATTCCCTTTGAGAAAAGTTCCTTGCTGTCCATTTCACTTGAGAAAAGTTCCTGGCCAACCGGGACCACCCATCCGTAGGATGGACCCATGGCCACATCCACCGCACTTTTCTCAGGGTTGTTTTAGTTGTCTAATTACCTACCACATTTAGTTGGACACACATAAAACAACTTCCTTAATTAGCCAGTTAGACATGAGTTCCTTCATGTAATCTTAGCACTTGACATAGAAAAACAGTGCCAAACAAGTTCCTTTTCAACAGGTTGTCTTACTTATCTTTGGAATACATCCATAAAATCCAGCCCGTAGGCTAATCCATAATCTGCCCGAAGGCAATCCATAATCAGCCCAAAGGCTATCCACCAATCCACAGGGATTACTAATCCAAGATTCTGCCCGTAGACTAGAATGCGGCCCTTGAGATCCAATCTCGAGTCGTGTTGGCCTCTTGTGCAGGGCCCAGAAGGCAAGGGATTTACGGCAAGAGCCCCCCTGGGACCCAAGCATCCTCCTACTCCAAGTAGTGCCCAGCGGGGAGAGACCTCTCCCGGCGGGTTCGATCCACGTTCCCGATGCGGCTAAAACCGCCTTGGTTAGGGTCAAGCAGACAGTCGGGGGTAACTGAAGCTGCCTCTCCCTTCAGACCTTCAACCTAAATCATTAATTAACTTTCCATCTTTTAGTTCCTTGAGGAAACAATGCAAACAGTGCTCCTAAACTGTTACAAGCACAATCAATCCAGTGGTAATTTATTTGGCCAATTGCTAAGGAGTGAATCCTTATCTCCGAATGCATCCAGCATTCGATCCGGGATCAATTGCGACTTGGCAAGATCCCCAAGGGTTTGTTTGTTCTCCTTTTTGTGCTTGGGTTAGGGCCATATCCTATTAACCCAACTTAACCAACACCTTAGGTTTCAAAAAACACCAAGTAAATACATATCTTCCCTTAACTTGGCAAATCAGCCCAAGAAAGGTGATGTAGCAGGATGACTACTCATCCTCTTGCAAGTTAGACTTACGCTAAAACCTGCCAATCTCATTCCAAAGAATGGAAAATCCATCTTGTGATTAAACCCCAAAGCCGTGCGATGTTGCAACTTGTTGCTCAAGTGTCGCATCTATCCCATGGGATCATTTCACCCATTGAAGGACGTTTCGTGGTCAAGGACTTTTGTTTAGACAAGATGTAGGGTTTGGGGTGTCTTCTTACCAACCCAACCCTAATTGTACTAGGCCGACAAAGTTTGGTCCTAGGGTCTCCAAACGCAATCCGAGTTTTAGCATTAGGTCGAATGATCCTTAGGGTAGAAACCCTAGATCATTGTTTGCATGAGCATCCAATTGATCCAAACATTCCGTGAATGTGGGTAGGACCTTTGGGTTTGAAGGCTTCAACTTGGCGTCCAAGTATGATACTAGGCTGCATTTCTGACGTGCCAAGCCCTAGCTGGTACTTGTGGTTTTTATCACATCGACTAGTTATGTCTATACGAAACCCTAACGGTTATAATATCACAAGTGATTTGGGTAAATTGACCTACTTATCTTGCGACAAGGACAATCCTTTCCTAGAGATGCAAAACTAGTTTGCAAGACGTCACAATACATGTAAACATGTGAATCATTACTTCTACGCACCAAAAAGGTTTGCAATAACCCTAACTTTTCGTGCTAAAGTCATTACGTATGATAATTTGGAGAGTAACTTACATAGGAACTATTAGGTTTTACATCAAAGAATCATGCCTACAACCGTTTTGTCATGCTTTGACAAGCCATGCAATCCTTTCCAAATGCAACTCGATGAAATGAAATTTACGAATATGTAACATGCAACCCTTTTCTAAATACAACATTGTTAATGAAGTTAATGTGACATGCAACCTTTAATCCATTTGACAACATCTTTGCTTGCAACGTGCAATGTCTATTGTTTCGTTTTCATGCTATGCAACGGACGTTAACAATTCTTTCCATGCGAGTCATAACCAAAAAGTTATTGACTAAATGCAAGATACTCTTTTCCTTCTTGGCCAATGCACTTGACAATTTCCTATTTAACCCTAGGAAATATGTGTTTTAGACTTTAACTTTGAAATGCACGACAAGGCAATTTGCGACTAAGTTCATAGGGCGAGTAAGATTTAAACTCATAACCTTGGAGATGCAACAATCCAATTCCATGATATGCACCAATCCTTATCTATCATTGAAAGAGATAATTTATCAAATGTACTTTTATCCCTACCACATGAATTAACGATAAACATAAAATGCATTCTTCCTATGGAATTAAGCATGTTTAAAGTATTTCTTGTACGTGGGATTAAATCCATAAAACCTGGGCTTGTGGATCCGCAGTGATATTCGCGTGTAAGTTCGGGGAGGAACCTCCCGTGGGTGCACCTTGCGTCTTCTTGGGAGCCATTGTAGTCATGATAATGGACTTTGCGAATTCCGTCTAGCCTTTACTCTCGCTCTCCGAGACTGCCTGGAGGTCGATACCTTCTCCTCGCGTAGGAATAGGAGCTTAATGAACCCGGTTTTAAAATCGGGGAAGGCACGTAGAAACAAGGCCTATGTCCCTTATCCTTAGAAGCTTCTTAAAGAAGCTTCCAAGAAGCTTCTGATCTTTGAGCAGGGCCGACGTGGAAGAAAGGTAATGATTGAGGGGGGGTAATAATTTGGTGGAAAGAAGACGACGAATGGGAAGGTTGACTCGATGGTGGCAACGTGGAGCTAGGGGCGGCAACTGAGCTGCGATGGCGGCAACAGGCGGCGGTCATGGCAGCCTTATCCTTGCCCCCCTCCTTTGTTCCTTCTCTCCCTATCTCATGCCGCAGGGGTGTCACGGCGGCAGCGGTAGAATCGTCCTCTCCCTTCTCTCCTTGTCCGTGTCATGGCAGCCTCCCTCTTCAGCACAATATCCTTTCTTCCTTCTCTCCTCCCCCAATGCCTAAGGGGTGTTTATATAGGCCAAGGGGGGGAAAGGGAAGCTCCACCACGCGGGTTATGCATGGCTCCCCCTCATGCAACCCACACCACACCTACTTAGGCCATTCCTCCCCACACTCCCTCTCCTCCAGCCATGCATCGGCTGGGGGAAGGGATAATTATAAAAAAATTTGACTTAAATTTCATCATTTATCCCAATTTCCCCTTCAAAAAGGATGTTCTCCCGCAGGTTTTTATGGTCTTCAACCCCGGCCTCGATTTAACAATGCGGAGGCCTTATTTTTGCACGTGCGGGGTACGGATTTAAGCTGTCAATAATTACGATGTGGGAGATAACCTTGCATGGGTTTTACGCGGTGTGCAGGGAGTCAAGTTCAATAATATTTTTGAGCAGAAATATTACAATAAAATCAGGATGATTCAACATGAAAATTCCACATCAGTCCATACATAACTGCTTGCTGTAATAAATTACAACTAGGTACAATGAGAGAAAAATGTAGGCAAAATCAATGCACCAAGTCAATCGCTGACTGTCAAAGAATAACCAGCATCAAGCGGGCATAAATCAGCATATGAAAGTCATATGGACATCAAGCAAAACACCCACGCATGTCAAATGAATCCATTAGTAAGGCGGCACACCCCGTGTGTAATAGGGCAAAGTGTACACAACACTGGTAAGAACTGACCCAAACAAGTGTATGCTCAGGGTGTGCAAAGCCCAAATCAGCCCAAGTACATGTATGCGGACCACAACATATCAACCATGCAATATCCAAGTGAAAGAAGATCCCAGTCTTAGAAGACTCAAAGCTCAATAGCATAAACCACCTGCTCAATGTTTGTCAAACATCCAAAAATGCGCCCACTAGCACAAAAGCCGTATGGATCAAGCCAAGAAGCTCAAGAAGGGCATATGAGAGTACCAGTGACAAAAGATCCAAGATCAGACATCAATAAGACATCATGAGCATATAGGCTATGTAGCCTCCAATTAGAGCATTCATAGACATCAACTGTATCCCAAATACAACTCTGGGAAGCCAAGAAATATCCCAAGTAAGTTTCTGAAAGCCCGATGCAAGCCAAGACAAGGCACTAGTAGCAATCAGCTCCAAACAATGTAAGTAGCATGTAGTAGTGGCATAGGCCAAGCATGTTAAGACCGGTCAGACATAGGTAACATACATGCCATATGTACATCCAAGATGGAGCATCAAATGCATTCCAAATCCAACATCAAGCTCTAATGAAGATCTATAACCAAAGATAAGCTCGATGGCATACCCCAAAGGTCAATATTTCATTGCATATCCCAAAGAAATAGCCCGAAACCAATAGGCATAACCAAACTGGATGTAAAATAACCTGTCAACCAAGGTAGCATAAATCCCAATCAACAACAAAGTTTTTCCATCCAAATCAAGGCTTAATAGCTCTCAAATAGAATATCCAGGCATAAACCATGATGACCAAGCATCAATACATCCAACAGGACACTCGAATGTCAACAAAGAGCATTATGCATAAGCCGTCCCTGATAAAACCTTTCTGTCCAAACAATGTACAACAATAAATTTATGCATAAATCAAGCTATCGAAGCTTAAACCAAGTCCTAAAGCATCTCAAAACATTGGGCAAACATCCCCAAAGTATCTGGGCATCAAATATCAAGCCTCGAGAGCATCACACAAGCTAAGAGCATGACATTTTCTTGTTGTAAATCAACTCAGATCTATTGCACAAAACGTTGTGATCAGAATTTGGCAGATCTGACATCGCCATCATGTCCAAAGTGTGCCAAAACCCCAAGTTAGACTCTTACCTTGCCTAAATCAGGTTTTGAATGCCCGAGATATGAGAAAAAATGGGATTTTTGAGCCACATTTTTAAACAGGTGCAAAAAAAACGTGAGTTGATTGTGGGACCTGCTAGTTATGCTAAAGATAAGGGGAAAAATGGGTGCATACAAGGTTCCCAATGAAGCCAAGGAACACCTGCAAAGATGCTATGAGGGCCGAGAAGAGGCGGGAGATGAAATCTTACCTCAGGGGAAAGAAGCCATGGCTCGCATTGAAGCTCCAAGCTCTAGGTCTTCAATCCGAGCTAAAGTAATGCCAGGCCAAGCTCCATGATCAAGCTCTAATCCAAATCTCTAATACTAGTTGAAAGGTGAGAAGGATTGAAGCTTTGTTGGAAGTGAGCTATGGCAGAGAGCAAGAGCAAGAAGAGAGAGAGACACAAATGGGAACTCCAACAGTCACAATGTGTGACCGGGCCTTCCTTTATTCAAACTGTCACAAAAAGAATAAAGAATAAAGTGACGATGACGGGCGCTCACCACCTGTAGTGTGCAGTGGTAGTAGTGTCAGTGTAGTAATACACGGGCGGCTAGGCAGAGGTGCCTTTACCTCCAACACTACAGAGGGGGAGATATTCTGTTCTGAAGGTATCAAAACTCATTCTTCTAAGGATCGTTGTTGTGCTATCATTATAATAATGCTAGCTTCTGATGGTTTCAATAGTGTATGTTGTGAAGAATACTCAATCCACCAACTTCTAGTGGGTTTCTAATTGGACAAAGAGGAGATTGTCAGTACACCATGCATCCCACGTGTCTTGTTGTTGAGTATCTACGAACAAATTCCAGCTCTTTTCTTTCTTGTTTTCATGAACCTCCATTGACCATGACTCCCGAAGCTTCTTGACTATCTCCCACTTGATGATGTCTTGAAAATCTTCAATAAATGCCAAATCCTCCATTGATACTCATTCTGTCTATTCTACTCTTCAACTTTGTGGGAGGAACTTTGCTACTGTGATGCAAGTTTCTATTGCTTCAATAGAAAGAGGAAATAGTCCACCACATAGAATCTCCATCATGATGGTAATATGTTTCTGCCATTGTGAAATTAAATTATTACAAAAATTGGCTTTGGAAATGAGAATCTCCAAATCTTTAGTTATAGAAGGAACTTTGCAAGAATCCATTGAATTCTTCTCTTCTTGGCAATGCCATTTCCTTCATTTTTAGTCTCTTCTGATGCTTGTTGATGGCAGTTTTCCCTGGCTACGCACCAAAAACATGGAGATCCAAGAGAGACACCAAGGAAAAGGGTTTTCTACTGCAATAAAATCTATCTCATAACATCAGCAACCGTCCTTTTCATCTTTTATATTATCTCAATAAAGAAAACAACACCAGGGACAAAAAATCTTCATGCAGCTTCGTAGAACAATTCTCCCATAGCTTTTAACTTCAACAAAATCCATCATTCTTTTTATATTCTTCATAAAAATCATCAACCAACAAAGGGAACACAAAAGAAACACCAATTTGAATGGAAAAATATTACATATGATTCATCTTCATTGTCTTCATAGTTTTCTCTCACAGTCTCTCACATAAAGATACATTGTCTTGCATAGAATTGGCTATCTCTGACTCTCTTTTTCTCTCTCAATCAATAGTACATCATATCCTTACTACAATACTCTACAATCACTCATAATAATCATTCTTTGGTCGTAAACACCCCTTCCAAAAGGTATATCTGATATGAAAGGTCGCGAGAGCCACTACAGTGATTTCTCATAGCTCACTACTATCACTTCACTCCACTTTTCTCTTGAGTCTTCAAGGTGCTTCTTACACTTTCTTGAGCTCTTTTGAGCTTATATTCACCTCTTTTCAAAGCTAGAAAACTATCCCAAAATCACACATAGATTCCACATAACACTTATAGAGGCATACAAAACAGAACAGAACAGGAACAAAGCAGGAGAACAGAGGCTCTGCAGAAGCTCATCAGAGGGCTACAGAAGATCAACAAAAAACATCAGAACCACATAACTTATACTAAAACCATTCCAAACTATCAAAAACCTATTCAATGAGCTTTCAAAATACCTCAACTTCCATCAATTATTAATCCATGCTTCATACAGAAGAAAATTAGAACAAAACAGAAGCTAAATAGAAGGTATCAGAACCTTAATAAAACCTATCAGAACATCACAGAGCCTCATTTTTCTACTGAAAATCATCATGAGCTTCCAAAACATAATCAATATCATCCAAAACACTCGCAAAATCTTCCAAAACAACTAATCATCATTCAAAATCCATCAAAAATCAACCACTCAGGCCTGAAAAACAACAAAAATCAGTCAAAAAACCTAGTCAATTCAACATTCAACAAGTGCTCTTCATGAAATATACCAATAGCTTCCTTGAATAATTATCAATAAAAATAATAAAATATTTATTTCCACTAAGATATTTATTATTTTTAGATCCCCAAATATTTTTATATACAACATCAATTATGTTTTTACTCACATCTCTATCATGCGAAAAGGGTTATCTTGCCTCCTTACCAAATGCATGCTTCACACACTTTATCAAATTCTATAACTCTAAAAATAGGTAACCTGTAACCAATCCTTTAGACTACATTAATTTAAGCTCTTTGCACATTTTCATGTCCAATATAATTGTGCTATATTTCAATGTTTGCACCTACTCCTTTTCCCTTAGCATACATAACAGTATTAATTACAAAAATTTTAGCATCTAAAGTGATAATGTGGCCAACTTCATTTTGTGACCAACCAACACTTATCATTAAAGTCTTCTACCAAAAAATATTTTGTATTAAATAAAACCTGCAATCCTTACTCTACCATTTGGCCAACAAATACTAAATTCTTTGTGATTGATGACACATGTAATACATATAATAGACTCTTTGTCTAGCCATCATGCAAGGACAAGGAAACCTTTCCAATGTGTGAAATTGGGTGGTATGAATCATCACCCATCTACAAATAACTTGGATTTTATAAGTCATGTATCTCTCCAAACCATCCAACACAACTGGTCATTTGATTAGATACGCATGAATTAACATACCATACATTAGCATGTATCCCCTTTCTTGTAATAGCATTCATCATATGCTACATAACAAACACATGCTCATTTTTGTTTTCATTCTTTCATGAAGATGATGCATATTTTTATTATTGTAATTTCATTAGGAAAAATATGGACTCTCCTTTTTGCCCCTTAAGGGGTTTCTCTCACCTCTCTCTCTCTAAAAAGAGATTCCAAAATAATATTAGAATAAGAGATCTTCTACAATCAAGAAAATCTCATATTTGTATTTTCAATAGATTTTTTCTATTATTTTATTTTCAAATTATAGAATAAGGTCACTTTTTCTCAAAATCCTCATGACTAAAAAAATACAATTCTATTTTTTTGTAAAAACGGAGCCAATCATTAATATACGACTCTTTAATGGCATCATGACTTTTCAACATGAAGATATATTAGAATCATTTTCATTCTTGCTTCTTAAAAGAGCGGAAGTTAAACAACAATATAAAATGACGTACACATCATATTTTAAGATTATTTTTTACCCAAAGACATCTTTTTGACTTGAGAGTTTCCTTGTAACTTTTTATTATTTTTGGACAAGTACATGCCCATTTCTGGGCATTTTTTCATTCCCTCTCAAAGCTCTAGTTTTGTTTGAAATTTTGTGTACTCTTCTCCTTCTCTCCAGAATATGGTTTCTTGCATACAAATTCTTCTGAAGCAATACTCAGTACTATCTACAACACTCTCTACCCTACTATAAGCGATCTCAGGAGTGGTTTTGATAGCATTTGCTGAAATCAAATAATCTCTATCTACAACAATCTCTACCTTGCTATAAGCAATCTCCCTCCTCAGTACTATACTATAAGATATCTTCCTCTTCAACATTCTATACTACTGCAAGCAATCAAGTGATAATGGAGATATCTTTATTTTTTAAATCTCTGTGATGTTGTTATTCTTCATAGTTGTTGTTTAATCCTTAAGTGTTAATTAATAGAGAGAGAGAGAGAGAGAGAGAGAGAGAGAATATTTTGGATAGAACAGAAGATAAGATTGGATGTTGATTAGAGGTAGATTAAAAACTAAGATTATAGGCAGATTAGGGGTTGATTAGGATCTATCATGACTAAAATCAAGAGAAAGAGACAATATCCAACTACGTAAAAAATAACACAGATATAGTGAATCAAAGAGGTGTAATTGTGTGATTTGAGCCAATCCAGAATTAGTTGGATGCTGACCTGCTGCTCCCAGATATTTAGACATTCTTGCTATTGATCAGAAAATTGGCATCGACTCCTTAGCTTACTATATTAATCAAAGGGGTGTAATTGTGTAATGTTACAATTGGCATATATTTTTCTTTACAGGATGTAGGTGTAGGACGTACCAAGAGAAAGAGAGATATTCACTTTCAATTAGAGGATGAATATGCACCAATGTTCAAAAGAACTGCAAAAAGGGATGATGCAATAAGATACATGAAGCAACAAGAAATAAATTCAGGAAAAAAAAACGTGGACGTTTGGGTTGATGGGTGCATTTATCCACTCGATCCAGTCACTCAAAGGCCACCACAATTTGAAGGGCTTACATCATTTGTAAAGTTCGTTTGTAAAGGCAATGAAGGATTGTATGGATACACATGCAGACTTGTCACACAAGGATTAGTAGGGGCTCATCAAGCCTTGACAAATATGCAGACAAGATTACAAGGGAATATGCAGTCTTTGATGGAAAATGATAGATTATTGGCTGAGAAGGATAGGGAGAACCAGAGCCTACAACAAGCAATGTTTGTCATTGAAGATGCTATGCAGGCTACACACGTGCAAAATATGGAGTTACAATCTAAACTTATGGACTTGGAGAAGGAGAATCGAAACATAAAGAGGAAGCTCACAAAAACTTTGGAGATTGGGCCCACTTTAAAAACCAAAGAAGCATATCGGCGCATCCGATTAGTTAAACCAATTCACCAATTAACCAAAGGAAGTGGACAATATCATAGATGGATATATGCTCAATTTGCTACAATGAGAAATATGTTCTCTCATGCAGAGAATGATACTATTGCCAAAATCCTAAGCAAGGATATGGTCAAAAATGCATTGGAAAATCGTAAATTCAGGGACATTGTAGATGGTGTCACAAGTGAACATCTTAGGGATGTGAGCAACTTGTTTACTGCTACAGATACTTAGGGGTTATGTGACAAGGTGGGAATGAGTTCAGAGTCATATAGTATGCTCTATCAACAATTGGATACAGGATTTAAGCAAGTTTTCAAAACTAAGCGAGTAATACCTCTGCCAAAACCATTTCATGTGAAGAAGGCTCGAAAATAACTAAATGAGAAAGTTTTAGAACTAATTAGTGAGCCAACACATTTGGAAAATACACACATATTGAAGTATGGTTCCAAAGAAGTTGCATTTGTACTGAATGCATCCAATAACTTTGTATTGGATATATGTAGGGTTCAGATTGCTATGGTCAAGTTCTGCAATATGTCTATGGAAGAATGTAGAGACAAGCTTAAGTTTGTCCTCACCTATGAGTATAACACTTATGAATCAAGCATTGGATCCCAACATCGATGAAAACCATCCTTTATACTTCAGTGTACAATCAGAGAATGAAATATGGTGGCTTGCAGCATTTGAAGTACCAAAGGAGGACCATGAAGTACTTAAAGTTTTTTTTAACCTCACTAATATACCCAGTGTTATTCAATAGCAAAATAATGGAGCAATTTTAAACATCGAGGGGTTTGGGTACTTTCAAGTTTAATGGCAGCTTGCAGGTGATTTAAAAACATTGAAGTGTATGTTTGGTTTATCAAATGCAGCGAATGCAAAATTTCCGTGCATATACTGTATGCAAACTAGGAAGAAAGGGAAAAATGGAAAGAAAGAATGGCTTGCCAAGGCAAGACAACAAGGTGCTCCAACACGTGATCAAAATTTCATGAGAAATGGAATGCTAGTTCCAGTGGATCCAAAGTGGCGCCCTATCTAACAAGGGTTCACTTTTGCACATTGCATTGTTTGGTTAGAATAATTGAGAAGCTAGTATATGAATATATATGCTTTGCATACAAGATGCAGCATGTGTCACAAGATGATGCTACATGCAAGAAGGTAGAATAAGTCCTCTCTGAAGTTGGATTGCACAGGGGCCAAGTAGAAATAAAAAAGGACGAGAAAAAATTGGGAAAGAGTGGAAATATCCCTTGTAAACTATGCTTTGGTGGACCCAAGGCTAGGAAGTTTATATCTCCACCTCGAGATGAGGAAGGCAATATACTTGTAAAACAACCAGAGAAGTATGAAGCATGGAAAAAGTTGCACCTTGTTGTTCCAGATTGGAGCAATGGGGGACGAACAAGGATTGCTAAGGCAGAAGTGTGGATACACCTAGATAGATTAGCAGCTCTCTTACAAAAGTTGAGGCTTAGGGATGGTGATGCCAATACATTTAAAGAGACAGTTGCTAAATTTTATAAGTCCATAGTGGAGGCATGGACTACAAATAGTATAACACACCACATGGTTAGTATTGTCACCATTACAAAAAATATCATAATTTGGAATTATTTTGTGTTTCTAATATCTCTTCTTATGCAGCATATACTTGAAGCACATGGTCCATACTTTGCAGATCAAGGAAGTTTGACAGTATGGTCAACTCACGACATGGAACGATCTCATTGGCAAGCTCGCAGTGCTTTTCAAAAGGCAACTGATCATGGAGGTGGCATCAATGATTCCAATTCTATGAGGCAATTATTACAATGGTGGTATATGAGACTACAGATACGATACGAGGAAAAAGAAAAGAAGTCCAAAACCTCTCAAGCAGAATTTATAAGTAGGGCAATATATGAAGTGAGAAAAGTAAGATATGAAAATAGCACAGCTAGACAACACCATGCAGAATGGTTGGCAACCCAAGAGAGAGATGGCAAGAAATGGAGACCTAGATAAAGATAATACTTGTGATGCATTTAGAGTCCACGAGAGAGCATAGGTACCCAGGATATGACACATCAATACTCCTATCTTTAACATGATATGTCTTGCAAATTTTGATTAAAATTTTGAAGGTTTGTCACTATGTTTTTCAAAGTTGATTTTGAACTATGTTTTTTAATTTTAAATTTCATTTACACTATAGTAAGTTTAAGAGTTTCGTACTTAAGTCAAGTCTCTCCTTTTATTTTTTTCCCATTACTCTTCACTCTACCCTCCACCTTTCTATCCTTCATTATCACAACCATGGCACATTCCAAGCTTTCTATCAAGAAGGTGCCTGCAAGAGCAAGAGCTCAACACTCTTGTGAATCTAGTGAGTGTACTGTGAGTGACAAAGGTCCCTTGGTGGCCGACAACGGTGACCCTACTGCAACTAATAATGGTGGTCCTACTATGTCTAACAATGGTGGCCCTAGTGTGGTCAATAATGATGGTTCGCCTTTGTCCAGAAATGGTGGTCCACGTGCTCCAGTTGCTGCACCTCCCACTACTACTCCAGCTGGTAATACACGTCCTCCAACACATAAGAAGCGAAGATGGAGACCAGACACAACTGCACTACATGAGATAAAGAAATTCAAGAAGAGTGCCAACTTGATTATTCCTAAGGCACCACTCTCTAGGTTGGTGCGAGAAATACTACAAGATTTGCAGTTCGGGCATCATCACAAGTTCTTTTCAAGGAACCAGGCAAGGAATGTGGGGCGATGGTCAAGCCAAGCCTTGCTTGCTCTCCAAGAAGCAGCTGAAAGTTACTTGATTGATCTAATGTGTAATTCTCAATTTTTAGCCATTCATGCTCGACGTATCACTATTAAGCGCATAAATATGGTTCTTGTTCATAGGATCCGCAACAACAAGGATGCATTTAATCTTAATGTCAATAATATGCTTTGAGAAGCTACCTTGTAATTGGATCTATGTTTTTAGCTCAGGTTTGGTTGTAGATTGTAAGGAGCTTAGTTTTGGTTTATCTTTCCAGTAGACCTTCAAGTATTTGATAGTAGTGGTCTACAAAATGGAGCTAAATTTTGCCTAGCTCTAGCTGTCCTTCGTGCAATGCACTATCTATCGTGTATTTGATGGTTTCGTCATGCCAAATCTGATATTTGTTCTTCTATTTTGCCATGATTTGCATTGTGCGTATTTCCAAGTTTCTAATTTTGAAAGCAGTTTTGTTAAGGATAAATTCAATGCGCAATCACGCATACATCAGTGATCATTTGTACATGGGCCGATGCACTATATCATTACTGTATTTAGCGATTTGGCAACACTATATCCGATATGTGATATTCTATTTGACCCATGCTTCTTTTTTTTTTGAATTTTTAAGTTTCTAATATTTCACGTAGTTTGGTTGATAACACATTTAGTATGCAATTGCGTACACTCGGTGCAGTGGTGAGTTTTTCTATTATCAGTGAAGTATGATCCAGTTAATGCATTTTCAAAAAATGATTGAACTGTCAATTTTATAAATCAAAATCTGGTGAAACTTCACCCACATGCCGAGCATCATAAAAACTCATGGATATTTAAAACTTTGAATCTGCAAATGCTAGCCTTTGGAAAGGTGTCCTAGAGACTTTTGATGAGGCCAAATTTTTTTTGGTAGTTGACGTAACCTAGAGGAGTCCACAGGTAAAATCTCACATCAATCGGATCATTGGTCATATTTTTCCAAAACCTAGATACATTAATTCAGATTTAATGGTTTTTTGAAAGTTATGTTATAAGTTCAAAGTTTCATCTCATTTTACATATTTCACTTTTGAGTTTTGGGTTTTCTCTCCTAGAGAAGACATGGCATGCACTAAGCAAGCGGCCCGGAGACACTCCCCTAGAAATCCTATGCAAAGGCCACCTCCCCCAGCTCCACCACCACCACCACCACCATGCTAGCATTGCAAGCATCGATGGAAGCTAAGCACAGTGGCTCTTTGTGAGATTCGCCATTTCCAGAAGACCACGAAACCTCTTGATACCAAATGCTCCATTCCAGAAGCTAGTGTGTGAGATTATGGACGATATACTCATTAAGATTAGTAGGAGGCACTTCCCAGATGGAACATGCTTGCAACAACCCGATCGCTAGACTACCCAAGCCCTCCTTGCACTATAGGAAGCTGTCGAAGCTTGCGTCATCGACTTGTTCGGAGACTCAATCTATGCAGCAGAACATGCAAGGAGAGTCACCATCACCGATAGGGATTTGTAGATAGTGAGCTTCTTCTGGCGATGGAAGGATAGTCCTCGCGAAGATCAACAATGATAGGGATGTACTACCAAAACATATATGAAATGTAGCTTTCAAAGAGACTTTGTAAAACCCTGGTTGTAATGGATCCCATGTAAAATGTTATGAATATGAATACAATTTTTTTGGCGTGTCTCATTTTTGTTTATTCACTTGTTATTTGTTTTATTTATGTCTTTGAGTTATTATTACATGTATTCGAATGAATACATATTGCGCACGAAATCGATAAAGCACTACGTATTAAATTTAGGGTACAAATCGTGTTGCATATAAATCTAATAAATATAATATAATATTTAAGTAAAAAACAATAACAAATGACGCATATGACAAACTACATTGCACGCAAATCCAACAAATATCGATTTTCATTGCTTCAAGAGAAGATTACAAATTACATTACATTGGTGATGAGATATCATTTGGCACTAAGTACATCTACTCTGTCCTAGGCTTCTTTGAGCTAGACTCCCCATGGTCTTGATCATAGCCAGCAACACATTTTGCTCTAGTAGTTCCTGTCAAATGACATTGGGATCTTCAATACTAGCAACCATGTCACGGGCCACCATGGAAAAAAGTGGCCTAGACCTAGTACCAGAGAGTAAGTAGAGAAGCTTCGAACGTCCAAGCAACACTACTTTCTCCAAGCTAGAGTTCGTTGGGATGGTCTTAAAGGGCCCAGCCTTTGTTGGTGCCCTCAACTTCAAGAAGTTCTCAGAAAAAGCCAGAGAGCATATCTTATGGAATACAAAAATGTCGCTCACAAGCTGGCCGATATACTCCTTCAATGCCGAGTCTTGCACCCTTCCTTGGCTACCAAATCGGCCACCTTGTCTAGATATAAATTCATCTATATAGACAATGTCTTGGGTCACACAAGTTTAGTGTCAGACTCACTGTGTCAAATTTACTATGCATGGAGTGTGGTAAAGATATATGCATCGGATTTGCGTCAAAATTTACTAGTAGGGCCCCTAGGGCATTGAGACTATGCACATCAAATTTTGCCGAGATTGGGTCCCCAGAGTTGCCCTGGCTGAAGGCTTGCATTTGCACATCAAATTTTGCCGGGATCAGGCCCCTAGAGCTACCCTAGCCCGAAGGCTCACGTCTGGGGGACCTGAATCTGCAAATTTTGCTACAATCGGGCCCCCAAAACTACTCTGGCCGAAGGCTCGCATTTGGGGGACCTAAATCTACAGACTTAGGAGGCTCGCGTTTGCAGATTCAGGTCCCCTAGATGCGAGCCTCCGCCCAGGGCAGCTCTAGGGGCCTGATCCTGGCAAAATTTGATGTGCACACTCTCGATGCCCTAGGGGATATGCACATTAAGGCGGAGGCTCGCGTTTGGGGGCCTGAATCTACACTGCCTTGGCCGGAGGCTTACATCTGGGGGCTGAATTTGCACTCGCATCTAGGGGCTTGAATCTGTAGATTCAGGCCCCCAGATGCAAGCCTCGGGCCAGGGTGCCTTACGTGCATCTGATCGTCTGTGTGACATATATACACGCATGCAGTCCATCCAGTCAGTAGAAAATCTATCTTCTATGGCTGAAACCGGAAACCCCTTCATGCAAGGATGCTACTATGTAGTCCTTGCTCCCCTTGGGTATGTTTTTCCAATGATCTAAGACGTTGTGCCAAAAAACTTGTTGGTATAACTCTCTCATACAATCCATCACCCTCCTCCTCTCATCATTCATGATGATGGCTCCTGACCTATCATCGACAAGATAGGCATATCCCCCTAGGGTATGCCTAAGATGGGTCCTCTCCCACCTGCGTCCATGCTCCTGGGCATATCCAGGAGACCCTTGTACATCCAGTGTACCAACCGGGGTAGTATCTATCAGTGCAGCACCCATAGGGATGCCACCTGCAGATGGCTAAGCAAAAGCCAGAGTAACTGGAGTAGACGTCCCCACAGGTGTGACAAATCCTGGAGGTGATGCAACTCCAGTAGAACGATGAGATGGAGACACTGCGTTTGTGCCTCCACAACATCTATCTAAGCTACGCTCCTTGGAACTGCCACGAGAGCGAGGAGTCGCACCTGTATCCCATACTGACCATAGGCTCACTGCCTTTGTATCTCTACAGCATCCCCTTGACCTTGAAGCACTCCCTCCCTTTGGCCCAAGTCTGGAGCATCGACCTCGTTTACTCGAAGCTGAAGCATCTGATCGCGCCGAAGTAGATCTAGTAGAGCGGCTTGATAATGTTCGAGACAGCTCCTCGTCCGCCATGTCTCTGAATCTTGCCATCTGATATGGAGACATGTGTGTGAAGATATCCTACAACTCCTCATTGCTCATCCCTCGACTCATCTTGAAAAGGTCACCTGCACAGACAAAAAATGATGTTAGTATAATCAATTTAAATCATACAAAGAATGGTAATATAAATCCTAAAAAAATTTCTCACTTAAAATGAATATTTCATGTACCCTTATAAGCGATTGGTCAGCAAATTGAGTAAGTGGATGCTCAGGTATAAAGTATCCTATGGTCCCATGTCAATCTCCTGATACAACTCTGCATACACTGGAAGGTCGATAGACATGTCACAACAAAAGGATGAGTCCATCTTGTTCTCAAAGAATTCTTGGACACCTGTATTTCCATCATTGTTAGCCGATGTTGGCTCCTCTACATGCTCCAAGCTTTCGGTGGCCTCCACCCCTTGCAATATCGACCCCTCTATTTGCATATTGTTCTCATCTATGCTCGGAACATTGCTTTGATCATATACTCTCGCACTTTGGGGAGTTGAAGGTATAACATACCACCATCGAGGTTGTCGAGGGTTTGGATAGAAGGTTACATGTTCACAAACATGTACAAGAGAGATTAAACTATTGTGACATGTACCATGTCGTAATACAATTAACAAACAAATGAGTTTATGCACCTGTTCACAATGGACCGGCAACACAAAGGTATCGTGTAAATCCGTCCATTTTTTTCGAAATCTATTTCGAGAAATCTAGATGGACCTTGTCGAACTATTGCTCCAACTCCTTCAAGTACTACTTTGAACCACTGCACATCGAATAGTATCATGGAGAAGCTACGATAATCCACCGTAATAATACTTTGCAAGTTCTCAAAATATTGCATCTCATCTATAACCGTGTTTGGATCCGTTGCTCGTCGTCGACTCTCCTGCTTGAACCTTGCCATGATACCACAGTTCATTGTGGAGTGCATTTTGTCAATACAATCCACGTAAAAATACCGTCCGCACGACCACACTACACTATATATTTTGTATTGCACATTGAAACACTCAAATTAATTGTTGCATATAAAATATAGATATGACAAATCCTAAACACGTCATCACCTTTGG
Source organism: Lygodium microphyllum (assembly GCF_053477565.2). Lineage (NCBI taxonomy): Eukaryota > Viridiplantae > Streptophyta > Polypodiopsida > Schizaeales > Lygodiaceae > Lygodium > Lygodium microphyllum. Next base: position 64,464,813 of record NC_141141.1, read on the forward strand.
ACTACATTCCCTCCAGAATTTCCACTTCTCCATTGAGACCTCCGCCCCTTCGCAAGACGCTGCAGTCAAAGCTCCATGCAACCATTACGTTGACATGAACTGCGGCATCTCCTTCATGCCATCGGGATATCGAATCGGTCGATGGCACATACTACGTCGAAATTCAATTCGCACTTCCTCTTGATCTTGCCTAGTGATCTGGTACTTGGCGAGCTACATCTCCATAGAGGCATGATGCAACATACAAAAGCAATTCACATTCTCCTCCATTGCAACATCCATTCTTTTTTATACCCCATTTTCAACCACCACATCTCCGGTCAGTCTATCATCGACCTTCAGTAACCATAGCATTTTTGTTGTCTGGATCCACCGTTGGTAGCCATTGTGAAATATGCACTAGCGCCTGAGACACCAACCAACCTTCAGCCATGCTACCTTCTGGTCGAGCTCATTGTCACACAAAGCCTTTCGGGGTTTTCATGAAGCGCTCCAAGAAGAACATCCATCGCGTATGGACAAGTCCAGCAATCTCCACTTCATCTACAAGATGCACAAGAAGGTGGATTTGTATCGTGAGCATGCTAGTAGGCAGGTATTTCTCAAAGAGACAAACCGTCTCCACTACTCCCCGCCTTGTGGATTCAATAGAGGACATCTTAATCTCCTTCTGTGAGATCCATTGCACCAAAGTTGACAACCTGTAAATGGCCCCGTGTATTTCTTGAGTAAGGCATCCTCCGATCGCGATCGGTAGTACAAACTGCCACAAATGAGAAAGCATTATGAACAATGGCTACACTCCAAATAGCAAAATGTGTACACCAATTACAATCCATTCGTAGTACAAACCTGACATATCTTATGCCAGTCATGGGATTTTAGCCTTGATAATTGGTCGTTTTTAGAAAATGGAGACCTGAGAAAATGTATCATACCCATTGGAGTGCGCATAGACTTGACTACTTGCTTCACAATGTGCTCTTCTTTAGTGGATGAAACCCAAGGAGCGCGAGGTAGCTGCATGCGACCATCAGCACTTGATTGCGGCCAAAGCGCCTCCATTTTGCCTACCTTCTTCAAATCCATTCGTGCCCCTATAGTGTCTCTCTTTCCTGTGATGTGGTCCCATAGCAAGTTGCCCACATTCTTGAAAATATGCATGGGATCCAACAAGTGGTTGATCTGTAAGTGGGTCCAATATGGCAACTCGTAGAAAATTGAGAACTGCCTCATTCCATTTGGATGTGACTCCATGTGGACCACTTTCAGCTCGTACAAGCTTTTGGCATTCATACTTTTTGGAGGTCATCCAAGAAAACCTTCCCTGAGTTTCCCTGAGTTCATGACCCTCTGATAAGAAAGCGGCGTGTCCTTGATATACCATCTTCTTCATGGTTTATGATCTTCCGGAGTCTAACTATGGCTCGCACAATGGACATCCATGATAACCTGAGGTAACTAGACCTGTTTCAACACCTCTATCCAGTGAATACAAACTTGAACAAGATAAAATATAGATATTACCAACGAGAACAGAAGCCTATTTACCTGAGCAGTCTCCAAATCCCGGAAATTCATGCATCGTCCACATGAGAATGGCTCGAATATTTGCGGACCGTCGACCATTGCACTTGCTCATATCTTGCACGGTGATCCCCTTTTTCCACAAAATCTTAAGCTCATTGACTAATGGACGAAGATACACATCCATATTTTTGACTTTGTAGTGGCGGGGACGAGTAAGCTAAGGATGAGATGTTCTTTTTTTGTAAAAAGCCATGGAGGGATATTGTAGTTGACAAGGACTATAGGCCACACACTGTAAGAAGTTGAGCATAGACTGAATGGGTTCACTCCATCCATTGCAAGACCGAGCCGAAGATTCCTTGGCTCTCGGGCAAAGCCTAGGAAGGTAGAGTCAATGTGTCTCCATGCGCGTGAATCCACTAAACTCCATTTGTGGACGTATTCTACCCATGCCACATTGTCAAGCTTGCCATGCCGGACGTATGAAACATGTGGTTTATGTGGGGGATTACCGAAAAGTGTCTAAGAACTTTTTGAGGGATGGTTTGCCCTTGCAAGTCCTGTCGATACCTGTGAGCACCACACTTTGGACATGTCTCCATAGTCTCGTATTCTCCTCGAAACAGTATGCAATCGTTGATACATGCATGGATGCTATTGTAGTCCATGCCAAGCTTTCGTAAAATATGTCGTGCATGATCACGAGACTTAGGCATGGTATTTGTAGGTGGTAATATACACCCTCACCCTCTCTTTCTCTCTTTCCCTATTATGTTTAACATCTTTTCTCTCTTTTTCTCTCTCCTCTCATTCTCTCATTTTGTTCTCTCTCCTCTCCCTCTCTCATTTCCTTTTGCTCTCTTCCTCTGCCTCTCTCATTTCTTCTCCCTCCCTCACCCTCACCCTCTCTTTCTCTCTTTCCCTATTATGTTTAATATTTTTTCTCTCTTTTCCTCTCCCTCCCCCTCTCTTTCTGTCTCCCTCCCTCTCCCTCTCCTTGTCTTTCTCTCTTTCAATGTTTCCCTCTCAGTCTCCCTCTCCCTCTCCCTCTCTCATTTCCTCTCCCTCTCTCAATACACACGAATTATACCAAAAAAAAGTAAAAGAGAGAGAGAAAACTCCCTCTCCCTCTCCCTCTCCCTCTCCCTTTCCCTCTCTTCCTCCCTCTCCCTCTCCCTCTCTTTCTCTCTCATTTCCTCTCCCTCTCTTAATACATATGGATTATACCAAAAACAAGTAAAAGAGAGAGAGAAAACTTCCTCTCCCTCTCTCATTTTCTCTCCCTCTCTTTCTCTCTTCCCCTATTATGTTTAATGTTTTTTCTCTCTTTTTCTCTCTCCTCTCCCTCTCTCATTTCCTTTTCTATCTTCCTCTCCCTCCCTCACACTTACCCTCACCCTCTCTTTCTCTCTTTCTCTATCATGTTGAACATCTTTTCTATCTTTTTCTCTCTCCTCTCCTTCTCTCATTTTTTCTCTATCCTCTCCCTCTCTCATTTCTTCTCCCTCCCTCACCCTCACTCTCTCTTTCTCTCTTTCCCTATTATGTTTAACATCTTTTCTCTCTTTTTCTCTCTCCTCTCCTTCTCTCATTTTTTTTCTCTCTCCTCTCTCCTCTCTCATTTCCTTTTGCTCTCTTCCTCTCCCTCTCTTATTTTTTCTCCCTCCCTCACCCTCACCCTCTCTTTCTCTCTTTCCCTATTATGTTTAATGTTTCTTCTCTCTTTTCCTCTCCCTCCCCCTCTCTTTCTCTCTCCCTCCCTCTCCCTCTCCTTCTCTTTCTCTCTTTCAATGTTTTCCTCTCACTCTCCCTCTCACTCTCCCTCTCCCTCTCCCTCTCTTATTTCCCTATTATGTTTAATGTCTCCCTCCCTCTGCCTTTGCCTCTGCCTCTGTCTCTGCCTCCCTCTCCCTCTCCCTCTCCCTCCCTCTTCCTTTCCCATTTTCTCCCTCTCTCATTTCCTCTCCCTTTCTCAATACACACGAATTATACCAAAAACAAGTAAAAGAGAGAGAGAAAACTCCCTCTCTCTCTCTCTCTCATTTTCTCTCTCTCTTCCTCTCTCATTTTCTCTCTCTCTCTCTCTCCCTCTCTTTCTCTCTCATTTCCTCTCCCTCCCCCTCCCCCTCCCCCTGTCCCTCCCTCTCTCTTTCTCTCTCTCTCCCTCCCTCTCCCTCTCTCATTTCCTCTTCCTCCCTCTCCCTCTCCCTCTCCCTCTCTTTCTCTCTCATTTCCTCTCCCTCACTCAATACACACGAATTATACCTCATTTCCTCCCCTTACCTCTCCCTCTCCCTTCTTTCTCTCTCATTTCCTCTCTCTTTCTCAATACACATGAATTATACCATAAACAAGTAAAAGAGAGAGAGAAAACTCCCTCTCCCTCTCTCATTTTCTCTCCCTCCCCTCTCCCTTTCCCTCTCTTTCTCTCTCCCTCCCTCTCCCATTTCCTCCCTCTCCCTCTCATTTCCTCTCCCTCTCTCTCCCTCTCCCTCTCCCTCTCCCTCTCTTTCTCTTTCTCTCTCATTTCCTCTCCCTCTCTCAATACACACGAATTATACAAAAAATAAGTAAAAGAGAGAGAGAAAACACAAAAGCAAAGCAAGAATGGACAATGCACTCACCGTAAAGGCTCGAAGAAGGGTTTAGCGGCTCCTCTTTACCCTCCATACACCTCCTCCTCTTCTTCACGAAGAACGGTGGCGGCGGCGGTGGTGGTGGTAGCGGTGAGAAGCCTTCTTTCTCTCTTTCTCTCCCTCTCAGCAAGATGGTCGCTCTCCCTCCCTCTCGTCGCTCTCTCTTTCGTGAATGCGCAAAAAATGACACGCTCAAGTTTCGGCCCGTATTTTTTTCCTCTGGGTACCGTCGCTATTTGTGTTGCTATTAGCGTCACATTTGCGATGCTAATAGCAACGCAAATAGCGACACCACTATTTGTCGTCGCTAACGCGCGTCGCTATAGCCTCATATCCTTGTAGTGTATGCAGAGGGATAATAGCCATGAATCCAAAGTTATTGGGTTAGACTGCTACGACTCAAGGGTGCTTGATGCTCGATGAAGCTCTCTTGGATGCGCATCTTTAGGTTGTTTCTTAAAGATTCATTATTGTAAGAAGATTTCTTATATCATTATTGAGCTCTAGGCTCTCACCTAGTTTGAGTGTATGTATCTATTTTATGTTGGGGGTAAAGGCACCTCTACCTAGCCGCCCGTTACTACAAAAGGAAGGCCCTATAGACGCGCACTATACACGCGAAATAGCGGGCACATTTATCAGCGCATCTATTCGCGCTAGTATATAGAACGCGTCTATATGCCCGCATTTTTAAATGTGCCTATAGATGCGAAAATAAACGCACATATTTTTCATTTCTTATAAAGTCCCTAAATATGACCAAACATTTTAACAATTAGTATTTTTTTAAAATACATTACCAACTTTACTTCTTTCTGAGTATTACAAATATATATCCAATGAGATCGGCCCTTGCTAGACTATCTACCTCTAGGTCTATGTTACCAATAGGAAATGAAACAAATAAGTCTATTCCACTGTCAGATATATTGCTATGCTCAATTTCTTCATCATCTTCTGCAACCATATTGTTATCCTCTTCTGCATTTCCTTGAACATCCTCACGGGGATCATCTTGCACTGCATCATGTAGATCATCAATCATGGCATCATCATGTGCATCATCATTGATTGTTGGATTGTCATCAACTATCTCTATGTTGGTAGCATTGCCATATATTGGTTTTGAACGATTAGATATGGGGATGACGTGCCACCATAGGTTATTTTTTACCATTGGGTGATACACAACCTACATTTTAAAAACAAAAAGTAAGCAACTTAGAAATTTATTGTATTTTGAAAATGTATCAGGAAGTAATATATATGAAAATAAATAGCTTCTAATATACCTGCTTGCATTGTTGAGGTAGTACGAATGTGTCATTCTTGCCTTGGTGAAATTTTTTAGAGTCGATCATTACAAAACCACTTGGATGACGTCTAATTGTGCAATGCTCACCCGTTGTTACTACTTCTTTAAACCACTTCACATCTAGTACATATATAAAAAATCGCCTAAAGTCAAGCTTCAAAATATATTGGATTAAGCCACAATAATCTTCCATGGAGCCATTGGTATCCTAGAAGTTTGCAAGGATACCACAATCTTGAGTATTTCTCTTATCATCTATACGTTGAGTTCGAAAATGTTTACCTTCACACCAAATAGCATTGAATAATGTGCACTAGTAGTACATTGTTGAGATCATATTAATGATTTAGTTAAAGATGAAACATGTGAAATTATTATATTATATATAACTAAAGATAATTTAATTATAAGTATGTCTCACCTTTGATAAGCAACCTTGTGCGTATTCCCACTCCTCTTGCGATATATCCATCGCCTCCTCTTTTTCCATCTTCCCCATTTCTTCATGTAGCCAATCTATATCAATATGACGTGGAAGTGCACTTAAATATTCTGGATATGGGACATTACGTCCATGTCTAGCACGAAAATGCTTGCCTTTCGCTTACTCTTCTTGTCCTTAATGCTTATTTATATAGTGTCATCCATTTTCTCATTACTTCGCTGTTAAGCACACAAAGTACATTTAACTTATGAAGTTTCTCTTTCATTAGCACTGTAACGTGTCCACTAGAGTCATCTAGGACTTTCCGCAATCTAGGTCTTTCCGCGTCTGCCACGTAGCGGAAGTATCCTGGCCGTTTCCCACTTAGGATCGACCGGAATTAGTGTTTTCCTGTTTGGTCATTAGCTAACAGCAACTAGCGTTTGACCCGAGCGAACTACTTTACGCAGAAGCGCCAGGTCCGAAGCGGATTCACGCTGCACTTGGTTCAAGGAGAATGGGAAACGAGAGGGATGCAAGGCTCAACCTCTCTGCCATAAGGCATAGTCCCATTCCGTTCCCCTAAAGCAGCGTAAATCGGGTAAGATGTACCTCTAGGTCATCGTTCTCGTTATTTGTTTTGATGATGATGATCATCCTGTTGTTTTTCAAGATTTTTTAGGAAAGTTCCCGGCTAACCGGGACCACCCATCCATAGGACGGACCCATCGTCCCTCCTCCGCACTTTCCTTGGTTTGTTTTAGTTATGTAATTACCTAACACATTAATTTGACATATAACAAACAGCTCCCTTGATTAATCCCGTTAAGCACTGGTTCCTTCACGTAATTTTATCACGTGACATAGAAAAACAATATCAACAACTTCTTTGTTATCATATCATCTTTTATCTTTGAAATACAAGGATTTCCGCCCGTAGGCTTGTCCATAATCTGCCCGAAGGCTCATCTAGTAATCCGCTAGGGATCACTATTCCAAGCTTCTGCCCGTAGACTAGTATGCGGGCCTCGAGATCCAATCCCGAGTCACGTTAGCCTCTTGTGCAAGACCCGGAAGGCGAGGGATTTATGGCCAGAGCCCCCCCTGGCACCCAAGCGTCCTCCTGCTCCAAGTAGAGCTCAACGGAAAGACCTCTCGCGGCGGGTTCGGTCCACGTTCCCGGCGTGGTCAACAACCCCCTTGGTTAGGGTCAGGCAGGCAGTCGGGGGTAACTGAAGCTGCCTCTCCCTTCAGGCCTTCAACCTGAAGCATTTATATATATCTTTTCATCCTTTAGTTCCTTGAGCAAACAATGCAAACAGTGCTTTCTAAACTGTTACAAGCACAATCAATTCCAGTGGTCGTTTATTTGGCAAACTGTTAAGGAGTGAATCCTTCTCTCCGAATGCATCCAGCATTCGATCCGGAGTCAATTGCAACTTGGCAAGATTCCTATTGTCCTTGGGTTAGGGCCATACCCTGTTAACCCAACTTAACCAATACCTTAGGTTTTATTAATAGTAAATCCCGGCGGCCATGTCGCTTTAATTTATTGATTTAATCATTTGCGTCCGAGCAAATACCTAACTTCCCTTAACTTGGCAAATTTTTCCTTAACTTCCCTAAACCCTAGATCATTATTTGCTTGCGCGTCCCATTGGGTCAATTTTCCGGAAAGGTGGGTAGGACCTTTGGGTTTGAGGACTTCGACTTGGTGTCCAAGTACGTTACTTGGCTACATCTCTAACGTGCCAAGCCCTAACTAGTACTTGAGGTTTTTATTGAATCGGCTAGCTATGCCTATACGAAACCCTAGCAGTCGTGATACTACACATGACTTGGGTAAATTGACCTACTTGTCTTTAACAAGGACAATTCTTTCCTAGAGATGATATACTTTATCTAAAGTAGGAAAATAGTTGCAAAATGTTACAATACATGTAAACCTGTAATTCATTACTTTCACATACCATAAGATCCGCAATAGCCCTATCCCTTCCTTTTAATTAAAGTCAAAAGGCAAGATAATTTGAAAAGTAATCTACATAGGGCTTACTAGGATTTAGGTCAAGGGACAACACCTACAACCTTGTGTCTAAGTATTTGCATTTCATGCTTTTATAAGCCATGCAATCATTCCTACATGTTACATGATGAAATGAAGTTTGCGAAAGTAAAAGTGCGACCCTTAGATACAACAACATCGTGAGTGAAGTTCATGCAATACTAAGGCAAGAGTCGATTTAATCTATTTGCAAGCATCATCCTCCATGCCATTTATAAGATCGGGGTTCTTTATCATGCCGTGAAATAGAAGTTAATAAATCCCTCACGCGAATCATAACGAAGGGAGTTATTGACTAAATGCAAAATACTCCTTTCCTACATGACCAATGCACTTTAACAATAATCCTAGGCCATATGTGGCTTCCACTTTGAAGATGCATGACGAGACAGTTTCAACTAAGTTCACAAGGAGAATAAGTGCTATTCATTCATAACTTTGTAGATGCATGATATGCACGGATCCTTTATCTATAATTTATCGAATGTACTATTATCACTACCCATGAATTAATGATAACGTAGAATGAATTTCCCTATGGAGTTAAGCGTATTTAAAACATCTCTTCATGTGGAAATATATTTACGGAACCTGGATTTGTGGATCCGCGGTGATATCCACGTGTAAGTCCGGGGAAGAACCTCCCGCAGGTGTGCCTTGCGTCTTCTTGGGAGCCATCGTTAGCGTGCTTACGGACTTCCGGTTTGCCTTTACCCTTACTCGTTCGGTGAGTCTTCTCCAACTGTTGCGAGCGCTTCAAAATTGTACGCCGGAGATCCCTTCCAAAGTGCGGATCCTTGAGAGTACCGGCCTCACGGGTTTTTGGGTTTATGGAAGGCCCGGTTTTAAGACTGAGAAGCCCGCATAGGACCAAGGCTTATGGCCTTAACCTTAGAAGCTTCTTAAAGAAGCCTTTAAAAAAAACTTCTGTTCTATCCAGAAGACGTGAAGGCCAATGATTGGAGTGAATGCGACGAAATAAAGAGGGGGGGGATTGCTGGCGATATGGCGGCGGACTGTTGGCGGCGACCTGGCGGCGGCTCCCCAGCGGAATAGCGACTCCCCCCTGCAGCCTCTGGCCCACGGCGATGGCAGCAGCATCCGTTTTCTCTCCTCCTTCTCTCCTTAGAGGGAGTATATATAGGTAAGGGGGGGAGAGAAGGGCTCCACCACGTGGCCCCTTGCATGGGTTTCCCCCCCTCCCATGCAGCCCACGACTCTTCCATGTCCCCCCACACTGCCTCTTCTCCAGCCGTGCATCAGCTGGGGAAAAAATTTTGCTTTAATAATAACTATTTTGCCCCTCCCAAGAGGGTGTTTACGCGTGAATTTTGGTTTTGAACCCTCGGCTTGCTTTGCCAATGCGGATGGTCTCGATTTCTCACGTGCAGGTTACACATTATACTGCCGGTAAATCCAATATGTGGGATAACCTTTGCACAAGGTTTACGCAGTGTGCGGGAAGTCAATATTCACGGGTGGGAATATTACAAGCACTTTGCTCCTTCCTTTTCCTTGAGGTATTATAGAGGTCATCCTCAAATCTTCATCATCTTTCCATAGTCGTGGTAAAGATGGGTCCACTTTAGTAAGATATTCAGAGATTTGTACAAGGGATGATTGCACTAACCAACCCTCAGCCATGCTTCCCTCGAGCCGTGCATTTTGCCTTACAAAATCTTTTAGGGTTTTCATAAAGTGCTCTAGAAAAAACATCCACCTTGCATGAACTACCCCACAAATTGCGATCTCATCAATCAGATGTACGAGTAAGTGTACTTGAGTAGTCAAAATGGAGCGAGAAAAAGTTTCCTCCACCAAACAAACCACCTCAATGGATAATACTCGAGCCTCTTGGAACGTATTTGGATCGATTTTCTTCAAATTCACAAATCTACCAACGTGCAATTGAGAATGATGATTAGTTTTGTCCATTAATTCAAGCAGGTTTACTATGTGATGTACATAATATGTAAACTAAAAAATAAGTATAAAGTATACATACCTCGCGAGCTCACCCATCTTGTAAATGATATCACGCACATTTTTCGAAACACAATGGGATATGCTAGTAGGAAGGATGAATTGTATGTAAATATTCATACATTGTTAATTAGTCTACATAGTTACTCCACTAATTAATATATGTATGGCTATGAAAATTCTTACCTAAATCATTTTGTGCCAATTGTGAGACTTTAAACCGGATAGTTGCTCCACACCTCTTTTCTTTTTCTTTATGAAGGCTTCCTTGAGGCATCTCATATACCGTGTGGGAGTTTGAAAGCTACATATTTGCTGCTTCACCATCTTTTCTTCGGTCTTCGACAACATCCAAGGTGCATGCGGTAACTCGATCTTTCCTCTGGGTCCGATGCATGGCCAAGCTCGTCTCATACATTCAATGCTACATAAATCCTCCCTTACATTGACAAAATCACGAGCCCCGATTAAGTGATCCCATAATGTAGAGGCAACATTCTTGAATATATGCATGGGGTCCAATAGGTGATTGATCTTGAGTTCAGTCCAATATGGGAGATGAAAAAATATAGAGAATCTAAGGCACAATCAGTATATTATTTCTTTTTCTCATAATGGAGTGTACTTTAAAGACAAACAAAAGAAGTAAACTAGTTACGACTTATGCCGAATGGAGGATGATCATTGGTGTGTGTCCAAGTGTCCTTCCAATCTTGAATGGTCAGAGATTGTGGAGTTCTTCCATTAGTGTGGGGTGCATATTTAGGGTGGTCAATAGGAAGAAAACGATGATGATTGTCATAGATAACCTTCTTCAAGCGTGTCGGTCTAGAAGAAACCAAAGAGGGACCGCAAATTGGACATGCATGATATCTTGATGTAGTTAAACCTGTAAAAACAAGTGGGTTAATGATGACATATATTTGATTAAGGGTAAGAATGAATAAAATAGAGTATGCAACTACCTGAACACTCTCCATAGCGTGGAAAGTCATGCATGGTCCATAACAATATGCCCTTTAAACTAAAATCTCTAGAGGACAATGATGCACTCACATCTTGCACCTCAATATCTCTCCATAGCATTTCTAGCTCCTCGATCAAAGGATCTAAGTAAATGTCAATGTTTTTTACTTTGTGTTTTCCAGGAATCAAAAGGGACATCATTACATGTCCTTTTTTTATTGCCATGGACGGAGGGATATTATAGTTCACCAATATCACTGGCCATACACTATATGAGGTGCTTTTGATGCCAAATGGATTTATTCCATCTAATCCTAGACCAAATCTCAAATTTCTGGGCTCTTCTTTGAAAGTAGGCCACAAATTGTCTACGTGTTGCCAAGCTGGTGTGTCTGAAGGAATTTTCCACTTTCCATCACTTGAATGGTGACTAGCATGCCATGACATGAGTCTCGCAATAGATTCACACTTAAACATAAGTTGAATATGTGGAATAATAGGAAAATGTCGCAAAACCTTACGAGGCACATCCATTGATTTCATCACCTGGTTGTATCTTGGTTCACCACAAATAGGACATTGTCGTGTAGATGCATGATCCCCACAAAACAAGATGCAATCATTAACACATGCATGGATTTTAATGTGATTGAGACCTCCAAGAGATGTCAAGAAACGCCTTGCTTGCTCCCTTCTAGTTGGTAATTTATTTTCATTTGGAAGCATTTGTGACAATAACCTGTATATATTGTGCAAATAGAGTTAACAAACTGCGAATATTGTCTAGAAGCATTTATGAATTAATATCAAATGATACATAATTCAATAATGCATTCAAGCTAGCATTACTCCATCCATAAATGGTTTGTAAGTTTAGTATCTTGAGAAATGCATGTAGAACAGAGTAGGTGCAACCTTTGTACAATGAAGTTTTTGCTATGTGTAGCAGGTCATCTGTCTCTCTAGTGGCGCCCTCCCCCCAAACCTCATGGGAAAATAAATCGTGCACCATGTTGTTCAAAATCTCTTCCTCCAAAACTTAATGGGGCATTTGAAGAGGGCTGCTATTGTCATCATCAGTCTCTACTCTTCTTGAGGACTCTGCATCCTCGCGTCGACGCTTCGCAGCCTCTCGATGCCTTGGAGGGACCATTTCAGAATGTGGCACCGCATCCTACTCAATAAAAAAAAGGAGGTTTTGTTTAATGGTGAAGACACAACATAGACCAATAATATTTGTGCAAATAAAGCAATAAAAATTACTGGGTCTTTTTCTTGGTCCCACTCTCCGTACATGCTGAGGTGTGACATTGTGATTTGACGTACTCAAAAAAAGCATCCTCGATAACGATCACATATATATTTGATTTCTCATCGTAGCCAATCGTCTTGATTGTGAAGATGCAATGTCTCATCCTCACTAGAGGATGTACTGTTTATTAACTCAGCATGTCCCATATTAGTAGAAGATGATGACATAATTACACCTGAATCATAAGGACATATATGATTTCATTTGGTATATATGTCATATTCCCTAAATGCATTGATACTTACAACATGGAGGGAAAAATTTTGATATTGAAAGACTAGGAAAGTCATGTTGATTCAAAAACAACCAAAAGCTAGCATCTAATCAGTTTAATTGTAACTGCGCGTCTATCAGCGCGTGTAATATGTCTTATCTGCACACATACACACACAATTACACGCGCTTAGAGACGCGCCATGCAAATATAATTTTTTTAATAAAAAAGTTGTGGCTTTCTTTTCAAACCAGTGCTTTCCTGCGTTTTTTGCGCGTTTTCTGTAGCTCGATGAGCTCGACATCACTAATCATGTCTATCTATCACTTTATGAAAACAATGAGGAAAGGAAATAAGAGTAAAAAGAGGACAGGAGGAAGGAAGACCCAAAGATTAAAGAACAAGAGCCAAATAGCAAGGAAGAGAAGAAGATTCAAGCAACTTACCAAGGGAAGGGAGAAGGAGGATAAGGAGCTTGCAACCTAGCCGCCACCCATCGGAACAAGCAAAGAAGGTGAGTTCTTATTCTCTTTCTCAATCTTGTTTGCTTTCTCTGTCTGTTTCTCTCTCTCTCTCTTTACATGCTATAGACAGTCATCTTCTATGGAGGTTTTTTTTTCGCATTTTTTATAACAGTTTGCAAAATATGGTCTGACTGTGCGCGTCTGTCAGCGCGTCTAGATGAGAGTGTAGACGTAGGTATAGACACAGGAATAGATATGCTGACAAATGCGGGTCTAGACATAGATATAGACACAGCATGTAATATGTTTTATTTGCACAGGGTAGTAATGGATTTTTGCTTGTGTAGATGTGGAATCTTGGATCTTCCAACACTGATCCTGAGTTGGAACGCATGAATAACACTTTAGCGGAGTTTTCTAGAGGTGTTAGTAGCTTTTTTGGAGGTTTTCAGAACAAGGAGCAATTCATGGGGGAGATGACCAATTATCTTGGTCGCCCTCCCACTGCAGAGGAGGTTTTTAGTGTCATGTCTGGGACACCTATCACATCTTTTCCTAACACTACCGCACAAATACCAAACCTTGACACATTGAACCTTGGTACACCTCTACTAATAGGTACTCCACGCACTATGCATACACACAGACCAGTTGATGCACAGGGATCAGCTGAAGTACTTGGATCGGCCGAAGCACGTGCATCTGCAGAAGCACGTGCATCCAGTGAGGTAAAGGGTAGTGCCCGTTGAGGGAGGAGAAAGAGTCGTGCAGGAGGACGAGGAGGTCGAGGGCTTTGTGGGGGTTGCCTAGGAGGTGGCTCTTGATCACCCTCACCGGGAAATGAGAGAGGTGAGCCTTCACAAATGTACTACTCTGTCATGGTGGTATCTTGCATAACCCTGAAGGGAGGAAAGTGATAGTCTACTTGAGGAGTGTCGTGCATGCCACATACAAAGATTGTATGATTCCCTTCAAGCACCAAAAAATGGTTTGTGGCAAGAGGTGCTCCGGGCAGTACATAGAAGGTACCCTAATCCCAAGAATTCACGATTCTCAAATGATTGGGGACGGTCAAAGGTGAGAGACGGGCTTCATAACAAGAGGTCTCACCTTATGACGCGCGCCAAGGAGTCACTGCGGAGACAAGAGCAGGGGCACCCTGGATATGGCCAACCACCCAATTGCCATTGCAAGGAGTGGAAAGAGGCCAAGAGGAGAGTAGTAGAGAAAAGGGCAAGTCGCTAGCATACAGAGGTGCGACGTATCCAGATGGCAACCATGGGATTGTCGCATTATGGATCGGGTGGCAGGGAGTCATGGGAGGCTGAGTTTGTAAATATTATTTGATTTCTTTTTTTAAATTAAATTTTGTAATTTGTTTCAATTCATTCTGTAGTGTGTTCTAATACGTTGTATGTTCAAATTATTTTGTAGTATCATATCGTTGGTAGGATGCCTACTCCTAGAGAGGTAGGCTACCATCAAGGTCATAACCGGGCGTCCACTTGGCAGCATTTCTACAAGGAGGGACTCATCACAGAGGAGCAATATAATCGTGCTATGAGGATTCCACAACCAGAAGAGATATGTTTTATTTTTTACACGAAAAGTATAGGTAACTCTAATTTATTGTTTGTAATGGTATTTATATACCTTAATCCTTTGTGTAGGCGGACCCTGATGTAGTTGAGGATAGCGAAGGGGGGACTAGCAATAGCAGTGGCGGCAGCAGGAGCGGCGCCGGCAGCGGTGGTGGTAGCGACGATGATGCCTCTTCTGAGGAGATGTAGAGGAGCCCCATGCATACATGCCTCCCCTTGGCTTGTAGTTTTCATTTTTGATATGTATTACTTTCAGCTAGTGCTTGCGACCATGACCATGCTTGAGGTCACAAGCACTAGAACTCATCATGTAAAAATGTTTCATCTATATATATGAAATTTCGTGTTCTACATACATTGTTTTGTTTTCAGTACAAAAATCTTCGAAATAATCTTTCTCTGCTTTCCCTAAGCATACAATTTGATGTTGATGGGGGAAAAAGAATACATGCTCTCTGGTTTTTTTTTCATACCTCTGTTTTGCGCATCTATCAGCGCATCTAAGTTATAGGAAAAATGCGCGTCTATTATCGTCAAAAATTTGCAGAGTACACGCCTTTTTAGATACGCAGTTACACGTGTGTATAGATGTAGAACATGAATATATCTACTTTTTTATTAAAGTTATTATATATTTACGGAGTGCGTCAATATGCGTGTCTATATGCGCATGTAAGTTTCACTATAAGCGCGCTTTTAGACACAAAATTTTAGACGCGGTAGTAGATGCACTAATAAACGTGCCCAACATTTTTTAACACAGTTCAAATATTTCGTCTACAAGCGCGTCTATGGAGCCTTTTTGTTGTAGTGCATGTATTACTACACTAATAGTCACCGCCACTGCACACTGCAAGTGGCGGGCACCCGTCACCATCACTTTATTCTTTATTCTTTTAGTGACAGTTTGAATAAAGGAAGGCCCGGTCACACATTGTGACTGTTGGAGTTTCCATTTCTAGTCTCTCCCTTTCTTGCTCTTGCTCTCCCGTTATAGCTCTCAAGTCCAACCTTCGATCCGTCTCTCCCTTTCAACTGGTATCAGAGCTTTGCTTTTCAACTCTTGAGCTTGGTTCGTGGCATTCTCAGCATTCCATCGACTCCCTACTTGCATTGGGTCTCCTACCCGGTAGCCATATCCGACTCCTTCGAGCTCCTGTCACTCCCCAGCTTCTCGAGCACCTCTCAGCATTGTTGGGCACCTTCAGGGCATTACATCAAAGGTATGAGTTGAAACAAAATTACCTGAAACGAAATCATAAAGGTTTTTTCCATTAAGGAAGTTTGTCACACGAAACTTCCATGAAGGATAGTTGTTCTTGTCCAAAGGGCTTTTCTACAGAATATACAATACTTTTCTCCCACACTAAATCTCATACCAATTTGAAATTTTCACTCTCCCTTGGTTTTGGTGTCTCCACAGGTACTATCCAAGAGAAACAGTGGAAGAATGGGAGATCTTCTTACTTGTTTCTTGGTTACTGGAATCTTTGCTTCTTGTCCTTCACTTCAGCTTTAAAAAATAGTCTCTCTCAATGGCACTACTCTGATACCATGTCAAGATTTGCATGATGGAAGGACTTGCTTGAGTTGCTGCATCAAATACACACCATACACATAAGAAGAAACTCACTTAAGAACACAAGAAGAAAGATGGATGTCAAAACGTTTTCTTGTTGTTTCTTCTTCTTCTTTCATACAATACAATATACACAAAGTATAGATAAGATACAACATAAAGGAAAGTGGTCTACTAAGTCAAACAATGCATAATTGACTATACTAATCGATTAGTGCTATAACTATGCCAGCTGTAGGTAGATGCAATAAACTAAATATAATAAGTGATAAGTCAGTGGCTATGTGATGATAATAATGACCACTTATATGCTAAGTGTAGATGCATGGACCCATTTAGCTAGGCAATCCATTGTCAACATCCTTACGTATTGAGGTTGCCATCTAAATAGAATAGCATGCTCGAGGGAACTTGAGGACGAAGCGAGTGTGATGGGGACATACTTTGCTATGTGTATAAAAAACACTTATTTCATACCTTCTATGCTTATTTATAAAACCTCTAATGTATAAGTTGTGTCCTCAATATAATGCAGCTGTATTAAGTCTATGCCAACTCTAGCCTTCCCTATGTGAAAAATATCTAAGAAAATGATTTTGAAAACTGCTTCTATTAAACTCACATGATATACTTATGAGGTTATGAATCTATTCATAAGAGACCATAATCCAAATATAGACAGAGCTGCATGTAAGGTCATCAAAGACACTTCTATAAACTTAGTGGTAATGTTTTTGGTGAGACTAATGTGAAGTGGCACAATCAAATTGCAAGATGGGAGACTTATAGGTTTTTCAAGATTTATAGACTCTTTGGATTGCAAAGTTAAGTTTCATGAGAGATCCTAGATATGGTAATGAGTGAGTTTCCTGATAGAGCTACAAGCATTATAAAGTAGAAGATGCATATTGTGGAAGAGTAGATCTTGGATGAGTCAATCTAAGATGTGATTCTATGAGAAGTAGACATGATGCAAATAGCTATGTGGGTCATTGCTAGAGGGAATTTATACATGAACTTCAAGAGGAAGTTGATCCAATCATGTGGAGATAGAATATATTGTAGATACCTTGCCAGAGGATACTGCAAATGTAGTGCTAAAAGATAATACCGATGTTGAACGAAAAGATATCGATGAAGCACATATTCTCTCTAGTGATGCTTATGATCCACTCAAGATGATGGATTGTATTGATGAAATAGATGCTTTGCAAGTGGAAGAAGAAGTGCAGAAGGCTGATTATTTTTAGGTTGAAGAGAAGTTTGATGAAGAATTGAATATGTTTGATGCAGAGATGATTGAGCATGTAGCATATATGTGGTCAATTCTATTTCAACAAGGAACTTTGAAAAGATGCTACAAGAACACACTAATATGGATAATTAAAAACTTGGATCCATAGATGTTATTATTAGAGAGCATGTAGGTAAGGTTAAAATTCCTAGAGATAAAGGAGATCAGGATGATTGACTAAACAAAACCATATGCAGGATATAGATGGAGACTATGGAATAATGATGATTGTGATTTCCTAGATATTTTTATAGATTTCATTGTAGAGTTATATGTGGATTCCAATTTGGATTATGAAGCTAGAGGGGGTGGGGATGCTCCACCAACATTACATGATATATTGCAGGATATTCAAGGATGGTTAGATTATCAAGAAATAAAACCAAGTTTTTGGAGAAAGATGGATGATAGTATTGATGCATTTCCCTACCATTCATGTGGGTGGTAGAGTAATCCAAAGCATAATACCTTGGGAAACACATATAAAGATTTTCTATCTAGGTGGCCTATGATATTTTGCACATGCTAGAGGATGTGCAAGTTTAGAGGAGGTGGATATTTTGGCACTACACATCCACATGTATAAACCATGGGAGATCACCTACTGTCTAACAATACTAAATTTATCATAGTGTCTTACTCAGCTCAAGCTGTGTTTGATCGGGTTCTATTTAAGGAAAGCACTAGTGAGAATATCAGACTACAAATTAAGTTGTAGAGTATTTATTAAAGTCAATAAGATGCAGTGAGCTTTACTTAAGATTTAAAGCTTACTTTTAGACTCAAAAGCAAGGTCACATGGAAAAAACATAGATCTATGCACAAAGGAAAGAATAGCTATAAATAGCCAAGGAGATAGCTGTTAGAAGTCCTAGACAAAATTATAAAGAAGAGTATGCAGAGAGGTAATAGCCATGAATCCAAAGTTATTGGGTTAAACTGCTATGACTCAAGGGCGCTTGATGCCCGATGAAGCTCTCTTGGATGCGCATCTTCAGCTTGTTTCTTGGAGATTCATTATTGTAAGAAGATTTCTTATATCATTATTGAGCTCTAGGCTCTCACCTAGTTTGAGTGTATGTACATCTATTTTAATCTTCAAAAAAAAAGTGTTCCTTGGTTTCTACACTCTCTTGCTCTCTTGTCTTGTGATTCTTGTTCGAGAACCCTGGTGGTTAGTGGCTATTCATGAACCCCTTTGGCAACTAGGCATTAATTCCAAGGAGAGATTATCACTAAGATGAATTTTATGAATGATACTAAGGCTCATAATATCATGAAGGACAAAGGGAGTTATCAAGAGCCTAGAAAGAGTACCAACTACCACCTAAAGCTAGTAAAGCTTGCCAACAAGCAAGATGGATCATTCTATTTTAAATGTTGTAAACACAAATACGAAGGCCAAGCATAGTGTTGAGGGACACATTAGTAGTACCTGACCCTTATACATGTATACCAAACTCCAAGTTACTCCAAGCTTACTATGGTGCAAATTTGGTAAAAGTCCTCATGCACCCTTCACTTTGTAATTACACAATCCCTACCTTCTAGGAAACCCATCCCCATAGCCTACAAAGCATGCCATGCCCTTGTTGCATTCCCTTTGCAACCATTACTACAATTGTCTCTCATTGATATTATAGAATGGATGTATGCTTGAGTTGGGAAAATGGAGAGTGTGAGATGTGAAAGGAAGTAAGCTAAAAAATCCCCATGGTGGTAGCATTCAATGACATCAAGTCTTTGGTCCTATAGCTTCTTATTAAGATATCAACAATATGCTTTATATTGGCATGATTTAGAATTGTACAAGGTGCAACTACAAACATTGTTATATGAAGGGTTGATTCAACAACGGAAGAGGAAACAAGTTGTCCTATAGACCTCAGCACATCCTTAGGAGTGTTAATTGATCCTCTCTAAGTATTGCTCTAAAAGTCATAGATTGAGACATGGGAGGTATCCCTTGGATAGAAGGTGGATCTTTTTCGAGTCATCCCGAATGCCATAGTAACCTTCCCTCCCTCTTTAAAGTGATCACTTTTCAAAGATGCAAGCATAATATTTTATCACAACATCACTTGGAATTATAGAGAGGGATATGAACATGGTTTTACAGAGGACCTAAGTGCAAACATAGAATTATATAGGGATATGACATGAGTATCCCCCTCCACAAGACTTTGCTATTTCTATGAACGTTCCTCTGGAGTAAGGTTTGTTAACATGATTTGTCGAGCTATTGGAGCTAAGGCATCAAGTGAGAAGATTCTCCCAGACATAATCTTAATGGTTACACAAAGTGATATGGGTAATGATTTTAATTGTTACACTAAGTGATTTAGGTAATGTATTTGCAAGAAGTGGCTTCCTATTGCCCTTAAGAAGACAAGCTAGATATGTGGAGGAGCGTGTAAATGGTCTTATACTGAGGCTAAGGTTGTACAAAAGAAAGCTACTACTGTCAAGTGACCTGAGTTGATTCTTTTTGTTTTTTTCCCGTTTTATGGCGCAAAGTTACATTTAACATGTCTATTTTCAGTAGATCTTGGGGGACACTTTTCCCTTTCGACTTGCTGGTTCAAGGGTCGACTTGCTATCACCAGATCGTTGACTTGCCACGGAAGGAAGGCAGTCACGAGTTGCGCTGTTTGTCTAACAAGAAAATCGTGTTAGAGTAAGCTAATATTTACAAGCGCCCAATTTGAAACCCTCACTTCAAAGGTTTTATGCAATACCAGGGACTTGGATTTTGTTATCCTTGATATTCTTTGTTTTCAAAGAGCATCTTTGAAAGAGCAGGCAGCTGGGATGTTTTTTCAAGAGTGCAACTTGAAGTGTATGGTATATGAGTCGCGTGCTTCGACCTCGTAACTTGTAAGTGACCATGTGCCAAAATGACCCTGTAGGCAGTGTGGGGCACGGCGGGCGCACCATTCTGTTGCCACAAACGTTTGACCTCTTCTTCTCCGCGTACCATACCGGACCGTATAAAACGGGTGCTAATTGCAGCAGGTCTACCAGCTCAATCGACGCTGTGATCGCTCGAGCTTCCGTTCTTCGTCTTCGCCACGTTCTACATAACTTGACGTGCCGGCAATATTCTCGTACCAGCTACTTGGTGCTAGCCTACAACAACTACAAAAACAACCCGGCTGATTTCCCTATCGTTCGTCGTCCATTGGTATATATATACATCTATATATATAATCCTATGGCTCCGGTCACGTCGTCGTTCGTGCTCTCTCACATAGCTGAGCTCCTGCTGCCCTCAGACGAGGTGCAGAAGATGGGACTCACGGACCTGCCCCTTGACAAGTCCATCACGAGCGTGGAGCTGCCCGAGGTGCAGTGCTCCTTTCCTTCGCAGACAATCCACCCAGATTACCTGCAGCTAAAGCAGCTATCGCAGGAGTGGCTCCTGTCTCGTTTCGGGGAGCTGCTGCTAGTGGACGGCGCAGGTCAAGGTGGCGGCGGCTTCGCGGAGAGCGTGGCCCTCAAGTCGCGCTTCGACATCCTGGTGACGCTGTCGTACGCTAACGGTCTGAGCTCGCGCATGCCGGCCATCATCAAGTTCATGGCGTGGCTGCACATGGTGGACAACCTCCTGGATGAGCCCCAGGAGATGGCCGCCGACTCCTCGGCCGCTGCGCTCCTGGGGGCGAGGATCATGGCTGTGCTGGAGGATCGTGCAGATGAGGAATCTGCCGCAGCAGTGGCAGCTACTTCTACACAGCTCTCGGCGCGTGCGCGCCTGGCCATCCGCCTCATAGAGGAGTCGGCGCGTGAGGTGTGGTCGGATCTGCGGAGCGGCATGCCCCTGGGCCAGCAGCAGCGTTTCGTGGGCACCTTCCGCGACTTCCTTTGGGCCACTGCCACCCAGGTGGGCTATCGGCAGAGCAGGCGCCTGGCTGACGTGGAGGAGTACACGCGGCTGCGGAGGGACTCCAGCTGCTGGAGAGCCTGCGACGTCCTGATCGAGTTCGCCCTCGGCATCGAGCTGGACAAGCGCACGCTGGCCCACCCGCTCCTTCTCCGCCTCAGGGACGCCACTCTCTACCACATCTGCTGGCTCAACGACCTCCTCTCCTTCGAGAAGGAATACAAGGACGGCGACTTCTTCAATCTCGTCTCCATCCTCTACTACAACCGCCTCAAGGACTCCGTCGAGGCTGCTGCTAGGAGCACTGCCAGACGTGGCACTCACGCCGGTGCTGTCACTCCTCCGGACCTCCACCAAATCATGTTGGACGTCTCTCATCTCGTCGAGGACATGGACGAGGACTGCGTGCGACTCGTCCGGGAAATCCGCAGCGGTTCTGATCCCTCCTTGTATGTAAGTGAGGAGCTGGACGCCTACATCCAGAGCCTCACCTACTGGCTGGGCGGCAACCTCTCCTTCCACTTCGCCGGCATGCGCCACGGACTTTACACCGCCAGCTACGCCTCTAAGAATCTGCTCGTGCGCATGCCCGACGCCCTCGCGGACAAGCTCGAGCTCTCCACCTGCGAGGCCATTGTAGCTGCAACGGCTACTCCCTATCTCGCCCACCGCCAATTACCAGCCGCTCAGGCAGCCTAAGTAGAAGCTTATAGTTACTAACCTTGACCATTAGTTGGTCCATTTGCTCCGTGCGG
Source organism: Lygodium microphyllum (assembly GCF_053477565.2). Taxonomy (NCBI): domain Eukaryota; kingdom Viridiplantae; phylum Streptophyta; class Polypodiopsida; order Schizaeales; family Lygodiaceae; genus Lygodium; species Lygodium microphyllum. The sequence continues at coordinate 64,486,834 of NC_141141.1, forward strand.
CCTCCTCAAAATTAATCGACTAGAGAACTCTAGTAGGATGACCACATTCCGTCTTAACTTTAAAGTTTATGTCAGTGCGTGAGACGCGTCCTCCTCTATCGCCTAGGTCAAGTCACTCTAATGACTGATCCATTCATTATTGGTTCTACGCACTGCGACTTCAAGTGGTACTGGTAGAATCATGTAGACCTCGCCGAGTAATGTAAACATCATCTCCCATAAACACAAACAAGACCTGGTCGGTACTCGGTTTCACTACTCGTAATTGTCTACTTTCTTAATCCTTTTCTTAGTGGCCTGCGCCACACTAGCGCTCTATTTGTTTTGGTATGTCAAATTGGTGCGTATGTCACAGTCGACCAGGCCGACTGCCCAGTATAAGCGCATTCTCAGCATGTTGCTGCATTCAGATCGTCGTGCCACTCGTTTTACTTGTTTTTTTCACTTGATGAACTAGGGGCACAAGGGTTTCTCTTTTTATAAACGTTTCCAAACTGCACAACGTATTGCGACTAGCTTTGCTTCATGATATACTACATCCATTATCCATGGTTGGCCCCAGCCCTCAAATTTGAAGGGCTACCCAACTTTTCATTTTGAAGGTCTTAGAGGACCTCTGCTTTTCTTTTTAAAGAGTTTGGAAGGGCATATAACTATTTTTCTAAAATTCTTACCTTTCTTTTGAAGGGTAATATATGTATCACCCTTCTCTAGAAGGGCAAAACCCCCTTTGAAGGGTGTTGCAACCTTCAAATTTTAGGCCTGGTTGGCCCTTTGAGCCACATCAGTCGGATTCTATCAAGTGCTTGCAAGTATATGTCCACATGATGATGACCTTCTATTACTTGCGTTCTTGTAACTATTATCAATAACTTTTGTCACTTTTGTGACCATAAATATTGATAAATGAAGGAGATAAGCGCTTCAAAGAACAACCCAGGTAGATACTTATCCCACTTTTCTCAATGAAAACATAATAATTAACCGCTTATAACACACATATGCCTTTTTTAAACTTTTATGGCTATGTGAAATGGGATACCGAGATCATCCAAGCTCTTGGGTAGATGCACTAGACTTTGTCCCATGTGAGGGGCTACACAAAAGTGATATTCTAAGCACATAAGTTAAACCCCATCTTGAACCTCTGTGTCACAAGGCATCCTCACCTTGATACACTTAGGGAGTCCTTGAATGCCTAAAAGAAGATATTGAAGCAAAAACATATTGCCAATGGTAACATGGCAAAGGACCTTCAAACATGAGCCCTTTAAAGAATGAATGAACTGCAATTTTTGTGCACTTCAGGTGTTACTAAAAGGTATTACTAGGATATATTACTAGTTTTCCAAAAGGTTCTTAACTAGCACAACATCATGTAGGCTCACAAATCCAACCATCAACAAGGAAAGTGTAGGGTGGGGTAGGAAGATTAGGGTATCAACTTTGGACCATCTTACCCATTTGAGACATGGAATGATTAATGGAAAACTGAACCATACGAAGATAACGGTATTTGAATTTCTAGGATTTTGCAATGATGTACCATGTCATATGATGACTTGAAAAGTAACCTAGATGATGCTAGGTGGATATGCCATCTTAGGTACCTATATCAGTGGTTATATTAATGTAAAATTTTAAAAATTACCATTGTTTATTCTAACGCTCATAAAATAACATCATATTTGGGAATATGGAAATTTTCCATAATTTTGGGGCACGTGGTCAAATCTTTGGATTCGTCATAACTTGAACACTATAACTCTAAATTGAGCGTTCTATAGCTCAATAGATTCTATTTTTCAAGCGCTTTCCAATGATAGGTCACATCATATGGTTTTGAGAAACTTATGGGCATGTTATCTGGGTGCCACCTTTTTAGTATTCAAAAAATGGGAATTGGGAGATTCCCAAACTCATTGATATTGTGTTAAATAGACTTAACCAAAACTTACCCCTACACTACTTACTTTTTCCACTATAATATATAGACCCAATACCAACGTTTAAAGTGAAAAAAATAGTCATAGAAAATTTTGCCCTCATCATCACTATTTTCATCGCTAAAAACCTATCTCTATAGTGACACATATGTCAATGCATATATAGTGACACATATATCAATGCATATACAAATGCTATTATCGACATAAATAGTGATACTTGCTATAAATTTGTGACACTAATAGTAACAATTGTTAGTAATTTTTGCGATGTAGATAGTGAAATTACAGACCAAAAAATATTTCTGGATGGCATGGTATACAACTATGCTACCCTTCTACCCACATAGATTGAATATTCTTCCATAAAATTAGTTACAATCAAATATACCCCTAAGTTCCAAGAATTATACATCATGATTTGCTACTAAAAACAAGGAATCCATTGATTGAATACATGAACAAATGTGATGATAACATTGTGTCCATAGTACTACATTGAATAATAGGGAAGAAGAATAATAATAGAGGAAAGTATCTTTAGAACTCATTCAATGTGAGCCACATACAATGAAGGAAAAACATGTATTAAAGAAGCTAGACACAATCAATCAAAACAAGTATGTGTGGAGCACAAGGCAAAAAAAGAAAGGTGCTCCATAAATATAAGCTCTAGCTATATTTGGTCACCATCCAATAGCTTGTCTTGATACAACATATCATTGAAAGGGCTTTATAACATAACAAAATATCAATCTAGAGTAGACAATGCATCACAGAACTAAAAATCACTACATTAAAGAGACATGTCATATTAGACTTCCATGTACATATAACTTATTGATAAGTAAAGTCAAACCATATCTTTTTACATATCGTGTCTGCAAGTCTATAGGATAGTGATTTATAATGGAGTGCTTTAGGAAAAAAAACAAATTAGTATTGTTAAGTCCTTCTCTTCATGACTATCACCCCCCTCAATGGTGTTAACATCACCTCTTTAGCTTTGTTAAAGGGTTCTCTCTCATCCTTGGCCCATTGACCTCTTCCTTTTGTTCTTGTCTCCCCAACATCTTCTTCATGATCTTTCTTCTTGTGCTAGCCAACCTCCTTCTTTTTTTGTGGATATAGTTGCGCATAATCAACAAAATTATTCCTCTCAATCTATTAAATAGTGACCCTAAACCTCTATCTATTGAGGAGATAATATGGCTGAGGGTGACGATTAGCAAACCGATGAGAAATAAGGATGACGACAAGGAAGACAAAGGATAGAATGAGCATGCTCAAAAGGCATATGAGTAATTGAAGATCTTGAAGTTTAGACTAGATAGAAGGGAGGCCCAAAACATTTCCCGCTGACACCCATAGTGGGCTAATCTAGCTTATATGTGGTGGAAGAAGGCTAACAAGGTCATGACTGCTAAAATGGTCAAGACACTATGACAATGCTTAAGCACCTAGATAAAGAAAGAGTGATGCAAAGTGAGTAGACGCCTTCATGATGGGATTAGAAGAATACTAAGTGCATCATTCTTGATGTGTTATTCAACCAACCTCTTTAGAATGTTGACTTCCCTTTGTACTTGGAAAAGATCCTATATATGCACTTTGTGATAGCTCACTAGGGGACTTCTCATCAAAGGAAAGACACCATAATATTGTGGACATATGATGCATAGTATGACAATCACTCAACATGATTTGTAGTTGGCACTACAAGGCATCACATTGGAATTACATCTAAGAGAGGAGGCCTTAGAGTGAAAACATATTAACCCTCACAAAATAGCATTCCATGGATAGCTAACTTAGCACAAATTTTAGATGTGCTAACTAGATTCAAGGAGAATTAACAATAAATATATTATTTATCATGCTATATATAATCGGAAATCTCCTGAAACAAAGAATCTTAATGTAGAGTATTTGAAAGGTTTCAATTTGATTTGCAAAAAATTTATTGTGCATCCATTTTTTAAAAACTACTTTGTAGCCTACTACTAACAATCCAAATAACATAAGTGTGTTAACATGCTTTCACCCCTTGACAAACAAGCTAGCATAAAGAAATTTGGAGTTTTAGCAAATCTTGTAGTCCTAAATGCCACCACAAGTGCATGCGCACATTGAAGAGTAGATTTAGACACTCATAAGGACTACTGAGCATATAGAGCACCACATCTTGGATAGCGCTTCTCAAGAGGCATTACTATGAGATCACTTCATGACCTCCATACTCCATTCCCATGGCATCAAGTATAATGTAGATGTCCCCATGAGCTCAACCAACAAGTTTAGCCCCAATACTTGGGATATAATGGATACATGATACTATGCAATGGCATAGGGGCTGCAACCCATATACTCTAAACATAATTTAACAACATCTTTCTCTTAGATACCTTAAAAATTCATGGAGCATTTAATCTCCTCAGGTGACTTTGAGCTTTGTTGAAGAGTCCATTATGTTATCCATACGTTTTCCATGCTTTCCATTCCTTCATCAATGTTGCATATGGCATACATGACGGGCTTCATTATATGATATGCATCAATGAAAAACCACCACCACTTATCCTTGTTCAAACAATTAGAACAAGACTTAGCAGCCTTATTCTTGACTCCCACACTTTGTTCATCCTTCCACTCAATGCCAAGTACTCAACTTCTCTTGAGAAGAAACTTGACAACTCATGCTAGCAAACCAAGATATATCTTAGTTTTCATACTAGTCTTTCAGTACTAAATTAAGTAAGTGTTACAAACACTACAAATAATCTTTAGATATCGCTCTTCTATAAGTCTAGTTGTATTTTAACATGTCTTTGCATTATCCCTAACAACTTGCACCACATGACAATGCTCTATATCTTCAATAGTGTTGAATAAAATCTTCGCAATGTATTCCCTTGACTTGATTTTTCCTATGCTATATATGGCCTTTAAGAATGTCTCTCCCCTTTGTAAAACCAACACAACGTTTATCAATGGTCATTGTTGAATATTATACCAACCATATGATATAATAGTACATCTACTCAAGCCTAAGATACATAGAATGACCCTTTCAACCCGCTTCTTCACCTCTAAGTGGCACTTATCAAGAACATCGTACCATATGGACTGATAAGACAATAGCCTAAGGGAAAATCCAGCCTCAAACTCCCCAACTTTCTTCCATACATATTTCTAGTGATCACTATCCACAATTATCATTGCAATAGCCAAGGCCATTTGTGCTTCTCCTAATTGTATCACACAAAAACTATTATGGAGAGAGGTTTGATAGACACTCACTTTGTTCTTCAACTAACATTTTTTCTTATCATGTTTCACTCAAAACTCTTTAGGGTTAGAAGTATGGGGTGTCTAAGATAGAGAGACATTTGACTAATTGACAATATCATTGTGTGCCAATGGCACATTAATGAACTAATGAGTGCAAGAGTAGTAAAGATTACCTAACATAGCACATGGGTGGAGAGAATGTCACAGCAAGTAGCGGGCTATACAAGAAAGGGAGCGAAAGTCATCAAGGGTTGTAAGTACATGCATAGTCCAAGAGTTCAAGGGTCATAGGGCTCTTATGATTCATTGTTGAATCCTTCATGAGTCCCTTCAGTGGTGGCAAGTCTCTTTTCATTGGCAACTTGAGTGCTCTCTATCAGTAGAGTTACACTTATATTGTTTACAATCCCCACATGTGGCAGTATTACTGTCATTGTCTTGATGATTCTTTGATCCAACACTATTCATTTCCCAAAGTTCTGTGTCACTACCCACCATTGCTTGTCTCTAATAGATATATTGTTCTTATGTTAGTAATTTATTTTGGGTTGATCTTTTGAGTACACTAGTATTTGATCTCATTGTTGTGACTATGCCTAGCTCTACACCCTGGATGCATCAAGTGTGATGTTGGTATCAACCTATGTTGGTTCATCCTCTATTCTTTGAAGGTAGTGCTTGGACTCAATTACAAGAACCTTGAAGAAAAATCTTAGCTCTCTAAGATCACCCATCTCTGTAGGAAGGACCCATCAGGGACCTTGCCTTCTCATTTTCTCAAGGGTGTGCTTTAGTTATCTAAATATTCTAACACATTTATTTTTGACATGAAAGTATAGAGTTATTAATTAATCATGAAACATTGGCCGCTTTCACGTAGTTTATCATCATTGACAGAAAGATGATGTCAAACAATCCTTCGAAAGCAATTGCAAAAAAATATATTTATCCTACACATTCTCCAAGATGCAATGCCACCTTGGCATTTCATCTCCTAATCTAGGACTTGTCTCCAACCTTAGGCTCATGATCCACCAATCCATCCTTATCTAGCATCAAGACCTTCCAAGAAGGCTATCCTTGGCTTATAAGGGTTAGGTGAATCCTTGATATAGGCCTAAGGGATTTATGGCAAGAGCCACCCTATCACCCTTGTCACCTCCTAACCTAACATCCTCTCTATGGAGAGACCTCTCACATTTTGGGTTGGTCCTGACCTCTAGTGTGGTCAAATAACCCCTTGGTGAAGAGCTCCCACCACTAACATTGGGGTAGGTTTAGTGTGTAATAACATTTTCACCCATGAGGCACAAGAACTTTATAAAAATACAAAATCAAGCACTCTTATCATCAAGAGATAGAAGAACATTCATTTCCTCATAGCGCTAGTCCAAACAACCACTTTGAATATGCTTTAAGAATCAATCATGGGTAAGGAAAATATATCTTTCCAATTTAGCAAAACCTTATCTTAAAAGACAAGTCATCAAGCCAAAATAACGTCATTTGGATATATCACAAAAGAAAATGCAATCCCCAACAACTTATTCTTCTTTAGTGCAATCTCAAAATGATACATGCAAATCATATGCTAAAGATACACATCTCTAGCATTGTTTTTACATTGCAAGCTTTCCTTCAAATGATTCAACAATTTTTTATGCATAATCCCTTTTGTCATTGTATTAAGAGGCATCTATCGTTGTTTCTATCTTCCACACCTAGGTCATCGAAATTCTCTATAACATTAGCAATTTGAGTATTACTTGGCAATATGAGTAACTACTTCTGAATACAATTCCATGCATAGTTCTTTGCATTTTAATCCCATGAAAAACCTTTGTTTTTATGAAATAGAAAATTAACCTAGTTATTAAGCTAAAATTTATGAGAAAATAGATTCTTATACTTGGATCACATGATATCATAATACCAACTCCACTTTATAATCAACCATAGGCAATGGATAGGAATACAGGGGGCACATGTGGTCCTCAAAAGTCAAGGTCCTAATGTGCTCACCAAATGGAATAGTAAGGCCAAAATGTTTTGACATAGTTGTCCTTTAGATTCAAGTCTTTCCAAGATTCAGTAACTTCCCTGAGTATCTTGACCATACAAATCTTTTAGTAGTTGTATGATTGTACATGAATGTTGTCCTTCAAGCCATCCCTCCTAGATGATGGGGATGAAAGACATTTCTGTTTTCCTCTAATCTTTCCTTTCGTTTTCTCTATTCTCTCCCTCTCTCCCTATTTGCTTTGCCTCTTACCTCTCTATCACTCTCTTTCTTCTCCTCTATCCTCTTTCCTTTATCTCTTTCCTCGCTATTACTATATCTCTCTCTCCTCTTCTCCTCCCCTATCTTCCTTCTCTCTCTCTACCCATCTCTTCTTCTCCTCTATCTTCCTCTCTCTCCCTCTTCTCTCCTTCTCCTCCCCTATCTTCTTCTTCCCTCTTTATCCATCTCTTCTTCTCCTCTCTCCTTCTCTCCTTCCCTTCTTCTCCTCTCTCTTCTTCCCTTCTACTACTCCTCTCCTTCTTCTCCCCCCTCTCCTCTTCTTCTGCTCTTCTTCCACTTAATTACCTCTCCTTATTCTCACTATCTTCTCCTCTTTGTCTCCATCTTTCTTTCTCACTATGCCTCTTCTCTCTCTCTCTCTCTCTCTCTCTCTCTCTCTCTCTCTCTCTCTCTCTCTCTCTCTCTCTCTCTCTCTCTCTCTCTCTCTCTCTCTCTCTCTCTCTCTCTCTCTCTCTCTCTCTCTCTCCCCCCCAATAGTGCACTGGTCAGCCCAAAAGAACACCATCCCCTATGCCTTATAACACTAAGGCTATTAGATAGCCTTTGGATGGCACTTTTTCTACATGCCATTGTCTACATCCCCCTCTCTCTGTTGGTGATATCCCCAAGACAATCCAATTTGAATGGTGGTGAGAAGACTTTGATGCCATTGGAGTTGATGATGCTCTCATAGTTGGCATCAATCATCGCAAGGGCTTGAGAGGTGGCGATGAACTAGTAGAGATCATCTATGTTCAAAAAAAAATTCTTTTAAAGAAAAATTTCAAAGGTTCAGTTTTAAACTCCCCCTTGTTAGCCCTCTTTCATGTGAGTGCAATATCTTTGTGATGGATGTAACATATGATACATATGAAAAGCACTTTATTTGACCATCAAGCAAGAATAAAGTAGCTTTTCCAATGTGTAAAATCAAACGTGAAAAATTATCACCCATCTCTACACAACTTGGACTTTGTAAATCCTACATCTCTCTAAGCCATTCAACATGACTCATCATATCATTAGATGCACTAGAATCAAATATACCATACATAATCACTTGTCTAATTTCTTACAGTAGTGATCATCATATGATGCATAACAAAAGGATGCTCATTTTCTTCATCATTCATCTTGAGGATGATACATAATTGCCTTGTTGTAATGCATGAGACAAGACTGGTCATAATCTTATAAAAATCAATACACTCTCTTATTGAAAATTGGGAAACATAGAGTGGATAAAGAAGACAATAATAAATATGTGTTATATGTTTCATAGAGTTACAACAAGGAGCAGCTTACAGCATATGCAAAATAGGCACTCCCACGAGGAGTTTGATCCACCCAATCACACCCAAAGTATATTGATGTACATGAGGCTCAATCACAATGAAAATCACAATCTTTCTCTCAATTTCACTCACAATCTCATTCTTATTCAGAATCCCATTCTTGAATTTCATAGAAGAAGAAGGTGTAGCTCTTGAGCGATTGTTCTATAAATGGTTTCATGCACCTAAAAAGTGATTCTTTTAAAGGTTACATTTTTCAAAGAAAAGAATGGGTGTGATTTTCCAAAATTGGAATGTCCATGAAAGTTTGACAAGAAAACCAAAAAAGGAAAAAATTAAATGACAATGTGTTTTTTTGTATTGGAAATATTTTATTTTTCATTTTAAGAGGTAAGTATCTTTAAATTGGTCAAGGACTAAACCAAGCTTAAGAAATAATAAAATAATCCCCTTGATGTCTTCTTCAAACTATGTGAGCCAACCTTCAACCAAATTATGTTGTATTTAGACATTTTTGCTCAAAGAGAAGACATGTTTTTATTATTAGAGAAATGTTAATAGAAAATGTGATATTATCAAAATTTCTCCCACCTCTCAAAATTACCTAAAAATCACTTCTAATCACTATACACACATATGTTACAAAAAAATTGTAGTATGTCTTTATTAGGGCATGTCACGATTTACCACTATGAACGATATCCTTCTTATCAGAACTATGATATGCCCATCATATTGAATTTTTTTCTTATATGTGCGTAGATAGTGTTTGAAAATGTTTTTTAGGTCATTTTAAGTGTTTTGAAAAATTTTGGTGCTAGCAAAATTTTTGTCAAAAATTTTCAAACTTTTAGGCATAAGACCTATTTTAGAAACTAATTTGTGATCAAATGGAGCATAACTTAGTCAAAGTTCCTCTCATGGAGTTTGAAGAGAAGATCAAGGATAATATTTTGTCATCTTACATGCTCGGTCCAATTCTTCACGGTTTTGGAGATATGAGCGTTCGAAAATGAAAAAACAAAGGCTTTATTTTTGTGCTTTCTTTTTATATTATGATTTTTATGCTCTCTTTTCATTTTTGGTAAGTTACATGCAAGTGATGATTTGGGATGATTGCATCAATTTTGGTACATGCTTCTTTTGAAAAACACACCGTTCTTGGAAAATCCTATTTTGGAGACGCGAAGTCATTTTGGCAGAAAGGCTAAACAAGTATTTATCTTCATTACATCTTTTTCTTCCAAAATCTAAGATTGAGATTATGATTTGATGGAGATTGTGAGTGAGAGTGAGATTGCAAATCTTTCATGTAGATGAAATTAGCTTGGGGGAGGAGGTTCAAACTCCACATCAGAGTACATTTTCTGATTGTGCTATCTATTGCTCCTCTATTTTCTTCAAACTATAACACAAATTTCTCTTTTTTTTCTAATTATCTCTCTATAAAAAATTGTGTTGATTTTTATCACATTGTGACTAGTCATGTTGCAATAACAATAAACTACAATCACTACAAGATATAGACCTTATAGCGACGTTTGAAGCGACGAAAATACAAACAACAAAATTTGTCCCCGTCGTCGCAAAAAGCGTCGTTATTGATGACGCCATATAATCGTCGCTGTATGGTCGCTATATGCGTCGCTATTTGCGACGCATATAGCGACGGTTGCAGAGTATTTGCGACGCTCATAGCGACGCCAATAGCGACACGTGCAGTTAAATTTGCGACGCAAATAGCGACGGTAACAGAGAAAAAAAAATTTTGTGGCAGGGCAGCTACCACATATAGCACTATGTGCTGTATGAGAGCCATACAAAATAGTTTCTGCACTGCTGCATACAAAGCGTTTGCAAACAAAAAGAATGTATACTGAAATCATAAAACTGATACATGAAATAAATACATGATATCGCATAAAATGCGATTGGTACAATCATGAAACGATATCACTAATACATAGAAAATGTCTACATAGATCGGGCGACTAAAAACTAAAGGTATGTGAGCTCTAAGGATCCAAGGGCGAGCTACAAATCCTCGTACCCCGAAAGCTCTTCCCGCTGCAAAGGAGCATCAAACGGATTCTGCAGAAAAAGAAACAACATATCAATCCACCATACAATAATGCATTCAAATATCTCATGGTAACTACGGACAAGAAAGATGAGTGACTTACAGGGCCGCCGCGTCTATACAATCGGTCGATCACAATGCCCTGAGACCGTGCCTCTCTGCATATCGAGTCTCAAGGCCTTGCGGATCGCGATTTGTAACGGAGTGCTGCAAAGAAAACAAAATGCTAACTGTTAGAAACATGATTGTCAGTACAAAGAATATCTCAAAAAAACAAATAAGAAAAACAAAAGAGAAACTTACAAAGTCCTCCAAATATGTCCTGTGGCCGCCACTCCCAAGATGATGTACCGATCCGGCCTCGATTCGTGCCCTCGCCGCCTCCCGCTGCTGACTCCAATGTTCTGGCGAATTTGTAGCCTCCTCCCTCAGTCGGCGCCAGTCGTCCGCATCTAACCACTCGGGCTTTGGAGCCCTACTCTTGATTGCCTTGAGTGCGTCGGATCGTCTATGTGACATGTATGCACGCATGCAATCCATCATCCTGCCCGTAGAGAATCTATCCACTGCGACTGGCACCGGGAACTCCTCGTGCAAGGATGCTACTATGTAGTCCTTGCTCCCCTCCGGTATGTTCCTCCAATGATCCAGGACGTTGTGCCGAAAAACTTGTTGGCACAACTCCCTCATACGAGCCATCACCCTCCTCCCCTCATCATTCATGATGATGGCTCCTAACCTGCCATCCACTAGGTATCCATAACCCCTAGGAGTATGCCTAAGATGGGCCCTCTCCCATCTCCGTCCACACTCCTAGGCATATCCAGGAGACCCCTGTACATCCAGTGTACCGACGGGGGTACCCTCTCCTGGAGTGCCACTCAAAGGGGTGCCACCAAAAGGCGTGCCATCTGCCGATGGCTGCGCAAAAGCCGGAGTAACTGGAGTGGACGTCCCCACAGGTGTGACAAATCCTGGAGGTGACGCAGCTCCAGCTGAACGACGAGACGGAGACACCACATCCATGTCTCCACAGCAGCACCCCCCTGATCCTCTTGCAGTCGCAGTCCCTCCCTCTAGCCCAAGTCGCGAGCGTCGAGATCGTCTGCTCGAAGCTGAAGCATCTGATCACACTGAAGCTGATCTAGTAGAGCACCGTGACGAAGAACGAGACAGCTCCTGATCTGCCATCTCTCTGAATCTCGCAAGCTGATCTGGAGACATGCATGCCATCATGTCCTGAAACTCCTCATCGCTCATCCCTCGACTCATCCTGAAAATGTCGATACCTGCATAGATAAAAAATGATGTTAGAATAATCAATTTAAACTATACAAAGCACATTAATATAAATCATTTTTGAAAAATCCCTCTTAAAATGCATATCTTATCTACCTTTATGGAAGATCTAAACAACGAATTGAGTAATATAATTCTCCAAGAATGAAGTATTCTATGGTCCCATGTTAATCTCCTGACACAACTCTGCATACACTGGAAGGTCGATAGACATGTCACCACAAAAGAACGAGTCTGCCTCGTTCTCAAAAAATTCTACGACTTCTGTATTTCCATCATTAATTGCCGATGCGGGCTCCATGCTTGCGGTGGCCTCCACCCCTTGTAATTTCGATCCCTCTATTTGCATATTTTCTTCATCTATGCCTGGAACATTGCTTTGATCATATACTCTCACACCTCGAGGAGTTGAAGGTATAACATACCACCATCGAGGTTGTCGGGGGTTTGGATAGAAGATTATCTATTCACAAACAATTACAAAGCGACTTCAAACCATTGTGACATAAACCATGTCGTATTACAATTAGCAAGCAAATGACTATTTGTACCTGTTCACAATGGGCCGGCAACATAAAGGTGTCGCGTAAATCCATCCATTTTTTTTCGGAATCTATTTCGAGAAATCCAGATGGACCTTGTCGAACTGTTGCTCCAGCTCCTCCAAGTACCACTTTGAACCACTGCACATCGAATAGTATCATGGAGAAGCTACGGTAATCCACCATAATAATACTTTGCAAGTTCCCAAAATACTCCATCTCATCCACAACCATGTTCGGATTTGTTGCTCGTCGTCGGCTCTCTTGCTCAAACCTTGCCATGACACCACAGTCCATTGTGGAGCGCATTTGGTCAATACGCTCCACCCGAAAATGCCGTCCACGCAACCACGCTGCACTATATATTTTGTACTGCACATTGAAACACTCAAATTAGATGTAGCAAGCAAATTTAGATACGACACATTCTAAACCCCTCATTATCTTTGGACTACATCCCCTCGAGAACTCCCACTCCTCCATTGAGACCTCTGTCCCTTCGCTGGATGCTGCGGTCAAGGCTCCATGCAACCATCGTGTTGATATAAACCGCGGCATCTCCTCCATGCCTTTGGGATATCGAATCGGTCCGTGACGCGTATTGCATCGGAATTCAGCTCGCACTTCCTCTCGATCTTGCCTTGCAATCTGGTACTTGGCGAGCCACATCTCCATGGAGGCATGGTGCAACATACAAAAGCGATTCAGCTTCTCTTCCATTGAGGCATCCATTCTTTTTTCTACCCCATTTCCAACCACCACATCTCCAGTCAGCCTATCATCGTCCTTTAGCGTCCATAGCATTTCATTGTCTGGTTCCACCATTGGTAGCCATTGTGAGATATGCACTAATGCCTCTGACACCAATCAACCTTCCGCCATGCTACCTTCCGGACGAGCTCGTTGTCGCACAAAGCCTTTCAGGGTTTTCATGAAGCGCTCCAAGAAGAACATCCATTGCGTATGGACAGGTCCAGCAATCTCCACTTCGTCCACAAGATGCACAAGAAGGTGAACTTGTATCGTGAGCATGCTAGTGGGCAGGTATTTCTCAAAGAGGCAGACCGTCTCAACTGCTCCCCACCTTGCGGATTCAATAGAGGACGTCTTAATCTCTTCTGTGAGATCCATTGCACCAAAGTCGACAACTTGTAAATGGCCCCGTGAATTTCTGGAGTTAGGCATCCCGCGATCGCGATCAGTAGGACAAACTGCCACAAATGAGAAAGCATTAAGAATAATGGTCACTTTTCAAATTTCAAAATGTCCACGCTAATTAAAATCCATTATGTTCACAAACCTAACATATCTTATGCCAATCATGGGATTTTGGCCCAGACATTTGGTCATCTTTAGAAAATGCAGACCTGAGAGAACGCATCATACCCGTCGGAGTGTGGATAGACTTGATTACTTGCTTCACAATGCGCTCTTCTTTGGTAGACAAAACCCAAGGAGCGCGAGGAAGCTGTACTCCCCCTTTAGCACTCGACTGCGGCCAAAGCGCCTCCATCTTACCTACTTCCTTTAAATCCATTCGTGACCCTATAGTGTCTCTCTTTCCTGTGATGTGGTCCCATAGCAAGCTGCCCACATTTTTGAAAATATGCATGGGATCCAACAAGTGGTTGACCTGTAAGTGGGTCCAATATGGCAACTCGTAGAAAACTGAGAACCGTCGCATTCCATTTGGATGTGATTCCGGGTTTACCATTTTCAGCTCGTACCAGCTTGCATCATTCATACGTGCTGGAGGTCGTCCAAGAAAACCTTCCCTGAGTTCATGATCCTCCGGCAAGAAAGCGGCATGTCCTTGATATACCATCTTCTTCATGGTTCGTGACCTTCGGGAGTCTAACTGTGGCCCACACAATGGACATGCATGATAACCTGAGGTAACGAGACCTGCAAGGCGATCCACGACCTAGTGAATACTTGATTGAATGAAATAAAATATAGATATTACCAGCGAGAACAAAGGTCTGCTCACCAGAGCACTCTCCCAATCCCGGAAAGTCATGCATCGTCCACATGAGAATGGCTCGAATGTTGGCTGACTGCCGACCATCGCGCCTGCTCATATCTTGCACCGTGACCCCCTCCTCCCACAAAATCTTAAGCTCATCGACTAATGGACGAAGATACACGTCCATATTTTTTACTTTGTAGCGGCCCGGGACGAGCAAGCTAAGGATGAGATATCCTTTCTTCGTAGAAAGCCATGGAGGAATGTTGTAGTTGACAAGCACTATAGGCCACACACTGTAAGAAGTCGAGCGCAGACCGAATGGATTCACACCATCCATGGCGAGACCGAGCCGAAGATTCCTTGGGTCTCGCGCAAAGCCTGGGAAGGTAGAGTCAATGTGGCTCCATGCGCGCGAATCTGCTGATATTCGTTGAACTCCATCCGTGGACCTATTCTGCACATGCCACGTTGTCAAGCTTGCCATGGCAGACATGCGAAACATGTGGTTTATGCGGGGGATGAGCGAAAAGTGTTTGAGAACTTTTTGAGGGATGGTCTGCCCTTGCAAGTCCTATTGATACCTGTGAGCACCACACTTTGGACATGTCTCCATAGTCTCGTATTCATCTCGAAACAATATGCAGTCGTTGATACATGCATGGATGTTATTGTAGTCCATGCCAAGCTTCCGTAAAACATGTCGTGCATCATCACGAGACTCAGGCATGGTGTTTGCAGGTGGCAATATATGATATTTCAATAACCTGAAAAAAATCATAAAACACCTTGAAAAAACATAAATGTTTGCAATAATACTGTTTAAAAAAAAACAATGAAGTATGTGTACAAGGTACCTGAATAACTCAATCACACTCGTATCGCTACAACCGTATTTTGCTTGCACACTTAAGAGTGCAAGCAATGTCTTCAACCGAGATACTCGGCACCCATCATATAATGGTATGGATGCTTCCTCTCTAAGCGGGTCAGATGTCTCAACATCCATGGGAATCAATGCATCGATCATTGCCTCCATCTCAGGCTCCAAGATTGTAGGCAAGTCTGGAAGGTTGTCTGTCTCCTCTGGCATTGACGGTATAGATGGGCCTTGCGAGTGGTCGATTGGCTCCTGCAATCCATCCATCGCACGTCCACGAACTCTTCTAATTGGCTGCAAAGGGTGCACTCCCCCTTGGGTCGAGACATCACCCCCTGGATACAAAATTTGCCAACAAGACCCAATCTTATTGTGTATGGTTTTCAATTAGCTTGAGAGTACAATGCATGAAAAATGCTAACTTCAAATTACCGTTTGCTGAAAATCCGCAATCGCCTGATCAATGATCTCAGATTGAAACTCGCCAAATCGTCGTACGTGTTCTATAGACAATCCGCGTTTTCGTCTAAATGCCAACTTGCATTGAGAGCAAGGACATGGGACACGCTGATTAAGAAACGCCTCGCGGTCTTGAACAATAAGACCTTCTTCCTTTGCCATCTTATCTACATTACAGCAAACGAGGCTTAAATGGATAGCTTTATGGAGATGTACGTCAAGTTGCAAGTTGACCATAAACCTTGCATTGTATATAGTAGTTGAGAGATTTTCCGATGTTATATCTCGGCCTTGTATCATGCTCAACGATTTGTTTGTCCCGGTAGATAATTATTTGCTATATCTCGGCTTTGAGTATAAGTAATCCATTTTAAAATTAATGCGCGCCATCTATGAAATTTTATAACTATAGTAATAAAATTTATTTCAATCAATTCTACTCATAGTCATAAGACCTGAGAGAAATTATACTATACTCAATTTAAGGGTTTCTTCTTCTATAACAATAATTTTGGGTTCATTTTGATGAAGTACGTGGCCCATGGCAAACCACATTGCATACCATTATCAATAAGTCTATTATCTTAAATTTCCTTCCCCTCCCTCTCCCTCTCTTTCTCTCCCTCTCCCTCTCTTTCTCTCACCCTCTTCCTCTCCCTCTCGTTCTCTTTCTCTCCCTCTCTCATTTCCTTCCCCTCCCTCTCCCTCTCCCTCTCCGTCTCCCTCTCTTTCTCTTTTTCTCCCTCTCCCTCTCTATCTCTCTTTCTCTCTCATTTCCTAAACAAGCAAAAAATAAAGTGATTTAAACATCCTCCAAGCAAAAGGGAGAGGGGGAGATACAATGCACTCTCCCTCTCTTTCTCTTTCTATCCCTCTCTAATTTCCTTCCCCTTCCTCTCCCTCTCGCTCTCTTTCTCTCTCATTTCCTCTCCTAAACAAGCAAAAAATAAAGTGATTCAAACATTAAACAAGCAAAAGGGAGAGGGAGAGAGAGAATGCACTCTCCCTCCTTCTCCCTCTCTTTCTCTTTCTCTCCCTCTCTTATTTCCTCCCCCTTCCTCTCCCTCTCCCTCTATTTCTCTTTCTCTTTCTCTTTCTCTTTCTTTCCCTCTCCCTCTCCCTCTCCCTCTCCCTCTCCCTCTCTTTCTCTCTTACTCTCTCGTTTCCTCTCCTAACCAAGAAAAAAAGAAAGTAATTTAAACATTAAACAAGCAAAAGGAAGAGAGAGAGAGAGAATGCACTCTCCCTCTCTTTCTCTTTCTCTCCCTCTCCCTCTCCCTCTCCCTCTCTTTCTCCCTCTCTTTCTCTCCCTCTCCTTCTCTTTCATTTCCTCTCCTAAACAAGCAAAAGAGAACGATTTAAACCTTCAACAAGCAAAAGAAAGAGAGAGGGAGACTCACCAATGAGATATGGCGAGCGTGGGCGGCTTCTCTTTGCAACGAGGGCTCCTCCTCTCCTTCGCGAACAATGGCGGAAGCGGCGGCGGCGGTGGCAGCAAGTCTCTTCCTCTTCTTCTCTCACAAAGCCTTCGCTCTCTCCCTCGCTCTCGCTCTCAAAAGGCGAAGAAAAGAAAATGAAAACGGTGCTCTGGTTTCGGCCGCGCTTTTTTTCCCTGCGGCGTTGCTATTGGCATCGCTATTTGCGTCGCAAATGCGACGCAAATAGTGACACCAGTTGCGACGCAAATAGCGACGCCAATATCCGCCGTCGCTAATCGGCGTCGCTAATTGCCCAATTCCTTGTAGTGAATATGATTTTTTTTTCATAAAATGATATATAATACTAAAATTTTCTAGAATCTTTATTATGTCATCCAATTCTTCCTTCAGAGCTTATGTTTCCTCTAATTACCATGGTCTCCTAAAATTTTCATGTCATTAAATCCTTGATATAATCAATGTTACTAGGCACCACGAGTATGTCCCATACTACAATCTCTTGAAGAGGATCTACCATGTCTTCTTCCTTGACCTTGAGTAAAATGCTTGGAATTTTTTGTCACTTCTTTTTAATAATTAACCTTGCATGTTAATCTATTTAATTATCATAAGGGAGAAAAAGTCATTAAAATTTGAAGATGGCTTTTGTACATATACAAAAGAAATAAGAGTTTACTAGGCCTTCTTATTACTAAAACCACCCAAAGTAGATGAAATCAAATCATTATCTCACCTTCAAAGTATACTTATTTACAACCATTTTCGTTTCTTCAAACTATTCAACTCTAGATTGAGCTAAATCTTCCATGTTTTTATATTCAATGGAAATATTATTTTGTAAGAGATGGAAAATAGGATACATAGGGATAGATATCAAAGGGGAAGGTACCAATCATTTTTTATCTAATTTTGAAATAAGTACAAGTATTTTCTTATTTCATCTCTCTTCCTGTCCTTTCATGGCTGCCAGGCACCTCTTTCCTTTGTTCCTATATTTCTCTCTCCATTTTTTATTTTTCTCTCTCCTCGTCTAGATTTTCTCTCTCCTATATACTCTTCTTCTCTCTTTCTTGTAGATTTCTCTCTCCTCTGAGGTCCCTTCATGACAAGTGATATCAGAGCATAGGCTTTTGATCCATTTGATTTTCTCAAATTTAGACATATTTTTTCCAAATTTCCACTATCAAATCTTGGATAGTATGTACAAGAGCCACATGGCAAGCACTTGCAGGTATTCGACTTGGAGCAGAGACTAATCTTGAAGCTCTAAAAAAGATCTTGGAGAGATTAAGCTAGATTGTGGCTAAAGTGGCAAGTCGTATTGCATCTATTACAGGCTATTTTGAAGGTAACTTGGTAAAATAGGAGTTAACTGAACCTAGGAAAAGAATAAAATGTGGTTACTTTTCAAAGAGAGGGTTTTGTTTTCCCTTTCTTGAAACTTTCTTGCAGGTTTCATGGATTATGTAGCCAAGATCTCTTCCTATCTCTCAAACCCTTGCTCTTCTTGACAAAGCAATACTTGATCAAGTTTCTATACTTCATATCCTTCATAATGATTACCAATAAGATTTAGGAAAGCTTAGCCATGGTGCATAGAATAGACCCAAAAAATGGAACACATTTTTTAACCTAATGTTTGCTTGATTCTTGCTCATGGTTCCTATTCTCAGGTCGCCATGGTGTTTCTGTTGGTCACTAGCAAGTGAAAACTCTTAGAAATCATCAAGATTTGTGCTCCATTCTTCTTCTTATTGCTCTCTTGAAATCCTAACTATGCAATCCATGGGTAGCCATTAAATATTGAACAAAGATTTTCAATTTCAAAGGGCTTTTGCTTCATTTTATCTCTAGAATCTATCTATAACAAGATTCTCTCAAGATTTGATCAAGATTAGACATTGGAGCTTTCTTCATTTCTTCAAGCTTTCGTGGAGTATAAATTTGGGGATTCTTCATCAAGCTTTACATTCTTTGTTTCTAAAGTATAACTTGAAGCCTTTTCTACATGGTTTACTTCTTCATGGCCAACATTGAAGGTTGAAGGTTAGTTTTCTTCCATTGAAGCAACATAAAGCTTCTTCTAATGAATTAAGAAGGGTATCTTTGAATCTTTTCTTCTTCAAGTTCCTCAACACTTGCAATATCAAGAGGCATTCTCTAATGTTGAATGCTCAATTATAAGCTTCAACCATAGCTATTAGTTCAACAACTCTATTGTCTTCTTTTAAGCAAGGCTCTTCAACCTTGGTAAGATTGAAGATTGTGGAGCTATGGGCTTCAATTTAGAAGAAACATTGTTGGCATTACAAATGTTTATGTTGGCATTCGTTGATTCATCTTGGTAGTGATCCACTTCATGCACTAATTATAGGACACTACTCCTATATTACAGTCATTAAAATGGGTGGTTTGGGACATTGACTTCTCTTCATTGATAATAGATTAATGACTTGGTATCCTACAGAGTGCCCATAGATCAATGAATCTATAGGGTTAAATAGGGTCAAAGGTGGATTTATAGATCTCTTACAAGATCATCTAAACAAGGTAGGTTGTGGATAGTTTCAATCAACAAGTTTGGGCTATCATATCCTTTTCTAACCTGCTTTAGAATTTATTGTTGAGTCTTTCTTCGAAGAACAAGAAACTGTTTGCTTTAATTTGAACAAAGAAGTTTGTCAATAAGATCTTTCAGTCAAAAGTTATGGCTAGTTTAGTACTTCTAGGTACAACATGACTACACTTTCCATAGGCAAGGAAATAGAGTATTATGAATCTTATGAGAGATATCGATTCTAATAGGATGGATATTCCTTTCATACAAATTATGGATACTTTTGCACATGCTCTCATGACTTATGATGACTCTTAAATGGCATTGGAAATGATAGATGTGAGTTTGGTTGAGCAAGTAATTATCCATCAGTTGCAACCACTTACTTCTCACTTAGTTCAGCAAGGTGCAGGCTCTTATGAATCCCTATGATAACATAGTCTTAGAAGGATGTATATGTAATGTTAAAGCTAAAAGTATGTTATTTGTGTTACTAACCATGAAACAACTATAGTTTTAAACTGATTTTTGGGTATCAATGAAGTATTTTTGCAGCAATGGTACTACTGTTCTACAATCTCTTCAAGGTAGGGATGTATTACATTGGCTTGTATAATTGCTTAATCAGTCATCTGAGTAGTAGTTAGAATATGCATTAGTATTTCTTTCCACTCTCTTTGCTGAAATTGATACTAATAAGTGCGCTACTATAGTTCATACACCTCCATTGGTTAGGAAGGGATCATAGGCTTCATTAGAAGAACATTTAGCATGGAAAATCTTAGATGTTTTCTATCTTCATCTTGATTCGTCTTTGTATCTACCATGAGGATATTAGAATTTGTAGAGATGGCTATAAATCTTTTTCTTAAGCATGTTGCATGGAAAAAGAAAATGCTTGCATTGAATGCTACTTGGTGCAATCAATTGAATGATAGTGCTTAGCCTACTCTACAAGATGTGGTTACTTTTTTTGGAGCATTTTGATGTTGGTCTTACGTCTAAACTTGGAGAGTTAAACCATCAACAACAAGTATAGTTTGTACAAAGCCATGATGGAGAGGATTATTCCGTTGACTTTGAACAACAAATCAATGGGAATTGGCCAAATGCACTACTAAATTCTTTGTTTCTTCAAGGTAATGATGATGAAGTAGACAATGGATTTTATGATATGTAAGAGAAAGAGCATGAAGAGGCTAGTGACCAAGATGAAGATCATGAAGACTAACTATATGAAGAAGACCAAGAAGATAAGTAGAGAATCCTCTAGCGTGAAGGTACCAATTATTTTGCATCTAGTTTTGACTTACGTACAAGTATTTTCTTGTTTCATCTCTCTCTTCCTATCCTTTCATGGTTGCTAGCCATCTCTTTCCTTCTTTCATGTCTTTATCTCTCCATTTCTAATTTTTCTCTCTCCTCATCTAGATTTTCTCTCTCATCTACACTCTTCTTCTCTTTTTGTAATCTTCTCTCCCCTCTTTCTCTCTCCTCTTAGGTCCCTTCATGACAAATTTTTAAGGTGATCCAAGCTACATGTGAACTTTATGCATTTCTAGTATATATGAGCCAAATATTATCAATGACTTTGGATAATAAATACATTACCTTTTTATCTTTTTCATTCCATTTTTCCGGTATCTTGAATTCTTCTTCAGTGGGACAATCACTTTTCTCTGATTCTTTTCCTTGACATGAAAGAAACTCATATATGCATTTCTCAATAAGAAAGTTCGCTACATAAAACTTTCATGGTAGATAATATCTCGTTTTTAGCATCTCAATAATAGGATTTTCACTATTCTCGCTAATTTTGATAGAATTCAGTATTAAATATCAAGGAAATATTTTGAAACCTTTCATAAAAAGTTCACAATGATAGATTATGTAGCATTTCCATTGACTCATCAATAATACACACAATCTGCAATTTGTTTGCAAATAAACCTTGTGTTTTCTTTCTAACAAACATCGCAATACTTATAGATTTGAAATATATAATCTATATACCTAAGAATAACCAATCTAAAACTGTTATCTGTAACCTTGCAAGGCCAAAATGATCTTAGATAACCAAAAACATTATTCTGAAATCTTTGACATGTGTGCATAAGAATGACCATGACGCAACCAAAATTATAATATACCCTTTGCGCAACTACATTGGGGCTTAATATTGTTGTGCACAACTTTTTGTAGCTAAAATGGGGGTTAGAATGGTTTCAGATAGCCAAAAATACCGTTTTTCTTACACATCAATTCCCATAATAATTTGATATTTTTGCTCTACCTATTTCAACTATTTTTTGCACATGTTTGCACAAGTAGTATCCAAGGGAAAGAGTGAAAGAATCTTTGGGGTAGGGGCAAGGGGGGGTCACTCATAAATATATGTATGTATAACATGAGTTCAAAATAAGGGATTTGTAAAATACCATTTGTATACATTTTTTACATATAGAAGGGTGTCATATAAAGGGGTTACTTATAGATTGAATAAAAAAGGGTTGTGTTTTATTTTTAAAAAGTCATAGATTAGAATATTCAAAAATAGGCCATGAACTCATGTTATATAGAGGACACACACACACACACACACACACACACACACACATACATACATACATACATACATACATACATACATATAGTGAACCCTATGAGGAGAGAAATGATGAGCTCTTTACTGTTGTCATGCCACTATGCGGACATAGTGTGGAAAACCTTGGAGTACATAGTGTACAAAAACAACACTGCGAACTGGGGAGAAGACGAAGAAGGAGCGATTTGGGAGAATTTTGATCAAGCATCCTAGGGTTTTACCCCCCTTTTGGAGCTAACAGAACCATTAGATTTGAAATCTGAGTACCAGAGAAGAAGCTAGTATTTGGTGCATATTTTTGGCTTATCAAGGAGCTTCAAGAGATCTAATACTTGGAGGTTACTAAGAGTGGTTGTTGGTTATTGGATGTATGTGGAAGCACTGATCCAATATTGTTTGGACTACTGTGTAGTGAAGATCCATTTAGTAATTTTGACACTCATTTAAGTGCCATTTTCAAAGTCCCCTTTTCAAATTAACAAAATACATTATGCACATACATTATATAATAGTTTAGCATGTACTCATTGAACAATATTAAAAAGTTTCTTTTCAATGAACAAGGAGGTGTGTTTAAACTCATATGATCTAATACTATTTTATGGATACATTGGGTGAACTAGTATTGAGAGAGAGAGAGAGAGAGAGAGAGAGAGAGAGAGAGAGAGAGAGAGAGAGAGAGAGAGAGAGAGAGAGAGAACATGTGTGCATGCATGTGAGATTTTGACTAGAGAGTGTATGTGAATGAGTGTCCATATATGAGTAAGAAAGAAATTATCTATGTGTACATGTATGTGCACACACACTTACATATGAGTCATTGGCTAAGGGAGTGAGTTAGCACATGGATGCATTCATTTATATGTGTTGAGAAGTATACAGAACTATGTGTGTGTACATACATATATGTGTGCATTATGTGAGGAGTGTGATTGTATGTGTGGAGTGTGAGTGAGATGGTATGGATATATGTGTAAATGTGTACGTGTGTGTGGAGAGTGAGTATGTGTGCTTTTGTGTGGAGAGTGATTGAGTATGTGTCTATATATAGGTATTTATGTTCGAATGGGTGTAAAGAAAGCAAATGTATCTTTAGATAATAATTTCAATACTAGTCTAAGAGTTGACACACATCCAACAATGAGAATATTAAGCTTATAGGAGAGAGAGAGAGAGAGAGAGAGAGAGAGAGAGAGAGAGAGAGTTGACATGTCAATAATTTCTCCAAAATACAAAGTAGAATTTAAAATGTAAACCTCAAGAGATGAAAATGAGATAGATCATATAAGTGAAATGGTTTTTATATAAATTCATCAAGAGTTATAAGTATATCAAAACTCAAAGTAGCATAAAACCTCTTCTAGTACCAATATCTTTAAGTGCACAAACTCCAATGTATCTGAACTCTTTACAATTCACCATGATTCCTTTGAATGTCTTCTAAGGTGAAGTTTTTGGATAGACAACATGCTCTACATTTTCTCTCTCTTTACAACTAAGCTATTGATGTATCCTATAATGTTTTCCATGTTTACATCTCCATGGAAATGGAGGAGGTCATCAAGATTTTCAACTTCAGGATCGAGGACCTCCACTATTGAGTGTATCTTTACCCTTTGATTCTTAGAATACATTTCTCTCCAAGAGTCCTAATCTGACTCTAAACCATAGTAGTAGAACAAGAATTGGGATCACTTGATGTTGCCTTGTACAAACAAACCAAATCCAGAATTTGGAATATTTGAAGTCTCGATTTCATACTTCACACCATCTAAATAAAATATTTTCTTTCAAGGGGGTAATAGATTCATTACGAAATTCACTTGACTTGAATCTACCATGACTCAATATTGCCTTTGATAGACCCTCTTCTAACATGGTTTTTTCTACCAAGAGAAGTGGATTTTATTAGCTTTCTAATAAAAATATCATTAACACTAGTCTTGTAGTAAAAATATAGTTTTATGGCAAATAGGACCCTCTACAAAAAATTCCCTTTCTCATCAATAAGAAAGATTAAGAAGAAATGGTTTGGAAAAATGTGATCAAGACAAGTTTATAGTTGAAAAAAAAAGGTCAAAATAAGCTAGAAAGTGTATATTTTTAGGTTCATCTTAAAGACTATTTTTGCATGAAGTAAAAAACTTTTAGTATTCCTAATCAAGACCATCTTAGAAAATTTTTTATCAGACTTAAACTTTTATGAAAATAAAATTTTGATATGCATAGTATCCGGTACCGTATATAAATAAAAATTTGATATCTATATATGATTGTACCAATTTTGAATCCAACTACGGTACCGGATATAAATAAAATTTTGATATCTATATATGATTGTACCAATTTTGTAGCTTCGATATGTATGCTTTTGCTAATATATCATTTATATAAGATCCACAATCATAATCTAATTTTATAGCATAAGTAATATATGTTGATCAAACATATTTTTAATGCTTATTACCTTGGGGAGAGGGGGGTCACTCATAAATATATGTGCGTATCATGTGGATCAAACATAAGGGATTTTTCA
This sequence comes from Lygodium microphyllum, assembly GCF_053477565.2. NCBI lineage: Eukaryota > Viridiplantae > Streptophyta > Polypodiopsida > Schizaeales > Lygodiaceae > Lygodium > Lygodium microphyllum. Next base: position 64,512,010 of record NC_141141.1, read on the forward strand.
AATACTATTTATTTACATATATTTTATATACATAAGGGTACCATATAAAGGGGTTATTTATAGCTTGAATAGAAAATGATTATATTTTATTTAAGTTTTTTATAGATATGGGTATTTATAAATAGGCTTTGAATACATGTGATATAGAGGATATATATATATATATATATAGTGAATCTCCTGATCTTATTACTCTCTTTGAGAGCTCAACCCAATTCATAGTAAGCCTTGTTTGTTATACATAACCTTGAAAATCCTTGTGAACAAGAAGGGTTTGCTTGTATGAATTGTAATGTATATGATTTGCATGATCATTTAAGCGACACTTATTTTATTGATTATGAATAGAATGACTAGATACACATGAGCTTAAATAATTGTAATTAACTTCAGGGATCTCTTCTACCAAGAATTGATGTGTGAAGCTCTTCCACTCCTCTATGACATCTTGAAAATACTTGTTTTATTGATGAACCTTTGTGATCCCGAGCTAACCAAACTTGTAAAAGCATATCATCTTATTGATGTCGTTTAATTCCTTTGGTCGAAGAAGATAAGGCAACAACTCCAAGCATAAAATATCATTTGATTGACCAATAAAAGAATGAGAAAAAATGCATTTCTCCCTTGATTTTTTCATCCTTTGAATGGACAATTATCAATGAGAAGAGTGTTCTTTGTTTTGCATATATTCTAATATTGATTGCAAGATTTTAAATTAGAACTTCTAATTAAACCATGATTTTGGAAGCATCAAATCAGTATTTAGGTATACTTTTAAATTTCTCAGATAAATCAATTGAATATCAGTATTAAATATCAATATCAATACACAAATAAATATCAATCCGAGGTATATAGAAGGAGAGGATGAGAGTTGGATTTTAGAGCCCATTTTGAAGTGGAAAAGTGGCCCAAGAAGAGGCGTAAAAGACCAATTTTTCATGAAAAATGAAACGGTTGCGGATCGATGAGCTAGAACTTTCCTAGAGTGAGTTTGATGCTAGGAATCCAAGCAAGTCTCGGATTATTGATTGGAGTCTGTTTGATCCCCCATTTAATCCCCGCAAGGTTTCGCATTATGAAGCAACTATGTGATCCAGGAGCTGAAAAGTGCATCATGAAGACCCGTTTATAGCTTTGGATGTCACGAAGCTAGTCAGCTACTAGTGTAATAAACCCCCCTATTCGTGTCCCATAGGACCCCCCTAAAAATAATTAAAATTATATATATATATTTTTGCTTCCCCCCTATCGACGCTGCTAGCTGGAAGGAGGGAGGGGAGGTTGAAGAGGATGACGACAACGATAATGAAGATGATGAGGAGGAGGAGGAGGCCACCTAGACTACCATCCTCCTAACCCTCTCGACCATCAGCCTGCAGCTGAGAGTCTGCAGCCAGCTGGGGAGCTAAGAACCCCTGCCACCATGCACAATGCTGACAGGTGGTGGATAGGGTAAGACACCACCACCACCACCCCATACCACCTTTCCCCCACCTCCCTCCCATTATAAAATCCCCCCGTCCCATCAAAATAAAAAACCAAGGAAAATATGCTCAATGTGTTGCTCAGAGAGAGAGAGAGAAAGAGAGAGAGAGAGAGAGAGAAGGTTCTAGAAGGGTCTTTTCCCCTCCCCTCCTTAGAGGAAGATCACACACACCTCCCCTTCCCTTCTATCCCATGAACCTTTTCCCCCATTTGCCCCTCTATTGAGTAAGAGGCTCCTGAAGTCCCTACGGGGGGGTTGCATTTAAAGAGAGAAAGATCAAGAATGGCCCCCAAGTAGAGAATGCCATGTGCAGATGGCAATTCCACAATCCGTAACGAAGCTTCGGGCAAGGGCATCACTATTAATACAACTATGGTACCGAATATAAGTAATACATTTCCAACTTGTTAGATGCTTGCTTTGATTCTCGTATGAGATACATTAGGCCCCGTACTATACCACATGAGAATAGTTCATTGAAAATGATGAATTTCATCTCAAATACTTGAAAGATTGAATTTTCAAAATGCATGTATCAAGAGAAGTTAATTGCACCTGGATGCTATGCGATAAATACATAGTGTAAACACCATGTAAGGTTCCAAAGTATTGTCGAGTTCCCTTTCTTGCAAATAGTAGGTATGTTTTCACCATATCGAGGGTATATGTTGTAGCTTGCACACCTGATGGATTGCACTGTAGGCAATCTAGTGTAAAAGAAATTCATTTTTAAACCTCTAGATTTTTGTCCAAGATCTTGCTAATATCATGAATTGATAGCTCATGTTTGATAGATTGGGATCTTGAGGATGTGCATAGTTAGTACAAACAATGATCATAAGGATTAAAACTAAGATGTCGTGAGATTCGTATGATAACTAGTACTTTCATCAATCCAATTCCAGGTTAGGCTAGATACAAACAACAATTCCTGGCCTCAAAGGCAAGTAGAGAGCTCAAGGAATAGGAAACCCTAAGTCAAAGGAAAGACCAATACTTTTATACTTATTAGGAAGAAGGTTGGGTTGTTGATCAATGTAAGTGATCAATAGAACTTACATATTGTATAGTTGTATGAGACCTTAAGATATGCCTTAGCTGAAGGAAGGGAGTATTAAGTAAAATTTTGCATAGTATCGCTCTTAGATCCCAAGGGGGAAACCGAATATGTGGATGAAAATGTTATTGCGTCTATTCTTGCATTGTTTGGAAAAATGCAATTGGTTTTGCTGGTTGATCAAACAACATCCTAAATGCTTTTATACTCAATTGATTGTTGGATTGTTGTTTGGATGATTATTCCAAGTGCTTGTGATTGATGGTAAATTCATGGGAAGGGTCTGTGTGATGAAAAATTTCCATGGGAATAAAGGAATTTTTTCCTGGAAAATGATATTAGGACTCACTACCTTGATTGTGCTTGATTCTCAAATGATTTAATGAAGGAAATATTTTTTGCAGGGGTGGATCACCTCCACGATCACACCGCGGAAAAACCCAAAAAGGGCACTGCTCGATTCATGGGCCGAAGGTGGAGTAGTGAAAAGGCCAACCATGGGAATAATGTTTCATTTCTAGGTAGCTTGCGGGTCAGGTGGAGCTTTGGACACCCCTTGCGAAGTCTAGACTAGAGTTCAAGACCTCCGTGGCCCCAACGTCTATGGCATTGGAAGATCCTATTCTAGATAAAGGATGGAAATTGTGGCACGGAAAAAGGGACATAGAATTTCTCCTATATGGACAAGAGGTAAATATTAACTTAAAGATAAGTTAAGGAACTTGTTTGTCAAAAGGACTGCTTGCTTTGTTTTTGTGTCGGTATAAATTACGCGAATGAATCGTGTTTCCTAAAAGGCTTAATTAAGGAAGCTGAATTTAAATGTCACACATAAATGTGATAGGACCCAATTAAGTAACTAAAGAGCACCTATTGAGGGAAGCGGGTGCGAGGAACCCCTGATGGGTCCTCTCACAAGGTTTTATCGACCCTTAGGAATTGTTAGGTTAGAACCCCAATTCATGCCGCTTTAGGGGACCAGAATGGGACTTTGCCCTACATGTAGAGAGGTTGAGCGGCGCATCCCTTTTATTTCCTATTCTCTATGAACCAAGTGCGGCATGGATGCGCTTCAACTTGGGTATCTCTGCGTAAAGTAGGATGTCCAAGACTGATGCTAGAATGATGTTAGGAGACCTTGACCACTAGGAACCCAAATTTAAAGTCGATCCGAATGGGTTTGGCTGTGAACATTTTTTTGCGAGGCGAACTCAAGAAACCCTAGGTGACAAACTCCCTAACATTCCATGGGAGTACTGAGCAGTGTCTCTTAGATGATGGACCGCTAAAAATTTACCTGGACAGCTCATTGGTAAGCATGTTACAGTTGGTATCAGAGCAAAACTTCATAATGATATGTGATTGCTTAATATATGGTTCGTAGACATATCCTAAACAAAATAACCTAAGTGGTATGGCTTGATTGTCAAGCACCTTCTACACCCACGAATACTGACATGCAAGAGAAGAAATTTCTTCTCAAGCAAATTAAGGCACCCGAGTTTGGAGGAAAAGGAATAGATGCCGCAAACGAAGGTGAAGATATGGATTGAATTGATCAATGGTTATTTCTCTGCTGTTGCAGTAACTACTTCTGCCAATCAAGAAATGATAGCCAAACTTAAGTTAGTTGGCTAGGCTTGAATATGGTGGAAGCAATGGTGCAAAGATCAAGGTATTTCTAAAGTCATTGTCACTTTGGGTTCAACTGAAAGACGATATACGTAGACAATACCTTCCGCCAACCTACTAGACTTTGAGGATAAATAAATTCTTCAAGCTAAAGTAGTAGGAGTTAACCTCGGAAGCCTACTACTCAAAGTTTGTATCCCTACTAAAATACGCACCACCTATGGATATTGCGCAACAAGTATCCAAGTTTTGCCATGGCCTGAATACTCCTCTCAACGACTGTCTTGACGCAATGCGTCCAATAGACTTGCAAGATGCATTACTTCGAGCAAAGCCAATCATCCAAGAACTTAAATCAGGCAATTGTGACAAAGATGATTCCTGAGAGATCAGGACAAGAGATGCCACACGTGCGGAGAGATAGGGCACATCCATAAGAGATGTCCCAACCATTGATGCTTCCACTGCAATGAGCCAGGGCACATCCAAGAATAATTCCCAGACTATCTAGAAGATATTAAGAATCCAAGAAAATGAAGCTACACAAGTGTAGTCTTTGGATATATAGAGGAATCAGATGAAGAGGAAGACCTAGAATCCACTACACCTCTTCAAGATTATTAGAAATCCTAGAATATTTTATCAACATGCAATACAACTTGTATTAGGATATACCTTACTCTTCTAACTATAGTTAACCCGAGAAATATGATTGCATCAATTTTGAGCCTAGAACTTACAAGTGATCAAAGATTTTTTAGCAAGGAATGACAATTATAACTTGCAATGAATTTCTCTTAAGTTGTTCCTTTTCAACTAATATAGATTGGGTCTTACTAGAATGTGGAAGCTTGGGAGTATTCTTTAGTATTACAAGCAAAGCCGATTATCCACGGATCTTAGTCCAAATCTAAAAAGAGAAAAATTTGAAAATAAAGTTCCCAAGATAAAGAACCACTTCAGTCTGCTAAAAGGATCCTAGGGCAATTTGGTTTAAAGAAGAAAATCCTACCAAAGATAACCAAGAATCTTTGACCACAAGTGATAAAGTTTCACAATGTTTCTATTGCAAGGAGCTAGGTCATTTCAAATGGGAATGTCCAAAGCACCCTAAACAACGATGCTCTTAGTACCACAACATTGGATATATCCACGTCAATTGTCCCAACAAGACTCAAAGACAACTTGAACTTACAAGAAATGAAGTTATACAATCTTCAATGATCTAGGACCTACCAAGAAATTATCAAATACTTGGGGAAAAAAACCTAGAAGATATTCATGAGATGTAACTACAATAAAATTTCCTCTTGTAATCCACACTCGGATATATCAAATACAATAAGTTGTTGTTTTAAAAGAGCGCATGCTTATGAGTGGTTAGAGTGTGGCAACGAATACGTGATGGGTCCTAACCCACAGGTTCCAAAATAAAACCCACAGTTTCTTTCGAGATGAGGATATCTCGAGTTCTCTAAGGGGGAGAGGATGTAATAAACCCCCCTATTCACATCCCATAGGACCCCCCCAAAAATAATTAAAATTATTTAATTTTTTTTTCTTTCTCCCACCTATCAACGCCACCAGCTGGCAAGAGGGAGGGGAAGTTGAAGAGGACTACGACGATGATAATGATGATGATGAGGATGAGGGGGAGGCCACGTGGCCAACCCCCCCTAGCCATGTCGGCTCTGTCCGCAGCCACTTGGTGGCTGAGAACCCCCATCGCCATGCACAACGGCAACAGGTGGTCGGTGGGGTAAGACACCACCAGCACCACCACCCCATACCACATTTTCCCCACTTCCCTCCCATTATTAAATCCCCCCATCAGAAGGAAAAACAAAGGAGAAGACACTCGGCATGTTGCTGAGACAGAGAGAGAGAGAGAGAGAGAGAGAGAGAGAGTGAGAGAGAGAGAGAGAAGGTTCTAGAAGGGTCTTTTTCCCCCTCTTTAGAGGAAGATCACACACACCTCCCCTTCCCTTCTATCTGACGAACCTTTCCTCCCATTTACCCCTCTATTGAGCAAGAGGCTACTAAAGTCCTTGCAAGGGGGTTGCACTTCAAGAGAGGAAGATCGAGAATGGCCCCCAAGCGGATAATGTCACGTGCAGATAGCAATCCCACAACCTGAAATAAAGCTTCGAACAAGGGCATCGCTTTAATCCAACTACGGTACTGGATATAAGTAATAAATTTCCAACTTGTTAGATGCTTGCTTTGATTCCTGCATGAGATACATTAGGCCCCGTACTATACCACATGAGAGTAGTTCATTGAAAAGGATCTCAAATATTTGAAAGATTTAGTTTTCAAAATGCATGTATCAAGAGAAGTTAATTCCACCTAGATGTTATGCGATAAATTCGTGCATAGCGTAAATAGCATATAAGGTTCCAAAGTATTGTTGACTCCCCTTTCTTGCAAATAGTAGGTATGTTTTCACCACATCAAAGGTATATGTTGTAGCTTGCACACCTGATGGATTGCACGGTAGGCAGTCTAGTCTAAAATAAATTCATTTTTGAAACTCTAGATTTTTTCCCAAGCTCTTGCTAATATCACGATCTGATAGCTCATGTTTGGTAGATTGGGATCTTGATGATGTGTATAGTTAATACAAACAATGATCATAAGGATTAAAGCTAAGATGCCTTGAGATCCGTCTAATAACTAGTACTTTCATCAATCCAATTCGGGGTTAGGCTAATATACAAACAATAACTCCCAACCTTAAAGCCAAGTAGAGAGCTCAAGGAATAGGAAACCCTAAGTCAAAGGAAAGACCGATACTTTTATACTTATTGGGAAGAAGGTTGGGTTGTCGATCAATGTAAGTGATCAATAGAACTTACATATTGTATAGTTGTATGAGAGCTTAACATCTGCCTTAGCGGAAGGAAGTGAGTGTTAAGTAAAATTTTGCATAGTATCACGCTTAGATCCCAAGGGGGAGAGGGAATATGTGGATGAAAATGTTATCACGTCTATTCTTGCATTGTTTGGAAAAATACAACTGGTTTTGTTGGTTGATTAAATAACATCCTAAATGCTTTTACATTCAAGTGATTGTTGGATTGTCATTTTGATGATTATTCCAAGTGCTTATGATTGATGGTAAATTCATGGCAGGGGTCTATGATGACAAGTGTCCATGGGGATAAAGGAAATTTTTCTTGGAAGATGATATTAGGACTGATTGCATTGACTATGCTTGATTCTTTAAGGAACTTGTTTGTCAAAAGGATGCTTGCTCTGTTTTTATGTCCATGCTATAAATTACGCAAACGAACCTTGTTAAAACTGAAAGGCTTAATTAAGGAAGCTAATTTTAAATGTCACACATAAATGTCGTAGGACCTAATTGAATAACTAAAGAACTCCTATTGAGTGAAGTGGTGTCGCAGTGCGTAGGATTGAAGCTCACCACAAGGGTTTGGCAAGTAAGTTTGACAATATAGATGGAGATGTGTCTTCAAGAGATAAGTAGATTACAATGAATATTTAAAGGTTCAAGAGGTACTTCATGGTCAATCACAAGGGTTTGAGAGAAAAGAATGTATGGGGGTTCAAGAGCTTAGACTCTTGAGATGGTAGAGATAAGAGAAGAATTGAAGGTTTCAAGCCAAGTCCTTGAAGATGTTAATAGAGCTTCCAACTGCATGTTCTTAGCAAAGATCACAAGAGTATTATCTCATAAGTTCTAATTCAAATCAATCTTGTTTTCTTAACTGTAAGAGCAATCAAAAAATCAAGTACAATACGCTATCATGTATCATAAACAACTTTGCATCCCATCATTCATACATGAGGCCATAGCATGAATCAACTTTGCATGATTACATTCAATGTAGACTATTAGGGACAAAATCTTATGAGTCAATTACAAGGCTTGTAGGGCAAAGAGAGTTGCTTCAAGAGAGCTTCAAATTGAGTTCTTCATAAGGATAAGTTACCACAACCAAGAAATCAGAGAAAAAGCTCCTCTTAATTCAATTCAAAGCATCTATGAATGATCTACAAACATTTTCCTATCATAGGGGCACATAATACTTACATATTTTGACAAGATGTCTTTTGTAGAGTAAGAAATGAATGTAAGTAAGAAATAAATTAAAAGAACACTGATGTAACTAATTCTCTAAATATGACTGAGGATATCAACCCCAAATTAGCCCACAGAAGAGAAGGGGTTCAAAGAAATAGAAGACATAGATGAATACTCACAGAAAGAAATGAAAAATGTGTAAGAATGATAACAAAGATGAGGCCTGTCAATTTATTCCTGCATTATAAGAAGATAAAACTCTTGTAGAAAAAAACGTGTGTAAAAGACCTTCCTCTATGTTGCTCAGATTGCCAATTTGATACCTCCATTGGCTTCGAAAGGGGGGTAAAATAGCAGGACACCTACCCATAATTAAGCTTGATCACTCTTTCTTCATCTTCCACTTTGGAGTGTTGTTCACTACCTGAAAACAGCAATCGCGCGTCGCATGATTTTCCCAATTTCTCTTTTTACATAAAATCCTCTCAAATTAGCTAAAAGCTACATGCTTTCTTTTACATGTTATCCTAATCTAGAAGTTATCTATAGTTTTATGGATTTGTACAAGAGATAATATCTAAAATATTAAAAATTGGCTAAAACTTATCCAAAAATCTAATATTTTTGAACCATGGACACTAACACTAATTTCTAAAATGGCATTGGCTTTCTAAATCAATAAGAAAGCCACACTCTAGATTTTTTTTTTCTCGGTGTGCACATAGTGGTACGACATCTACCCCTCCTAACTTGCACATCCTTTGGCATGTGCAAAAGTCTTATAGATTTGCAGTGTCACAAGAAGTATCTTCTACCATGTCAATGTCTTCATCTTATACCTCTTCTTCTTCCTCTATGTCTTCATGTCTTGAATTATATGCAAGTCTTCTAACTCATATGTTGAAATTTCTCTTCATTTGAAGATCCTGATTCTTTTTCCAACTACAGGTATCTTCATGCTTGTCCCATCCAATTCAGCGAATGAATATGTGGCATTTTGATGAATGACCTTTATCACATACGTACCAAACCAACACTTTACCATCTTCCTAGAAGGACTGTATTGATAGTCTAGGCTGCTGTCAAAGACAAGCACCTAATCATTTTCTTGAATTGCTCTTGGCCAAAGTCGATGTCATTTATAAAATCTTCTTTTGTTTTTTAGTCTTGTTGTTTTTAACTTCTTAATGGCTTACTGAACATCTTTAGGCCTTCTTTCTAGTTGCTATATGCATAAAGTCAGCAACTCTTCTCTACTAATGCCTTCCTCCCAAGGTAGAAGACTCCATGTGAGAATAGATTCTTCCATTGGCATAATTGGTTATTGTCCATGCATAATTTCAGTTGGCATATAGCTAGTCACTGTACAATGAGTAGTCTGGTCAGCCCATAATGCAAAAGGTAGCATTTTAGGCTATTCTTTGATCTTTCCTCTACAAGACTTTGCTAGAACTTTGAGAATAGGCTGGTGCCCTCTCTTAATTTCCCCATTTTCTTCAGGGTTGTAGGCTGATGTTAAAGCCAACTCAATACCCAATTGAGCAAATAAGTGCTTCATTAGCATCCAACTCTCCTCTATTTGTAGTTACTTTACCCACACAACCACGTCTGCAAAACACTTCAAGAAAAAGACGACAAATAGCTTGAGTGGTCTTGGTTGTTAAGGCTTTGCCTTCAACTTGATTGGTTAGATCCTTTCTTGCAAGCACTAAATATTGTATATTCCATATTCCGGTAGGCATAGTTATAAGATCAATAACCCATCCATAATGTATAGACAAAGGATAAGTTGGTTGTAACCCATCTTGATGCTTGACCATAGAATACATCTGACACACATAACAGGTTTCAACAAAATGTGCTATGTCCCGATACATGTTTTGTCACCAATATTTTTCTTTGACCTTACTAAAGGTTCCCCATATGCCTCTATGGACAACCCACAGGCTTTCATGAAATTCCTTCATTACCTGTTGTTGCAATGTTTTGTTACCTAAAACTTGGACAAACGCTCCTTTCTTCTTCTTTGTGTGCTTTCATAGATGCCCTTCTTTAAGAAAAAAGCCATAATCTTTCCTCAATATGCTTGAAATCTTCATCACTCCAAGACTCCTCTTCTTCATTGTGCTCAAATATTGGCTAATCTTCAGTGAATCTTCTTCATAATCATCATCAAGGAAATGAACTTGAGCAATGTAATGAGCATGGAGGCTTCTATTCGACCACCCTTTTTCCATAGATAAATCTTTGATCTTTGTTGATGTATGTTGATTTACAACAGTACCTTTTCCTGCTCTTACTGTACTTACTGTTATACCATTAAAAAGATCAGCTTCACCTGCAAGATTTAGCTTTGGGTTTGTATATGTTGAAAATGTACTTTCAGCAGCCATGGAATGAAATTCAGAAAGTATAGATTCTTTAGATTCATCTTCTTCCATCAGCTCTTCTTCATTGTCATATCTTACACATAATAACATGTCAGCAACTAGATTTTCCTTTCCTGCAATATGCTTTAATTTGGGGTTGAGAGATTTAATATATGCAATCCATCTTAGCATAGCAATATTGGGTGTAGCGCTATTGGCAATCATGCCCAAGAGTGGAAGACAACCAGTTTCTACCAATATGGAAGCACCTATAAAGTATTCACGATCACACTTTAATGTTGTTACATCTCTCCACAATTCCCTATTTACTTGTGCATACCTTCTTTGACGTTCATTGAGAACCTTTTCTCCAAAACGAATTGCATACCTATTACCTTCAAGGCCTTTTGGCCAATAACCCATCCTATCCCAATGGGACTTGTATCCACAGTAAGGATGATGGGTTGACCATTTGAATAATCACCCCTTTTGAGAGTGGGGGCTGAAATTAACAACTTCTTTAGTTTGCGTATAGTAAATGTATGCTTTTCCCCCCAAGAGAATCTTTGGACTTTTCTTAATAATTGATAAAGATTTTTTACGACATGAGAAAAATGTGGTATCCATATGAGATAGAATACACATGCACCAAGAAATCTTCTCTCCTTTGAGATATTTGTGCTTTTTTCTTGCATCTGTCTTGATTGGTGAAGGTTTACGTCCGTAGGGGTCACACAGATGTCCGACTGCTAGGGCTTCTTCTACTCCAAAAATTGACTTAGCTCCAAAAAGGGCTAGATTACCTCTTCTAGCCTTGTCAAAATCCTATCACAATCATGAATATGGTTAACTACAAATGTCTTGCAGCCATCTTTATCAAGCTCCTCATTCTTTTTATTGACTTCATATCCCTTGATAGGTACATCATCAAGAAATGGAAGAGTAAGTTGTGGAATAAAGTCCCTTAATACTAAGTTGTGGAATAAAGTCCCTTAATACTTTGTACATGGCATTCATCATATGGGCTACAGAGTTTGTTGCACCTTGTGGTAGAGTGCACATGCAGACCAATCCAAGATATGTCTTTATTGTGGTAATGTCTCGGCTTTCTAATGAAAGTTGAAATTGATCATATCATGAATATAGGTCGCCCATAGAATAAATTGCTCTACCTGCGAAAGCTTCAGCAAACTTGTCAACAATTGGACCCCAACCAACATTTCGGATTGTGACACACGATTAACAGGATGTAGATCTTGGATGAATCATAAAGATCCATTTTTCTTGGGTACGGTAAACCATCGATTTGAGTAAGGTGTTGAAGAAGGTTCTAAAATCTTCATTCAGATCTTCTCATTTAGAAGTTCCAATAATTAGGAAAAATGCGCCCTTGGAACAGGAATGGACTTGAGGTTCCAAGGCACATGTGGGACCGTAAAAATTACCATAGGAGCCACAATATTTGGATCCATACAACCTACTTCACTCGGTTGAAATACAAAAGCTTTTTCATGTTTCGTTAGCATTTTCATAAAAAATTTATTTTCAGCTGATGGAAATAAATTTCACCTATTTTGAGCTCTTTTATATTTTTAGATATGAACTTGTGACCAACGTTGGAAGGATCACGAAGACTTGGCTGATTTCCTGCCCTATCAGCCAGCCCTTCACTTTTAGGAGGCAGTGGGACTACCATAGGCTTGACTTTCTTATCCACCGTCTTGTATTTTGTCTCCACTTGTGGTTCAGCCTTGTTGAGTAAACTAATGTCTTCATGCTCAACAAATTCTTGAATTGTTTGATAAAAATCCAATGTACATACTTCTATGGACTAATTTTTAGCGTGATTTTTTGTATGAGCAGCTACATATATTTCAGCCGATGTGTCAGTAGTAATCAGTCCAAACAAAATGCCCGAAATATCTTCATTTTCAGCCATCGTGTCATAAGTTTTCAGTTCCCTTTTTAAATGACATAAATATTTTATTTCAACTTTGGTCATGGTTGGAAGAGACATATAATAGCCCATACTATTGGCTATATATACATACAAATTTGTTAGAGATGCAAATTCTGTAGCATAAGGAGGTTCAATCTTTTTACATGATGCACTGTCATAGCCTCCTTTTACAACAATGTAGCCCAAAAACCCTTGAATTCTCGGGCATTAGGAGGCACAGGATAGTTACGTAGTCGATCTTTGTTTCGATGATGGTTAACACACATAGTAAGAAATTGGACAACTCATTCATTATCCTTGCTTTGGATTCGAGCATAGGAAGAAGCATCATCAATAGATTTTGTTTCCAAGCAAGCTTAAAAAATGTAATGTTGCCCAAGAATGACAGGGTAACTACAAGAGTCTTGAACAAAAAAGTGAAAATTGTTTTTTATGTCTCCAATAGTTACTTGCATATTAGGACATATAGTATATAACTCTCGAGAAGAGTTGTTTGCATCTCTCATTCGCCAACCTGGATCAATATCTATGGGCCATCCGCCACTTTCATAGAGACTCCTTGCCATAATGTTTATCTTCGAGCCATGATCTAAGAGTGCAATACATGGAATTCCTTTTTCTTCAATTTTGACGACTGTCTCTGCTGTTGCTCTTGCCCAATGCGTATGGGAGTAGTGACTGCTTGGAATGAACCGAGCCTCTTTCTCCTCATGCATGTGCTATAGACAACCTTCTTTTTGAGAGGTGGGCTATCCAACTGGTTTGGACCAACCGACCATTACATTTTCAGCTTTCACTTCTTTAATTAGATACACAACTGGTCATTTGATTAGATACGCATGAATTAACATACCATACATTAGCATGTATCCCCTTTCTTGTAATAGCATTCATCATATGCTACATAACAAACATATGCTCATTTTTGTTTTCATTCTTTCATGAAGATGATGCATATTTTTATTATTGTAATTTCATTAGGAAAAATATGGACTCTCCTTTTTGCCCCTTAAGGGGTTTCTCTCACCTCTCTCTCTCTAAAAAGAGATTCCAAAATAATATTAAAATAAGAGATCTTCTACAATCAAGAAAATCTCATATTTGTATTTTCAATAGATTTTGCCTATTATTTTATTTTCAAATTATAGAATAAGGTCACTTTTTCTCAAAATCCTCATGACTAAAAAAATACAATTCTATTTTTTTGTAAAAACAGAGCCAATCATTAATATACGACTCTTTAATGGCATCATGACTTTTCAACATGAAGATATATTAGAATCATTCTCATTCTTGCTTCTTAAAAGAGCGGAAGTTAAACAACGATATAAAATGATGTACACATCATATTTTAAGATTATTTTTTACCCAAAGATACCTTTTTGACTCGAGAGTTTCCTTGTAACTTTTTATTGTTTTTGGACAAGTACATGCCCATTTCTGGGCATTTTTTCATTCCCTCTCAAAGCTCTAGTTTTGTCTGAATTTTTGTGTACTCTTCTCCTTCCCTCCAGAATATGGTTTCTTGCATACAAATTCTTCTGAAGCAATACTCAGTACTATCTACAACACTCTCTACCCTGCTACAAGCGATTTCAGGAGTGGTTTTGATAGCATTTGCTGAAATCAAATAATCTCTATCTGCAACAATCTCTACCTTGCTATAACCAATCTCCCTCCTCAATACTATACTATAAGATATCTTCCTCTTCAACATTCTATACTACTGCAAGCAATCAAGTGATAATGGAGATATCTTTATTTTTTAAATCTCTGTGATGCTATTATTCTTCATAGTTGTTGTTTAATCCTTAAGTGTTAATTAATAGAGAGAGAGAGAGAGAGAGAGAGAGAGAGAGAGAGAGAGAGAGAGAGAGAGAGAGATAATATTTTGGATAGAACAGAAGATAAGATTGGATATTGATTAGAGGTAGATTAAAAACTAAGATTATAGGCAGATTAGGGGTTGATTAGGGTCTATCATGACTAAAATCAAGAGAAAGAGACAAGATCCAACTATGTAAAAAATAACACAGATATAGTGAATCAAAGAGGTGTAAGTGTGTGATTTGAGCCAATCCAGAATTAGTTGGATGCTGAGCTGCTGCTCCCAGATATTTAGACATTCTTGCTATTGATCAGAAAATTGGCATCGACTCCTTAGCTTACTATATTAATCAATGGGGTGTAATTGTGTAATGTTACAATTGGCATATATTTTTCTTTACAGGATGTAGGTGTAGGACGTACCAAGAGAAAGAGAGATATTCACTTTCAATTGGAGGATGAATATGCACCAATGTTCAAAAGAACTGCAAAAAGGGATGATGCAATAAGATACATGATGCAACAAGAAAGGAATTCAAGGAAAAAAAACGTGGACGTTTGGGTTGATGGGTGCATTTATCCACTCCATCCAGTCACTCAAAGGCCACCACAATTTGAAGGGCTTACATCATTTGTAAAGTTTGTTTGTAAAGGCAATGAAGGATTGTATGGATACACATGCAGACTTGTCACACAAGGATTAGCAGGGGCTCATCAAGCCTTGACAAATATGCAGACAAGATTACAAGGGAATATGCAGTCTTTGATGGAAAAGGATAGATTATTGGCTGAGAAGGATAGGGAGAACCAGAGCCTACAACAAGCAATGTTTGTCATTGAAGATGCTATGCAGGCTACACACGTGCAAAATATGGAGTTACAATCTAAAGTTATGGACTTGGAGAAGGAGAATCGAAACATAAAGAGGAAGCTCACAAAAACTTTGGAGATTGGGCCCACTTTAAAAACCAAAGAAGCATATCGGCGCATCCGATTAGTTAAACCAATTCACCAATTAACCAAAGGAAGTGGACAATATCATAGATGGATATATGCTCAATTTGCTACAATAAGAAATATGTTCCCTCATGCAGAGAATGATACTATTGCTAAAATCCTAAGCAAGGATATGGTCAAAAATGCATTGGAAAATCGTAAATTCAGGGACATTGTAGATGGTGTCACAAGTGAACATCTTAGGGATGTGAGCAACTTGTTTACTGCTACAGATACTTAGGGGTTATGTGACAAGGTGGGAATGAGTTCAGAGTCATATAGTATGCTCTACCAACAATTGGATACAGGATTTAAGCAAGTTTTCAAAACTAAGCGAGTAATACCTCTGCCAAAACCATTTCACGTGAAGAAGGCTCGAAAACAACTAAATGAGAAAGTTTTAGAACTAATTAGTGAGCCAACACATTTGGAAAATACACACATATTGAAGTATGGTTCCAAAGAAGTTGCATTTGTAGTGAATGCATCCAACAACTTTGTATTGGATATATGTAGGGTTCAGATTGCTATGGTCAAGTTCTGCAATATGTCTATGGAAGAATGTAGAGACAAGCTTAAGTTTGTCCTCAAACTTGATGAGAGATATTATTAAGGGGGAATGTGGGGCGATGGTCAAGCCAAGCCTTGCTTGCTCTCCAAGAAGCAGTTGAAAGTTACATGATTGATCTAATGTGTAATTCTCAAGTTTTAGCCATTCATGCTCGACGTATCACTATTAAGCGCATAAATATGGTTCTTATTCATAGGATCCGCAACAACAAGGATGCATTTAATCTTAATGTCAATAATATGCTTTGAGAAGCTACCTTGTAATTGGATCTATGTTTTTAGCTCAGGTTTGGTTGTAGATTGTAAGGAGCTTAGTTTTGGTTTATCTTTCCAATAGACCTTCAAGTATTTGATAGTAGTGGTCTACAAAATGGAGCTAAATTTTGCCTAGCTCTAGCTGTCCTTTGTGCAATGCACTATCTATCGTGTATTTGATGGTTTCGTCATGCCAAATCTGATATTTGTTATTCTATTTTTCCATGATTTGCATTGTGCATATTTCCAAGTTTCTTATTTTGAAAGCAGTTTTGTTAAGGATAAATTCAATGCGCAATCACGCATATATCAGTGATCATTTGTACATGGGCCGATGCACTATATCTTTACTGTATTTAGCGATTTGGCAACATTATATCCGATATGTGATATTCTATTTGACCCATGCTTCTTTTTTTTTTGAATTTTTAAGTTTCTAATATTTCACGTAGTTTGGTTGATAACACATTTAGTATGTAGTTACGTACACTCGGTGCACTGGTGAGTTTTTCTATTATCTGTGAAGTATAATCCAGTTAATGCATTTTCAAAAAATGATTGAACTGTCAATTTTATAAATCAAAATCTGGTGAAACTTCACCCACATGCCGAGCATCATAAAAACTCATGGATATTTAAAACTTTGAATCTGCAAATGCCAGCCTTTGGAAAGGTGTCCTAGAGACTTCTGATGAGGCCAATTTTTTTTCGGTAGTTGATGTAAACTAGAGGAGTTCACAGGTAAAATCTCACATCAATCGGATCATTGGTCATATTTTTCCAAAACCTAGATACATTAATTCAGATTTAATGGTTTTTTGAAAGTTCTGTTATAAGTTTAAAGTTTCATCTCATTTTACATATTTCACTTTTGAGTTTTGGGTTTTCTCTCCTAGAGAAGACATGGCATGCACTAAACAAGTGGCCCGGAGACACCCCCCTAGAAATCCTATGCAGAGGCCACCTCCCCCAGCTCCACCACCACCACCATGCCAGCATTGCAAGCATCGATGGAAGCCAAGCACAGTGGCTCTTTGTGAGATTCGCCATTTCCAGAAGACCACGAAACCTCTTGATACCAAATGCTCCATTCCAGAAGCTAGTGCGTGAGATTATGGACGACATACTCATTAAGATTAGTAGGAGGCACTTCCCAGATGGAACATGCTTGCAACAACCCGATCGCTAGACTACCCAAGCCCTCCTTGCACTATAGGAAGCTGTCGAAGCTTGCGTCATCGACTTGTTTGGAGACTCAGTCTATGCAACAGAACATGCAAGGAGAGTCACCATCACCGATAGGGATTTGTAGATAGTGAACTTCTTCTGGCGATGGAAGGATAGTCCTCGCGAAGATCAGCAATGATAGGGATGTACTACCAAAACATATATGAAATGTAGCTTTCAAAGAGATTTTGTAAAACCCTGGTTGTAATGGATCCCATGTAAAATGTTATGAATATGAATACAATTTTTTTGGCGTGTCTCATTTTTGTTTATTCACTTGTTATTTGTTTTATTTATGTCTTTGAGTTATTATTACATGTATTCGAATGAATACATATTGCGCACGAAATCGATAAAGCACTACGTATTAAATTTAGGGTACAAATCGTGTTGCATATAAATCTAATAAATATAATATAATATTTAAGTAAAAAACAATAACAAACGACGCATATGACAAACTACATTGCACGCAAATCCAACAAATATCGATTTTCATTACTTCAAGAGAAGATTACAAATTACATTACATTGGTGATGAGATATCATTTGGCACTAAGTACATCTACTCTGTCCTAGGCTTCTTTGAGCTAGACTCCCCATGGTCTTGATCATAGCCAGCAACACATTTTGCCCTAGTAGTTCCTGTCAAATGACATTGGGATCTTCAATACTAGCAACCATGCCACGGGCCACCATGGAAAAAAGTGGCCCAGACCTAGTACCAGAGAATAAGTAGAGAAGCTTCGAACGTCCAAGCAACACTACTTTCTCCAAGCTAGAGTTCGTTGGGATGGTCTTAAAGGGCCCAGCCTTTGTTAGTGTCCTCAACTTCAAGAAGTTCTCAGAAAAAGCCAGAGAGCATATCTTATGGAATACAAAAATGTCGCTCACAAGCTGGCCGATATACTCCTTCAATGCCGAGCCCTGCACCCTTCCTTAGCTACCAAATCGACCACCTTGTCTAGATAAAAATTCATCTATATAGACAATGTCTTGCATCACACAAGTTCAGTGTCAGACTCACTGTGTCAAACTTACTATGCATGGAGTGTGGTAAAGATATATGCATCGGATTTGCGTCAAAATTTACTAGTAGGGCCCCTAGGGCATTGAGACTGTGCACATCCAATTTTGCTGAGATCGGGTCCCCAGAGTTGCCATGGCTGAAGGCTCGCATTTGCACATCAAATTTTGCCGGGATCGGGCCCCTAGAGCTACCCTGGCCCGAAGGCTCATGTCTGGGGGACCTGAATCTGCAAATTTTGCTGTGATCGGGCCCCAAAACTGCTCTGGCCGAAGGCTCGCATTTGGGGGACCTAAATCTATAGATTTAGGAGGCTCGCGTTTGCAGATTCAGGTCCCCTAGATGCGAGCCTCCACCCAGGGCAGCTCTAGGGGCCCGATCCTGGTAAAATTTGATGTGCACACTCTCGATGCCCTAGGGGATATGCGTATTAAATTTTACCGGGATCAGGCCCCCAGAGCTACCCTGGCCGGAGGCTCGCATTTGGGGGCCTGAATCTACACTAGCTTGGCTGGAGGCTTGCATCTGGGGGCCTGAATCTGCACTTGCATCTAGGGGCTTGAATCTGTAGATTCAAGCCCCCATATGCGAGCCTCGCGCGGTGTACCAACCTGGGTAGTATCTATCGGTGTAGCACCCATAGGGATGCCACCTGCAGATGGCTAAGCAAAAGCCAGAGTAACTGGAGTAGACGTCCCCACAGGTGTGACAAATCCTAGAGGTGATGCAACTCCAGTAGAATGATGAGATGGAGACACTGCATTCGTGCCTCCACAACATCTATCTAAGCTACGCTCCTTGGAACTGCCACGAGAGCGAGGAGTTGCACCTGTATCCCATACTGACCGGAGGCTCACTGCCTTTGTATCTCTATAGCACCCCCTTGACCTTGAAGCACTCCCTCCCTTTGGCCCAAGTCTGGAGCATCGACCTCGTCTACTCGAAGCTGAAGCATCTGATCGCGCCGAAGTAGATCTAGTAGAGCGGCTTGATGATGTTCGAGACAGCTCCTCGTCCGCCATGTCTCTGAATCTCGCCATCTGATATGGAGACATGTGTGTGAAGATATCCTACAACTCCTCATTGCTCATCCCTCGACTCATCTTGAAAAGGTCACCTGCACAGACAAAAAATGATGTTAGTATAATCAATTTAAATCATACAAAGCATGGTAATATAAATCCTAAAAAAATTTCTCACTTAAAATGAATATTTCATGTATCCTTATAAGCGATTAGTCAGCAAATTGAGTAAGTGGATGCTCAGATATAAAGTATCCTATGGTCCCTTGTCAATCTCCTGACACAACTCTGCATACACTGGAAGGTCAATAGACATGTCACAACAAAAGGATGAGTCCATCTCGTTCTCAAAGAATTCTTGGACACCTGTATTTCCATCATTGTTAGCCGATGTTGGCTCCTCTACATGCTCCAAGCTTTCGGTGGCCTCCACCCCTTGCAATATCGACCCCTCTATTTGCATATTGTTCTCATCTATGCTCGGAACATTGCTTTGATCATATACTCTCGCACTTTGGGGAGTTGAAGGTATAACATACCACCATCGAGGTTGTCGGGGGTTTTGATAGAAGGTTACATGTTCACAAATATGTACAAGAGAGATTAAACTATTGTGACATGTACCATGTCGTAATACAATTAACAAACAAATGAGTTTATGCACATGTTCACAATGGACCGGCAACACTAAGGTATCGTGTAAATCCGTCCATTTTTTTTCGAAATCTATTTCGAGAAATCTAGATGGACCTTGTCGAACTATTGCTCCAACTCCTTCAAGTACTACTTTGAACCACTGCACATCGAATAGTATCATGGAGAAGCTACGATAATCCACCGTAATAATACTTTGCAAGTTCTCAAAATACTGCATCTCATCTATAACCGTGTTTGGATCCGTTGCTCGTCGTCGACTCTCCTGCTTGAACCTTGCCATGATACCACAGTTCATTGTGGAGTGCATTTTGTCAATACACTCCACGTAAAAATACCGTCCGCACGACCACACTACACTATATATTTTGTATTGTACATTGAAACACTCAAATTAATTGTTGCATATAAAATATAGATATGACAAATCCTAAACACGTCATCACCTTTGGACTACATTCCCTCCAGAATTTCCACTTCTCCATTGAGACCTCCGCCCCTTTGCAAGACGCTGCAGTCAAAGCTCCATGCAACCATTACGTTGACATGAACTGCGGCATCTCCTTCATGCCCTCGGGATATCGAATCAGTCGATGGCGCGTACTACGTCGAAATTCAGTTCGCACTTCCTCTCGATCTTGCCTAGCGATTTGGTACTTGGCGAGCCACATCTCCATAAAGGCATGGTGCAACATACAAAAGTAATTCACCTTCTCCTCCATTGTAGCATCCATTCTTTCTTATACCCCATTTTCAACCACCACATCTCCGGTCAGTCTATCATCGTCCTTCAGTAACCATAGCATTTTTGTTGTCTGGATCCACCGTTGGTAGCCATTGTGAAATATGCACTAGCACCTGAGACACCAACCAACCTTCAGCCATGCTATCTTCTAGTCGAGCTCATTGTCACACAAAGCCTTTCGGGGTTTTCATGAAGCGCTCCAAGAAGAACATCCATCGCCTATGGACAAGTCCAGCAATCTCCACTTCATCTAGAAGATGCACAAGAAGGTGGATTTGTATCGTGAGCATGCTGGTAGGCAGGTATTTCTCAAAGAGACAAACCGTCTCCACTACTCCCCGCCTCGTGGATTCAATAGAGGACATCTTAATCTCCTTCTATGAGATCCATTGCACCAAATTCGACAACCTATAAATGGCCCCGTGTATTTCTTGAGTAAGGCATCCTCCGATCGCGATCGATAGTACAAACTGCCACAAATGAGAAAGCATTATGAACAATGGCTACACTCGAAATAGCAAAATGTGTACACCAATTACAATCCATTCGTAGTACAAACCTGACATATCTTATGCCAGTCATGGGATTTTATCCTTGATAATTGGTCGTCTTTAGAAAATGGAGACCTGAGAGAACGTATCATACCCATCGGAGTGCGCATAGACTTGATTACTTGCTTCACAATGTGCTCTTCTTTAGTGGACAAAACCCAAGGAGCGCAAGGTAGCTGCACGCGACCATCAGCACTTGATTGCGGCCAAAGCGCCTCCATCTTGCCTACCTTCTTCAAATCCATTCGTGCCCCTATAGTGTCTCTCTTTCCTGTGATGTGGTCCCATAACAAGCTGCCCACATTCTTGAAAATATGCATGGGATCCAACAAGTGGTTGATCTGTAAGTGGGTCCAATATGGCAACTCGTAGAAAATTGAGAACTGCCGCATTCCATTTGTATGTGACTCCATGTGGACCACTTTCAGCTCATACAAGCTTTTGGCATTCATACGTGTTGGAGGTCATCCAAGAAAACCTTCCCTGAGTTCATGACCCTCTGATAAGAAAGCGGCGTATCCTTGATATATCATCTTCTTCATGGTTTATGATCTTCCGGAGTCTAACTGTGGCTCGCACAATGGACATCCATGATAACCTGAGGTAACTAGACCTGTTTCAACACCTCTATCTAGTGAATACAAACTTGAACAAGATAAAATATAGATATTACCAACGAGAACAGAAGCTTATTTACCTGAGCACTCTCCGAATCCCGGAAAGTCATGCATCGTCCACATGAGAATGGCTCGAATATTTGCGGACCGTCGACCATTGCACTTGCTCATATCTTGCACGGTGATCCCCTTTTTCCACAAAATCTTAAGCTCATCGACTAATGGACGAAGATACACATCCATATTTTTGACTTTGTAGTGGCGGGGACGAGTAAGCTAAGGATGAGATGTTCTTTTTTTGTAAAAAGCCATGGAGGGATATTGTAGTTGACAAGGACTATAGGCCACACACTGTAAGAAGTTAAGCATAGACCGAATGGGCTCACGCCATCCATTGCAAGACCGAGCCGAAGATTCCTTGGCTCTCGGGCAAAGCCTAGGAAGGTAGAGTCAATGTGGCTCCATGCGCGTGAATCCACTGAACTCCATCTGTGGACCTATTCTGCGCATGCCACATTGTTAAGCTTGCCATGCCGGACGTACGAAACATGTGGTTTATGTGGGGGATTAGCGAAAAGTGTCTAAGAACTTTTTGAGGGATGGTTTGCCCTTGCAAGTCCTGTCGATACCTGTGAGCACCACACTTTGGACATGTCTCCATAGTCTCGTATTCTCCTCGAAACAGTATGCAATCGTTGATACATGCATGGATGCTATTGTAGTCCATGCCAAGCTTTCATAAAATATGTCGTGCATGATCACGAGACTTAGGCATGGTATTTGCAGGTGGTAATATACACCCTCACCCTCTCTTTCTCTCTTTCCCTATTATGTTTAACATCTTTTTCTCTCTCCTCTCATTCTCTCATTTTGTTCTCTCTCCTCTCCCTCTCTCATTTCCTTTTGCTCTCTTCCTCTGCCTCTCTCATTTCTTCTCCCTCCCTCACCCTCACCCTCTCTTTCTCTATTTTCCTATTATGTTTAATGTTTTTTCTCTCTTTTCCTCTCCCTCCCCCCGTCTTTCTGTCTCCCTCCCTCTCCCTCTCCTTCTTTTTCTCTCTTTCAATGTTTCCCTCTCACTCTCCCTCTCCCTCTCCCTCTCTCATTTCCTCTCCCTCTCTCAATACACACGAATTATACCAAAAAAAAGTAAAAGAGAGAGAGAAAACTCCCTCTCCCTCTCCCTTTCCCTCTCTTCCTCCCTCTCCCTCTCCCTCTCTTTCTCTCTCATTTCCTCTCCCTCTCTCAATACATATGGATTATACCAAAAACAAGTAAAAGAGAGAGAGAAAGCTTCCTCTCCCTCTCTCATTTTCTCTCCCTCTCTTTCTCTCTTCCCCTATTATGTTTAATGTTTTTTCTCTCTCCTCTCCCTCTCTCATTTCCTTTTCTATCTTCCTCTCCCTCCCTCACACTTACCCTCGCCCTCTCTTTCTTTCTTTCTCTATTATGTTGAACATCTTTTCTATCTTTTTCTCTCTCCTCTCCTCTCATTTTTTTCTCTATCCTCTCCCTCTCTCATTTCTTCTCCCTCCCTCACCCTCACTCTCTCTTTCTCTCTTTCCCTATTATGTTTAACATCTTTTCTCTCTTTTTCTCTCTCCTCTCCTTCTCTCATTTTTTTTCTCTCTCCTCTCCCTCTCTCATTTCCTTTTGCTCTCTTCCTCTCCCTCTCTCATTTCTTCTCCCTCCCTCACCCTCTCCCTCTCTTTCTCTCTTTCCCTATTATGTTTAATGTTTCTTCTCTCTTTTTCTCTCCCTCCCCCTCTCTTTCTCTCTCCCTCCCTCTCCCTCTCCTTCTCTTTCTCTCTTTCAATGTTTTCATCTCCCTCTCCCTCTCCCTCTCCCTCTCTTATTTCCCTATTATGTTTAATGTCTCCCTCCCTCTGCCTCTGCCTCCCTCTCTCTCTCCCTCTCCCTCTCTCATTTTCTCTCCCTCCCCTTCTATTTCTCTCTCCCTCCCTCTCCCTCTCCCTCCCTCTTCCTTTCCCATTTTCTCCCTCTCTCATTTCCTCTCCCTCTCTCAATACACACGAATTATACCAAAAAAAAGTAAAAGAGAGAGAGAAAACTCCCTCTCTCTCTCTCATTTTCTCTCTCTTTCCCTCTCTCATTTCCTCTCTCTCTCTCTCTCCCTCTCTTTCTCTCTCATTTCCTCTCCCTCCCCCTCCCCCTCCCCCTGTCCCTCCCTCTCTCTTTCTCTCTCTCTCTCTCCCTCTCCCTCTCTCATTTCCTCTTCCTCCCTCTCCCTCTCCCTCTCTTTCTCTCTCATGTCCTCTCCCTCACAATACACACGAATTATACCTCATTTCCTCCCCTTACCTCTCCCTCTCCCTTCTTTCTCTCTCATTTCCTCTCCCTTTCTCAATACACACGAATTATACCAAAAACAAGTAAAAGAGAGAGAGAAAACTCCCTCTCCCTCTCTCATTTTCTCTCCCTCCCCTCTCCCTTTCCCTCTCTTTCTCTCTCCCTCCCTCTCCCATTTTCTCCCTCTCCCTCTCATTTCCTCTCCGTCCCTCTCCCTTTCCCTCTCTTTCTCTCTCATTTCCTCTCCCTCTCTCAATACACATGAATTATAAAAAAAACAAGTAAAAGAGAGAGAGAAAACACAAAAGAAAAGCAACAATGGACAATGCACTCACCGCAAAGGCTCGAAGAAGGGTTTAGCAGCTCCTCTTCACCCTCCATACACCTCCTCTTCTTCGCGAAGAACGGTGGCGGCAGCGGTGGCGGTGGCAGTGAGAAGCCTTCTTTCTCTCTTTCTCTCCCTCTCAGCAAGATGGTCGCTCTCCCTCCCTCTTGTCGCTCTCTCTTTCGTGAATGCGCAAAAAATGACATGCTCAAGTTTCGGCCCATATTTTTTTCCTCTGGGTACCGTCGCTATTTGTGTCGCTATTAGCGTCACATTTGCGATGCTAATAGCAATGCAAATAGCGACACCGCTATTTGTCATCGCTAACGCGCGTCGCTATAGCCTCATATCCTTGTAGTGTATGCAGAGGGATAATAGCCATGAATCCAAAGTTATTGGGTTAAACTGCTACGACTCAAGGGTGCTTGATGCTCGATGAAGCTCTCTTGGATGTGCATCTTTAGGTTGTTTCTTAAATATTCATTATTGTAAGAAGATTTCTTTTATCATTATTGAGCTCTAGGCTCTCACCTAGTTTGAGTGTATGTATCTATTTTATGTTGGGGGTAAAGGCACCTCTACCTAGCCGCCCGTTACTACAAAAGAAAGGCCCTATAGACGCGTACTGTACACGCGAAATAGCGGGCACATTTATCAGTGCGTCTATTCGCGCTAGTATATAGAACGCGTCTATATGCCCGTGTTTTTAAACGTGCCTATAGATGCAAAAATAAACGCACATATTTTTCATTTCTCATAAAGTCCCTAAATATGACCAAACATCTTAACAACTAGTATTTTTTTTAAATACATTACCAACTTTACTTCTTTCTGAGTATTACAAATATATATCCAATGAGATCGGCCCTTGCTAGACTATCTACCTCTAGGTCTATGTTACCAATAGGAAATGAAACAAATAAGTCTATTCCACTGTCAGATGTATTGCTATGCTCAATTTCTTCATCATCTTCTGCAACCATATTGTTATCCTCTTCTGCATTTCCTTGAACATCCTCACGGGGATCATCTTGCACTGCATCATGTAGATCATCGATCATGGCATCATCATTGATTGTTGGATTGTCATCAACTATCTCTATGTTGGTAGCATTGCCATATATTGGTTTTGAACGATTAGACATGGGGATGACGTGCCACCATAGGTTATTTTTTACCATTGGGTGATACACAACCTGCATTTTAAAAACAAAAAGTAAGCAACTTAGATATTTATTGTATTTTGAAAATGTATCAGGAAGTAATATATATGAAAATAAATAGCTTCTAATATACCTGCTTGCATTGTTGAGGTAGTATGAATGTGTCATTCTTGCCTTGGTGAAATTTTGTAGAGTCGATCATTACAAAACCACTTGGACGACGTCTAATTGTGCAATGCTCACCCGTTGTTACTACTTTAAACCACCTCACATCTAGTACATATATAGAAAATCGCCTAAAGTCAAGCTTCAAAATATATTGGATCAAGCCACAATAATCTTCCATGGTGCCATTGGTATCCTAGAAGTTTGCAAGGATACCACAATCTTAAGTATTTCTCTTATCATCTATACGTTGAGTTCGAAAATGTTTGCCTTCACACCAAATAGCATTGAATAATGTGCACTAGTAGTACATTGTTGAGATCATATTAATGATTTAGTTAAAGATGAAACATGTGAAATTATTATATTATATATAACTAAAGATAATTTAATTATAAGTATGTCTCACCTTTGATAAGCAACCTCGTGCGTATTCCCACTCCTCTTGCGATATATCCATCGCCTCCTCTTTTTCCATCTTCCCCATTTTTTCATGTAGCCAATCTATATCAATATGACGTGGAAGTGCACTCAAATATTTTGGATATGGGACATTACGTCCATGTCTAGCATGAAAATGCTTGCCTTTCGCTTACTCTTCTTGTCCTTAATGCTTCTTTATATAGTGTCACCCATTTGCTCATTACTTCGCTGTTAAGCACACAAAGTACATTTAACTTACGAAGTTTCTCTTTCATTAGCACTTTGCTCCTTTCTTTTCCTTGAGGTATTATAGAGGTCATCCTCAAATCTTCATCATCTTTCCATAGTCGTGGTAAAGATGGGTCCACTTTAGTAAGATATTCAAAGATTTGTACAAGGGATGATTGCACTAACCAACCCTCAGCCATGCTTCCCTCGGGCCGTGCATTTTGCCTTACAAAATCTTTTAGGGTTTTCATAAAGCGCTCTAGAAAAAACATCCACCTTGCATGAACTACCCCACAAATTGCGATCTCATCAATCAGATGTACGAGTAAGTGTACTTGAGTAGTCAAAATGGAGCGAGGAAAAGTTTCCTCCACCAAATAAACCACCTCAATGGATAATACTCGAGCCTCTTGCAACGTATTTGGATCGATTTTCTTCAAATTCACAAATCTACTAACATGCAATTGAGAATGATGATTAGTTTTGTCCATTAATTCAAGCAGGTTTACTATGTGATGTACATAATATGTAAACTAAAAAATAAGTATAAAGTATATATACCTCGCGAGCTCACCCATCTTGTAAATCATATCACGCACATTTTTCGAAACACAATGGGATATGCTAGTAGGAAGGATGAATTGTATGTAAATATTCATACATTGTTAATTAGTCTACATAGTTACTCCACTAATTAATATATGTATGGCTATGAAAATTCTTACCTGAATCATTTTGTGCCAATCGTGAGACTTTAAACCGGATAGTTTCTCCACACCTCTTTTCTTTTTCTTTATGAAGGCTTCCTTGAGGCATCTCATATACCGTGTGGGAGTTTGAAAGCTACATATCTGCTGCTTCACCATCTTTTCTTCGGTCTTCGACAACATCCAAGGTGCACGCGGTAACTCGATCTTTCCTCTGGGTCCGATGCGTGGCCAAGCTCGTCTCATACATCCAATGCTACATAAATCCTCCCTTACATTGACAGAATCACGAGCCCCGATTAAGTAATCCCATAATGTAGAGGCAACATTCTTGAATATATGCATGGGGTCCACAGGTGATTGATCTTGAGTTTAGTTCAATATGGGAGATGAAAAAATATAGAGAATCTAAGGCACAATCAGTATATTATTTATTTTTCTCATAATGGAGTGTACTTTAAAGACAAACAAAAGAAGTAAACTAGTTACTGACTCATGCCGAATGGAGGATGATCATTGGTATGTGTCCAAGTGTCCTTCCAATCTTGAATGGTCAGAGATTGTGGAGTTCTTTCATTAGTGTGGGGTGCATATTTAGGGTGGTCAATAGGAAGAAAACGATGATGATTGTCATAGATAACCTTCTTCAAGCGTGTCGGTCTAGAAGAAACCAGAGAGGGACCGCAAATTGGACATGCATGATATCTTGATGTAGTTAAACCTGTAAAAACAAGTGGGTTAATGATGACATATATTTGATTAAGGGTAAGAATGAATAAAATAGAGTATGCAACTACCTGAACACTCTCCATAGCCTGGAAAGTCATGCATGGTCCATAACAATATGCCCTTTAAACTAAAATCTCTAGAGGACAATGATGCACTCACATCTTGCACCTCAATATCTCTCCATAGCATTTCTAGCTCCTCGATCAAAGGATCTAAGTAAATGTCAATGTTTTTTACTTTGTGTTTTCCAGGAATCAAAAGGGACATCATTACATGTCCTTTTTTTATTGCCATGGACGGAGGGATATTATAGTTCACCAATACCACTGGCCATACACTATATGAGGTGCTTTTAATGCCAAATGGATTTATTCCATCTAATCCTAGACCAAATCTCAAATTTTTGGGCTCTTCTTTAAAAGTAGGCCACAAATTGTCTACGTGTTGCCAAGCTGGTGTGTCTGAAGGAATTCTCCACTTTCCATCACTTGAATGGTGACTAGCATGCCATGACATGAGTCTCGTAATAGATTCACACTTAAACATAAGTTGAATATGTGGAATAATAGGAAAATATCGCAAAACCTTACGAGGCACATCCATTGATTTCATCTCCTGGTTGTATCTTGGTTCACCACAAATAGGACATTGTCGTGCAGATACATGATCCCCACAAAACAAGATGCAATCATTAACACATGCATGGATTTTAATGTGATTGAGACCTCCAAGAGATGTCAAGAAACGTCTTGCTTGCTCCCTTCTAGTTGGTAATTTATTTTCATTTGGAAGCATTTGTGACAATAACCTGTATATATTGTGCAAATAGAGTTAACAAACTGCAAATATTGTCTAGAAGCATTTATGAATTAATATCAAATGATACATAATTCAATAATGCATTCAAGCTAGCATTACTCCATCCATAAATGGTTTGTAAGTTCAGTATCTTGAGAAATGCACGTAGAACAGAGTAGGTGCAACCTTTGTACAATGAAGTTTTTGCTATGTGTAGTAGGTCATCTGTCTCTCTAGTAGCGCCCTCCCCCCGAACCTCATGGGAAAATAAATCGTGCACCATGTTGTCCAAAATCTCTTCCTCCAAAACTTAATGGGGCATTTGAAGAGGGCTGCTATTGTCATCATCAGTTTCTACTCTTCTTGAGGACTCTGCCTCCTCGCGTCGATGCTTCGCAGCCTCTCGATGCCCTGGAGGGACATTTCAGGATGTGGCACCGCATCCTACTCAATAAAAAAAAGGAGATTTTGTTTAATGGTGAAGACACAACATAGACTAATAATATTTGTCCAAATAAAGCAATAAAAATTACTGGGTCTTTTTCTTGGTCCCACTCTTCGTACATGCTGAGGTGTGACATTGTGGTTTGACGTACTCAAAAAAAGCATCCTCGATAACGATCACACATATATTTTATTTCTCGTCGTAGCCAAGCATCTCGATTGTGAAGATGCAATGTCTCATCCTCACTGGAGGATGTACTGTTTATTAACTCAGCATGTCCCATACTAGTAGAAGATGATGACATAATTACACCTGAATCATAAGGACATATATGATTTCATTTGGTATATATGTCATATTCCCTAAATGCATTGATACTTACAACATGGAGGCAAACATTTTGATATTGAAAGACTAGGAAAGTCATGTTGATTCAAAAACAACCAAAAGCTAGCATCTAATCAGTTTAATTGTAACTACGCGTCTATCAGCGCGTGTAATATGTCTTATCTACACATATACACACGCAATTACATGCGCTTAGAGACGCGCCATGCAAATATAGTTTTTTTTTAAAAAAAATTGTGGCTTTTTTTCAAACCAGTGCTTTTCTGCGTTTTTTGCGTGTTTTCTGTAGCTCGAGCTCGACATCACTAATCATGTCTATCTATCACTTCATGAAAACAATGAGGGAAGGAAATAAGAGTAAAAAGAGGACAGGAGGAAGGAAGACCCAAAGATTAAAGAACAAGAGCCAAATAGCAAGGAAGAGAAGAAGATTCAAGCAACTTACCAAGGGAAGGGAGAAGGAGGATAAGGAGCTTGCAACCTAGCCGCCACCCGTCGGAACAAGCAAAGAAGGTGAGTTCTTATTCTCTTTCTCAATCTTGTTTGCTTTCTCTGTCTGTTTGTCTCTCTCTCTCTCTCTCTCTCTCTCTCTCTTTACGTGCTATAGACTGTCATCTTCTATGGAGGTTTTTTTACGCATTTTTTATAACAGTTTGCAAAATATGATCTGACTGTGCGCGTCTGTCAGCGCGTCTAGATGAGAGTGTAGATGTAGGTATAGACGCAGGAATAGATGCGCTAACAAATGCGGGTCTAGACATAGATATAGACACAGCATGTAATATGTTTTATTTGCACAGGGTAGTAATGGATTTTTGCTTGTGTAGATGTGGAATATTGGATCTTCCAACACTGATCCTGAGTTGGAACGCATGAATAACACTTTAGCGGAGTTTTCTAGAGGTGTTAGTAGCTTTTTTGGAGGTTTTTAGAACAAGGAGCAATTCATGGGGGAGATGACCAATTATCTTGGTCGCCCTCCCACTGTAGAGGAGGTTTTTAGTGTCATGTCTAGGACACCTATCACATCTTTTCCTAACACTGCCGCACAAATACCAAACCTTGACACATCGAACCTTGGTATACCTCTACTAATAGGTACTCCACGCACTATGCATACACACAGACTAGTTGATGCACAGGGATCAGCTGAAGTACTTGGATCGGCCGAAGCACGTGCATCTGCAGAAGCACGTGCATCTAGTGAGGTAGAGGGTAGTGCCCGTCGAGGGAGGAGGGAGAGTCGTGCAAGAGGACGAGGAGGTCGAGGGCTTTGTGGGGGTTGCCTAGGAGGTGGCTCTTGATCACCCTCACCGAGAAATGAGAGAGGTGAGCCTTCACAAATGTACTACTCTGTCATGGTGGTATCTTGCATAACCCTGAAGGGAGGAAAGTGATAGCCTACTTGAGGAGTGTCGTGCATGCCACATACAAAGATTGTATGATTCCCTTGAAGTACCAAAAAATGGTTTGTGGCAAGAGCTGCTGCGGGCAGTACATAGAAGGTACCCTAATCCCGAGAATTCACGATTCTCAGATGATTGGGGATGGTCAAAGGTGAGAGACGGGCTTCATAACAAGAGGTCTCACCTTATGACGCGCGCCAAGGAGTCACTGCGGAGACAAGAGTAGGGGCACCCTGGATATGGCCAACCACCCAATTGCCATTGCAGGGAGTGGAAAGAGGCCAAGAGGAGAGTAGTAGAGAAAAGGGCAAGTCGCTAGCATACAGAGGCGCGACGTATCCAGATGGCAACCATGGGATTGTCGCATTATGGATCGGGTGGCACGGAGTCATGGGAGGCTGAGTTTGTAAGTATTATTTGATTTCTTTTTTTAAATTAAATTTTGTAATTTGTTTCAATTCATTCTGTAGTGTGTTCTAATATGTTGTATGTTCAAATTATTTTTTAGTATCATATCGTTAGTAGGATGCCTACTTTTAGAGAGGTAGGCTATCATCGAGGTCATAATCGGGCGTCCACTTGGTAGCATTTCTACAAGGAGGGACTCATCACAGAGGAGCAATATAATCGTGCTATGAGGATTCCACAACCAGAAGAGATATGTTTTATTTTTTACACGAAAAGTATAGGTAACTCTAATTTAT
Source organism: Lygodium microphyllum (assembly GCF_053477565.2). Classification (NCBI taxonomy): domain Eukaryota; kingdom Viridiplantae; phylum Streptophyta; class Polypodiopsida; order Schizaeales; family Lygodiaceae; genus Lygodium; species Lygodium microphyllum. Next base: position 64,543,813 of record NC_141141.1, read on the forward strand.
TGTTTGTAATGGTATTTATATACCTTTATCCTTTGTGTAGGCGGACCCTGATGTAGTTGAGGATAGCGAAGGGGGGACTAGCAATAGCGGTGGCGGCAGCAGCAGCGGCGCCGGCAGCGGTGGTGGTAGCGACAATGATGCCTCTTCTGAGGAGATGTAGAGGAGCCCCATGCATACATGCCTCCCCTTGGCTTGTAGTTTTCATTTTTGATATGTATTACTTTCAGCTAGTGCTTACGACCATGACTATGCTTGAGGTCACAAGCACTAGAACTCATCATGTAAAAACGTTTCATCTATATATATGAAATGTCGTGTTTTACATACATTGTTTTGTTTTCAGTACAAAAATCTTCGAACTAATCTTTCTCTGCTTTCCCTAAGCATACAATTTGATGTTGATGGGGGGAAAAGAATACATGCTCTCTGGTTTTTTTTCCATACCTCTGTTTTGCGCATCTATCAGTGCGTCTAAATTACAGGAAAAATGCGCGTCTATTATCGTAAAAAATTTGCAGAGTACACGCCTTTTTAGACACGCAGTTACATGTGTGTATAGACGTAGAATATGAATATATCTACTTTTTTATCAAAGTTATTATATATTTACGGAGCGCATCAATATGCGTGTCTATATGCGCATGTAAGTTTCACTATAAGCGCGCTTTTAGACGCGAAATTTTAGACGCGGCAGTAGATGCACTAATAAACGTGCTCGACATTTTTTAACACAGTTCAAATATTTCATCTACAAGCGCGTCTATGGAGCCTTTTTGTTGTAGTGCGTGTATTACTACACTGATAGTCACCGCCACTACACATTGCAAGTGGCGGGCGCCCGTCACCATCACTTTATTCTTTATTCTTTTAGTGACAGTTTGAATAAAGGAAGGCCCGGTCACACATTGTGACTGTTGGAGTTTCCATTTCTAGTCTCTCCCTTTCTTGCTTTTGCTCTCCCGTTATAGCTCTCAAGTCCAACCTTCGATCCGTCGCTCCCTTTCAACTGGTATCAGAGCTTTGCTTTTCAACTCTTGAGCTTGGTTCGTGGCATTCTCAGCATTCCATCGACTCCCTACTTGCATTGGGTCTCCTACCCGGTAGCCATATCCGACTCCTTCAAGCTCCTGTCACTCCCCAGCTTCCCGAGCACCTCCCCAGCAATGTTGGGCACCTTCAGGGCATTACATCAAAGGTATGAGTTGAAACAAAATCACCTGAAACGAAATCATAAAGGTTTTTTCCATTAAGGAAGTTTGTCACACGAAACTTCCATGAAGGATAGTTGTTCTTGTCCAAAGGGCTTTTCTACATAATATACAATACTTTTCTCCCACACTAAATCTCATACCAATTTGAAATTTTCACTCTCCCTTGGTTTTGGTGTCTCCACAGGTACTATCCAAGAGAAACAGTGGAAGAATGGGAGATCTTCTTACTTGTTTCTTGGTTATTGGAATCTTTGCTTCTTGTCCTTCACTTCAACTTTAAAAAATAGTCTCTCTCAATGGCACTACTCTGATACCATGTCAAGAATTGCATGATGGAAGGACTTGCTTGAGTTGCTGCACCAAATACACACCATACACATTAGAAGAAACTCACTTAAGAACACAAGAAGAAAGATGGATGCCAAAACGTTTTCTTGTTGTTTCTTGTTCTTCTTTCATACAATACAATATACACAAAGTATAGATAAGATACAACATAAAGGAAAGTGATCTACTAAGTCAAACAATGCATAATTGACTATACTAATCGATTAGTGCTATAACTATGCCAACTGTAGGTAGATGCAATAAACTAAATATAATAAGTGATAAGTCAGTGGCTATGTGATGATAATAATGACCACTTATATGCTAAGTGTAGATGCATGGACCCATTTAGCTAGGCAATCCATCGTCAACATCCATACGTATTGAGGTTGCCATCTAAATAGAATAGCATGCTCGAGGGAACTTGAGGACGAAGAGAGTGTGATGGGGACATACTTTGCTATGTGTATAAATGATGCCAGGAGGAATATTCCACGGTGGATTCCGTGAGGTTTTACGGTGGATTCCGTAAACTTAGATGTCCGGGGCTCATACGCAAAGAGGATTCTTTGTGCGAGAAGTTGATGGGGACGCCTGTCCTTTTCGGGCGTTTCATTAATTTAGTGTGTACATGGGTGATTCCATAGCGGGTGATTCCGCAAAATGCATATTAAATTAATAAACGTTTATGAGTTTAGAGTGCGCACTCGTAATAAATTAAGGTTAGGATTTATTTCTAACCAGTTGATTTATTTATGTAGCTGAAGACTGCTAGGTATTCACTTTTGTCGGTTTAATTGTGTTATTTTACTAACGATTGTGAATGCTTCAGTTGATGTGTAGAGATAGCAGCAGTGGCGGAGGAAAGCATTGGAGTCTAGCGGGTTTTCGACCTTTGGACTATATTTTGATAGGCGCCACGCTTATATTTTGTTATGTCTATAGAGACATCGATTATTTATTATTATTTTGTATGCGCTTATGCGCTTGGATATGTTATTTCTATTTGGACATTGAGATTGGGCGTGCCAGACACTATGGGCACCGTCCATTAGCTTTATTTTCTTATTTTTGGTAGAAAGCAAACTCAAAAGCTAAAAGCTTGTCATATTTTTGTAATTGGGCTATTTTTGAGCATAAAGATTGAAAATATATATTAAATACATGCTTTGTGAAGCGCTCACACAAGGCATGGGGGAGATTGAACCCAATTTGTCTCTTGTCTCATGTCGTGCTTGCTTTTACATTGGTCTTTGTGCTAAAAAGTAGAGTACTTTGTTCTTGGGGACCTTTGGGAATTCACTACGTGAGCTATCTGCGACCGATCTGCGCACCAGTGGTATCAGAGCGGAGCAGAGATCAAGAGCTTCCAATCGCTACCAATCTCGGGCGAAGGCGGAGCTCCAGGAACAAACGGCCTCTACAGTCAATCTCGTCGCGAAGGACCAATCTCTGTCAGATCGCGAAGGACCAATCTCTGTCGGCGGAAAATCTATTACATTATTTGGTATGCATGCATCTCATATGTTTCCACTGCTTTCGCATACCCAAGCAAAACGTGCACTACGCAAGAATACTAAATCATATCTCATTTGGGTGAATGAATTGCATGCAAAAGAAACTCATATGCACCCTAGACATAAGGAATTTCTTGCATATTTTAAGGATTGTTTTGCAGAAGACCTACCACCAGGTTTACCTCCATCACGTCTAGAAGATCATAAGATTGACCTAATACCTGGCACACAACCACCTTGCAAAGCCCCATATAGGCACAATCAAATAGAGCAAAAAGAAATCCAGAGTCAAGTAGAATAATTACTAAATAGAGGTTTAATTCGACCTAGCAGTTCTCCATTCGGTGCACCTGTGCTCTTAGTCAAGAAAAAGAATAATACTTATCGGATGTGTATTGACTACCGAGCATTAAACAAGATCACTGTAAAGAATAGGTATCCTATACCTAGAGTTGATGACCTTATGGACAAACTGCAAGGATCTTCTATATTTAGTAAAATTGACCTTAAATCTGGATATCATCAGGTGAGGCTAGATAGATCCGACATATTTAAGACTGCATTCAGGACACAGTTTGGCCATTACGAATTCTTAGTTATGCCATTTGGATTAACTAATGCACCTGCTACTTTCAGTAGAATGATGAACCGTATTTTTCTAAAATATCAATATTGTGTGATTGTTTTCTTTGATGATATTTTAGTGTTCAGTCAAAGTGAAAAAGAGCATTATGAGCATTTATCATTAGTTTTTCAATTACTGAAAGAAAATCAATTGTTTGCAAATCCTGACAAGAGTGAATTCTTTAAGACAGAAATAGAATATCTAGGTCATATTGTATCAAAAGAAGGAATAAAAGTTGATCCTAAGAAAATTGACGCAATATTGCATTGGCCTATTCCTAAAAATGTACATGAATTACGCTCATTCCTTGGTCTTGCTAGTTTCTATAGGAAGTTTGTACGTAATTTCTCATTACTTGCTTTACCACTGACCAAACTTCTTAAGAAAGGTATTGTTTATCAATGGACTGAAAACCAGCAGAAATCCTTTGATTTACTTAAATGTGCATTGACCAATGCCCCTGTCCTACAATTGCCTGACTTTAATAGACCATTCTTTCTAGTTGTGACCGATGCTAGCAGATCAGGAATAGGAGCCGTGCTAATGCAAGACAACCATCCAATAGCATATTCTAGTTCTAAGCTGAAACCCTCTGAGCTTAAATATTCCACTTATGACAAGGAACTCTTAGCAGTTGTACAAGCATTACAACAATGGAAGCATTATTTAATGGGTTCAGAATTCATGATAAAGACCGACCAGCAAACCATTAGACATCTACTTAGCCAACCCCAAATTTCTGACCGTCATATCAAATGGGCTTCATTCATTCAAAGTTTCCATCCTATCATTCAATACCAACCTAGAAAAGAAAATGTAGTTGCTGATGCATTGAGTAGAAGACCTGCACTTCATAACCTTTCTATCATATCTTTTGATTCTTTAATTGCTATGAAAGACACATATCACCAGGATATTACTTTTCATTCTGATTGGCAAAAATTAGTTCAAAATAATTTCATTCCTGTTGATTCATTGTCATATAATGATGGATTCATGTTCTTTGAAAAGAGACTGTGTGTTACTATTCCATTCCGATCTTTTGTTTTGAATGAAATTCATTGTCCCCCATATCAAGGTCATAGAGGTATCATTTCTACATTACGCATGTTAACTGAAGATTTTTATTGGCCGCATATGGATGCAGATGTATCTAATTTCGTTTCTGAATGTTTGATTTGTCAAAGAATAAAAAGACATCATGGTAAACAGTATGGGTTATTAATGCCTTTATCTATTCCATCTAAACCTTGGGAACATATATCTATGGATTTCATTACTGGCTTACCAAATACTAAATCTAACCATGACATGATTTGGACAATTGTAGATAGATTTAGTAAGCAAGCATATTTCATTGCATGTAAGAAAACTTTAACAGCATCACAAGCAGCACAGTTATTTTTGAAAACTGTTTTTACTAACCATGGATTGCCGAAAGTGATTATTTCAGATAGAGATTCTAGATTTTGTAATAATTTTTGGATTACACTGTTTGCAAATCTAGGCACAAAGATTGATTTCTCATCTGCATTTCATCCAGAAACAAATGGACAAACAGAAGCCACAAATAGCACCATTCTAGATCTTTTACATGCATACACTATCTCTAAACCTCAGACATGGGATACTCATTTACATTTATTACAATTTGCATATAACAATACACCGCACACATCTACAAAGAAAGCACCTTTTGAAGTTATTTATGGATATAGATTATCTACACCTATTGCCTCTTTGTCTAATAGAATACAAAGTGCCGATGATATTGCTGTTATGCATAACACTATTTTTGATGAAGTAAAGGATATGATTGCTAAAGCCCAACAATCATATACCAAACAAGCCAACAAGAAAAGACAAGCCATGAATTTCAAAGTTGATGATTATGTTTGGCTTAGAATAGAAAAGCGTAGACTGCAAAGTGTAGATAGACATCCAGTTGTCAAATTAGCCCCTAGATTCTACGGCCCATTTAGAATCATTCATAAGATTAATGACAATGCATTCAAGTTAGAACTGCCATCCCATTGGAAAATTCATAATACATTTCATATTAGTTTATTGAGACCATTTAGAGGACAATTACCTATCCACCCTGTCTATGAAAACCCACCTTTACTAGAAGAAGAGACTGAAATACTTGAACCAGAAGCCATTATAGACACTAACTACATGACCACTAGAACTGGCCGAAGGTATTCTAGATATCTAGTGAAATTTAAGAACCATCCTGTAGAGGAAGCACAATGGATGCACGTTAGAGACCTAAATGCTTTCCCCACTCTGTTAGCTCCACATTGAGCTAATAGCAATTGAGGTCAATTGCTATCCCACCCCGGGGGTATGATGCCAGGAGGCATATTCCACGGTGGATTCCGTGAGGTTTTACGGTGGATTCCGTAAACTTAGATGTCCGGGGCTCATACGCAAAGAGGATTCTTTGTGCGAGAAGTTGATGGGGACGCCTGTCCTTTTCGGGCGTTTCATTAATTTAGTGTGTACATGGGTGATTCCATAGCGGGTGATTCCGCAAAATGCATATTAAATTAATAAACGTTTATGAGTTTAGAGTGCGCACTCGTAATAAATTAAGGTTAGGATTTATTTCTAACCAGTTGATTTATTTATGTAGCTGAAGACTGCTAGGTATTCACTTTTGTCGGTTTAATTGTGTTATTTTACTAACGATTGTGAATGCTTCAGTTGATGTGTAGAGATAGCAGCAGTGGCGGAGGAAAGCATTGGAGTCTAGTGGGTTTTCGACCTTTGGACTATATTTTGATAGGCGCCACGCCTATATTTTGTTATGTCTATAGAGACATCGATTATTTATTATTATTTTGTATGCGCTTATGCGCCTGGATATGTTATTTCTATTTGGACATTGAGATTGGGCGTGCCAGACACTATGGGCATCGTCCATTAGCTTTATTTTCTTATTTTTGGTAGAAAGCAAACTCAAAAGCTAAAAGCTTGTCATATTTTTGTAATTGGGCTATTTTTGAGCATAAAGATTGAAAATATATATTAAATACATGCTTTGTGAAGCGCTCACACAAGGCATAGGGGAGATTGAACCCAATTTGTCTCTTGTCTCATGTCGTGCTTGCTTTTACATTGGTCTTTGTGCTAAAAAGTAGAGTACTTTGTTCTTGGGGACCTTTGGGAATTCACTACGTGAGCTACCTGCGTCCGATCTGCGCACCAATAAAAAACACTTATTTCATACCTTCTATGCTTATTTATAAAACCTCTAATGTATAAGTTGTGTCCTCAATATAATGCAGCTGTATTAAGTCTATGCCAACTCTAGCCTTCCCTATGTGAAAAATATCTAAGAAAATGATTTTGAAAACTTCTTCTATTAAACTCACATGATATACTTATGAGGTTATGAATCTATTCACAAGAGACCATAATCCAAATATAGACAGAGCTTGCATGTAAGGTCATCAAAGACACTTCTATAAACTTAGTGGTAATGTTTTTGGTGAGACTAATGTGAAGTGGCACAATCAAATTGCAAGATGGGAGACTTATAGGTTTTTCAAGATTTATAGACTCTTTGGATTGCAAAGTTAAGTTTCATGAGAGATCCTAGATATGGTAATGAGTGAGTTTCCTGATAGAGCTACAAGCATTATAAAGTAGAAGATGCATATTGTGGAAGAGTAGATCTTGGATGAGTCAATCTAAGATGTGATTCTATGAGAAGTAGACATGATGCAAATAGCTATGTGGGTCATTGCTAGAGGGAATTTATACATGAACTTCAAGAGGAAGTTGATCCAATCATGTGTGGAGATAGAATATATTGTAGATACCTTGCCAGAGGATACTGCAAATGTAGTGCTAAAAGATAATACCGATGTTGAACCAAAAGATATCGATGAAACACATATTCTCTCTAGTGATGCTTATGATCCACTGAAGATGATGGATTGTATTGATGAAATAGATGCTTTACAAGTGGAAGAAGAAGTGCAGAAGGCTGATTATTTTTAGGTTGAAGAGAAGTTTGATGAAGAATTGAATATGTTTGATGCAGAGATGATTGAGCATGTAGCATATATGTGGTCAATTCTATTTCAACAAGGAACTTTGAAAAGATGCTACAAGAACACACTAATATGGATAATTAAAAACTTGGATCCATAGATGTTATTAGTAGAGAGCATGTAGGTAAGGTTAAAATTCCTAGAGATAAAGGAGATCAGGATGATTGACTAAACAAAACCATATGCAGGATATAGATGGAGACTATGGAATAATGATGATTGTGATTTCCTAGAGATTTTTATAGATTTCATTGTAGAGTTATATGTGGATTCCAATTTGGATTATGAAGCTAGAGGGGGTGGGGATGCTTCACCAACATTACATGATATATTGCAGGATATTCAAGGATGGTTAGATTATCAAGAAATAAAACCAAGTTTTTGGAGAAAGATGGATGATAGTATTGATGCATTTCCCTACCATTCATGTGGGTGGTAGAGTAATCCAAAGCATAATACCTTGGGAAACACATATAAAGATTTTTTATCTAGGTGGCCTATGATATTTTGCACACCTACTGCCTAACAATACTAAATTTATCATAGTGCCTTACTCAGCTCAAGCTGTGTTTGATCGGGTTCTATTTAAGGAAAGCACTAGTGAGAATATCAGACTACAAATTAAGTTGTAGAGTATTTATTAAAGTCAATAAGACGCAGTGAGCTTTACTTAAGATTTAAAGCTTACGTTTAGACTCAAAAGCAAGGTCACATGGAAAAAACATAGATCTATGCACAAAGGAAAGAATGGCTATAAATAGCCAAGGAGATAGCTGTTAGAAGTCCTAGACAAAATTATAAAGAAGAGTATGCAGAGGGGTAATAACCATGAATCCAAAGTTATTGGGTTAAACTGCTATGACTCAAGGGCGCTTGATGCCCGATGAAGCTCTCTTGGATGCGCATCTTCAGCTTGTTTCTTGGAGATTCATTATTGTAAGAAGATTTCTTATATCATTATTGAGCTCTAGGCTCTCACCTAGTTTGAGTGTATGTACATCTATTTTAATCTTCAAAACAAAAGTGTTCCTTGGTTTCTACACTCTCTTGCTCTCTTGTCTTGTGATTCTTGTTCGAGAACCCTGGTGGTTAGTGGCTATTCATGAACCCCTTTGGCAACTAGGCATTAATTCCAAGGAGAGATTATCACTAAGATGAATTTTATGAATGATACTAAGGCTCATAATATCATGAAGGACAAAGGGAGTTATCAAGAGCCTAGAAAGAGTACCAACTACCACCTAAAGTTAGTAAAGCTTGCCAACAAGCAAGATGGATCATTCTATTTTAAATGTTGTAAACACAAATACGAAGGCCAAGCATAGTGTTGTGGGACACATTAGTAGTACCTGACCCTTATACATGTATACCAAACTCCAAGTTACTCCAAGCTTACTATGGTGCAAATTTGGTAAAAGTCCTCATGCACCCTTCACTTTGTAATTACACAATCCCTACCTTCTAGGAAACCCATCCCCATAGCCTACAAAGCATGCCATGCCCTTGTTGCATTCCCTTTGCAACCATTACTACAATTGTCTCTCATTGATATTATAGAATGGATGTATGCTTGAGTTGGGAAAATGGAGAGTGTGAGATGTGAAAGGAAGTAAGCTAAAAAATCCCCATGGTGGTAGCATTCAATGACATCAAGTCTTTGGTCCTATAGCTTCTTATTAAGATATCAACAATATGCTTTATATTGGCATGATTTAGAATTGTACAAGGTGCAACTACAAACATTGTTATATGAAGGGTTGATTCAACAACGGGAGAGGAAACAAGTTGTCCTATAGACCTCAGCACATCCTTAGGAGTGTTAATTGATCCTCTCTAAGTATTGCTCTAAAAGTCATAGATTGAGACATGGGAGGTATCCCTTGGATAGAAGGTGGATCTTTTTCGAGTCATCCCGAATGCCATAGTAACCTTCCCTCCCTCTTTAAAGTGATCACTTTTCAAAGATGCAAGCATAATATTTTATCACAACATCACTTGGAATTATAGAGAGGGATATGAACATGGTTTTACAGAGGACCTAAGTGCAAACATAGAATTATATAGGGATATGACATGAGTATCCCCCTCCACAAGACTTTGCTATTTCTATGAATGTTCCTCTGGAGTAAGGTTTGTTAACATGATTTGTCGAGCTATTGGAGCTAAGGCATCAAGTGAGAAGATTCTCCCAGACATAATCTTAATGGTTACACAAAGTGATATGGGTAATGATTTTAATTGTTACACTAAGTGATTTAGGTAATGTATTTGCAAGAAGTGGCTTCCTATTGCCCTTAAGAAGACAAGCTAGATATGTGGAGGAGCGTGTAAATGGTCTTATATTGAGGCTAAGGTTGTACAAAAGAAAGCTACTACTGTGAAGTGACCTGAGTTGATTCTTTTTGTTTTTTTCCGGTTTTATGGCGCAAAGTTACATTTAACATGTCTATTTTCAGTAGATCTTGGGGGACACTTTCCCTTTCGACTTGCTGGTTCAAGGGTCGACTTGCTATCACCAGATCGTTGACTTGCCACGGAAGGAAGGCAGTCACGACTTGCGCTGTTTGTCTAACAAGAAAATCGTGTTAGAGTAAGCTAATATTTACAAGCGCCCAATTTGAAACCCTCACTTCAAAGCTTTTATGCAATACCAGGGACTTGGATTTTGTTATCCTTGATATTCTTTGTTTTCAAAGAGCACCTTTGAAAGAGCGGGCAGCTGGGATGTTTTTTCAAGAGTGCAACTTGAAGTGTATGGTATATGAGTCGCGTGCTTCGACCTCGTAACTTGTAAGTGACCATGTGGCAAAATGACCCTGTAGGCAGTGTAGGGCACGGCGGGCGCACCATTCTGTTGCCACAAACGTTTGACCTCTTCTTCTCCGCGTACCATACCGGACCGTATAAAACGGGTGCTAATTGCAGCAGGTCTACCAGCTCAATCGACGCTGTGATCGCTCGAGCTTCCGTTCTTCGTCTTCGCCACGTTCTACATAACTTGACGTGCCGGCAATATTCTCGCACCAGCTACTTGGTGCTAGCCTACAACAACTACAAAAACAACCCGGCTGATTTCCCTATCGTTCGTCGTCCATTGGTATATATATACATCTATATATATAATCCTATGGCTCCGGTCACGTCGTCGTTCGTGCTCTCTCACATAGCTGAGCTCCTGCTGCCCTCAGACGAGGTGCAGAAGATGGGACTCACGGACCTGCCCCTTGACAAGTCCATCACGAGCGTGGAGCTGCCCGAGGTGCAGTGCTCCTTTCCTTCGCAGACAATCCACCCAGATTACCTGCAGCTGAAGCAGCTATCGCAGGAGTGGCTCCTGTCTCGTTTCGGGGAGCTGCTGCTAGTGGACGGCGCAGGTCAAGGTGGCGGCGGCTTCGCGGAGAGCGTGGCCCTCAAGTCGCGCTTCGACATCCTGGTGACGCTGTCGTACGCTAACGGTCTGAGCTCGCGCATGCCGGCCATCATCAAGTTCATGGCGTGGCTGCACATGGTGGACAACCTCCTGGATGAGCCCCAGGAGATGGCCGCCGACTCCTCGGCCGCTGCGCTCCTGGGGGCGAGGATCATGGCTGTGCTGGAGGATCGTGCAGATGAGGAATCTGCCGCAGCAGTGGCAGCTACTTGTACACAGCTCTCGGCGCGCGCGCGCCTGGCCATCCGCCTCATAGAGGAGTCGGCGCGTGAGGTGTGGTCGGATCTGCGGAGCGGCATGCCCCTGGGCCAGCAGCAGCGTTTCGTGGGCACCTTCCGCGACTTCCTTTGGGCCACTGCCACACAGGTGGGCTATCGGCAGAGCAGGCGCCTGGCTGACGTGGAGGAGTACACGCGGCTGCGGAGGGACTCCAGCTGCTGGAGAGCCTGCGACGTCCTGATCGAGTTCGCCCTCGGCATCGAGCTGGACAAGCGCACGCTGGCCCACCCGCTCCTTCTCCGCCTCAGGGACGCCACTCTCTACCACATCTGCTGGCTCAACGACCTCCTCTCCTTCGAGAAGGAATACAAGGACGGCGACTTCTTCAATCTCGTCTCCATCCTCTACTACAACCGCCTCAAGGACTCCGTCGAGGCTGCTGATAGGAGCACTGCCAGACGTGGCACTCACGCCGGTGCTGTCACTCCTCCCGACCTCCACCAAATCATGTTGGACGTCTCTCAGCTCGTCAAGGACATGGACGAGGACTGCGTGCGACTCGTCCGGGAAATCCGCAGCGGTTCTGATCCCTCCTTGTATGTAAGTGAGGAGCTGGACGCCTACATCCAGAGCCTCACCTACTGGCTGGGCGGCAACCTCTCCTTCCACTTCGCCGGCATGCGCCACGGACTTTACACCGCCAGCTACGCCTCTAAGAATCTGCTCGCGCGCATGCCCGACGCCCTCGCGGACAAGCTCGAGCTCTCCACCTGCGAGGCCATTGTAGCTGCAACGGCTACTCCCTATCTCGCCCACCGCCAATTACCAGCCGCTCAGGCAGCCTAAGTAGAAGCTTATAGTTACTAACCTTGACCATTAGTAGGTCCATTTGCTCCGTGCGGCCTCCTCAAAATTAATCGACTAGAGAACTCTAGTAGGATGACCACATTCCGTCTTAACTTTAAAGTTTAAGTCAGTGCGTGAGACACTGAGACGCGTCCTCCTCTATCGCCTAGGTCAACTCACTCTAATGACTGATCCATTCATTAATTGGTTCTACGCACTGCGACTTCAAGTGGTACTGGTAGAATCATGTAGACCTCGCCGAGTAATGTAAACATCATCTCCCATAAACACAAACAAGACCTGGTCGGTACTGCGGTTTCACTACTCGTAATTGTCTACTTTCTTAATCCTTTTCTTAGTGGCCTGCGCCACACTAGCGCTCTATTTGTTTTGGTATGCCAAATTGGTGCGTATGTCACAGTCGACCAGGCCGACTGCCCAGTATAAGCGCATTCTCTGCATGTTGCTGCATTCAGATCGTCGTGCCACTCATTGTGCTCTGTACTTGTAAACGTTGATAAAGGTTTTACTTGTTTTTTTCACTTGATGAACTAGGGGCACAAGGGTTTCTCTTTTTATAAACGTTTCCAAACTGCACAACGTATTGCGACTAGCTTTGCTTCATGATATACTACATCCATTATCCATGGTTGGAACTTGGCCCTTTGAGCCGCATTAGTCGGATTCTATCAAGTGCTTGCAAGTATATGTCCACATGATGATGACCTTCTATTACTTGCGTTCTTGTAACTATTATCAATAACTTTTGTCACTTTTGTGACCATAAATATTGATAAATGAAGGAGATAAGTGCTTCAAAGAACAACCCATGTAGATACTTATCCCACTTTTCTCAATGAAAACATAATAATTAACCGCTTATAACACACATATGCCTTTTTTAAACTTTTATGGCTATGTGAAATGGGATACCGAGATCATCCAAGCTCTTGGGTGGGTAGATGCACTAGACTTTGTCCCATGTGAAGGACTACACAAAAGTGATATTCTAAGCACATAAGTTAAACCCCATCTTGAACCTCTGTGTCACAAGGCATCCTCACCTTGATACACTTAGGGAGTCCTTGAATGCCTTAAAGAAGATATTGAAGGAAAAACATATTGCCAATGGTAACATGGCAAAGGACCTTCAAACATGAGCCCTTTAAAGAATGAATGAACTTCAATTTTTGTGCACTTCAGGTGTTACTAAAAGGTATTGCTAGGATATATTACTAGTTTTCCAAAAGGTTCTTAACTAGCACAACATCATGTAGGCTCACAAATCCAACCATCAACAAGGAAAGTGTAGGGTGGGGTAGGAAGATTAGGGTATCAACTTTGGACCATCTTACCTTATTTGAGACATGGAATGATTAATGGAAAACTGAACCATACGAAGATAACGGTATTTGAATTTCTAGGATTTTGCAATGATGTACCATGTCATATGATGACTTGAAAAGTAACCTAGATGATGCTAGGTGGATATGCCATCTTAGGTACCTATATCAGTGGTTATATTAATGTAATTTTTTAAAAGTTACCATTTTTTATTCTAACGCTCATAAAATAACATCATATTTGGGAATATGGAAATTTTCCATAATTTTGGGGCATGTGGTCAAATCTTTGGATTCGTCGTAACTTGAACACTATAACTCCAAATTGAGCATTCTATAGCTCAATAGATTCTATTTTTCAAGCGCTTTCCAATGATAGGTCACATCATATGGTTTTGAGAAACTTATGGGCATGTTATCTGGGTGCCACCTTTTTAGTATTCAAAAAATGGGAATTGGGAGATTCCCAAACTCATTGATATTGTGTTAAATAGACTTAACCAAAACTTACCCCTACACTACTTACTTTTTCCACTATAATATATAGACCCAATACCAACGTTTAAAGTGAAAAAATTAGTCATAGAAAATTTTGCCCTCATCATCACTATTTTCATCGCTAAAAACCTATCTCTATAGTGACACATATATCAATGCATATATAGTGACACATATATCAATGCATATACAAATGCTATTATCGACATAAATAGTGATAATTGCTATAAATTTGTGACACTAATAGTAACAATTGTTAGTAATTTTTGCGATGTAGATAGTGAAATTACAGACCAAAAAATATTTCTGGATGGCATGGTATACAACTATGCTACCCTTCTACCCACATAGATTGAATATTCTTCCATAAAATTAGTTACTATCGAATATACCCCTAAGTTCCAAGAATTATACATCATGATTTGCTACTAAAAACAAGGAATCCATTGATTGAATACGTGAACAAATGTGATGATAACATTGTGTCCATAGTACTACATTGAATAACAGGGAAGAATAATAATAATAGAGGAAAGTATCTTTAGAACTCATTCAATGTGAGCCACATACAATGAAGGAAAAACATGTATTAAAGTAGCTAGATACAATCAATCAAAACAAGTATGTGTGAAGCACAAGGCAAAAAAAGAAAGGTGCTCCATAAATATAAGCTCTAGCTATATTTGGTCACCATCCAATAGCTTGTCTTGATACAACATATCATTGAAAGGGCTTTATAACATAACAAAAGATCAATCTAGAGTAGACAATGCATCACAAGAACTAAAAATCACTACATTAAAGAGACATGTCATATTAGACTTCCATGTACATATAACTTATTGATAAGTAAAGTCAAACCATATCTTTTTACATGTCGTGTCTGCAAGTCTATAGGATAGTGATTTATAATGGAGTGCTTTAGGAAAAAAAAAAATTAGTATTGTTAAGTCCTTCTCTTCATGACTATCACCCCCCTCAATGGTGTTAACATCACCTCTTTAGCTTTGTTAAAGGGTTCTCTCTCATCCTTGGCCCATTGACCTCTTCCTTTTGTTCTTGTCTCCCCAACATCTTCTTCATGATCTTTCTTCTTGTGCTAGCCAAACTCCTTCTTTTTTTGTGGATATAGTTGCGCATAATCAACAAAATTATTCCTCTCAATCTATTAAATAGTGACCCTAAACCTCTATCTATTGAGGAGATAATATGGCTGAGGGTGAAGATTAGCAAACCGATGAGAAATAAGGATGACGACAAGGAAGACAAAGGATAGAATGAGCATGCTCAAAAGGCATATGAGTAATTGAAGATCTTGAAGTTTAGACTAGATAGAAGGGAGGCCCAAAACATTTCCCGCTGACACCCATAGTGGGCTAATCTAGCTTATATGTGGTGGAAGAAGGCTAACAAGGTCATGACTGCTAAAATGGTCAAGACACTATGACAATGCTTAAGCACCTAGATAAAGAAAGAGTGATGCAAAGTGAGTAGATGCCTTCATGATGGGATTAGAAGAATACTAAGTGCATCACTCTTGATGTGTTATTCAACCAACCTCTTTAGAATGTTGACTTCCCTTTGTACTTGGAAAAGATCCTATATATGCACTTTGTGATAGCTCACTAGGGGACTTCTCATCAAAGGAAAGACACCATAATATTGTGGACATATGATGCATAGTATGACAATCACTCAACATGATTTGTAGTTGGCACTACAAGGCATCACATTGGAATTACATCTAAGAGAGGAGGCCTTAGAGTGAAAACATATTAACCCTCACAAAATAGCATTCCATGGATAGCTAACTTAGCACAAATTTTAGATGTGTTAACTAGATTCAAGGAGAATTAACAATAAATATATTATTTATCATGCTATATATAATTGGAAATCTCCTGAAACAAAGAATCTTAATGTAGAGTATTTGAAAGGTTTCAATTTGATTTGCAAAAAATTTATTGTGCATCCATTTTTTAAAAACTACTTTGTAGCCTACTACTAACAATCCAAATAACATAAGTGTGTTAACATGCTTTCACCCCTTGACAAACAAGCTAGCATAAAGAAATTTGGAGTTTTAGCAAATCTTGTAGTCCTAAATGCCACCACAAGTGCATGCGCACATTGAAGAATAGATTTAGACACTCATAAGGACTACTGAGCATATAGAGCACCACATCTTGGATAGCGCTTCTCAAGAGGCATTACTATGAGATCACTTCATGACCTCCATACTCCATTCCCATGGCATCAAGTATAATGTAGATGTCCCCATGAGCTCAACCAACAAGTTTAGCCCCAATACTTGGGATATAATGGATACATGATACTATGCAATGGCATAGGGGCTGCAACCCATATACTCTAAACATAATTTAGCAACATCTTTCTCTTAGATACCTTAAAAATTCATGGAGCATTTAATCTCCTCAGGTGACTTTGAGCTTTGTTGAAGAGTCCATTATGTTATCCATACGTTTTCCATGCTTTCCATTCCTTCATCAATGTTGCATATGGCATACATGACGGGCTTCATTATATGATATGCATCAATGAAAAACCACCACCACTTATCCTTGTTCAAACAATTAGAACAAGACTTAGCAGCCTTATTCTTGACTCCCACACTTTGTTCAGCCTTCTACTCAATGCCAAGTACTCAACTTCTCTTGAGAAGAAACTTGACAACTCTCTTCAATGATCAACATAATGCTAGCAAACCAAGATATATCTTAGTTTTCATACTAGTCTTTCACTACTAAATTAAGTAAGTGTTACAAACACTACAAATAATCTTTAGATATCGCTCTTCTATAAGTCTAGTTGTATTCTAACATGTCTTTGCATTATCCCTAACAACTTGCACCGCATGACAATGCTCTATATCTTCAATAGTGTTGAATAAAATCTTCGCAATGTATTCCCTTGACTTGATTTTTCCTATGCTATATATGGCCTTTAAGAATGTCTCTCCCCTTTGTAAAACCAACACAACGTTTATCAATGGTCATTGTTGAATATTATACCAACCATATGATATAATAGTACATCTAATCAAGCCTAAGATACATAGAACGACCCTTTCAACCCGCTTCTTCACCTCTAAGTGGCACTTATCAAGAACATCGTACCATATGGACTGATAAGACAATAGGATCCCAATATTAGTGAGTTTGGGAATCTCCCAATTCCCATTTTTTGAATACTAAAAAGGTGGCACCCGGATAACATGCCTATAAGTTTCTCAAAACCATATGATGTGAACTATCATTGGAAAGTTCTTGAAAAATGGAATCTATTGAGCTATAGAGCGCTCAATTTGGAGTTATAGTGTTCAAGTTATGACAAATCCAAAGATTTGACCATGTGTCCCAAACTTATGGGAAATTCCCATATTCCCCAATATGGTGTTTAGGGAAAATCCAACCTCAAACTCCCCAACTTTCTTCCATACATATTTCTAGTGATCACTATCCACAATTATCATTGCAATAGCCAAGGCCTTTTGTGCTTCTCCTAATTGTATCACACAAAAACTATTATGGAGAGAGGTTTGATAGACACTCACTTTGTTCTTCAACTAACATTTTTTCTTATCATGTTTCACTCAAAACTCTTTAGGGTTAGAAGTATGGGGTGTCTAAGATAGAGAGACATTTGACTAATTGACAATATCATTGTGTGCCAATGGCACATTAATGAACTAATGAGTGCAAGAGTAGTAAAGATTACCTAACATAGCACATGGGTGGAGAGAATGTCACAGCAAGTAGCGGGCTATACAAGAAAGGGAGCGAAAGTCATCAAGGGTTGTAAGTACATGCATAGTCCAAGAGTTCAAGGGTCATAGGGCTCTTATGATTCATTGTTGAATCCTTCATGAGTCCGTTCAGTGGTGGCAAGTCTCTTTTGATTGGCAACCTGAGTGCTCTCTATCAGTAGAGTTACACTTATATTGTTTACAATCCCCACATGTGGCAGTATTACTGTCATTGTGTTGATGATTCTTTGATCCAACACTACTCATTTCCCAAAGTTCTGTGTCACTACCCACCATTGCTTGTCTCTAATAGATATATTGTTCTTATGTTAGTAATTTATTTTGGGTTGATCTTTTGAGTATACTAGTATTTGATCTCATTGTTGTGACTATGCCTAGCTCTACACCCTGGATGCATCAAGTGTGATGTTGGTATCAACCTATGTTGGTTCATCCTCTATTCTTTGAAGGTAGTGCTTGGACTCAATTACAAGAACCTTGAAGAAAAATCTTAGCTCTCTAAGATCACCCATCTCTGTAGGAAGGACCCATCAGGGACCTTGCCTTCTCATTTTCTCAAGGGTGTGCTTTAGTTATCTAAATATTCTAACACATTTATTTTTTACATGAAAGTATAGAGTTATTAATTAATCATGAAACATTGGCCGCTGTTGAGATATCGAGCTCCACTCGTGATACGCCAGGGTGACCGTTGTGTATTTATGTCACCGACTTGTTAGTTGCAGACGCGGTTGGTACACCGCCCATGAATAATAGCTACATGATAGCTATCCTTATCTACTCTAGTTCGTGGCTCAGTTAGTATGCCACCTTAGTTAGTTGAGTTTGGTTTGAGACCCATATAGAGGGTTCTTCTATTTCTTTGTACTTGAGTTCTTTTGGCTTACACAACTAAGAAGAGGAAAACTGTTTTCAGCCTCCACCCTTGTGTGTCTTCCCCCATTGTGCAAGCAAGAAAGCTTCAAGCGAGACTCCTTCCTTCTCTCCCACAATCTTGACAGCCGCTTTCACGTAGTTTATCATCATTGACAGAAAGATGATGTCAAACAATCCTTTGAAAGCAATTGCAAAAAAATATATTTATCCTACACATTCTCCAATATGCAATGCCACCTTGGCATTTCATCTCCTAATCTAGGACTTGTCTCCAACCTTAGGCTCATGATCCACCAATCCATCCTTATCTAGCATCAAGACCTTCCAAGAAGGCTATCCTTGGCTTATAAGGGTTAGGTGAATCCTTGATATAGGCCTAAGGGATTTATGGCAAGAGCCACCCTATCACCCTTGTCACCTCCTAACCTAACATCCTCCCTATGGAGACACCTCTCACATTTTGGGTTGGTCCTGACCTCTAGTGTGGTCAAATAACCCCTTGGTGAAGAGCTCCCACCACTAACATTGGGGTAGCTTTAGTGTGTAATAACATTTTCACCCATGAGGCACAAGAACTTTATAAAAATACAAAATCAAGCACTCTTATCATCAAGAGGTAGAAGAACATTCATTTCCTCATAGCACTAGTCCAAACAACCACTTTGAATATGCTTTAAGAATCAATCATGGGTAAGGAAAATATATCTTTCCAATTTAGCAAAACCTTATCTTAAAAGACAAGTCATCAAGCCAAAATAACGTCATTTGGATATATCACAAAAGAAAATGCAATCCCCAACAACTTATTCTTCTTTAGTGCAATCTCAAAATGATACATGCAAATCATATGCTAAACATACACATCTCTAGCATTGTTTTTACATTGCAAGCTTTCCTTCAAACGATTCAACAATTTTTTATGCATAATCCCTTTTGTCATTGTATTAAGAGGCATCTATCGTTGTTTCTATCTTCCACACCTAGGTCATCGAAATTCTCTATAACATTAGCAATTTGAGTATTACTTGGCAATATGAGTTACTACTTCTGAATACAATTCCATGCATAGTTCTTTGCATTTTAATCCCATGAAAAACCTTTGTTTTTATGAAATAGAAAATTAACCTAGTTATTAAGCTAAAATTTATGAGAAAATAGATTCTTATACTTGGTTCATATGATATCATAATACCAACTCCACTTTATAATCAACCATAGGCAATGGAAAGGAATACAGGGGGCACATGTGGTCCTCAAAAGTCAAGGTCCTAATGTGCTCACCAAATGGAATAGTAAGGCCAAAATGTTTTCACATAGTGGTCCTTTAGATTCAAGTCTTTCCAAGATTCAGTAACTTCCCCGAGTATCTTGACCATACAAATCTTTTAGTAGTTGTATGATTGTATATGAATGTTGTCCTTCAAGCCATCCCTCCTAGATGATGGGGATGAAAGACATTTCTATTTTCCTCTAATCGTTCCTTTCGTTTTCTCTATTCTCTCCCTCTCTCCCTATTTGCTTTACCTCTTACCTCTCTATCACTCTCTTTCTTCTCCTCTATCCTCTTTCCTTTCTCTCTTTCATTGCTATTACTATATCTCTCTCTCCTCTTCTCCTCCCCTATCTTCCTTCTCTCTCTCTACCCATTTCTTCTTCTCCTCTATCTTCCTCTCTCTCCCTCTTCTCTCCTTCTCCTCCCCTATCTTCTTCTTCCCTCTTTATCCATCTCTTCTTCTCCTCTCTCCTTCTCTCCTTCCCTTCTTCTCCTCTCTCTTCTTCCCTTCTACTACTCCTCTCCTTCTTCTCCCCCCTCTCCTCTTCTTTTTCTCTTCTTCCACTTAATTACCTCTCCTTATTCTCACTATCTTCTCCTCTTTGTCTCCATCTTTCTTTCTCACTATGCCTCTTCTCTCTCTCTCTCTCTCTCTCTCTCTCTCTCTCTCTCTCCCAATAGTGCACCGGTCAGCCCAAAAGAACACCATCCCCTATGCCTTATAACACTAAGGCTATTAGATAGCCTTTGGATGGCACTTTTTCTACATGCCATTGTCTACATCCCCCCTCTCTCTGTTGGTGATATCCCCAAGACAATCCAATTTGAATGGTGGTGAGAAAACTTTGATGCCATTGGAGTTGATGATGCTCTCATAGTTGGCATCAATCATCGCAAGGGCTTGAGAGGTGGCGATGAACTAGTAGAGATCATCTATGTTCAAAAAAAAATTCTTTTAAAGAAAAATTTCAAAGGTTCAATTTTAAACTCCCCCTTGTTAGCCCTCTTTCATGTGAGTGCAATATCTTTGTGATGGATGTAACATATGATACATATGAAAAGCACTTTATTTGACCATCAAGCAAGAATAAAGTAGCTTTTCCAATGTGTAAAATCAAATGTGAAAAATTATCACCCATCTCTACACAACTTGGACTTTGTAAATCCTACATCTCTCCAAGCCATTCAACATGACTCATCATATCATTAGATGCACTAGAATCAAATATACCATACATAATCACTTGTCTAATTTCTTATAGTAGTGTTCATCATATGATGCATAGCAAAAGGATGCTCATTTTCTTCATCATTCATCTTGAGGATGATACATAATTGCCTTGTTGTAATGCATGAGACAAGACTGGTCATAATCTTATAAAAATCAATACACTCTCTTATTGAAAATTGGGAAACATAGAGTAGATAAAGAAGACAATAATAAATATGTGTTATATGTTTCATAGAGTTACAACAAGGAGCAGCTTACAGCATATGCAAAATAGGCACTCCCACGAGGAGTTTGATCCACCCAATCACACCCAAAGTATATTGATGTACATGAGGGATCTCAATCACAATGAAAATCACAATCTTTCTCTCAATTTCACTCACAATCTCATTCTTATTCAGAATCCCATTCTTGAATTTCATAGAAGAAGAAGAAGAAGAAGGTGTAGCTCTTGAGCGATTGTTCTATAAATGGTTTCATGCACCTAAAAAGTGATTCTTTTAAAGGTTACATTTTTCAAAGAAAAGAATGGGTGTGATTTTCCAAAATTGGAATGTCCATGAAAGTTTGACAAGAAAACCAAAAAAGGAAAAAATTAATGTGTTTTTTGTATTGGAAATATTTTATTTTTCATTTTAAGAGGTAAGTATCTTTAAATTGGTCAAGGACTAGACCAAGCTTAAGAAAGAATAAAATAATCCCCTTGATGTCTTCTTCAAACTATGTGAGCCAACCTTCAACCAAATTATGTTGTATTTAGACATTTTTGCTCAAAGAGAAGACATGTTTTTATTATTAGAGAAATGTTAATAGAAAATGTGATATTATCAAAGTTTCTCCCACCTCTCAAAATTACCTAAAAATCACTTCTAATCACTATACACACATATGTTACAAAAAAATTGTAGTATGTCTTTATTAGGGCATGTCACAATTTACCACAATGAACGATATCCTTCTTATCAGAACTATGATATGCCCATCATATTGAATTTTTTTCTTATATGTGCGTTGATAGTGTTTGAAAATGATTTTTAGGTCATTTTAAGTGTTTTGAAAAATTTTGGTGCTGGCAAAATTTTTGTAAAAAATTTTCAAACTTTTAGGCATAAGACCTGTTTTAGAAACTAATTTGTGATCAAATGGAGCATAACTTAGTCAAAGTTCCTCTCATGGAGTTTGAAGAGAAGATCAAGGATAATATTTTGTCATCTTACATGCTCGGTCCAATTCTTCACGGTTTTGGAGATATGAGCGTTTGAAAATGAAAAAACAAAGGCTTTCTTTTTGTGCTTTCTTTTTATATTATGATTTTTATGCTCTCTTTTCATTTTTGGCAAGTCACATGCAAGTGATGATTTGGGATGATTGCATCAATTTTGGTACATGCTTCTTTTGAAAAACACACCGTTCTTGGAAAATCCTATTTTGGAGACGCGAAGTCATTTTGGCAGAAAGGATAAACAAGCATTTATCTTCATTACATCTTTTTCTTCCAAAATCTAAGATTGAGATTATGATTTGATGGAGATTGTGAGTGAGAGTGAGATTGCAAATCTTTCATGCAGATGAAATTAGCTTGGGGGAGGAGGTTCAAACTCCACATCAGAGTACATTTTCTGATTGTGCTATCTATTGCTCCTCTATTTTCTTCAAACTATAACACAAATTTCTCTTTTTTTCCTAATTATCTCTCTATAAAAAAATTGTGTTGATTTTTATCACATTGTGACTAGTCATGTTGCAATAACAATAAACTACAATATGATTTTTTTTTTCATAAAATGATATATAATACTAAAATTTTCTAGAATCTTTATTATGTCATCCAATTCTTCCTTCAGAGCTTATGTTTCCTCTAATTACCATGGTCTCTTAAAATTTTCATGTCATTAAATCCTTGATATAATCAATGTTACTAGGTACCACGAGTATGTCCCATACTACAATCTCTTGAAGAGGATCTACCATGTCTTCTTCCTTGACCTTGAGTAAAATGCTTGGAATTTTTTGTCACTTCTTTTTAATAATTCACCTTGCATGTTAATCTATTTAATTATCATAAGGGAGAAAAAGTCATTAAAATTTGAAGATGGCTTTTGTACATATACAAAAGAAATAAGAGTTTACTAGGCCTTTTTATTACTAAAACCACCCAAAGTAGATGAAATCAAATCATTATCTCACCTTCAAAGTATACTTATTTACAACCATTTTCGTTTCTTCAAACTATTCAACTCTAGATTGAGCTAAATCTTCCATGTTTTTATATTCAATGGAAATATTATTTTGTAAGAGATGGAAAATAGGATACATAGGGATAGATATAAAAGGGGAAGGTACCAATCATTTTTTATCTAATTTTGACATAAGTACAAGTATGAAATCTAATTTTGACATAAGTCTAATTTTGACATATGAAATCTCTTCCTGTCCTTTCATGGCTGCCAGGCATCTCTTTCCTTTGTTCCTATATTTCTCTCTCCATTTTTTATTTTTCTCTCTCCTCATCTAGATTTTCTCTCTCCTCTATACTCTTCTTCTCTCTTTCTTGTAGATTTCTCTCTCCTCTGAGGTCCCTTCATGACAAGTGATATCAGAGCATAGGCTTTTGATCCATTTGATTTTCTCAAATTTAGACATATTTTTTCCAATTTTCCACTATCAAATCTTGGATAGTATGTACAAGAGCCAGATGGTAAGCACTTGCAAGTATTCTACTTGGAGCAGAGACTAATCTTGAAGCTCTAAAAAAGATCTTGGAGAGATTAAGCTAGATTGTGGCTAAAGTGGCAAGTCGTATTGCATCTATTACAGGCTATTTTGAAGGTAACTTGGTAAAATAGGAGTTAATTGAACCTAGGAAAAGAATAAAATGTGGTTACTTTTCAAAGAGAGGGTTCTGTTTTCCCTTTCTTGAAACTTTCTTGCAGGTTTCATGGATTATGTAGCCAAGATCTCTTCCTATCTCTCAAACCCTTGCTCTTCTTGACAAAGCAATACTTGATCAAGTTTCTATACTTCATATCCTTCATAATGATTACCAATAAGATTTAGGAAAGCTTAGCCATGGTGCATAGAATAGACCCAAAAAATGGAACACATTTTTTAACCTAATGTCCGCTTGATTCTTGCTCATGGTTCCTATTCTCAAGTCGCCATGGTGTTTCTGTTGGTCACTAGCAAGTGAAAACTCTTAGAAATCATCAAGATTTGTGCTCCATTCTTCTTCTTCTTGCTCTCTTGAAATCCTAATTGTGCAATCCATGGGTAGCCATTAAATATTGAACAAAGATTTTCAATTTCAAAGGGCTTTTGCTTCATTTTATCTCTAGAATCTATCTATAACAAGATTCTCTCAAGATTTGATCAAGATTAGACATTGGAGCTTTCTTCATTTCTTCAAGCTTCCGTGGAGTATAAATTTGGGGATTCTTCATCAAGCTTTACATTCTTTGTTTCTAAAGTATAACCTGAAGCCTTTTCTACATGGTTTACTTCTTCATGGCCAACATTGAAGGTTGAAGGTTAGTTTTCTTCCATTGAAGCAACATAAAGCTTCTTCTAATGAATTAAGAAGGGTATCTTTGAATCTTTTCTTCTTCAAGTTCCTCAACACTTGCAATATCAAGAGGCATTCTCTAATGTTGAATGCTCAATTATAAGCTTCAACCATAGCTATTAGTTCAACAACTCTATTGTCTTCTTTTAAGCAAGGCTCTTCAACCTTGGTAAGATTGAAGATTGTGGAGCTATGGGCTTCAATTTAGAAGAAACATTGTTGGCATTACAAATGTTTATGTTGGCATTTGTTGATTCATCTTGGTAGTGATCCACTTCATGCACTAATTATAGGACACTACTCCTATATTACAGTCATTAAAATGGGTGGTTTGGGACATTGACTTCTCTTCATTGATAATAGATTAATGACTTGGTATCCTACAGAGTGCCCATAGATCAATGAATCTATAGGGTTAAATAGGGTCAAAGGTGGATTTATAGATCTCTTACAAGATCATCTAAACAAGGTAGGTTGTGGATAGTTTCAATCAACAAGTTTGGGCTATCATATCCTTTTCTAACCTGCTTCAGAATTTATTGTTGAGTCTTTCTTCGAAGAACAAGAAACTGTTTGCTTTAATTTGAACCAAGAAGTTTGTCAATAAGATCTTTCAGTCAAAAGTTATGGCTAGTTTAGTACTTCTAGGTACAACATGACTACCTTTCCATAGGCAGGGAAATAGAGTATTATGAATCTTATGAGAGATATCGATTATAATACATTCTCTCATGACTTATGATGACTCTTAAATGGCATTGGAAATGATAGATGTGAGTTTGGTTGAGCAAGTAATTATCCATCAGTTGCAACCACTTACTTCTCAGTTAGTTCAGCAAGGTGTAGGCTCTTATGAATCCCTATGCATAGTCTTAGAAGGATGTATATGTAATGTTAAAGCTAAAAGTATGTTATTTGTATTACTAACCATGAAAAAAATATAGTTTTAAACTGATTTTTGGGTATCAATGAAGTATTTTTGCAGCAATGGTACTACTGTTCTACAATCTCTTCAAGGTAGGGATGTATTACATTAGCTTGTATAATTGCTTAATCAGTCATCTGAGTAGAAGTTAGAATATGCATTAGTATTTCTTTCCACTCTCTTTGCTGAAATTGATACTAATAAGTGCGCTACTATAGTTCATACACCTCCATTGGTTAGGAAGGGATCATAGGCTTCATTAGAAGAACAACTAGCATGGAAAATCTTAGATGTTTTCTATCTTCATCTTGATTCGTCTTTGTATCTACCATGAGGATATTAGAATTTGTAGAGATGGCTATAAATATTTTTCTTAAGCATGTTGCATGGAAAAAAAAAAGCTTGCATTGAATGCTACTTGGTGCAATCAGTTGAATGATAGTGCTCAGCCTACTCTACAAGATGTGGTTACTTTTTTTGGAGCATTTTGATGTTGGTCTTACGTCTAAACTTGCAGAGTTAAACCATCAACAACAAGTATAGTTTGTACAAAGCCATGATGGAGAGGATTATTCCGTTGACTTTGAACAACAAATCAATGGGAATTGGCCAAATGCACTACTAAATTCTTTGTTTCTTCAAGGTAATGATGATGAAGTAGACAATGGATTTTATGATATGTAAGAGAAAGAGCATGAAGAGGCTAGTGACCAAGATGAAGATCATGAAGACTAACCATATGAAGAAGACCAAGAAGATAAGTAGAGAATCCTCTAGCGTGAAGGTACCAATTATTTTGCATCTAGTTTTGACTTACGTACAAGTATTTTCTTGTTTCATCTCTCTCTTCCTATCCTTTCATGGTTGCTAGCCATCTCTTTCCTTCTTTCATGTCTTTATCTCTCCATTTCTAATTTTTCTCTCTCCTCATCTAGATTTTCTCTCTCATCTACACTCTTCTTCTCTTTTTGTAATCTTCTCTCCCCTCTTTCTCTCTCCTCTTAGGTCCCTTCATGACAATTTTTTAAGGTGATCGAAGCTACATGTGAACTTTATGCATTTCTAGTATATATGAGCCAAATATTATCAATGACTTTGGATAATAAATACATTACCTTTTTATATTTTTCATTCCATTTTTCCGGTATCTTGAATTCTTCTTCAGTGGGACAATCACTTTTCTCTAATTCTTTTCCTTGACATGAAAGAAACTCATATATGCATTTCTCAATAAGAAAGTTCGCTACATAAAACTTTCATGGTAGATAATATCTCTTTTTTAGCATCTCAATATTAGGATTTTCACTATTCTCGCTAATTTTGATAGAATTCAGTATTAAATATCAAGGAAATATTTTGAAACCTTTCATAAAAAGTTCACAATGATAGATTATGTAGCATTTCCATTGACTCCTCAATAATACACACAATCTGCAATTTGTTTGCAAATAAACCTTGTGTTTTCTTTCTAACAAACATCGCAATACTTATAGATTTGAAATATATAACCTATATACCTAAGAATAACCAATCTAAAACTGTTATCTATAACATTGCAAGGCCAAAATGATCTTAGATAACCAAAAACATTATTCTGAAATCTTTGACATGTGTGCGTAAGAATGACCATGACGCAACCAAAATTATAATATACCCTTTGCGCAACTACATTGGGGGTTAATATTGTTGTGCACAACTTTTTGTAGCTAAAATGGGGGTTAGAATGGTCTCAGATAGCCAAAAATACCGTTTTTCTTACACATCAATTCCCATAATAATTTGATATTTTTGCTCTACCTATTTCAACTATTTTTTGCACATGTTTGCACAAGTAGTATCCAAGGGAAAGAGTGAAAGAATCTTTGGGGCAGGGGCAAGGGGGGGTCACTCATAAATATATGTATGTATAACATGAGTTCAAAATAAGGGATTTGTAAAATACCATTTGTATACATTTTTTACATATAGAAGGGTGTCATATAAAGGGGTTACTTATAGATTGAATAAAAAAGGGTTGTGTTTTATTTTTAAAAAGTCATAGATTAGAATATTCAAAAATAGGCCATGAACTCATGTTATATAGAGGACACACACACACACACACACACACACACACACATACATACATACATACATACATACATACATACATACATACATACATACATATAGTGAACCCTATGAGGAGAGAAATGATGAGCTTTTTACTGCTGTCGTGCCACTATGCGGACATAGTGTGGAAAACCTTGGAGTACATAGTGTACAAAAACAACACTGCGAACTGGGGAGAAGACGAAGAAGGAGCGATTTGGGAGAATTTTGATCAAGCATCCTAGGGTTTTACCCCCTTTTGGAGCTAATAGAACCATTAGATTTGAAATCTGAGTAGCAGAGAAGAAGCTAGTATTTGGTGCATATTTTTGGCTTACCAAGGAGCTTCAAGAGATCTAATACTTGGAGGCTACTAAGAGTGGTTGTTGGTTATTGGATGTATGTGGAAGCACTGATCCAATATTGTTTGGACTACTGTGTAGTGAAGATCCATTTAGTAATTTTGACACTCATTTAAGTGCCATTTTCAAAGTCCCCTTTTCAAATTAACAAAAGACATTATGCACATACATTATATAATAGTTTAGCATGTACTCATTGAACAATATTAAAAAGTTTCTTTTCAATGAACAAGGAGGTGTGTTTAAACTCATATGATCTAATACTATTTTATGCATACATTGGGTGAACTAGTATTGAGAGAGAGAGAGAGAGAGAGAGAGAACATGTGTGCATGCATGTGAGATTTTGACTAGAGAGTGTATGTGAATGAGTGTCCATATATGAGTAAGAAAGAAATTATCTATGTGTACATGTATGTGCACACACACTTACATATGAGTCATTGGCTAAGGGAGTGAGTTAGCACATGGATGCATTCATTTATATGTGTTGAGAAGTATACAGAAGTATGTGTGTGTGCATACATATATGTGTGCATTATGCGAGGAGTGTGATTGTATGTGTGGAGAGTGAGTGAGATGGTATGGATATATGTGTAAATGTGTACGTGTGTGTGGAGAGTGAGTATGTGTGCTTGTGTGTGGAGAGTGATTGAGTATGTGTCTATTTATAGGTATTTATGTTCGAATGGGTGTAAAGAAAGCAAATATATCTTTAGATAATAATTTCAATACTAGTCTAAGAGTTGACACACATCCAACAATGAGAATATTAAGCTTATAGGAGAGAGAGAGAGAGAGAGAGAGAGAGAGAGAGAGAGAGAGTTGACATGTCAATAATTTCTCCAAAAGACAAAGTAGAATTTAAAATGTAAACCTCAAGAGATGAAAATGAGATAGATCATATAAGTGAAATGGTTTTTATATAAATTCATCAAGAGTTATAAGTATATCAAAACTCAAAGTAGCATAAAACCTCTTCTAGTACCAATATCTTTAAGTGCACAAACTCCAATGTATCTGAACTCTTTACAATTCACCATGATTCCTTTGAATGTCTTGTAAGGTGAAGTTTTTGGATAGACAACATGCTCTACATTTTCTCTCTCTTTACAACTAAGCTATTGATGTATCCTATAATGTTTTCCATGTTTACATCTCCATGGAAATGGAGGAGGTCATCAAGATTTTCAACTTTAGGATCGAGGACCTCCACTATTGAGTGTATCTTTACCCTTTGATTCTTAGAATACATTTCTCTCCAAGAGTCCTAATCTGACTCTAAACCATAGTAGTATAACAAGAATTGGGATCACTTGATGTTGCCTTGTACAAACAAACCAAATCCAGAATTTGGAATATTTGAAGTCTCGATTTCATACTTCACACCATCTAAATAAAATGTTTTCTTTCAAGGGGGTAATAGATTCATTACGAAATTCACTTGACTTGAATCTACCATGACTCAATATTGCCTTTGATAGACCCTCTTCTAACATGGTTTTTTCTACCAAGAGAAGTGGATTTTATTAGCTTTCTAATAAAAATATCATTAACACTAGTCTTGTAGTAAAAAGACAGTTTTATGGCAAATAGGACCCTCTACAAAAAATTCCCTTTCTCATCAATAAGAAAGATTAAGAAGAAATGGTTTGGAAAAATGTGATCAAGACAAGTTTATAGTTGAAAAAAAAAGGTCAAAATAAGCTAGAAAGTGTATATTTTTAGGTTCATCTTAAAGACTATTTTTGCATGAAGTAAAAGACTTTTAGTATTCCTAATCAAGACCATCTTAGAAAATTTTTTATCAGGCTTAAACTTTTATGAAAATAAAATTTTGATATGCATAGTATGTATTCCCATTGAGATATTTGAAACTAGATAATAATTGTCAACTTTTTAAGAGCTTCAAACACTGTTGTTGAGTACTATTTTGATCAATTTTCATGCACATTTGAGAATCCATTTTTAAATAGAAAATGACATCTCACTTGAAACTTGTTTTAAATCTTTTACTCTACTATCTTACAATGTTGGGAAAGTTCCATCCACTTTGGTATCATATGGGCATGTTATTTCAAATATGGTGAAATAGGACTTGAGTCACTAAAATAGCTTGCATCCACTTTTGTGGCAAATTGTAAAATGCATGTTAAAAGAGTTATGGAAGATAAAACCATTTCCTATCTATATATGATTGTACCAATTTTGTAGCTTCGATATGTATGCTTTTGCTAATATATCATTTATATAAGATCCACAATCATAATCTAGTTTTATAGCATAAGTAATATATGTTGATCAAACATATTTTTAATGCTTATTACCTTGGGGAGAGGGGGGTCACTCATAAATATATGTGCGTATCATGTGGATCAAACATAAGGGATTTTTCAAATACTATTTATTTACATATATTTTACATACATAAGGGCACCATATAAAGGGGTTATTTATAGCTTGAATAGAAAATGATTATATTTTATTTAAGTTTTTTATAGATATGGGTATTTATAAATAGGCTTTGAATACATGTGATATAGAGGATATATATATATATATAGTGAATCTCCTGATCTTATTACTCTCTTTGAGAGCTCAACCCAATTCATAGTAAGCCTTGTTTGTTATACATAACCTTGAAAATCCTTGTGAACAAGAAGGGTTTGCTTGTATGAATTGTAATGTATATGATTTGCATGATCATTTAAGCGACACTTATTTTATTGATTATGAATAGAATGACTAGATACACATGAGCTTAAATAATTGTAATTAACTTCAGGGATATCTTCTACCAAGAATTGATGTGTGAAGCTCTTCCACTCCTCTATGACATCTTGAAAATACTTGTTTTATTGATGAACCTTTGTGATCCCGAGCTAACCAAACTTGTAAAAGCATATCATCTTATTGATGTCATTTAATTCCTTTGGTCGAAGAAGATAAGGCAACAACTCCAAGCATAAAATATCATTTGATTGACCAATAAAAGAATGAGAAAAAATGCATTTCTCCCTTGATTTTTTCATCCTTTGAATGGACAATTATCAATGAGAAGAGTATTCTTTGTTTTGCATATATTCTAATATTGATTGCAAGCTTTTAAATTAGAACTTCTAATTAAACCATGATTTTGGAAGCATCAAATCAGTATTTAGGTATACTTTTAAATTTCTCAGATAAATCAATTGAATATCAGTATTAAATATCAATATCAATACACAAATAAATATCAATCCGAGGTATATAGAAGGAGAGGATGAGAGTTGGATTTTAAAGCCCATTTTGAAGTGGAAAAGTGGCCCAAGAAGAGGCATAAAAGACCAATTTTTCATGAAAAATGAAACGGTTGCGGATCGATGAGCTAGAGCTTTCGTAGAGTGAGTTTGATGCTAGGAATCCAAGCAGGTCTCGGATTGTTGATTGGAGTCTGTTTGATCCCCCATTTAATCCCTGCAAGGTTTCGCATTATGAAGCAACTATGTGATCCAGGAGCTGAAAAGTGCATCATGAAGACCCGTTTATAGCTTTGGATGTCACGAAGCTAGTCAGCTACTAGTGTAATAAACCCCCCTATTCGTGTCCCATAGGACCCCCCTAAAAATAATTAAAATTATATATATATATTTTAGCTTCCCCCCTATCGACGCTGCTAGCTGGAAGGAGGGAGGGGAGGTTGAAGAGGATGACGACAATGATAATGAAGATGATGATGAGGAGGAGGAGGACACCTAGACTACCATCCTCCCTAACCCTCTCGACCATCAGCCTGCAGCTGAGAGTCTGCGGCCAGCTGGGGAGCTAAGAACCCCTGCCACCATGCACAATGCTGACAGGTGGTGGATAGGGTAAGACACCACCACCACCACCCCATACCACCTTTCCCCCACCTCCCTCCCATTATAAAATCCCCCCGTCCCATCAAAATAAAAAACCAAGGAAAAGATGCTCAATGTGTTGCTCAGAGAGAGAGAGAAAGAGAGAGAGAGAGAGAGAGAGAGAGAGAAGGTTCTAGAAGGGTCTTTTCCCCCCTCCTTAGAGGAAGATCACACACACCTCCCCTTCCCTTCTATCCCATGAACCTTTTCCCCCATTTGCCCCTCTATTGAGTAAGAGGCTCCTGAAGTCCCTACGGGGGGGTTGCATTTAAAGAGAGAAAGATCAAGAATGGCCCCCAAGTAGAGAATGCCATGTGCAGATGGCAATTCCACAATCCGTAACAAATCTTCGGGCAAGGGCATCACTGTTAATACAACTATGGTACCGAATATAAGTAATACATTTCCAACTTGTTAGATGCTTGCTTTGATTCTCGTATGAGATACATTAGGCCCCGTACTATACCACATGAGAATAGTTCATTGAAAATGATGAATTTCATCTCAAATACTTGAAAGATTGAATTTTCAAAATGCATGTATCAAGAGAAGTTAATTGCACCTGGATGCTATGCGATAAATACATAGTGTAAACACCATGTAAGGTTCCAAAGTATTGTCGAGTTCCCTTTCTTGCAAATAATAGGTATGTTTTCACCATATTGAGGGTATATGTTGTAGCTTGCACACCTGATGGATTGCACTGTAGGCAATCTAGTGTAAAAGAAATTAATTTTTAAACCTCTAGATTTTTGTCCAAGATCTTGCTAATATCATGAATTGATAGCTCATGTTTGATAGATTGGGATCTTGAGGATGTGCATAGTTAGTACAAACAATGATCATAAGGATTAAAACTAAGATGTTGTGAGATTCGTATGATAACTAGTACTTTCATCAATCCAATTCTAGGTTAGGCTAGATACAAACAACAATTCCTGGCCTCAAAGGCAAGTAGAGAGCTCAAGGAATAGGAAACCCTAAGTCAAAGGAAAGACCAATACTTTTATACTTATTAGGAAGAAGGTTGGGTTGTTGATCAATGTAAGTGATCAATAGAACTTACATATTGTATAGTTGTATGAGACCTTAAGATATGCCTTAGCTGAAGGAAGGGAGTATTAAGTAAAATTTTGCATAGTATCGCTCTTAGATCCCAAGGGGAAAACCGAATATGTGGATGAAAATGTTATTGCGTCTATTCTTGCATTGTTTGGAAAAATACAATTGGTTTAGCTGGTTGATCAAACAACATCCTAAATGCTTTTATACTCAATTGATTGTTGGATTGTTGTTTGGATGATTATTCCAAGTGCTTGTGATTGATGGTAAATTCATGGGAAGGGTCTGTGTGATGAAAAATTTCCATGGGGATAAAGGAATGTTTTCCTAGAAAATGATATTAGGACTCACTACCTTGATTGTGCTTGATTCTCAAATGATTTAATGAAGGAAATATTTTTTGCAGGGGTGGATCACCTCCACGATCACACCGCGGATAAACCCAAAAAGGGCACTACTCGATTCATGGGCCGAAGGTGGAGTAGTGAAAAGGCCAACCATGGGAATAATGTTTCATTTCTAGGTAGCTTGCGGGTCAGGTGGAGCTTTGGACACCCCTTGCGAAGTCTAGACTAGAGTTCAAGACCTCCGTGGCCCCAACGTCTATGGCATTGGAAGATCCTATTCTAGATAAAGGATGGAAATTGTGGTACCATGTGATTTGGACCAGCTACTTTTGCACGGAAAAAGGGACATAGAATTTCTCCTATATGGACAAGAGGTAAATATTAACTTAAAGATAAGTTAAGGAACTTGTTTGTCAAAAGGACTGCTTGCTCTATTTTTGTGTCGGTGCTATAAATTACACGAATGAATCGTGTTTCCTAAAAGGCTTAATTAAGGAAGCTGAATTTAAATGTCACACATAAATGTGATAGGACCTAATTAAGTAACTAAAGAGCACCTATTGAGGGAAGCGGGTGCGAGGAACCCCTGATGGGTCCTCTCACAAGGTTTTATCGACCCTTAGGAATTGTTAGGTTAGAACCCCAATTCATGCCGCTTTAGGGGACCAGAATGGGACTTTGCTCTACACGTAGAGAGGTTGAGCGGCGCATCCCTCTTATTTCCTATTCTCTATGAACCAAGTGCGACATGGATGCGCTTCAGCTTGGGTATCTCTGCATAAAGTAGGATGTCCAAGACTGATGCTAGAATGATGTTAGGAGACCTTGACCACTAGGAACCCAAATTTAAAGTCGATCCGAATGGGTTTGGCTGTGAACATTTTTTTGCGAGGCGAACTCAAGAAACCCTAGGTGACAAACTCCCTAACATTCCATGGGAGTAGCGAGCAGTGTCTCTTAGATGATGGACCGCTAAAAATTTACCTGGACAGCCAATTGGTAAGCTAGGCTTGAATATGGTGGAAGCAATGGTGCAAAGATCAAGGTATTTCTAAAGTCACTGTCACTTTGGGTTCAATTGAAAGACGATATACGTAGACAATACCTTCCGCCAACCTACTAGACTTTGAGGATAAATAAATTCTTCAAGCTAAAGTAGTAGGAGTTAACCTCGGAAGCCTACTACTCAAAGTTTGTATCCCTACTAAAATACGCACCACCTATGGATATTGCGCAACAAGTATCCAAGTTTTGCCATGGCCTGAATACTCCTCTCGATGACTGTCTTCAAGCAATGCGTCCAATAGACTTGCAAGATGCATTACTTTGAGCAAAGCCAATCATCCAAGAACTTAAATCAGGCAATTGTGACAAAGATGATTCCTGAGAGATCAGGACAAGAGATGCCACACGTGCGGAGAGATAGGGCACATCCGTAAGAGATGTCCCAACCATTGATGCTTCCACTGCAATGGGCCAGGGCACATCCAAGAATAATTCCCAGACTAAAGTCTAGAAGATATTAAGCCTCCAAGAAAATGAAGCTACACAAGTGTAGTCTTTGGATATATAGAGGAATCAGATGAAGAGGAAGACCTAGAATCCACTACACCTCTTCAAGATTATTAGAAATCCTAGAATATTTTATCAACATGCAATACAACTTGTATTAGAATATACCTTACTCTTGTAACTACAGTTAACCCCAGAAATATGATTGCATCAATTTTGAGCCTAGAACTTACAAGTGATCAAAGATACTTTAGCAAGGAATGACAATTATAACTTGCAATGAATTTCTCTTAAGTTGTTCCTTCTCAACTAATATAGATTGGGTCTTACTAGAATGTGGAAGCTTGGGAGTATTCTTTAGTATTACAAGCAAAGCCGATTATCCATGGATCTTAGTCCAAATCTAAAAAGAGGAAAATTTGGAAATAAAGTTCCCAAGATAAAGAACCACTTCGGTCTGCTAAAAGGATCCTAGGGCAATTTGGTTTAAAGAAGAAAATCCTACCAAAGATAACCAAGAATCTTGTGACCACAAGTGATAAAGTTTCACAATGTTTCTATTGCAAGGAGCTAGGTCATTTCAAATGGGAATGTCCAAAGCACCCTAAACAACGATGCTCTTAGTGCCACAACATTGGACATATCCACGTCAATTGTCCCAACAAGACTCAAAGAGAACTTGAACTTACAAGAAATGAAGTTATACAAGCTTCAGTGATCTAGGACCTACCAAGAAATTATCAAATACATAGGGAAAAAAACCTAGAAGATATTCATGAGATGTAACTACAATAAAATTGCCTCTTGTAATCCACACTCGGATATATCAAATACAATAAGTTGTTGTTTTAAAAGAGTGCATGCTTATGAGTGGTTAGAGTGTGGCAACGAATACGTGATGGGTCCTAACCCATAGGTTCCAAAATAAAACCCACAGTTTCTTTCGAGATGAGGATATCTCGAGTTCTATAAGGGGGAGAGGATGTAATAAACCCCCCTATTCACATCCCATAGGACCCCCCCAAAAATAATTAAAATTATTTAATTTTTTTTCTTTCTCCCACCTATCAATGCCACCAGCTGGCAAGAGGGAGGAGAAGTTGAAGAGGACTATGACGATGATAATGATGATGATGAGGATGAGGATGAGGGGGAGGCCATGTGGCCAACCCCCCCTAGCCATGTCGGCTCTGTCCGCGGCCACTTGGTGGCTGAGAACCCCCATCGCCATGCACAATGCCAACAGGTGGTCGGTGGGGTAAGACACCACCAGCACCACCACCCCATACCACCTTTTCCCCACTTCCCTCCCATTATTAAATCCCCCCATCAGAAGGAAAAACAAAGGAGAAGACACTCGGCATGTTGCTGAGACACAAAGAGAGAGAGAGAGAGAGAGAGAGAGAGAGAGAGAGAGAGAGAGAAGGTTCTAGAAGGGTATTTTTCCCCCTCTTTAGAGGAAGATCACACACACCTCCCCTTCCCTTCTATCTGACGAACCTTTCCTCCCATTTACCCCTCTATTGAGCAAGAGGCTACTAAAGTCCTTGCAAGGGGGTTGCACTTCAAGAGAGGAAGATCGAGAATGGCACCCAAGCGGATAATGTCACATGCAGATAGCAATCCCACAACCTGAAATAAAGCTTTGAACAAGGGTATCACTTTAATCCAACTACGGTACCAGATATAAGTAATAAATTTCCAACTTGTTAGATGCTTGCTTTGATTCCCGCATGAGATACATTAGGCCCCGTACTATACCACATGAGAGTAGTTCATTGAAAAGGATCTCAAATATTCGAAAGATTTAGTTTTCAAAATGCATGTATCAAGAGAAGTTAATTCCACCTAGATCTTATGCGATAAATTCATGCGTAGCGTAAATAGCATATAAGGTTCCAAAGTATTGTTGACTCCCCTTTCTTGCAAATAGTAGGTATGTTTTCACCACATCGAAGGTATATGTTGTAGCTTGCACACCTGATGGATTGCATGGTAGGCAGTCTAGTCTAAAATAAATTCATTTTTGAAACTCTAGATTTTTCCCAAGCTCTTGCTAATATCACGATCTGATAGCTCATGTTTGATAAATTGGGATCTTGATGATGTGCATAGTTAGTACAAACAATGATCATAAGGATTAAAACTAAGATGCCTTGAGATCCGTCTAATAACTAGTACTTTCATCAATCCAATTCGGGGTTAGGCTAATATACAAACAATAACTCCCGACCTTAAAGCCAAGTAGAGAGCTCAAGGAATAGGAAACCCTAAGTCAAAGGAAAGACCGATACTTTTATACTTATTGGGAAGAAGGTTGGGTTGTCGATCAATGTAAGTGATCAATAGAACTTACATCTTGTATAGTTGTATGAGAGCTTAGCATCTGCCTTAGTGGAAGGAAGTGAGTGTTAAGTAAAATTTTGCATAGTATCACGCTTAGATCCCAAGGGGGAGAGCGAATATGTGGATGAAAATGTTATCACGTCTATTTTTGCATTGTTTGGCAAAATACAATTGGTTTTGTTGGTTGATTAAACAACATCCTAAATGCTTTTACATTCAAGTGATTGTTGGATTGTCATTTTGATGATTATTCCAAGTGCTTATGATTGATGGTAAATTCATGGCAGGGGTCTATGATGACAAGTGTCCATGGGGATACACTACAAGGGAATGGGGCAATAGCAACGCCGATTAGCGACGGCGGATATCGGCGTCGCTATTGGCGTCGCAATTGGCGTCGCTATATGCGTCGCTATTTGCGTCGCATTTGCGATGCCAATAAATGCGACGCAAATAGCGACGCATATAGGGACGCCAATTGCGACGCCGCAGGGAAAAAAAGCGCGGCCGAAACCAGAGTGCCGTTTTCATTTTCTTTTCTTCGCCTTTTGAGAGCAAGGGCGAGGGAGAGAGTGAGGGAGAGAGCCAAGGCTTTGTGATAGAAGAGGAGGAAGAGACTTGCTGCCGCCGCCGCCGCCGCCACCGCCACCGTCGTTGTTCGCGAAGGAGAGGAGGAGCCCTCGTTGCAAAGAGAAGCCGCCCACGCTCACCATATCTCATTGGTGAGTCTCCCTCTCTCTTTCTTTTACTTGTTGAAGGCTTAAATCGTTCTCTTTTGTTTGTTTAGGAGAGGAAATGAAAGAGAAGGAGAGGGAGAGGGAGAGAGAGGGAGAGAAAGAGAGGGAGAGGGAGAGAAAGAGAGGGAGAGTGCATTCTCTCTCTCTCTCTCTCCCTTTTGCTTGTTTAATGTTTAAATTACTTTCTTCTTTGCTTGTTTAGGAGAGGAAATGAGAGAGTAAGAGAGAAAGAGAGGGAGAGGGAGAGGGAGAGGGAAAGAAAGAGAAAGAGAAATAGAGGGAGAGGGAGAGGGAGGGGGAGGAAATAGGAGAGAGAGAGAAAGAGAAAGAGAGGGAGAAGGAGGGAGAGTGCATTCTCTCCCTCCCTCCCTCTCCCTTTTGCTTGTTTAATGTTTGAATCACTTTATTTTTTGCTTGTTTAGGAGAGGAAATGAGAGAGAAAGAGAGTGAGAGGGAGAGGAAGGGGAAGGAAATGAGAGGGATAGAAAGAGAAAGAGAGGGAGAGTGCATTGTATCTCTCCCTCTCCCTTTTGCTTGGAGGATGTTTAAATCACTTTATTTTTTGCTTGTTTAGGAAATGAGAGAGAAAGAGAGATAGAGAAGGAGAGGGATAAAAAGAGAAAGAGAGGGAGAGGGAGAGGGAGAGGGAGAGGGAGGGGGAGGGGGAGAGGGAGAGGGAGGGGGAGGGGAAGGAAATGAGAGAGGGAGAGAAAGAGGGAGAGGGAGCGAGGGAGAGGGAGAGGGAGAAAGAGGGAGGGAGAGGGAGAGGGAGGGGGAGGGAGGAAACGAGAGAGGGAGAGAAAGAGAATGAGAGGGAGAGGGAGAGGGTGAGAGAAAGAGAGGAAGAGAGGGAGAGGGAGAGAAAGAGAGGGAGAGGGAAGAGAAGGAAATTTAAGATAATATACGTATTGATAATGGTATGCCATGTGCTTTGCATACGGCCACGTACTTCATCAAAATGAACCCAAAATTATTGTTATAGAAGAAGAAACCCTTAAATTGAGTATAGGATAATTTCTCTCAGGTCTTATGACTATGAGTAGAATTGATTGAAATAAATTTTATTACTATATTTATAAAATTTCATAGATGGCGCGCATTAATTTTAAAATGGATTACTTATACTCAAAGCTGAGATATAACAAAAAATTATGTACCAGGACAAACAAATCGTTGAGCATGATACAAGGCCGAGATATAACATCGGAAAATCTCTCGACTACTATATACAATGCAAGGTTTATGGTCAACTTGCAACTTGACATACATCTCCATAAAGCTATCCATTTAAGCCTCGTTTGCTGTAATGTAGATAAGATGGCAAACGAAGAAGGTCCTATTGTTCAAGACCGCGAGTCGTATCTTAATCAGCGTGTCCCATGTCCTTGCTCTCAATGCAAGTTGGCAACTAGATGAAAACGCCGATTGTCTATAGAACACGTACGACGATTTGGCGAGTTTCAATCTGAGATCATTGATCAGGCGATTGCAGACTTTCAGCAAATGGTAATTTGAAGTTAGCATTTTTCATGCATTGTACTCTCAAGCTAATTGAAAACCATACACAATAAGATTGGGTCTTGTTGGCAAATTTTGTATCCAGGGGGGTGATGTCTCGACCCAAGGGGGAGTGCACCCTTTGCGGCCAATTAGAAGAGTTCGTGGACGTGCGATGGATGGATTGCAGGAGCCAATCGACCACTCGCAAGGCCCATCTATACCGTCAATGCCAGAGGAGATAGACAACCTTCCCGACTTGCCTACAATCTTGGAGCCTGAGATGGAGGCAATGATCGATGCATTGATTCCCATGGATGTTGAGACATCTGACCCGCTTAGAGAGGAAGCATCCATACCATTATATGATGGGTGCCGAGTATCTCGGTTGAAGACATTGCTTGCACTCTTAAGTGTGCAAGCAAAATACGGTTGGAGCGATACGAGTGTGACTGAGTTATTCAGGTACCTTGCACACAGACTTCATTGTTTTTTTTAAAAACAGTATTATTGCAAACATGGATGGATTTTTCAAGGTGTTTTATGATTTTTTCAGGTTATTGAAATATCATATATTGCCACCTGCAAACACCATGCCTGAGTCTCGTGATGATGCACGACATGTTTTACGAAAGCTTGGCATGGACTACAATAACATCCATGCATGTATCAACGACTGCATATTGTTTCAAGATGAATACGAGACTATGGAGACATGTCCAAAGTGTGGTGCTCACAGGTATCGACAGGACTTGCAAGGGCAGACCATTCCTCAAAAAGTCCTCAGACACTTTTCGCTCATCCCCCGCATAAACCACATGTTTCGCACGTCTGCCATGGCAAGCTTGATAACGTGGCATGTGCAGAATAGGTCCACGGATGGAGTGCAACGAATATCAGCAGATTCGCGCGCATGGAGCCACATTGACTCTACCTTCCTAGGCTTTGGGCGAGAGCCAAGGAATCTTCGGCTCGGTCTCGCCATGGATGGTGTGAACCCATTTGGTCTGCGCTCGACTTCTTACAGTGTGTGGCCTATAGTGCTTGTCAACTACAACATTCCTCCATGGCTTTCTACGAAGAAAGGACATCTCATCCTTAGCTTGCTCGTCCCGGGCCGCTACAAAGTAAAAAATATGGATGTGTATCTTCATCCATTAGTCGATGAGCTTAAGATTTTGTGGGAGGAGGGGGTCACGGTGCAAGATATGAGCAGGCGCGATGGTCGGCAGTCAGCCAACATTCGAGCCATTCTCATGTGGACGATGCATGACTTTCCGGGATTGGGAGAGTGCTCAGGTGAGCAGACCTTTGTTCTCACCGGTAATATCTATATTTTATTTCATTCAATCAAGTATTCACTAGGTCGTGGATCGCCTTGCAGGTCTCGTTACCTCAGGTTATCATGCATGTCCATTGTGTGGGCCACAGTTAGACTCCCGAAGGTCACGAACCATGAAGAAGATGGTATATCAAGGACACGCCGCTTTCTTGCCGGAGGATCATGAACTCAGGGAAGGTTTTCTTGGACGACCTCCAGCACGTATGAACGCTGCAAGCTGGTACGAGCTAAAAATGGTAAACCCGGATTCACATCCAAATGGAATGCGACGGTTCTCAGTTTTCTACGAGTTGCCATATTGGACCCACTTACAGGTCAACCACTTGTTGGATCCCATGCATATTTTCAAAAATGTGGGCAGCTTGCTATGGGACCACATCACAGGAAAGAGAGACACTATAGGATCACGAATGGATTTAAAGGAGGTAGGTAAGATGGAGGCGCTTTGGCCGCAGTCGAGTGCTGAAGGGGGAGTGCAGCTTCCTCGTGCTCCCTGGGTTTTGTCTACCAAAGAAGAGCGCATTGTGAAGCAAGTAATCAAGTCTATCCGCACTCCGATGGGTATGATGCGTTCTCTCAGGTTCGCATTTTCTAAAGATGACCAGATTTCTGGGCTAAAATCCCATGATTGGCATAAGATATGTCAGGTTTGTGAACAGAATGGATTTTAATTAGCGTGGACATTTTGAAATTTGAAAAGTGACCATTATTCTTAATGCTTTCTCATTTGTGGCAGTTTGTCCTACTGATCGCGATCGCAGGATGCCTAACTCCAAAAATTCGCGGGGCCATTTACAAGCTGTCGACTTTGGTGCAATGGATCTCACAGAAAGAGATTAAGACGTCCTCTATTGAATCCGCAAGGCGGGGAGCAGTTGAGACGGTCTGTCTCTTTGAGAAATACCTGCCCACTAGCATGCTCACGATACAAGTTCACCTTCTTGTGCATCTTGTGGATGAAGTGGAGATTGCTAGACTTGTCCATACGTGATGGATGTTCTTCCTGGAGCGCTTCATGAAAACCCTGAAAGGCTTTGTGCGACAACGAGCTCGTCCGGAAGGTAGCATGGCGGAAGGTTGGTTGGTGTCAGAGGCGTTAGTGCATATCTCACAATGGGACCATAGAATACTTCATTCTTGGAGAATTGTATTACTCAATTCGTTGTTTAGTTCTTCCATAAAGGTAGATAAGATATGCATTTTAAGAGGGATTTTTCAAAAATGATTTATATTAATATGCTTTTATAGTTTAAATTGATTATTCTAACATTATTTTTTATCTATGCAGGTATCGACATTTTCAGGATGAGTCGATGGATGAGCGATGAGGAGTTTCAGGAGATGATGGCACGTATGTCTCCAAATTAGCTCGCGAGATTCAGAGAGATAGCAGATTAGGAGCTGTCTCGTTCTTCGTCAGGGCGCTCTGCTAGATCAGCTTCAGCGCGATCAGATGCTTCAGCTTCAAGCAGACGATCTCG
Organism: Lygodium microphyllum; assembly: GCF_053477565.2. Classification (NCBI taxonomy): domain Eukaryota; kingdom Viridiplantae; phylum Streptophyta; class Polypodiopsida; order Schizaeales; family Lygodiaceae; genus Lygodium; species Lygodium microphyllum. The sequence goes on from NC_141141.1 coordinate 64,586,205, forward strand.
ACGCTCGCGACTTGGGCCAGAGGGAGGGACTGCGACTGCAGGAGGATCAGGGGGGTGCTGCTGTGGAGACACGGACGCGGTGTCTTCGTCTCGTCGTTCAGCTGGAGCTCGGTCACCTCCAGGATTTGTCATACCTGTGGGGACGTCCACTCCAGTTACTCCGGCTTTTGCGCACCCGTCGGCAGATGTCACGCCTTTTGGTGGCACCCCCTCTGGTGGCACTCCTTTTGGTGGCACCCCCTCTGGTGGCACTCCTTTTGGTGGCACACCCTCTAGTGGCACCCCTTTGAGTGGCACTCCGAGAGAGGGTACCCCCGTCGGTACACCGGATGTTCAGGGGTCTCCTGGATATGCCCAGGAGCGTGGACGGAGATGGGAGAGGGCCCATACAAGGCACACTCCTAGGGATTATGGATACCTAGTGGATGGCAGTTAGGAGCCATCATCATGAATGATGAGGGGAGGAGGGTGATGGCTTGCATGAGGGAGTTGTGCCAACAAGTTTTTCGGCACAACGTCCTGGATCATTGGAGGAACATACCGGAGGGGAGCAAGGAGTACATAGTAGCATCCTTGCACGAGGAGTTCCCAGTGCCAGCTGCAGTGGATAGATTCTCTACGGGCTGGATGATGGATTGCATGCGTGCATACATGTCACATAGACGATCTGACGCACGCAAGGCAATCAAGAGTGGGGCTCCAAAGCCCGAGTGGTTAGATACAGACGACTGGCGCCGACTGAGGGAGGAGGCTACAAATTCGCCAGGACGTTGGAGTCAGCAACGGGAGGCGGCGAGGGCACGAATCGAGACCGGATCGGTACATCATCTTGGGAGTGGCGGCCACAGGACATATTTGGAGGACTTTGTAAGTTTCTCTTTTGTTTTGCTTATTTGTTTTTTTGAGATATTCTTTGTACTGACAATCATGTTTCTAACAGTTAGCATTTTGTTTTCTTTGCAGCACTCCATTACAAATCGCGATCCGCAAGGCCTTGAGACTCGATATGCGGAGAGGCACGGTCTCAGATCATTGATCGATCGATTGTATAGATGCGGCGGCCCAGTAAGTCACTCATCTTTCTTGTCCGTAGTTACTATGAGATATTTGAATGCATTATTGTATGGTGGATTGATATGTTGTTTCTTTTTCTGCAGAATCCGTTTGATGCTCCTTTACAGCAGGAAGAGCTTTCGGGGGACGACGATTTGTAGCTCGCCCTTGGATCCTTAGAGCTCATATACCTTTAGTTTTTAGTCGCCCGATCTATGTAGACATTTTCTATGTATTAGTGATATTGTTTTATGATTGTACCAATCGCATTTTATGCGATATCATGTATTTATTTCATCCATCAGTTTTATGATTTCAGTATACATTCTTTTTGTTTGCAAACGCTTTTGTATGCAACAGTGCAGAAACTATTTTGTATGGCTCTCATACAGCACACAGTGCTATATGTGGCAGAGCAACTTGCTGCCCTGCCACAAATTTTTTTTTTCTCTGTTACCGTCGCTATTTGCGTCGCAAATTTACTGTACGCGTCGCTATTGTCGTCGCTATCAGCATCGCAAATTCTCTGTAACCGTCGCTATATGCGTCGCTATTTACGTCGCAAAAGCGACGCATATAGCGACGGTTATAGCGACGATTCTATGGCGTCGTCAATAACGACGCTTTTTGCGTGACGGGGGTAAATTTTGTTGTTTGTATTTTCGTCGCTTTAAACGTCGCTATAAGGTCTATATCTTGTAGTGATAAAGGAAATTTTTCTTGGAAGATGATATTAGGACTGATTACATTGACTATGCTTGATTCTTTAAGGAACTTGTTTGTCAAAAGGATGCTTGCTCTGTTTTTATGTCCATGCTATAAATTACACAAACGAACCTTGTTAAAACTGAAAGGCTTAATTAAGGAAGCTAATTTTAAATGTCACACATAAATGTCATAGGACCTAATTAAATAACTAAAGAACTCCTATTGAGTGAAGCAGTGTCGCAGTGCGTAGGATTGAAGCTCACCACAAGGGTTTGGCAAGTACGTTTGACAATATAGATGGAGATGTGTCTTCAAGAGATAAGTAGATTACAATGAATATTTAAAGGTTCAAGAGATACTTCATGGTCAATCACAAGGGTTTGAGAGAAAAGAATGTATGGGGGTTCAAGAGCTTAGACTCTTGAGATGGTAGAGATAAGAGAAGAATTGAAGGTTTCAAGCCAAGTCCTTGAAGATGTTAATAGAGCTTCCAACTGCATGTTCTTAGCAAAGATCACAAGAGTATTATCTCATAAGTTCTAATTCAAATCAATCTTGTTTTCTTAACTTTAAGAGAAATCAAAAAATTAAGTACAATATGCTATCATGTATCATAAACAACTCTGCATCCCATCATTCATACATGAGGCCATAGCATGAATCAACTTTGCATGATTACATTCAATGTAGACTATTAGGGACAAAAGCTTATGAGTCAATTACAAGGCTTGTAGGGCAAAGAGAGTTGCTTCAAGAGAGCTTCAAATTGAGTTCTTCATAAGGATAAGTTACCACAACCAAGAAATCAGAGAAAAAGGTCCTCTTAATTCAATTCAAAGCATCTATGAATGATCTACAAACATTTCCCTATCATAGGGGCACATAATACTTACATATTTTGACAAGATGTCTTCTGTAGAGTAAGAAATGAATGTAAGTAAGAAATGAATTAAAAGAACACTGATCTAACTAATTCTCTAAATATGACTGAAGATATCAACCCCAAATCAGCCCACGGAAGAGAAGGGGTTCAAAGAAATAGAAGACATAAATGAATACTCATAGAAAGAAATGAAAAATGTGTAAGAATGATAACAGAGATGAGGCCTGTCAATTTATTCCTGCATTATAAGAAGATAAAACTCTTGTAGAAAAAAACGTGTGTAAAAGAATACCTTCCTCTATGTTGCTCAGATTGCCAATTTGATACCTCCATTGGCTCCGAAAGGGGGGTAAAATAGCAGGACACCTGCCCATAATTAAGCCTGATCACTCTTTCTTCATCTTCCACTTTGGAGTGTTGTTCACTGCCTGAAAATAGCAATCGCGCATCGCATGATTTTTCCAATTTCTCTTTTTACATAAAATCCTCTCAAATTAGCTAAAAGCTACAAGCTTTCTTTTACGTGTTATCCTAATCTAGAAGTTGTCTATAGTTTTATGGATTTGTACAAGAGATAATATCTAAAATATTAAAAATTGGCTAAAACTTATCCAAAAATCTAATATTTTTGAACCATGGACACTAACACTAATTTCTAAAATGGCATTGGCTTTCTAAATCAATAAGAAAGCCACACTCTAGATTTTGTTTTACTCGGTGTGCACATAGCGGTACGACATCTACCCCTCCTAACTTGCACATCCTTTGACATGTGCCAAAGTCTTATAGATTTGCAGTGTCACAAGAAGTATCTTCTACCATGTCAATGTCTTCATCTTCTACCTCTTCTTCTTCCTCTATGTCTTCATGTCTTGAATTATATGCAAGTCTTCTAACTCATATGTTGAAATTTCTCTTCATTTGAAGATCTTGATTCTTTTTCCAACTACAGGTATCTTCATGCTTGTCCCATCCAATTCAGTGAATGAATATATGGCATTCTGATGAATGACCTTTATCACATATGTACCAAACCAACACTTTACCATCTTCCTAGAAGGACTGTATTGATAGTCTAGGCTGCTGTCAAAGACAAGCACCTAATCATTTTCTTGAATTGCTCTTGGCCAAAGTCGATGTCATTTATAAAATCTTCTTTTGTTTTTTAGTCTTGTTGTTTTTAACTTCTTAATGGCTTATTGAACATCTTTAGGCCTTCTTTCTAGTTGCCATATGCATAAAGTGAGCAACTCTTCTCTACTAATGCCTTCCTCCCAAGGTAGAAGACTCCATGTGAGAAGAGATTCTTCCATTGGCATAATTGGTTATTGTCCATGCATAATTTCAGTTGGCATATAGCTAGTCATTGTACAATGAGTAGTCTGGTCAGCCCATAATGTAAAAGGTAGCATTTTAGGCCATTCTTTGATCTTTCCTCTACAAGACTTTGCTAGAACTTTGAGAATAGGCTGGTGCCCTCTCTTAATTTTCCCATTTTCTTCAGGGTTGTAGGCTGATGTTAAAGCCAACTCAATACCCAATTGAGCAAATAAGTGCTTCATTAGGATCCAACTCTCCTCTATTTGTAGTTACTTTACCCACACAACCACGTCAGCAAAACACTTCAAGAAAAAGACGACAAATAGCTTGAGTGGTCTTGGTTGTTAAGGCTTTGCCTTCAACTTGATTGGTTAGATCCTTTCTTGCAAGCACTAAATATTGCATATTCCATATTCCGGTAGGCATAGTTATAAGATCAATAACCCATCCATAATGTATAGACAAAGGATAAGTTGGTTGTAACCCATCTTGATGCTTGACCATAGAATACATCTGACACACATAACAGGTTTCAAGAAAATGTGCTATGTCCCGATACATGTTTTGTCACCAATATTTTTCTTTGACTTTACTAAAGGTTCCCCATATGCCTCTATTGACAACCCACAGGCTTTCATGAAATTCCTTCATTACCTGTTGTTGCAATGTTTTGTTACCTAAAACTTGGACAGACACTCTTTCTTCTTCTTTGCGTGCTTTCATAGATACCCTTCTTTAAGAAAAAAGCCATAATCTTTCCTCAATATGCTTGAAATCTTCATCAGTCCAAGACTCCTCTTCTTCATTGTGCTCAAATATTGGCTAATCTTCAGGGAATCTTCTTCATAATCATCATCAAGAAAATGAACTTGAGCAATGCAATGAGCATGCTGGCTTCTATTTGACCACCCTTTTTCCATAGATAAATCTTTGATCTTTGTTGATGTATGTTGATTTACAACAGTACCTTTTCCTGCTCTTACTGTACTTATTGTTATACCATTAAAAAGATCAGCTTCACCTGCAAGATTCAGCTTTGGGTTTGTATATGCAGCAACTGAAAATGTACTTTCAACAGCCATGGAATGAAATTCAGAAAGTATAGATTCTTTAGATTCATCTTCTTCCATCAGCTCTTCTTCATTGTCATATCTTACACATGATAACATGTCAGCAACTAGATTTTCCTTTCCTGCAATATGCTTTAATTTGGGGTTGAGAGATTTAATATATGCAATCCATCTTAGCATAGCAATATCGGGTGTAGAGCTATTGGCAATCATGCCCAAGAGTGGAAGACAACCAGTCTCTACCAATATGGAAGCACCTATAAAGTATTCACGATCACACTTTAATGTTGTTACAACTCTCCACAATTCCCTATTTACTTGTGCATACCTTCTTTGACGTTCATTGAGAACCTTTTCTCCAAAACGAATTGCATACCTATTACCTTCAAGGCCTTCTGGCCAATAACCCATCCTATCCCAATGGGACTTGTATCCACAGTAAGGATGATGGGTTGACCATTTGAATAATCACCCCTTTTGAGAGTGGGGGCTGAAATTAACAACTTCTTTAGTTTGCGTATAGTAAATGTATGCTTTTCCCCCCAAGAGAATCTTTGGATTTTTCTTAATAATTGATAAAGATTTTTGACGACATGAGAAAAATGTGGTATCCATATGAGATAGAATACACATGCACCAAGAAATCTTCTCTCCTCTGAGATATTTGTGCATTTTTCTTGCATCTATTTTGATTGGTGAAGGTTTACGTCCGTAGGGGTCACACAGATGTTCGACCACTAGGGCTTCTTCTACTCCAAAAATTGACTTAGCTCCAAAAAGGGCAAGATTACCTCTTCTAGCCTTGTCAAAATCCTGTCACAATCATGAATATGGTTAACTACAAATGTCTTGCAGCCATCTTTATCAAGCTCCTCATTCTTTTTATTGACTTCATATCCCTTGATAGGTACAACATCAAGAAATGGAAGAGTAAGTTGTGGAATAAAGTCCCTTAATACTAAGTTGTGGAATAAAGTCCCTTAATACTTTGTACATGGCATTCATCATATGGGCTACAGAGTTTGTTGCACCTTGTGGTAGAGTACACATGCAGACCAATCCAAGAGATGTCTTCATTGTGGTAATGTCTCGGCTTTCTAATGAAAGTTGAAATTGGTCATATCATGAATATAGGTCGCCCATAGAATAAATTGCTCTACCTGCGAAAGCTTCACCAAACTTGTCAACAATTGGACCGCAACCAACATTTTGGATTGTGACACGCGATTAACAAGATGTAGATCTTGGATGAATCGTAAAGATCCATTTTTCTTGGGTACGGTAAACCATCGATTTGAGTAAGGTGTTGAAGAAGGTTCTAAAATCTTCATTCAGATCTTCTCATTTAGAAGTTCCAATAATTAGGAAAAATGCGCCCTTGGAACGGGAATGGACTTGAGGTTCCAAGGCACATGTGGGACCGTAAAAATTACCATAGGAGCCACAATATTTGGATCCATACAACCTACTTCACTCGGTTGAAATACAAAAGCTTTTTCATGTTTCGTTAGCATTTTCATAAAAATTTTATTTTCAGCTGATGGAAATAAATTTCACCTATTTTGAGCTCTTTTATATTTTTAGATGTGAACTTGTGACCAATGTTGGAAGGATCACGAAGACTTGGCTGATTTCCTACCCTATCAGCCAGCCCTTCACTTTTAGGAGGCAATGGGACTACCATAGGCTTGACTTTCTTATCCACCATCTTGTATTTTGTCTCCACTTGCGCTTCAGCCTTGTTGAGTAAACTAATGTCTTCATGCTCAACAAATTCTTGAATTGTTTGATAAAAATCCAATGTACATACTTCTATGGACTAATTTTTAGCGTGATTTTTTGTATGAGTAGCTGCATATATTTCAGCCGATGTGTTAGTAGTAATCAGTCCAAAAAAAATACCTGAAATATCTTCATTTTCAGCCATCATGTCATAAGTTTTCAGTTCCCTTTTTACATGACATAAATATTTTATTTCAACTTTGGTCATGGTTGGAAGAGACATATAATAGCCCATACTATTGGCTATATATACATACAGATTTGTTAGAGATGCAATTTCTGTAGCATAAGGAGGTTCAATCTTTTTACATGATGCACTGTCATAGCCTCCTTTTACAACAATGTAGCCCAAAAACCCTTGAATTCTCGGGCATTAGGAGGCACAGGATAGTTACGTAGTCGATCTTTGTTTCGATGATGGTTAACACACATAGTAAGAAATTGGACAACTCGTTCATTATCCTTGCTTTGGATTCGAGCATAGGAAGAAGCATCATCAATAGATTTTGTTTCCAAGCAAGCTTCAAAAATGTAATGTTGCCCAAGAATGACAGGGTAACTACAAGAGTCTTGAACAAAAAAGTGAAAATTGTTTTTTATGTCTCCAATAGTTACTTGCATATTAGGACATGTAGTATATAACTCTCGAGAAGAGTTGTTTGCATCTCTCATTCGCCAACCTGGATTAATATCTATGGGCCATCCGTCACTTTCATAGAGACTCCTTGCCATAATGTTTATCTTCGAGCCATGATCTAAGAGTGCAATACATGGAATTCATTTTTCTCCAATTTTGATGACTGTCTCTACTGTTGCTCTTGCCCAATGCGTACGGAAGTAGTGACTGCTTGGAATGAACCGAGCCTCTTTCTCCTCATGCATGTGCTATAGACGACCTTCTTTTTGAGAGGTGGGATATCCAACTGGTTTGGCCCAACCGACCATTACATTTTCAGCTTTCACTTCTTTAATTTTTGCATTCATGCTTTCTTTATCTTCGGCTTCAATTGCTACAATAAATTCTTTAATCGCTTCAAGATGAATTCCTTGTGAAGTCAACTTCTCATCATCCTACACAAAAACTCGAAGAACTTGCAAAAAAGCATGCACTGTTTCTTCAGCTTCATCACCAACATATTATCTTTTCCTTTTGATTAAATTAATAATTATATCATAGAATTCATGTTTTGTAATTTCAATAATTTCACCTAAGGTGAATTCAATTTTTCTTCCTAGAATTCGTTCTTCTAGGACTTGTTTGAGATCGGTTCCAGATTCTAGCAGATTGCAATTTGTAGCCGAGCTGCTTGCCTTTCTTCTTTCCTTCGGTCTTCTTTGTTTGTGGTGCATCTTCCATCTCTTGATCTAGGGTTATATTTTCATCAATCTTTGGTTGTTCAGGCGTTTTTCTAGTTACCCATTTCGGAGGGCTAGAAGAGGAAGACCCTGGTTTATCTTCTCTTCTTCTCTTTTCTTCAATCAAGACTTCTTTATGATTGATGTCAGCCAAATGTGCAAAGGCAGAAAAAGAATCTACTGATTCTTTCCAACCAATTATGCTAAACATGCAAAACCTACAACTTGGCGATTTAAGAAAAATTATGCAGCTTTGGGGTTTTGTCGCGTATGTATGCTGTTCATATGGATTGAAATATGATAAGAAAATCATTCTCAATAAGATCAATCAATCTAAACTAGGAAATTAGTAAATATCAATAATTATTTATAAAAATAAAAAAATATAAAATAGATTTTTTGAATCCAAAAAATAAGAAAAAATAAGATTTATGTTTGTGAATGTACGGTAGAGCTGAAGAATGAGGTTTAACTCAGCCCTATCTCTATGTTAAAGTGGGGTTTTATTACTTTCATGAAAAAAAATTACATGAAAAGTATGGCTTGAACTACCACTGAATGCATAACTCTAAATAGTAGGGAGAAGGGGCACATTAAGTATTTAAAGTACATTCGATTTTAATATTTTATGATGCATGGAATATAGGATATGCTGTTTTCTAAAATGATAAGGATTGAGTAGCACGGGAATGCTTGGTGCTAGTCCTAAGCAACTCCGTAATAGGTAGTGGATTAGAAGACAGACATCAAAAGAACTATTTTTGCACTCTCACAATGTTGATTGTTAATGAATAAACTTGTTTGAGCATGATAGTCATACACAATTGCATTGCATGCACCATATGGTATCATCTTGGATACATAATAGCACTTGTTTTATGCATGATGATCTACGATGAGAGTGTAAGGTACCCTAAGCTATAGGGTTAAAGGTTCGGTTCCTTGGGGGATACTTAGTGAGGACTATCTATTATCTCCTAGATCGAACAATAAAAAGAGTGGAGCTTGTTTTGAATGTGTTTCATGTTTTACGGTGCATCTTGGGCCAATCCCTAAGGTGTAGGAGAGTCGTAGTGGAGCCGCGGTAATTAGTCGAGTGACACTATCTTTGTATGTACTTACATAGTACATATGACACCAATATGTATAGGGACTCCCTCTAAGGAGTGTCGGGAAGTATTATCCATTGGACTACAAATCGGGTACAAATACAAAATTCTGTATTCAAGGTTATGGTAGTATACCCCTTAGATGCTCTTGGTTGTGATGCCATGTGGGGGTGTTTGAGGTGAGTAGTAGAGGCTCGGCTAGTGCCATAGAGCTAGTGTAAGATCCATTTTAGGTTTCGAAAGAGGATATTCTAGAAGAATTGAGTTTGCTTGGACAAACTAATTTTTTAATAAAAGGTCGTGAGTCAAGCATTTCAAACAATAAAGAAATAACTAGGTGTATATGGACAAGAAAATAACACATTTATCACTTTAAGAAAACAAAAAATAACATAGACTAATTTCATTTGAAAGGTAGAATCCAAGTGGAAACACACAAGCGGAAGCAAGAGCAAAGCAAGAGCTATGGTAAAGAGAGAGAGAGAGAGAGAGAGAGAGAGAGAGAGAGAGAGAGAGAGAGAGAGAGAGCACCATATGTGGGAATTCCAACAGTCACAATGTGTGACCAAATGTCACTAAAATAATAAAGAATGAAGTGATAGTGATAGGGGCTTGCCACTTGCAGTGCAAGCTATGTCAACTACTAAATACACTTTATATTCCTCTAAATTAACTATTAGAGTAGTACTCCAATCATTCTACATGTTGTGGTTGTTAAATTTAATGTCATCCCTACATTTATGACAATTGTATTTCAATAGTTACCACTTCATTTCTTGTAGCAAAATATGCATTTTCAATGGCAAAATAACCCTCCTCTATCTTTCATCATCCCCTATATCCTCAAAGCATGCTCTTGATAACATGGCAAAATCACCCTCCTCTGTCTTTCATCATCCTCTACATCCTCAAAGCATGCTCTTGATAACATGTCAGCAATTGGGTTGCTATTCCATGCAATAAGTTGTGACTTTATAAAAGCAATCCACCATATCATAGTAATATTGGTAATCATCCCAAATGGTAAGTAATCCATTTGTATAACCATAGGCACACCATGACAGTACTCTCAATCACACTTGAGGGTTGTGCCAACACCCTATAGATTTCTTTTCATCTGTGGAGTTGTAAAATTGGTAATCATCCCAAATGGTAAGTAATCCATTTGTATAACCATAGGCACACCATGACAGTACTCTCAATCACACTTGAGGGTTGTGCCAACTCCCTATAGCTTTCTTTTCATCTGTGGGTACCTTCTTTGCCTCTCATTCAATACCTTTGTACAGATCTAATAGTATACCTATTATCGTGTCTAATCCTCAACCCAATGTAGATCGCGTTAGTATCAACTGTAAGGATAATACGTCTTCCTTCCTTAAAGTTAGTGCAAACTTCAACAACCTCTTCAACTTCTTCATACCTTTACTATGCATATTTTCCCAATGGAGCTTCTGTGCTTCCATTAATAATTGATAGAGATCATAAGTCCCATGTGAAAGTAAGGAATCCATATGAAATTAAAAAACACATGCACCTAAAAGCCTCTTGGCCTCTGATACACTAGAGTAAGTATTCCATAGCCTATTGATACCATCAATTTTTTCCAATGATGAAGGATTTCTAGCATAGAGTCCACACATACAGCCTGCAATCAACATTTTCTCAATATCAAATACAAAATTTTGACTTGATAGAGTTAAATGTGCATTCTCTAACTGAGCCAAAATCTTCCCATAATTAGCATCATGCCTAGCAAAACAAACAACATGCAACCATTTTTATCCAACTCATTCTTCTCTTCCACTCTACACCCCTTAATTGGCACATCATGAAGAAATAGCACATAGTAAGTTGAGGTGTGTAGTCTTTCAAAACCTTATTCATTGCATTCATCATGTGAGCTCTAGAGTTTGCAGGCCTTTGTGGAAGGATACACATCTAAACTAATTCCAATTGCATCTTCATGGTATTGATATCTCCACTTTCCACTACCAACTAAAACTAATCATAGCCTAAGTACGAATCCCCCAATGAATAAATAACTCTTCTAGCAAATGCCTCTACAAACTCATCTACTATATGTCCTACAACAACATTTTGTATTGTTACTTTGTTGATTGGCTACATATCTTGAATGAACCACAATGCACCTTTTTTCTTGGGCATAGTAAAGTACATGTACAACCATCATTAAGAATTGTACTGCTCTTCTGCCATGTCTCCTCCTAACACAAGTATATGTAGAACCATCATCAAGAACTTTGGTCTCCATTCTCACAATTGTGATGCATGGTTATCCCAACATAACTAGATAACGTCATGTATCCTACATTAAAAAATATTCCCCATCTTGTATATCCCCAATAGTCACTTGGACATTTGAGCATACAACATAAATCTCTCCAGTGGAGTTATTTGTGGCTCACATTCTCTACCCCATTCTCTACATGTCATGACCATTACTTCGGACCCCTGATCGAGTAATGCGTGGAGTCTCTCTCTCCCCAATTTTCACAATAGTCTCTATAGTACCTCTATGCCCAATGCATGTACGATAGTGATATCTAGGAATGAAACCAAAAGTCTCAATCTCAATAGACTGTATTTGCATAATATCCCCATTAATAGTGCTACTACGAACAACATTTTCAGCCACCACCAATCCATTGATTTTCACACCCTTATTTTACCCATTTGCAATTGCACCTATTTCAAAACAACAATGCATTCATGATTTGAATACAAATGTATCCCTGGCAAACCCATCCCATCTTCAATGTGCATTAGTTATTAAGTGGTCTCTGCCAAAAATTTCCTCATTCTCTTAATAATATCTATGAAAATTCATCATATTATTCATGCATAGTAATCCCTAGCACTTTGCCAAATGTAAACTCCACCTTGCTATTTAGAATCTACTCCTTAAGCACTTTCTTGATCCTAGCCAGCGTAGTCTCAATGTTGGATTGTAAATTATGACCAAGGTACTTACTCTTTTTCTTCCCTTCCTATTTCTTATCCTACATTACATCTTCCATTATGTGTTTAGGAATAACCTTTTCAACCATCTTCTATTGTTCCTCTTTCTATGTGTCATTTTGTTTGAGGTATGTGCTTCATTTTCATCTCTCTTTTTTAAATCTTCCACAACTATATTAGTATTTTGCACTTTTATCAGGTATGCATAAATTGAAATCAATTCCATGAGAGCATCCAAACATATCATGATGTGTATACTCTGACTAGCACTTGATAAATCAACCCTAGAAACCTTCCATTCATTAGAAAATCCAAGGCACAAGTCCAAATTCCAGTCTTAATATTCATACATTTTCATGGAGATTCCTCAATATGTAAGCCATATATGGCAGCATCTACCATTGCAAATGGATTTCTTGCTACCTATTAGGAATTGCATGGTGAGAGGACTTTCAGTAGCGGTGGTGGCAACGGTAGCGGCACAGGCAGCGGTGGTGGTAGCGATGATGATGCCTCTTCTGAGTAGATATAGAGAAGCCCCATGCATGCATGCCTCCCCTTGGCTTGTAATTTTCATTTTTGATATGTATTACTTTTAGCTAGTGCTTGCGACCATGACGTCACAAGCACTAGAACTCACTGATGTAAAAACATTTCATCTATATATATGAAATTTCGTGTGCTACATACATTGCTTTGTTTTTAGTATCCAATCTTCGAAATAATCTTTCTCTATTATCCCTAAGCATACAATTTGGTGTTGATAGGGGGAAAAAACCAGAGAGCATGTGGCTTTGCAACATGCTCTCCAGTTTTTTTTTCATACCTCTGTTTTGCGTATCTATCAGCGCATCTAAATTGCAGGATAAATGCGTGTCTATTTTCGTCATAAACTTTCAAAGTAAACGCGGTTTTAGACGCGTAAATACACGCTTGTATAGACGCACAATATGAATAGTCGATGGTCAGCCAATATTCGAGCCATTCTCATGTGGATGATGCATGACTTTCCGGGATTGGGAGAGTGCTCAGGTGAGCAAGCCTCCGTTCTCGCTGGTAATATCTATATTTTATCTCATTCAATCAAGTATTCACTAGGTCGTGGTGTTGGAACAGGTATGGTTACCTCAGGTTATCATGCATGTCCATTGTGCGGGCCACAGTTAGACTCCCGAAGGTCACGAACCATGAAGAAAATGGTATATCAAGGACACGCTGCTTTCTTGCCGGAGGATCATGAACTCAAGGAATGTTTCCTTGGACGACCTCCAACATATATGAACGCGCAAGCTGGTACAAGCTGAAAATGGTCCATGCAGAATCACATCCAGATGGAATGTGGCGGTTCTCAGTTTTCTACGAGTTTCCATATTGGATCCACTTACAGGTCAACCACTTGTTGGATCCCATGCATATTTTCAAGAATGTGGGCAGCTTATTCTAGGACCACATCACAGGAAAGAGATACACTATAGGGGCACGAATGGATTTGAAGGAGGTAGGTAAGATGGAGGCGCTTTGGCCGCAGTCGAGTGCTAATGGTCACGTGCAGCTTCCTCGCGCTCCTTGGGTTTTGTCCACTAAAGAAGAGCAGATTGTGAAGCAAGTAATCAAGTCTATCCGCACTCCGACGAGTATGATGCGTTCTCTCAGGTCTGCATTTTTTAAAGACGACCAATTATCAAGGCTAAAATCCCATGACTGGCATAAGATATGTCAAGTTTGTACTACGAATGGATTGTAATTAGCGTGGGCATTTTGCTATTTGGAATCCCAATCATTATTCATAATGCTTTCTCATTTGTGGCAGTTTGTACTACCGATCGCGATCGTAGGATGTCTTACTCCAAAAATACGCAGGGCCATTTACAAGTTGTCGACTTTGGTGCAATGGATCTCATAGAAGGAGATTAAGACGTCCTCTATTGAATCCGCGAGGCGGAGAGTAGTGGAGGCGGTCTGTCTCTTTGAGAAATACCTGCCCACCAGCATGCTCACGATACAAATCCACCTTCTTGTGCATCTTGTGGATGAAGTGGAGATTGTTGGACCTGTCCATACGCGATGGATGTTCTTCTTGGAGCGCTTCATGAAAACCCTGAAAGGCTTTGTGCGACAACGAGGTCGGCTAGAAGGTAGCATGGCCGAAGGTTGGTTGGTGTCTGAGGCGCTAGTGCATATTTCACAATGGCTACCAATGGTGGAACCAGACAATGAAATGCTATGGTCGCTGAAGGACGATGATAGACTAACTAGAGATGTGGTGGCTGGAAATGGGGTAGAAAAAAGAATGTATGCCTCAATGGAAGAGAAGGTGAATCGCTTTTGTATGTTGCACCATGCCTCTATGGAGACGTGGCTCGCCAAGTACCAGATCGCTAGGCAAGATCAAGAGGAAGCGCGAGTTGAATTCCGACGTAGTACACGTCATCGACTGATTTGATATCCCGAAAGCATGGAGAAGATGCCGCGGTTTATGTCAACCCGATGGTTGCATAGAGCTTTGACCGCAGCATCTCACGAAGGGACAGAGGTCTCAATGGAGAAGTGGGAATTCTCGAGGGGATGTAGTCCAAAGGTGATGAGGGGTTTAGAATCTGTCGTATCTAAATTTTATATGTGACATCTAATTTGAGTGTTTCAATGTACAGTACAAAATATATAGTGCAGCTTGGTCGTGCAGACGACATTTTCGCGTAGAGCGTATTGACAAAATGTGCTCCAAAATGGACTATGGTATCATGGCAAGGTTCGAGCAAGAGAGCCGACGACGAGCAACAGATCCAAACACGGTTGTGGATGAGATGGAGTATTTTGGGAACTTGCAAAGTATTGTTACAATGGATTACCGTAGCTTCTCCATGATACTATTCGATGTGTAGTGGTTCAAAGTGGTACTTCGAGGAGCTGGAGCAACAATTCGACGAGGTCTATCTAGATTTCTCGAAATAGATTCCGAAAAAAAATGAATAGATTTGCGCAACACCTTTGTGTTGCCGGCCCATTGTGAACAAGTGCATGGACTCATTTGCTTGCTAATTGTATTACGACATGGTTTATGTCAAAATGGTTTGAACTCTCTTGTACGTATTTGTGAACATGTAATCTTCTATCCAAACCCCCGACAACCTCGATGGTGGTATGTTATACCTTCAACTCCCCGAAGTGCAAGAGTATATGATCAAAGCAATGTTCCGAGCATAGATGAAGATAATATGCAAATAGAGGGGTCGATATTGCAAGGGGTGGAGGCCGTCGAAAGCTTGGAGCCAGCATCGACTAACAATGATGGAAATACAGGAGTCCAAGAATTCTTTGAGAACGAGATGGACTCATTCTTTTATGGTGACATGTCTATCAACCTTCCAGTGTATGCGGAGTTGTGTCAGGAGATTAACATAGGACCATAGGATACTTCATACTTGGAGCATCCACTTACTCAATTCGTTGACCAATCGCTTATAAGGGTACATAAGATATACATTTTAAGTGAGATTTTTTTAAATGATTTATATTACTGTGATTTGTATGATTTAAATTGATTATTCTAACATCATTTTTTATCTGTGCAGGTGACATTTTCAGGATGAGTCAAGGGATGAGCGATGAGGAGTTACAGGACATCTTCACACGCATGTCTCCAGACCGGATCGCCAGATTCAGAGAGATGGCAGACCAGGAGCTGTCTCCGTCTTCGTCAGGGCGCTTTGCTAGATCTGCTTCAATGCGATCGGATGCTTCGGCTTCGAGCAGAAGATCTCGACGCTCACGACTTGGGACAGAGGGAGGGTGTTCATCGGGATCAGGGGGATGTTGCAGAGATACAGAGGCAGTGAGCCCGCGGTCAACACAGGATACAGGTGCAACTCCTCACTCTCATGGCTCAAGTGGATGTTGTGGAAATACGGACGCGGTGTCTCCCTCTCGTCATTCAGCTGGAGCTGTATCACCTCCAAGATTTGTCAGACCTGTGGGGACGTCTACTCCAGTTACTCCGGATTTTGCGTAGCCATCAGCACAGGTGGCACCCGTATGGGTGCCACTCCGAGAGATATTACCCCCGTCGGTACACCGGACGCATAGGGGTCTCCTGGATATGCCCAAGAGCGTGGACACAGATGGGAGAGGACCTATCTTAGGCAGACTCCTAGGGGTTATGGATATGTAGTCGATAGTAGGTCACGAGCCATCATCATGAATGATGAGGGGAGGAGGGTGATGGCTTGCATGAGAGAGTTTTGGATCATTGGAAGAACATACCGGAGGGGAGCAAGGACTACATAGTAGTATTGTTGCACGAGGAGTTTCCGGTGCCAGCCGCAGTAGATAGATTCTCTACGAGCTAGATGATGGATTGCATGCGTGCATATATGTCACAAAGACGATCCGACGCATTCAAGGCAATCAAGAGTGGGGCTACAAAGCCCGAGTGGTTAGATGCAGACGACTGGCGCCGACTGAGAGAGGAGGCTATAGATTCTCCAGGACGTTGGAGTCAGCAGCGTGAGGCGGCGAGGGCATGACTCGAGGCTAGAGTGGTCCATCATCTTGGGAGTGGTGGCCAGAGGACATATTTGGAGGACTTTGTAAGTTTTTCTTTTGTTTTGCTTGTTTATTTTTTTGAAATATTCTTTGTGCTGACAATCATGTTTCTAACAGTTAGCATTTTGTTTTATATTTGGAGGACTTTGTAAGTTTTTCTTTTGTTTTTCTTGTTTATTTTTTTGAAATATTCTTTGTACTGACAATCATGTTTCTAACAGTTAGCATTTTGTTTTCTTTGCAGCACTCCATTACAAATCGCGATCCGACTGGCCTTAAGACTCAATATGCAGAGAGGCACGGTCTCAGGGCATTGATCGACCGATTGTATAGATGCGGCGGCCTTGTAAGTCACTCATCTTTCTTGTTCGTAGTTACCATGAGATATTTGAATGCATTATTGTATAGTGGACTGATGTGTTGTTTCTTTTTCTGCAGAGTCCGTTCGATGCTTCTTTGCGGTGGGACGAGCTTTCGGGGGATGAGGATGCGTAGCTCGCCCTTGGATCCCTGGAGCTCACATACCTTTATTTTTGAGTCGCCTAATCTATGTAGACATTTTCTATGTATTAGTGATATCCTGTCATGATTTTACCAATCGCTTTTTATGCGATCATGTATTTATTTCATGTATGAGTTTTATGATTTCAGTATACATTGTTTTTTTTTTGCAAGCACATTATACACAATAGTGTAGAAACTATTTTGTATGGCTCTCATAAAGCACACAGTGCTATATGTGGCAGGGCAGCTTGCTGCCCTGCCATAATTTTTTTTTCCCTGTTATTGTCGCTATTAGCTTCGCAAATTTTACTGCTCGCATCGCTATTAGCGTCATTACGCACGTCGCAAACCGTCACTATTAGCGTCGATATTGGCGTCACTATCAGCGTCGCATTCTATGGCGTCACCAATAATGACGCTTTTTGCGACGACAGGGTAAATTTTATTGTTTGCATTTTTGTCGCTTTAAACGTCGATATAAGGCCTATATCTTGTAGTGCCTCATTATTCATGTGTACAACACCCAGTGCTCTACTCCAGTAAACAGTACTCACCATAACTTAATAGAAAACATCTAGTGTATGTTCTCTCCCATCTATAACCATGCTCATGAGCATAACTAGGAGACCCTTGTATATCTAATGTACCTACTACAAGAGTAGCACTCATAGGAGTGCCACCCATAGACAACTAAGAAAACTATGTTGTCACAAGAGTGGAAGTGTCTATAGCTGTAGCCATACTGGTGAGTGATGGGTATCCACTCGGTCGATGGGAGGGGGACACTGCATCAATGTCTCCACAGTAAACACCAGAGTCACTCTCTCTAGAAGTGTGATAGAAATGAGTATCAAGCTCCATATCTCTACAATACCCCTTAGAACCACTTTGGGCACAATAAGAAGAGGAAGTTTGTGGCCCCTTAAGCATCGATCATAGCCACCACCTCCA
This sequence comes from Lygodium microphyllum, assembly GCF_053477565.2. NCBI lineage: Eukaryota > Viridiplantae > Streptophyta > Polypodiopsida > Schizaeales > Lygodiaceae > Lygodium > Lygodium microphyllum. The sequence goes on from NC_141141.1 coordinate 64,604,465, forward strand.
CCAGTTAAGTGAAGCATACTTGAGTTGAAGCCCTCTACAACCAACCTAGAGTATCAACTTTTTCATGTTGGAGTGTGCCAAGATACAACACCCACATGCCGATCCAAATAACTTCATATATCCTATGACCTTGAAAAGCACCATCTGATCTAGAGACATGCATGAAAAATTCTTGTATCTCATTATCTATAATCTCTCAGCTCATCTTGCTCTCTAGATTGTTCATAGTGACCTAAAGAACCAAAACCAGATGTCAAGATATTCAATACAAAGGCTAAAGTGAAGCACAATTACAAAATATATCTATGGACTTACAAGTAAATTAGAAAACATGCAATATAGTACCAATATAATTCAATAGTGAATGACTTTAACAACAAGAAGATTCTATTTCGCACTTGAGAATTCTTGCACGCCTATCTCTTTTGTTAGATTGCTTGTGCTTATCTACTCCATATGTCGCAATCCCTTCTCATCTCCACTTCCTACAAATCATTGTCCCCTACCTACATGCTCTCCACATCCACACTAGGGACACTTCTTTCATCATGGACTTGAGCTATCCAAGATGTTACACACACAATATACAACCAAGGAGGTTGTTGTGAATTAGGGTAGAAGTGCATGGAATCAAATCCAAACCTTGAGGGAACACTAGCTGGTGGAGGGTAGTCTGGAAGGGGCTACTAAGTAGAAGCTAGCTCCAGAACCTCAACATTGCCTTGGGTATTGTCCTTGGTTGGGAGCTCCTATGCCACTTCCCCTAGTATGTCCACCACATGACAAGAAGGCTCCATGAACCAACTGCTGCCAAAGGAAGGGGAGCTTGCTACTAGCAAAAGGAGAAAATATGAAGGTAAAATGGTACCCATACATAACCCTGATGGTTTGAATAGGTGGCCACTTTCTTGCACTCATAGAGACATTCCAAGAAGAATCTAGTCCAATTAATTTTATGATGGATGGGGAGGAAAAACATGGAGGACACCTTTTGGGACATAGTAAAGGCCTTTGACTACAAGTATAAGGCATTGAGAAGAAACTTCAAGGTGTCCTAGTGAGGCTTGTATCTCTCTATAATGGATTTAAACCATACTCCTTCCTATACACACCTCTAAAAAAAGCCTCCATATTTAGAATAGGAAGCAATAAGGGTGCCTCCTCTCAGAGCCACTAGTAGGGAGAAAGAGCTTCTCTTGGACCTGTTGAAGAGTCAAGTCATGGGTGTGGTTGCCTCTCAACATGTGAACATGTATATAACTGTAGTAAGATAAACTTAGCCTCCGGGTTCATAAGTCTACTCTCCCAACGTAGGGCCACAATTCCATCTAAGCATAGAGCTTGTATCCACTCGCAAATTTCCTCCTTGCATTCCAAGAGCAAGGGCATTACCTTATCTAAGGTGGAATGATAGGGGACCATGGCTCCCAAGAGATTGATGATGCCAAGTATGAAAAGAAGAAGATCAAGAGAGCTTGATGAAAGCTAAAGGTGATGATCACAAGTGGAAACATTAGAAGAAAAAACATAACTAATGGAGATAACAAAGGAAAGTTGCTTTTGATGGTGGGTATGAATCCCATGAACCACAAAAGAATGGTTGCAATAATGCATGGATGCCATTATTATCAACAAAATGCCCCATAAGAAACCATGAGTACCACCCTCATGTTGATGCGGCATACTACCCTCAATGGTAGACATCATGCTGAATAATGAGTGAGAACCTTTAAGAGGGGACAACTCAACATCATTGATCAAATAAGAATCAAATTCTATCTGCACTTTGGTAACCAATGGAACAAAACATCTAGACTGGGAACTAGCTGAAAGGGGAGTAGAACCCACGAGGAAGAAGCATGGCAGTGAGAGCTATGGCGGATGGAGAGCAAGAGCAAGAGAGAGAGAGAGACTCAAAAGTGGAAACTCTAACAACCACAATGTGTGGCCGGGCCTTCCTTTATTCAAATTGTCACAAAAAGAATAAAGAATAAGTGACTGTGATGCGCACCCGCCACCTGTAGTGTGCAATGGCAGGTACTATCAGTGTAGTAAATTGTAGTAATACAGATGCGACTAGGTGGAGATGCCTTTACCCCCAACACTAGCCGGTGAGAAGAACCAACACTAGGTCAAAAGAAGACTCTATTTGTAGAGGAAAAGGGCATACCAAGCCAATAGCATGATAGTGCCATAATGAGAATCCATTGACCATGTGAGGCAAGAGACTTCCTTAGAGGTCCATAGGGTAAAAAGCATTAGAGCCAAAGGGTTGAAATATCTAGAACAGACTGCTCTAGTGGTACGTGAGTTTGCTAGGAAATTATTCCATTTGGGTCTTGAAAACTAGAATGGTTTTGCCTCACTCAAATATCCTCTTCTTGTACAAGTGATCTGTTTGATCCTTCTACCAAAGCTATGGCTCTAAAAGGAGATAAGAGCTCTGTAGGTGATCCTCATCTATTTTAGCCAAGGCCTCCAACTAGAATGGGAGAGAATCCCTCTGAAGGAGCTAATCTTCCACCATTACCCATAGACTAGGAACCAAGAATTCCAAGGGTATCATAGCCTGCATGCCAAATGCTAATTTTTACAAAGTCAAGCCAGTTGCTATCTTGAAATATGTGTGACATGCACACAATCTTGTTGACAGCTTAGTATCCCAATCATTTCAATATTTCTCAACCAACTTGGTTAGAAATTTACACAAGGTTTTATTGGTATACTTTGCCAACCCAATTTCCTAAAAATAGTATGGAGAGAACTTATTGTGAATCATGAAGAAGAAAGCAATTAATTTCTTAATGACCTTATTGATAAAGTGAGCATCCCAGTTGTTAACTAGCTCCACCAAACTCTCATAGCCGATTAAAATATCCTTGAATAAGCATTTGGCTATCAACTAAGCCAAATTGTTCACAAGGGCCTAAGCCTCAACCCATTTTGTGCAATAATCCATTGTAGTGAGAATGTACCAATTCATAATGTAATATGCCATTAACTTGATAGGCCCTCGACAAAGTCGAGGCCTCACTTATGAAAGTGCTCTAATAGTAAAATAGGGTGGAGAAGGATGCGATCTCGAGCTAGAGGTTGACCCAATCTTTGACAAGGATCACATTGGAAAACCCATTTGCGTATATCTCCTTGCATGGTAGGCCACCATAGCCCGACTTGATATATTTTTCAAATAGTGACTTCTACTAAAAAATGACCACTAGCAATACATTGATTAGATTTCTCCATGATTGCATTCTTCTCCATTCACAAGACCATTCGCTACAGCACTCCGGAGAAAGTCTCATGATAGAGCTGCCTAAGAATAGCCTCGAATCTATGGCTCCAACGAGCCAAATGCTGTGGGTGGTCCATCGGAAGGTAATCTAGAACTTTGATAGTTTGTAGAATTGCAAGCATTTCATCATACCATGTCCAAGATGGATTGGAGGAGAAAATTTGAACTATTTACCACCACAACAAAGAGGTAGACATCTAAAAAGTCATCATCGACTCTAGAGGGAACTTAACTAGAGCCTAGGTAGGACAATAAGTTTGCCACCACATTCTGAATATCCGCCCTATGAACCACTTTAAAATCAAATTCTTGCAAGAGCAGGATCCATCATGTCAATTAACATGTATGATTCTATTGTTTGATCAATCAAACTACTGTACAATGATGCACATGGAACATGAATGAATGTCCCAACAAGTAGTGCCAAAATTTATTCATAGAGTAGATCATCCTAAATCATTCCTATTCAATAATAGGATAATTCTTTTCTACTCTAAAAATGCATCAACTCGCATAGTAGATAGGGTGAAATTAGCTTTTTTCATCCCCTTACATGAGCACATTGCACGACTAGTATGCCCTTTTCATCCTTCTACATGAGCACATTACTAATGGTGCAATCCAAGGCATCTATCAATATATGGAATGGTTTGTTCTAATCCAAAAGGATAAGAATGTGAGCTTTAGATAGCATGAGTCAGAGTGTTGGAATGCCAGATCCACAACCTCATCCCATTTGAATGTTGTTTCGATAACATAAGCCAATTTGCCAAGTGGAATAGCAACATGCACCAATAGCTAGAGATGTCAACCTGCGAGGAGTCCATCGATAATAAATAGTCTATATAATGTGTGCGTTCAAAGGATATTAAGAAACACCATTTCTTTACATGCTATAAGGCCTTAAAATGATCCCTTTTACTTTATGATTCTCACGGATTTTTTTCAAATTGTAATTAAAAACTCCCTTTTGTGAATATAATCCTGTAAATTTTACTAAATGTAATACCCTTTCTTTTCAACTCACGTGGTATATTACATGTTCTATAAGGTGGACTCCTCGAGTGTCAATCATGCCATCAGACCTAGCTGATGATTTAAAGAACATCAAAAGGGATATGAAAGAATTATGAAAAAGATAAGTAAACATAAAATAAAAACATAACCATTGATAGCTTTTATATCTTAAGAATATGTAGAGACTCAAGTAAACATGCAATAATATTCCGAACGTTCATAGCTTTTATACCACATGAATATTCATAGACACATGTGTACATATATGCATACTATAATATCATATAATTGGTTAATAAGTAATTCATACACATAACATACCAACAATAAGCATAACATTAAAGTACATGTTTAAACTAATGACAAAGAAATGCTAATGATATAATTTTACTTAGTTAGGGACAACATAGTCCAAATTGCATCAAACAATAACCATAACATGAGCTAACATTACCCAAGCTAGGATATTAGCGCATTTAAAAAAATCACAGTGTTTAATCTCTATTGTGTAATCCAATGCTTCATATCTAGGATATTTCTAGCCCATGAGAGGACCAAATATCAAATTTATAAAGTGCTTTGTAGTTGCCATGATGTTTGCTCAAAAACAAGAACTAGTACTAGCAAACCATCAAGGATCACCTCTTGCTCTTACTAGAATAAGTAACCCAATCTTATTTGCACATGCTTTGGTTCCTTATTTTAAAGTATCTATTTGCAAAGAATGAAACTTGGCTCATCGAAAGATTCTCAAAACCATCCACTCTATGCAAAGGTACTCTTAGGGTTTTTTTGTAAGAGAGCTCTTCAGCCATGAATGGTGTTATTCCCAAGAGACTCGCTTGAAAGTTGGAAAAGTGAGAAGTGTGATTGGGGTCCTCTATATGTAGTAGTGGATTTTGTAGGGTTTTAAGCCCATCATGCTTTTCCTATACCTCAGGGGCCTAGGGGGGTACCAAAAAACCTAATGGGCCCTCTCAGATATAGAAAATTTCCTCCTTGTTGAACAACATAGAAAGTTTCTCTGTAAATGTTATTAATATAAACTTGTAGAGTTAATGACTCATTATTTTGAGATTGCAAAAACCTAATCACATCATCAAAATTTCTAGTGATAACTAATGAAGGAATCCTTACTGAAGGCTATCAGTAAAATGAAGAACTCATGGTCATAACACATGTATTCCATTACATCTTCACCTACAGCAAGGCCACCATCATTCTACCAAGAGTCCTGAAATGGCTACTAAAGGCTTATCACAAGCAACATAGTTAATGGCAACTTGACCTATTACTAGAATGTGAGACCAAATCCCTAGAAATCGCATGTAAATTTCACTTGAAGGATCCAAAAAGAAGCTAAATGACAATAAGGCATAAGAAATTATGATCAATTGTGGTAGTGCATTGACCCTATCATAGTGGTTAGTTGTTGAGAATAGCAAATGATGCTTGCCCATAGAGGCTAGAAGGTAGAAAAATGATGTATGCTCTAGGAAGAGATGTTCAGAATCCCATATGCATAGTGAGGAGAGTGGTACTATCCAAAAAGCTATAAAGGCATGTATGTGGTTGACAGTCATTACAAGAGAATGATATTGTTCGTTTAAGTCATTGTCAGTTTCATTGTCCATCTTACACAAGAATGTGTTTATGAGTTCAAGCTTCCATCTTGGAACCTAATTCACTTGTGTAATAGTTAGTCTATCTAAGCCTATGTCATCATATGAGTTGTGTATTCATCTTCCATCCTCCATAGCTCCTGCCATGCTCTACAAATCCATTTGATAAAGACAAGTACCATTACTCAGATTTGCTACTAAACTCAAGTCATTTACTAGCAAGGAGGGGACTCAAGTTAAAGGACAAGACAAGCATCAAGAATCATCATCAACATAATATCTCTTGATACTACAGAGTGTCTTCACATTACCTTGCACTTCTATTCTTGACACAAAATCTTTCAACTCTTCTGCTGCAAAATCACAGATTTGAGGCTGATTCTTAGTAATGAGAATGCGGAGCATGAAGGTTTTTCTCATGAAGTGTAGCATTACTCTTGCTGCTCATTTCAACTACATAAAAGACTTGTTTATTCCACTTGCAGGGATGGTTGGATTTACTTGTTTTGAAGAGCAATCAACAAATTTATTTGAAGATTTTTAAGACGTTCCAACTGTCTTGGACATCATGATACCTTTTCTTGAGGGGGATGTCAAGAAGAGAAAAGTCAAAGTCAAAGAATTTGCAAGCAAAGTAAAGAGTGAGAAAGTAAGCAAAATGAAGGACAATATGTTGTATGATCTCAGAAGAAAATCCAATGTAATGTCAAGCCATGAGTCTAAGCCTTATGAAATCCCAAAATCTATGTATCCCAAGATTTATGTAATAGTTCAACAAGTCATGTCAAGTCAAAACAATGTATCCATCTCAAACTCACTAAGAAAGAAGACAAAAAGGACCTCACAAAGAAGATTAGAGCACAAGATAATGAAGAACAAATCAAAGATGAAGAGCATGAAGTCCAAGAAGGAGTCCAAGAAGATCAATGGCACTTAGAATATGGAGAAAAGCAAAGAATGCAAAAGAAGTATGAAGAAGATAAATAAATTTCCACTGCTTATGACAACAAAGAAATTTTTCCATAGTGGATTTGTATTTCTTGTAGTGGATCTTATTTTCCAATACTGGATCTTTATTTCATGCAGTGGATCTTGTTTCCCATAATGGATATAAAATCCCTTACTAAAGATGTAAAGTTTCAAGCCTTAACTTGACTAGGTTGCCAAAGAGCTAGTCTCCCGAGCCATGTCATCATGCAGGGGGGCCAAAAGCCAGCAAGCGTAGAGACTCATCATTTGAGGGGGGTGTTGAGAATAGAAAATGATGCTTGCCCATAGAGGCTAGATATATGACCTAAAGAGGCTATAATATAGACAAATGATGTATGCTCTAGGAAGAGATGTTCAAAATCTCATATGCACAGTGAGGAGAGTGGTATTATCCAAAAAGCTATAAAGGCATGTACTTGGTTGACACTCATTACAAGAGAATGCTGCTATTCGTTTGAGTCATTGCCAGTGTCATTGTCTATCTTACACAAGAATGTGTTTATGAGTCCAAGCTTCCATCTTGGAATCTAGTTCACTTGTGTAACTATTAGCCTATCTAAGTCCATGTCATCATGAGTTGTGTATTCACCTTCCATCCTACATAGCTCCTGCCATGCTCTAGATCCATGTTTGTCAACATTAGTGTGATAATCCCTCTGCAAAAATTATGCCATCCATGTATGTGCCCCAAACTTAGGTGCCAAAGATCCCACTAGAGAACACGAGACTCAAGAGAAACAGAAGGGATAGAGAGAATAAACTAAAAATCCAATTTCCACTGATGAGCTAGATATGCAAAACAAGAAGCAAAGGGAAGACATTGAGCAATGCTCATACTCAAGGAAATTTGATGAGAGAGAGATAGAAGATATTGAGCTATGATCATCCTTAAGGAAATCTAATGAGGGAGAGAGAGAGAAGAGTATCACATGATTATCAAAGCTTCGAAAAAGATATTTAATAAGGAATGGAAGAAGTTGGAGGTCTAGATGAAGAAAATTCAAGAAGACCATGAAAAAGCAACTAGGCCTCAATCGAAGAAGAATCAAACCGTCTCACAAAATGTGGCTCAAATTCTAGTATAAAAAGGGGAATCTTCTAAGGGAAGAAAATTTCAATGGAGAAATCACAATCCTCTATTTCAGTAACCCTTTTGAGTTAATGACATAGATAGGGAGCATGAAGGCACAAATCAATGAGGTCAAAAGGAGAAAGAGACTATAATAGTGAATCAAGAAAGCAATCCAAACCCTAAGAAATCATCTAAGAGCACACACAACTCCCCCATAGGAGAGTATGGCACAATACATGGAGTAGGAGCTCTAGAGTCACTATATGAAGAACTTCAAAGAGACAATGTTGAAGTAATAATTTCTAGACAATAACTTCAAAAATCATTGATTGTGACCCAATAAGCATATAGAAGTTTGTTGTGAATTTCAAAGACTAAATCAAGAAACTCCAAAATGAACTTAAGGAAAAGGAGTCTAGCTTCATGAAAAGGCCTTTGAGCTTTGAGAAAGAGATGCAAAAATCAAGATTAGGAAGGAAGAGCTAGAGAACATTTGCAAATACATCCTTGAGATGAATCATCGACAACTAATAGAGGTCTCCCTCTAGTTGACCTAAGAAAATGTTAAAATAAAGTTACATGAGAAAAAATGTATCATCTTCAGACACAAAGGTCAATATAAGGCCCTATATGTAGGATTACAAAAAAAATCATTACTAGTCTAATAAGGGTTGTTGCCTAGTGGAAGATGAGACACAAAAATTGTATGAAATGGTCGTGATGGACTTGTCCAATAACCTAAGCATAGCACTATACAATGAAAGTTAATGTAAGGTGTAGTTGGAACTTACAAATTTGTCATGGTGGCTAAAGAGCACACTTGATTTAACGAACTAGTATTGACAACTTACATCTTGTCAGCTTATATCTTGCAAATATAAGACCCCAAAGAGCTCAAAGCTTGATCTTTGGAACCTTAGTGGAGGCATGGAATATATAAAAGAGAAACCTAATGAACGAGGAGAAAAACAAAGAAGACTCGATTTGCTACCTAAAAGAAAAATTATTAAGATCATGAACTAAAAGCAATATGTATTTCGTAATATGAAATATCCCTTCCCAAAATTCCACATTACCATAGAGCCACCCACAATCATAACACCCTCCACTAATTTGCCAAAGCTATCAAGGTTCGATACACAAAAGTTAGAAGAGCTCCTTTTAAAAAAAGAACAAGATCCAAATTACAAGAAGACATACATCACCATGAAATAGAACCTAAGAGCATAGTTGTAGAAGATGATGGAGTATTCTATCCCACCAAGCTCCTGGTGCACAAATCGGATGCTGTATACACACGTAGTAAACGCCGAAAGGTCCCAAAGAACAAAGAACTCTACAAAAGCTTCATAAAATCAAGAAGAGAGTTTGCACGACATGAGACAAAAAGACCAATCGGGAAGTGCAATCTCCACCCATGCCTTGTGTGAGCGCTTCACAAGGCATGTATTTATAGATTTATTAATCTCCAAGCTAAAAAATAGTCCACTTTACAATTAGCATGCTTTTGGCTTTTGTGTTTACTTTTGCCCAAATAAAGAGTAAAGTGTTTGGGTACCCAAAAATCGGGTTGTGCCCAAATACAATGTCAAATAATTGAATATTTAAATCAAGCGCCTATGCGCATACAAAATAATAGATGTTTATGAAGCGCTTTAATAAATAAGCATACCTAAATAAATATTGACGCCACACCTTTAGTGATAAGGTGCACGCCCATCAAAAAATAAAAATTCTTCTAGTTAATTAGAATTCATACCATCATCGGGTGCTTCCCAACACCACCGCTGCCTGCTCTACACATCAAGTGAAGCATTCACAATTGTTAGAAAATAATAAGATAAAACCCACAAAAGTGAATACCTAGCAGTCTTCAGCTACAAAATAATTAAATAGGTTGGAACTCTGTCCTAACCTTAATTTAATTTGAGTGCACTCTAAACTCATAAACTTCCATTAATTTAATATGTATTTTGTGGAATCACCCACATGCACATTAAATTAATCTGACACCCGAAAAGGACAGGCATCCCTGTCAACTTCTCACACAAGCGCGTCGTGTCGTGTCGTGTCATGGGGGGGGATGTCATGGGGGGGCCGCGTCGCGTCGTGTCATGTCATGGGCGGGGGGGGTGGGGTGGGAATGTCATGGGGGGGAGGGGGGGGGGAGGGGGGGCGGAATTTTTGAGGGGGCGTCATGGTGGGTGGGTGGGTGTGTTAAGGGGAGGGGAGCATGTCGCGTCGTGTCATGTCATGGCGCGGGGGGGGGGGGGGGGGGGGGCGTCGCGACATGGTGTGGTGTGTGTTGGGGGAGGGGGGGCGTCGCGGTGGGCGTGTGTATGTGTTAAGGGGAGGGGGGCACGTCGCGTCGTGTCATGTCATGGGGGGGCGGGGAGGGGGGGCGTGTCGCGTCGTGTCGTGTCATAGGGGGTGGGGGGGGATGTCATGGGGGGGCGCATCGCGTCGTGTTGTGTCATGGGTGGGGGAGGGTGGGGTGGGGATGTCATGGGGGGGGCGCGTCGCATCGTGTCGTGTCATGGGTGGGGGAGGGTGGGGTGGGGATGTCGTGTCATGGGTGGGGGAGGGGGGGGGAGCACCACGTCGCGACATGATGTGGTGTGTGTTGAGGGGGGAAGGGGGAGGGGGGAAGGGGGCGCCTCGCATCGTGTCGTGTCATGGGGGGGCGCGTCGCATCGTGTCGTGTCATGGGTGGGGGGGTGGGGTGGGGATGTCATGGGGGGGGGAGGGTGCGTCGCGTCGTGTCGTGTCATGGGGGGTGGGGGGGATGTCATGGGGGGGGGGAAGGGGGGTTATCAGGTTATGTTGGGGAGGGGGCGCATTGCGTCGTGTCGTGGCATGGTGGGGGGGAGGGGGCGTCGCGACACCCCGCGTCACCCCCCACGACAGGGCGCACCCCCCCACGACGCGGCGCCTCCCCCCCCACCCCACCTCAAAAAACCTCGCTCCATCCACACCACCCCACCACGCCTCCAAAAACCCCGCTCGACCCAACGTGCCCCGCCTCACCCCCCGACGACACAGCACACCCCCCACCCCACCGCACCCCCCACGACGCCCCCCCGCACCCCACCTCGGAAAACCCCGCTCCCTCCACACCACCCCACCACACCTCCAAAAACCCCGCTCGACCCACCCCACCCCACCCCACCCCGCGTCACCCCCCTCCCCCACAACACAGCACACCCCCCACCCCACCGCACCCCCCCATGACGCCCCCACGCACCCCACCTCGAAAAACCCCGCTCCATCCACGCCACCCCACGACGCCTCTCGAAACCCCGCTCGACCCACCCCACCCCGGGTCACCCCCCCACGACACCGCACACCCCCCCACCCCACCGCACCCCCCACGACGCGGCGCATCCCCCCCACCCCGAAAAACCCCGCTCCATCCATGCCACCCCACCACGCCTACAAAAACCCCGCTCGACCCACCCCACCCCGTGTCACCCCCCCGCGACACGGCACACCCCGCCACCCCACCGCACCCGCCCACGACGCCCCCCTGCATCCCACCTCGAAAATTCCCGCTCCCTCCACACCACCCCACCACGCCTCCGAAAACCCCGCTCGACCCACCCCACCCCGCGTCACCCCCCACGACACGACACACCCACCCACCCCACCGCACCCCCCCACGACGCCCCCTGGCACCCCACCTCGAAAAACCCCGCTCCCTCCAAACCACCCCACCACGCCTATGAAAAACCCCGCTCGACCCACCCCACCCCGCGTCACCCCCCCACTACACAGCGCACCCCCCCACCCCACTGCACCCCCCCATGACACCCCCCCACACCCCACCTCGAAAAACCCCGCTCCATCCACACCACTTCACCACGCCTCCAAAAACCCCTCTCGACCCACCTCACCCCGCGTCACCCCCCCACGACACGGCGCACCCCCCACCCCACCGCACCCCCCCATGACGCCCCCCCCACCCCACCTCGAAAAAACCCCGCTCCATCCACGCCACCCCACCACGCCTCCAAAAATCCCGCTCGACCCACCCCACCCCGTGTCGCCCCCCCCCACGACACAGCACACCCCACCGCACCCCCCCCTCGACGTGATGCATCCCCCCCGCACCCCACCTCGAAAAACCCCGCTCCACCCACCCCACCTTGCGTCACCACCCACGAGACGACGCACCCCACCACCCCACCGCACCACCCCCACGACGCCCCCCCGCACCCCACCTCGAAAAAACCCCGCTCCCTCCACGCCACCCCACCATGCCTCCGAAAACCCCGCTCGACCCACGCGACCTCGCGTCAGCGCCCCCACGACACAGCACACCCCCTACACCCCACCGCACCCCCCCACGGCACGGCGCATCCCCTCCCCAACCCCACCTTGAAAAACCCCGCTCGACCCACCCCACCGCACCCCCCACGACGCCCCCCCGCACCCCGACCTCGAAAAACCCCGCTCCCTCCACACCACCCCACCACGCCTCCGAAAACCCCGCTCGACCCACCCCACCCCACGTCACCCCCCGCGACACGGCACACCGCCCCCCACCCCACCGCACCCCCCTCGACGCGGCGCATCCCCCCCCGCACACCACCTCGAAAAACCCCGCTCCATCCACGCCACCCCACCACGCCTCCAAAAACCCCGCTCGACCCACCCCACCCCGCGTCACCCCCCCACGACACGGCACAGCCCCCCTCCATGTGGTGCATCCCCCCCCACCCCACCTCGAAAAACCCCGCTCCATCCACGCCACCCCACCACGCCTCCGAAAACCCCGCTCGACCCACCCCACCCCGCGTCACCCCCCCACGACACGCCACACCCACCAACCCCACCGCACCCCGCCACGACGCCCCCTCACACTCCACCTCGAAAAACCCCGCTCCCTCCACACCACCCCACCACGCCTCCGAAAACCCCGGTCGACCCACCCCACCCCGCGTCACCCCCCCACGACACGGCGCACCTCCCCACGACACGACTCACCCCCCACACCCCACCGCACCCCCCCACGACGCAGCGCATACCCCCCCGCGCACCCCACCTCGAAAAACCCCGCTCGATCCACCCAACCCTGCGTCACCCCCCCATGACACGGCACACCCCCCCACCACACCGCACCCCCCCACAACGCCCCCCCGCATCCCACCTCGAAAAACCCCGCTCCCTCCACACCACCCCACCACGCCTCCGAAAACCCCGCTCGACCCATCCCACCCCGCGTCACCCCCCACGACACGGCGCACCCCCCCACCCCACTGCAGCCCCCACAACACCCCTCCACACCCTACCTCGAAAAACCCCGCTCCATCCACACCACTTCACCATGCCTCCAAAAATCCCTCTCGACCCACCCCACCCCGCGTCACCCCCCGCGACACGGCGCACCGCCCCCCACCCCACCGCACCCCCCCTCGACGCGGCGCATCCCCCCCCGCACCCCACCTCGAAAAACCCCGCTCCATCCACGCCATCCCACCATGCCTCCAAAAACCCCGCTCGACCCACCCCACCCTGCGTCATCCCCCCACGACATGGCACACCCCCCCTCAACGTGGTGCATCCCCCCCCACCCCACCTCGAAAAACCCCGCTCCATCCACGCCACCCCACCACGCCTCCGAAAACCCCGCTCGACCCACCCCACCCCGCGTCACCCCCCCACGACACGGCACACCTATCCACCCCACCGCACCCTGCCACGACGCCCCCCCGCACCCCACCTCTAAAAACCCCGCTCCCTCCACACCACCCCACCACGCCTCCGAAAACCCCGCTCGACCCACCCCACCCCGCGTCACCCCCCCACGACACGGCGCACCCCCCCCCATGACACGGCACACCCCCTACACCCCACCGCACCCCCCCACGACGCGGCGCATACCCCCCCGCGCACCCCACCTCAAAAACCCCGCTCGACCCACCCAACCCCGCGTCACCCCCCCCATGACACGGCACACCCCCCCACCCCACCGCACCCCCCCACAACGCCCCCCCGCATCCCACCTCGAAAAACCCCGCTCCCTCCACACCACCCCACCACGCCTATGAAAACCCCGCTCGACCCACCCCACCCCGCGTGACCCCCCCCACCCCACTGCACCCCCCACGACGCCCCCCCGCACCCCACCTCGAAAAACCCGCTCTGTCCACACCACCCCACCACGCCTCGAAAAACCCCGCTCGACCCACCGCACCCCGCGTCACCCCCCGCGACACGGCACACGCCTCCACCCCACCGCACCCCCCCATGACGCGGCGCATCCCCCGCGCACCCCACCTCGAAAAACCCCGCTCAACCCATGTTGTTAGAAATGCGGGATCTAGAGCATGGCAAAACCGGAAGCAATGGAGGATGGAAAAAGAAGTGTAGACTCATGATGGAAAGGACACTGTTTGTTACACAAGTGAATTAGGTTCCAAGATTGAGACTTGGACTCATAAACACAATCTTGTGTATGTGGACAATGACATTGACACTTTACTGAAATGAAAAGAGTACTATCATTGCATTAAGAAAGGAAGCAAGTACAATGCTTTATAGGAAAGTAGGAAACTGCAGTAGGCACCATTGTGCATATGGGATAAGTTAGCCTGCATGTCCTTGACCTTGAGACTCCATACAAAAAGGCTGTTTGAGTGTGATTGCTGATTCTCAACACCCCTCCTCAATCACAACTAGGAAAGGCACAGAGTGTGTAGAGGCTGTAATGAGAACCACCTGCAAAGTGTGGGCATACCACAGACATGGCAAAACACCAGAGGCTGTTGCAGAAAAAGCTAAGTGTGGGTACCATAAACATGGTGGACATCCAGAGGCTGTAACAGGGGCCTCACAAAGTGTACAGGGACTATAATGCCAAGTTACATAAGGAGTTTACAAAGCTTATGGCAGGAAACATTAGGGTAAGGAAAATACAAGGCTATTAAAACAGTCTATCAGAATTATGAGAGTACAAGGACTGATGAGTCTTGTCCTTCCGATCCTGGTGGTCTTCATCTTCATCTTCTTCCTTTGCTCCATTTTCTTCTTCTTCTTTGACTGCGACTAGATAGGCCTTTTGGGATCTCTTTCTTGCGTGGCAGAACTTCTCGGTGTGTCCGGTCCTTTTGCAGAAGTCACAAAAGAGCTGATCCTTCTTGCCTTTGTACCTGTTGCCAACATATAATGCATGCTCATCTCTAGAGGTACTTGGTTCTTCTTTAGTTTTTAGCTTCTTTTCTTCTTCTAACAGTGATGCCTGGATATCAACAAGTTCAGGATTTGGCATGTTGATTAAAGTTGTTGATACATTATTATATTCAGGAGGCAAGCTCTTAAGTAGAACACCGATGCAAACATCTTCGTCCATTTTAATGTTGATTCCTGCAAGTTGGGTTAGGAGTCCTTCCATGTAATTGAGATGTGTGGCAAGTGATGTGCTGGACTTCATTTCAAGCCTGAAGAACTCAATCAGGAGACCATACTTTGATGATTTAGATTGTGCACCGAACAGGGTGTCAAGTCTTTTCCATGTATCCTGTGAGGTCTCATAGTTATCCACATGGTGGATATAACTGTCGTCTAGTTCCAATTTGATAATGGCCTGAGCTCTGTCATCATTCTTTTGCCAAGTAGTTGCAAGGTCCGTGTCTCGAGGTTTCTTCTCTTTGCCATTTGTGATGGCCCAGAGACCCTTCTTCATCAGGATGAGCTTGATGCGGGTTTGCCAAGTGTGGAACCCGACTCCTTTGAATCGAGCATTTGGAGAGTCTTTTCCCATGTTAGATTTACGGGAACAGTAGCAAATCAACTTCAGACTTTATTAGATTTGAGCAACAGAAGAATTGATTGAGAGACACAAGTGTTAAAAAACACTAACTGAGTGTCAATGAATACCAAATCTACAAAAGTCTTTTACTCTTTTAAAATCCAAGTGATCTTCCCCTTCTTGATTTGATGTTGATGCCTTCAGATCTGAGTGACAGTACTTTAATGAACTTGAGAGAGTATTGCTCAGTGATTAAAATCACTGTTGATAACTTCAGTGAGAGGAACAGTGAAAAATGTCAAGATTTTGAAGCTTTGGCTATGGTGGAATTAGGGTTTCTGAGACAGGGGCCTGGTTTTTTTCAGATTGCAGGAGCTACAGTGGATCATTTTCAAAAAATTTTATATGCCTAGGAAGCTGATTTCATGGGCTACCAAAGCCCTATCATAATCATCAAAATCGTGGACAGTATGCAGCGCGCAGTCACGTCGAACAGCAGCAGGCGCATTTCTGACAGGATTCCGCGATTTTCGCAATGCTAAGGCCAGGGCGCAGTAATGTCATCGATTATTGTGCCAGGATGAAGCGCCTTGATCAGAGGAACAACTCCCTAGAAGAAATTGTGGGCTGAAATGGCCTGGTTGAAGAGTTATGGAAGCTCCAAGTAAGGTAAGTCCTGTCTAGCTATGGCAAACACAGAGCAGAGATTGGGGATTTTCACAATGCTGAGCTCCAGATGGTCCAATGTCCTGGATTGATGTGATACAGGGAAGCTTTGTGAGTTGGGGAATACTTTTCCAGAAGGAAGCTCCAAGAGATTTGACCTGTGGAGTGAGATATAAGCAGCTCAATCTGACAGGGTGCTGCTGGCTATGGCTGCCATGGAAGCTTCAGTGAGAGTAGAGTTGGGAGATGAAGTCATGAGCTGACATTGAGCTAGACTGAGGTTGAAAGGAATCAAGAGAGGCTAGACAAGCAATGCCATGCCCAACTGGGCTCTGATACCATGTTAGGAATGCGGGATCTAGAGCATGGCAATACCGGAAGCTATGGAGGATGGAAAAAGAAGTGTAGACTCATGATGGAAAGGACACTGTTTGTTACACAAGTGAATTAGGTTCCAAGATTGAGACTTGGACTCATAAACACAATCTTGTGTATGTGGACAATGACATTGACACTTTACTGAAATGAAAAGAGTACTATCATTGCATTAAGAAAGGAAGCAAGTACAATGCTTTATAGGAAAGTAGGAAACTGCAGTAGGCACCATTGTGCATATGGGATAAGTTAGCCTGCATGTCCTTGACCCTGAGACTCCATACAAAGAGGCTGTTTGAGTGTGATTGCTGATTCTCAACACATGGCACGTCACCTCACCCCCCCACGACATGGTACACCCTCCCTCCTCAGAAATCCCGCTCCGCAATGACACGGCACACACACCACCCACTGCACACAACCCCCCCCCCCCCCGCGACATGGAACCACCCAGGACCTCCTCAAAACCCCCCCCCCCCCCACGACATGGCACCACCCAACCCCCCTGCGACATGGCACACCCTCCCTCCTCAGAAATCCCCGCTCCAACAACCCGCCCGCGCAACATGGCACGCCCTCCCTCTCTCCTCGGAAAACCCCGCTCCACCGAACCCCCCCACAACATGGCACACCCTCTGCTCCCAAAAAACCTCGCATCGTGAGGAGGGGGTATTACGTGAAAGTGAGGCAGAGGGAGGGACCAGGCACGACATACGCAAAAACAATCGCGACGAGGAGAGGAGGCGCCGTGTCATGGCAAGGCGAGGGGGTTTCCTACCACGATGTCAGCGTTGGAGAGTCAAGACGTGATCCGAGGGGATTTCCATGCCAGGGTCTCGAAACAAGCATGCAAAAGGGTGCAGCACCAGGACTTCCCAGGAGGTCACCCATCCCAGTACTGTTCTGGCCCAAGCGCGCTTAACTGCGGAGTTCTGATGGGATCCGGTGTACTAGCGCTGGTATGACCGCACCACGAACACAAAGGAATTCCAAAGAGCTCTTGTATACTCGGAAAGTGGCACAAGAGAGCTCAAGAGCGAGGAATGGCGGCATGCCATGCCGTTCATGCCACGGAGGACGCGACTAAACGCGAACCCTAAACCCCGCGCACATGGAGGCGACGCACAAAAGATTGAATGCCACCGTCGCGTGCCATTTCTAACACAAAGGGCAAGCATCCACGTGAAGAGCACCCCGTGCACACATAGGCGACGACGTAGAAAAGATGGAGCTGTAGAATACGTGCCACTGAGGACACGTGCCCACAGCATGCCACAAGGCGGTGGGGGAGAGGGGGGCATGCCATTCATACCACGAGGACCCTTGATGACACCGTGGGCGAGCATCCACGCGAAGAGAACCTGGGGGATGTCAGGGGTCTCTTCTCTTGAGGGGGCTGATGAGGAGATGGATTTTGCATTTGTGTCTTTTCAAATGACTTGCATTTCTAGATGGCTTGTCTTTTAACTTACTCTTACTCTTAGTCAAGGATTTAAGCAGAGGAGAGTCGGGGTCAACTAGTGTGATTGCCCTGTCCAAAGTTAACTCAATACATCTCTCTCTTATCCACTATCTGTATGAATGGGGGTAATCTTGGCACTGCAAGGAAAGTTGTAATAAGTTGTTAGAGCATTGATAGTTCGTACTTGAAGGGAGTTAAAACAAAGAAATGGAATGATCATAAAATTTTATGATAATGCAGCAGTTGTAAAAACTGAAAGACACGTTGCTCAAAAAATAATGTGAAAGATACTTACATTAACCCCATCTATCTTGAGAATCTTTGAATCTATTGTCATACAAACATTTGAAATCACTCTCCATCCATAAGAATACATCATTTTGCAAGGGCACTTCTTGTAAGAGAAAGCTATATGGTTTTTGAGGACCAACAAGATCCTCATATGTGGTGTCCAAAAAGGTAACCACCAACTTGTCAACAATGTAAATGGAAACATGTTACTAAAAAAAGACAATAAAATAAAATAAAAAATAAGCCAAAAAGTGAGGATTATTGTATTCAATGCACATTTTGCTTGACCATGGTGGATACCACTAAGAGAGTTTATAAGGATAATTTCTTTAGTGAGAATATCAATATATATTAAGCCCCAATGTTCTCTACAAAGTAAAATGTTAGTAAGAAATGCACATTATAAAGAAGTATACATTAATTCCTTTGCAAAATTGCATACCTTTCCATGTAAGAAAAAAAAATATTGTAGTTTGTGATTGGATCGAATGTTCTCAAAAATAGTTATATGTTTGAACGAGATCTTGAAAAAAAATTCAATTATAATAGTGGATCAATAATAAATATAGTTTTAGAGATTTCTTGGCTGAGAGAAGCAATCAGTGCCCCTAAAACCAATAGCAAAAACAAAGGAATGTCAGTTGTAATGAACAACACTATCATTCCATTTAAAAAAAACTTGAGTCAAAAAGCCTTACCTTATGCAACAAAAGACTATAGAATCTAACAATTGAATATATTTCTTAACAAGCATAGATTTGTCCTTAGCGAAAATACTAAGATAGTCATCTTTTGAAGACGTGCAAGAGACATTCACAACCATTTGCCCATATACCTTCCCCATTCTCTTCAGATTGGCAGGACCAAGGATAACGGTTTTCCTCTTGCAAACTTCATACTCTGACTCTATAATCTCTTGTGGTCATTCTTGATGGGCAGACATTTGTTCGGGTTCTTAATGGGTATACACTTGTTTGGGGGTGCTCTTTATAGGCTATAAACGTGTCACTTCCTCAATCACTAGCAGTTTCGTCCTCCTAGACAATTTTGGAGCAACATTAAGGATCTCAAATACTTTTTTATCAATAGTGGGCAAGGGTCTCAATACCTTGTCGAACGTATACCTAATTGTGCTAACCATACCATTAGGACCCAAAAACGTTAAAAATAGAAGTTTTGTTAATCCGTGGATTAAGGAAAGGGCCAAAGAGAGTTTGCCACATGGATAAAAATATGGTATTCTTGTCTCCTCTGCTTTTGAGATAGTAGAGTTCATTTTGTGGTTCTCCCCTCCTATTTAGCCAAAATCTTCAAACCCTGACAAGTTTTGGTAGTCCCAACGGCCCCCATTAACTAATAAAAGCAGACAAAACCTCTGGCAAAGACGTGACAAAGTTAAGTTAATTAAGACCATTTTGAGAGTCGGGAGAATTTTCAAAGTTCTTGGCACTCGTAGTATTTTTAATCTATCTCCTTGACCTCTCTCTTTAGGTTTCTTTCTCTCCACATTTTCTGCATACTCGTTGTCTTTTACATGGCATCCACAAGACGTCCTTCTCAGGAGAATTTTCAAAGTTCTTGGCACTCGTAGTATTTTTAATATGTCTCCTTGACCTCTCTCTTTAGGTTTCTTTCTCTACACATTGTATGCATACTCATTGTCTTTTACATGGCATTCACAATATGTCCTTCTCATTCTTGCACCATGTATAGCAAGAGTGAAAATGGAGAATGGGAGCCCAAAACATTTACTATAAATGATTGGGTTACCATGCTACCAACTTGTAGGGGTTCTCATAGAGTGAAAAAAACAAAACAAAGGGATATCAAATATCATTGGAAGGGACGTATCTTTGCCTTCAAAACCACGCCTCAAGGCTAGTTTGCTTTGGTACAACATGTTTGCATGGCTAGAGATATACACTTGGCTCCACGGGAATGTTTTTCGCAACAAGTACACTATAAGTTTGAGTTGTAAAATATACATGAGTATACGGTTTTGTTTGAATGATATGCTAAATAATGGATTATTGGTTGTAGATATCTTTTCATCTTCGAGTGGCAACCTGTGGAGAGCCTCAGCGGAACATTCCATGCCATTCATAAAGAATTTGCAGACATTATTTATGCTACTCAGACCACGAGTTTTTTTTCATGAAAGTGGAATTTTTGTGTATTATGCACAATATGTGGTTCCTTCGAGAGCAGGTGCATATGGATACCTTGAAGATTTGTAGTTACCAAGCCTCTCATCTTTGGAATGGGAGATACCTGATGAAGCAACAATGGAGAGTTTTAAACTCAAAATTGCTCAAGATATTCAAAAGGCTATGACTCCTGGAAGGATCTCCAAAAGAGTACGCTTGTCGTTTTTTTTACCCTTGCTTGTTTTTGTAGCTTGCTTTAAAATAGCATGTTTACAACGGACAAAGGTTTCATGGATAAACATAAATTTTTCAGAGAAAGACTTAAACAAAATTTTAGGTCTATGTTGGAAAGTCAAGGAATCTGACCAAAAAGGTGACTTTTTAAGGTGCAATGTGTACCCTCAATCATTAATTTTATCCTATAATATATCTCGAAAATCTCTTATCATAGGTTTTGATTATAGAAGATACAAACTTAGATTGGGTGCTTGGGTTCCACTAGATTCGGATATTGATTGTAAGACATTGAAATCTACACTGCAAGTTACTGCACAAGAAGTACTAAAAGAGGTGAACACTACTTCAAAGTGGAGTCTTAAGGATGTAAGAGACACCTTGGAGTTTCTAGACAATGTTACTCATGGATATAAGTTCAAGGTAAATGGTGCTGTAATTGGAAAAAGAGCTGAGAGCTCTGTATCATGTATGAGCTATTTGCCTCCTAGTGTTGTGAGTTTCAAACCATAAATATGCATTTTGAATATTTCTTTTGCTGCCAGAAGCATGAAATGATACACATTGAGAAGTACTATTTAAAAAAATCTTAGTATAAGCTTTACAATGATTCTGTGAATGAGAAATTGTCGTTTGTGGACCAAAATGATTTCATTATATCATGAGTTACAAAATTGCAATACAATTTAATAGAAAATACTTGGTACAAGCTTTATAATTCTCAATGATTCTATGAACAAAAAATCTTCTTTCATGGGTAAGATCGATATGACATACCAGCACATTTTGGGTTAGAATATTGCACTACAGATGTATATACACGGGGAATGTTACTTCAATACAAATAGACAATTTGATAATTATAAAGCTATTCTTTAGCTTCTCCATCCTGAAGACTTTCTCCTTCATCCATCATCAGTAGTTTCCTCTTAAGTGTTTTCTTTCATTGCTCGAAGAACTTAATTACCTCATGCACTCTTTTCTCCTTAGGCCTTTAGAGGAGATGGATAGAATTTCAATGGGGAAAGCTTGGGCATGCCCTTCATTTTGTGCACCTTTTGTTTGGACCTTGGAGACTTCTTTTTCTTGGTGGTTGCCATTTTCTTGCCTTTGCCCTTCGTTGTTGCTTGTCCTTTGGAATTTCTAGCTGCTGGGAGAGGGGAATCTGGGTCCACTGGTGTAATTGCCCTATCCAAAACTAGTTCAATACACCTCTCCCGTATCCACCACATGTATGCCTCAAGGTAGTCTCTGCACTGCAACAAAGCACACAAGTTATTTGAAGTAGCAAGAGACTTTCACTATAAAAAGGATAAAGCACAGGAGATTTACATTCACCCCCTCTACATTTCGTAACTTTGAATCTATTATCCTCGAAGCATTTGAAACAACTCTCCAGCCACAACTATGTATGTCATTTTGCAATGGGACCTCTTGAAGCACAAACTTGAAAGGTCTCTGAGGATCAGCAATGCTTTCAAAGCTAGTGTCCAAGTGGGTAGTAACAAGTCTAGCAGCATTGCACATGTTAACTTATTAGCAAATATTATAGAGTTTATCCAATAAAGATAAAATAAAGAGTGTTTATTGACAATACATCTTTGATTGGCCATGGATTCTTGAAAGAGAATTCATAAAAATTGACCTCTCTTGTAGGAATATCGATATAGATTAGGCTCCAGTGACCTCTACAAACCAGAACACAAGTGAGCAATAATAACCTTAAAGACAAATCATCAAGAGATAGAATATTGAAGAAAGTACCTTTCAATATATTGAAAAAATATATGATGGCTTGTGACACTATTGAAGTCCTTAAAAAACCTTGCAATATTTGAATCAGATTTTGAAAACAAATCCATGAGAGAAGTGTATCAATAACAAATATACTCTTAGCAATATTAATGCTAAGAGAAGCAACATATGCCATGTATACAAAGTAAAGACTAAATAAGAAAAAGAGTACAATATAAGGACCCTTTGAAAAATTCATTATAAATAAAGAACCAAAAGACCTTACCTCAAACTACAATAAACTACTGAATCTGTAAGTTGGATATCCTTTTTCTCAAATAGGATCTTATCCTCTGGAGAAATGCTGAGGTAGTCTTCTTTCTCAGGACTAACAGAAACATTAATGACCATTTGGCCGTACACTTTTCCCATCCTCTCGTAGTTCACTAGGCCAAGAGTCAAAATCTTTCTCTGGCAGATCAAATCCTCATTTTCTACATACTCCTCCAGCACTTCAATCTACCAATGTTGCCTCATGTTGAGTTCGTTCTGCGTAAAGATCCACTTGAAACTTTTATGATCCGTTAGGGTAAACTTTTTACCCAACAGGTAGTGTCTCCAAAGCTTGAGGGCATGGATGACAGCTAACAGCTCTAGATCACGGGCAGCATAATTCTTCTCGTGGCTCTTCAGTTTCCTTGAAGAGTACGCTACAGGATGACCTACTTGCATAAGCACACATCCCAGGGCAAGTGTGCTAGCATCAATTACTACTTCGAACTCCTTACTAAGGTCAGGAAGTTTCAGGATAGGTGCTGATACCAAACTTTACTTTAGTCTATCAAAGCTAGATTGTTCAGCAGTTGACCATGCAATCATTGTTTGCTTCTTCAGTAGATCCGTCAGAGGTGTTGCAATCAAAGCATAGTTTTTGATAAAGACCCTATACCATCCTGTCAATCCAAGAAAACTACGTATTTCTTTGACAGTTGTTGGTATTGGCCATTCTAGAACATCTCTGACTTTGGCCGGATCCACTTAGATTCCCTCCGCTGACATGATGAATCCCATATATTCAATCTGATGTTTGAAGAATGCACACTTCTTCATCTTGGCATAAAGCTTGTGTGCCCTCATTGTCTCAAGGATAATCCGAAGCTGGGGTTCATGATCTTCTTCCTGTTTGGAGTAGACTAAGGTATCGTTGAAGAAGACAAGTACGAAGTCATCACCTAAAGATATCCTACATTAACCTGTTGAAGGTGGCAGGTGCATTTCTCAGCCCGAATGACATGATTAGGAACTCAACGTGTCCATATCTTGTGTTGAATGTCGTCTTTGGGATATCTTCTTCCTTGATCCTTATCTGATAGTATCCAGACTTGAGATCAATCTTGGAGAAGATCTTCGCACATTGAAGATGGTCAAGAAGTTCATCTATTCTTAGAATAGGGTACTTGTTCTTAATGGTTGATTGATTCAACCCTCTGTAATTAATACACAGCCGAAGCTTTCCATCTTTCTTCTTCTGGAATAGCACTGGAGCTCCCCATGGTGAACTGTTGGGATGGATGTAGCCCTGATCTAATAGTTGCTTGAGTTGCTCCTTCAACTCAATCGCTTCCGGGATGGACATTCTATAAGACCTCTTTGCAATTGGCACAGCTCCCGGCACTAGCTTGATCTCATGATCAACTTCCCTTTGAGACGGAAGTTCTTTATTAGACTCATGATTCTGATCTAGCTTGTTAAGCTTAATCAAGTAGACAGGTAGCCCCTTTCTAACTCCCTTTATAATCTGAGATACTTTGGCCAATTGAATTTTCGGCTTTCCAGCCTCTCCTTGAGTTGTGACGAATTTCCCTTCAGAGTTTCAAAAGGAAACTTGGCCCTTTCCACAATGAATGTGGGCGTCATTAGGTTTAAGCCAATCCATCCCGAGCAAACACTCATGGATACCTAGGTTCATGACCCTGAATCTGACCGAAGGCGACTTTCCTCCCAGTAAGAATTTCACATTACATTACATATCTACTTCAGCTTTTAGCCAAGTGGCCAAATCACTTTACTTCTTTATCAATATTCACAGTCAAGACAATCATTGATAAAAAGAAGTCTTATTCCATTCATATGGGCATAGCCCTTTCGAAGTACAATTATTTCTTGGGGCGATGGAACAAGCTGATACATTAATTCGAGGAGAATAAGATATTGTTGCATTCAGCTACTAGAACTGAGTAATAGTATGGATTGGGGTCATCAATTTTTTGGAATCGATAGGTCATTGGAAGATTAGGGTACCTTTTCCTTTGATATACGTTCCTCTCATGACATCCCAACACCTTGATCTTGTTGGCAGGGATTACTCGAGTCACTTCCTTGTACACATATGCGTTTTTCTTGACCCTTCCACCTCCGACATGTAGATTTGCGTTTGCATGAGCCTCAAAAAAGATGAACAGCTTCACGATCTTTAAGTCCTCCATCCACTTGTTTCTCTTCAAGTTGATTCGAAGGTACGCAAGTTGGTGGGCAGGTATGTAATAGATCCCTGAAACACCCATCCATCTCCATTCCATCTACAAGGGTGATGGATTGTAGATGAGGTCTAGGATTTTCATCATATCGATCCTTCGTCAATAATCGGAGGCATGCATCACGGTCATAAACATGACCTAGAACACCATAAACCTATTCCATGCTTCATGACTCTACAAGACGGCATCGATAGGTAAGGAAATGTTATTAACACCAACATTTTGCTTTACTTCTTCTTATTAGGTTTTCTTATAAAGACAGATCCTTCGTTGGTTTTCTCTGATACCAACTATAACATGTTTGCTTGTTTGCTTGACACGTCTTAGTAACCCATCGAAAAGAGGGTCTAGAATGCTCCGTCTGACACTCCCATGGAATGTTACGGGGTTTGCGATCTAGGTATTTCCGAGTCTGGCACGTAGCGGAAGTACTCCGGCCGTTCCCACTTAGGACCTACCTGAATCAGGGTTTCCTCTTGTGTTCAAATTCCTAGAGAGTAACTAGCGTCAAACCCCAGGCGAAGGTGGACCACTTTACGCAGAAACATCAAGGTGGAAGCGGATTCATGCTACACTTGGTTCAATGAGAATGGGAAATGAGAGGGAATGCAAAGCTCGACCTCTCTGCCCATAAGGCATAGTCCCATTCCGTTTCCCTAAAACAACATAAATCGGGGTTCTAGCAACCTGAACTCTAGGTCAGCATTGCCTGCTCTTCATTCCCTTTGAGAAAAGTTCCTTGCTGTCCATTTCACTTGAGAAAAGTTCCTGGCCAACCGGGACCACCCATCCGTAGGATGGACCCATGGCCACATCCACCGCACTTTTCTCAGGGTTGTTTTAGTTGTCTAATTACCTACCACATTTAGTTGGACACACATAAAACAACTTCCTTAATTAGCCAGTTAGACATGAGTTCCTTCATGTAATCTTAGCACTTGACATAGAAAAACAGTGCCAAACAAGTTCCTTTTCAACAGGTTGTCTTACTTATCTTTGGAATACATCCATAAAATCCAGCCCGTAGGCTAATCCATAATCTGCCCGAAGGCAATCCATAATCAGCCCAAAGGCTATCCACCAATCCACAGGGATTACTAATCCAAGATTCTGCCCGTAGACTAGAATGCGGCCCTCGAGATCCAATCTCGAGTCGTGTTGGCCTCTTGTGCAGGGCCCAGAAGGCAAGGGATTTACGGCAAGAGCCCCCCTGGGACCCAAGCATCCTCCTACTCCAAGTAGTGCCCAGCGGGGAGAGACCTCTCCCGGCGGGTTCGATCCACGTTCCCGATGCGGCTAAAACCGCCTTGGTTAGGGTCAAGCAGACAGTCGGGGGTAACTGAAGCTGCCTCTCCCTTCAGACCTTCAACCTAAATCATTAATTAACTTTCCATCTTTTAGTTCCTTGAGCAAACAATGCAAACAGTGCTCCTAAACTGTTACAAGCACAATCAATCCAGTGGTCATTTATTTGGCCAATTGCTAAGGAGTGAATCCTTATCTCCGAATGCATCCAGCATTCGATCCGGGATCAATTGCGACTTGGCAAGATCCCCAAGGGTTTGTTTGTTCTCCTTTTTGTGCTTGGGTTAGGGCCATATCCTATTAACCCAACTTAACCAACACCTTAGGTTTCAAAAAACACCAAGTAAATACATATCTTCCCTTAACTTGGCAAATCAGCCCAAGAAAGGTGATGTAGCAGGATGACTACTCATCCTCTTGCAAGTTAGACTTACGCTAAAACCTGCCAATCTCATTCCAAAGAATGGAAAATCCATCTTGTGATTAAACCCCAAAGCCGTGCGATGTTGCAACTTGTTGCTCAAGTGTCGCATCTATCCCATGGGATCATTTCACCTATTGAAGGACGTTTCGTGGTCAAGGACTTTTGTTTAGACAAGATGTAGGGTTTGGGGTGTCTTCTTACCAACCCAACCCTAATTGTACTAGGCCGACAAAGTTTGGTCCTAGGGTCTCCAAACGCAATCCAAGTTTTAGCATTAGGTCGAATGATCCTTAGGGTAGAAACCCTAGATCATTGTTTGCATGAGCATCCAATTGATCCAAACATTCCGTGAATGTGGGTAGGACCTTTGGGTTTGAAGGCTTCAACTTGGCGTCCAAGTATGATACTAGGCTGCATTTCTGACGTGCCAAGCCCTAGCTGGTACTTGTGGTTTTTATCACATCGACTAGTTATGTCTATACGAAACCCTAACGGTTATAATATCACAAGTGATTTGGGTAAATTTACCTACTTATCTTGCGACAAGGACAATCCTTTCCTAGAGATGCAAAACTAGTTTGCAAGACGTCACAATACATGTAAACATGTGAATCATTACTTCTACGCACCAAAAAGGTTTGCAATAACCCTAACTTTTCGTGCTAAAGTCATTACGTATGATAATTTGGAGAGTAACTTACATAGGAACTATTAGGTTTTACATCAAAGAATCATGCCTACAACCGTTTTGTCATGCTTTGACAAGCCATGCAATCCTTTCCAAATGCAACTCGATGAAATGAAATTTACGAATATGTAACATGCAACCCTTTTCTAAATACAACATTGTTAATGAAGTTAATGTGACATGCAACCTTTAATCCATTTGACAACATCTTTGCTTGCAACGTGCAATGTCTATTGTTTCGTTTTCATGCTATGCAACGGACGTTAACAATTCTTTCCATGCGAGTCATAACCAAAAAGTTATTGACTAAATGCAAGATACTCTTTTCCTTCTTGGCCAATGCACTTGACAATTTCCTATTTAACCCTAGGAAATATGTGTTTTAGACTTTAACTTTGAAATGCACGACAAGGCAATTTGCGACTAAGTTCATAGGGCGAGTAAGATTTAAACTCATAACCTTGGAGATGCAACAATCCAATTGCATGATATGCACCAATCCTTATCTATCATTCAAAGAGATAATTTATCAAATGTACTTTTATCCCTACCACATGAATTAACGATAAACATAAAATGCATTCTTCCTATGGAATTAAGCATGTTTAAAGTATTTCTTGTACGTGGGATTAAATCCATAAAACCTGGGCTTGTGGATCCGCAGTGATATTCGCGTGTAAGTTCGGGGAGGAACCTCCCGTGGGTGCACCTTGCGTCTTCTTGGGAGCCATTGTAGTCATGATAATGGACTTTGCGAATTCCGTCTAGCCTTTACTCTCGCTCTCCGAGACTGCCTGGAGGTCGATACCTTCTCCTCGCGTAGGAATAGGAGCTTAATGAACCCGGTTTTAAAATCGGGGAAGGCACGTAGAAACAAGGCCTATGTCCCTTATCCTTAGAAGCTTCTTAAAGAAGCTTCCAAGAAGCTTCTGATCTTTGAGCAGGGCCGACGTGGAAGAAAGGTAATGATTGAGGGGGGGTAATAATTTGGTGGAAAGAAGACGACGAATGGGAAGGTTGACTCGATGGTGGCAACGTGGAGCTAGGGGCGGCAACTGAGCTGCGATGGCGGCAACAGGCGGCGGTCATGGCAGCCTTATCCTTGCCCCCCTCCTTTGTTCCTTCTCTCCCTATCTCATGCCGCAGGGGTGTCACGGCGGCAGCGGTAGAATCGTCCTCTCCCTTCTCTCCTTGTCCGTGTCATGGCAGCCTCCCTCTTCAGCACAATATCCTTTCTTCCTTCTCTCCTCCCCCAATGCCTAAGGGGTGTTTATATAGGCCAAGGGGGGGAAAGGGAAGCTCCACCACGCGGGTTATGCATGGCTCCCCCTCATGCAACCCACACCACACCTACTTAGGCCATTCCTCCCCACACTCCCTCTCCTCCAGCCATGCATCGGCTGGGGGAAGGGATAATTATAAAAAAATTTGACTTAAATTTCATCATTTATCCCAATTTCCCCTTCAAAAAGGATGTTCTCCCGCAGGTTTTTATGGTCTTCAACCCCGGCCTCGATTTAACAATGCGGAGGCCTTATTTTTGCACGTGCGGGGTACGGATTTAAGCTGTCAATAATTACGATGTGGGAGATAACCTTGCATGGGTTTTACGCGGTGTGCGGGGAGTCAAGTTCAATAATATTTTTGAGCAGAAATATTACAATAAAATCAGGATGATTCAACATGAAAATTCCACATCAGTCCATACATAACTGCTTGCTGTAATAAATTACAACTAGGTACAATGAGAGAAAAATGTAGGCAAAATCAATGCACCAAGTCAACCCTGACTGTCAAAGAATAACCAGCATCAAGCGGGCATAAATCAGCATATGAAAGTCATATGGACATCAAGCAAAACACCCACGCATGTCAAATGAATCCATTAGTAAGGCGGCACACCCCGTGTGTAATAGGGCAAAGTGTACCCAACACTGGTAAGAACTGACCCAAACAAGTGTATGCTCAGGGTGTGCAAAGCCCAAATCAGCCCAAGTACATGTATGCGGACCACAACATATCAACCATGCAATATCCAAGTGAAAGAAGATCCCAGTCTTAGAAGACTCAAAGCTCAATAGCATAAACCACCTGCTCAATGTTTGTCAAACATCCAAAAATGCGCCCACTAGCACAAAAGCCGTATGGATCAAGCCAAGAAGCTCAAGAAGGGCATATGAGAGTACCAGTGACAAAAGATCCAAGATCACACATCAATAAGACATCATGAGCATATAGGCTATGTAGCCTCCAATTAGAGCATTCATAGACATCAACTGTATCCCAAATACAACTCTGGGAAGCCAAGAAATATCCCAAGTAAGTTTCCGAAAGCCCGATGCAAGCCAAGACAAGGCACTAGTAGCAATCAGCTCCAAACAATGTAAGTAGCATGTAGTAGTGGCATAGGCCAAGCATGTTAAGACCGGTCAGACATAGGTAACATACATGCCATATGTACATCCAAGATGGAGCATCAAATGCATTCCAAATCCAACATCAAGCTCTAATGAAGATCTATAACCAAAGATAAGCTCGATGGCATACCCCAAAGGTCAATATTTCATTGCATATCCCAAAGAAATAGCCCGAAACCAATAGGCATAACCAAACTGGATGTAAAATAACCTGTCAACCAAGGTAGCATAAATCCCAATCAACAACAAAGTTTTTCCATCCAAATCAAGGCTTAATAGCTCTCAAATAGAATATCCAGGCATAAACCATGATGACCAAGCATCAATACATCCAACAGGACACTCGAATGTCAACAAAGAGCATTATGCATAAGCCGTCCCTGATAAAACCTTTCTGTCCAAACAATGTACAACAATAAATTTATGCATAAATCAAGCTATCGAAGCTTAAACCAAGTCCTAAAGCATCTCAAAACATTGGGCAAACATCCCCAAAGTATCTGGGCATCAAATATCAAGCCTCGAGAGCATCACACAAGCTAAGAGCATGACATTTTCTTGTTGTAAATCAACTCAGATCTATTGCACAAAACGTTGTGATCAGAATTTGGCAGATCTGACAACGCCATCATGTCCAAAGTGTGCCAAAACCCCAAGTTAGACTCTTACCTTGCCTAAATCAGGTTTTGAATGCCCGAGATATGAGAAAAAATGGGATTTTTGAGCCACATTTTTAAACAGGTGCAAAAAAAACGTGAGTTGATTGTGGGACCTGCTAGTTATGCTAAAGATAAGGGGAAAAATGGGTGCATACAAGGTTCCCAATGAAGCCAAGGAACACCTGCAAAGATGCTATGAGGGCCGAGAAGAGGCGGGAGATGAAATCTTACCTCAGGGGAAAGAAGCCATGGCTGGCATTGAAGCTCCAAGCTCTAGGTCTTCAATCCGAGCTAAAGTAATGCCAGGCCAAGCTCCATGATCAAGCTCTAATCCAAAGCTCTAATACTAGTTGAAAGGTGAGAAGGATTGAAGCTTTGTTGGAAGTGAGCTATGGCAGAGAGCAAGAGCAAGAAGAGAGAGAGACACAAATGGGAACTCCAACAGTCACAATGTGTGACCGGGCCTTCCTTTATTCAAACTGTCACAAAAAGAATAAAGAATAAAGTGACGATGACGGGCGCTCGCCACCTGTAGTGTGCAGTGGTAGTAGTGTCAGTGTAGTAATACACGGGCGGCTAGGCAGAGGTGCCTTTACCTCCAACACTACAGAGGGGGAGATATTCTGTTCTGAAGGTATCAAAACTCATTCTTCTAAGGATCGTTGTTGTGCTATCATTATAATAATGCTAGCTTCTGATGGTTTCAATAGTGTATGTTGTGAAGAATACTCAATCCACCAACTTCTAGTGGGTTTCTAATTGGACAAAGAGGAGATTGTCAGTACACCATGCATCCCACGTGTCTTGTTGTTGAGTATCTACGAACAAATTCCAGCTCTTTTCTTTCTTGTTTTCATGAACCTCCATTGACCATGACTCCCGAAGCTTCTTGACTATCTCCCACTTGATGATGTCTTGAAAATCTTCAATAAATGCCAAATCCTCCATTGATACTCATTCTGTCTATTCTACTCTTCAACTTTGTGGGAGGAACTTTGCTACTGTGATGCAAGTTTCTATTGCTTCAATAGAAAGAGGAAATAGTCCACCACATAGAATCTCCATCATGATGGTAATATGTTTCTGCCATTGTGAAATTAAATTATTACAAAAATTGGCTTTGGAAATGAGAATCTCCAAATCTTTAGTTATAGAAGGAACTTTGCAAGAATCCATTGAATTCTTCTCTTCTTGGCAATGCCATTTCCTTCATTTTTAGTCTCTTCTGATGCTTGTTGATGGCAGTTTTCCCTGGCTACGCACCAAAAACATGGAGATCCAAGAGAGACACCAAGGAAAAGGGTTTTCTACTGCAATAAAATCTATCTCATAACATCAGCAACCGTCCTTTTCATCTTTTATATTATCTCAATAAAGAAAACAACACCAGGGACAAAAAATCTTCATGCAGCTTCGTAGAACAATTCTCCCATAGCTTTTAACTTCAACAAAATCCATCATTCTTTTTATATTCTTCATAAAAATCATCAACCAACAAAGGGAACACAAAAGAAACACCAATTTGAATGGAAAAATATTACATATGATTCATCTTCATTGTCTTCATAGTTTTCTCTCACAGTCTCTCACATAAAGATACATTGTCTTGCATAGAATTGGCTATCTCTGACTCTCTTTTTCTCTCTCAATCAATAGTACATCATATCCTTACTACAATACTCTACAATCACTCATAATAATCATTCTTTGGTCGTAAACACCCCTTCCAAAAGGTATATCTGATATGAAAGGTCGCGAGAGCCACTACAGTGATTTCTCATAGCTCACTACTATCACTTCACTCCACTTTTCTCTTGAGTCTTCAAGGTGCTTCTTACACTTTCTTGAGCTCTTTTGAGCTTATATTCACCTCTTTTCAAAGCTAGAAAACTATCCCAAAATCACACATAGATTCCACATAACACTTATAGAGGCATACAAAACAGAACAGAACAGGAACAGAGCAGGAGAACAGAGGCTCTGCAGAAGCTCATCAGAGGGCTACAGAAGATCAACAAAAAACATCAGAACCATATAACTTATACTAAAACCATTCCAAACTATCAAAAACCTATTCAATGAGCTTTCAAAATACCTCAACTTCCATCAATTATTAATCCATGCTTCATACAGAAGAAAATTAGAACAAAACAGAAGCTAAATAGAGGTATCAGAACCTTAATAAAACCTATCAGAACATCACAGAGCCTCATTTTTCTACTGAAAATCATCATGAGCTTCCAAAACATAATCAATATCATCCAAAACACTCGCAAAATCTTCCAAAACAACTAATCATCATTCAAAATCCATCAAAAATCAACCACTCAGGCCTGAAAAACAACAAAAATCAGTCAAAAAACCTAGTCAATTCAACATTCAACAAGTGCTCTTCATGAAATATACCAATAGCTTCCTTGAATAATTATCAATAAAAATAATAAAATATTTATTTCCACTAAGATATTTATTATTTTTAGATCCCCAAATATTTTTATATACAACATCAATTATGTTTTTACTCACATCTCTATCATGCGAAAAGGGTTATCTTGCCTCCTTACCAAATGCATGCTTCACACACTTTATCAAATTCTATAACTCTAAAAATAGGTAACCTGTAACCAATCCTTTAGACTACATTAATTTAAGCTCTTTGCACATTTTCATGTCCAATATAATTGTGCTATATTTCAATGTTTGCACCTACTCCTTTTCCCTTAGCATACATAACAGTATTAATTACAAAAATTTTAGCATCTAAAGTGATAATGTGGCCAACTTCATTTTGTGACCAACCAACACTTATCATTAAAGTCTTCTACCAAAAAATATTTTGTATTAAATAAAACCTGCAATCCTTACTCTACCATTTGGCCAACAAATACTAAATTCTTTGTGATTGATGACACATGTAATACATATAATAGACTCTTTGTCTAGCCATCATGCAAGGACAAGGAAACCTTTCCAATGTGTGAAATTGGGTGGTATGAATCATCACCCATCTACAAATAACTTGGATTTTATAAGTCATGTATCTCTCCAAACCATCCAACACAACTGGTCATTTGATTAGATACGCATGAATTAACATACCATACATTAGCATGTATCCCCTTTCTTGTAATAGCATTCATCATATGCTACATAACAAACACATGCTCATTTTTGTTTTCATTCTTTCATGAAGATGATGCATATTTTTATTATTGTAATTTCATTAGGAAAAATATGGACTCTCCTTTTTGCCCCTTAAGGGGTTTCTCTCACCTCTCTCTCTCTAAAAAGAGATTCCAAAATAATATTAGAATAAGAGATCTTCTACAATCAAGAAAATCTCATATTTGTATTTTCAATAGATTTTTTCTATTATTTTATTTTCAAATTATAGAATAAGGTCACTTTTTCTCAAAATCCTCATGACTAAAAAAATACAATTCTATTTTTTTGTAAAAACGGAGCCAATCATTAATATACGACTCTTTAATGGCATCATGACTTTTCAACATGAAGATATATTAGAATCATTCTCATTCTTGCTTCTTAAAAGAGCGGAAGTTAAACAACAATATAAAATGACGTACACATCATATTTTAAGATTATTTTTTACCCAAAGACACCTTTTTGACTTGAGAGTTTCCTTGTAACTTTTTATTATTTTTGGACAAGTACATGCCCATTTCTGGGCATTTTTTCATTCCCTCTCAAAGCTCTAGTTTTGTTTGAAATTTTGTGTACTCTTCTCCTTCCCTCCAGAATATGGTTTCTTGCATACAAATTCTTCTGAAGCAATACTCAGTACTATCTACAATACTCTCTACCCTGCTATAAGCGATCTCAGGAGTGGTTTTGATAGCATTTGCTGAAATCAAATAATCTCTATCTACAACAATCTCTACCTTGCTATAAGCAATCTCCCTCCTCAGTACTATACTATAAGATATCTTCCTCTTCAACATTCTATACTACTGCAAGCAATCAAGTGATAATGGAGATATCTTTATTTTTTAAATCTCTGTGATGTTGTTATTCTTCATAGTTGTTGTTTAATCCTTAAGTGTTAATTAATAGAGAGAGAGAGAGAGAGAGAGAGAGAGAGAATATTTTGGATAGAACAGAAGATAAGATTGGATGTTGATTAGAGGTAGATTAAAAACTAAGATTATAGGCAGATTAGGGGTTGATTAGGATCTATCGTGACTAAAATCAAGAGAAAGAGACAATATCCAACTACGTAAAAAATAACACAGATATAGTGAATCAAAGAGGTGTAATTGTGTGATTTGAGCCAATCCAGAATTAGTTGGATGCTGACCTGCTGCTCCCAGATATTTAGACATTCTTGCTATTGATCAGAAAATTGGCATCGACTCCTTAGCTTACTATATTAATCAAAGGGGTGTAATTGTGTAATGTTACAATTGGCATATATTTTTCTTTACAGGATGTAGGTGTAGGACGTACCAAGAGAAAGAGAGATATTCACTTTCAATTAGAGGATGAATATGCACCAATGTTCAAAAGAACTGCAAAAAGGGATGATGCAATAAGATACATGAAGCAACAAGAAAGAAATTCAGGAAAAAAAAACGTGGACGTTTGGGTTGATGGGTGCATTTATCCACTCGATCCAGTCACTCAAAGGCCACCACAATTTGAAGGGCTTACATCATTTGTAAAGTTCGTTTGTAAAGGCAATGAAGGATTGTATGGATACACATGCAGACTTGTCACACAAGGATTAGCAGGGGCTCATCAAGCCTTGACAAATATGCAGACAAGATTACAAGGGAATATGCAGTCTTTGATGGAAAATGATAGATTATTGGCTGAGAAGGATAGGGAGAACCAGAGCCTACAACAAGCAATGTTTGTCATTGAAGATGCTATGCAGGCTACACACGTGCAAAATATGGAGTTACAATCTAAAGTTATGGACTTGGAGAAGGAGAATCGAAACATAAAGAGGAAGCTCACAAAAACTTTGGAGATTGGGCCCACTTTAAAAACCAAAGAAGCATATCGGCGCATCGGATTAGTTAAACCAATTCACCAATTAACCAAAGGAAGTGGACAATATCATAGATGGATATATGCTCAATTTGCTACAATGAGAAATATGTTCTCTCATGCAGAGAATGATACTATTGCCAAAATCCTAAGCAAGGATATGGTCAAAAATGCATTGGAAAATCGTAAATTCAGGGACATTGTAGATGGTGTCACAAGTGAACATCTTAGGGATGTGAGCAACTTGTTTACTGCTACAGATACTTAGGGGTTATGTGACAAGGTGGGAATGAGTTCAGAGTCATGTAGTATGCTCTATCAACAATTGGATACAGGATTTAAGCAAGTTTTCAAAACTAAGCGAGTAATACCTCTGCCAAAACCATTTCATGTGAAGAAGGCTCGAAAATAACTAAATGAGAAAGTTTTAGAACTAATTAGTGAGCCAACACATTTGGAAAATACACACATATTGAAGTATGGTTCCAAAGAAGTTGCATTTGTACTGAATGCATCCAACAACTTTGTATTGGATATATGTAGGGTTCAGATTGCTATGGTCAAGTTCTGCAATATGTCTATGGAAGAATGTAGAGACAAGCTTAAGTTTGTCCTCAAACTTGATGAGAGATATTATTAAGGGGAAAAAACTTGAACCTATGAGTATAACACTTATGAATCAAACATTGGATCCCAACATCGATGAAAACCATCCTTTATACTTCAGTGTACAATCAGAGAATGAAATATGGTGGCTTGCAGCATTTGAAGTACCAAAGGAGGACCATGAAGTACTTAAAGTTTTTTTTAACCTCACTAATATACCCAGTGTTATTCAATAGCAAAATAATGGAGCAATTTTAAACATCGAGGGGTTTGGGTACTTTCAAGTTTAATGGCAGCTTGCAGGTGATTTAAAAACATTGAAGTGTATGTTTGGTTTATCAAATGCAGCGAATGCAAAATTTCCGTGCATATACTGTATGCAAACTAGGAAGAAAGGGAAAAATGGAAAGAAAGAATGGCTTGCCAAGGCAAGACAACAAGGTGCTCCAACACGTGATCAAAATTTCATGAGAAATGGAATGCTAGTTCCAGTGGATCCAAAGTGGCGCCCTATCTAACAAGGGTTCACTTTTGCACATTGCATTGTTTGGTTAGAATAATTGAGAAGCTAGTATATGAATATATATGCTTTGCATACAAGATGCAGCATGTGTCACAAGATGATGCTACATGCAAGAAGGTAGAATAAGTCCTCTCTGAAGTTGGATTGCACAGGGGCCAAGTAGAAATAAAAAAGGACGAGAAAAAATTGGGAAAGAGTGGAAATATCCCTTGTAAACTATGCTTTGGTGGACCCAAGGCTAGGAAGTTTATATCTCCACCTCGAGATGAGGAAGGCAATATACTTGTAAAACAACCAGAGAAGTATGAAGCATGGAAAAAGTTACACCTTGTTGTTCCAGATTGGAGCAATGGGGGACGAACAAGGATTGCTAAGGCAGAAGTGTGGATACACCTAGATAGATTAGCAGCTCTCTTACAAAAGTTGAGGCTTAGGGATGGTGATGCCAATACATTTAAAGAGACAGTTGCTAAATTTTATAAGTCCATAGTGGAGGCATGGACTACAAATAGTATAACACACCACATGGTTAGTATTGTCACCATTACAAAAAATATCATAATTTGGAATTATTTTGTGTTTCTAATATCTCTTCTTATGCAGCATATACTTGAAGCACATGGTCCATACTTTGCAGATCAAGGAAGTTTGACAGTATGGTCAACTCACGACATGGAACGACCTCATTGGCAAGCTCGCAGTGCTTTTCAAAAGGCAACTGATCATGGAGGTGGCATCAATGATTCCAATTCTATGAGGCAATTATTACAATGGTGGTATATGAGACTACAGATACGATACGAGGAAAAAGAAAAGAAGTCCAAAACCTCTCAAGCAGAATTTATAAGTAGGGCAATATATGAAGTGAGAAAAGTAAGATATGAAAATAGCACAGCTAGACAACACCATGCAGAATGGTTGGCAACCCAAGAGAGAGATGGCAAGAAATGGAGACCTAGATAAAGATAATACTTGTGATGCATTTAGAGTCCACGAGAGAGCATAGGTACCCAGGATATGACACATCAATACTCCTATCTTTAACATGATATGTCTTGCAAATTTTGATTAAAATTTTGAAGGTTTGTCACTATGTTTTTCAAAGTTGATTTTGAACTATGTTTTTTAATTTTAAATTTCATTTACACTATAGTAAGTTTAAAAGTTTCGTACTTAAGTCAAGTCTCTCCTTTTATTTTTTTCCCATTACTCTTCACTCTACCCTCCACCTTTCTATCCTTCATTATCACAACCATGGCACATTCCAAGCTTTCTATCAAGAAGGTGCCTGCAAGAGCAAGAGCTCAACACTCTTGTGAATCTAGTGAGTGTACTGTGAGTGACAAAGGTCCCTTGGTGGCCGACAACGGTGACCCTACTGCAACTAATAATGGTGGTCCTACTATGTCTAACAATGGTGGCCCTAGTGTGGTCAATAATGATGGTTCGCCTTTGTCCAGAAATGGTGGTCCACGTGCTCCAGTTGCTGCACCTCCCACTACTACTCCAGCTGGTAATACACGTCCTCCAACACATAAGAAGCGAAGATGGAGACCAGACACAGCTGCACTACATGAGATAAAGAAATTCAAGAAGAGTGCC
Source organism: Lygodium microphyllum (assembly GCF_053477565.2). NCBI lineage: Eukaryota > Viridiplantae > Streptophyta > Polypodiopsida > Schizaeales > Lygodiaceae > Lygodium > Lygodium microphyllum. Next base: position 64,642,895 of record NC_141141.1, read on the forward strand.
AACTTGATTATTCCTAAGGCACCACTCTCTAGGTTGGTGCGAGAAATACTACAAGATTTGCAGTTCGGGCATCATCACAAGTTCTTTTCAAGGAACCAGGCAAGGAATGTGGGGCGATGGTCAAGCCAAGCCTTGCTTGCTCTCCAAGAAGCAGCTGAAAGTTACTTGATTGATCTAATGTGTAATTCTCAATTTTTAGCCATTCATGCTCGACGTATCACTATTAAGCGCATAAATATGGTTCTTGTTCATAGGATCCGCAACAACAAGGATGCATTTAATCTTAATGTCAATAATATGCTTTGAGAAGCTACCTTGTAATTGGATCTATGTTTTTAGCTCAGGTTTGGTTGTAGATTGTAAGGAGCTTAGTTTTGGTTTATCTTTCCAGTAGACCTTCAAGTATTTGATAGTAGTGGTCTACAAAATGGAGCTAAATTTTGCCTAGCTCTAGCTGTCCTTCGTGCAATGCACTATCTATCGTGTATTTGATGGTTTCGTCATGCCAAATCTGATATTTGTTCTTCTATTTTGCCATGATTTGCATTGTGCGTATTTCCAAGTTTCTAATTTTGAAAGCAGTTTTGTTAAGGATAAATTCAATGCGCAATCACGCATACATCAGTGATCATTTGTACATGGGCCGATGCACTATATCTTTACTGTATTTAGCGATTTGGCAACACTATATCCGATATGTGATATTCTATTTGACCCATGCTTCTTTTTTTTTTGAATTTTTAAGTTTCTAATATTTCACGTAGTTTGGTTGATAACACATTTAGTATGCAATTGCGTACACTCGGTGCAGTGGTGAGTTTTTCTATTATCAGTGAAGTATGATCCAGTTAATGCATTTTCAAAAAATGATTGAACTGTCAATTTTATAAATCAAAATCTGGTGAAACTTCACCCACATGCCGAGCATCATAAAAACTCATGGATATTTAAAACTTTGAATCTGCAAATGCTAGCCTTTGGAAAGGTGTCCTAGAGACTTTTGATGAGGCCAAATTTTTTTTGGTAGTTGACGTAACCTAGAGGAGTCCACAGGTAAAATCTCACATCAATCGGATCATTGGTCATATTTTTCCAAAACCTAGATACATTAATTCAGATTTAATGGTTTTTTGAAAGTTATGTTATAAGTTCAAAGTTTCATCTCATTTTACATATTTCACTTTTGAGTTTTGGGTTTTCTCTCCTAGAGAAGACATGGCATGCACTAAGCAAGCGGCCCGGAGACACTCCCCTAGAAATCCTATGCAAAGGCCACCTCCCCCAGCTCCACCACCACCACCACCACCATGCCAGCATTGCAAGCATCGATGGAAGCTAAGCACAGTGGCTCTTTGTGAGATTCGCCATTTCCAGAAGACCACGAAACCTCTTGATACCAAATGCTCCATTCCAGAAGCTAGTGCGTGAGATTATGGACGATATACTCATTAAGATTAGTAGGAGGCACTTCCCAGATGGAACATGCTTGCAACAACCCGATCGCTAGACTACCCAAGCCCTCCTTGCACTATAGGAAGCTGTCGAAGCTTGCGTCATCGACTTGTTCGGAGACTCAGTCTATGCAGCAGAACATGCAAGGAGAGTCACCATCACCGATAGGGATTTGTAGATAGTGAGCTTCTTCTGGCGATGGAAGGATAGTCCTCGCGAAGATCAACAATGATAGGGATGTACTACCAAAACATATATGAAATGTAGCTTTCAAAGAGACTTTGTAAAACCCTGGTTGTAATGGATCCCATGTAAAATGTTATGAATATGAATACAATTTTTTTGGCGTGTCTCATTTTTGTTTATTCACTTGTTATTTGTTTTATTTATGTCTTTGAGTTATTATTACATGTATTCAAATGAATACATATTGCGCACGAAATCGATAAAGCACTACGTATTAAATTTAGGGTACAAATCGTATTGCATATAAATCTAATAAATATAATATAATATTTAAGTAAAAAACAATAACAAATGACGCATATGACAAACTACATTGCACGCAAATCCAACAAATATCGATTTTCATTGCTTCAAGAGAAGATTACAAATTACATTACATTGGTGATGAGATATCATTTGGCACTAAGTACATCTACTCTGTCCTAGGCTTCTTTGAGCTAGACTCCCCATGGTCTTGATCATAGCCAGCAACACATTTTGCTCTAGTAGTTCCTGTCAAATGACATTGGGATCTTCAATACTAGCAACCATGTCACGGGCCACCATGGAAAAAAGTGGCCTAGACCTAGTACCAGAGAGTAAGTAGAGAAGCTTCGAACGTCCAAGCAACACTACTTTCTCCAAGCTAGAGTTCGTTGGGATGGTCTTAAAGGGCCCAGCCTTTGTTGGTGCCCTCAACTTCAAGAAGTTCTCAGAAAAAGCCAGAGAGCATATCTTATGGAATACAAAAATGTCGCTCACAAGCTGGCCGATATACTCCTTCAATGCCGAGTCTTGCACCCTTCCTTGGCTACCAAATCGGCCACCTTGTCTAGATATAAATTCATCTATATAGACAATGTCTTGCGTCACACAAGTTTAGTGTCAGACTCACTGTGTCAAATTTACTATGCATGGAGTGTGGTAAAGATATATGCATCGGATTTGCGTCAAAATTTACTAGTAGGGCCCCTAGGGCATTGAGACTATGCACATCAAATTTTGCCGAGATTGGGTCCCCAGAGTTGCCCTGGCTGAAGGCTTGCATTTGCACATCAAATTTTGCCGGGATCGGGCCCCTAGAGCTACCCTAGCCCGAAGGCTCACGTCTGGGGGACCTGAATCTGCAAATTTTGCTACAATCGGGCCCCCAAAACTACTCTGGCCGAAGGCTCGCATTTGGGGGACCTAAATCTACAGACTTAGGAGGCTCGCGTTTGCAGATTCAGGTCCCCTAGATGCGAGCCTCCGCCCAGGGCAGCTCTAGGGGCCTGATCCTGGCAAAATTTGATGTGCACACTCTCGATGCCCTAGGGGATATGCACATTAAGGCGGAGGCTCGCGTTTGGGGGCCTGAATCTACACTGCCTTGGCCGGAGGCTTACATCTGGGGGCTGAATCTGCACTCGCATCTAGGGGCTTGAATCTGTAGATTCAGGCCCCCAGATGCAAGCCTCGGGCCAGGGTGCCTTACGTGCATCTGATCGTCTGTGTGACATATATACACGCATGCAGTCCATCCAGTCAGTAGAAAATCTATCTTCTATGGCTGAAACCGGAAACCCCTTCATGCAAGGATGCTATTATGTAGTCCTTGCTCCCCTTGGGTATGTTTTTCCAATGATCTAAGACGTTGTGCCAAAAAACTTGTTGGTATAACTCTCTCATACAATCCATCACCCTCCTCCTCTCATCATTCATGATGATGGCTCCTGACCTATCATCGACAAGATAGGCATATCCCCCTAGGGTATGCCTAAGATGGGTCCTGTCCCACCTGCGTCCATGCTCCTGGGCATATCCAGGAGACCCTTGTACATCCAGTGTACCAACCGGGGTAGTATCTATCAGTGCAGCACCCATAGGGATGCCACCTGCAGATGGCTAAGCAAAAGCCAGAGTAACTGGAGTAGACGTCCCCACAGGTGTGACAAATCCTGGAGGTGATGCAACTCCAGTAGAACGATGAGATGGAGACACTGCGTTTGTGCCTCCACAACATCTATCTAAGCTACGCTCCTTGGAACTGCCACGAGAGCGAGGAGTCGCACCTGTATCCCATACTGACCATAGGCTCACTGCCTTTGTATCTCTACAGCATCCCCTTGACCTTGAAGCACTCCCTCCCTTTGGCCCAAGTCTGGAGCATCGACCTCGTTTACTCGAAGCTGAAGCATCTGATCGCGCCGAAGTAGATCTAGTAGAGCGGCTTGATAATGTTCGAGACAGCTCCTCGTCCGCCATGTCTCTGAATCTTGCCATCTGATATGGAGACATGTGTGTGAAGATATCCTACAACTCCTCATTGCTCATCCCTCGACTCATCTTGAAAAGGTCACCTGCACAGACAAAAAATGATGTTAGTATAATCAATTTAAATCATACAAAGAATGGTAATATAAATCCTAAAAAAATTTCTCACTTAAAATGAATATTTCATGTACCCTTATAAGCGATTGGTTAGCAAATTGAGTAAGTGGATGCTCAGGTATAAAGTATCCTATGGTCCCATGTCAATCTCCTGATACAACTCTGCATACACTGGAAGGTCGATAGACATGTCACAACAAAAGGATGAGTCCATCTTGTTCTCAAAGAATTCTTGGACACCTGTATTTCCATCATTGTTAGCCGATGTTGGCTCCTCTACATGCTCCAAGCTTTCGGTGGCCTCCACCCCTTGCAATATCGACCCCTCTATTTGCATATTGTTCTCATCTATGCTCGGAACATTGCTTTGATCATATACTCTCGCACTTTGGGGAGTTGAAGGTATAACATACCACCATCGAGGTTGTCGAGGGTTTGGATAGAAGGTTACATGTTCACAAACATGTACAAGAGAGATTAAACTATTGTGACATGTACCATGTCGTAATACAATTAACAAACAAATGAGTTTATGCACCTGTTCACAATGGACCGGCAACACAAAGGTATCGTGTAAATCCGTCCATTTTTTTCGAAATCTATTTCGAGAAATCTAGATGGACCTTGTCGAACTATTGCTCCAACTCCTTCAAGTACTACTTTGAACCACTGCACATCGAATAGTATCATGGAGAAGCTACGATAATCCACCGTAATAATACTTTGCAAGTTCTCAAAATATTGCATCTCATCTATAACCGTGTTTGGATCCGTTGCTCGTCGTCGACTCTCCTGCTTGAACCTTGCCATGATACCACAGTTCATTGTGGAGTGCATTTTGTCAATACACTCCACGTAAAAATACCGTCCGCACGACCACACTACACTATATATTTTGTATTGCACATTGAAACACTCAAATTAATTGTTGCATATAAAATATAGATATGACAAATCCTAAACACGTCATCACCTTTGGACTACATTCCCTCCAGAATTTCCACTTCTCCATTGAGACCTCCGCCCCTTCGCAAGACGCTGCAGTCAAAGCTCCATGCAACCATTACGTTGACATGAACTGCGGCATCTCCTTCATGCCATCGGGATATCGAATCGGTCGATGGCACGTACTACGTCGAAATTCAATTCGCACTTCCTCTCGATCTTGCCTAGTGATCTGGTACTTGGCGAGCTACATCTCCATAGAGGCATGATGCAACATACAAAAGCAATTCACATTCTCCTCCATTGCAACATCCATTCTTTTTTATACCCCATTTTCAACCACCACATCTCCGGTCAGTCTATCATCGTCCTTCAGTAACCATAGCATTTTTGTTGTCTGGATCCACCGTTGGTAGCCATTGTGAAATATGCACTAGCGCCTGAGACACCAACCAACCTTCAGCCATGCTACCTTCTGGTCGAGCTCATTGTCACACAAAGCCTTTCGGGGTTTTCATGAAGCGCTCCAAGAAGAACATCCATCGCGTATGGACAAGTCCAGCAATCTCCACTTCATCTACAAGATGCACAAGAAGGTGGATTTGTATCGTGAGCATGCTAGTAGGCAGGTATTTCTCAAAGAGACAAACCGTCTCCACTACTCCCCGCCTTGTGGATTCAATAGAGGACATCTTAATCTCCTTCTGTGAGATCCATTGCACCAAAGTTGACAACCTGTAAATGGCCCCGTGTATTTCTTGAGTAAGGCATCCTCCGATCGCGATCGGTAGTACAAACTGCCACAAATGAGAAAGCATTATGAACAATGGCTACACTCCAAATAGCAAAATGTGTACACCAATTACAATCCATTCGTAGTACAAACCTGACATATCTTATGCCAGTCATGGGATTTTAGCCTTGATAATTGGTCGTTTTTAGAAAATGGAGACCTGAGAAAATGTATCATACCCATTGGAGTGCGCATAGACTTGACTACTTGCTTCACAATGTGCTCTTCTTTAGTGGATAAAACCCAAGGAGCGCGAGGTAGCTGCATGCGACCATCAGCACTTGATTGCGGCCAAAGCGCCTCCATTTTGCCTACCTTCTTCAAATCCATTCGTGCCCCTATAGTGTCTCTCTTTCCTGTGATGTGGTCCCATAGCAAGTTGCCCACATTCTTGAAAATATGCATGGGATCCAACAAGTGGTTGATCTGTAAGTGGGTCCAATATGGCAACTCGTAGAAAATTGAGAACTGCCTCATTCCATTTGGATGTGACTCCATGTGGACCACTTTCAGCTCGTACAAGCTTTTGGCATTCATACGTGTTGGAGGTCATCCAAGAAAACCTTCCCTGAGTTCATGACCCTCTGATAAGAAAGCGGCGTGTCCTTGATATACCATCTTCTTCATGGTTTATGATCTTCCGGAGTCTAACTATGGCTCGCACAATGGACATCCATGATAACCTGAGGTAACTAGACCTGTTTCAACACCTCTATCCAGTGAATACAAACTTGAACAAGATAAAATATAGATATTACCAACGAGAACAGAAGCCTATTTACCTGAGCAGTCTCCAAATCCCGGAAATTCATGCATCGTCCACATGAGAATGGCTCGAATATTTGCGGACCGTCGACCATTGCACTTGCTCATATCTTGCACGGTGATCCCCTTTTTCCACAAAATCTTAAGCTCATTGACTAATGGACGAAGATACACATCCATATTTTTGACTTTGTAGTGGCGGGGACGAGTAAGCTAAGGATGAGATGTTCTTTTTTTGTAAAAAGCCATGGAGGGATATTGTAGTTGACAAGGACTATAGGCCACACACTGTAAGAAGTTGAGCATAGACTGAATGGGTTCACTCCATCCATTGCAAGACCGAGCCGAAGATTCCTTGGCTCTCGGGCAAAGCCTAGGAAGGTAGAGTCAATGTGTCTCCATGCGCGTGAATCCACTAAACTCCATTTGTGGACGTATTCTACGCATGCCACATTGTCAAGCTTGCCATGCCGGACGTATGAAACATGTGGTTTATGTGGGGGATTACCGAAAAGTGTCTAAGAACTTTTTGAGGGATGGTTTGCCCTTGCAAGTCCTGTCGATACCTGTGAGCACCACACTTTGGACATGTCTCCATAGTCTCGTATTCTCCTCGAAACAGTATGCAATCGTTGATACATGCATGGATGCTATTGTAGTCCATGCCAAGCTTTCGTAAAATATGTCGTGCATGATCACGAGACTTAGGCATGGTATTTGTAGGTGGTAATATACACCCTCACCCTCTCTTTCTCTCTTTCCCTATTATGTTTAACATCTTTTCTCTCTTTTTCTCTCTCCTCTCATTCTCTCATTTTGTTCTCTCTCCTCTCCCTCTCTCATTTCCTTTTGCTCTCTTCCTCTGCCTCTCTTATTTCTTCTCCCTCCCTCACCCTCACCCTCTCTTTCTCTCTTTCCCTATTATGTTTAATATTTTTTCTCTCTTTTCCTCTCCCTCCCCCTCTCTTTCTGTCTCCCTCCCTCTCCCTCTCCTTGTCTTTCTCTCTTTCAATGTTTCCCTCTCAGTCTCCCTCTCCCTCTCCCTCTCTCATTTCCTCTCCCTCTCCTTGTCTTTCTCTCTTTCAATGTTTCCCTCTCAGTCTCCCTCTCCCTCTCCCTCTCTCATTTCCTCTCCCTCTCTCAATACACACGAATTATACCAAAAAAAAGTAAAAGAGAGAGAGAAAACTCCCTCTCCCTCTCCCTCTCCCTCTCCCTTTCCCTCTCTTCCTCCCTCTCCCTCTCCCTCTCTTTCTCTCTCATTTCCTCTCCCTCTCTTAATACATATGGATTATACCAAAAACAAGTAAAAGAGAGAGAGAAAACTTCCTCTCCCTCTCTCATTTTCTCTCCCTCTCTTTCTCTCTTCCCCTATTATGTTTAATGTTTTTTCTCTCTTTTTCTCTCTCCTCTCCCTCTCTCATTTCCTTTTCTATCTTCCTCTCCCTCCCTCACACTTACCCTCACCCTCTCTTTCTCTATCATGTTGAACATCTTTTCTATCTTTTTCTCTCTCCTCTCCTTCTCTCATTTTTTCTCTATCCTCTCCCTCTCTCATTTCTTCTCCCTCCCTCACCCTCACTCTCTCTTTCTCTCTTTCCCTATTATGTTTAACATCTTTTCTCTCTTTTTCTCTCTCCTCTCCTTCTCTCATTTTTTTCTCTCTCCTCTCTCCTCTCTCATTTCCTTTTGCTCTCTTCCTCTCCCTCTCTTATTTTTTCTCCCTCCCTCACCCTCACCCTCTCTTTCTCTCTTTCCCTATTATGTTTAATGTTTCTTCTCTCTTTTCCTCTCCCTCCCCCTCTCTTTCTCTCTCCCTCCCTCTCCCTCTCCTTCTCTTTCTCTCTTTCAATGTTTTCCTCTCACTCTCCCTCTCCCTCTCCCTCTCTTATTTCCCTATTATGTTTAATGTCTCCCTCCCTCTGCCTTTGCCTCTGCCTCTGTCTCTGCCTCCCTCTCCCTCTCCCTCTCCCTCCCTCTTCCTTTCCCATTTTCTCCCTCTCTCATTTCCTCTCCCTTTCTCAATACACACGAATTATACCAAAAACAAGTAAAAGAGAGAGAGAAAACTCCCTCTCTCTCTCTCTCATTTTCTCTCTCTCTTCCTCTCTCATTTTCTCTCTCTCTCTCTCTCCCTCTCTTTCTCTCTCATTTCCTCTCCCTCCCCCTCCCCTGTCCCTCCCTCTCTCTTTCTCTCTCTCTCCCTCCCTCTCCCTCTCTCATTTCCTCTTCCTCCCTCTCCCTCTCCCTCTCCCTCTCTTTCTCTCTCATTTCCTCTCCCTCACTCAATACACACGAATTATACCTCATTTCCTCCCCTTACCTCTCCCTCTCCCTTCTTTCTCTCTCATTTCCTCTCTCTTTCTCAATACACATGAATTATACCATAAACAAGTAAAAGAGAGAGAGAAAACTCCCTCTCCCTCTCTCATTTTCTCTCCCTCCCCTCTCCCTTTCCCTCTCTTTCTCTCTCTCTCCCTCTCCCATTTCCTCCCTCTCCCTCTCATTTCCTCTCCCTCTCTCTCCCTCTCCCTCTCCCTCTCCCTCTCTTTCTCTTTCTCTCTCATTTCCTCTCCCTCTCTCAATACACACGAATTATACAAAAAATAAGTAAAAGAGAGAGAGAAAACACAAAAGCAAAGCAAGAATGGACAATGCACTCACCGTAAAGGCTCGAAGAAGGGTTTAGCGGCTCCTCTTTACCCTCCATACACCTGCTCCTCTTCTTCACGAAGAACGGTGGCGGCGGTGGTGGTGGTGGTAGCGGTGAGAAGCCTTCTTTCTCTCTTTCTCTCCCTCTCAGCAAGATGGTCGCTCTCCCTCCCTCTCGTCGCTCTCTCTTTCGTGAATGCGCAAAAAATGACACGCTCAAGTTTCGGCCCGTATTTTTTTCCTCTGGGTACCGTCGCTATTTGTGTCGCTATTAGCGTCACATTTGCGATGCTAATAGCAACGCAAATAGCGACACCACTATTTGTCGTCGCTAACGCGCGTCGCTATAGCCTCATATCCTTGTAGTGTATGCAGAGGGATAATAGCCATGAATCCAAAGTTATTGGGTTAGACTGCTACGACTCAAGGGTGCTTGATGCTCGATGAAGCTCTCTTGGATGCGCATCTTTAGGTTGTTTCTTAAAGATTCATTATTGTAAGAAGATTTCTTATATCATTATTGAGCTCTAGGCTCTCACCTAGTTTGAGTATATGTATCTATTTTATGTTGGGGGTAAAGGCACCTCTACCTAGCCGCCCGTTACTACAAAAGGAAGGCCCTATAGACGCGCACTATACACGCGAAATAGCGGGCACATTTATCAGCGCATCTATTCGCGCTAGTATATAGAACGCGTCTATATGCCCGCATTTTTAAACGTGCCTATAGATGCGAAAATAAACGCACATATTTTTCATTTCTTATAAAGTCCCTAAATATGACCAAACATTTTAACAATTAGTATTTTTTTTAAATACATTACCAACTTTACTTCTTTCTGAGTATTACAAATATATATCCAATGAGATCGGCCCTTGCTAGACTATCTACCTCTAGGTCTATGTTACCAATAGGAAATGAAACAAATAAGTCTATTCCACTGTCAGATGTATTGCTATGCTCAATTTCTTCATCATCTTCTGCAACCATATTGTTATCCTCTTCTGCATTTCCTTGAACATCCTCACGGGGATCATCTTGCACTGCATCATGTAGATCATCAATCATGGCATCATCATGTGCATCATCATTGATTGTTGGATTGTCATCAACTATCTCTATGTTGGTAGCATTGCCATATATTGGTTTTGAACGATTAGATATGGGGATGACGTGCCACCATAGGTTATTTTTTACCATTGGGTGATACACAACCTACATTTTAAAAACAAAAAGTAAGCAACTTAGAAATTTATTGTATTTTGAAAATGTATCAGGAAGTAATATATATGAAAATAAATAGCTTCTAATATACCTGCTTGCATTGTTGAGGTAGTACGAATGTGTTATTCTTGCCTTGGTGAAATTTTTTAGAGTCGATCATTACAAAACCACTTGGATGACGTCTAATTGTGCAATGCTCACCCGTTGTTACTACTTCTTTAAACCACTTCACATCTAGTACATATATAAAAAATCGCCTAAAGTCAAGCTTCAAAATATATTGGATTAAGCCACAATAATCTTCCATGGAGCCATTGGTATCCTAGAAGTTTGCAAGGATACCACAATCTTGAGTATTTCTCTTATCATCTATACGTTGAGTTCGAAAATGTTTACCTTCACACCAAATAGCATTGAATAATGTGCACTAGTAGTACATTGTTGAGATCATATTAATGATTTAGTTAAAGATGAAACATGTGAAATTATTATATTATATATAACTAAAGATAATTTAATTATAAGTATGTCTCACCTTTGATAAGCAACCTCGTGCGTATTCCCACTCCTCTTGCGATATATCCATCGCCTCCTCTTTTTCCATCTTCCCCATTTCTTCATGTAGCCAATCTATATCAATATGACGTGGAAGTGCACTTAAATATTCTGGATATGGGACATTACGTCCATGTCTAGTACGAAAATGCTTGCCTTTCGCTTACTCTTCTTGTCCTTAATGCTTCTTTATATAGTGTCACCCATTTTCTCATTACTTCGCTGTTAAGCACACAAAGTACATTTAACTTATGAAGTTTCTCTTTCATTAGCACTGTAACGTGTCCACTAGAGTCATCTAGGACACGTCTTAGCAGCCCATCGGGAAGAATGTTTAGAAAACTCCGCCCGGCACTCCCATGGAATGTTACGGGTTTTGCAATCTAGGTCTTTCCGCGTCTGCCACGTAGCGGAAGTATCCTGGCCGTTTCCCACTTAGGATCGACCGGAATTAGTGTTTTCCTATTTGGTCATTAGCTAACAGCAACTAGCGTCAGACCCGAGCGAACTACTTTACGCAGAAGCGCCAGGTCCGAAGCGGATTCACGCTGCACTTGGTTCAAGGAGAATGGGAAACGAGAGGGATGCAAGGCTCAACCTCTCTGCCATAAGGCATAGTCCCATTCCGTTCCCCTAAAGCAGCGTAAATCGGGTAAGATGTACCTCTAGGTCATCGTTCTCGTTATTTGTTTTGATGATGATGATCATCCTGTTGTTTTTCAAGATTTTTGAGGAAAGTTCCCGGCTAACCGGGACCACCCATCCATAGGACGGACCCATCGTCCCTCCTCCGCACTTTCCTTGGTTTGTTTTAGTTATGTAATTACCTAACACATTAATTTGACATATAACAAACAACTCCCTTGATTAATCCCGTTAAGCACTGGTTCCTTCACGTAATTTTATCACGTGACATAGAAAAACAATATCAACAACTTCTTTGTTATCATATCATCTTTTATCTTTGAAATACAAGGATTTCCGCCCGTAGGCTTGTCCATAATCTGCCCGAAGGCTCATCCAGTAATCCGCTAGGGATCACTATTCCAAGCTTCTGCCCGTAGACTAGTATGCGGGCCTCGAGATCCAATCCCGAGTCACGTTAGCCTCTTGTGCAGGACCCGGAAGGCGAGGGATTTACGGCCAGAGCCCCCCTGGCACCCAAGCGTCCTCCTACTCCAAGTAGAGCTCAACGGAAAGACCTCTCGCGGCGGGTTCGGTCCACGTTCCCGGCGTGGTCAACAACCCCCTTGGTTAGGGTCAGGCAGGCAGTCGGGGGTAACTGAAGCTGCCTCTCCCTTCAGGCCTTCAACCTGAAGCATTTATATATATCTTTTCATCCTTTAGTTCCTTGAGCAAACAATGCAAACAGTGCTTTCTAAACTGTTACAAGCACAATCAATTCCAGTGGTCGTTTATTTGGCAAATTGTTAAGGAGTGAATCCTTCTCTCTGAATGCATCCAGCATTCGATCCGGAGTCAATTGCAACTTGGCAAGATTCCTATTGTCCTTGGGTTAGGGCCATACCCTGTTAACCCAACTTAACCAATACCTTAGGTTTTATTAATAGTAAATCCCGGCGGCCATGTCGCTTTAATTTATTGATTTAATCATTTGCGTCCGAGCAAATACCTAACTTCCCTTAACTTGGCAAATTTTCCCTTAACTTCCCTAAACCCTAGATCATTATTTGCTTGCGCGTCCCATTGGGTCAATTTTCCGGAAAGGTGGGTAGGACCTTTGGGTTTGAGGACTTCGACTTGGTGTCCAAGTACGTTACTTGGCTACATCTCTAACGTGCCAAGCCCTAACTAGTACTTGAGGTTTTTATTGAATCGGCTAGCTATGCCTATACGAAACCCTAGCAGTCGTGATACTACACATGACTTGGGTAAATTGACCTACTTGTCTTTAACAAGGACAATTCTTTCCTAGAGATGATATACTTTATCTAAAGTAGGAAAATAGTTGCAAAATGTTACAATACATGTAAACCTGTAATTCATTACTTTCACATACCATAAGATCCGCAATAGCCCTATCCCTTCCTTTTAATTAAAGTCAAAAGGCAAGATAATTTGAAAAGTAATCTACATAGGGCTTACTAGGATTTAGGTCAAGGGACAACACCTACAACCTTGTGTCTAAGTATTTGCATTTCATGCTTTTATAAGCCATGCAATCATTCCTACATGTTACATGATGAAATGAAGTTTGCGAAAGTAAAAGTGCGACCCTTAGATACAACAACATCGTGAGTGAAGTTCATGCAATACTAAGGCAAGAGTCGATTTAATCTATTTGCAAGCATCATCCTCCATGCCATTTATAAGATCGGGGTTCTTTATCATGCCGTGAAATAGAAGTTAATAAATCCCTCACGCGAATCATAACGAAGGGAGTTATTGACTAAATGCAAAATACTCCTTTCCTACATGACCAATGCACTTTAACAATAATCCTAGGCCATATGTGGCTTCCACTTTGAAGATGCATGACGAGACAGTTTCAACTAAGTTCACAAGGAGAATAAGTGCTATTCATTCATAACTTTGTAGATGCATGATATGCACGGATCCTTTATCTATAATTTATCGAATGTACTATTATCACTACCCATGAATTAATGATAACGTAGAATGAATTTCCCTATGGAGTTAAGCGTATTTAAAACATCTCTTCATGTGGAAATATATTTACGGAACCTGGATTTGTGGATCCGCGGTGATATCCACGTGTAAGTCCGGGGAAGAACCTCCCGCAGGTGTGCCTTGCGTCTTCTTGGGAGCCATCGTTAGCGTGCTTACGGACTTCCGGTTTGCCTTTACCCTTACTCGTTCGGTGAGTCTTCTCCAACTATTGCGAGCACTTCAAAATTGTACGTCGGAGATCCCTTCCAAAGTGCGGATCCTTGAGAGTACCGGCCTCACGGGTTTTTGGGTTTATGGAAGGCCCGGTTTTAAGACTGAGAAGCCCGCATAGGACCAAGGCTTATGGCCTTAACCTTAGAAGCTTCTTAAAGAAGCCTTTAAAAAAAACTTCTGTTCTATCCAGAAGACGTGAAGGCCAATGATTGGAGTGAATGCGACGAAATAAAGAGGGGGGGGATTGCTGGCGATATGGCGGCGGACTGTTGGCGGCGACCTGGCGGCGGCTCCCCAGCGGAATAGCGACTCCCCCCTGCAGCCTCTGGCCCACGGCGATGGCAGCAGCATCCGTTTTCTCTCCTCCTTCTCTCCTTAGAGGGAGTATATATAGGTAAGGGGGGGAGAGAAGGGCTCCACCACGTGGCCCCTTGCATGGGTTTCCCCCCCTCCCATGCAGCCCATGACTCTTCCATGTCCCATCCCCCCACACTCCCTCTTCTCCAGCCGTGCATCAGCTGGGGAAAAAAATTTGCTTTAATAATAACTATTTTGCCCCTCCCAAGAGGGTGTTTACGCGTGAATTTTGGTTTTGAACCCTCGGCTTGCTTTGCCAATGCGGATGGTCTCGATTTCTCACGTGCAGGTTACACATTATACTGCCGGTAAATCCAATATGTGGGATAACCTTTGCACAAGGTTTACGCAGTGTGCGGGAAGTCAATATTCACGGGTGGGAATATTACAAGCACTTTGCTCCTTCCTTTTCCTTGAGGTATTATAGAGGTCATCCTCAAATCTTCATCATCTTTCCATAGTCGTGGTAAAGATGGGTCCACTTTAGTAAGATATTCAGAGATTTGTACAAGGGATGATTGCACTAACCAACCCTCAGCCATGCTTCCCTCGAGCCGTGCATTTTGCCTTACAAAATCTTTTAGGGTTTTCATAAAGTGCTCTAGAAAAAACATCCATCTTGCATGAACTACCCCACAAATTGCAATCTCATCAATCAGATGTACGAGTAAGTGTACTTGAGTAGTCAAAATGGAGCGAGAAAAAGTTTCCTCCACCAAACAAACCACCTCAATGGATAATACTCGAGCCTCTTGGAACGTATTTGGATCGATTTTCTTCAAATTCACAAATCTACCAACATGCAATTGAGAATGATGATTAGTTTTGTCCATTAATTCAAGCAGGTTTACTATGTGATGTACATAATATGTAAACTAAAAAATAAGTATAAAGTATACATACCTCGCGAGCTCACCCATCTTGTAAATGATATCACGCACATTTTTCGAAACACAATGGGATATGCTAGTAGGAAGGATGAATTGTATGTAAATATTCATACATTGTTAATTAGTCTACATAGTTACTCCACTAATTAATATATGTATGGCTATGAAAATTCTTACCTAAATCATTTTGTGCCAATTGTGAGACTTTAAACCGGATAGTTGCTCCACACCTCTTTTCTTTTTCTTTATGAAGGCTTCCTTGAGGCATCTCATATACCGTGTGGGAGTTTGAAAGCTACATATTTGCTGCTTCACCATCTTTTCTTCGGTCTTCGACAACATCCAAGGTGCATGCGGTAACTCGATCTTTCCTCTGGGTCCGATGCATGGCCAAGCTCGTCTCATACATTCAATGCTACATAAATCCTCCCTTACATTGACAAAATCACAAGCCCCGATTAAGTGATTCCATAATGTAGAGGCAACATTCTTGAATATATGCATGGGGTCCAATAGGTGATTGATCTTGAGTTCAGTCCAATATGGGAGATGAAAAAATATAGAGAATCTAAGGCACAATCAGTATATTATTTCTTTTTCTCATAATGGAGTGTACTTTAAAGACAAACAAAAGAAGTAAACTAGTTACGACTTATGCCGAATGGAGGATGATCATTGGTGTGTGTCCAAGTGTCCTTCCAATCTTGAATGGTCAGAGATTGTGGAGTTCTTCCATTAGTGTGGGGTGCATATTTAGGGTGGTCAATAGGAAGAAAACGATGATGATTGTCATAGATAACCTTCTTCAAGCGTGTCGGTCTAGAAGAAACCAAAGAGGGACCGCAAATTGGACATGCATGATATCTTGATGTAGTTAAACCTGTAAAAACAAGTGGGTTAATGATGACATATATTTGATTAAGGGTAAGAATGAATAAAATAGAGTATGCAACTACCTGAACACTCTCCATAGCGTGGAAAGTCATGCATGGTCCATAACAATATGCCCTTTAAACTAAAATCTCTAGAGGACAATGATGCACTCACATCTTGCACCTCCATATCTCTCCATAGCATTTCTAGCTCCTCGATCAAAGGATCTAAGTAAATGTCAATGTTTTTTACTTTGTGTTTTCCAGGAATCAAAAGGGACATCATTACATGTCCTTTTTTTATTGCCATGGACGGAGGGATATTATAGTTCACCAATATCACTGGCCATACACTATATGAGGTGCTTTTGATGCCAAATGGATTTATTCCATCTAATCCTAGACCAAATCTCAAATTTCTGGGCTCTTCTTTGAAAGTAGGCCACAAATTGTCTACGTGTTGCCAAGCTGGTGTGTCTGAAGGAATTTTCCACTTTCCATCACTTGAATGGTGACTAGCATGCCATGACATGAGTCTCGCAATAGATTCACACTTAAACATAAGTTGAATATGTGGAATAATAGGAAAATGTTGCAAAACCTTACGAGGCACATCCATTGATTTCATCACCTGGTTGTATCTTGGTTCACCACAAATAGGACATTGTCGTGTAGATGCATGATCCCCACAAAACAAGATGCAATCATTAACACATGCATGGATTTTAATGTGATTGAGACCTCCAAGAGATGTCAAGAAACGCCTTGCTTGCTCCCTTCTAGTTGGTAATTTATTTTCATTTGGAAGCATTTGTGACAATAACCTGTATATATTGTGCAAATAGAGTTAACAAACTGCGAATATTGTCTAGAAGCATTTATGAATTAATATCAAATGATACATAATTCAATAATGCATTCAAGCTAGCATTACTCCATCCATAAATGGTTTGTAAGTTTAGTATCTTGAGAAATGCATGTAGAACAGAGTAGGTGCAACCTTTGTACAATGAAGTTTTTGCTATGTGTAGCAGGTCATCTGTCTCTCTAGTGGCGCCCTCCCCCCAAACCTCATGGGAAAATAAATCGTGCACCATGTTGTCCAAAATCTCTTCCTCCAAAACTTAATGGGGCATTTGAAGAGAGCTGCTATTGTCATCATCAGTCTCTACTCTTCTTGAGGACTCTGCATCCTCGCGTCGACGCTTCGCAGCCTCTCGATGCCTTGGAGGGACCATTTCAGGATGTGGCACCGCATCCTACTCAATAAAAAAAAGGAGGTTTTGTTTAATGGTGAAGACACAACATAGACCAATAATATTTGTGCAAATAAAGCAATAAAAATTACTGGGTCTTTTTCTTGGTCCCACTCTCCGTACATGCTGAGGTGTGACATTGTGATTTGACGTACTCAAAAAAAGCATCCTCGATAACGATCACATATATATTTGATTTCTCATCGTAGCCAATCGTCTTGATTGTGAAGATGCAATGTCTCATCCTCACTAGAGGATGTACTGTTTATTAACTCAGCATGTCCCATATTAGTAGAAGATGATGACATAATTACACCTGAATCATAAGGACATATATGATTTCATTTGGTATATATGTCATATTCCCTAAATGCATTGATACTTACAACATGGAGGGAAACATTTTGATATTGAAAGACTAGGAAAGTCATGTTGATTCAAAAACAACCAAAAGCTAGCATCTAATCAGTTTAATTGTAACTGCGCGTCTATCAGCGCGTGTAATATGTCTTATCTGCACACATACACACACAATTACACGCGCTTAGAGACACGCCATGCAAATATAAATTTTTTAATAAAAAAGTTGTGGCTTTCTTTTCAAACCAGTGCTTTCCTGCGTTTTTTGCGCGTTTTCTGTAGCTCGATGAGCTCGACATCACTAATCATGTCTATCTATCACTTTATGAAAACAATGAGGAAAGGAAATAAGAGTAAAAAGAGGACAGGAGGAAGGAAGACCCAAAGATTAAAGAACAAGAGCCAAATAGCAAGGAAGAGAAGAAGATTCAAGCAACTTACCAAGGGAAGGGAGAAGGAGGATAAGGAGCTCGCAACCTAGCCGCCACCCATCGGAACAAGCAAAGAAGGTGAGTTCTTATTCTCTTTCTCAATCTTGTTTGCTTTCTCTGTATGTTTCTCTCTCTCTCTCTCTCTCTCTCTCTCTCTTTACATGCTATAGACAGTCATCTTCTATGGAGGTTTTTTTTTCGCATTTTTTATAACAGTTTGCAAAATATGGTCTGACTGTGCGCGTCTGTCAGCGCGTCTAGATGAGAGTATAGACGTAGGTATAGACACAGGAATAGATATGCTGACAAATGCGGGTCTAGACATAGATATAGACACAGCATGTAATATGTTTTATTTGCACAGGGTAGTAATGGATTTTTGCTTGTGTAGATGTGGAATCTTGGATCTTCCAACACTGATCCTGAGTTGGAACGCATGAATAACACTTTAGCGGAGTTTTCTAGAGGTGTTAGTAGCTTTTTTGGAGGTTTTCAGAACAAGGAGCAATTCATGGGGGAGATGACCAATTATCTTGGTCGCCCTCCCACTGCAGAGGAGGTTTTTAGTGTCATGTCTGGGACACCTATCACATCTTTTCCTAACACTACCGCACAAATACCAAACCTTGACACATCGAACCTTGGTACACCTCTACTAATAGGTACTCCACGCACTATGCATACACACAGACCAGTTGATGCACAGGGATCAGCTGAAGTACTTGGATCGGCCGAAGCACGTGCATCTGCAGAAGCACGTGCATCCAGTGAGGTAAAGGGTAGTGCCCGTTGAGGGAGGAGAAAGAGTCGTGCAGGAGGATGAGGAGGTCGAGGGCTTTGTGGGGGTTGCCTAGGAGGTGGCTCTTGATCACCCTCACCGGGAAATGAGAGAGGTGAGCCTTCACAAATGTACTACTCTGTCATGGTGGTATCTTGCATAACCCTGAAGGGAGGAAAGTGATAGTCTACTTGAGGAGTGTCGTGCATGCCACATACAAAGATTGTATGATTCCCTTCAAGCACCAAAAAATGGTTTGTGGCAAGAGGTGCTCCGGGCAGTACATAGAAGGTACCCTAATCCCAAGAATTCACGATTCTCAAATGATTGGGGACGGTCAAAGGTGAGAGACGGGCTTCATAACAAGAGGTCTCACCTTATGACGCGCGCCAAGGAGTCACTGCGGAGACAAGAGCAGGGGCACCCTGGATATGGCCAACCACCCAATTGCCATTGCAAGGAGTGGAAAGAGGCCAAGAGGAGAGTAGTAGAGAAAAGGGCAAGTCGCTAGCATACAGAGGTGCGACGTATCCAGATGGCAACCATGGGATTGTCACATTATGGATCGGGTGGCAGGGAGTCATGGGAGGCTGAGTTTGTAAATATTATTTGATTTCTTTTTTTAAATTAAATTTTGTAATTTGTTTCAATTCATTCTGTAGTGTGTTCTAATACGTTGTATGTTCAAATTATTTTGTAGTATCATATCGTTGGTAGGATGCCTACTCCTAGAGAGGTAGGCTACCATCAAGGTCATAACCGGGCGTCCACTTGGCAGCATTTCTACAAGGAGGGACTCATCACAGAGGAGCAATATAATTGTGCTATGAGGATTCCACAACCAGAAGAGATATGTTTTATTTTTTACACGAAAAGTATAGGTAACTCTAATTTATTGTTTGTAATGGTATTTATATACCTTAATCCTTTGTGTAGGCGGACCCTGATGTAGTTGAGGATAGCGAAGGGGGGACTAGCAATAGCAGTGGCGGCAGCAGGAGCGGCGCCGGCAGCGGTGGTGGTAGCGACGATGATGCCTCTTCTGAGGAGATGTAGAGGAGCCCCATGCATACATGCCTCCCCTTGGCTTGTAGTTTTCATTTTTGATATGTATTACTTTCAGCTAGTGCTTGCGACCATGACCATGCTTGAGGTCACAAGCACTAGAACTCATCATGTAAAAACGTTTCATCTATATATATGAAATTTCGTGTTCTACATACATTGTTTTGTTTTCGGTACAAAAATCTTCGAAATAATCTTTCTTTGCTTTCCCTAAGCATACAATTTGATGTTGATGGGGGGAAAAGAATACATGCTCTCTGGTTTTTTTTTCATACCTCTGTTTTGCGCATCTATCAGCGCATCTAAGTTATAGGAAAAATGCGCGTCTATTATCGTCAAAAATTTGCAGAGTACACGCCTTTTTAGATACGCAGTTACACGTGTGTATAGATGTAGAACATGAATATATCTACTTTTTTATTAAAGTTATTATATATTTACGGAGCGCGTCAATATGCGTGTCTATATGCGCATGTAAGTTTCACTATAAGCGCGCTTTTAGACACAAAATTTTAGACGCGGTAGTAGATGCACTAATAAACGTGCCCAACATTTTTTAACACAGTTCAAATATTTCGTCTACAAGCGCGTCTATGGAGCCTTTTTGTTGTAGTGCATGTATTACTACACTAATAGTCACCGCCACTGCACACTGCAAGTGGCGGGCACCCGTCACCATCACTTTATTCTTTATTCTTTTAGTGACAGTTTGAATAAAGGAAGGCCCGGTCACACATTGTGACTGTTGGAGTTTCCATTTCTAGTCTCTCCCTTTCTTGCTCTTGCTCTCCCGTTATAGCTCTCAAGTCCAACCTTCGATCCGTCTCTCCCTTTCAACTGGTATCAGAGCTTTGCTTTTCAACTCTTGAGCTTGGTTCGTGGCATTCTCAGCATTCCATCGACTCCCTACTTGCATTGGGTCTCCTACCCGGTAGCCATATCCGACTCCTTCGAGCTCCTGTCACTCCCCAGCTTCTCGAGCACCTTCTCAGCATTGTTGGGCACCTTCAGGGCATTACATCAAAGGTATGAGTTGAAACAAAATTACCTGAAACGAAATCATAAAGGTTTTTTCCATTAAGGAAGTTTGTCACACGAAACTTCCATGAAGGATAGTTGTTCTTGTCCAAAGGGCTTTTCTACAGAATATACAATACTTTTCTCCCACACTAAATCTCATACCAATTTGAAATTTTCACTCTCCCTTGGTTTTGGTGTCTCCACAGGTACTATCCAAGAGAAACAGTGGAAGAATGGGAGATCTTCTTACTTGTTTCTTGGTTACTGGAATCTTTGCTTCTTGTCCTTCACTTCAGCTTTAAAAAATAGTCTCTCTCAATGGCACTACTCTGATACCATGTCAAGATTTGCATGATGGAAGGACTTGCTTGAGTTGCTGCATCAAATACACACCATACACATAAGAAGAAACTCACTTAAGAACACAAGAAGAAAGATGGATGTCAAAACGTTTTCTTGTTGTTTCTTCTTCTTCTTTAATACAATACAATATACACAAAGTATAGATAAGATACAACATAAAGGAAAGTGGTCTACTAAGTCAAAAAATGCATAATTGACTATACTAATCGATTAGTGCTATAACTATGCCAGCTGTAGGTAGATGCAATAAACTAAATATAATAAGTGATAAGTCAGTGGCTATGTGATGATAATAATGACCACTTATATGCTAAGTGTAGATGCATGGACCCATTTAGCTAGGCAATCCATTGTCAACATCCTTACGTATTGAGGTTGCCATCTAAATAGAATAGCATGCTCGAGGGAACTTGAGGACGAAGCGAGTGTGATGGGGACATACTTTGCTATGTGTATAAAAAACACTTATTTCATACCTTCTATGCTTATTTATAAAACCTCTAATGTATAAGTTGTGTCCTCAATATAATGCAGCTGTATTAAGTCTATGCCAACTCTAGCCTTCCCTATGTGAAAAATATCTAAGAAAATGATTTTGAAAACTGCTTCTATTAAACTCACATGATATACTTATGAGGTTATGAATCTATTCATAAGAGACCATAATCCAAATATAGACAGAGCTGCATGTAAGGTCATCAAAGACACTTCTATAAACTTAGTGGTAATGTTTTTGGTGAGACTAATGTGAAGTGGCACAATCAAATTGCAAGATGGGAGACTTATAGGTTTTTCAAGATTTATAGACTCTTTGGATTGCAAAGTTAAGTTTCATGAGAGATCCTAGATATGGTAATGAGTGAGTTTCCTGATAGAGCTACAAGCATTATAAAGTAGAAGATGCATATTGTGGAAGAGTAGATCTTGGATGAGTCAATCTAAGATGTGATTCTATGAGAAGTAGACATGATGCAAATAGCTATGTGGGTCATTGCTAGAGGGAATTTATACATGAACTTCAAGAGGAAGTTGATCCAATCATGTGGAGATAGAATATATTGTAGATACCTTGCCAGAGGATACTGCAAATGTAGTGCTAAAAGATAATACCGATGTTGAACGAAAAGATATCAATGAAGCACATATTCTCTCTAGTGATGCTTATGATCCACTCAAGATGATGGATTGTATTGATGAAATAGATGCTTTGCAAGTGGAAGAAGAAGTGCAGAAGGCTGATTATTTTTAGGTTGAAGAGAAGTTTGATGAAGAATTGAATATGTTTGATGCAGAGATGATTGAGCATGTAGCATATATGTGGTCAATTCTATTTCAACAAGGAACTTTGAAAAGATGCTACAAGAACACACTAATATGGATAATTAAAAACTTGGATCCATAGATGTTATTATTAGAGAGCATGTAGGTAAGGTTAAACTTCCTAGAGATAAAGGAGATCAGGATGATTGACTAAACAAAACCATATGCAGGATATAGATGGAGACTATGGAATAATGATGATTGTGATTTCCTAGATATTTTTATAGATTTCATTGTAGAGTTATATGTGGATTCCAATTTGGATTATGAAGCTAGAGGGGGTGGGGATGCTCCACCAACATTACATGATATATTGCAGGATATTCAAGGATGGTTAGATTATCAAGAAATAAAACCAAGTTTTTGGAGAAAGATGGATGATAGTATTGATGCATTTCCCTACCATTCATGTGGGTGGTAGAGTAATCCAAAGCATAATACCTTGGGAAACACATATAAAGATTTTCTATCTAGGTGGCCTATGATATTTTGCACATGCTAGAGGATGTGCAAGTTTAGAGGAGGTGGATATTTTGGCACTACACATCCACATGTATAAACCATGGGAGATCACCTACTACCTAACAATACTAAATTTATCATAGTGTCTTACTCAGCTCAAGCTGTGTTTGATCGGGTTCTATTTAAGGAAAGCACTAGTGAGAATATCAGACTACAAATTAAGTTGTAGAGTATTTATTAAAGTCAATAAGATGCAGTGAGCTTTACTTAAGATTTAAAGCTTACTTTTAGACTCAAAAGCAAGGTCACATGGAAAAAACATAGATCTATGCACAAAGGAAAGAATAGCTATAAATAGCCAAGGAGATAGCTGTTAGAAGTCCTAGACAAAATTATAAAGAAGAGTATGCAGAGAGGTAATAGCCATGAATCCAAAGTTATTGGGTTAAACTGCTATGACTCAAGGGCGCTTGATGCCCGATGAAGCTCTCTTGGATGCGCATCTTCAGCTTGTTTCTTGGAGATTCATTATTGTAAGAAGATTTCTTATATCATTATTGAGCTCTAGGCTCTCACCTAGTTTGAGTGTATGTACATCTATTTTAATCTTCAAAAAAAAAGTGTTCCTTGGTTTCTACACTCTCTTGCTCTCTTGTCTTGTGATTCTTGTTCGAGAACCCTGGTGGTTAGTGGCTATTCATGAACCCCTTTGGCAACTGAGCATTAATTCCAAGGAGAGATTATCACTAAGATGAATTTTATGAATGATACTAAGGCTCATAATATCATGAAGGACAAAGGGAGTTATCAAGAGCCTAGAAAGAGTACCAACTACCACCTAAAGCTAGTAAAGCTTGCCAACAAGCAAGATGGATCATTCTATTTTAAATGTTGTAAACACAAATACGAAGGCCAAGTATAGTGTTGAGGGACACATTAGTAGTACCTGACCCTTATACATGTATACCAAACTCCAAGTTACTCCAAGCTTACTATGGTGCAAATTTGGTAAAAGTCCTCATGCACCCTTCACTTTGTAATTACACAATCCCTACCTTCTAGGAAACCCATCCCCATAGCCTACAAAGCATGCCATGCCCTTGTTGCATTCCCTTTGCAACCATTACTACAATTGTCTCTCATTGATATTATAGAATGGATGTATGCTTGAGTTGGGAAAATGGAGAGTGTGAGATGTGAAAGGAAGTAAGCTAAAAAATCCCCATGGTGGTAGCATTCAATGACATCAAGTCTTTGGTCCTATAGCTTCTTATTAAGATATCAACAATATGCTTTATATTGGCATGATTTAGAATTGTACAAGGTGCAACTACAAACATTGTTATATGAAGGGTTGATTCAACAATGGAAGAGGAAACAAGTTGTCCTATAGACCTCAGCACATCCTTAGGAGTGTTAATTGATCCTCTCTGAGTATTGCTCTAAAAGTCATAGATTGAGACATGGGAGGTATCCCTTGGATAGAAGGTGGATCTTTTTCGAGTCATCCCGAATGCCATAGTAACCTTCCCTCCCTCTTTAAAGTGATCACTTTTCAAAGATGCAAGCATAATATTTTATCACAACATCACTTGGAATTATAGAGAGGGATATGAACATGGTTTTAGAGAGGACCTAAGTGCAAACATAGAATTATATAGGGATATGACATGAGTATCCCCCTCCACAAGACTTTGCTATTTCTATGAACGTTCCTCTGGAGTAAGGTTTGTTAACATGATTTGTCGAGCTATTGGAGCTAAGGCATCAAGTGAGAAGATTCTCCCAGACATAATCTTAATGGTTACACAAAGTGATATGGGTAATGATTTTAATTGTTACACTAAGTGATTTAGGTAATGTATTTGCAAGAAGTGGCTTCCTATTGCCCTTAAGAAGACAAGCTAGATATGTGGAGGAGCGTGTAAATGGTCTTATACTGAGGCTAAGGTTGTACAAAAGAAAGCTACTACTGTCAAGTGACCTGAGTTGATTCTTTTTGTTTTTTTCCCGTTTTATGGCGCAAAGTTACATTTAACATGTCTATTTTCAGTAGATCTTGGGGGACACTTTTCCCTTTCGACTTGCTGGTTCAAGGGTCGACTTGCTATCACCAGATCGTTGACTTGCCACGGAAGGAAGGCAGTCACGAGTTGCGCTGTTTGTCTAACAAGAAAATCGTGTTAGAGTAAGCTAATATTTACAAGCGCCCAATTTGAAACCCTCACTTCAAAGGTTTTATGCAATACCAGGGACTTGGATTTTGTTATCCTTGATATTCTTTGTTTTCAAAGAGCATCTTTGAAAGAGCAGGCAGCTGGGATGTTTTTTCAAGAGTGCAACTTGAAGTGTATGGTATATGAGTCGCGTGCTTCGACCTCGTAACTTGTAAGTGACCATGTGCCAAAATGACCCTGTAGGCAGTGTGGGGCACGGCGGGCGCACCATTCTGTTGCCACAAACGTTTGACCTCTTCTTCTCCGCGTACCATACCGGACCGTATAAAACGGGTGCTAATTGCAGCAGGTCTACCAGCTCAATCGACGCTGTGATCGCTCGAGCTTCCGTTCTTCGTCTTCGCCACGTTCTACATAACTTGACGTGCCGGCAATATTCTCGTACCAGCTACTTGGTGCTAGCCTACAACAACTACAAAAACAACCCGGCTGATTTCCCTATCGTTCGTCGTCCATTGGTATATATATACATCTATATATATAATCCTATGGCTCCGGTCACGTCGTCGTTCGTGCTCTCTCACATAGCTGAGCTCCTGCTGCCCTCAGACGAGGTGCAGAAGATGGGACTCACGGACCTGCCCCTTGACAAGTCCATCACGAGCGTGGAGCTGCCCGAGGTGCAGTGCTCCTTTCCTTCGCAGACAATCCACCCAGATTACCTGCAGCTAAAGCAGCTATCGCAGGAGTGGCTCCTGTCTCGTTTTGGGGAGCTGCTGCTAGTGGACGGCGCAGGTCAAGGTGGCGGCGGCTTCGCGGAGAGCGTGGCCCTCAAGTCGCGCTTCGACATCCTGGTGACGCTGTCGTACGCTAACGGTCTGAGCTCGCGCATGCCGGCCATCATCAAGTTCATGGCGTGGCTGCACATGGTGGACAACCTCCTGGATGAGCCCCAGGAGATGGCCGCCGACTCCTCGGCCGCTGCGCTCCTGGGGGCGAGGATCATGGCTGTGCTGGAGGATCGTGCAGATGAGGAATCTGCCGCAGCAGTGGCAGCTACTTCTACACAGCTCTCGGCGCGTGCGCGCCTGGCCATCCGCCTCATAGAGGAGTCGGCGCGTGAGGTGTGGTCGGATCTGCGGAGCGGCATGCCCCTGGGCCAGCAGCAGCGTTTCGTGGGCACCTTCCGCGACTTCCTTTGGGCCACTGCCACCCAGGTGGGCTATCGGCAGAGCAGGCGTCTGGCTGACGTGGAGGAGTACACGCGGGTGCGGAGGGACTCCAGCTGCTGGAGAGCCTGCGACGTCCTGATCGAGTTCGCCCTCGGCATCGAGCTGGACAAGCGCACGCTGGCCCACCCGCTCCTTCTCCGCCTCAGGGACGCCACTCTCTACCACATCTGCTGGCTCAACGACCTCCTCTCCTTCGAGAAGGAATACAAGGACGGCGACTTCTTCAATCTCGTCTCCATCCTCTACTACAACCGCCTCAAGGACTCCGTCGAGGCTGCTGCTAGGAGCACTGCCAGACGTGGCACTCACGCCGGTGCTGTCACTCCTCCGGACCTCCACCAAATCATGTTGGACGTCTCTCATCTCGTCGAGGACATGGACGAGGACTGCGTGCGACTCGTCCGGGAAATCCGCAGCGGTTCTGATCCCTCCTTGTATGTAAGTGAGGAGCTGGACGCCTACATCCAGAGCCTCACCTACTGGCTGGGCGGCAACCTCTCCTTCCACTTCGCCGGCATGCGCCACGGACTTTACACCGCCAGCTACGCCTCTAAGAATCTGCTCGCGCGCATGCCCGACGCCCTCGCGGACAAGCTCGAGCTCTCCACCTGCGAGGCCATTGTAGCTGCAACGGCTACTCCCTATCTCGCCCACCGCCAATTACCAGCCGCTCAGGCAGCCTAAGTAGAAGCTTATAGTTACTAACCTTGACCATTAGTTGGTCCATTTGCTCCGTGCGGCCTCCTCAAAATTAATCGACTAGAGAACTCTAGTAGGATGACCACATTCCGTCTTAACTTTAAAGTTTAAGTCAGTGCGTGAGACGCGTCCTCCTCTATCGCCTAGGTCAAGTCACTCTAATGACTGATCCATTCATTATTGGTTCTACGCACTGCGACTTCAAGTGGTACTGGTAGAATCATGTAGACCTCGCCGAGTAATGTAAACATCATCTCCCATAAACACAAACAAGACCTGGTCGGTACTCGGTTTCACTACTCGTAATTGTCTACTTTCTTAATCCTTTTCTTAGTGGCCTGCGCCACACTAGCGCTCTATTTGTTTTGGTATGTCAAATTGGTGCGTATGTCACAGTCGACCAGGCCGACTGCCCAGTATAAGCGCATTCTCAGCATGTTGCTGCATTCAGATCGTCGTGCCACTCGTTTTACTTGTTTTTTTCACTTGATGAACTAGGGGCACAAGGGTTTCTCTTTTTATAAACGTTTCCAAACTGCACAACGTATTGCGACTAGCTTTGCTTCATGATATACTACATCCATTATCCATGGTTGGCCCCAGCCCTCAAATTTGAAGGGCTACCCAACTTTTCATTTTGAAGGTCTTAGAGGACCTCTGCTTTTCTTTTTAAAGAGTTTGGAAGGGCATATAACTATTTTTCTAAAATTCTTACCTTTCTTTTGAAGGGTAATATATGTATCACCCTTCTCTAGAAGGGCAAAACCCCCTTTGAAGGGTGTTGCAACCTTCAAATTTTAGGCCTGGTTGGCCCTTTGAGCCACATCAGTCGGATTCTATCAAGTGCTTGCAAGTATATGTCCACATGATGATGACCTTCTATTACTTGCGTTCTTGTAACTATTATCAATAACTTTTGTCACTTTTGTGACCATAAATATTGATAAATGAAGGAGATAAGCGCTTCAAAGAACAACCCAGGTAGATACTTATCCCACTTTTCTCAATGAAAACATAATAATTAACCGCTTATAACACACATATGCCTTTTTTAAACTTTTATGGCTATGTGAAATGGGATACCGAGATCATCCAAGCTCTTGGGTAGATGCACTAGACTTTGTCCCATGTGAGGGGCTACACAAAAGTGATATTCTAAGCACATAAGTTAAACCCCATCTTGAACCTCTGTGTCACAAGGCATCCTCACCTTGATACACTTAGGGAGTCCTTGAATGCCTAAAAGAAGATATTGAAGCAAAAACATATTGCCAATGGTAACATGGCAAAGGACCTTCAAACATGAGCCCTTTAAAGAATGAATGAACTGCAATTTTTGTGCACTTCAGGTGTTACTAAAAGGTATTGCTAGGATATATTACTAGTTTTCCAAAAGGTTCTTAACTAGCACAACATCATGTAGGCTCACAAATCCAACCATCAACAAGGAAAGTGTAGGGTGGGGTAGGAAGATTAGGGTATCAACTTTGGACCATCTTACCCATTTGAGACATGGAATGATTAATGGAAAACTGAACCATACGAAGATAACGGTATTTGAATTTCTAGGATTTTGCAATGATGTACCATGTCATATGATGATTTGAAAAGTAACCTAGATGATGCTAGGTGGATATGCCATCTTAGGTACCTATATCAGTGGTTATATTAATGTAAATTTTTAAAAATTACCATTGTTTTTTCTAACGCTCATAAAATAACATCATATTTGGGAATATGGAAATTTTCCATAATTTTGGGGCACGTGGTCAAATCTTTGGATTCGTCATAACTTGAACACTATAACTCTAAATTGAGCGTTCTATAGCTCAATAGATTCTATTTTTCAAGCGCTTTCCAATGATAGGTCACATCATATGGTTTTGAGAAACTTATGGGCATGTTATCTGGGTGCCACCTTTTTAGTATTCAAAAAATGGGAATTGGGAGATTCCCAAACTCATTGATATTGTGTTAAATAGACTTAACCAAAACTTACCCCTACACTACTTACTTTTTCCACTATAATATATAGACCCAATACCAACGTTTAAAGTGAAAAAATTAGTCATAGAAAATTTTGCCCTCATCATCACTATTTTCATCGCTAAAAACCTATCTCTATAGTGACACATATGTCAATGCATATATAGTGACACATATATCAATGCATATACAAATGCTATTATCGACATAAATAGTGATACTTGCTATAAATTTGTGACACTAATAGTAACAATTGTTAGTAATTTTTGCGATGTAGATAGTGAAATTACAGACCAAAAAATATTTCTGGATGGCATGGTATACAACGATGCTACCCTTCTACCCACATAGATTGAATATTCTTCCATAAAATTAGTTACAATCAAATATACCCCTAAGTTCCAAGAATTATACATCATGATTTGCTACTAAAAACAAGGAATCCATTGATTGAATACATGAACAAATGTGATGATAACATTGTGTCCATAGTACTACATTGAATAATAGGGAAGAAGAATAATAATAGAGGAAAGTATCTTTAGAACTCATTCAATGTGAGCCACATACAATGAAGGAAAAACATGTATTAAAGAAGCTAGACACAATCAATCAAAACAAGTATGTGTGGAGCACAAGGCAAAAAAAGAAAGGTGCTCCATAAATATAAGCTCTAGCTATATTTGGTCACCATCCAATAGCTTGTCTTGATACAACATATCATTGAAAGGGCTTTATAACATAACAAAATATCAATCTAGAGTAGACAATGCATCACAGAACTAAAAATCACTACATTAAAGAGACATGTCATATTAGACTTCCATGTACATATAACTTATTGATAAGTAAAGTCAAACCATATCTTTTTACATATCGTGTCTGCAAGTCTATAGGATAGTGATTTATAATGGAGTGCTTTAGGAAAAAAAACAAATTAGTATTGTTAAGTCCTTCTCTTCATGACTATCACCCCCCTCAATGGTGTTAACATCACCTCTTTAGCTTTGTTAAAGGGTTCTCTCTCATCCTTGGCCCATTGACCTCTTCCTTTTGTTCTTGTCTCCCCAACATCTTCTTCATGATCTTTCTTCTTGTGCTAGCCAACCTCCTTCTTTTTTTGTGGATATAGTTGCGCATAATCAACAAAATTATTCCTCTCAATCTATTAAATAGTGACCCTAAACCTCTATCTATTGAGGAGATAATATGGCTGAGGGTGACGATTAGCAAACCGATGAGAAATAAGGATGACGACAAGGAAGACAAAGGATAGAATGAGCATGCTCAAAAGGCATATGAGTAATTGAAGATCTTGAAGTTTAGACTAGATAGAAGGGAGGCCCAAAACATTTCCCGCTGACACCCATAGTGGGCTAATCTAGCTTATATGTGGTGGAAGAAGGCTAACAAGGTCATGACTGCTAAAATGGTCAAGACACTATGACAATGCTTAAGCACCTAGATAAAGAAAGAGTGATGCAAAGTGAGTAGACGCCTTCATGATGGGATTAGAAGAATACTAAGTGCATCATTCTTGATGTGTTATTCAACCAACCTCTTTAGAATGTTGACTTCCCTTTGTACTTGGAAAAGATCCTATATATGCACTTTGTGATAGCTCACTAGGGGACTTCTCATCAAAGGAAAGACACCATAATATTGTGGACATATGATGCATAGTATGACAATCACTCAACATGATTTGTAGTTGGCACTACAAGGCATCACATTGGAATTACATCTAAGAGAGGAGGCCTTAGAGTGAAAACATATTAACCCTCACAAAATAGCATTCCATGGATAGCTAACTTAGCACAAATTTTAGATGTGCTAACTAGATTCAAGGAGAATTAACAATAAATATATTATTTATCATGCTATATATAATCGGAAATCTCCTGAAACAAAGAATCTTAATGTAGAGTATTTGAAAGGTTTCAATTTGATTTGCAAAAAATTTATTGTGCATCCATTTTTTAAAAACTACTTTGTAGCCTACTACTAACAATCCAAATAACATAAGTGTGTTAACATGCTTTCACCCCTTGACAAACAAGCTAGCATAAAGAAATTTGGAGTTTTAGCAAATCTTGTAGTCCTAAATGCCACCACAAGTGCATGCGCACATTGAAGAGTAGATTTAGACACTCATAAGGACTACTGAGCATATAGAGCACCACATCTTGGATAGCGCTTCTCAAGAGGCATTACTATGAGATCACTTCATGACCTCCATACTCCATTCCCATGGCATCAAGTATAATGTAGATGTCCCCATGAGCTCAACCAACAAGTTTAGCCCCAATACTTGGGATATAATGGATACATGATACTATGCAATGGCATAGGGGCTGCAACCCATATACTCTAAACATAATTTAACAACATCTTTCTCTTAGATACCTTAAAAATTCATGGAGCATTTAATCTCCTTAGGTGACTTTGAGCTTTGTTGAAGAGTCCATTATGTTATCCATACGTTTTCCATGCTTTCCATTCCTTCATCAATGTTGCATATGGCATACATGACGGGCTTCATTATATGATATGCATCAATGAAAAACCACCACCACTTATCCTTGTTCAAACAATTAGAACAAGACTTAGCAGCCTTATTCTTGACTCCCACACTTTGTTCATCCTTCCACTCAATGCCAAGTACTCAACTTCTCTTGAGAAGAAACTTGACAACTCATGCTAGCAAACCAAGATATATCTTAGTTTTCATACTAGTCTTTCAGTACTAAATTAAGTAAGTGTTACAAACACTACAAATAATCTTTAGATATCGCTCTTCTATAAGTCTAGT
Source organism: Lygodium microphyllum (assembly GCF_053477565.2). NCBI lineage: Eukaryota > Viridiplantae > Streptophyta > Polypodiopsida > Schizaeales > Lygodiaceae > Lygodium > Lygodium microphyllum. Next base: position 64,674,822 of record NC_141141.1, read on the forward strand.
TGTATTTTAACATGTCTTTGCATTATCCCTAACAACTTGCACCACATGACAATGCTCTATATCTTCAATAGTGTTGAATAAAATCTTCGCAATGTATTCCCTTGACTTGATTTTTCCTATGCTATATATGGCCTTTAAGAATGTCTCTCCCCTTTGTAAAACCAACACAACGTTTATCAATGGTCATTGTTGAATATTATACCAACCATATGATATAATAGTACATCTACTCAAGCCTAAGATACATAGAATGACCCTTTCAACCCGCTTCTTCACCTCTAAGTGGCACTTATCAAGAACATCGTACCATATGGACTGATAAGACAATAGCCTAAGGGAAAATCCAGCCTCAAACTCCCCAACTTTCTTCCATACATATTTCTAGTGATCACTATCCACAATTATCATTGCAATAGCCAAGGCCATTTGTGCTTCTCCTAATTGTATCACACAAAAACTATTATGGAGAGAGGTTTGATAGACACTCACTTTGTTCTTCAACTAACATTTTTTCTTATCATGTTTCACTCAAAACTCTTTAGGGTTAGAAGTATGGGGTGTCTAAGATAGAGAGACATTTGACTAATTGACAATATCATTGTGTGCCAATGGCACATTAATGAACTAATGAGTGCAAGAGTAGTAAAGATTACCTAACATAGCACATGGGTGGAGAGAATGTCACAGCAAGTAGCGCGCTATACAAGAAAGGGAGCGAAAGTCATCAAGGGTTGTAAGTACATGCATAGTCCAAGAGTTCAAGGGTCATAGGGCTCTTATGATTCATTGTTGAATCCTTCATGAGTCCCTTCAGTGGTGGCAAGTCTCTTTTCATTGGCAACTTGAGTGCTCTCTATCAGTAGAGTTACACTTATATTGTTTACAATCCCCACATGTGGCAGTATTACTGTCATTGTCTTGATGATTCTTTGATCCAACACTATTCATTTCCCAAAGTTCTGTGTCACTACCCACCATTGCTTGTCTCTAATAGATATATTGTTCTTATGTTAGTAATTTATTTTGGGTTGATCTTTTGAGTACACTAGTATTTGATCTCATTGTTGTGACTATGCCTAGCTCTACACCCTGGATGCATCAAGTGTGATGTTGGTATCAACCTATGTTGGTTCATCCTCTATTCTTTGAAGGTAGTGCTTGGACTCAATTACAAGAACCTTGAAGAAAAATCTTAGCTCTCTAAGATCACCCATCTCTGTAGGAAGGACCCATCAGGGACCTTGCCTTCTCATTTTCTCAAGGGTGTGCTTCAGTTATCTAAATATTCTAACACATTTATTTTTGACATGAAAGTATAGAGTTATTAATTAATCATGCAACATTGGCCGCTTTCACGTAGTTTATCATCATTGACAGAAAGATGATGTCAAACAATCCTTCAAAAGCAATTGCAAAAAAATATATTTATCCTACACATTCTCCAAGATGCAATGCCACCTTGGCATTTCATCTCCTAATCTAGGACTTGTCTCCAACCTTAGGCTCATGATCCACCAATCCATCCTTATCTAGCATCAAGACCTTCCAAGAAGGCTATCCTTGGCTTATAAGGGTTAGGTGAATCCTTGATATAGGCCTAAGGGATTTATGGCAAGAGCCACCCTATCACCCTTGTCACCTCCTAACCTAACATCCTCTCTATGGAGAGACCTCTCACATTTTGGGTTGGTCCTGACCTCTAGTGTGGTCAAATAACCCCTTGGTGAAGAGCTCCCACCACTAACATTGGGGTAGGTTTAGTGTGTAATAACATTTTCACCCATGAGGCACAAGAACTTTATAAAAATACAAAATCAAGCACTCTTATCATCAAGAGATAGAAGAACATTCATTTCCTCATAGCGCTAGTCCAAACAACCACTTTGAATATGCTTTAAGAATCAATCATGGGTAAGGAAAATATATCTTTCCAATTTAGCAAAACCTTATCTTAAAAGACAAGTCATCAAGCCAAAATAACGTCATTTGGATATATCACAAAAGAAAATGCAATCCCCAACAACTTATTCTTCTTTAGTGCAATCTCAAAATGATACATGCAAATCATATGCTAAAGATACACATCTCTAGCATTGTTTTTACATTGCAAGCTTTCCTTCAAATGATTCAACAATTTTTTATGCATAATCCCTTTTGTCATTGTATTAAGAGGCATCTATCGTTGTTTCTATCTTCCACACCTAGGTCATCGAAATTCTCTATAACATTAGCAATTTGAGTATTACTTGGCAATATGAGTAACTACTTCTGAATACAATTCCATGCATAGTTCTTTGCATTTTAATCCCATGAAAAACCTTTGTTTTTATGAAATAGAAAATTAACCTAGTTATTAAGCTAAAATTTATGAGAAAATAGATTCTTATACTTGGATCACATGATATCATAATACCAACTCCACTTTATAATCAACCATAGGCAATGGATAGGAATACAGGGGGCACATGTGGTCCTCAAAAGTCAAGGTCCTAATGTGCTCACCAAATGGAATAGTAAGGCCAAAATGTTTTGACATAGTTGTCCTTTAGATTCAAGTCTTTCCAAGATTCAGTAACTTCCCCGAGTATCTTGACCATACAAATCTTTTAGTAGTTGTATGATTGTACATGAATGTTGTCCTTCAAGCCATCCCTCCTAGATGATGGGGATGAAAGACATTTCTGTTTTCCTCTAATCTTTCCTTTCGTTTTCTCTATTCTCTCCCTCTCTCCCTATTTGCTTTGCCTCTTACCTCTCTATCACTCTCTTTCTTCTCCTCTATCCTCTTTCCTTTATCTCTTTCCTCGCTATTACTATATCTCTCTCTCCTCTTCTCCTCCCCTATCTTCCTTCTCTCTCTCTACCCATCTCTTCTTCTCCTCTATCTTCCTCTCTCTCCCTCTTCTCTCCTTCTCCTCCCCTATCTTCTTCTTCCCTCTTTATCCATCTCTTCTTCTCCTCTCTCCTTCTCTCCTTCCCTTCTTCTCCTCTCTCTTCTTCCCTTCTACTACTCCTCTCCTTCTTCTCCCCCCTCTCCTCTTCTTCTGCTCTTCTTCCACTTAATTACCTCTCCTTATTCTCACTATCTTCTCCTCTTTGTCTCCATCTTTCTTTCTCACTATGCCTCTTCTCTCTCTCTCTCTCTCTCCCTCTCTCTCTCTCCCCCCCCCCAATAGTGCACTGGTCAGCCCAAAAGAACACCATCCCCTATGCCTTATAACACTAAGGCTATTAGATAGCCTTTGGATGGCACTTTTTCTACATGCCATTGTCTACATCCCCCTCTCTCTGTTGGTGATATCCCCAAGACAATCCAATTTGAATGGTGGTGAGAAGACTTTGATGCCATTGGAGTTGATGATGCTCTCATAGTTGGCATCAATCATCGCAAGGGCTTGAGAGGTGGCGATGAACTAGTAGAGATCATCTATGTTCAAAAAAAATTTCTTTTAAAGAAAAATTTCAAAGGTTCAGTTTTAAACTCCCCCTTGTTAGCCCTCTTTCATGTGAGTGCAATATCTTTGTGATGGATGTAACATATGATACATATGAAAAGCACTTTATTTGACCATCAAGCAAGAATAAAGTAGCTTTTCCAATGTGTAAAATCAAACGTGAAAAATTATCACCCATCTCTACACAACTTGGACTTTGTAAATCCTACATCTCTCTAAGCCATTCAACATGACTCATCATATCATTAGATGCACTAGAATCAAATATACCATACATAATCACTTGTCTAATTTCTTACAGTAGTGATCATCATATGATGCATAACAAAAGGATGCTCATTTTCTTCATCATTCATCTTGAGGATGATACATAATTGCCTTGTTGTAATGCATGAGACAAGACTGGTCATAATCTTATAAAAATCAATACACTCTCTTATTGAAAATTGGGAAACATAGAGTGGATAAAGAAGACAATAATAAATATGTGTTATATGTTTCATAGAGTTACAACAAGGAGCAGCTTACAGCATATGCAAAATAGGCACTCCCACGAGGAGTTTGATCCACCCAATCACACCCAAAGTATATTGATGTACATGAGGCTCAATCACAATGAAAATCACAATCTTTCTCTCAATTTCACTCACAATCTCATTCTTATTCAGAATCCCATTCTTGAATTTCATAGAAGAAGAAGGTGTAGCTCTTGAGCGATTGTTCTATAAATGGTTTCATGCACCTAAAAAGTGATTCTTTTAAAGGTTACATTTTTCAAAGAAAAGAATGGGTGTGATTTTCCAAAATTGGAATGTCCATGAAAGTTTGACAAGAAAACCAAAAAAGGAAAAAATTAAATGACAATGTGTTTTTTTGTATTGGAAATATTTTATTTTTCATTTTAAGAGGTAAGTATCTTTAAATTGGTCAAGGACTAAACCAAGCTTAAGAAATAATAAAATAATCCCCTTGATGTCTTCTTCAAACTATGTGAGCCAACCTTCAACCAAATTATGTTGTATTTAGACATTTTTGCTCAAAGAGAAGACATGTTTTTATTATTAGAGAAATGTTAATAGAAAATGTGATATTATCAAAATTTCTCCCACCTCTCAAAATTACCTAAAAATCACTTCTAATCACTATACACACATATGTTACAAAAAAATTGTAGTATGTCTTTATTAGGGCATGTCACGATTTACCACTATGAACGATATCCTTCTTATCAGAACTATGATATGCCCATCATATTGAATTTTTTTCTTATATGTGCGTAGATAGTGTTTGAAAATGTTTTTTAGGTCATTTTAAGTGTTTTGAAAAATTTTGGTCCTGGCAAAATTTTTGTCAAAAATTTTCAAACTTTTAGGCATAAGACCTATTTTAGAAACTAATTTGTGATCAAATGGAGCATAACTTAGTCAAAGTTCCTCTCATGGAGTTTGAAGAGAAGATCAAGGATAATATTTTGTCATCTTACATGCTCGGTCCAATTCTTCACGGTTTTGGAGATATGAGCATTCGAAAATGAAAAAACAAAGGCTTTATTTTTGTGCTTTCTTTTTATATTATGATTTTTATGCTCTCTTTTCATTTTTGGTAAGTTACATGCAAGTGATGATTTGGGATGATTGCATCAATTTTGGTACATGCTTCTTTTGAAAAACACACCGTTCTTGGAAAATCCTATTTTGGAGACGCGAAGTCATTTTGGCAGAAAGGCTAAACAAGTATTTATCTTCATTACATCTTTTTCTTCCAAAATCTAAGATTGAGATTATGATTTGATGGAGATTGTGAGTGAGAGTGAGATTGCAAATCTTTCATGTAGATGAAATTAGCTTGGGGGAGGAGGTTCAAACTCCACATCAGAGTACATTTTCTGATTGTGCTATCTATTGCTCCTCTATTTTCTTCAAACTATAACACAAATTTCTCTTTTTTTTCTAATTATCTCTCTATAAAAAATTGTGTTGATTTTTATCACATTGTGACTAGTCATGTTGCAATAACAATAAACTACAATCACTACAAGATATAGACCTTATAGCGACGTTTAAAGCGACGAAAATACAAACAACAAAATTTGCCCCCGTCGTCGCAAAAAGCGTCGTTATTGATGACGCCATATAATCGTCGCTGTATGGTCGCTATATGCGTCGCTATTTGCGATGCATATAGCGACGGTTGCAGAGTATTTGCGACGCTCATAGCGACGCCAATAGCGACGCGTGCAGTTAAATTTGCGATGCAAATAGCGACGGTAACAGAGAAAAAAAAATTTGTGGCAGGGCAGCTACCACATATAGCACTATGTGCTGTATGAGAGCCATACAAAATAGTTTCTGCACTGCTGCATACAAAGCGTTTGCAAACAAAAAGAATGTATACTGAAATCATAAAACTGATACATGAAATAAATACATGATATCGCATAAAATGCGATTGGTACAATCATGAAACGATATCACTAATACATAGAAAATGTCTACATAGATCGGGCGACTAAAAACTAAAGGTATGTGAGCTCTAAGGATCCAAGGGCGAGCTACAAATCCTCGTACCCCGAAAGCTCTTCCCGCTGCAAAGGAGCATCAAACGGATTCTGCAGAAAAAGAAACAACATATCAATCCACCATACAATAATGCATTCAAATATCTCATGGTAACTACGGACAAGAAAGATGAGTGACTTACAGGGCCGCCGCGTCTATACAATCGGTCGATCACAATGCCCTGAGACCGTGCCTCTCTGCATATCGAGTCTCAAGGCCTTGCGGATCGCGATTTGTAACGGAGTGCTGCAAAGAAAACAAAATGCTAACTGTTAGAAACATGATTGTCAGTACAAAGAATATCTCAAAAAAACAAATAAGCAAAACAAAAGAGAAACTTACAAAGTCCTCCAAATATGTCCTGTGGCCGCCACTCCCAAGATGATGTACCGATCCGGCCTCGATTCGTGCCCTCGCCGCCTCCCGCTGCTGACTCCAATGTTCTGGCGAATTTGTAGCCTCCTCCCTCAGTCGGCGCCAGTCGTCTGCATCTAACCACTCGGGCTTTGGAGCCCTACTCTTGATTGCCTTGAGTGCGTCGGATCGTCTATGTGACATGTATGCACGCATGCAATCCATCATCCTGCCCGTAGAGAATCTATCCACTGCGACTGGCACCGGGAACTCCTCGTGCAAGGATGCTACTATGTAGTCCTTGCTCCCCTCCGGTATGTTCCTCCAATGATCCAGGACGTTGTGCCGAAAAACTTGTTGGCACAACTCCCTCATACGAGCCATCACCCTCCTCCCCTCATCATTCATGATGATGGCTCCTAACCTGCCATCCACTAGGTATCCATAACCCCTAGGAGTATGCCTAAGATGGGCCCTCTCCCATCTCCGTCCACACTCCTAGGCATATCCAGGAGACCCCTGTACATCCAGTGTACCGACGGGGGTACCCTCTCCTGGAGTGCCACTCAAAGGGGTGCCACCAAAAGGCGTGCCATCTGCCGATGGCTGCGCAAAAGCCGGAGTAACTGGAGTGGACGTCCCCACAGGTGTGACAAATCCTGGAGGTGACGCAGCTCCAGCTGAATGACGAGACGGAGACACCACATCCATGTCTCCACAGCAGCACCCCCCTAATCCTCTTGCAGTCGCAGTCCCTCCCTCTAGCCCAAGTCGCGAGCGTCGAGATCGTCTGCTCGAAGCTGAAGCATCTGATCACACTAAAGCTGATCTAGTAGAGCACCGTGACGAAGAACGAGACAGCTCCTGATCTACCATGTCTCTGAATCTCGCGAGCTGATCTAGAGACATGCATGCCATCATGTCCTGAAACTCCTCATCGCTCATCCCTCGACTCATCCTGAAAATGTCGATACCTGCATAGATAAAAAATGATGTTAGAATAATCAATTTAAACTATACAAAGCACATTAATATAAATCATTTTTGAAAAATCCCTCTTAAAATGCATATCTTATCTACCTTTATGGAAGATCTAAACAACGAATTGAGTAATATAATTCTCCAAGAATGAAGTATTCTATGGTCCCATGTTAATCTCCTGACACAACTCTGCATACACTGGAAGGTCGATAGACATGTCACCACAAAAGAACGAGTCTGCCTCGTTCTCAAAAAATTCTACGACTTCTGTATTTCCATCATTAATTGCCGATGCGGGCTCCATGCTTGCGGTGGCCTTCACCCCTTGTAATTTCGATCCCTCTATTTGCATATTTTCTTCATCTATGCCTGGAACATTGCTTTGATCATATACTCTCACACCTCGAGGAGTTGAAGGTATAACATACCACCATCGAGGTTGTCGGGGGTTTGGATAGAAGATTATCTATTCACAAACAATTACAAAGCGACTTCAAACCATTGTGACATAAACCATGTCGTATTACAATTAGCAAGCAAATGACTATTTGTACCTGTTCACAATGGGCCGACAACATAAAGGTGTCGCGTAAATCCATCCATTTTTTTTCGGAATCTATTTCGAGAAATCCAGATGGACCTTGTCGAACTGTTGCTCCAGCTCCTCCAAGTACCACTTTGAACCACTGCACATCGAATAGTATCATGGAGAAGCTACGGTAATCCACCATAATAATACTTTGCAAGTTCCCAAAATACTCCATCTCATCCACAACCATGTTCGGATTTGTTGCTCGTCGTCGGCTCTCTTGCTCAAACCTTGCCATGACACCACAGTCCATTGTGGAGCGCATTTGGTCAATACGCTCCACCCGAAAATGCCGTCCACGCAACCACGCTGCACTATATATTTTGTACTGCACATTGAAACACTCAAATTAGATGTAGCAAGCAAATTTAGATACGACACATTCTAAACCCCTCATTACCTTTGGACTACATCCCCTCGAGAACTCCCACTCCTCCATTGAGACCTCTATCCCTTCGCTGGATGCTGCGGTCAAGGCTCCATGCAACCATCGTGTTGATATAAACCGCGGCATCTCCTCCATGCCTTTGGGATATCGAATCGGTCGGTGACGCGTATTGCATCGGAATTCAGCTCGCACTTCCTCTCGATCTTGCCTTGCAATCTGGTACTTGGCGAGCCACATCTCCATGGAGGCATGGTGCAACATACAAAAGCGATTCAGCTTCTCTTCCATTGATGCATCCATTCTTTTTTCTACCCCATTTCCAACCACCACATCTCCAGTCAGCCTATCATCGTCCTTTAGCGTCCATAGCATTTCATTGTCTGGTTCCACCATTGGTAGCCATTGTGAGATATGCACTAATGCCTCTGACACCAATCAACCTTCCGCCATGCTACCTTCCGGACGAGCTCGTTGTCGCACAAAGCCTTTCAGGGTTTTCATGAAGCGCTCCAAGAAGAATATCCATTGCGTATGGACAGGTCCAGCAATCTCCACTTCGTCCACAAGATGCACAAGAAGGTGAACTTGTATCGTGAGCATGCTAGTGGGCAGGTATTTCTCAAAGAGGCAGACCGTCTCAACTGCTCCCCACCTTGCGGATTCAATAGAGGACGTCTTAATCTCTTCTGTGAGATCCATTGCACCAAAGTCGACAACTTGTAAATGGCCCCGTGAATTTCTGGAGTTAGGCATCCCGCGATCGCGATCAGTAGGACAAACTGCCACAAATGAGAAAGCATTAAGAATAATGGTCACTTTTCAAATTTCAAAATGTCCACGCTAATTAAAATCCATTATGTTCACAAACCTAACATATCTTATGCCAATCATGGGATTTTGGCCCAGACATTTGGTCATCTTTAGAAAATGCAGACCTGAGAGAACGCATCATACCCGTCGGAGTGTGGATAGACTTGATTACTTGCTTCACAATGCGCTCTTCTTTGGTAGACAAAACCCAAGGAGCGCGAGGAAGCTGTACTCCCCCTTTAGCACTCAACTACGGCCAAAGCGCCTCCATCTTACCTACTTTCTTTAAATCCATTCGTGACCCTATAGTGTCTCTCTTTCCTGTGATGTGGTCCCATAGCAAGCTGCCCACATTTTTGAAAATATGCATGGGATCCAACAAGTGGTTGACCTGTAAGTGGGTCCAATATGGCAACTCGTAGAAAACTGAGAACCGTCGCATTCCATTTGGATGTGATTCCGGGTTTACCATTTTCAGCTCGTACCAGCTTGCATCATTCATACGTGCTGGAGGTCGTCCAAGAAAACCTTCCCTGAGTTCATGATCCTCCGGCAAGAAAGCGGCGTGTCCTTGATATACCATCTTCTTCATGGTTCGTGACCTTCGGGAGTCTAACTGTGGCCCACACAATGGACATGCATGATAACCTGAGGTAACGAGACCTGCAAGGCGATCCACGACCTAGTGAATACTTGATTGAATGAAATAAAATATAGATATTACCAGCGAGAACAAAGGTCTGCTCACCAGAGCACTCTCCCAATCCCGGAAAGTCATGCATCGTCCACATGAGAATGGCTCGAATGTTGGCTGACTGCCGACCATCGCGCCTGCTCATATCTTGCACCGTGACCCCCTCCTCCCACAAAATCTTAAGCTCATCGACTAATGGACGAAGATACACGTCCATATTTTTTACTTTGTAGCGGCCCGGGACGAGCAAGCTAAGGATGAGATATCCTTTCTTCGTAGAAAGCCATGGAGGAATGTTGTAGTTGACAAGCACTATAGGCCACACACTGTAAGAAGTCGAGCGCAGACCGAATGGATTCACACCATCCATGGCGAGACCGAGCCGAAGATTCCTTGGGTCTTGCGCAAAGCCTGGGAAGGTAGAGTCAATGTGGCTCCATGCGCGCGAATCTGCTGATATTCGTTGAACTCCATCCGTGGACCTATTCTGCACATGCCACGTTGTCAAGCTTGCCATGGCAGACATGCGAAACATGTGGTTTATGCGGGGGATGAGCGAAAAGTGTCTGAGAACTTTTTGAGGGATGGTCTGCCCTTGCAAGTCCTATTGATACCTGTGAGCACCACACTTTGGACATGTCTCCATAGTCTTGTATTCATCTCGAAACAATATGCAGTCGTTGATACATGCATGGATGTTATTGTAGTCCATGCCAAGCTTCCGTAAAACATGTCGTGCATCATCACGAGACTCAGGCATGGTGTTTGCAGGTGGCAATATATGATATTTCAATAACCTGAAAAAAATCATAAAACACCTTGAAAAAACATAAATGTTTGCAATAATACTGTTAAAAAAAAAACAATGAAGTATGTGTACAAGGTACCTGAATAACTCAATCACACTCGTATCGCTACAACCGTATTTTGCTTGCACACTTAAGAGTGCAAGCAATGTCTTCAACCGAGATACTCGGCACCCATCATATAATGGTATGGATGCTTCCTCTCTAAGCGGGTCAGATGTCTCAACATCCATGGGAATCAATGCATCGATCATTGCCTCCATCTCAGGCTCCAAGATTGTAGGCAAGTCTGGAAGGTTGTCTGTCTCCTCTGGCATTGACGGTATAGATGGGCCTTGCGAGTGGTCGATTGGCTCCTGCAATCCATCCATCGCACGTCCACGAACTCTTCTAGTTGGCTGCAAAGGGTGCACTCCCCCTTGGGTCGAGACATCACCCCCTGGATACAAAATTTGCCAACAAGACCCAATCTTATTGTGTATGGTTTTCAATTAGCTTGAGAGTACAATGCATGAAAAATGCTAACTTCAAATTACCGTTTGCTGAAAATCCGCAATCGCCTGATCAATGATCTCAGATTGAAACTCGCCAAATCGTCGTACGTGTTCTATAGACAATCCGCGTTTTCGTCTAAATGCCAACTTGCATTGAGAGCAAGGACATGGGACACGCTGATTAAGAAACGTCTCGCGGTCTTGAACAATAAGACCTTCTTCCTTTGCCATCGTATCTACATTACAACAATCGAGGCTTAAATGGATAGCTTTATGGAGATGTACGTCATTTTGCAAGTTGACCATAAACCTTGCATTGTATATAGTAGTTGAGAGATTTTCCGATGTTATATCTCGGCCTTGTATCATGCTCAACGATTTGTTTGTCCCGGTAGATAATTATTTGCTATATCTCGGCTTTGAGTATAAGTAATCCATTTTAAAATTAATGTGCGCCATCTATGAAATTTTATAACTATAGTAATAAAATTTATTTCAATCAATTCTACTCATAGTCATAAGACCTGAGAGAAATTATACTATACTCAATTTAAGGGTTTCTTCTTCTATAACAATAATTTTGGGTTCATTTTGATGAAGTACGTGGCCCATGGCAAACCACATTGCATACCATTATCAATAAGTCTATTATCTTAAATTTCCTTCCCCTCCCTCTCCCTCTCTTTCTCTTTCTCTCCCTCTCTTTCTCTCACCCTCTTCCTCTCCCTCTCGTTCTCTTTCTCTCCCTCTCTCATTTCCTTCCCCTCCCTCTCCCTCTCCCTCTCCGTCTCCCTCTCTTTCTCTTTTTCTCCCTCACCCTCTCTATCTCTCTTTCTCTCTCATTTCCTAAACAAGCAAAAAATAAAGTGATTTAAACATCCTCCAAGCAAAAGGGAGAGGGAGAGATACAATGCACTCTCCCTCTCTTTCTCTTTCTATCCCTCTCTAATTTCCTTCCCCTTCCTCTCCCTCTCGCTCTCTTTCTCTCTCATTTCCTCTCCTAAACAAGCAAAAAATAAAGTGATTCAAACATTAAACAAGCAAAAGGGAGAGGGAGAGAGAGAATGCACTCTCCCTCCTTCTCCCTCTCTTTCTCTTTCTCTCCCTCTCTTATTTCCTCCCCCTTCCTCTCCCTCTCCCTCTATTTCTCTTTCTCTTTCTCTTTCTCTTTCTTTCCCTCTCCCTCTCCCTCTCCCTCTCCCTCTCCCTCTCTTTCTCTCTTACTCTCTCGTTTCCTCTCCTAACCAAGAAAAAAAGAAAGTAATTTAAACATTAAACAAGCAAAAGGAAGAGAGAGAGAGAGAATGCACTCTCCCTCTCTTTCTCTTTCTCTCCCTCTCCCTCTCCCTCTCCCTCTCTTTCTCCCTCTCTTTCTCTCCCTCTCCTTCTCTTTCATTTCCTCTCCTAAACAAGTAAAAGAGAACGATTTAAACCTTCAACAAGCAAAAGAAAGAGAGAGGGAGACTCACCAATGAGATATGGCGAGCGTGGGCGGCTTCTCTTTGCAACGAGGGCTCCTCCTCTCCTTCGCGAACAATGGCGGAAGCGGCGGCGGCGGCGGCAGCAAGTCTCTTCCTCTTCTTCTCTCACAAAGCCTTCGCTCTCTCCCTCGCTCTCGCTCTCAAAAGGCGAAGAAAAGAAAATGAAAACGGTGCTCTGGTTTCGGCCGCGCTTTTTTTCCCTGTGGCGTCGCTATTGGCATTGCTATTTGCGTCGCAAATGCGACGCAAATAGTGACACCAGTTGCGACGCAAATAGCGACGCCAATAGCGACGCCAATATCCGCCGTCGCTAATCGGCGTCGCTAATTGCCCAATTCCTTGTAGTGAATATGATTTTTTTTTCATAAAATGATATATAATACTAAAATTTTCTAGAATCTTTATTATGTCATCCAATTCTTCCTTCAGAGCTTATGTTTCCTCTAATTACCATGGTCTCCTAAAATTTTCATGTCATTAAATCCTTGATATAATCAATGTTACGAGGCACCACGAGTATGTCCCATACTACAATCTCTTGAAGAGGATCTAACATGTCTTCTTCCTTGACCTTGAGTAAAATGCTTGGAATTTTTTGTCACTTCTTTTTAATAATTAACCTTGCATGTTAATCTATTTAATTATCATAAGGGAGAAAAAGTCATTAAAATTTGAAGATGGCTTTTGTACATATACAAAAGAAATAAGAGTTTACTAGGCCTTCTTATTACTAAAACCACCCAAAGTAGATGAAATCAAATCATTATCTCACCTTCAAAGTATACTTATTTACAACCATTTTCGTTTCTTCAAACTATTCAACTCTAGATTGAGCTAAATCTTCCATGTTTTTATATTCAATGGAAATATTATTTTGTAAGAGATGGAAAATAGGATACATAGGGATAGATATCAAAGGGGAAGGTACCAATCATTTTTTATCTAATTTTGAAATAAGTACAAGTATTTTCTTATTTCATCTCTCTTCCTGTCCTTTCATGGCTGCCAGGCATCTCTTTCCTTTGTTCCTATATTTCTCTCTCCATTTTTTATTTTTCTCTCTCCTCGTCTAGATTTTCTCTCTCCTCTATACTCTTCTTCTCTCTTTCTTGTAGATTTCTCTCTCCTCTGAGGTCCCTTCATGACAAGTGATATCAGAGCATAGGCTTTTGATCCATTTGATTTTCTCAAATTTAGACATATTTTTTCCAAATTTCCACTATCAAATCTTGGATAGTATGTACAAGAGCCACATGGCAAGCACTTGCAGGTATTCTACTTGGAGCAGAGACTAATCTTGAAGCTCTAAAAAAGATCTTGGAGAGATTAAGCTAGATTGTGGCTAAAGTGGCAAGTCGTATTGCATCTATTACAGGCTATTTTGAAGGTAACTTGGTAAAATAGGAGTTAACTGAACCTAGGAAAAGAATAAAATGTGGTTACTTTTCAAAGAGAGGGTTTTGTTTTCCCTTTCTTGAAACTTTCTTGCAGGTTTCATGGATTATGTAGCCAAGATCTCTTCCTATCTCTCAAACCCTTGCTCTTCTTGACAAAGCAATACTTGATCAAGTTTCTATACTTCATATCCTTCATAATGATTACCAATAAGATTTAGGAAAGCTTAGCCATGGTGCATAGAATAGACCCAAAAAATGGAACACATTTTTTAACCTAATGTTTGCTTGATTCTTGCTCATGGTTCCTATTCTCAGGTCGCCATGGTGTTTCTGTTGGTCACTAGCAAGTGAAAACTCTTAGAAATCATCAAGATTTGTGCTCCATTCTTCTTCTTATTGCTCTCTTGAAATCCTAACTATGCAATCCATGGATAGCCATTAAATATTGAACAAAGATTTTCAATTTCAAAGGGCTTTTGCTTCATTTTATCTCTAGAATCTATCTATAACAAGATTCTCTCAAGATTTGATCAAGATTAGACATTGGAGCTTTCTTCATTTCTTCAAGCTTTCGTGGAGTATAAATTTGGGGATTCTTCATCAAGCTTTACATTCTTTGTTTCTAAAGTATAACCTGAAGCCTTTTCTACATGGTTTACTTCTTCATGGCCAACATTGAAGGTTGAAGGTTAGTTTTCTTCCATTGAAGCAACATAAAGCTTCTTCTAATGAATTAAGAAGGGTATCTGTGAATCTTTTCTTCTTCAAGTTCCTCAACACTTGCAATATCAAGAGGCATTCTCTAATGTTGAATGCTCAATTATAAGCTTCAACCATAGCTATTAGTTCAACAACTCTATTGTCTTCTTTTAAGCAAGGCTCTTCAACCTTGGTAAGATTGAAGATTGTGGAGCTATGGGCTTCAATTTAGAAGAAACATTGTTGGCATTACAAATGTTTATGTTGGCATTCGTTGATTCATCTTGGTAGTGATCCACTTCATGCACTAATTATAGGACACTACTCCTATATTACAGTCATTAAAATGGGTGGTTTGGGACATTGACTTCTCTTCATTGATAATAGATTAATGACTTGGTATCCTACAGAGTGCCCATAGATCAATGAATCTATAGGGTTAAATAGGGTCAAAGGTGGATTTATAGATCTCTTACAAGATCATCTAAACAAGGTAGGTTGTGGATAGTTTCAATCAACAAGTTTGGGCTATCATATCCTTTTCTAACCTGCTTTAGAATTTATTGTTGAGTCTTTCTTCGAAGAACAAGAAACTGTTTGCTTTAATTTGAACAAAGAAGTTTGTCAATAAGATCTTTCAGTCAAAAGTTATGGCTAGTTTAGTACTTCTAGGTACAACATGACTACACTTTCCATAGGCAAGGAAATAGAGTATTATGAATCTTATGAGAGATATCGATTCTAATAGGATGGATATTCCTTTCATACAAATTATGGATACTTTTGCACATGCTCTCATGACTTATGATGACTCTTAAATGGCATTGGAAATGATAGATGTGAGTTTGGTTGAGCAAGTAATTATCCATCAGTTGCAACCACTTACTTCTCACTTAGTTCAGCAAGGTGCAGGCTCTTATGAATCCCTATGATAACATAGTCTTAGAAGGATGTATATGTAATGTTAAAGCTAAAAGTATGTTATTTGTATTACTAACCATGAAACAACTATAGTTTTAAACTGATTTTTGGGTATCAATGAAGTATTTTTGCAGCAATGGTACTATTGTTCTACAATCTCTTCAAGGTAGGGATGTATTACATTGGCTTGTATAATTGCTTAATCAGTCATCTGAGTAGTAGTTAGAATATGCATTAGTATTTCTTTCCACTCTCTTTGCTGAAATTGATACTAATAAGTGCGCTACTATAGTTCATACACCTCCATTGGTTAGGAAGGGATCGTAGGCTTCATTAGAAGAACATTTAGCATGGAAAATCTTAGATGTTTTCTATCTTCATCTTGATTCGTCTTTGTATCTACCATGAGGATATTAGAATTTGTAGAGATGGCTATAAATCTTTTTCTTAAGCATGTTGCATGGAAAAAGAAAATGCTTGCATTGAATGCTACTTGGTGCAATCAATTGAATGATAGTGCTTAGCCTACTCTACAAGATGTGGTTACTTTTTTTGGAGCATTTTGATGTTGGTCTTACGTCTAAACTTGGAGAGTTAAACCATCAACAACAAGTATAGTTTGTACAAAGCCATGATGGAGAGGATTATTCCGTTGACTTTGAACAACAAATCAATGGGAATTGGCCAAATGCACTACTAAATTCTTTGTTTCTTCAAGGTAATGATGATGAAGTAGACAATGGATTTTATGATATGTAAGAGAAAGAGCATGAAGAGGCTAGTGACCAAGATGAAGATCATGAAGACTAACTATATGAAGAAGACCAAGAAGATAAGTAGAGAATCCTCTAGCGTGAAGGTACCAATTATTTTGCATCTAGTTTTGACTTACGTACAAGTATTTTCTTGTTTCATCTCTCTCTTCCTATCCTTTCATGGTTGCTAGCCATCTCTTTCCTTCTTTCATGTCTTTATCTCTCCATTTCTAATTTTTCTCTCTCCTCATCTAGATTTTCTCTCTCATCTACAGTCTTCTTCTCTTTTTGTAATCTTCTCTCCCCTCTTTCTCTCTCCTCTTAGGTCCCTTCATGACAAATTTTTAAGGTGATCCAAGCTACATGTGAACTTTATGCATTTCTAGTATATATGAGCCAAATATTATCAATGACTTTGGATAATAAATACATTACCTTTTTATCTTTTTCATTCCATTTTTCCGGTATCTTGAATTCTTCTTCAGTGGGACAATCACTTTTCTCTTTTCCTTGACATGAAAGAAACTCATATATGCATTTCTCAATAAGAAAGTTCGCTACATAAAACTTTCATGGTAGATAATATCTCGTTTTTAGCATCTCAATAATAGGATTTTCACTATTCTCGCTAATTTTGATAGAATTCAGTATTAAATATCAAGGAAATATTTTGAAACCTTTCATAAAAAGTTCACAATGATAGATTATGTAGCATTTCCATTGACTCCTCAATAATACACACAATCTGCAATTTGTTTGCAAATAAACCTTGTGTTTTCTTTCTAACAAACATCGCAATACTTATAGATTTGAAATATATAATCTATATACCTAAGAATAACCAATCTAAAACTGTTATCTGTAACCTTGCAAGGCCAAAATGATCTTAGATAACCAAAAACATTATTCTGAAATCTTTGACATGTGTGCATAAGAATGACCATGATGCAACCAAAATTATAATATACCCTTTGCGCAACTACATTGGGGCTTAATATTGTTGTGCACAACTTTTTGTAGCTAAAATGGGGGTTAGAATGGTTTCAGATAGCCAAAAATATCGTTTTTCTTACACATCAATTCCCATAATAATTTGATATTTTTGCTCTACCTATTTCAACTATTTTTTGCACATGTTTGCACAAGTAGTATCCAAGGGAAAGAGTGAAAGAATCTTTGGGGTAGGGGCAAGGGGGGGTCACTCATAAATATATGTATGTATAACATGAGTTCAAAATAAGGGATTTGTAAAATACCATTTGTATACATTTTTTACATATAGAAGGGTGTCATATAAAGGGGTTACTTATAGATTGAATAAAAAAGGGTTGTGTTTTATTTTTAAAAAGTCATAGATTAGAATATTCAAAAATAGGCCATGAACTCATGTTATATAGAGGACACACACACACACACACACACACACACACACACACATACATACATACATACATACATATAGTGAACCCTATGAGGAGAGAAATGATGAGCTCTTTACTGTTGTCATGCCACTATGCGGACATAGTGTGGAAAACCTTGGAGTACATAGTGTACAAAAACAACACTGCGAACTGGGGAGAAGACGAAGAAGGAGCGATTTGGGAGAATTTTGATCAAGCATCCTAGGGTTTTACCCCCCTTTTGGAGCTAACAGAACCATTAGATTTGAAATCTGAGTACCAGAGAAGAAGCTAGTATTTGGTGCATATTTTTGGCTTATCAAGGAGCTTCAAGAGATCTAATACTTGGAGGTTACTAAGAGTGGTTGTTGGTTATTGGATGTATGTGGAAGCACTGATCCAATATTGTTTGGACTACTGTGTAGTGAAGATCCATTTAGTAATTTTGACACTCATTTAAGTGCCATTTTCAAAGTCCCCTTTTCAAATTAACAAAATACATTATGCACATACATTATATAATAGTTTAGCATGTACTCATTGAACAATATTAAAAAGTTTCTTTTCAATGAACAAGGAGGTGTGTTTAAACTCATATGATCTAATACTATTTTATGGATACATTGGGTGAACTAGTATTGAGAGAGAGAGAGAGAGAGAGAGAGAGAGAGAGAGAGAACATGTGTGCATGCATGTGAGATTTTGACTAGAGAGTGTATGTGAATGAGTGTCCATATATGAGTAAGAAAGAAATTATCTGTGTGTACATGTATGTGCACACACACTTACATATGAGTCATTGGCTAAGGGAGTGAGTTAGCACATGGATGCATTCATTTATATGTGTTGAGAAGTATACAGAACTATGTGTGTGTACATACATATATGTGTGCATTATGTGAGGAGTGTGATTGTATGTGTGGAGTGTGAGTGAGATGGTATGGATATATGTGTAAATGTGTACGTGTGTGTGGAGAGTGAGTATGTGTGCTTGTGTGTGGAGAGTGATTGAGTATGTGTCTATATATAGGTATTTATGTTCGAATGGGTGTAAAGAAAGCAAATGTATCTTTAGATAATAATTTCAATACTAGTCTAAGAGTTGACACACATCCAACAATGAGAATATTAAGCTTATAGGAGAGAGAGAGAGAGAGAGAGAGAGAGAGAGAGAGAGAGAGAGAGAGAGAGAGAGAGAGAGAGAGAGAGAGAGAGAGAGAGAGAGAGAGAGAGAGAGAGAGAGAGAGAGAGTTGACATGTCAATAATTTCTCCAAAATACAAAGTAGAATTTAAAATGTAAACCTCAAGAGATGAAAATGAGATAGATCATATAAGTGAAATGGTTTTTATATAAATTCATCAAGAGTTATAAGTATATCAAAACTCAAAGTAGCATAAAACCTCTTCTAGTACCAATATCTTTAAGTGCACAAACTCCAATGTATCTGAACTCTTTACAATTCACCATGATTCCTTTGAATGTCTTCTAAGGTGAAGTTTTTGGATAGACAACATGCTCTACATTTTCTCTCTCTTTACAACTAAGCTATTGATGTATCCTATAATGTTTTCCATGTTTACATCTCCATGGAAATGGAGGAGGTCATCAAGATTTTCAACTTCAGGATCGAGGACCTCCACTATTGAGTGTATCTTTACCCTTTGATTCTTAGAATACATTTCTCTCCAAGAGTCCTAATCTGACTCTAAACCATAGTAGTAGAACAAGAATTGGGATCACTTGATGTTGCCTTGTACAAACAAACCAAATCCAGAATTTGGAATATTTGAAGTCTCGATTTCATACTTCACACCATCTAAATAAAATATTTTCTTTCAAGGGGGTAATAGATTCATTACGAAATTCACTTGACTTGAATCTACCATGACTCAATATTGCCTTTGATAGACCCTCTTCTAACATGGTTTTTTCTACCAAGAGAAGTGGATTTTATTAGCTTTCTAATAAAAATATCATTAACACTAGTCTTGTAGTAAAAAGATAGTTTTATGGCAAATAGGACCCTCTACAAAAAATTCCCTTTCTCATCAATAAGAAAGATTAAGAAGAAATGGTTTGGAAAAATGTGATCAAGACAAGTTTATAGTTGAAAAAAAAAGGTCAAAATAAGCTAGAAAGTGTATATTTTTAGGTTCATCTTAAAGACTATTTTTGCATGAAGTAAAAAACTTTTAGTATTCCTAATCAAGACCATCTTAGAAAATTTTTTATCAGACTTAAACTTTTATGAAAATAAAATTTTGATATGCATAGTATCCGGTACCGTATATAAATAAAATTTTGATATCTATATATGATTGTACCAATTTTGAATCCAACTACGGTACCGGATATAAATAAAATTTTGATATCTATATATGATTGTACCAATTTTGTAGCTTCGATATGTATGCTTTTGCTAATATATCATTTATATAAGATCCACAATCATAATCTAATTTTATAGCATAAGTAATATATGTTGATCAAACATATTTTTAATGCTTATTACCTTGGGGAGAGGGGGGTCACTCATAAATATATGTGCGTATCATGTGGATCAAACATAAGGGATTTTTCAAATACTATTTATTTACATATATTTTATATACATAAGGGTACCATATAAAGGGGTTATTTATAGCTTGAATAGAAAATGATTATATTTTATTTAAGTTTTTTATAGATATGGGTATTTATAAATAGGCTTTGAATACATGTGATATAGAGGATATATATATATATATATATAGTGAATCTCCTGATCTTATTACTCTCTTTGAGAGCTCAACCCAATTCATAGTAAGCCTTTTTTGTTATACATAACCTTGAAAATCCTTGTGAACAAGAAGGGTTTGCTTGTATGAATTGTAATGTATATGATTTGCATGATCATTTAAGCGACACTTATTTTATTGATTATGAATAGAATGACTAGATACACATGAGCTTAAATAATTGTAATTAACTTCAGGGATCTCTTCTACCAAGAATTGATGTGTGAAGCTCTTCCACTCCTCTATGACATCTTGAAAATACTTGTTTTATTGATGAACCTTTGTGATCCCGAGCTAACCAAACTTGTAAAAGCATATCATCTTATTGATGTCATTTAATTCCTTTGGTCAAAGAAGATAAGGCAACAACTCCAAGCATAAAATATCATTTGATTGACCAATAAAAGAATGAGAAAAAATGCATTTCTCCCTTGATTTTTTCATCCTTTGAATGGACAATTATCAATGAGAAGAGTGTTCTTTGTTTTGCATATATTCTAATATTGATTGCAAGATTTTAAATTAGAACTTCTAATTAAACCATGATTTTGGAAGCATCAAATCAGTATTTAGGTATACTTTTAAATTTCTCAGATAAATCAATTGAATATCAGTATTAAATATCAATATCAATACACAAATAAATATCAATCCGAGGTATATAGAAGGAGAGGATGAGAGTTGGATTTTAGAGCCCATTTTGAAGTGGAAAAGTGGCCCAAGAAGAGGCGTAAAAGACCAATTTTTCATGAAAAATGAAACGGTTGCGGATCGATGAGCTAGAACTTTCCTAGAGTGAGTTTGATGCTAGGAATCCAAGCAAGTCTCGGATTATTGATTGGAGTCTGTTTGATCCCCCATTTAATCCCCGCAAGGTTTCGCATTATGAAGCAACTATGTGATCCAGGAGCTGAAAAGTGCATCATGAAGACCCGTTTATAGCTTTGGATGTCACGAAGCTAGTCAGCTACTAGTGTAATAAACCCCCCTATTCGTGTCCCATAGGACCCCCCTAAAAATAATTAAAATTATATATATATATTTTTGCTTCCCCCCTATCGACGCTGCTAGCTGGAAGGAGGGAGGGGAGGTTGAAGAGGATGACGACAACGATAATGAAGATGATGATGAGGAGGAGGAGGCCACCTAGACTACCATCCTCCTAACCCTCTCGACCATCAGCCTGCAGCTGAGAGTCTGCGGCCAGCTGGGGAGCTAAGAACCCCTGCCACCATGCACAATGCTGACAGGTGGTGGATAGGGTAAGACACCACCACCACCACCCCATACCACCTTTCCCCCACCTCCCTCCCATTATAAAATCCCCCCGTCCCATCAAAATAAAAAACCAAGGAAAATATGCTCAATGTGTTGCTCAGAGAGAGAGAGAGAAAGAGAGAGAGAGAGAGAGAGAGAAGGTTCTAGAAGGGTCTTTTCCCCCCCCCTCCTTAGAGGAAGATCACACACACCTCCCCTTCCCTTCTATCCCATGAACCTTTTCCCCCATTTGCCCCTCTATTGAGTAAGAGGCTCCTGAAGTCCCTACGGGGGGGTTGCATTTAAAGAGAGAAAGATCAAGAATGGCCCCCAAGTAGAGAATGCCATGTGCAGATGGCAATTCCACAATCCGTAACGAAGCTTCGGGCAAGGGCATCACTATTAATACAACTATGGTACCGAATATAAGTAATACATTTCCAACTTGTTAGATGCTTGCTTTGATTCTCGTATGAGATACATTAGGCCCCGTACTATACCACATGAGAATAGTTCATTGAAAATGATGAATTTCATCTCAAATACTTGAAAGATTGAATTTTCAAAATGCATGTATCAAGAGAAGTTAATTGCACCTGGATGCTATGCGATAAATACATAGTGTAAACACCATGTAAGGTTCCAAAGTATTGTCGAGTTCCCTTTCTTGCAAATAGTAGGTATGTTTTCACCATATCGAGGGTATATGTTGTAGCTTGCACACCTGATGGATTGCACTGTAGGCAATCTAGTGTAAAAGAAATTCATTTTTAAACCTCTAGATTTTTGTCCAAGATCTTGCTAATATCATGAATTGATAGCTCATGTTTGATAGATTGGGATCTTGAGGATGTGCATAGTTAGTACAAACAATGATCATAAGGATTAAAACTAAGATGTCGTGAGATTCGTATGATAACTAGTACTTTCATCAATCCAATTCCAGGTTAGGCTAGATACAAACAACAATTCCTGGCCTCAAAGGCAAGTAGAGAGCTCAAGGAATAGGAAACCCTAAGTCAAAGGAAAGACCAATACTTTTATACTTATTAGGAAGAAGGTTGGGTTGTTGATCAATGTAAGTGATCAATAGAACTTACATATTGTATAGTTGTATGAGACCTTAAGATATGCCTTAGCTGAAGGAAGGGAGTATTAAGTAAAATTTTGCATAGTATCGCTCTTAGATCCCAAGGGGGAAACCGAATATGTGGATGAAAATGTTATTGCGTCTATTCTTGCATTGTTTGGAAAAATGCAATTGGTTTTGCTGGTTGATCAAACAACATCCTAAATGCTTTTATACTCAATTGATTGTTGGATTGTTGTTTGGATGATTATTCCAAGTGCTTGTGATTGATGGTAAATTCATGGGAAGGGTCTGTGTGATGAAAAATTTCCATGGGAATAAAGGAATTTTTTCCTGGAAAATGATATTAGGACTCACTACCTTGATTGTGCTTGATTCTCAAATGATTTAATGAAGGAAATATTTTTTGCAAGGGTGGATCACCTCCACGATCACACCGCGGAAAAACCCAAAAAGGGCACTGCTCGATTCATGGGCCGAAGGTGGAGTAGTGAAAAGGCCAACCATGGGAATAATGTTTCATTTCTAGGTAGCTTGCGGGTCAGGTGGAGCTTTGGACACCCCTTGCGAAGTCTAGACTAGAGTTCAAGACCTCCGTGGCCCCAACGTCTATGGCATTGGAAGATCCTATTCTAGATAAAGGATGGAAATTGTGGTACCATGTGATTTGGACCAGCTACTTTTGCACGGAAAAAGGGACATAGAATTTCTCCTATATGGACAAGAGGTAAATATTAACTTAAAGATAAGTTAAGGAACTTGTTTGTCAAAAGGACTGCTTGCTTTGTTTTTGTGTCGGTATAAATTACGCGAATGAATCGTGTTTCCTAAAAGGCTTAATTAAGGAAGCTGAATTTAAATGTCACACATAAATGTGATAGGACCTAATTAAGTAACTAAAGAGCACCTATTGAGGGAAGCGGGTGCGAGGAACCCCTGATGGGTCCTCTCACAAGGTTTTATCGACCCTTAGGAATTGTTAGGTTAGAACCCCAATTCATGCCGCTTTAGGGGACTAGAATGGGACTTTGCCCTACACGTAGAGAGGTTGAGCGGCGCATCCCTTTTATTTCCTATTCTCTATGAACCAAGTGCGGCATGGATGCGCTTCAACTTGGGTATCTCTGCGTAAAGTAGGATGTCCAAGACTGATGCTAGAATGATGTTAGGAGACCTTGACCACTAGGAACCCAAATTTAAAGTCGATCCGAATGGGTTTGGCTGTGAACATTTTTTTGCGAGGCGAACTCAAGAAACCCTAGGTGACAAACTCCCTAACATTCCATGGGAGTACCGAGCAGTGTCTCTTAGATGATGGACCGCTAAAAATTTACCTGGACAGCTCATTGGTAAGCATGTTACAGTTGGTATCAGAGCAAAACTTCATAATGATATGTGATTGCTTAATATATGGTTCGTAGACATATCCTAAACAAAATAACCTAAGTGGTATGGCTTGATTGTCAAGCACCTTCTACACCCACGAATACTGACATGCAAGAGAAGAAATTTCTTCTCAAGCAAATTAAGGCACCCGAGTTTGGAGGAAAAGGAATAGATGCCGCAAACGAAGGTGAAGATATGGATTGAATTGATCACTGGTTATTTCTCTGCTGTTGCAGTAACTACTTCTGCCAATCAAGAAATGATAGCCAAACTTAAGTTAGTTGGCTAGGCTTGAATATGGTGGAAGCAATGGTGCAAAGATCAAGGTATTTCTAAAGTTATTGTCACTTTGGGTTCAACTGAAAGACGATATACGTAGACAATACCTTCCGCCAACCTACTAGACTTTGAGGATAAATAAATTCTTCAAGCTAAAGTAGTAGGAGTTAACCTCGGAAGCCTACTACTCAAAGTTTGTATCCCTACTAAAATACGCACCACCTATGGATATTGCGCAACAAGTATCCAAGTTTTGCCATGGCCTGAATACTCCTCTCAACGACTGTCTTGACGCAATGCGTCCAATAGACTTGCAAGATGCATTACTTCGAGCAAAGCCAATCATCCAAGAACTTAAATCAGGCAATTGTGACAAAGATGATTCCTGAGAGATCAGGACAAGAGATGCCACACGTGCGGAGAGATAGGGCACATCCATAAGAGATGTCCCAACCATTGATGCTTCCACTGCAATGAGCCAGGGCACATCCAAGAATAATTCCCAGACTAAAGTCTAGAAGATATTAAGAATCCAAGAAAATGAAGCTACACAAGTGTAGTCTTTGGATATATAGAGGAATCAGATGAAGAGGAAGACCTAGAATCCACTACACCTCTTCAAGATTATTAGAAATCCTAGAATATTTTATCAACATGCAATACAACTTGTATTAGGATATACCTTACTCTTCTAACTATAGTTAACCCGAGAAATATGATTGCATCAATTTTGAGCCTAGAACTTACAAGTGATCAAAGATTTTTTAGCAAGGAATGACAATTATAACTTGCAATGAATTTCTCTTAAGTTGTTCCTTTTCAACTAATATAGATTGGGTCTTACTAGAATGTGGAAGCTTGGGAGTATTCTTTAGTATTACAAGCAAAGCCGATTATCCACGGATCTTAGTCCAAATCTAAAAAGAGAAAAATTTGAAAATAAAGTTCCCAAGATAAAGAACCACTTCAGTCTGCTAAAAGGATCCTAGGGCAATTTGGTTTAAAGAAGAAAATCCTACCAAAGATAACCAAGAATCTTTGACCACAAGTGATAAAGTTTCACAATGTTTCTATTGCAAGGAGCTAGGTCGTTTCAAATGGGAATGTCCAAAGCACCCTAAACAACGATGCTCTTAGTACCACAACATTGGATATATCCACGTCAATTGTCCCAACAAGACTCAAAGACAACTTGAACTTACAAGAAATGAAGTTATACAATCTTCAATGATCTAGGACCTACCAAGAAATTATCAAATACTTGGGGAAAAAACCTAGAAGATATTCATGAGATGTAACTACAATAAAATTTCCTCTTGTAATCCACACTCGGATATATCAAATACAATAAGTTGTTGTTTTAAAAGAGCGCATGCTTATGAGTGGTTAGAGTGTGGCAACGAATACGTGATGGGTCCTAACCCACAGGTTCCAAAATAAAACCCACAGTTTCTTTCGAGATGAGGATATCTCGAGTTCTCTAAGGGGGAGAGGATGTAATAAACCCCCCTATTCACATCCCATAGGACCCCCCCAAAAATAATTAAAATTATTTAAATTTTTTTTCTTTCTCCCACCTATCAACGCCACCAGCTGGCAAGAGGGAGGGGAAGTTGAAGAGGACTACGACGATGATAATGATGATGATGAGGATGAGGGGGAGGCCACAGGGCCAACCCCCCCTAGCCATGTCGGCTCTGTCCGCAGCCACTTGGTGGCTGAGAACCCCCATCGCCATGCACAACGGCAATAGGTGGTCGGTGGGGTAAGACACCACCAGCACCACCACCCCATACCACATTTTCCCCACTTCCCTCCCATTATTAAATCCCCCCATCAGAAGGAAAAACAAAGGAGAAGACACTCGGCATGTTGCTGAGACACAGAGAGAGAGAGAGAGAGAGAGAGAGAGAGAGAAGGTTCTAGAAGGGTCTTTTTCCCCCTCTTTAGAGGAAGATCACACACACCTCCCCTTCCCTTCTATCTGACGAACCTTTCCTCCCATTTACCCCTCTATTGAGCAAGAGGCTACTAAAGTCCTTGCAAGGGGGTTGCACTTCAAGAGAGGAAGATCGAGAATGGCCCCCAAGCGGATAATGTCACGTGCAGATAGCAATCCCACAACCTGAAATAAAGCTTCGAACAAGGGCATCGCTTTAATCCAACTACGGTACTGGATATAAGTAATAAATTTCCAACTTGTTAGATGCTTGCTTTGATTCCTGCATGAGATACATTAGGCCCCGTACTATACCACATGAGAGTAGTTCATTGAAAAGGATCTCAAATATTTGAAAGATTTAGTTTTCAAAATGCATGTATCAAGAGAAGTTAATTCCACCTAGATGTTATGCGATAAATTCGTGCATAGCGTAAATAGCATATAAGGTTCCAAAGTATTGTTGACTCCCCTTTCTTGCAAATAGTAGGTATGTTTTCACCACATCAAAGGTATATGTTGTAGCTTGCACACCTGATGGATTGCACGGTAGGCAGTCTAGTCTAAAATAAATTCATTTTTGAAACTCTAGATTTTTTCCCAAGCTCTTGCTAATATCACGATCTGATAGCTCATGTTTGGTAGATTGGGATCTTGATGATGTGTATAGTTAATACAAACAATGATCATAAGGATTAAAGCTAAGATGCCTTGAGATCCGTCTAATAACTAGTACTTTCATCAATCCAATTCGGGGTTAGGCTAATATACAAACAATAACTCCCAACCTTAAAGCCAAGTAGAGAGCTCAAGGAATAGGAAACCCTAAGTCAAAGGAAAGACCGATACTTTTATACTTATTGGGAAGAAGGTTGGGTTGTCGATCAATGTAAGTGATCAATAGAACTTACATATTGTATAGTTGTATGAGAGCTTAACATCTGCCTTAGCGGAAGGAAGTGAGTGTTAAGTAAAATTTTGCATAGTATCACGCTTAGATCCCAAGGGGGAGAGGGAATATGTGGATGAAAATGTTATCACGTCTATTCTTGCATTGTTTGGAAAAATACAACTGGTTTTGTTGGTTGATTAAATAACATCCTAAATGCTTTTACATTCAAGTGATTGTTGGATTGTCATTTTGATGATTATTCCAAGTGCTTATGATTGATGGTAAATTCATGGCAGGGGTCTATGATGACAAGTGTCCATGGGGATAAAGGAAATTTTTCTTGGAAGATGATATTAGGACTGATTGCATTGACTATGCTTGATTCTTTAAGGAACTTGTTTGTAAAAAGGATGCTTGCTCTGTTTTTATGTCCATGCTATAAATTACGCAAACGAACCTTGTTAAAACTGAAAGGCTTAATTAAGGAAGCTAATTTTAAATGTCACACATAAATGTCGTAGGACCTAATTGAATAACTAAAGAACTCCTATTGAGTGAAGTTGTGTCGCAGTGCGTAGGATTGAAGCTCACCACAAGGGTTTGGCAAGTAAGTTTGACAATATAGATGGAGATGTGTCTTCAAGAGATAAGTAGATTACAATGAATATTTAAAGGTTCAAGAGGTACTTCATGGTCAATCACAAGGGTTTGAGAGAAAAGAATGTATGGGGGTTCAAGAGCTTAGACTCTTGAGATGGTAGAGATAAGAGAAGAATTGAAGGTTTCAAGCCAATTCCTTGAAGATGTTAATAGAGCTTCCAACTGCATGTTCTTAGCAAAGATCACAAGAGTATTATCTCATAAGTTCTAATTCAAATCAATCTTGTTTTCTTAACTGTAAGAGCAATCAAAAAATCAAGTACAATACGCTATCATGTATCATAAACAACTTTGCATCCCATCATTCATACATGAGGCCATAGCATGAATCAACTTTGCATGATTACATTCAATGTAGACTATTAGGGACAAAATCTTATGAGTCAATTACAAGGCTTGTAGGGCAAAGAGAGTTGCTTCAAGAGAGCTTCAAATTGAGTTCTTCATAAGGATAAGTTACCACAACCAAGAAATCAGAGAAAAAGCTCCTCTTAATTCAATTCAAAGCATCTATGAATGATCTACAAACATTTTCCTATCATAGGGGCACATAATACTTACATATTTTGACAAGATGTCTTTTGTAGAGTAAGAAATGAATGTAAGTAAGAAATAAATTAAAAGAACACTGATGTAACTAATTCTCTAAATATGACTGAGGATATCAACCCCAAATTAGCCCACAGAAGAGAAGGGGTTCAAAGAAATAGAAGACATAGATGAATACTCACAGAAAGAAATGAAAAATGTGTAAGAATGATAACAAAGATGAGGCCTGTCAATTTATTCCTGCATTATAAGAAGATAAAACTCTTGTAGAAAAAAACGTGTGTAAAAGACCTTCCTCTATGTTGCTCAGATTGCCAATTTGATACCTCCATTGGCTTCGAAAGGGGGGTAAAATAGCAGGACACCTACCCATAATTAAGCCTGATCACTCTTTCTTCATCTTCCACTTTGGAGTGTTGTTCACTACCTGAAAACAGCAATCGCGCGTCGCATGATTTTCCCAATTTCTCTTTTTACATAAAATCCTCTCAAATTAGCTAAAAGCTACATGCTTTCTTTTACATGTTATCCTAATCTAGAAGTTGTCTATAGTTTTATGGATTTGTACAAGAGATAATATCTAAAATATTAAAAATTGGCTAAAACTTATCCAAAAATCTAATATTTTTGAACCATGGACACTAACACTAATTTCTAAAATGGCATTGGCTTTCTAAATCAATAAGAAAGCCACACTCTGGATTTTTTTTTTCTCGGTGTGCACATAGTGGTACGACATCTACCCCTCCTAACTTGCACATCCTTTGGCATGTGCAAAAGTCTTATAGATTTGCAGTGTCACAAGAAGTATCTTCTACCATGTCAATGTCTTCATCTTATACCTCTTCTTCTTCCTCTATGTCTTCATGTCTTGAATTATATGCAAGTCTTCTAACTCATATGTTGAAATTTCTCTTCATTTGAAGATCTTGATTCTTTTTCCAACTACAGGTATCTTCATGCTTGTCCCATCCAATTCAGCGAATGAATATGTGGCATTTTGATGAATGACCTTTATCACATACGTACCAAACCAACACTTTACCATCTTCCTAGAAGGACTGTATTGATAGTCTAGGCTGCTGTCAAAGACAAGCACCTAATCATTTTCTTGAATTGCTCTTGGCCAAAGTCGATGTCATTTATAAAATCTTCTTTTGTTTTTTAGTCTTTTTGTTTTTAACTTCTTAATGGCTTACTGAACATCTTTAGGCCTTCTTTCTAGTTGCTATATGCATAAAGTCAGCAACTCTTCTCTACTAATGCCTTCCTCCCAAGGTAGAAGACTCCATGTGAGAATAGATTCTTCCATTGGCATAATTGGTTATTGTCCATGCATAATTTCAGTTGGCATATAGCTAGTCACTGTACAATGAGTAGTCTGGTCAGCCCATAATGCAAAAGGTAGCATTTTAGGCTATTCTTTGATATTTCCTCTACAAGACTTTGCTAGAACTTTGAGAATAGGCTGGTGCCCTCTCTTAATTTCCCCATTTTCTTCAGGGTTGTAGGCTGATGTTAAAGCCAACTCAATACCAAATTGAGCAAATAAGTGCTTCATTAGCATCCAACTCTCCTCTATTTGTAGTTACTTTACCCACACAACCACGTCTGCAAAACACTTCAAGAAAAAGACGACAAATAGCTTGAGTGGTCTTGGTTGTTAAGGCTTTGCCTTCAACTTGATTGGTTAGATCCTTTCTTGCAAGCACTAAATATTGTATATTCCATATTCCGGTAGGCATAGTTATAAGATCAATAACCCATCCATAATGTATAGACAAAGGATAAGTTGGTTGTAACCCATCTTGATGCTTGACCATAGAATACATCTGACACACATAACAGGTTTCAACAAAATGTGCTATGTCCCGATACATGTTTTGTCACCAATATTTTTCTTTGACCTTACTAAAGGTTCCCCATATGCCTCTATGGACAACCCACAGGCTTTCATGAAATTCCTTCATTACCTGTTGTTGCAATGTTTTGTTACCTAAAACTTGGACAAACGCTCCTTTCTTCTTCTTTGTGTGCTTTCATAGATGCCCTTCTTTAAGAAAAAAGCCATAATCTTTCCTCAATATGCTTGAAATCTTCATCACTCCAAGACTCCTCTTCTTCATTGTGCTCAAATATTGGCTAATCTTCAGTGAATCTTCTTCATAATCATCATCAAGGAAATGAACTTGAGCAATGTAATGAGCATGGAGGCTTCTATTCGACCACCCTTTTTCCATAGATAAATCTTTGATCTTTGTTGATGTATGTTGATTTACAACAGTACCTTTTCCTGCTCTTACTGTACTTACTGTTATACCATTAAAAAGATCAGCTTCACCTGCAAGATTTAGCTTTGGGTTTGTATATGTTGAAAATGTACTTTCAGCAGCCATGGAATGAAATTCAGAAAGTATAGATTCTTTAGATTCATCTTCTTCCATCAGCTCTTCTTCATTGTCATATCTTACACATAATAACATGTCAGCAACTAGATTTTCCTTTCCTGCAATATGCTTTAATTTGGGGTTGAGAGATTTAATATATGCAATCCATCTTAGCATAGCAATATTGGGTGTAGCGCTATTGGAAATCATGCCCAAGAGTGGAAGACAACCAGTTTCTACCAATATGGAAGCACCTATAAAGTATTCACGATCACACTTTAATGTTGTTACATCTCTCCACAATTCCCTATTTACTTGTGCATACCTTCTTTGACGTTCATTGAGAACCTTTTCTCCAAAACGAATTGCATACCTATTACCTTCAAGGCCTTTTGGCCAATAACCCATCCTATCCCAATGGGACTTGTATCCACAGTAAGGATGATGGGTTGACCATTTGAATAATCACCCCTTTTGAGAGTGGGGGCTGAAATTAACAACTTCTTTAGTTTGCGTATAGTAAATGTATGCTTTTCCCCCCAAGAGAATCTTTGGACTTTTCTTAATAATTGATAAAGATTTTTTACGACATGAGAAAAATGTGGTATCCATACGAGATAGAATACACATGCACCAAGAAATCTTCTCTCCTTTGAGATATTTGTGCTTTTTTCTTGCATCTGTCTTGATTGGTGAAGGTTTACGTCCGTAGGGGTCACACAGATGTCCGACCGCTAGGGCTTCTTCTACTCCAAAAATTGACTTAGCTCCAAAAAGGGCTAGATTACCTCTTCTAGCCTTGTCAAAATCCTGTCACAATCATGAATATGGTTAACTACAAATGTCTTGCAGCCATCTTTATCAAGCTCCTCATTCTTTTTATTGACTTCATATCCCTTGATAGGTACATCATCAAGAAATGGAAGAGTAAGTTGTGGAATAAAGTCCCTTAATACTAAGTTGTGGAATAAAGTCCCTTAATACTTTGTACATGGCATTCATCATATGGGCTACAGAGTTTGTTGCACCTTGTGGTAGAGTGCACATGCAGACCAATCCAAGATATGTCTTTATTGTGGTAATGTCTCGGCTTTCTAATGAAAGTTGAAATTGATCATATCATGAATATAGGTCGCCCATAGAATAAATTGCTCTACTTTCGAAAGCTTCAGCAAACTTGTCAACAATTGGACCCCAACCAACATTTCGGATTGTGACATGCGATTAACAGGATGTAGATCTTGGATGAATCGTAAAGATCCATTTTTCTTGGGTACGGTAAACCATCGATTTGAGTAAGGTGTTGAAGAAGGTTCTAAAATCTTCATTCAGATCTTCTCATTTAGAAGTTCCAATAATTAGGAAAAATGCGCCCTTGGAACAGGAATGGACTTGAGGTTCCAAGGCACATGTGGGACCGTAAAAATTACCATAGGAGCCACAATATTTGGATCCATACAACCTACTTCACTCGGTTGAAATACAAAAGCTTTTTCATGTTTCGTTAGCATTTTCATAAAAAATTTATTTTCAGCTGATGGAAATAAATTTCACCTATTTTGAGCTCTTTTATATTTTTAGATATGAACTTGTGACCAACGTTGGAAGGATCACGAAGACTTGGCTGATTTCCTGCCCTATCAGCCAGCCCTTCACTTTTAGGAGGCAGTGGGACTACCATAGGCTTGACTTTCTTATCCACCGTCTTGTATTTTGTCTCCACTTGTGGTTCAGCCTTGTTGAGTAAACTAATGTCTTCATGCTCAACAAATTCTTGAATTGTTTGATAAAAATCCAATGTACATACTTCTATGGACTAATTTTTAGCGTGATTTTTTGTATGAGCAGCTGCATATATTTCAGCCGATGTGTTAGTAGTAATCAGTCCAAAAAAAATGCCCGAAATATCTTCATTTTCAGCCATCGTGTCATAAGTTTTCAGTTCCCTTTTTAAATGACATAAATATTTTATTTCAACTTTGGTCATGGTTGGAAGAGACATATAATAGCCCATACTATTGGCTATATATACATACAAATTTGTTAGAGATGCAAATTCTGTAGCATAAGGAGGTTCAATATTTTTACATGATGCACTGTCATAGCCTCCTTTTACAACAATGTAGCCCAAAAACCCTTGAATTCTCGGGCATTAGGAGGCACAGGATAGTTACGTAGTCAATCTTTGTTTCGATGATGGTTAACACACATAGTAAGAAATTGGACAACTCATTCATTATCCTTGCTTTGGATTCGAGCATAGGAAGAAGCATCATCAATAGATTTTGTTTCCAAGCAAGCTTCAAAAATGTAATGTTGCCCAAGAATGACAGGGTAACTACAAGAGTCTTGAACAAAAAAGTGAAAATTGTTTTTTATGTCTCCAATAGTTACTTGCATATTAGGACATATAGTATATAACTCTCGAGAAGAGTTGTTTGCATCTCTCATTTGCCAACCTGGATCAATATCTATGGGCCATCCGCCACTTTCATAGAGACTCCTTGCCATAATGTTTATCTTCGAGCCATGATCTAAGAGTGCAATACATGGAATTCCTTTTTCTTCAATTTTGACGACTGTCTCTGCTGTTGCTCTTGCCCAATGCGTATGGGAGTAGTGACTGCTTGGAATGAACCGAGCCTCTTTCTCCTCATGCATGTGCTATAGACAACCTTCTTTTTGAGAGGTGGGCTATCCAACTGGTTTGGACCAACCGACCATTACATTTTCAGCTTTCACTTCTTTAATTTTTGCATTCATGGTTTCTTTATCTTCAGCTTCAATTGCTACAATAAATTCTTTAATCGCTTCAAGATGAATTCCTTGTGAAGTCAGCTTCTCATCATCCTATACAAAAACTCAAAGAACTTGCAAAAAAGCATGCACTGTTTCTTCAGCTTCATCACCAACATATTATCTTTTCCTTTTGATTAAATTAATAATTATATCATAGAATTCATGTTTTGTAATTCCAATAATTTCACCTAAGGTGAATTCAATTTTGCTTCCTAGAATTTGTTCTTCTAGGACTTGTTTGAGATCGGTCCCAGATTGTAGCAGACTGCAATTTGTAGCCGAGCTGCTTGCCTTTCTTCTTTCCTTTGGTCTTCTTTGTTTGTGGTGCATCTTCCATCTCTTGATCTAGGGTTATATTTTCATCAATCTTTGGTTGTTCAGGCGTTTTTCTAGTTACCCATTTCGGAGGGCTAGAAGAGGAAGACCCTGGTTCATCTTCTCTTCTTCTCTTTTCTTCAATCAAGACTTCTTTATGATTGATGTCAGCCAAATGTGCAAAGGCAGAAAAAGAATCTACTGATTCTTTCCAATCAATTATGCTAAACATGCAAAACCTACAACTTGGCGATTTAAGAAAAATTATGCAGCTTTGGGGTTTTGTCGCATATGTATGATGTTCATATGGATTGAAATATGATAAGAAAATCATTCTCAGTAAGATCAATCAATCTAAACTAGGAAATTAGTAAATATCAATAATTATTTATAAAAATTAAAAAAAAATGAAAAATAGATTTTTTGAATCCAAAAAATAAGAAAAAATAATATTTATGTTTGTGAATGTATGGTAGAGCTGAAGAATGAGGTTTAACTCAGCCCTATCTCTATGTTAAAGTGGGGTTTTATTACTTTCATGAAAAAAAATTACATGAAAAGTATGGCTTAAACTACCACTGAATGCATAACTCTAAATAGTAGGGAGAAGGGGCACATTAAGTATTTAAAGTACATTCGATTTTAATATTTTATGATGCATGGAATATAGGATATGATGTTTTCTAAAATTATAAGGATTGAGTAGCACAAGAATGCTTGGTGCTAGCCCTAAGCAACTCCGTAATAGGTAGTGGATTAGAAAAAAGACATCAAAAGAACTATTTTTGCACTCTCACAATGTTGATTGTTAATGAATAAACTTGTTTGAGCACAATAGTCATACACAATTGCATTGCTTGCACCATATGGTATCATCTTGGATACATAATAGCACTTGTTTTATGCATGATGATCTACGATGAGAGTGTAAGGTACCCTAAGCTATAGGGTTAA
This sequence comes from Lygodium microphyllum, assembly GCF_053477565.2. Lineage (NCBI taxonomy): Eukaryota > Viridiplantae > Streptophyta > Polypodiopsida > Schizaeales > Lygodiaceae > Lygodium > Lygodium microphyllum. The sequence goes on from NC_141141.1 coordinate 64,709,890, forward strand.
AGGTTCGGTTCCTTGGGGGATACTTAGTGAGGACTATCTATTATCTCCTAGATCGAACAATAAAAAGAGTGGAGCTTGTTTTGGATGTGTTTCATGTTTTACGGTGCATCTTGGGCCAAGCCCTAAGGTGTAGGAGAGTCGTAGTGGAGCCGCGGTAATTAGTCGAGTGACACTATCTTTGTATGTACTTACATAGTACATATGACACCAATATGTATAGGGACTCCCTCTAAGGAGTGTCGGGAAGTATTATCCATTGGACTACAAATCGAGTACAAATACAAAATTATGTATTCAAGGTTATGATAATATACCCCTTAGATGCTCTTGGTTGTGACGCCATGTGGGGGTGTTTGAGGTGAGTAGTAGAGGCTCGGCTAGTGCCATAGAGCTAGTGTAAGATCCATTTTAGGTTTCGAAAGAGGATCTTCTAGAAGAATTGAGTTTGCTTGGACAAACTAATTTTTTAATAAAAGGTCGTGAGTCAAGAATTTCAAACAATAAAGAAATAACTAGGTGTATATGGACAAGAAAATAACACATTTATCACTTTAAGAAAACAAAAAATAACAAACACTAATTTCATTTGAAAGGTAGAATCCAAGTGGAAACACACAAGCGGAAGCAAGAGCAAAGCAAGAGCTATGGTAAAAAGAGAGAGAGAGAGAGAGAGAGAGAGAGAGAGAGCACCATATGTGGGAATTCCAATAGTCACAATGTGTGACCAAACGTCACTAAAATAATAAAGAATGAAGTGATAGTGATAGGGGCTTGCCACTTGCAGTGCAAGCTATGTCAACTGCTAAATACACTTTATGTTCCTCTAAATTAACTATTAGAGTAGTACTCCAATCATTCTACATGTTGTGGTTGTTAAATTTAATGTTGTCCCTACATTTATGACAATTGTATTTCAATAGTTACCACTTCATTTCTTGTAGCAAAATATGCATTTTCAATGGCAAAATCACCCTCCTCTATCTTTCATCATCCCCTATATCCTCAAAGCATGCTCTTGATAACATGGCAAAATCACCCTCCTCTGTCTTTCATCATCCTCTACATCCTCAAAGCATGCTCTTGATAACATGTCAGCAATTGGGTTGCTACTCCATGCAATAAGTTGTGACTTTATGAAAGCAATCCACCATATCATAGTAATATTGGTAATCATCCCAAATGGTAAGTAATCCATTTCTATAACCATAGGCACACCATGACAGTACTCTCAATCACACTTGAGGGTTGTGCCAACACCCTATAGATTTCTTTTCATCTGTGGAGTTGTAAAATTGGTAATCATCCCAAATGGTAAGTAATCCATTTGTATAACCATAGGCACACCATGACAGTACTCTCAATCACACTTGAGGGTTGTGCCAACTCCCTATAGCTTTCTTTTCATCTGTGGGTATCTTCTTTGCCTCTCATTCAATACCTTTGTACAGATCTAATAGTATACCTATTATCATGTCTAATCCTCAACCCAATGTAGATCGCGTTAGTATCAACTGTAAGGATAATAGGTCTTCCTTCCTTAAAGTTAGTGCAAACTTCAACAACCTCTTCAACTTCTTCATACCTTTACTATGCATATTTTCCCAATGGAGCTTCTGTGCTTCCATTAATAATTGATAGAGATCATAAGTCCCATGTGAAAGTAAGGAATCCATATGAAATTAAAAAACACATGCACCTAAAAGCCTCTTGGCCTCTGATACACTAGAGTAAGTATTCCATAGCCTATTGATACCATCAAATTTTTCCAATGATGAAGGATTTCTAGCATAGAGTCCACACATACATCCTGCAATCAACATTTTCTCAATATCAAATACAAATTTTTGACTTGATAGAGTTAAACGTGCATTCTCTAACTGAGCCAAAATCTTCCCATAATTAGCATCATGCCTAGTAAAACAAACAACATGCAACCATTTTTATCCAACTCATTCTTCTCTTCCACTCTACACCCCTTAATTGGCACATCATGAAGAAATAGCACATAGTAAGTTGAGGTGTATAGTCTCTCAAAACCTTATTCATTGCATTCATCATGTGGGCTCTAGAGTTTGCAGGTCTTTGTGGAAGGATACACATCTAAACTAATTCCAATTGCATCTTCATGGTATTGATATCTCCACTTTCCACTACCAACTAAAACTAATCATAGCCTAAGTACGAATCCCCCAATGAATAAATAACTCTTCTAGCAAATGCCTCTACAAACTCATCTATTGTATGTCCTACAACAACATTTTGTATTGTTACTTTGTTGATTGGCTACATATCTTGAATGAACCACAATGCACCTTTTTTCTTGGGCATAGTAAACCAATGTTTTGAATATGGAGCTAAGGATGGCTCAAAAATATTAATCCTGATCTTCTCAATTAACAACCCCATCAGCTTACGCAAGTAAGCTCGAGTCATGAGAATTAGCCTTAAATTCCATGGAACATGCAGATCTATAAAAATCACCATTGGGGCCACAACATTTAAGTCAACACAACCAATTTTAGTAAGCTAAAATGCAACAAAAGCTTTCTGATGCTTTGATAACATCTTTATAAAACAATCCCACATTGTTCGAAGAGAAGCCCATCACATCCAATCATCAATTCTTTCAATGTCTATGTGGTAAACTTATGTCCAACACCCTTGATCTCTTAGACTTGGTTGTTTTGACAATGTATCAAACATTCTATCACTACCAAGGGGTAAAGGCATATCAACCAGCTTAAACTTTTCATCCACTATTTTGTATTTCATCTTTACAAGTGATTTAGCCCATTCTTACTAAAATCTACATTCTTATTGAGAATATTTCTTTTAGATTTCAAACATATCCAAGGTGCATACTTGTACCATATAACTCTTAGCTATATTTTCTAAATTTATTACTATTGTAATTTTAATCATAGTATCTATAAAGATCAGATCAAAGTGCTAGGAAATGCATTCATCTCCATCCATAATACCATATTCTTAAAGCTACTTCCCAGGCTATTTGCTATCCATATATAACTAGCTACAAATACATTTTTTCCTTCACAAGGAGGCAAAAGCATGCTCAACCGACACTACCATAGCCTCCCATTACACAATGCCTTCTAAAACCCTTAAATTCTTTTGCATTCAACTATAATAGATAATCTTTTAGAGTACCTCTATTCTATACATGATTGGCACACATGATCATGAGTTTTACTACTCTTCTGACATCGCTCCTCCTAACAAAAGTATATGTACAACCATCATTAAGAATTGTACTGCTCTTCTGCCATGTCTCCTCCTAACACAAGTATATGTAGAACCATCATCAAGAACTTTGGTCTCCATTCTCACAATTGTGATGTATGGTTATCCCAACATAACTAGATAACGTCATGTATCCTACATTAAAAAATATTCGCCATCTTGTATATCCCCAATAGTCACTTGGACATTTGAGCATACAACATAAATCTCTCCAGTGGAGTTATTTGTGGCTCACATTCTCTACCCCATTCTCTACATGTCATGACCGTTATTTCGGACCCCTGATCGAGTAATGCATGGAGTCTCTCTCTCCCCAATTTTCACAATAGTCTCTATAGTACCTCTATGCCCAATGCATGTACGATAGTGATATCTAGGAATGAAACCAAAAGTCTCAATCTCAGTAGACTGTATTTGCATAATATCCCCATTAATAGTGCTACTACGAACAACATTTTCAGCCACCACCAATCCATTGATTTTCACACCCTTATTTTACCCATTTGCAACTGCACCTATTTCAAAACAACAATGCATTCATGATTTGAATACAAATGTATCCCTGGCAAACCCATCCCATCTTTAATGTGCATTAGTTATTAAGTGGTCTCTGCCAAAAATTTCCTCGTTCTCTTAATAATATCTATGAAAATTCATCATATTATTCATGCATAGTAATCCCTAGCACTTTGCCAAATGTAAACTCCACCTTGCTATTTAGGATCTACTCCTTAAGCACTTTCTTGATCCTAGCCAGCGTAGTCTCAATGTTGGATTGTAAATTATGACCAAGGTACTTACTCTTTTTCTTCCCTTCCTATTTCTTATCCTACATTACATCTTCCATTATGTGTTTAGAAATAACCTTTTCAACCATCTTCTATTGTTCCTCTTTCTATGTGTCATTTTGTTTGAGGTATGTGCTTCATTTTCATCTCTCTTTTTTAAATCTTCCACAACTATATTAGTATTTTGCACTTTTATCAGGTATGCATAAATTGAAATCAATTCCATGAGAGCATCCAAACATATCATGATGTGTATACTCTGACTAGCACTTGATAAATCAACCCTAGAAACCTTCCATTCATTAGAAAATCCAAGGCACAAGTCCAAATTCTAGTCTTAATATTGATACATTTTCCAGGAGATTCCTCAATATGTAAGCCATATATGGCAGCATCTACCATTGCAAATGGATTTCTTGCTACCTATTAGGAATTGCATGGTGAGAGGACTTTCTTGAGTTGATATGTCAAACACACATTGTACACACAAGGGGAAGCTCACTCAAGAGCACAGGAAGAGAGATGGAGGCCAAAATGTTTTCTTACTGGTTTTTTATTTTTCGTTTTACATGCAATACAATGTATACAAAGTATAAATAAGATACAACATAAAGGAAAGTGGCCTACTCTATCAAACAGTGCATAATTGACTATAGTAATCGACTAGTAATATAATTATGCCAACTATAGGTAGGTGCAACAAACTAAATATTATAAATGATAAGCCAGTTGCCATGTGAGAATCATAATGACCACCGATATTCTAAGTATAGATGTGGTTAAGAGTTCAAATCTCTTTTGGTTTGGTTGTGAATCCATCTAACCAGGCACTTCATCATCAACAGTTGCATGTGTTGAGCTTGCCATCTGAACACTCTCCCTCAATCTCAATTATATCTCTACAACTCTAAGTAAGCTTCAAAATTTTCAAACCTTTGCACCGGCCAATGCCTAATGTCACCTACCTGATCTTGTGTGCTAACATATACCAAGTCAATCTCACTTCCAAGTATTTTATGTCTTACAAAGTGGTAATGCATCTCATTCTATTTTATCCTAGCATGGAATACTAGGTTCCTAGCTAGCTATATATTTCTCATGTTATCACAACGAATGACAATTTACTATGCACAAATGGCACACTACAATTGGTTTCTAATTTCTGTAAGTATTGAGCTAGGTCACATGGTGCTCAACATTAAATTATTGATCAAGATAGTCAATCTTATAGTGTTGGTGCATCACCAATTAATCTTTAGAGAAATAAAGAAAATAATTTTGCAATTTTTGTAAAAAATGATGAGAAGCAATGTTGTATTATTGAGTGACAACTCAATTTAGGCCTAATTTTCTTGGCAAGCATTCCCCATAAACTATTTGTAATTTCTCACGAAGTATATATATGTCCTGAATATGGCTATTAGTAATTTCCAAGTATGAAATGTGAGGAACCAAGTTCCCTAGTTTTATGGCCTAGAATTCCCTACTATGTTGTATGGAAAATATGATTCCCTAGTTATATGCTCATTATATGACCTAAAAATCCCTAGTTTAAGATGTGGGAAATTAAATTTCCTAGTTATATGGCCTACAAATCCCTAGTTTAAGATGTGGGGAATAAATTCCCTAGTTATATATAAGGAGTTCATATATGCATATCTAGGATTCCCTAGCATGGAATGTGGGAAAATTAATCCCCTAGTTAGACATAGGTAATCTATATACACGTACTCAAGTGACACCAAATGCACGGATAGAGGCTTGCATGTACATGGCCTCTCTCATTGCTAAGCCTATTATGCAATATGCAAACATCTAGTTAGACTTGATATTAAAGAAGAAATCCATTTGCGATGGAAATGGCGAACATGTTCTTGCTATTATCCACACAAATAAGCGAATACAAGGAACACCAATTGTGAGATACCTTCTCCAAAAGACACCAAAACATGTAACAAATAAGAGCTTCCTCTCTGCTGCTCAAAACACAAATTGAATGGCTGCGTTCTAATCCTCTAGCAAATCATCAAGCTTCTCTTGAAGCTCAGGATCTACTACTTGTAGAAACAATTCAATTTTTTGACTTGCAAGAGCTTGTTGTTTTGTAAGATCTAACTGCTCAAATCGACTTTCTCTTAACAATTATGTAGCTACAAGACCCTTATTGGGTTGTAGCCACAAGACCCGTAAGGTAAAATCTTAGCTCCGACCTCCTAAAATGTTGTTAAACCTGGTAACTAATCCTACCAATATTGGGAGGGTCACAATTTAATCAGCTCTATCTAATGTTGAAAAGTTACCTGACTTATCCGGTCCACCCAGCTATAGACGTTCCATTGTTAGGATCGGAACCTCCCACTTTCCTCGATGGGGTTTGCTTAGTTTTCTAATTGTTAAAGCATACTACCACACTGTTTGGACTTATAAAATCAACTTCCTTTTATTACTCTGTTAAATTGGGTTCATTAAACTCAATCTTTAGCACATAACAAACAATTCAAAAATCAGATACTTTATTTCACCGTCACTCCGCAGAGTGATACAAAAATTGTCTTTCCATAGAAAGACACTATCCATAAGCCTAGGATAGGACCTTCCTATCCCTCAGGATTGGGCTATATGTGATTGCACTCCATCTGTGGTCAACAAGGAATTTACTAGCTTAGAGCCCCTCTAAGCTTCCTTGAGCCTCTGGAGCCATCCTACATAACAGGGGAACTTACTACTTGGCCCTTTGTCCTCTTAGGTGCTCAAGTGATCAAAAACCAAAAACACCTATCTCCCTCACAAGCATAGGACCCCCACTTGCATAGGTGAGTTTTTCCAAAAACACCTACCTCCCTCGGGAGCATAGGATCCCCACCCTCAGGAGGGTTTTTCCACACTTCGTAGAGTGTTTAGGGAGCATTGGGTTGGGGACTCCAATGTCCCAAACCACCACAATCCACAACTTGTGCGGCTATGCAAGCTTGAAATCATAAGAGCCATAAATCATCATTCACAAATCCAAAAGTAGTCATAACCATAAAACATTTGTAACACAATTGTCAATGTATGCGATGCATAGAATCTATCCCCTTCATCAATTTCCTTGTTCCTTCCTAAAAAGCATTTCATAATACTAACATGCTTTTACAAGTTTAAGTTCTTACTAATCATGATCCTTTTCTTATGTACTAACTTGATTATCTCTGTTTGGCCATCCATCGTGATTATGGTTTATAGCCGCAACCTTGGTTTGTTGTGGAATAACCAGTCCTTTGGGTTGAATGGATTCGGGATTAACTTCTGCTTGCACTTCAGTAACGACTACGTCTTCACGTTGGGGAGTTCTCTGAGCATGACCTTGCTTAGCATCTTGAGGTCTCTTGGGAGCCATGGAAGAAGCTTGATGGATTCGAGCAGTGCCTTCATGTAGGGTTAGAGAGAGAGAGAGAGAGAGAGAGAGAGAGAGAGAGAGAGAGAGAGAGAGAGAGAGAGAGAGAGAGAGAGAGAGAGAGGCTGATTACGGTAGTTCATCGCGTCAACAACAACTGAGAGTTTTCTACATGGATTGTTGTGTGTGTGTATGTGTCGTGTGTTACCTCCCTAACATGACACTCTACCCCTGTTTATATAGTAATAGGGGGGGTAAAGAGAGGATGATTGCTTTTTTAGCATTTTTTGATGATGTCATTAATGATAAAAAGAGAACACTTTTCTTTTAGCATTTTTGATGATGTCATTGATGATGTCAGGGAGGGGGACTCTGTTTTTGGCAGTGCAAAGATAAAATTTGACAAATATATGGGTGATGCAGCAACCAAGGCATATACCTTGGCATCTTGGCCTTGACATACTTGGCAACTGGCTACGAAGGCTTCGTTGGCACTATTGGCTGCATGTAAGAAGCTCCCACTAGCTTGTAGGAAAATCTTCCCGGGAGGTCACCCACCCCGGCAGTATTGTCACTTGAGTGCACTTAACTGCCAAGTAACTATCCACTAGGCTTGTTCTTTTTGTTGTTCTATACTACAAACATAGTTTTAATAAGCTAGTTTTAGGAGGATTTTCCAAGTCTTTCTTCCATGAAGTGGCATATAATACCTCATTAATAATAACAATTATCTTCATAAGTAGAGCCAATTTCATAACTAGAGCTAGTTTTTTAAAAATGTGCAACATTAATAACTTTTCTTTGAAATGTATACACACATTGTTTATTAAATAAACTAAGTAATGGGGGCATTACATTCTTCCCTCCTTAGAGAAATCAAGATTTCCTCTTCTCGAGAGAAACTGGGGGTCTTCTTTCATAAGGGTTGCCTCACCGATCCAAGTGGCATCCTCTTTAGGATAATCCTTCCTTATGCTAGGTGTTCTCTTAGGATTCCGCTTCTTAGAGGTTCTCCCTTGTACCTAGAATCATCTTGGGTTGCATTTTCAGAATTCCTTGAGCAAGTACGACTATTGTTTTGTCATTAAGCACATGATCGAGGTTTGGTGCATAAGGTTTCAGTAGGCTTACATGAAATACATTGTGAATCTTGAGATGGGGTGGCAATTTAAGCTTGTAGGCTTGCCTTCCCATTACTTTGATTACTTCATATGGTCAACAGTACCTTGGACTAAGCTTTTTGTATTTTCCCAAGGATCATGAGCTCTTTTCAGGTCTTACCCTTAGAAACACCATGTTACCTTCCTTGAATTTTCTTATGGATCTTTCAAGATCTGCATAGGACTTTTGTTGATCTTGAGCAACTTGGGTGTTATATGGATCAAATTGATTTGTTGATTCATCACTTCAAGCATAGCCTTAGAAGTGTTAGACTTTAATCTCGACTTCTCTATCTTTGGTATGACTGTACCCGACACTTAGCATGTCCAACTTTACACATGCTGACATTCAATAAGTTGGTGTTTAGCTTAGCTGTCTTTGGTGTGAATGGTCCTATTGTGACCTTAAGTTGTCAGTACTCTCTTTAGTTATGTGTTATGGATAATGAAGAAAAATGTGTGAGCTCTCCACTCTTCACTATTGGCTCCAACCCTTCTCTCACTTTCATCATGGTATGAGAGCTATGAATGGGCTCTCTGGAGGATAGCATTGGTGGAGCAGACCCTGAAGCTTGAAGCCAAAGTATGTCTCTTGAAGAAGTAGGCTGCCATTGATCTCATGTGAAAGGTATGCATTTCAATTTGAGTCTCTAGACTATCAGATCT